>NC_087086.1:32140476-34540476 GCF_036172545.1 Culicoides brevitarsis | reverse complement strand
AAGTATTAAAAGTGAAATGTGAAAAAAGCTCAAAAAAGGAAAAATTAAAAAAAGCAACGATTCTAGTCAAATTTTACCGAAAAAAAAGTTTTAAGTCAATAAAATCTTAAAAATTTATAAAAAAAAGTCAAAATGATGATCAATGAAAACGGCTCAACGACAGAAAGTATCATCATTAATTGCCTTAATAGCTCGGATGCGTTGGTGATTATCGATAATCAATTAAGCAGTAAGATTTTTTGTCATTAATTTATTGCGTGGTAATGCATTTCGTGGGAGTTTTCTGTTCCAAGGGGATTTAACTTGATTTTATTTATTTATTTTTTCCTCACAATTTAAGTAATTTAAGAAATTTGATGATTTTGAGGCTAAAAAATACTTTAAAAAATTTTTTAAATGAGATTTTAAGAAAAAATTTTGCTCAAAAATTTTTTTTATAACTAATTGAGATGAAAATTTTTTAAAAGTTCGATAAATATAATTTAATGAGCTAAAATCTGTATTATGATGCTCAAAAATGACATAAAATTATGTTAAAAAAAATTTTAAAAATTAAAAATCTCAAAAATTTTACGTTTTTGATCAAAAATTGGATCTCAAATAATTTTTAAGAGAAAAAAAATATTTTTTTTTTATCGAAAATTTAAAATTAAAATTATAATTTTATGACTTTTGAGATTAAAACTACTCAAAAAATTAATTTTATGGGTTTTCAAGGAAGAAATTTTCCCAAAGATGTTATAAAAATTGATTTCTGAGATCTAAATTGAGAAAATATTTCAATTAAAGATATAAGAAAATTCCTTTTTTAATAAATTTTAGCAAAAAACGAAAATTTTTCAAATTTTTTATTAAAATCTCTTCAATGAAGACACTTTTCAATTAAAATTTCTCCCAAAATGCCTTTTACCGAACAAATTTATCAATTTTTACTAAATTTCTTACCTTTTTTCTCCATTTCAGACAACATGACATGCCCAACGATATCCTTTCCCGCCTCGACAAACCTCTTGGACCTTTGCAATCTCGTGGAAGTGCAACAAATTCCCTCAAATCCGCTTCAAACGCAACCCGAAATCCATCATCCGATCAACGTGATGACTCCAGCGCCTTCGATCACGTCAGGAACGTCCCTCAACTCCCCCGACTCGTCGTCGTCATCTTCATCCTCGAGCCTCATGAACAAGACAATCGACCTTGATGACATGGAAAATGCCTGTGACGACGATTACGAGTCCGAATCCGAACTCACAAACCTCAATTGGCTCACGGAATTGAAAAATATCACGAATCTCAGTCCGCCGGATTTGCCGGTAACGGATCAACCAACGACGAGATTTAATAAGTTCATGTCGTCAGTGAGAAAGTAAGTTCGAATGCTAATCGCGAATGACGTGTGCGTTCATGAGAAATATTATTTTTTTTTTCGTAGGAGTCACGAAAATTACGAGAAACGACGAATTATGTATGCGACTTGCTGCAATGAGAAACCTCCCTTTAATTATGCGCAGATAATTGGTGAGATATTTCGCGGCGTCGTGCATGTCGTCAATCTTAATTTATTGGTTTTCTTGTTTTTTTCAGCGATGGCGATGTTGGAACACGGCAGAATGACGCTACAAGGCATCTGTAAGTGGATACAGGAGCGTTTTGCGTACTATAAAACACACAAAAATTGGAATGTAAGGAGATAAATTAGGATGGTACAATGATGGAAAATGTTTTGCGTTTCACAGAACTTTTGAAATTTAGCTAACAATTTCATTTCAAAATCTAAAATTTAATTTCAAGTACTAAATATTTTATTTCAAGTACTAAATATTTTATTTCAAGTACTAAAAATTTCATTTACTAAAAATTTTATTTCAAGTACTAAATATTTTATTTTAAGTACTAAATATTTTATTTCAAGTACTAAAAATTTTATTAAAAATACTAAAAATTTTATTTCAAGTACTAAAAATTTCATTTCAAGTACTAAAAATTTCATTTCAAGTACTAAAAATTTTATTTCAAGTACTAAAAATTTCATTTCAAGTACTAAAATTTAATTTCAAGTACTAAATATTTCATTTCAAGTTCTAAAAATTTTATTTCAAGTTCTAAAAATTTTATTTCAAGTACTAAAAATTTTATTTCAAGTACTAAAAATTTTATTTCAAGTACTAAAAATTTTATTTCAAGTACTAAATATTTTATTTCAAGTACTAAAAATTTTATTTCAAGTACTAAATATTTTATTTCAAGTACTAAAAATTTTATTTTAAGTACTAAAAATTTTATTTCAAGTACTAAAAATTTTATTAAAAGTACTAAATATTTCATTTCAAAATCTAAAATTTAATTTCAAGTACTAAATATTTTATTAAAAGTACTAAATATTTTATTTTAGTACTAAAAATTTTATTACAAGTACTAAATATTTTATTTCAAGTACTAAAAATTTTATTTCAAGTACTAAATATTTTATTTCAAGTACTAAATATTTTATTTTAAGTACTAAATATTTTATTTCAAGTACTAAAAATTTTATTTCAAGTACTAAATATTTTATTTCAAGTACTAAAAATTTTATTTCAAGTACTAAATATTTTATTTCAAGTACTAAAAATTTTATTTCAAGTACTAAAAATTTTATTTCAAGTACTAAATATTTTATTTCAAGTACTAAAAATTTTATTTCAAGTACTAAAAATTTAATTTCAAGTACTAAAAATTTCATTTCAAGTACTAAAAATTTTATTTCAAGTACTAAAAATTTTATTTCAAGATCTAAATATTTTATTTCAAGTACTAAAAATTTTATTTCAAGTACTAAAAATTTCATTTCAAGTACTAAAAATTTATTTTCAAGTACTAAAAATTTCATTTCAAGTACTAAAAATTTCAATTCAAGTACTAAAAATTTCATTTCAAGTACTAAAAATTTCATTTCAAGTACTAAAAATTTCATTTCAAGTACTAAAAATTTCATTCTGAGATCAGAAAGTTAATTTCAAAGAAGAAATCCAAAACATTTCAACAAATTGTACCAACCTCAAGAGTAAATGATCAGAAATAAATATTCATTCCTTCCTTTTTTACAGAACTCGATTCGACATAATTTATCATTAAACTTCTTCTTCACCAAAGTAGCACGTGGCAAAAACGAAAAAGGCAAAGGCGGATATTGGGAACTTGCCATGGACACAAGCAAAAGTCATCGGAAACGCTTACGACGCAACCGAAGCAGCAAATTCAAAACCTCCGCGCGTCAAATCCGCAAATCCGAAGAAAAACCAAAATCTGTGCCAGACATCGAATTGCCAAAAAGTATCTCAGTGAGTGACGAGGAAATGCTCCTAAACGACATTGCAGCGAACATCAGCAACAACAACAACAACAACAACGTCGTCGAAGAACAGGAAATCGTTACGGAATTTGAAGTAACGACAATTCCCTCGAACGAAATTTACTTCGCCGACGAGATCCCGCAATGCATCACAGATGACATCGTTTTATCCTCGAGCAGTTCTGGAGGCGCGACAGATGGTCCGAGTGTCATTGTCGAGTACTTGCCAACGATGGATACGTTCGATGAGAACGAGTTGAATGGCTTGATCAACTTGAACGAGCAGGAACTTATCGATCGTTTTCTGAATTGCGGCGATGATCATGAAATATTTGTAAATTAGACGTCCTTAAATTTTTACCTTTAGTAGAAAAAAAACTTGTATCCGTCCCGAAAAATACTCTTTATCTAGTCCAGTGGATGAAACGAAGGCATCTGCTCAAAAATTTCGTAGTGTTTAGTGAAATTTAGTGCTCATTATTGAAATATTACAAAAAAAAATTTATAGAATTTGATGAAAATTCACTTTTATGGTATTAGATTTTGAGTTTGAAGAGTAATTTTGACAGTTCAAAGATGACAGCTGTCAAAATTTTTCATAAAATGTCACTTTTTGTATGATTTTTAGCTGAAAATTGCATTAAAAATGTAAAAATGTTCAAAAAATGACATTTAAAGTGAAATTTTTGACAGCTGTCATTTTGACAGAAGTTAAAATTTTGCAAAAAAATACTTTTTTTTCGAGAAAAAGTTAAAAAACTTAAAAAATTTATCATTTCAGGGAAAATTTTTGACAGCTGTCACTTTTTTCTTGTACTTGTCATTGAAAAAAAGTGACAGCTGTCAAATTTTTCGACTAAAATGATAATTTTTTAAGATTTTTAAGTTTTTTATTGAAGAGGATGTAATTTGATGCAAAAATTTGACGTTTGTCAAAATGACAGCTGTCAAAATTTTTTATGAAATGTCAAATTTTGAACATTTTTAAATCTTTTTAAGCAATTTTGAGTAAAATCATACAAAAATGATATTTTATGAAAAATTTTGACATCTGTCAAAAAAATTTGAACTGTCAAAATTACTTTTCAAACATATTTGGTTAAAAAAGTTAGTTTTAAGGAACAGCACAAGATATTTTATAACTAAACAAAACCTAAAGCTCAATGTTTTCTGTAAAAATCTAATAAAATGAAGCTTAGAAATGACATTTATAAACATTTTATTGCTCTAACTTCTAAACTTGGACATCAATCTAATTGATCATCTTCATATTTGACTCTCTACGATTGCTACTATTGTAATTCATCGCGTGATTTTGACCATTTAACGCTTTATTTTCCATGCATTTTGAGCATTTTCGCTTCAATGCCGGGCGTTTTTGGGAATTTGGTCCACAAAGGGCGAAACAAAGTTCCTCCGTCATTTCCGCGCATAAAGATTGTCGTTGATTCAGCATCGCCAACGGGTCGTTATACGCATCTTTGTTGGATTTTTGGCAAAATTCGAGAATGGCGATCGTTACAGCTAAAGCTAAGCCACATAAGAGAACGACAAAAACGCCGCCAATGTTATCTACGCCGAGCGCATTTGCTGTTTTGTGGTTTTTATTTTTATCTTCGCGCTCGCACGTGACGCCTCGCTTCTTCCACCATTTGTCGTAAAGCATTTGGATCTCGCCTTTTTCTTGCATTTCGAGAATTGCCTGAAAAAAATTTTTTTGATGGATTTTTGGTTGAAAAATATAAAAAAATTGGAGTTACCAATGAAATTTTGTCACGCCAGGGACTTCCTTTGCTCGTTGCGATGCCATAACTGAAGAAAAACAGAAAATTTGAATGATTTTTAAAAAATTTTAAGTCATTTCAGTGCTCACCCTTTCGTATCTAAAAGCCCTCCGATCTGTGTAAGGTTGCAATCTCGTTGAGAAACGTAATCCAACATTGTTGATTCCATCAAAAACGCATAATTGCCTTGAAGAACTCGACGAATTCCCTCTTCATAGGTCGAAGTAAAGACAGTTGGCTTTCGATTTTCCATGAAACGCCACATTTTCTTGTAAGTTTCGATCAAAGAATCCTAAAAATTGATTTTTTTTTAAATTTTAGGTCAAAAATTGTAAAAATTATGAAAAAAATTACCTGAAAAAAGGTCATTGTTGAACCAGAATCAAGCGTTCCATAGGCGATCTCCGTTTGAGAGGCAAGATCTTCAGCATTTTCGATCGGAGTGATCATTCGTTCAACTGAAAACCCAAATTTTTATAATTTTTTTGAAAAAAAATTCAAAATTTTTTAACTTACCCGTCAAAAAAGCTGCCAAATTCGCTGTATAAGACGAAATCATGATCAACGTGAAAAACCACCAAATCCCGCTAACGATTCTCGTGCTCGTTGCTTGAGGATTCAAATCTGAGCCAGTTTGCATGAGAGTTCCAATTGTAAACCAAAAGCTATTGGAAATGCTAAATTGATTCTCGACCAAATTATTTTCAATTTCGCACGGATGAGGATTTCGCCATTCGTTCGGGGAGAAATGAGCAACGATATAAACGGTAATTGAGACTAAAATGTACGAGAAAAAGACGCAGATCCAGATTTCGTTGCTCAAAGGCTTCATGAAGGAGAATAAGCGACTTGGAGGACTCGCGGGAACTTTGAATAAGATGCTGATGCCTAAGTTCATGAAAGGCTTTGTGAAGTCGATGACACTTTCGCGGGCGTAATTGATTGTCATGCTGCCAACGGCGAGATCAGCTTTCTGTGGAAAAGGAGAGAAAATGAGGAAAAATAGGTTTGTAGGTCTTAATGAAATATTTCAGCTTAAAAATGTTCAGTTTTAGTTGAAACTTCTTAGATTTTGATCTAAACTTCTCAGTTTTTGGTTTAAACTTCTTAGATTTTGATTTTAACTTCTCAGCTCTTGATCTGAACTTGTCAGTTTTTGGTTTGAACCTCTTAGATTTTGATCTAAACTTCTTAGCTTTTGATCTAAACTTCTAAGCTTTTGATCTAAACTTCTTAGCTTTTGATTTAAACTTCTTAGCTTTTGATTTAAACTTCTCAGCTCTTCATAAAAACTTCTCAGCTTTTGATCTAAACTTCTTAACTTTTGATCTAAACTTCTCAGCTTTTGATCTAAACTTCTCAGCTTTTGATCTAAACTTCTTAGCTTTTGATCTAAACTTCTTAGCTTTTGATTTAAACTTCTCAGCTTTTGATCTAAACTTCTTAGCTTTTGATCTAAACTTCTTAGCTTTTGATCTAAACTTCTCAGCTTTTGATTTAAACTTCTTAGCTTTTGATCTAAACTTCTCAGCTTTTGATCTAAACTTCTCAGCTTTTGATTTAAACTTCTCAGCTCTTCACAAAAACTGTTTAGCTTTTGATCTAAACTTCTCAGCTTTTGATCTAAACTTCTCAGCTTTTGATCTAAACTTCTCAGCTTTTGATCTAAACTTCTCAGCTCTTCAACTAAACCTCTCAGCTCCAAAAACTAACAAAAAAATCGCAAAAAACTCACATGTTTCATCAACTGATGCACCATTCCATTCCATTCTCCCGTGACAGGATCCTTCGCGCCATACTTCCTGTCCGGCACAAGATCCAAAATGTAATCGAACCCAACTTGTTGTGCCACTCTATCCAAAATATCGACACAAAATCCGTAAAATCTGGCATTGCCTGTGTAATTTTTCGAGTCATGCATCATCACATATGGCGTTTCCTACAAAGAAATGCAACAACAACGCAAAAAGTGAACCACAGAAATTTATTCAAAATTTAATTAAACGAAACGATAAATTTTGTCATGTTTTTTGACGTCATCTTTCGATTTTAATCTCCTTTTCTCTTCAGTTTCTCCATTTTCTCCTCGAAATGATATTTTATTTAACACATGCTTGGCTTTTAAATCATCTTCGAGTAACTTTTCATTTTCTTTAACCAAAAATCGTCGTCGAGCAAGGGAAAAGGGGATTAAAATCGAGAGATTTTCAAAAGTTTTGCAAAGTTTATTGATTCCCTTTACTTACGAGAATCGTAATGACGACCAAGTTGACATTTATGGTGCTACTTTCGAAGAATGCCGAACGATCTGTGACATTCAAGCCGATGTCTGGCAACCATTCGCCCACACTAACGACCGAATTGTGCTTTAATTTTATCAGATCGAGTTTGAATTTGATGCGACGTCCTTCTTTGAACTCAATGGGACCTGTCAAGCCTTTCCATTCGACCTGAAACGACGAAAAAAAAGTGTTGAGAAGGGGAAAATAAACAAAAATCCACATCAAAGAGAGACAAAAGTTTCAAATCCCCTCTAATTATGTCATAATTCTGCAACTAACGACACTTAACGCGGTCAAAACAACAAAAATGTGCTAATTAACTGCCGTCTTTTTTATCGTTTAACCTTTTTTCTGCCGTTTCATTTCCTCGTTTCACACACCGTTGGGGAGAGACAATCATCAAAATTACGTAAATTATTATCTCACTTACCCCATTTATGTAATTGACCAGACTGAGGCCTCCGTTCCACGGCGTTTCCTTGCTGCACGATACGTTCGATCGCAATTTGTTCGATAGCTCGAGGCCTTCAACGAGACTGTGCAGCGCAATGGCGAACACGTACACCGCATCATATATCAAAGCAGATTTTGTCTACTCATCCATCAGAAGGAAAAAAAGAAAAACATGAAAAAAAATTAAATAAAAAGGTAAGTGGGTGCAAAAGATAATAAAATAACAATATTAGAGACGGAAAAGTGTCGGTCGAACCGAGGAATGATTGAAATTAATTGAATTTCCCCCCTTAAGGTTCCTCCCTTTACCTTGATGTAATGATTCGTGTCGAATATTGAGATATTCCGAAAGTGGTAGTAGCGCTCCATGTCTTTCACCAAATCCTTTACGCCGATGTCTGACAAGTCGACGAGCCGGAAAGCGGTGATATTAACGAAATTATACTTGAAATCCTCGATTTCGAATGTCTCGATATCGAATGACGTGAAAAAATAGTGGTATTTGTACTCGTTCATCTGCAGTTGGAGGATCTGTGTGGAAACAAAATATGATGGAAATTAAAGTTTTTGGAGGAAAAATTAAAGAAAGTGCATTTTTAGAGGCATTTTTGACGTTTTTGGAGAAAATTAAAAAAAAAATTATTTTAAGAGTATTAAATTGAATTTTCGGGTTCAAAATTTTGAATTTTTGAAAATTTAAAAAAATGAAAAAATCTAAAATTGGATCTTTTTGGATGAAAAATCCTTTTCAAGGTATGAGATTTGTTAAAATTTTATTAAAAATTTTCTTTAAATTTAATTTTTTAGACTTAAGAATTATTTGAAGACTTGAATATCTTAAAAAGTAAAATTTTTTTAGTCCCAAAGTTATTTTTTTGAAGATTTTTTTCAATTTTAAAGTTTTAATCAAGAGTATTTTGAATTTTTGATTCATAAAGAGCTTTTTAAAGGCTCAGATTATTTCAAAATTAATTAAATAAAATTCATTAGAAACAAGTTTAAGTAAAAATTGTTTCAAAAATTTTAATTTTTGGAAGTCATAAATTGATTTTTTTTAATTTTGGTTAAATTTAAGACTGTTTTTGATTAAAATTTTTTAAAAATTTCAAAACAAGTCGAATTTTTTTTTAAATTTTCTTTAAAATTTTGGTTTTAAAGACATTTTTAAAATATTTTTGTAATAATTTGAGCTTTAAAAATATTTTTTATGAGCCGAAAACTCAAAATTCTCTAAATTAAAGCTTCAATATTTAAGAAAATTTTCAAAAAATTACTTTAAAAGTGATAAAATTTATCTTCAAATGGACTAAAATGCTCCAATTTTGAAAATTTCAAATATTTTGAAGAACAGAAAAGTAAAAATTTGACTTTTTGACTCAAAAGAGGCTTTCAATATATCAAAAAATGTTTAAATTTTAAGCTCAGGTCTCTAAAAATCTCAAAAAAATTAAATTATTTGAACCTTAACATATTTTTTTTCAATTTTCAGAACAAAATTTCATCGAAATTCGTTCAAAAAGTGAACAACGAGTAATTTTCAGGTCATTTCCTCACACAAAAGACGTCAAAATGCCGTTAAAAAGCGATTTCCTGTGAAAATGTGGCATGAAAGAAAAAAAAGGACGAAACAAAAATCGCTCTTACGCCTTTCAAAAATTCATTCATGAAATCCGGATTGGTGTCGATGATAAGGTTGTAATATTCCTTCTCTTTTATCTCACGCAAAACAGAAAGGTACGTATGCGGCTCGACTTGACGTACGAACACTTCTAATCCGGGTAATCGCATCAATTCTCGGAGTTTTGTTAGACCTGCATGACGAATGTGATTTTTGATGAAATGGCAAAAAAAAAAAAAAAAAAAAGAGGAAAAAATTCGTTTACCGTGATTTTGCTCGTAGATAACAGCAACACGCGTCCAATTTAAATAGTTGATGAGATCCTGCATCGCCTTGTTCATTAGTGTCTGTGACGGATACAAATTAACGGAAAATTCCTTGCCGCCGTTGTCGTAGTCCAGTCGCCATTCGAGATGCGGAATATCCAATGCATCGCAAATGGATTGCACGTGTGTCGCCAACATCGAGTCACACGGTCCGAAAATTGCTTGAGCGCCGGCATTCAGTTGCGAACACACCGTTTTGCCCGCATGAAAGGAATCGTTCCTGCTGACGTACTGGATGTCGTGCGCAAGCTGCGTCGCTGGCAGGATGCTCTTATCTTGATTGATTTTGTGCACGGTGTACCGAAAGACGTGCTCCATGGCGCTTCCTGCTAATTCTTTCTCGAAAATTGCCGCAATTTTTATGACTTGTGGCAATGCGTTGCACTGATTGACGACAACGCCGCAGCAACTCAGTATTAATAGAAAATCGATCTGTGTGATTGTCATTTTGTCGTCTTTCTTCTATCTTTGCTTCTCTGCCTCAACTTCCGCCTTTTCCGTTGTGATGCGATGCGCGCTACGTGAGAAGATGTCGTTTTTTATCGACGTTTGATGTTGCACGAATGGGAAAAAAAATCCGTTGTCACACGTTTTCTTTGTTCATTTTCCGTTCAATTCAAGCCTGCAAGTAAAAGAAATGTTACTTTCTTGGAAAAATTTACAAAAAAATTGAGGTTAAAAAGTGTTTGTGATCAGTTGAAAGATCAATCGAAGCGCATTTCGATGTTTTTATGATGATTTCACATTTTCATACTCCTTAATTTGGAATAAAATTACTCAAATTTCACGTTTTAGTACTCCTCACTTATAAATTTTATACTTCTCATTTTAAATTTGAGACTTTTTATCGTCAACATTTCTAACATTCCTCATTTTTTAACTTCTCGAGTCAATTTTTAAGTCAAAGCTTGAATTTCACATTTTAACACTCCTCACTTCTCAACTTCGCTTTTCTCCTTGTGATGATTTTCAAGTTGAAAAAATTCAAATTTCACATTTTAGTACTCCTCATTTCTTATTTTAATACTTCTTATCGTTATTTAGAACCTTTAAACGTCAGAATACTCAAATTTCACATATTTGTACTCCTCAATTTTCAAATATTTAAAATAATTAATAAAATTTCAAATGATCAATTTAGAAAAATTTGAAGTCAATTTTCACATTTTCGTATTCCTCATTTCTCAAATTTATCATTTTCTTTGCAATTTGGTAATTTTCAAACTCAAAATATATTAATACTCCTCATTTTTAATTTAATACTCTTCATTTTTATACTCCTCACTTTTTAAATTTTTTACTCCTCATTGAAATTTACAGGCTTTTATCGTCAAAATTTCTGAAATTTCACATTTTTGTACTCCTCACTTCTCAACTTTATTTTTTTTGCAATTAGACTTTCCAAGTTAAAAAAAAAAAAAAATAAAATTTCACATTTTCATACTCCTCAGTTCTTAATTTAATACTCCTCAAGTGTCAAAAATCTCTTACCGCATTTTTTAATGCGAAATGCGGTAACGAAAAAAAATTATGAAAAGAGCAAAAATCAATGAACAAGTTTCCGTAGAAGATGTATTCCCATTTTTCACAAGTGACTGCACTTCAATAGGAAAATTGCGCGTCTTCCGTTTCTTCCTTTTCCATTCTTTCGTTTCTTTTGATTTTTTTTTTGTCTGTCTCTCTTCTTTGCCCTCTTTCCATCGAAGTACTTGACTTAGTAACCGATTAAAAAGCAAATCTTTTGATTTCAAGGCAACACAAGGTTATTTGGACAATAATGCGATTTTTTTTTTGACGGAAAACACAAATTACTGTCCTGAAGAAAAACAGGAGACCGATTATTATTATTTTATGACAACATCTCCCTTTCCCCATTTTCCTGTAAAATTATGACGAAAAAAATAAACGATAAATCTTGTTATCTCTCTCTCGGAGTGAAGTGAAACTAAAAACGAAGGAAAATCAATAAAAGTGTAAAGTTTCGGTATGTTTGTGTGATTTTTTGGCCAACTTCTGGTCTAGTTTACAGTTCAGTTAGTTTTAAATCGGTTTTGTTTGTCATTTAAATGTTAATTTTTTTTCTCTCTCTTCAAGGAATTGTTGTTTATGGCAGCCAAGGGATGCAGTTGGACAATTTATCGGTTTTATTGCCTTGATTGGTAATTTTGAAGGGATTTAATGGACAATTAGATGAGACAGATGATAACGTAATGGATGAGGATGACGCCTGGTTGATTGTTCAAAGGGACAAGGAAAATGTCAAAGGTGATAAATTTTCATAAAAATCCTAATTTAAGGAGATTTTTTTATTTTTTCAGGGATTTGATGACCTAAAAATAATTTTCTGAGAACGAGATTGTTATTCCAGACTAAAGATTGGGACAAAAGATGTGTCTTTTAAGAATTTCTTTCATACAACGTGAAGCATCAAGAGTTCTTTTCAATTATGTAAGTATACATTTTGTCTTCTACAAAAGTTACTTATGATGTTTTCGTCTTTTTTGTAGACGAAAATTTCATTATGAAAAACTTTAATGATAAATGTTGCTTGGCTATTCTTCGTACAAACAACTTTTTAAGACAATGGATACTGATAAATTGTTGTTTTTTTGTGAAAAATTGTTCTCATTTCATGAAAAACTAAAGATTTGTTGATATTTTTAGCTTTTTGGTTATAAAAATAATCATAACTTTATAACAACGATCAATTTTGAAAGTACTGAAGCGCCCTCTATATCCGAAATTTGAACTTCCAATATCAGCTGATTGAATCCGCCATTAAAATTTGCGCGTGGAACAAAACAAAGGTAAGAAATTGCTTAAATTTGATGAATTTTTGATGGTTTTTCGGAGTTTTTCGTTGTCAGAAGGTACCAAAAAGGCGCCTTTTACAAGAAAATAATGGAGATAGCACGAGATATAAGCTCAAAAAGGCGAAAGAGCAGAAAAGAAGATTAGCAAAAAGACAAGTCAAAAGATTTTTAGCAAAAGAGGCTGAATCTTGAAGAAAATACTCAATTGGCAACGAACTTAATTCTAATTTAAATAACTTTCAATGGAGTCTTTTGTAACGGAATTTGTGATCCTCAATAGTTTGTAAGGGTTTCTGCTATAAAACGTGATTTTTCAATACGAAGAAGACGTAAAGCTTCAGATTTGTAATTATTAGAAGATCGACGGATACTTGCTGAAGTTTACGTTTGACTCTCAGCGCAAAGCCTTTGAATCAACAAGACATGAGGTTTGAGGGTTCTTCGAGATCAGTCAAGAAACAGAATATAATGACAAGAACTAAAATTTTCCATAGATGTGCTTCGTCCTTTAATCGTTTCAGTTATTTGTATTCAAATGAGGTTTTAAACTCTTAATTTAACGAAATTTTGAAACTTCTTTAAAATTAACTGACGATGACTTTTTTGCCTCTATTAGAATTTAAATCGAAATTTTAATCTTTAAACGACAGAAAAGATGTAAATTGAACTAAAACCAAAATCAACTCTTATAAATGGAGCCGCCTCATATCTCATCAATCAACCATATAACATTAAACGACTTCCTTTTGAACAACTTGATCGCTCCATCATTCATCCTGTTTATTTAAAATAAACATTGTGCAACTTGACACCCTACTAAGTAGCAGAAGGAATTTCCATATCATTATCATCACATGTTTCGCTCATCTCCTCATCTCATATATGTAGCTTCATATATGCGAACATATTTTCACTAATAATAAATTTGAGCGCTTGTTTATTCTTTGAACATAACTTTTGAATTCATTTGTGAACGGACACGAGAGCGCTTCTTCTGTATCTTACATCTTTTTCGGTTCAACTCTTTCTTTCATCCGCCGCTCGTATGGTGCAGTGGAAATGTAATAAGGAAATTACTTCAACTAACAAATGTCCTTTTTCACTTGCTCTCTTCTCGTTTTGCTGTGTGTTTAATGTTTATAAATATGTCGCACCATACCCGACAACCGAGTATTACATGAACTTTGTGTCCTTGTCGTTGCTTTTAATTTAAAAATATGTTACTTCAGTATTTATTATTAGAAAAAAAAAGAAAACTTGCACGTTTGGTCTGTTCTTAACTAACTAGGTTAGCTTGTCGTTTTATTAGCGAGTGAGAGAGAAAATTGACTTCACACCATTTACTTGTCAAATTAGGAGCTAATCACGCTTTCTTTCTGATTAATTATTCAATGAGTCGTGACACATGTCTTTGTTTTTGTGCCCCGAAAAAAAAAATTCGCCGCGCGCGATTTGTGTTTTTTTTTTTCAAATTTTCCCGTCGCACCGACTTCCTCGTTGTTTTGCTACCAGCTTTCTACTGACTTAACTGAATTTCAATGTACAACAGTCAAGCGATTTGTTTTTCCATACCCCGCATAGCGATGTACAGCGATCGTAGAACGAGAACAACAAGCAAGCGACGATGAGGAAAACATGGCAAAGCGCAATATAATTTCAATTTTTACTGGATATTTTTCGTCGTAGACACAAGTTGGCATCGTGTAACAACTATATTGACTATCATTACGACGACAACGACAACGACGACACTCTATTGGATCTATGAAGCGTGTGCAATGCATAGATGATGATGATAGTTCATGTGTTGCCGATAAATTCCACAATGTCGCCTCGAGGAGGATATTTTTAAGTGCAATGTTAGAGGAAAATTGTGGAAAATGAAACGACGACGCATAAGCTTTGCGCTGAATGTTTCGTGTGTGTGTGTGTGTTTGTGACATGAATGCACTTTTTCACATAGTACCTCGTGCGTCGCCTTTTCTCTTGATGAATGAGTCGTTTGATGAGACTTTGTCCTCGTCACACAAAGAACCTCAACTTGAAATGCCCGCGAGCGGTGCCTAAGTAAACAGATGATTTTCATTAATAAAAATGTATTTGGTTTTGGATTCAGCCAAACAAGCATGTAACTTTTCAGGAATGATGATGTGATATCCATTCTAAAAAAGATGAGGAAAAGTTTGTCGATTTGAGTTTTAAAAGTAATTTTTTTCGCATTTTTTTTAAAGAAATTTTAAATAATTTTTTAAGAAATTTGTTTTATTTCACAAAATTTTGAATTTTACGAATTTTTTAAAGCTTTTAATTTAAATTTCTTAATTAAATTTCATAAAAATTTTTAATCAAAAAAATTAATTATTTTTTTAATATTAAAAAATTCTTTAAAAATTTTATAAAATAAAAAAATTAAAATTTTTGCAGAAAAAAAACTTTTAAATTAACTTAAAAAATTAAGCTAAAAATTTTTTATTTAATTTTTAAATTTTTATTTTAATTTTCATAATTAATAATTTAATTAATTTATTTTTAAATTAATTTATTAATTAAAAATTTATTTCTCAATGAATTAAATTTTTATTTTTTTTTATCAAGTTTTCAAAAATTAAAATAAATAATAAAAAAAGCAAATATTTTTAAATTTTAAATGTTAAAAATTCTATCTTTGAAAAATTTTGTTAAAAAAAAATTAAATTTTTACTATTAAAAAATTAAGTTAAAAACGTAAGGTATAGAATTTTTTATTTAATTTTTAAAATTTTTCTTTATTTTTATTTAATGGCAAAATATTTTTAATTAAATAATTTTTTTTATTTATTTTAATTTTTCTAATTAATGATAAAATTAAGTTTTCTTTAATTTATTTATTAAAAATTTATTTTATTAATTTATTTTTTAATCGCTTGAAAATTTATTTATTCAAAAAATTTTTTTTAATATGAATTTCATTTAAAATTCAAAATTAAAATTTTTTTTTAATTTTTAACATTTTTTTTTTATCTGTTTTAATTATTTATTCAAAATTTTTTTATGAATTATTTTATTTTTTTAATTTTTATTATCTTGTGAAATTATTTATTCAAAATTAATTTAATATGAATTTCATTAAAAAAATTAAAATTTTTAAGAAATTGTTAAAATATAAAAAAAATTTATAAGCTCTTAATGTAAGAAAAATTCAATTTTACTCAAAATGCGTTAAAATTAGAAAATTTTTCTATCGTAGAAACGTACCTTAAAGGATGAAAGTGATATTAAATGGTCACATGTAAAAAAAAAACTTTGAACGCATTTCAAATATTTTTCTCGCATTTTCACCTGTTTCAATGTCCATTTCTCTGAATTTTCCACACAAATCAACAATTGACGACTTTTTCCCGCCTTTTCTATGGTTTCCATTACATGGTTTCAGATTTACGTGCTTTGCCGTTTACCGTTACGTAACGGCGTCACTATCTCCGCAAGTAAGTAATTTTTGGCTTTAAAATGACCAAAAAGTCGGAATTTTCCAGTCTCATGCATCAAAGTGTCATCAAGTCGTGTCGTCGTGTGCGAAATAATTAAGAATACATTGCGACGAGCGAGAGAGAAATAAATGGCTAGTCCAGCACTTGAACTCAATAACGAACTTTTGTACGTGTTATGTAATGAGTTTTAATTTTATCGTGTGCTGTTTGTTGTTGCCTTGCACTTGTTCGGCTCACACACACAGAAAGTGAGGAACCACAATGGGGAGAAAAGTTAATGGGAAGGAAAGGTGATAAATATATTTTTGGTTTACAAAAAAGGGATTTGTGGAACAAATTTCGAGAGTCGAAGGTTAAGTGAGGGTGACGAAATGTAACAAAAAATCTGTTGGGAGGGGATTTGTTGCGCTTTTTTGGTTGAAAGGAGATTTTGGATTGGATTTTATCGGTTAATGGTTATCTTTATTGATTCTCGAAGTTTTTTTGAGGGGATGTACTTGAAGAAATTGGGAGTTTTAGATTATTGAATAACCTTAGAAGATCAGAAAGTCAAGTCAAATTTGTTTTTTTCATCAACTTTTGACTTAAAAGTCAATTTCTTCACATATTTAGCAGTAAAACGTTAAATTTTACTCAAATTTAATGGAAGAAAAATATTTTTATAAAAATTTTGTCGATCTAAGGGTCGATTTGTGACATTTAAATTTAAAAAACTTAACTTTTTATGAGATCTGGAAATTCTTTGTTCAAAAATTTCCATATTTTTATTAAAAATCTTAAAAATAAGAATTATTTTCAAAAAAATAAAATAAATTAAAAAAAAAAAATAATTAAAATAAAATAAGTCTTTAAAAAAATTTAAAATTTATGTCAAAAAATTAAAAATTCTTTTAAAAAAAATATTTTTTTTGCTTAAATCAATTAAAACTTAAAATTATTAAATTTCAGTACTCAAATATTTTTTTAAATTAATATGATTTTTGTTTAAAATTAATTAGGTAAATTTTTTTTTTTTGAAAGAATTTATAACAAAAATTTAAAATTTTTTGAAAGAAATTTAATTTTTTTTTTTAAGTTTTTTATTTTTAAAATTTTTTATAAATATTTATGGAATTTTTATAAGTATGTTTGAACAAAAAATTTTTATATCTCATAGAATTTTAATTTTTTTTTAATAATGAATTTTTTAGTTAAAAATCAATAAAATTAGAAGATTTTTTTAACCACGTGACTTAAGCCCAGTGCACATTTCAAAATGTCTCCTTAAGGAAAATTCAAAATTTTTACCCTGATACACATTTTAACTACTGTCCCAATGCACATTTTGAACTTTCAACCTACATTTTACTTTAAAATTTCACCCCAATTCACAATTTAAAAATCTTGCCCAATGCACATTTTAAAAATTATTATAAATTCGTAAAAAATTTCTCCATCAGAATCTCCTTTGAGAAAATTTTCTTCTCACTGCAAAAATTCACACATTAATTTTTCACCTTTTCATGCGAACCACTTCAATGAGCAACAAAAAATAAATGAGACAAGATTTTCGTCCTTAATTAAAAAATAATTTTTTTGAATAAAAAAAAATAAAATTAAACGTTTCATAAAAATACAAAACAAAAAAAAAACTAAAACGAAATAACTTTTCAATTTGCTGCTCACAATTAAAGTTAAGTGTTACTTTGTTGCTTTTGCTGATTGTTCTCTGTATCTCTCAGTATCATCAGTGCAAAATAAAAAAAAATAAAATAAATGAAATCAAAAAGTGAAACAATGAAAATGATAAATTAAAGGATCATGAATTGAAATTATAATAAAAGTTCAAGTGTTCGTGAACTGAACCTGCAATTTTAGCTGTCTACCTCGGCGCGGAGCAAAAGTAATAATTATTTAAATAAAATTAATAATGATGATGATAAAATGCTATAACAACAATAAAAAGCTGATAAAACGCTTATTTTACTTACGTTTCGTTCGTCGTGAATATTAAAAACTTTTTTTTTTCTTTTTTTTTTCACTTTTCGTTATCTGGCATTTGGAAAAAAGTTGAACGGAATAAAAGAAAATGAATACGAGACCTGTAAGTAATGCAGAAAAAAAGGCACTTTACGGGTTTCCATGCGACTCCATGTTACATATAGCTAGCTGGCGGTTAATAGTTTGCTAGTATTTTTTCCGCAACAGGAAATTAAATTAGTTGTATTCATATTTTCTGCGCTATTGTATCGACTTCGTGGCGGGGCACACGGTTATTGGCTAGAAAAGTGCAAAAAATTAAAATTTAATTTTTTTTTCTAATAAAATGACACGAAAGGATTTTTTTATTAAATTTTTTAACCAGAATTTATGATAATTTTTTAAGTGCTTTCCTGTGAATGTGAAAAATTTAAAAAAAAAGTGGGTTAAAAACCGTGAAATGTTCCAATATCGAAGAAAAATGTGAAAAGGGGCATAAAAAGTGTTCAAGATGCACCGCTACTTCATCTATAAATAAAAAGTATAAATAAAAAGTTGTTCACTCAAGTATTTTCGTCATGTTTAACGTTACATTTGAAGATTTTTATCAAGTGCACGTGTGTGTGTGTGTGTCTTAAATTCTCGTAATTGACCTAATTTTGCGTTTCTCGGATTAAGCAAACGTTAAAAATGCAAAAAATCGTGAAAACGAGAACAAGGAGGGGGGAAAAATGTCATCAAAACGCCATGTCAAGGGCTTAAACAAGTGTTAAAAAGACAGATTTATTAATGTTTAATGATGTTAAGCTCATGAAAGCAAATTTTTTTCGCATGTAAAGTGTCTCATTCCCGAATTTTTGTGTGTTTTTTCTCGACATTTTTATTACGTACCTATCAAGTCATGCGATTTAACCTTCATCAGCATCAACATAATAATCGGCAATCAAGCTCCGAGGCATTTCACGAACGATGTGTGAGATGATTACCTGAAATTTCTGCATATTCAAGCATTTTCGAATTTTTTTTTTGCGTTTGGGAAATGAGGAACAACACACAAAAAGACAAAATTACATGTGAGGAGAGAGGAGACAATATTAGAAAATGATTGATGGTCCCTTTATTTGGTTTTTACAAATGCTAAATGTTTGTTTTGTAGGCAATATGGATGGAGAGAAAGAGACCGAGACGATTTTTTGTCGTTTTATTCGTTTTTACGACATTATTGTTTACGATGAAAAGGAAAATGTTTCTGTCAGTCAATGGGAATACGATGAGAGACAATTGATTGAAGGAATTTACAAAAAAAGAAGCACGTTATGAGGATTGAAGGCAATTGACCTTTGATTTTTGGAAGTGATTTTTTTGGTTTTTCAATCAAGTTGAGTTGAGAAGAGAATTTTTTTGGTAAAGTCGAATTCAAGTCAAAATTTGCTCTTTAGATATTTGTTAAAGTCGAATTTACCAATAAAAATTTCGTTAAAGGCGAATTCATCTAAAGTCGAATTCTCTAAAAATTTTCGTTAAAGTCGAATTCGAACTAAAAATTTCGTTAAAGTCGAATTCTAATCAAATTTTCTATAAAGGCGAATTCGAAATAAAAATTTTGTTAAAGGCGAATTCAAAATAAAAACTTTGTTAAAATCGAATTCGAAATAAAAATTTCGTTAAAGGCGAATTCATCTCATAATTAGCTCTCAAAATTTCTCGTTAAAGTCGAATTCGAAATAAAAATTTTGTTAAAGTCGAATTCATCGAATTCATAAAAAATTTCTCGTTAAAGTCGAATTCGAACTAAAAATTTCGTTAAAGGCGAATTCATCTCATAATTAAAATTTCTCGTTAAAGTCGAATTTGAAATTTTCGTTAAAGTCGAATTCGAAATAAAAATTTTGTTAAAGTCGAATTCGAAATAAAAATTTTGTTAAAGTCGAATTCGAAATAAAAATTTCGTTAAAGGCGAATTCGAAATAAAAATTTTGTTAAAGTCGAATTCGAACTAAAAATTTCGTTAAAGTCGAATTCGAAATAAAAATTTCGTTAAAGGCGAATTTATCTCATAATTAGCTCTTAAAATTTCTCGTTAAAGTCGAATTCGAAATAAAAATTTCGTTAAAGGCGAATTCATTTTAAAATTCCTCGTTAAAGTCGAATTCGAAATAAAAATTTCGTTAAAGTCGAATTCGAAATAAAAATTTCGTAAAAGGCGAATTCGAAATAAAAATTTCGTAAAAGGCGAATTCGAAATAAAAATTTCGTTAAAGGCGAATTTATCTTAAAATTTCTCGTTAAAGTCGAATTCGAAATAAAAATTTCGTTTAAGTCGAATTCGAAATAAAAATTTCGTTAAAGGCGAATTCATCTCAAAATTAGCTCTCAAAAATTTTCGTTAAAGTTGAATTCGAAATAAAAATTTCGTTTAAGTCGAATTCGAAATAAAAATTTCGTTAAAGGCGAATTCATCTCAAAATTAGCTCTCAAAATTTCTCGTTAAAGTCGAATTCGAACTAAAAATTTCGTAAAAGGCGAATTCATTTTAAACTTTTTCGTTAGAGTCGAATTTGAAATAAAATTTTCTTTAAAGTCGAATTCGCTAATAAAAATTTCATTAGAGGCGAATTCAAAATTTGTCATAAAAATCAAAGTCAAATAAAAAAATCCGTTATCTAAACAAAAAAAATTCCCGTTATCGTCTGCAAAAATCTAACATCACCTGTACTTTTATTCGCTACACTTTTCCATCTGTACATCAATTACTTCTGATGTCTCATTTTTCCAAGCGACGACTATGGGAATTCGCCACACAAAGCATCATCATTGCTCATGGAATGTGCATAAAATGGGCTTATGCTTGTACAAAAGCGATAAAAAAGGGAAAAACACGCGAGAGGCGGGGAGAGAGAGAGAGAACTCGAGACGACGAAGCAGTACCGGAATGTTTTGGGGGGCTGCCATTAATAAAACATGAAAAAGCAGGGAAAAATCTCGTCGTCTCCCCCAATTTATGAATGGCATGAATATTAATTATTTAAAAAGATTGTGTGTCACGATGACACAAATAATGATAATAATTATTACTCGAGTCCCTCTTTTCTGTTTTCTGTGTTATGAGAAAATTTCTCTCCCTCGCAATTTGCCTCGCGTACAAATGGGAGAAATTTTTCTGAGAGAATTGTTGCTGCGCGTGGTACAGTCACGAGAGATTTTTTGGTCTTGTATCGACGGAGGTATGCATGGGAAAAATCTTGCGCTTGCATGAAAGAGCTTTTCACCCAAATTTTCAGTAGATAAACGAAATTCGTTCGGAGAGATGACAGCGAGGAAATAAATTCATGTGATGTGTTTCCCGTTTTTTTCTGAAATTTTTGTGTGTTTCTGAGAAATAAACGACGAAAATTCGAGCAAAGTACCGCGAATGGAAAATTTCACACAAAAAACACACGAAAAAAGTGCAAGTTAGTGAGAAAATCGGAAAAGTTTCGAAAACAACTCGAAGAATTTAGTGAAAGAAAAAATAAAAGGAGCTTAGAATTTTTTTTTTTTGACACACAATTGTACTCGTCTCGCACTCGTAGAGACACACTCGAAGAATATTTATTGGATATTTATGTGAAAATTGGCGAAAAAAGATAATAATGAGTTAAAAGTGTTCAAAAAAAAAAAAGGTTTGAATTTTCTCGGAAATTGTGACCGAGAGACAAATCACGTATTTCGTTTAATATTTTGCGAATCACGAGGACGTCGGAAGGACTCACGATGCAAAAATAGAAAAAAATGATAAAAAAAACAATCAATCATTTTTCTTCTACGACTTTTATCATACATTACCTTGTCGTTTACGTGCCCTCATTAAAAGTGCCTCTTCAAAGGGAAAAGAAGCAGAGAAAAAAATTACGAGCTACAAGATAATCCGGATTCCTTTTAATTAATATTATTTAGTTTTTGCCTCCCTCACTTGAGAGAAATGCTCAAAGAGATGTTGCTTCTGCTGCTGCTGCTACGGAACTCGTTTCGCAGCGAAAACTAAACTAAAACTTTTTTGTTTGTGTTTTCTTCGTAAAAGTCGATGATTTAACGCCGGGGAAACGGAGATTGTAAAAATAAACAACAAAGAAGTTAATTTAATGAAAATACTTGAATAATAAAATAATTATCTGTGTCATTCGAGCATTTTTCGGAGAATGGCAACGTAATGTAATTAAGGTCCTGCGGAGGCAATTTATGCAGATTGTGGGACGCCAAGGTTGGTTGAGTGAGGCACGAGACAGATAATTGGGGTGTTTGTGATAGTTTATGGCAGTCGTTTGTGGAAAAGTTTAGCAGTTTTGAAGGTTGCATGGATTTTTGTTAAGTTGCAGTTTTCAGATTCGAGTATTATGTGGAGTGATTTTTTTTAAAAATCAAAATTAAAAAAAATCAAAATTATTTTGTTCCAAAAGAAAAACTCAAAAATTATTTATAACTTGAACTTTAAAAAACTTTGAAAATTATTTTAAATGTGATAAAAATAAAAAAAAAATTAAAAATAATGCTTAAGAGTTCACTT
Source organism: Culicoides brevitarsis (assembly GCF_036172545.1). Taxonomy (NCBI): domain Eukaryota; kingdom Metazoa; phylum Arthropoda; class Insecta; order Diptera; family Ceratopogonidae; genus Culicoides; species Culicoides brevitarsis. Next base: position 34,517,900 of record NC_087086.1, on the reverse strand, counting down.
TGGAAAAAAAAATTATTCAAAAATTTTGAATTTTTCAAAAAATATCGTAAAAAGAAATTTATCAAATACTAAAACGAATTTTCTTAAAAAAGATTTTTTATAAAGTTTTGAGAAAAAAATTAATTTTAAAAAACCTTATTTTTGTCTTGCCTTTTGACAAAAAGAACTTTAAAAAATTATTGAAAAAAATTATAAAAATTTAAAATTCTAAAATTTTTAGTTCAATAGCTATAAAACTTAAAAACTTGCTTAAATTAGATTTTTATGGTATTTTTTAAAAAATAATTTAAAAATATTTTTGAAAAAAAACAATTAATTTTATTTTTAATTAAAATTTTACAAAAATTTTCATAATATTTTTTTTATTTTAATTAATTATTACGTTATAATTATTAATTATTTTATTTATTAAAAAAATATTTAATTTTCATTTATTTTCAATAATTTTTAAAATTATTTAATTAATTTATTAATTAAAAAAAAATTATTATGATTATTTAAATAAAATTAAAATAATTTAATTATTTTAAAATTATTTACTTAAATAATTTTCATAATTAATTAATAATTTTTTTTTAAATTTTAAAATTTTTAAAAATTTTTTTTTTCAATAAAAAAAAAATAATTAAAGTAAAAAAAAAATAAAAAATCAACCAGGCGAGTCCATTAAATAATTTTAAAAATTATTTAAATAAAGAATAGATTATTAAAAAATTATTAATAGATTTTTTAATGAAAATTATTAAAATTAGTTATTTTTATTTTTATTTTAATTAAAAATTTTATTTAATTTAAATTTTTTTTTTAAATTTTTAAATTAATTTTAATTTTTCGTATAAATTTTATATTAAAAAATGCATTTTTTTTGCAAAAAAAAAAAACTTTTATGTCTACTTGTCTAAATTTAATCCCTTCAGGGACAAATTTGATACCGTAAAAGTTAAATTAATTCTTTTTCCATCAATTGACCAAAAAATATCAAAAGTCACACAACCTTTTTTCTCTAAAAATTCACAACGATCCTTCCGAGTATCTTTCCTAAAAATAACTTCCCTTCCTCTTCAGAAAAAAAATGCAAAACAAACAAATTTTCACATGAACCGCAACATCACACAAAAACACAAGGAGAAATTAAGGAAGTACATTTCCATTCAACTCAAGTTACTTCCTTGCCTCGTTTCGCCATATACGCAAAATGCGGTCTTGTGTCCCTCGAGGCTTATGTTAAAGTCCCGCATTTTTGTTGCAAAAAAAAAAAGAAAAATTAAATAAAAAAAGTACAATAATTAGAATGTTGTGAGTGCGAACAAAGCATCTTTGTTGTTGTCGTTGCTCAAAAAGATAGAAAAATGATAAAACATGTCCTTTTGTCGCACAAAAGAGAGCAGTTTTCAAGTGTCGACACTTTGGTTTCTTCCTTCCCGTTCCTTCCTTCGTCCTTTTGGCGTCGCCATCGTGATTCGTGCTGAAATTCACCGAGATTCGATCTAAAAGTGGATTTTTCTTCATTATTTACTGTTTATTTTTTTCCGCAGAACTCAGTGAAGAGTAAATAGTGAGCGAAAGAGACTGTTTGTCTATAAAAATTGCAAACAACAAAAAAGTGAAGGACTTTCAAATGTGATTAAAAATGGCGATACAAAACTCAAAAGTGGAAAAAACAAAAATGAAAAATGTTGAAGTGAATCAACAAACGTATAAATAATAATAAAGTAATAAAATTCAGCAACAACAATTTGGTGGCGCGCGCGTACGAATTGAAGCGGATTGGAAACAACAACAACAAAAAAAAAATCTACAACCCAAAAGCAAAACATGATAGATATTGTGCTGCTGCCTATCTTGCGCTGTGATAAATATTTTAATAAATTTTTAATTCATTTTATTATTATCAGTGTGACTGTTTTAGTGATAAGTACTGCATTGCCACCCGTCATTAAAATCGGTACGTAATAAAACACTTTTTTACATTCATTTTTTATTAACCTTTAATTTTTTTATGTGATGGATTACAATTTTTATGATGCACGGCGAGTTTAAAAATGGGGAGAATTTGACACCTGTCGAGTTGATTTTTAATTTTTATTTATTTTTATACGAATTTTGAGCTAAGAATAATTCCTTAAGGTATTAATTTAACACTTTTGGAGCTTAAAATAATTCCTTGAGGTATTAATTTAACACTTTTGGAGCTTAAAATAATTCCTCAAGGTATTAATTTAACACTTTTGGAGCTTAAAATAATTCCTCAAGGTATTAATTTAACACTTTTGGAGCTTAAAATAATTCCTCAAGGTATTAATTTAACACTTTTGGAGCTTAAAATAATTCCTTGAGGTATTAATTTAACACTTTTGGAGCTTAAAATAATTCCTCAAGGTATTAATTTAACACTATTGGAGCTTAAAATAATTCTTTGAGGTATTAATTTAAAACTTTTGGAGTTTAAAATAATTACTCAAGGTATTAATTTAACACTTTTGGAGCTTAAAATAATTCCTTGAGGTATTAATTTAACACTTTTGGAGCTTAAAATAATTCCTCAAGGTATTAATTTAACACTTTTGGAGCTTAAAATAATTCCTTGAGGTATTAATTTAACACTTTTGGAGCTTAAAATAATTCCTCAAGGTATTAATTTAACACTTTTGGAGCTTAAAATAATTCCTTGAGGTATTAATTTAAAACTTCAGGAGCTTAAAATAATTCCTCAAGGTATTAATTTAACACTTTTGGAGCTTAAAATAATTCCTTGAGGTATTAATTTAACACTTTTGGAGCTCAAAATAATTCCTTGAGGTATTAATTTAAAACTTTTGGAGCTCAAAATAATTCCTTGAGGTATTAATTTAACACTTTTGGAGCTTAAAATAATTCCTCAAGGTATTAATTTAACACTTTTGGAGCTTAAAATAATTCCTCAAGGTATTAATTTAACACTTTTGGAGCTTAAAATAATTCTTTGAGGTATTAATTTAAAACTTTTGGAGCTTAAAATAATTCCTCAAGGTATTAAATTAACACTTTTGGAGCTTAAAATAATTCCTCAAGGTACTAAATTAACCTCCTCGGTATTAAAATAATCCTTAGAGAGGTTATTTTAACACCTGAAAATGTAAAAAAATCTTTTTAACAGAAAATTTTTTTAAATAATAAAAATTAATCTCAAAAAGTGTCAAATTCCCCAACTTTTCAACCCACAGCGCACTTTTAAGCGAACAAAATTAAAGCCGTGTTACTTCAAACTTCAAATTGTTCAATTGATGACCGTAACTTGCGAGTTTCTCGTCAATTAAATTCGACAACTTTTCCTCAATGTTCGAGCACGTCATCGATTGTTGCTCCCACAATACCTTGAGCATGTCGACATTCCTGTTAAACGCCTCCAGCGTCGCAATTAAATGAGAATTCGTTGTTGTCGTCGGTGCCTCTACTTGGAGGAAACGTTTGTCCAGAACGGGCGTCTCCATCGTCGTTGTTTGATTTTTCGGCGAAATATGTTTGACAAACTCGACAGTCCATTGCACGTCGGAGAGACAGTGAATTCCCTCGACTTTGTCTACCTGGTACGTGCGTTGACGCAAATGATGCGGGAAATAAAAGGCATCTGCGGTGATATTTCGTTCCTCGAGCAACGAGAGAATTTCGCGCACACGACTGCACTTGAAATTGTTGTCAGCCAAGTAGAGGAATTTCAAGTTTGGCGTGAATTTGAGGATTTTTTCGACATCCAAGTCGAACAAGTGGTTCGAAAAGAGTCTCAAATGCTGCAATTGTGATTGTTTTTTCAGCAAATCCGGATTAAATTCGGTAATTTTCATTCCATACAAAACTAAATTCCTCAAATTTTTCGAATCCGTTAAATCAACTTCGAATTTTTGAACATTTCCTCCGAACAAGTGCAAGTCATGCAATTCTCGCAAACCCTTAAAAGTATTTTTCGTCAAATTTTTCAACTTATTTGAAGTGATGTACAACTCTTGAAGCTTTTTACATCCTTGGAACGCATTTTCGTCAATTTCTTCCATCAAAATTGAATTTGCGTAAAATTTCTCCAAATTCGGGAGGGCCGCACAAAAATTTCCCGACAAATAGGGGAAAATTCCCTTTAAATCGATGAAAGTTACAGCAGCAGGCGACGCAGCGACAGGCTCAATATTGTGATCCGTTTTCGTGAAATTTAGTCCGAGAATCGTGCAGCCAGTCAAAACGTTGCCACAATCGTATTTCACGGCAAGTGAAAAAGAAAAACAGCACAAAAAAGTTAAAAATTTTAATTTTAACATTTTTTTTTGTTCGTTAAACGTCCAAATTTGACGAGAAACGAATTTCAACTGAACTAATTTGAACAAAAGGTTTGTGGAAAAAAACTCGTTGCGTTGAAAATCGAGTCAAAAGTCAACGATTGCAGTAATTTTGGACACTTAACAAAACAAAAATTATCGAAAGTGTCAAAAAATATAAAAATTTTAAAAATAAGAAGAAGAAAAAGTGAAGAAATTCTCTTCTCGGAGTGATTTTTCATGAATTTCTAATGCATTGCATTGTAATTAAATGCTTGATAAGACGACGTCTGGTAATAAATTGTGAACTGAATTATGATGTAATGTTTCTTATCGCGTAAATTCTTTGTGTGTGACATAATTTCATAAATATTTCAATAGCAAAGAAAGAAGTTCATTTACTCAAAAAAACGAAAATTTCTTGAAAAATCATGAAAAACGATAGAAATTCGTGGAAAAGTGAATGAATTATGACTAAAAAGTCTGCAAAAACAAAAAAAAATATTAAATTGGGTTCAAATATTTCTTTACGCTTTAAGAAATTTCGTAGAAAATCAGTCTGAAGTACTTTGCTTCGCAGAAATTGAAAAAAAATAAGCAAAAGTGTGAATGAAATTGATATTTGCTATAAATTTTAATTTTATTTTCACTTTTTTGTGAAATAAAAAATATTAAATATTTAAAAAAAAATTTTGATCATAAAAAGTTACGAAAAATTTAATTTTAATTTAAAAAAAATAAATTAATTAAAAAAAATAAATTAATTAAAAAAAATAAATTAATTAAAAAAAAATTAAAATTAAAAAAATAAATTTATAAAAAAATAAATTAATTAAAAAAATAAATTATTAAAAAAAAATAAATTAATTAAATTTAATTAAAATAATTATTAATTCCAATAAAATTTTAAACAAAAAATTTGACAAAAAATAAAAATAATTTTTTAAAATCGAGATTTAATATTTATAAATTTGAAAAATTTATCTTAAGAAATTTTTTGTATTTTAATGTTCTTCTTTAAAAAAAAAAGCAGCAAAAAAGTGAATTCGTTTTATTTTTAGGAAACAAACACAGGAAACTGTATCAAACTTTAAAAAAACTAATAGAAAAATGATTAGAAAACTTTATTTTCTTCCCATTCTTTATTATTTTTTTTACAAAAGAAAAATCAAACTTCACCAATTAAAACTTTAAAGAATTTTAACTATTTTCATTTTAAACCTAACTTGACATTTTTTGTCCTTTTATGACAAAAAAAGAAAAATTTACCAAAAAAATATGAATAAATTTTTGTTCCGTCTAATTTTGGCACATATTTTACACGTGACTCACGTGGCTTACAAATTTTCTCACATTTGCTGAGTTCCCCCTTATTTTCCAATGAAAACGAAATTCACAAAAGGCTGAGTTCTCTTTAAAAACACAAATTTAATTAACTTTGAAGTTTTTCTGATCGATTTTTGGTGACAAACTTTGACATTTCAAACCGAATTTTAACCAAATTTTAACAAGAAAAAAAATGTTTTCTCCTTTTAATCCGCTTGTGAGGAAGACAAGAAGGAATTACCACATCCATTAAATAAACGATCGACATAATATACTCTCGCACGACACTTGATACGCATTAAGCAAACATTTTGTGACACAAATGAAAACAAAAAAAAAATTTTTTTTTCAAGGAAGAAAAACGCGAACGAAAGTTTATCAATATTATCGTCTTCATTTGATTACTAGACTTTGACATCGACATCGCATCAGCATAAAATGCGTTGTTACCGCATTTCGGCGAAAAAATGTGGTTTTCTGCGAGGATTGATGTCTTTGGGAATTTTTGAATTGTTCACTGGGTTCAAGGTTATGAATTTGCATTGGGGTAAATTCAGAATCTGAAATTTTTTTTATTACTTTAAATTTAAATTTTCTCCTTATTGCACATTTTTTTTTGTAAAATTTGTCATCACAGTTCATATTCATAAATTTTTTAGCTCAGTAAATATTCAAAGTTTTTTTCGATCTTTTAACATAGAATAAAAATATTTTAAAAAATTTAATCTTCCTATTCCACATTTTAAAATTTTCGACTAAATGAACATTTTAAATATCGGCCTAATGCACAATTTCTATTTTTTTTTTCATTTTAATCAAATTTATTGACCTTTTTTTTAAATTTGCTCATAAACATTTTAATATTTTTTAACCTAATGCATATTCAAAATTTTGACCCAATGCACAATTTGTAACTTTTTTTTTACTTTAGTCAAATTTCTTAACACAATGCACTTTCAAAATTTCGACCCAGCGAACATTTTAATTTTCTACCCAATGCACAAATTGTATTTTTTTTTACTTTAGTTCAATTTCTGACCCAATGCATATTAAAACAATTCACCCTAATGCACATTTTCAATAGTTTTTTCGACCCAATGCAAATTTTTTAATATTTTTTCAACCCAATGCAAATTTTTAAATATTTTTTTCAACCCAATGCAAATTTTTTAATATTTTTTCAACCCAATGCAAATTTTTAAATATTTTTTTCAACCCAATGCAAATTTTTAATTTTTTTTTTCAACCTAATGCAAATTTTAATTTCAAATTTAAAATTCTTAAATCGAAATTCATTTTTCTTACGACAACTTTCTAGATAATTTTTTTTTCTGCGACTAAAACGACGACGCAGTTTAAAAAGCTTTCACGTTCGCATAAAACAAACACGCCAAAAAAAAGAGCAAAATAACGTTATGAATAATAAATAAAATATTGTCAAATTTTAACGCGTGATTCTTCGTGTGTCGTGTCGTTGCACGTGTGTGTCGCTGCGAATGGAAAGAGGTTATATTACCTGTGAAATTGAATAAAATCTTGTGTTAAACGTGCTCGTTGTCTCTCCCACACACGCACTTGAGGACATTGTCCCATTTTTATTAGAAAACGAACATTTATCTTCATGAAGTCTCTTCTGCACCACATTCGAAGCATCATAAATTACATTTAGGGACTTTTCGGTAAGCTGTGCAGGTGACATTTTTTTGTGTATTTTCTTTTTAACCAAAAAAAAAAAAGAAGAAAAATTACCAAGGTCATGAAATCAGATTTGAATTAGTCAAATTTATAAAAATTATTTACCTTTTTTTTGTTTAAATTTGTTTCGAAAAAAAAAAATATCTTGTTTACCAATCAAATTAGCAGGAACTTTTGTTTCCTTTTGCTCGTTATCTCGTTGCTTTATCAGGTCACTTTCACAGCAAAAGCAGTAGAAAAAAGGGTCTTTAATCCTGTTTTCTCGTATTTTTCTTGATCTCTAACACACTCCTTGTTTGTGTCTTTTTAACATGACATTTTTCTCCTGTATTATTTGTTTAACTTATCAATATATCTTTTTCTCATTTTTTTTTGTTTTTTCTTGTAACTCGTTATTTTTGCTGGTTAGTGTTTGTTTTGTACAAATAACTCGAACAAATATTAATTTAGAAAAAAAATATATTTTAAGATTTTTTTTTTATTTTCTATGAATCATAAATGTTGTTTCTAAGCATTCTTATCAATTTAAAGCAAATTCAATAAAAATGCATAGCAAAATTTTTTCTTGAGTCTCTAACCGCAAGTTCATGTCACTGACATTGATTTCCGTTCAATTTCTAATAAATTTGATAAAAAAAATATTTTTGCATTATTTTGTTCTGAACTTTTGTTGAAATAAGACGTAAAAATGGCAAATTTGTCACAAATATTAATATTTTTTTGCATTTTTTTAAGTTCAAGTCTTGCCATAAAATTTAATTGTAAAATTACTTACGGCGAATATTGTACACTTCCAGATTTAAAAATTTCTAACGAAAAAACTTTAATCGAACCAGAAGCTCCAAATCCCAGCATTATGCAAAAATTAATCTTAAAAGGACAAATTAATCGATTATCTGGCGGATTTTGTGAAATTTTTCCAAACTTGGAAAATTTTGAAGCAAATTCAGTTGGAATGGAAGTGATTGACGAAGATGCCTTCAAAGGATGTGCCAACCTAAAAATTATAAGAATGGATTACAACAACTTCAGAAATATAGCAAAAAACGCTTTCAAAGGATTAAAAAATTTGATGGAGCTTTTTTTGTTTGGAGGAAATATTCCGAGGTTTGATGTTAACTTGTCTGATGCCAAACAACTCTCATCGTTACTTGTTTCTGCTTTAAATATCACTGAATTTCATGCCCATGTTTTAAAAGAAAATTCAAAGTTAGAACGACTCTTTTTGTATTCGAACAATTTGTACGACTTGGAAATTGAGAAAATTCTAAAATACACTCCAAAATTAAAGGAAATTTATTTTGTTGATAATTACTTCAAATGTAGTCGATTGGAAATGATCAAAAAGTTGCTTGAAGACAAAAAAATAAAAATGGGAAAACATTATCTTGAAAAATATTTGAGGAAACGAAATTACACTGTGCAAAAAATTGACGATGTTCATTGTCTTTCTGATGAGCAATGGACCTTGGAAGTTGTGAAAGTAGCTGAAATCGGTAAAATTAGTGAAAAAAGTTCAGAAAATGTTTTAAATTTAGAAGTAAAAGTTCAAGATCTGAATGAAAAATTTCAAAACTTTTCTGAGCAAGTTCAAAAAGTCTCCAAAGACGTTTCAGAAAAAGTGGAAAATTATTCAAAAGTTCTCTTTGATAATTTTTCGTTGGATATTAATGAAAAAATCAATAAATTAACTGAAAAATTGCAGAATCAAATTGAAGAGCTATTTGAAGTCAAAAAAGATCATCAAAGTGCATCAACTATTAGCGAAAATCATCACACTGGCTTATGGATTTTTGTTTCTTGCATTTTCGTTCTGTTGATGATTTTTGTTGTTTTTTATGTAAAAAAAAGTAGATCTAACACTGAATATTATCCAAATGTAATTTTTCGTAAATAATTCGAATTTGAAATTTAAAAAAAATCATTATTAAAAACTATTGTTAATTTTGTCAAGATTTCAATTTAAAATAATTTTTCACTGAAAATAGTCAAGATTTTTAAATTTTTTTGCGAAAATATTTCAATAAAGTTCAAAAATGTAAAGTTCTTTATGAATTGTATTAATTTTAAGCAAAATTTGTCATATTCTGAAGTCTTTAATAAAATAAAACAAATATCAAAATATCTTAATGATAAACAAAATGATTAGTTTTTGCACTGCACTTTCATGTATGTTTATAAATTTGATAAGAATTGTATAGAAACAAGGCTCACTAATTATTTATAGATTAAAAAATCTCACATTACATTTAAAATATTAGCAAGAACTAAAAAAAAATTGAATTTTTCAAAACTTTTCTTTTAAAAGCCTTATTCGAAAATTTTATTTTTTTAAAGGGAAAAACGTTTCATGAGATTTTCAGTTAGATTAATTTAAAATAAATAATTAATTCAATAATAAGTCGAAAATGTTTTTAATATCCTTTTTCCTTATTATTTTAAAAATTTCCAAAATCTAAAAAAACATTTTTTTTTTATTAATTATTTTTGAGCAATTTTAAATAAAAATATCAAAATTTCTGATCAAATGAACTCTATAGCATAAATTTTCTTATATTTTTGCAAATTTTGATTTAAAAATGTTCAATTTAATGAAAAAAAAAATTATTAATGATCATCACCATTCCTCTTAATTTTCAAAATTTTTGAACAAAATATGAATAATTTTAAAAATAATATCAAAAAAAAAAAACTTTTTGTACTGCTGATTTCTTTTCTTTTAAATGGGGCAAAATAAAAAAAAGTTAAATATTTAATCAAAAATGACCGTTAAATACACCGAAATTTTCATAATTTTTCAAGAAAATTTCCAAAAAATTTTCAATTTATTCTAAATTTTCTTCTCTAAAAATATTTTTCATAAAATTATTAAATATTTTTTTCAAAATTTTTTGACAGTTATTTTTTGTGAATTTTTTTTTTCTTTAATTTTTAATATGAAATATTCCGAAATCTATTTTGAATAAGCAAATTTCAAAGAAAATAGTAAAAAACATCAAAAATATTATTTAACGCTCTAAAATTTATAAAATTTTGTCATTTGGTATGAAAATAGTATTTCAAAACTTTTTTTTTATTTTGCCCCCCCCCCCCCATTTTATTTTAAAAAATTTTGGACTTTATTTTTGATTTTCATTTGGAGCGGCCTAATTATTTATTTTAAAATAATTTTAAAAATATTTTGTGTTTCAAAAAAAAAAATCTAAAATCATGCTCCAAAGATTCTACATCATTAAAATATATTCTACAAGTGTCATGAGAACTAAAGTTCATTATTTTCAGGTGTTTCAATACTCATTGAAAGTAGTTTGAAAATTCTTTTTCGAGTTTCTATGTTTGATATTTGTAAATTGACTTCTTTTGAAGGCCTTAGTTTGAAATTTTGTTTAATCAAAATATTTTTTTGACGGTTTTTTAGGTTAGGTAAGATTTGAAGTTAGATCACCGCGGTCCAAAGACCTAAAATATTTTGAAAAATTTTAATTTTCTTCTTTTTGATCATTTAAAACTAAAACTAAAAAAAAATGCAATTTGATCAGTTGTCCAATAATAAATTATCACAATGCAAAAAAAAACTTACCATGCTTCAAACGAAATCTTGTCTCGTTATCAGAATTATCTTCCTCATCATCGTCATTATTATCGCTCTCAAGTCTCTCGCTTGCCATGTAATGAAACGAAAGAATGCAAATTATTCATAAAATTGTATTTTACAATTGGAGCGTCGCATCATCGTCACTCGCTGGGAAAGCTTTTAACGGCAAACGAAGCACTCAGAGACGTCGGCGTAACAACAACTGAAAAAGACATAAATAAAAGTTAGCAAAAAGAACAATACAAAACAACGCACATATACTATTTTATGATTGCAAGGATAATAAAGCGACAAGCGGGGGTAAAGGAACGGAGTGAGAGTGCACTCTTGGATTAACAAGAAATATAAACAGCTCGTCGTCGTGCTCGACGATGTTTTTAGTTAGAACAACACAATTTTCTGCATTGTTGAGGAGGAAGACTCACAAGCACTTACTAAAAAACTTTTTTTTTCTTGCCGTGTTCGCAACATTTGTAATCCACTCATCATAAGATGCTTCCTACAACTTCTTTTATGTAAAAATAATAATAAATGTTTCTTCTTTTTCTCTTTTTTGCTCTCCTGCTTCGTTGAACGACGATGGAATGCTGCCCCGAAAAAACATTCAATTGAACAACCACATCAAACAAACGATAATGATGGCATTATTAAAATGGCTGGGCGAATTTGCACACAACAAAAAAAAAATAACGTTACATAATTTCCCACCCCGAACGAAAAAAAAATGTTACAACAACAACATAATCGTCGTTGTCCCTTTTTTTCGTTTCGGCAAAAAAAAAAAAAAAACAAACAAATAAACTCATAAAAATGACATTTTGGAAATTATGTACTGCTGCCACTACAACAACAGGAGCAATTTTTAGCGAAGAACAAAAAGATAGTAGTATCGAAGTAGCGTTTAAGTATGCCGTATACAAAATTAACAAAGACAAGAATATTCTGCCGAAAACCACGCTGGTGTATGATATTCAGTATGTGCCAAAAGATGATTCATTTAGATCGTCGAAAAAAGGTTTGTAGCAGATTTGGGTCACGGGAAATTCATCTGCGGCCTTGTTTTTTTCTGTTTGCATTACTACCTTTAATGGCGTATTTCTGTTAAAAAAGAAAAAAATATATATTAAATTTTCGTTTTTATTTGTTTTCTGTCTGTTTCTATGAAATAAATTTATTAAAAGAATTTATACTTCAAAATTTGTAATTTTAAAAATTTTTAGATTTTTTTTGGAAAAAAATTTTATCGTTAAAAAATTTCAAGTTAAAAAAATATAAAAAAATAAATAAATTTTTTAATTAAAAAAAATATTATTAAATTAAATTTCTCAATTTAAAAATAATAAATAAATTAAATTTCGTTAATTAAAAAAAATAAATAAAATTTCTTAAAATAAAAAAAAAATTTGAAAAATAATTTTAATTTATCAAGTTATGAATTATTTATTAATTGAAAATATAATAATATTTAATGGAAAATATAAAGTAAAATTTAATTTTATTTATTTTAAGAAATTTAATTCAATTTATTTGTTTAAATGATTATTTCATTTAATACAATTATTTATTTTTTCTTCAAAAAATTTAAATTTATTAACTTTATTTAATTAATAAAAATAATAAATTAAATTAATTTTTTTTAAATAAAAAAAATTTAAAAAATAAAAAATTGAATTAAATTGAATTTCTTAAAAAAATAAATTTGTTAAAATAAAAATAATAAATTAAATTCAATTAAATTTTGTTGATTAAAAAAATTAAATTAATTTAAAATTCTTAAACAAAAATAATAACAAATTGTATTAAATTTATTTAATTTAAACAAATAAATTGAATTGAATTTCTTAAAATAAAAAAAAAAAAAAAAATAATTTGATAAAATTTCTTAAAATAAAAAAATAAATTATTTTGAATTTCTTAATTAAACAAAATTAAAATAAAAAAAACAAAATTAAATTTATTTAAATTAAAAAATAGAATTAAATTGAATTTCTTAAAATAAAAATAATAATTTTTTAAAAATTTATAAAAAAATTAAATAAAATTAAATTAAAAAAAAAGAATTTAATATATAAAAAAATATATTCTAAAATTTTTTTTTAAAATTATTTTTCACTATTTTTACCAAATATTTTATAGATCTTTTGAACTAAATAGCTCAGAGTTTTTAAATTTTATTATCTTTTAAATTTTTAATTTTTTAAACAAATCTGATAAAATACTCAACAAATCCTGTTTCTAATAAAAATTAAAAAAAAAATTTGCAGCTTGTTTACAAGTTGAATTTGGAATCCAAGCGATATTTGGACCGAATGATCCGTTGTTGGGAAGGTAAATTTTTTAAACTTAATTTTTTTTTATAAAATTTTTGATTTTTCAATTTTTTTTTCCAGTCACATCCAATCAATATGCGAGGCTCTAGACATCCCTCACATTGAAGCACGCCTTGACTTTGACACAACGCCAAAAGAATTTTCTATTAATCTACATCCGGCTCAAAAATTCATGAACAACGCTTACAAAGACTTAATTATATATCTCAATTGGACCAAAGTAGCAATAATATACGAGGATGACTTCGGTGAGTTACTTTTTGCGTCTTTTTTTTTTGTTTTTATGGCGCGTCACCGGAAATAATCATAATAACTCATAATAAATGACTTTTTTACAAAAAAAAAATAATGAAAATTTATGTTTGGCAGGTCTGTTCAAGCAGCAGGAATTAATGAAGTCAGCGTCACAAACGCGCGCCGAAATGTACATACGACAAGCGGTACCGGAGACCTACCGTCAAGTACTCAAGGAGATACGGCAGAAGGAAATTTACAAATTAATTATCGATACGAAGCCGGAGCACATTCAAAAGTTATTCAGAGCGGTGAGAATTTTTCATCTTTTATTGACGCCAAAAACTTTGTCCTTTTGTGTTGCAACCCGAAAATTTTCTGCAGAATCAATTTTGTTTATTATTTATGGTCCATTGACTTGTCGTTATTTGATTAAAAGCTTAAACTCGACTGGCATCGATTTATTCATAAAAAAAATTTTTTTGCTTCTGCAGAAAAACATGAAAGAAGAAAATTGACCATTAAATGCGTCTTTTCATCAATAAAAGGTCAAGAGATTAATTTTTTTATAATTTACCACGATAAAATAAATATTTTTACAGCGTTTTGCTCATTTGCGCTGATTACTTCTTGCGAAAAGCTCAATTTTCTTTCAATTTACAACAATTTACGAAGTTGCGTTAAAATATTCCAGTCAATTTCTTTCACTCAATGCGATCAATTTTATTTTTTTCCGTTTTTCTTTGCAGATTCTTCAGTTGCAGATGAACGACTATCGATACCATTACATGTTTACGACTTTTGTAAGTACTGCCGTCGACGTAAAGCAGATCCACAGACACGAAAAAAGGGCGACTTGCATCAAAAAAATTTTTTTTTTGCTCTCAAAACGCGTTTAAAATTTTTTTTACTCAGATTTGAAAAAAAAATATTTTTTTGAGCTTGATTTTTCCAGCTAGAAGCGCCATCCGTCTCTGTAAACAGCTCACAGGTGTTTGTTTTTCGCGTTTTTTTACGATTTTTTTCGTGATAAGTGAAGTTTTCCTCCCTCTTTCGTGCGAAACCTAAAAAGAGAAAAAAAAATATAAAAAGGATGATTGAATCATTAAAATTTTTATGTTCCTTTTTTTATTTATTTATAAATTTCTTGCTTTTTTCCGTCGTTTCGAGTATTTCGTGTGGTGTGGGACTGCTTTTATTGCGACAAGTAACAAACACAACTTTTCTAACGGTAATTGTTCCTTACACGTTTCTTGTCATTTTTTTTTTGCGTGCTGTGTCCCCAAAGGACATCGAGACATTTGACTTGGAAGACTTCAAGTATAATAATGTGAATATAACGGCATTCCGCTTGGTTGACATCCAAAATCCGAGCGTGGCGGATGTCGTGGAGCAAATGAAGAAATTTCAACCGAATGGACAAGCTGGCTCAGATGTGGGATTACAAATATTGCAGGTGAGTGACTTGAAATGATTTTATGAGATTTTGTGAGAAAAGTGACAAAAATTCAAAATTTTGAGATGTTCTGAAAAAAAATTTTTTTAAATAAAAAAAAAATAATTAAAAAAAAAATGAATTAAACTTACCCATAAAAAACTTAAAAAATTTTAAAACAAAAAATTTTTAATATTTTTAAGAAATTAAGATTTTTTGTTAAAAATCAAATAAAAATTTAATTAAATATTAAAATTAATTAAAAATTTTAATAAAAAAATTTATTTTAAATTTAAAAAAATTAAATTTAATTGAATTAAAATTTATTTTTTAATAATTTTTGAAATTTTTTTTACATTTTTTTAAAAAAATTAAAAATTTAAATTTAAAATTTTTAAATTTTAAAATAAATTTTGAAATTTTCTATTTAATTTTTTAGATAAATACAAAATTTTTTTTTTTTTAAAAAATTTTTTAAAATTTTTTTAGCTCGAGCTTTTTGAGGCTCGAGCTTCAAGCTTTTTTTACGCTTAATTGAAATTTAAGTTTGTTGAAATTTTTTTTTAAAATTTTGATTTTTGAAATTAAAAAAAAATTAAAAAAAATTATTAAAATTGAAAGTTTAAAAAATTTAATAATATTTCGAAAATAATTTAAAATTTTTTAATTTAATTTTTAATTTAAAAATTTTTCAGATAAAAAGAAATATTAAATTTTAATGAAATTTTGTTTTAAAATAAATAATTTTAAAATTTTTTTTAATTTTGTCTCTAAAAATATACATTAAAAATTTCAAAATAATGAATTTTACAACAAAAAATATTTCTCTAAAAAATTTGAAGGCTTGAAGCTCGAAAAAAAGGCTCGAGCTTTGACTTTTCGAGCTTCAAAATTAATATTTCATATTTTTTTTTAAATAATTTAATTAAAATAATTCAATTAATTAATTAAAAATTCAATAAAAATAAATAAATAATTAAAGATAATTAATTTAAATTAAATTGAATTATTTAAATAAATTAAAAAAAATTAAATTAAATTTAATAAAAAATTAACCTTCATGGTAAAAAATTATAATTTTGCTCCAAAATTAAACTTTTGAAAAAAAAATGAAAAATTTTTTGACTAAAAAAAGAAATTTCTTTTAATTTTAGAATATTTACTTACCAAAAAAATTTTTTTTTTATTCAAAACTTTAAATTTTTATAAAAATTTTAAAATTTTTGGTCAATTTTCTCACAAAATAATTTTCCCAAAATAACATTTTCACTAATTTCCTCCAATTTTTTTTCATGTCACGCCAGACTGAGCCAGCTTTAATGTACGACAGCGTTGCCCTCTTTGCTGCTGGCCTCCAATCGCTGGATCGCAGTCACAAACTGAAGCCCGTAAATTTGTCGTGCGAACAGGAAACACCATGGGAAGACGGCACATCCTTGTACAATTACTTGAACTCGGTAACTTTTTTTTTCTCGTTCATAATCTCTTTTTGAAATTGAATCTCATGAATAACGCAAATTTGTCACATATGGGGCATCGCACTTTTATGACGATGCCGAGCGTGCGAACATGTGCGACACGAACAAAAACTTTCCATCAATTGATTTTAAATCAGAAAATGTACTTGTTGCGATGGAGAAATGGGACGAGCGGGATGGGGGGAGATGGGTCTCTCGATAGACGTTTGTCGCACCGTAAAATGGGAGAAAACCACAAAAATGCCCTTAAAACGTGATTGACAATCGATTATCTTCTCTCCGGCAACGGCAATATCCCTTTTTCCTCGAAACCCAATCAAACTTTATTACCCCAACAACAACAACAAGTTTTCGTTTCGGTTTTAGGCAACCATTAACGGTCTCACTGGGCGCATCGAGTTCGAGGAAGGGAAACGTAACAACTTTAAAATTGATTTGCTCAAGCTGAAAAAGGAGAATTTGGTCAAAGTGGGCGAATGGACGTCGAACGATGGCATCAACATCACCGATCCGCAGGCATTTTACGAAACCACAGTCACAAATATCACGTTGATTGTGATGACACGAGAGGTAAGTGCCTGAATTCTAATTGCGTTTTAAGCAAATTGATCTCCCATTTCATCCCGCCATAAATATCATAATAATGCTCCTTGTTCCGCTCTTTCCGTTCCGAAGAATCGTTAAATTAAAACGGAAACAGCAAAAGAATGAATAATTTCGAAATGTAATTTTCTTCTGGTTTTCTTTTTTTTTTTTTTTTGTATTTATATTTATTTCCATTTGGTATCGAATGGACGAACAGATGTCGGTTTATGGGCATGAAAATGTCTTTAATAGCTTTAAATAGGATTTATTTCGTGTTGATGTTGATATATTGTCAATAATATTATTTTGGGTCTATTTTGCCCGATTTTCGCCAAATAAATACAATTTTAAAACACACACACAGCCAAAAAATGAAAATCTTTTGCAAACACACCCACGATACACTCTTTTTGGCGTTTTTCAGAGGCAGAAAGTGTGTCATTTAAAAACAATTTTCAACTTTATTTAAATAAAATACACGTTAAATTACAATATAAACCGTATAATAATATGAGGCTTTCGATATTATTTTGTGAATTTTGATCATTTCCTTGTGTTTTGACACAGATACAAAACTGGGCATGAAAACATCACAGACATAGGATACAGTGATATTATGTAGTTTAGTAAAATTGAAACGCGATAGAAAAGTTTTTTTTTTATTTATTCAGGGTGAAAAAGTTAAAGCGTGCATGAGGTTTCATTTTCCACATGTTCCATTATACGAATTTTGATTCATTTTCAAGTTTCTTTGAACATTATTTTCTTTTCCAAATAATTTTTTGTAAAATATCATTTGACTTTTGAAATTTTTCATTATTTTTTGAAAAATGTTTCAATTTTAATTTGTTTTAATTTTAGTTTGTTCCATTTTCTATGGATTTTCTTATTTTCGCCAAAGTTCAACTAATTTAAAGTTCAATTCAACTGAAATTAATAAATTTTAGTACTCTCAACTCTTAATTTCTAAAACTACTTAAAAATTTCTTCAAATTTAAAATTATTAAGAAGTTTCATTTTCCATTTTTTTAAATAAAAAATGTTTCGTTTTCACATTGTTTCATTTTTTAAAAGTTTTATGAGATTTTTAACCTCATTTTACAATACTTTGATTCAAAGAACTTTAATTTTAAGAAATTGATTTATTTTCAATTTGTTTCATTTTCCAATAGTTTTTTTTTGATGAAAATTTGTTTTTACCTAAAATCAGGAGTTTTTGGAAAACTAAAAAAAAAATATTTTTTTCAAAATATTTTTTTTCAAAAAGAATTTTATCAAATCAATAAAAATTTCAATTTTCAATATGAAAAAAATATAAAAAAGTATAAAAAGTGTTTCATTTTCAAATCACAAATTTTTGTACGATAAGCGTTCCATTTTCCGATATTTGACAAATTTTGTTTTAATTTTTATTCCGTTTCTAATCTGAAAGGTTTATTTTTTGATTTTTGTCAAAAAATCGGTTTTTAAAATATTTTTTAAGAAAATTCATTAAAAATGTTAGAAAAAAATTACGAAAACTACTTTGTTCCATTTTCATTTCATTTCTCATTCTATTTAATCGCAAAAACAAAATGAATGTCCAGACGCCATCTAAATCTAACCATTAGCGTCATTTTATCTCCCCAAACTACGTGATATGTGAATCATGATGTTGAAAAAAGGGAACATATTTATTACCATGAAAAATACATGTTGTGGATTTTCCGTAAAACCTATATTTTTGCACAGATTGAGTAAATACGTTACAACCCGAACTGAGCCGAAAATATCTTCACACAACATCAATTTTTGCCTATTTTCTTACTTTGTCGATTTTTACCCCAAAATATATCGGTTTAAATGTATTTTCATTCATGTCACAAATATTTCACGATGATGTTTTTTTTCTTCGTTTTCTTCCCATGTGCCTTCTTCCTTGTAACTTTATGTCAAAAAATTTTTATTGTTATTATATTTATTCAATTCGATATTTTTCCGACTCAATTTCTGTGTATGTCATCGTGTCATATTTCTTTGCAGGAAGTACCGTATGTGATGGTGAAAGAAGACAAGAATCTGACGGGAAATGCACGCTTTGAAGGTTTCTGCATCGATTTGCTTCACGGTATTGCGAAACAAATTGGCTTTCAATATACAATCAAGCTTGTGCCGGATCGGATGTATGGCGTGTTTGATCCAGAGACGAAACAATGGAATGGTATTGTGCGGGAATTGATTGAAAGGGTAAGAATTTTTACATGTTTCTATTGAATTTTCTCACATTTTTTACTGCATTTTGAAGATTGGATGGTTAGATTTTATGAAATATGCATAGGGAATTTTTAAAATGCGCATTAGGGCAAAAATTGAAAATGTGCATTGGGTCGAATTATAATTTTTTTAAGTTTTCTAATAGAATTTTACAGTTTTTCAAATATGAGTTAGGAAAAATATTAAAATTGTTAACTGGGCTACAAATTTTATGATTAAAAAATTTTTCAATGTGATAAATCCCTTAAATGTGCATTGGGCAAAATAAAAAAAAAATAAAATTAGGAAATTTTTAAATCCCAATTTAAGAAAAATTCTCAAATAATTGAGATTCTTTAAAAAAATTAAAAAAAAATCTAAATATGCATTGGGACAAAATTTTTTTTAATTTCAATGGGGTAACGTATGAAATGTGCATTGGGCAAAATAAATTTCAAAATTCAAGAAAGACACAAAAAATTGGAAATTCTTTCATAAATTAACAAAACAAAAAATAAAATGTGCATTGGGTCAAAAAAAAATTTCATTAGGGTAAAAATTTTTAAATGTGCATTGGGTTATGTCACGTGGTTCAAAATCGAATTTGAATTGGAAATTTCGTAAAATTTTTTTCTAATTCAATTGTTTTTTAAATTTTTGACAGCGAGCTGATTTAGCAGTCGCTTCCATGACAATCAACTACGCCCGAGAAAGCGTCATCGACTTCACGAAGCCCTTCATGAATTTAGGTATCGGCATCCTGTTCAAGGTAAGACCAATTTCACCCAATTACTGTCACCATGCAGCAACAAAACCATCAAGAGATCAAGAAAAAAAAATAAATTTTTAACGTTAATAGGTACCAACAAGTCATCCCACGCGATTGTTCTCCTTTATGAATCCTCTCGTAAGTTGTCTCTCTTTTTCTCTCATTTTTGCGACTAAAAGCTGAAACTGATCAATCACACACATTCGCATATAATTTTTCATTAGGCAGCGGAAATATGGTTATACGTATTGGCAGCTTACCTCCTCGTGTCATTTACATTATTTGTGATGGCCAGATTTTCGCCGTACGAATGGAATAATCCCCATCCGTGTCACCGAGAATCGGATATTGTGGAAAATCAATTTTCTGTAATAATTTAATTATAAGTCTTTTTTCATTACATTATCATCGAATCTCCTTTTTTTTGTCTCTCTCTCGTTTTTCGTGACACATTTTGAGCGTAGCATTCACACCCACTTGTGCCCATTTAATCGTCGTCGTCAGAGATGGATTTGAAATTTTTTGAAATTTTGGGCTTTCTGAAAAAGGAAATTTTTTGCTTGGTTTGAATTAATTGGAATAGATTAAAAGTTCAAGGGCTAAAAATTAAAACGGAAAAAATTGTGACTTACGACTTAAACTTTAACTTAAAAAGACTTAAGAAAAATTTAAAAAATTCTAACTTAAGAATAAGTAGAAAAAAAACTTGACTTAAGCTCAAGTCTCATAAGTTTATGTGAAAATATTAAAAATGTTTGACTTAAGCCTTTAAGTTTAAGTTTTTTGTTTAAGTCACTAATTTTTGGAAATTTTATTTTAATTTCGAAAAAATTTGAAAAATCAAATTTATTTTTTTAAGTTCAAAGTTTTGAAATGTTAAGTTAAAAACTTACGAAATTTCAAATAAAACTCAAATTTTCAAGACTCAAATTTAAACTTACAGAAACTTAAGAAAAAGTAAAAAACTTTTTTGACTTAAGAGTCTTTAACGTAAGCTTAAGTTTAAAAATTCATTAAAGTTTAATCTGGTTTTAACTTTTCTAAATTAATATAAACCACTAAACTTAAAAGATTTTAAGACTTAAGCCTTAACTTAAACAAAAATATCTCTTGACTTAAGCTTAAAGTTTAAGTCAATTATTTTTGAACAATAGTCAAGAAAAAATTTTTGACTTAAACTTGAAAATTTTTTGAAACTTAAGCTTAAGTTTTATTAAAAGTATTGACTTAAGCTTAAGTTTTAGAATAAGTCAATTAACTCTTGACTTTTCAACCAAATTTTTCGAAATTTTCATAATTTTAGAAAAATTTTATAATCTAAGTTTCTTAAGTTAGCTTAAGTCAATATTTTTTGACTTTTCAATCGAATTGTTCATTTTTTTAATTTCAGAAAAAAAAATGTAAAAAAATCTTAAGTTATCTTAAGTCAAATTTAGCTTAAGTCAATAATTTTCTTAGAAAATTGTGTAAAAAAATTTTGAAAAATAACAGGAATTCATAAAAAATAAAATTTCATAAAATTGCGCCCTTTTTCGCGACACACCCCTGAATTTTTGTCGTCAGGTCATCGTCAACAGATCTAAATCCATTAATTTAATGATGAAGGGATGAATGTGCGACGATTACGGGCAATCAATTGGCAACCAATAAAAAGTGTCTGCTACGCTTAAAGTGACTGATTGATACTTTTCGTTCGGTAAATCGGTTTGTTTATCCCTCCGTGCGATGGGACAAGCCGCTTTTATCGACCACATTCGGTTTTTTTTTGTTTTAATGAAATTTGTCTCTGCCATAGATCTCGAATAGCTTCTGGTTCATTACGGGAACATTTTTGCGACAGGGATCCGGATTAAATCCAAAAGTAAATACAAAATTTCTCTTGAATGTTGCATGTTGTTGTCCCTTTTTCCTCATTTTCGTGTTTTTTTATTTAATTTTTCTCCTTTTCTGTTCAAATTGCATGCTTGCATGAATGAAATCTTTGGATGTACGAAAAAAATTTTAGGAGCCGAGACGTGTCAAGAACCACTTATTCTCGTTCGCACGTCCTTTTTCGTCGGAAATTTGGGTTTTTGTGTTCGTTTCGTACGTTTGCGTGTCGCTGACGATGTTCATGGTAGCCCGTTTCAGTCCGTTCGAGTGGGAATTGTCGTCGCCGAGTCGCTTGCAGGACCTCCATGTGACAGATTGCGAGTGCAACGACAACCCAAAAAGACGTCAGCACCATCATCACGACGACGACGAATGTTGCGAGCTGGAAAAATCGCCCATCGATGCAAGCTGCGGTCACAACAACAACAAAAATCTCGTGCCGCACTTCGAATATGCCATCGCGACACTTTGTAATGACGATAATTGTCTGCACAATAAATTTAACGCAGACACGGATTATTTCAACAGTCACATGTATCGCAACAGTTATTACATGAAGAATTTTCGCGATGACGGCGGGCAGGGGGATGATGGCGACGAGATTGATGAGATCAGTGTGGAAATGTTTTCGGATGACCATTCGATGACAATTACGCCACGTTCGCGCGATATTTTGTTCGATGGGCCGGATGTCACGGCATTGACGTTGCGGCGACGCGGGGATGAGGAGGAACAGATGACGGATGATATTAGCAGCAGCAGTAATGAAATTGAGTTGACAACGTTTCATAATGACTTTACGTTCAATAATAGCTTTTGGTATACGATTGGGACGTTGATGCAGGGCTCGGATCTACACCCAAAGGTTTCATTTTAACGAGTCAATTGGTTGATGTGTTATCGCAAAAAAATTAATTTAATTTCGCGATTTTTTATTTTTTGCATTGAAAACTATTAAAAATTAAAAATTTAGAAAAAAAATTATAAAACTCGATAAAAAATGACAAACTTTCAAATATTTTGACAAAAAGCTGAAATTAATTTTTTTTAAATTAAATTTAAAAAAAAAATTGAAGATTAAAAATATTCAAAATTAAAAAAAATTATTAAAAAAAAAAATTATAAAAATTCGATAAATAGGCACAAATTTTCGAAAAATGTTAAAATTTAATTTCGTAATTAAAATTAAAAAATTAGGAAAAGATGAACAATTAACAAAAAGTTGAAAAATCTGAATAATTTAAATAAAAAATTAAATTTTAACAAAATGTGAAGAACTCTTATTGTCGAAAAAATTAAAAAAAATTAATTCAAAAAAAAAAAATAAAATAAAATAAATAAAAATAAATAAAATTTTTTATGAAAAAGAAAAAAAATTATCTAAAATTTCGAAAATAATTTAAAAATTAAAAAAAATAATTTTTGAACAATATCAAGATATTTATAATTTTTTTAATTAATATATTTTTTAATTTAATTAATTAATTAATTTATTTTTTTTTATAATAATTTTTTTTGTTGAAGCTCTGAACATTACACATATTTAAAAAAATAATTCTATTTTTTTTAATTATTTTTTTTTAATTAAAAATTGTTTAAAATCAAACGAAAATTTACAATCTTAATTTAAAATTTTTTTTAGCATTTTTTTTAAAATAAATAATAAATAAAAAAAACAAAAAAATATGATTAAAAATTTCTAATTTTCTTTTCTATTATAAAAAAATGATTTAAAGATTTTCAAGAATTCAAGAATTTTTTTTTTAATTTTTAAAAAATAGTAAATTAAATTAAAATTACATATTAATAATTAAAAAAATTAATTCATTAAAAAATTATTATTTAATAATTTAATTTCAAAAATTTTAAAAATATGAGAAAAATTTAAAAATATTAAAAATTTCTTTAATCGAAAAATTTAATTTAAAAAAAATTCTTACATTTTTGAGATAACACATCAACCCTTGACTAAATTGTGTTTGCTTTCGCTTATTTTTTTTGTCCATTAACCATTAGATTGCTTCAACGAGATTGCTCTTTCCACAAAGTCAAACTCGGTTCGCTCGGTCAAGCAAATACCCAACGCAATATTTTATTGCCTGTCTATTAACTTGACATGCGACTTAAGGAACTTGCGAAACGAAGTTATTTAGCCAAGTGACGTGGAAAACCAATCGAAACATTCCACTTATGATTTCTTTTCCTCTTTTTTTTTCATTTATTTCCAAAGCTCTTTGTCTGCTTTTTACGTCTCTCTTTTTTTTTTTGTAGTTAAGTTGACACAACAAGATTTTTATTTGCATTTCTTTTCCTCCAGTCTCCTTGAGAAAAAAAAGACGAAGTGTACTTGCCATTGTGTTTCTTTCTTTATTGTAGTTAGATCCGTCAAATTAGCTTTTTTTTCACTTTTTTTCCGTGCTCTTGTAATAATGACATGTGTCTATTTAGGCAACAAGTACTCGGATTGTCGGCGGCATTTGGTGGTTCTTCACGTTAATCATCATTTCCTCATACACGGCGAACTTGGCAGCCTTCTTGACAGGTAATTTAAAGTTTTTCCGTCGTCTTTTGTTGAATTTTAATCATTTTTTGTGCTTTTCTAGTTGAGCGGATGATTACTCCGATAGAGAATGCAGCGGATTTGGCAGATCAGACAGAAATTGTGTACGGGACGCTATCCGGGGGATCAACAATGACCTTTTTCCGGGTAAATTTTTCAATTATTTTGGATTTTAATTGAAATTTTAATTTATTTTGTACCTTGTAGGATTCCAAAATTGGCATTTATCAGAAAATGTGGCGATTTATGGAGAGCCGGAAGCCATCAGTGTTTGTCCAGACCTATGAAGAAGGCATCAGGAGGTAAAAAATGAATAAAAATTAATTAAAAATGATAAAAAATTATTAAAAAATGTAAAAATTTTAGAGTTCTTGATGGAAATTACGCATTTTTGATGGAATCTACGATGCTTGACTACGCCGTTCAACGCGATTGTAACTTAACCCAAATCGGAGGTCCCTTAGACTCAAAAGGTTATGGAATTGCAACCAGTAAAGGAAGTCTCTGGCGTGATAAAATCTCATTAGTAAGTATTTCTTCCTTCAAAAAAGCCTAAAAAATCGATTTTTTGTCAAATTTTAATGAAAAATTCAATTTTTTAGGCAATTTTAGAGCTTCAAGAAAAAGGCACCATCCAAATCCTGTACGACAAATATTGGAAAAATACGGGCGACGTGTGTAATCGCGACGATAAAAGCAAGGAAAATAAAGCAAACGCCCTCGGAGTCGACAATATCGGCGGCGTTTTTGTCGTTTTACTGTGCGGACTTGCATTTGCGATTCTCGTTGCCATTCTCGAGTTTTGCTGGAACTCGAAGAAAAATGCTCAAACTGAACGACAATCCCTCTGTTCGGAAATGGCGAATGAATTACGTTTCGCTGTCAAGTGTCACGGATCCAGACAACGTCCGGCGCTGAAACGAAGTTGCGCGAAATGCAATCCATCGACAACTTACGTGCCAGGCACTTTATCGCATCTGAACGGCGAAATTTTCCAAGAAATGCAAATGGTCGACCTGAAAAAGTACGGAAACGACACTTAGCGTTTTTCACCGCCGATCCATCGAAGTCATCAGGGCGACTCGAGTGCGATCGGCGGTAATTTTTACGCATCACAACGACGCCAAATGATTGTCTCGTCGAACATCAATCATCAGCAGCAACAACAACGCATGATGCCCCATACGTGCGGCACGTTACCAATGAACTTTCAGCTCAGCAAATTCGGCACGAATAACTCGTGTTCGCGTCTCGACAGCTACGACGACGATTTAACCGATCTTTCGGCGAATGTCGCACGCGAAAAATCCAGTTTTCGCATGAAATCCTTCGGATCGACCAATTCCATATCACGATATCGACATCATCCGACAGCAGCGACGTCGCATAATAACTCCAACACCGCCGCGCTAAGTGCGAGTCAACATCTACTGCCGAGCACTGTGACAATTACCACCAAAGTTAGCTGAAAAGTACGATTTAGAGACCAATTGTGTTAATGAAGACGTATGAAAAATTAGTCCTTAAGAAATTTTCTTTTAATTTCATCCTTTTTCAAAAAATTCTTTTCCTAAAAAGAGAAAAAATCAATAATATTGTATAGAAATCTATAAAAAAAAAACATTTTATACTAAAAAAATCATTGAAATTATTCCTATTTATGTCGTACAAAAAAAAATCCAAGATATAATCAAATTTCTTTCATTTTTCTAAGCGTAGTTAGTAACAAAAGACATGAAAAAATTAATAAAATCACCGTTTTTAGACAATGATTGTTACATAAACTTAAAAATAAATTAAAATAAAAATTTAGGAGTAAGGGACACGCGTAAGTTGACTGTTGTAACTAATTAAGGAATCAGAGAGAAAAACATCGAAACAAAAAGGCCACCTTTTGATTTAAATTTGTAAATGTGTTTAATACTGATCGTTGGCAATGTGATGAAAATAAATAAAATTTATGAAGAAAATTTTTTTGTGTGTTTTTAATTTTTACTCAAACTACCTTTTTAAAAATTTAAAAATGTTTTTAAAGATAAGAAAAAAATGTAAGATAATAGTTAAAGATTTTAAATAAAAAATTATTAAAAATTATAAAAAATTAGTTAGATAAAAATTATATAAAATTATTAGTTAAAAATTTTTTAAAATAATTTTTTATTTAAAATCTTTAACTTTTTAAAATAAAATTATAAAAAATTATTTTTTTATTATTTTATTATATTATTTAAAATTATTTTTTTAAAAAAAAATATATAATTTATTTTTTTTTAAATTATATTTAAAATTATCTCAAATATTTTTGTAGTTTTTGCTTAATTTTTTTTACTATGAAAAAATATTTTTTTTTTATAAACTTTCAACTGATTTTAAATTTTTATTTTTTTAAATGAAGAAATTTGATCAAAAAATTATTTTTAGGTTCAAATCGTTTCAAATTGAAAAATTTTTCAATAAAACTTACCTTTTTTGGATATAAACTCGACAAAAAAATTACCTTCGATCATGTTTTTTATGATGTTTGTAGTAAAATTTCACTTTAAAAGAATTTTAAAATAATTAAATTAAATTAAGAGTGTTCCAAGTTCGTTTTCTGTTTCGCGTTTCCTCCCCCATCATTTTTATCAAAAATCACCATGGGGGATATAGAAATTTTATATAGATTTTGAAATATTGTTTCATACTAAATGACTTAAAAATCAAGTTTTTCTAGCTTTTTTTAGCGATATTTTAGCTGTTTTTCAACAAATTTGACATTTTGCACTATTTAAGTGGTTATTAAGAGGTTATTTCGATTAAAAAATGAAGAATTTTTATCATTTTTATCATTTTTAATCATTTTTTAACTCAAAACTGCCAAAAAATTGAAACTGAAAAAAATTTTTTCTTTGACATAGTTTTGTTTTAAAAACTAAATCAAGAGCAAAAAAACTGTGTCAAAAACTGTGTCAAAGCAATTTTTGTCAAATTTTGCTCCAAATGGATAAAAATTTGTCAGAGGCTCTAATTTATCATTTTTAATCATTTTATAACTCAAAACTGTCAAAAAATTGAAACTAAAAAAAAAATTTTTTTTTCTTTGACATAGTTTTGTTTTGAAAACTAAATCAAGAGCAAAAAAACTGTGTCAAAAACTGTGTCAAAGCAATTTTTGTCAAATCTTGCTCCAAATGGATAAAAATTTGTCAGAAGGCTCTAATTTATCCTTTATAATCATTTTATAACTCAAAACTGCCAAAAAATTGAAACTGAAAATTTTTTTTTCCTTTGACATAGTTTTGTTTTAAAAACTAAATCAAGAGCAAAAAAAAACTGTGTCAAAAACTGTGTCAAAGCAATTTTTGTCAAATTTTGCTCCAAATGGATAAAAATAAAAAACTTAAATTGAAACTAAAAAAAACTTACTTTTTAATTATACATTTTTAATCATTTTTGTCATTTTGAAATAATTAGATGTTTCATTTTTTGAAGATAATTAATAAAACTACTAAAAAACTTACTTTTTATTATACTTTGTCATCAAAATAATAAGTTAAGGTAATCCCTTAATTTTTTTCACAATAAAAAAACAAAATCCTTAAATTTTTTCAATTTTTCAAATTTATTTATTTATCAATTATTTATTCATTTTTTTTTTATTAATTATTAAATTAATTAAATTTTTTTTTCATGTTGTTGTTGCACATTTTCATACTTTTTTTTTTGCACATTTACAAAGACAGTTGTTATTTTTTTTATATTTATTTATTTATTTTTTTATTATATTATATTTAATATAATTACCTTGCTTTTATTCCTTAAAAAAAATAATAATGTTACTATTACATATACACTAAAAATAATCTTTTTTATTTAAATTATTTTACTTTTTAATATTTTTTAATTACAATTTTTTCAATAATATTTTTTTAGACTTTTTTTTTTATTTTTATAATATTATTATAATTTTTTTATAATAATATTTATGTGCCTACGATTTTTTTTTGTTTTATAATACATTTTATATTTTCTTGAGACGTTCGATTTTTTTTTTAAATATTTTTTTTTTGTTTTCGATCTCAAGATATACTTGGAAATGCATTAAGAACTGTGTACAAATTTTATCTGCCATTATTTATTTTTTTACATCTCGCAAGAAGAAGACATAATACTTGTAATTATTTTTAAATGTTTATTTTTGAAAATGTAGGACAAACAAAAAAATGTCTTTTTCGCAACATTAAAAAGTTTAAAACAAAAAATGTGATGGAAAAGGATCTACCTGTGTTTGTTCTCGAGTTTTAATTTTTTTCTATTGTTTTTTCGCAAAAAGTGTGTTTGAAGAAGCTATTTAAATGTAAATTTTCTCGTGTCCTATGTACAAAGTTACTGGCCTCGTGTTATTATTATTTTATTTTTTTTATTAAGGTATAGTCTCGAATTGTGTGACTTTTTGTTTGAAACTTTTCTATTTTATTTTTTTTTTGCTTTTTTAAGATAATACAAGTAATTCTGTTTTCTCTATTTTTTTTTAATGTTTATTATTATTTATTTTTCTTGAAATGAATTTTTTTGCTGTTTTTCGCGCGTGTCACTATAAATATTTATAATAATATAATATAGTTAATATATCAGTCTCTTAATATGCATATTAATCATATTTATTTTAAATATTTTTTTTTGTGTTTTTTCTCCGGTTTATGGGGGGCTGTTGTTGAGATTCCGCAAAAATTGCCCCCGAAAATTAATTAAAAAATAAAAGAAAAAAATTTAGACGATTTTTAGAAAATTTAACATTTTTTTTTACTTTCTGGAACCAGCAGTTTTTTTTTAAATTTTCTAACAGCCTATTTAAATTCTATTTTTTATTTTTTTTGCGTGTCTTGTATTTAATTTTTTTTTTATTTTTTCGAAGTGATTTATTTTTTTTTAATATTTTATATCTTTTTATTTTTAAATTAAATAGTAGTAATAAAATTATGGATTATTTACATATTGTCACATGTACTTGGAGCTTTTAGGTGATTCTAGACTTGAGCTAAGGATTTTATCGGAGGATGTTGGTGTCAGTCGTTGTTCTCGTTTGCGTGCGTCGTCATCCTCGTTCGCTGCTTGCTGTTGACTGGGCGACGAGGGACTTGCGGGACACGAAATTGGCTTGTTACTGTGATGATTTGGACTCGACATCGACGACGACGACGTGTAATTATTAACAGTAAGGTGATCACTTGATGGATGATTTCTAACTACTGGCACTGGCAACGGCGTTAAATTAAGTAAATGACTACTCGTGGCGCCCTCTGACGACGCGGCGGTATTGTTATTGTTGCTGCTGTGGTTGTTGTTGTTGATATTCCGTTGCGACGACGACGACGACGCGGAAAGTGACACGGCGGGACCTATACTGCTCAAATCCGTTGTCTTGCTCGCACTGCCCCTGTTGAAGCTGAAGATCCCAAAAAATTTGCTATTGGAGGAGCAGTACTTTTTCTCATTTTTACTAACGGGCGTCGAGTTGGAGGACGAAACAAGGCTTTTGCCGCTGCCAAAATTCTCGTGAATATTCGCGGTTGACTTTGAATTCGGTCGCCTATAATTCAATTGGTCTGGCACATTCTGTACTGTTCGATTTGGTGGTACGCGCGGGTACGTTCTCAAGATCTCGGATTGCTAAAAAATAATTTTTTCGTTAAAAAAAAATTTTTTTTTTCGAGAAAATTTGAAAATCTTACTTGACTTGGGGTTCGTATCTGCAAATGACGATCGTCACCATACTCGCCGTCTGGTAACTGAACATGGTGCGGATATTGATTGGCTATGCTGGATGATTTTGTGTTGCTATTGCTATTCGGGCAGATTTGGGGTGTCATGCCTCCGACGCTGCTGGAGTTGCTGCTCGTGTTGGAGTACGGATAATGATTATACTGATTTGCTTTTGTGGTTATTGAGGAAGATGACGATGATGAGGACGAGGAAGATGTCTCATTGTTATCGCGACGTCTTCGAGATCTGCAAGAAAAATCATCATTAGTAAGAAATTTCTTTAAAAATTTAAAAAAAATTTATTTGACGAGCAAAAAATTTTCATTTTTCATCAAAATTTTGATTGAAAAAATACTTTGACAGTTTAAAATGTTGAAAAATTTAAATAATTTCATAAAAAATTTAATTTTTAAATAAATTTAAGAAGATTTTTGATTGAAATTTCATTAAAAATTAAAAAAATAATAATTAAAAAAATTTCAATTGCTTTTGAGTTTTAAAATTGTTCTCTGAAGTTAAAATAATTAAAAAAAAATAAATATTTAAAATTAAAAATTAATATTTTTAATAATATTTTGATAAAAATAATTTAAATATTTCATTTTTTGATGGTTTTTACACAAAATATTAAATTTTCTTCTTATTGATGTTCAAAATTATTCCCTTAATTTAAATTTTTTACGAAAATTATTAAAAAAATTTAAAAATTTAATTTTTTAATGACAATTTTCAAAAATTTTTTAGGAAAAAAATGAATTTTATGACATTAGAAGGCCAATTTTTAATTAAAATCTTCAAATTTCATGATTTTTTATGTAAAATCTTTCCTTTAAATTTAGATTTTTGAATGAAAATATAAAAAATTGTTCTAAAAATTGATTTTTTTAACAAATATTGTATGAAAATGGCTTATAACAACCTTTTAAATGACAAAATTTTCATTTGTTCATGATTTTTACTTTCTAAATTATCATTTCTGGATAAAAAAATTTTAGGAAATTTTTAAAAATTGTCTAAAAAATTATTAATTCAAACATAAATTTTCAAATTTTAATTAAAAATTGAACATTAAGTCAATAAAAGAGAATTTTTAACGAAAATTTACTATCGAAAATATTGATAAATGAACAAGATTCGATAAAAATATTGAAGATTTATCAAAATTCTTTGGAAATTTCAAATTTTCTGACAATCTATATTGAAATAGTCAACGAAATATGACAAAATTTAGCACTTTTTGTCAAAATTTTCTATTAAAATATTTTTTAAAAATCTTTCCGTGAATATTTTTTAACTTTTTTCAACATTTTGAACGTCACATGAACCATTTTTGCTCATCAGATAAATTTTTCCGCACAAAAACGCACCTTTCGTCCCTCGTTGTCGACGTGGCGATAGTAGTGCGGGACGGAACGCCTAACCATTCCATGCCCGCACAGCCGGGTGATTGCACCGAAAGCATCTACAAAGAAAAATTCGTTAAAATCTCTCAAAAATTTCGTCAAAATCTCACTTACGGGTACGTTATGGTCCGGTTTACAGGTTGAATTTCGCTTATCCTGTGAACCAGACACCTGCTCTTGCTGCTTATGTATGTCAAATTTTTCGTATTTCTCGCTACGTATTAATTCAAATGCTCTCGCCGACTCGTCCTTGTGTTCCGCCGCGGAATTTGTCGTTTGTTGCGTTGCTCCGTTTCCTGTCGCTGCGTTGTTGTTGTTGTTGTTATTGCTCGACGACGACGACGTGTTTTGCGTTGAACTCGTTCCGGAGAGGCAAATCGGTCCGCCAAGTAGCACGCCAACGACTAGTCCAAGTATCGATATGGCGATAACAGCTGCGATCCAAACAACTGTTCAAATAGAGCGAAAAAAAAAGGTAAATATCAGTAACAATGCAGTCGCGACGAACAAAAAAAATTTATAAATAAATTCATATCAGACAATTAATCATATTAATGAGTATTTAAGCGGCGAGCATGTACGAACGATGATAACGTCGTTCATTGACAACGTGAACGAATGAAAAAAAAAATATTAAAACGCGGTCAAACAGCACCAACGATATACGCGACGTCGTACTTTGAGCAGACAGACGATCAGACGAGTTTCAAATGCTTCTCGCGTAATTTATTTACTTTTAATCACTGTAGATCATGATGATACACAACGCGCAAAAAAAAAATAAATTACGTAATACCGTAAAGTGTCTGTCTGTGTCGCGCGGTTCTAGCCTCAGAATGATTTTTTTTTATTTTTATAAATATTTATCTATCTATAATAAACACTCTAACAACGCGACTCACTTCCGATATTTTTTTCACACTTTCACCTACATTTTTTTTTTCGAATATTTCGCGTGTGGTTTTTATTTTTTTTTTATTTAATCGCACACATAGAACACCGTTGTAAAGCTAAAATCTGGCTCTCGAATTTATTTTGTGCAATATTATTTAGCGGATGAGTAATAATAAATAAATAATAATAATTATAGAAAAGTAGTGGCAAGTGTTGATGTTTTTTAGACAGTATTTTCCGTTTTTTTGTGTCTCTTATTTTTTATTTTAGTTTTTTTTTTATCTTAGGCAAGGGCAATTTTGAAAAATGTTTCATTTTTTATTCAATTTTCAATTATTTTTTTATTAATTATTTTTTTTAATTCAATTTCAGTGAATAATTAATAAATTAATGTTGAAATAAATATTTATGAAAAATTTATTAAAATTGTAAAAATTTTTTTTTTAATTATTTTAAATAAAAAGTACAGCAAAATATTATTTTTGACCTTTTGAAATTTATTGAATATTTATAATTATTAATTAAAATTTAAAATTAATTTATTTTAATTAAAAATTTAAATTAATTAATTAATAAAAATTATTTATTTTTTTTTATTAATAAAAATTAAAAATAAAATAAAAAAATAAATTAAAATAAATAAAAAAATTAATTTTATTAAAAAAAATTTAATTAAAATAATATTTAATAAAAATAATTATTTATTAAAAAAATATTTTAAAAAATAAATTTATAAATTTTTAATTAAAAATTTTTATTATTATGAATCAAATATTCATAAATTTATACTGAAATTTTATTTATTATTTGAAAATAATTTTTTTATAATATTTTTGATAATTTCGACAATTAAAAATTTCAAATTAAGAAAATATTTTTTTTTAATTTTAATTAATTAATTTTATTTTAATTTTAATTTTTTTTTTTATTTATTTCTATTTTTTTATTATTTAATTTATTTTTTAAATTTTAAAATTTCTTTTTATTTTGGATTTTTATAATTATTTTTTTATTTATTAATTTAAAAATTAATAAATTTTAATTAATTTTTTAAAATATGTTATTAATTAAATTAAATTTAAATAAATTGAATTAACTATTAA
The DNA here is from genome assembly GCF_036172545.1 of Culicoides brevitarsis. Taxonomy (NCBI): domain Eukaryota; kingdom Metazoa; phylum Arthropoda; class Insecta; order Diptera; family Ceratopogonidae; genus Culicoides; species Culicoides brevitarsis. The sequence continues at coordinate 34,484,364 of NC_087086.1, read as the reverse complement.
AAATTAAAATTCAATTAAATTTAGTAAAAATTGATTTTTTTCACATTCAATAAAATTTAAAATTTATGAACGAAATTTTTCACAAAATTAATTTTCATAAAAATTTGCTAAAATTTATTTTTTTTCCAAAACATGTGTAAAATTGCATTAAAATATTAAAAATAATTTTTATATTAAAAATTATAAAATTTCACTCAAAAATTATTCTTTTGTGTTTTTAAATAATTTGAAATATTTTTTAAAATTGCATTTGCCTCATTTCACAGAATAATACACAAAAATTTTCTCACTTTTTTTCTTTTTTTTTCACAAAAAAATCGCAGCAACAACAACTAGTGGTCTTGATTTTTCACTTTTTTATTTTTTTGTTTTTTTTTTTTTACAGAAAAACACCGCGAGAGCGCGAAGAGAAGAGCGAGTGTGGGCAGTTCTTTCCTCAATTATTGTATTTATTTCTCAATTAAAGTGATATATGTTGGGATTATTTCTCGCTCTTTTTCCGTGACATTTTTTTTGTGTATCACAAAAATAAGAAGAAAAAAAAATTCATACAATGTTGCGATGGCGGCGCGACGGAGGAACACGGACTGACGGTTTTGTGTTGTTTTTTGTGTCCAACACAGAAAATAATTTTTTTCGCTTGTGTTTGTTGCGCGCAGCACAGACAACCGAGCACGGAGAGACAGATAAATACACTGCCATAGTCGGAGTAGTACAGTCGCTCGCGTCAAAACATATTCGACAATAATAGAACCTCAAGGTCACCATCATGACGTAGTAGACAGCGACACACACACACACATGTCGTCGTGCATCGAAAGAAGCAAAAAAAAAATCGGTGCATTCGTACGTTCGGGTAATCTTCGTCGTCGTCGCCGTGTATAAAACACCCGCATCATCAGCCAGCCTGCATTTCGAGTCGTCTACAGCGAGCGACGTACAGCGCGCAAAAAAGAGAACAAAAACACACAAGACATGTCTGCGCTGCTGCTGTTGTTGTTGTTCACGATGCAGGCAAATGTTCGCCATTCATTCATTCACACAGGGTGCATTGCTTCTCCCTTTTCTTAATTTTTTTGACATTCGTTCGTCGCAGACGACGCGCTACATTGTCTTTGCTGCATGCACGAAATTCATGCCGAGAGAGCAAAAAAAAAAAATTTTATTTTTATTATTATCAACCATGTTTGAATTGGGATTCTGAAGTGCATTTATGATGATTATGAGAGCGACGACGAGTGGATGGAACAACAGACGACGCGTACAATTATTATTGAGTGAAGTGTTTCGTCTGAAAAACATGATTTTCAATCATACGGCATGATAAATGGATGGCGAACGCATGTCTTTGTGGTGCCAAGTGTTTTCTGTGGACCCATTTTTCGATGGAATTGTACTGAAGGGGCGTCTTTTCTCAAGTGTCATGCAAAATTTGGAGGCGGAGGAGACGACAGGTGAGTTTTTTGGGGATTTTTTTTAATAAAAATTATTTTTTTTATCATTTTAGGTGATTTTTGATGACAAATTCGTCAAAAAATGTCATAAAAGTCCATTGAAGTTGCGCTAAAGGAGAATTTTTATCATTTATTGAGGCAAATATTGACACGAAAATGACTCATTTGAGAATTCGTAACGGGATGACACATATTTACACTTTTGGATATGATGACTTTGGGTTTCAAGTATCGAACTTTGATAGTTTTTGGTAATTTTAATGCATTTAAATGGTTTTTGCATGTCAAAAGTTTAAGATTTTTTGCATTAAAAGCACTTTTGGGACTTTGGAGTACTTTTATAACTCCCAAAAGATGGAAATTTGGATTAAAAGAGTAACTTTTGTGACGTAAAAAGACTTTTTTCTCTCGTTAAAATCGAAATTTCATATATTTGGAGCACTTTAGAGACACAAAAGTACTTTTTATTGATAAAATGCAAGAAATTTTTATCAATTTTGGTATTTTTTAGGTATGAAAGACGTTTTCAGATGAATATTACTCTAAATTTGTACAATTTTTAGGCAATTTGAGAACAAAAATGAATATTTTGTCTTCCAAAAGGGATCATTTTAGGCATATTTGAGCCTTAGGTTTGAGAATTTGGATCATATTAGAAGAAAAAAGCTCATTAATGTGGAAAAATATGACCTTTCAATAAATTTTGAGACATAAAAGAGCCTTTTGGATATCAAAAATTGAAATTTTTTATCATTTTAGGCAATCTTGACGTCGATTTTTTAGTAAAAACTAATTTTTTATATCATTTTATGAAATTTTAAGTCATTTATAGCTTCTATTGGGCTCCATTTCTAAAAATTTTGGTAATTTATCAAACTTACGAGACACGAAAAAGCCTTAAAAATGTCTAAAGATGAAATTTTGGGTAATTTTTCACGTTAAACAGGTAAATTTCATAAAAATAATTATAAAATGAGTAAAATTTTTTAACATTTTTTATCATTTTAGGTCCTTTTGAGCATCACAAGAGCCCTTTTGGATGTGAAAATTGAAAAAATTAAAAATTTTAGTCAAACTTGAATTTTTAACTATTAAAAATTTCCTTAAAAAATGATAATTTCGAACATTTCAGACACTTTCGATCCTAAAAATTAAATTTTTATCACTTTAGCCACTTAAAAGTCATAAAAACCAAAATTGCTGACGATACAAGACCTTCTCAACAGCTCGACACGTGAACCAAATTTCCCATTCTCATAAAACTTGTCTGCGTTCCAAATTTCCCCCCATCATCCACACGAGCACGACACTTTGTCACGCAACAAACGTGCTCGTCGTCATTGATTTTCTGCACTTTAACCTTGAACGCCGAAAAAATATTCCAAATTCTTTTATTTTTATTGATACATCTGGCCTATAAACACAGTAGGTACGCTGCGTCGTCGTCGTCGTCGTTGAACTGCAGCAAGAACCATAACAACGAGACATGGATAACGACGACTATATTTTTGTCTTGTTCTTTATTATTATTTTATTTTTTTTTTTGGTCTGTTGTATTATTGTGTGCCCTACAACACTTTTTGGTCCATACAACATTTTATTACTCATCATATAAAATATATTATTATGGCAAATTGCATGACATTGAAAAAAATTTCTGCAGACAACCGAAAAAAAAAATCGTCTAGAGATCATTTTTAATGTTCTTTTCGTTTTGTGGTGCGCTTGAAATTGCAACTACGATGTCATTTGTGGTTAAATTGTGTGTCATAACACATGTTTGAACGAGAAAAAAATCTTTAAAAAAAATATTTTAAAAAAATTCTAAAATTTTTAATTTAATTTTTAATTAAATTTATTTTTTTAATTAATATTAATTAAAATTTAATTTAAAAAAAATAATAATAAAAATTAAATTTTTAAAAAAATTATTAAAAATAATTAAATAAAATAATATTTAATTTGATAAAATTTAATAAAATTAATTTAAATTTTAAATTAATTAATTATTTTAAAATTTAAAATTTAAATAAAAATTTAATTTTTATTTTTAAAATAATTTAAAATAAAAAAAATTTAATTAAAAGAAAAATATTTAATAATTTTTTTAACAATTAAAAAATTAAAAATAATTATTTAAATTAAAAATTAATAAAATTAAAATAGAAAATTATTTAAAAAAATTTTAATTAAAAAAATTAAAAAATTTTTAGAAAATTATTTAAATAATTATTATTAAAAAAAAAATAATTAATTTTAATTAATAATTTTTAAAAAAAATAAAATATTTTTTAATTATTATTTTTATTATTTTAAAAAATATTTTTTTAATTAATAATTTTTTTTTATTTTCTTTTTTAATCTGAAAAGAATTCAAGTGCAGACATTTTGCACTCTTATCATCATCGCGCGTCATAAAATACAATATTTACGTTATTTTTTACCCTTTTTGTGTCGCGCAGACTTTTCGTTTCGTTCTTTTTTTCGTTCTTTATTTAATGACTAATAAGCAAATATTTTCGCACTGTCCGGCAAACAATTTGCAAACCCAGACAGACAGAAATAAAAAATAAAAAAAGTTTTACTCATTAAGTTAACAACAACGAACTTTTTGGCAGAAATAAATTTTATTTGAAGTCGACTTGTTGTTGTTGCGGTGCGACGAGTCGAATGTGTGAAAAAATATATGCGAGAATTAAAAATTAAAACAAATTGATTTCCGTTTGATTTTTTCTTTTTTGTTATTTTTTTTCGTCGTGCAAATAAAAAAAAAATCAAATATCAAACGTCCCAGACACATTCACAAAGACCAAAAAATATGAATATTTTTACAATTTTTGTTGCGTACACTTTACTTTTTTTTTGTTTTTTTTATTGCAGACTCAGCAAGCAGTAGCAAAAGCAACAGACATTGTGCAATCAATGAGTGTCTGTCTACTCAACAATGTTCCTGTAGCGTAGCGGGCACGACACGAGACGCGTTGATTGTGCATGCATTGCGGTAACGTATGCTGCTGCCGCTGGAAACGAGTCACCTTCAGTGCTTTGCTTTTTTTCTGTGTTGAAAAATATGACATTTGTCGTCATGTTCGATGAAAAAAAAAAATTAAAAAAAAAAATGTTTTGTGCTTGCGTGAAGCTGGATTAGGTCACGGAATGGAATTGAGGCAGACGTGATCGGAATATGTGAGATCAAAATTCGCTTAAAAATAGTGAGGGTTTGATAAGGAAATTTTTTTCGCAATATTTTTTTGATGGATTTTGGATAAGCGAAAAATTGTGAAAGAAAAAATCGATGAAAAATTTAAATTTTTAAAATAATTTAAAAGAAAATTTATAATTAATTTGATTTTTTGAAAAAAATTATATTTTTAACGTAAAATTAAAGCTTCTGAGAAAAAAATTAAATTCTTATCAGAATTTAATAAAATTTTTTAACTAAAATATTAATTTATACAAAAATTGGTAATTTTTTAAACCAGAAATAATTATTTTAAATTTAATTTCAAACAAAAAATCAAAATTTTTAACGAAAAAAGATAAATTTGTTTCAAGAATTAAAAAATTCTTACGAGAAATAATTTTTTTTCTACAAAAAAAATTGAAATATTTTATCAAAATCGGTAAATTTAATCCAAAAATGATAAATTTTCTTGTCAGAAATATTAAAAATTTTACAAGCAATTTTTTTATAAAAAAAAATTAAAAAATTAATTTTTTTTATTTAATATTTTTCAAAACTAAATATGAAAAGTTTCTTAAAATTTAATTATAAATTCATTAAAATCGGTTAAATTTTTAAAAATATTTTTTTTATAAAAATTAATTTTTTTATCGTATTAAAAAAAATGCAACACAAATTAATTTAAGTTAAATTAAAAAAATTATAATTTTAATATTTTTATTCATAATTTTATACTTAAAAAAAAAATTAATTAAAAAAAAATAAAAATTTAATTTAAAAAAATAAATTTTAAATTAAAAAAAAATATTTTTTATTTAAAAAAAATATTTTAAATTTTTAATTATTTTTTTTAAATAACTTATTTAAATAATTTTATTTAAATTTTAATTTATTTAAATGATTTATTTTTTTAAATTATTTTAAATTTTTAAAAAATATTTTTTTATGAACTGATAGACAATTAAACATTAAAAATTTATTTTTTTCTCGAAATTTTTCAAAAAAGATAGAATTTTCATTAAATTTTCATCACTTTTTGTATTCCAGACGGAATTAATCTCGCATCCTTGTACCTTTTGCTCAATTCACGGGAACACAAGAAGTTAATTGAGACGACAAGCAATTACCATAAATTCGGTATTAACAATAATTTTAATAAAAAAAGATTCAAATCCATGTCCAGACACCGAGAATGTAATAAAAAAAAATATAAAAAAAAAATAAATAAAGAAGATTTTTTTTAATAACGAAACTATCATTGACGACGAGCGAGAAGCGAGATGCCGAGTAATGGACAAAAAGGATTATATTCATGCATAATTTGAATATTTTTCTGCATTTTATATCTGGTTTATTGGTCGATGCACTTTTTGTTTGTCTCATGTCTAGTCGTCTGGGCGAATTCAGTTCAATTCGATTTTTGCTGCACACACGAAGAACGTACGAGCGCTACGTTCTGCATTGCCAGACTGCCGTTCGCGTATTGTGTTGTCCTGTGTGCTTTTCGTGCGTTGCGTTCTACAAAAGTGCAGAATATGTAAAATGAGCGAGTATGTAACAAACAAGGTACACACCGAGCAGCAGCAACAACAACAACAAAAAACGACGACGACGAACGACTCCTCTCCTGTTTTCTGTTTTAAACCCATTTTATATTTTATTTCATTTTATGCCATTATTTTCATGTACACGACAATTGAACCGATGATGTCGAGCGACGACGACGACGACGAGACGACGGTTACGGGTGTATATCATTATTAGGGTGTAATCGCATCGGGATATAACAACAACGTAAATAATTTAATTAAAGAATGAGACGTTGTTGCTTGTCGTCGACCATCGACTTGTCGTTTGACTTGTGAGAAGATGCAAAAATGTCCTCAATTTATTTGAGTTGTTGCGGAGAAGCAAAAAAGTGACAACTTTTTAATAAGATTTTGTTCCCTACAGTTATAGGATGAGTTAATTTTACTCTAAAGGGAAATTAAATTTCCTCAAGGGGAAATTTTTAAGACCTCAAAAGGAAATTTTGTGACTTCAAGAGGAAATTTTAAGACCTCAAGGGAAAAGTGTGAACCTTTAAGAAGAAATTTTTTGACTTCAAGAGGAAATTTTAAGACCTCAAGAGAAAATTTTGAAGCTTCATGAGGAAATTTTAAGACCTTTAGAGTAAATTTTGAAACCAGAAGACGAAATTTTTTAGACCTCAGAAGGAAATTTTCAAAGTTCAAAATAAAGCTTTTAGACCTCAAGAAGAAGTTTTTAAACCTTAAAGAGGAAATTTTGAAGACCCTTCAAGAGGAAATTTTTCAGACCTAAAGACCTCGAGAGGAAATTTAAGACCTCAAGAGGAAATTTTAAAACTTCAAGAGGAAATTTTAAGACCTCAAGAAGAAACTTTAAGACCTCAAGAATAAACTTTGAGACCTCAAGAGGAAATTTTTAGACCTCAAGAGGAAATTTTTAGACCTCAAAAGGAAATTTTTAAACTTCAAGAGGAAATTTTGAGACTTCAAAAGGAAATTTTAAAGCTCAACACAAAATTATAAGACCTTAAGAGAAACTTTTAAAGCTTTAAGAGGAAATTTTAAAACCTCAAGAAGAAATTTTCAGACCTCAAGAAGAAATTTTCACCCCTTAAGAGAAATTTTTAAAGCTTCATGAGGAAATTTTAAGACCTCAAGAGGAAATTTTCAGACCTCAAGAAGAAATTTTCACCCCTTAAGAGAAATTTTTAAAGCTTCATGAGGAAATTTTAAAACCTCAAGAAGAAATTTTCACCCCTTAAGAGAAATTTTTAAAGCTTCATGAGGAAATTTTAAGACCTCAAGAGGAAATTTTTGATCCACAAGAGGGAATTTTAAAGCTTTAAGAAGAAATTTTAAAGCTTCATGAGGAAATTTTAAGACTTCAAGAGGAAATTTTTAAATCTTTAAAGGGAAATTTTAGAACTTCAAGAAGAAATGTTCAAACCTCAAGAGGAAATTTTAAGACCTCAAGAGGAAATTTTAAAACTTCAAGAGGAAATGTTTAGACTGCAAAAGAAATTTTAAAGCTCAAGAGGAAATTTTTAGACCTTTAAAGGAAATTTTGAAATCCAGAGGAAATTTTAAGATCTTTCAGTTATAAAATTCAAATATTTCCACTCCAAAGCGCAACGGAAGCATCATCACTGTCCATTTCACGCAAAATTTGATTAACTCCAGTCTTTAACCCTGCAGTCATTCAGAGAAACTGTGATAACGGAGCAAAAATCTACGGAGATCTGTAACACGTGTCTGCGAGAGAGGATCATATTAACTCATGAATTGAACATGATAAGAAATTTTATTTATTTAATGTTTGTCTAATTTACATCCTACACACAAAACATTCGACCTTCGCCGATGCTGGTTGTCTGGCAAATCGAATGGTTTGCGTCTCACGCCTTTCCTTCTTTCGCCTTTCCCCTTGTATGATGACGAGGAGGAGAAGGCGGCGGCGGCGAGCAAACAACCACTGTGCTTTGTGCAAAAATAATAAATTTATTTCGAAGATATGTTAAAATATTTATAAAATTTTTTCGAGACACGACGAGTACGAGTCTGCGACGTGCGGCATGTACGGAAGAACATTAAGGGGATGTATTTCAAGGGCAACTTTTCGTGCTATATAGCTATGTCTGTCGCTCCGTTCTCGAGTGTATTTGTTTCTTGTGATCATGTTACGTGTTTCGCAGCTGTGTACGAGAGAGAGACGACAAAATACATTTTTTTTTCTCGTACTAGACATAATAAAAGTATCACATTTATATACTTTTTGGTACACGCGCAACTTTGTGGATGCAATGATTTGCGGGTTTGGGTTGAAGAAGACGACGAAGAAGGACTCGCACACACTGCAGTCATTTGCCGTACGACTAATGTAATAATCAAAAACAGACAAGGTCACGTCGGCTTCGCTTCATACACACAAAAAAGATAAATTTTGCTGCTTTTTTGTTCGGTTCTAGACGAATGTGTGTGAGAGTGTCGACACACACGAATCAGGTGCAGCAGACAGACTTCAGCAGAAGGGGTGGCTCGACATACCAGACGTCGTCGTCGATGTATGGCGTGTGACGTCAGTTTCACGTGCCACAATTTCTCGAGACAAAATGCGTGATAATTGCCGAAGAAAAGTCACTTTTCGACAAAAAAAAAAAAGTCCCCGAAAAGACTCAAATTATTGCGCATATTGTTAGCGCACATTACATTCAATTGTTGTCTATGCACGAAAAAAATAATGACGATGAATGTATTTTATACAGGTTTTACTTTTATTAAGTCTAGTCCATGTCTAGACGACAACGGCAACGCTATTTAAGTCTCTCGCTCTCTATGATTTCAATGATTTCTTTTTTTTCGTGCTATTGCGAGTGTTTTTCGGCAAGTGTTGCTCGATTTCGATGAATGCGACAAACAACAAGTTGCGAGGTGTTGCAAGGTAAAGAGGCGAGTCGTAGGAAGTTTTTTAGTTTGTGTTGCCGCAGGGAACCAAAAAATAACAAAAAAAAGAAGTGCGATTATTGTCAAAATAAATTTTTCTTTGTTGTTTTTTAGATATTTATTTTTTTTGAGTTTGGTTTGGTTTGGAGGTCAAAGTGTCTGGTAGAGTTCGGTTGAAGGTTTGTCAAGCAATTATTATCAGATTTTTATCTGGTTAAAAGGATTTTTTTATTTAATTTATTTTTTTAAATTTATTTTATTTAAATTCTTATATAAAAAATTATTTTTATGAGGAAATTCACTTAAAAAATTATTTGATATAAGAGAATGTTAATTTTTTTTAAAACCATAAATAATTTTTATTTTATTAATTAATTAATTAAAAATTTAAAAATAATTAATTGAAAAATATATTTAAATTTAAAAATAAATAAAAAAAAAATTTAAAAAATATTAATTTAATTTAATAAAATTTTTTTTTTTTAAATAAATTTAAATAAAATAATTTTAAGAAAATAAATTCATTATATTTTATTTAATTTTTTAAATAAAAATAAAATATTTTTTATAAGGAAATTGTTTAAAATTTTTATTGACTGATTTTAAGAAATTTTTATTTTTTTAAATCAAAAATAAATTTAATGTTGTTAATTTATTAAAAATAGAAAATAATTTAAAATTAAAAAAAAAATGAATAAAAAATATTAATTTATTAAATTTTTATTCCTTTAAAAAAATTAAAATAAAATAATAAAAATAAATTAAAAAAAATTTAATTTTTCATAATATTCATAGAGTATTTTGTATTAAATAAATATTTAGCAAAATGAGTCATTTTTTTAGACATAATATTTCTCTTTAATCTTCAAAGGTTCAAAAGTCAAATTTTTAATCGTTTGAAGTATTTTTGTATTAATTTATGGATTTTTTTTAAAATAAAAAATTGATCAATTTTTAATAGTTTTTTTTCCTATTTTTATCAGTTTTAAAAATAAAAATGTTTAAAAAAATATTTTTTCTTGTGATCCTTGAAAGCAATATAACTAAATTTTAAAAATAAATTAATTTTTAATTTAAAATAAATTAAATTATATTTTTAAATTTATTAATTTAAAATAAATTAAAAATATTTTTAATAATTAAAAAATTTTTTCTCTTTTTAATTATTTTAATTTTTTAATTATTTTTTTTATTTAAAAATTTATTTTATTATTTATTTATTTTTTATATTTTAAACGAAATTTAATTTTTTTAGTAAAATATTTTTTTCTGTAGTCAAAGTTTCCTTTAAAGAAGAAAATTTTCAACTATTGAAAATTTAATTTATTTTTAATTTTATTAAATTGATTGATTTTTAGTAAAAATTTTAAATTTTTATATTTTTCCGAAATTTTTTAAAAATAAAACATTTTCTGAAAGTTTTATTTCGAAAAAGTTAAAAAAATATTTTTTAAAAAATTAAATAAATAAAAAAATTTAAAATAAAATATTTTTCTAATTAAAAATTAAAAACTTTGCGGATTAATTCATAAATTTCGCCGAACCTTTTAAAATTTCAATTTTTTTTTCTGCGAAAATCCCTAAACGAAAAATCTTTTTAATTAAAATTTATTTAATCAATTTCCACAGAAACCGCTTATCACGTTATTCACTGACTCACTCCAGACATCATTTCTAATCAGCCAGGCGAGCAACCTTGGACTGTCGCACACGAAAATTATTAGTTTTTTGTTTCAACAAGTGCCAAGTACTACTCCAGCAACTATCTAAATATTTTCGAGTTAGATTGCGATGTCGCTAAATATTTGTCTTGTGTGTCTAGTTAGTAGAATAAAGGCTGAAGAGAAGTTTTTTTTACAGAGACAGATAACGACAAAAAAAGCGACGTCAATCAAACAAGTTGATAACGATTTTTTTTTCATTATTCGATTATTTTTTTATTTTTAAAGAAATTAAATTTCCTGCTTTATCTACGATTTTTTTTTTTTTTTTTTGATTAATTTACAATTATTTATTTTTTTTTAATAATTGCCGATTTCATTGTTCCTCATTTGGTATTTTTAGTAAAAAATTCACTTTTTTCTGCCTTGTCATACAAAGAGTCGTCGCGAGTGACGTACCGTCTCGACAGAAAATGTGTAATTTGAGATAAGAGAAGTATAAAATATAAATTGTTTTAAACTGTGGGCATGTGCTAACACACCGAGAATAAATATATAATGAAACGGTTATATGGTGTCTGTCTGTCATTGACAGATTTTTTCTTCTCTCTGCGTGTCTCGTTCGCTGATTATGGCAGCAACTCGCCGCTCGTAGTTGCTAATGTGATAACAGAACAATTTTTCGGTGCAAAGTCTTCCATTCTCGGAAAAACAGCTTTTCATTATTTTTTCGCATTAAACAAAAAAAGTGCAAAGATTGCAGCAGACGGTAAATAATGATTTCGCAGAAGAGGCACACAAAGCGATTCGGACTTTGTGAGTTCAAAGACTCGCGCCGCAGAACTGACACATTGCCAATAATAAATTGAAAACTCATCAAAAAGCGCAATTTTTCTACCTTTTTGTCAGTCTACGGTAATTTAAAACTGTTTTGTTTACATAAACAACAAAAATTCCAAGCTTTTTTTTTTCTTTGGTTTCGCACTCGGTGTGACTGCGGGTGCAAATAGAATCGACAGACGATGGGTAAGGTGTTTATTTTAATAATTTGAAAGGCGTTTGAATGTTGGAGTGACATGACGATCGGAAGGTCATGGAGGTCTGTCTGAACATATGTTCGTCAATGAAAGTGACATTAAGAGGATTTTTTTTTTGAAAAATATTTAAGAAGAATTTTTTTTAATGGAAAATTTTTAAATAATTTTTAATGATTTTTATGAAATTTAATAATTTTTGCAATTATTTTTTTTTAATGAATAATTTTTGAAAATTTTGGCTTAATATTTTCTTTTATTAAGATTTACATTTATTGATAAAAATTTACTATTTTGAACAAAAATAATATTATTTTCTTAATTATAAGTTCATATAATTTTTATTGATTTTTTTTTTTAAATTTTGTTCAAAAAAAAAATATTTAATTAATTGAAATTTAATTTTAATTAAAATATATGAGCAGCTTTAAATTTTTAAAAATCACTTTTTTTAAATAAATTTTTATTTTTTTTTTATTTTTTTTTAATAAAAATTATTTTATTTTTTAATATTTAATTATTTTTTGATTTATTTAATTAATTTAATTTGTTTAAATTTTTTAAAATTACATATTAATTACTTCTCAATATCAATTTTTCATAAATTTATTTTTTTTTTGTAAAAAGATTTTTTTTTATTTTTAAAATGACATTTCATTATTTTCATTTAATCATTATTTGAGCCAAAAAATTTATTTTTTAATAATTATTATATTTTTAATTTTCAAATTATTTCATTTAAAACTTATATTTTCTCTCAAAAATTTTTCTAAAAAAAAATATTTAGCTCAAAAAATATTTTTTCTCAAAAACTTTTTAATTTTTCTATAAAAAAAATATTTTTTACGAAAATGTTGAATATTTTTCAAAAAAAAAAATTAAATAAATAAATTTTTTTTTAATTATTTTACAATTTATCAATTTTTTATTAATTTTATTTTTTTTTTATAATTTTATTAAAATATAGAATTTTAATATTTTTTTGTATCAAATTTTATTAAAAATTAAAAAATCTTTTTATAATTTCTTTAAATTTAGTCTTTTAAAAATAATTTTTGTTAATATTTGATTAAATAAAATATTTTTTTTTAATTTCGGATGATTTTTTAGGATTAAATTTGTTCGATTTTTAATAAAAATATAAATTCTTACGAAAAATGAAAAATTTTATTAAAAATTATTTTTTTTTTGTGAAACATATTCAACATTTTCATAAAAATTTTTTTTTACAAAAATTAAAAATTTTTTGAGAAAAACTTTTTTTTTATGAAAATTGAAAATTTTTTTAGAAGAAATTTAATTTTTTTAAAGGAAAATTGAAAATTCTTAAGAAAAAAATAAAAATTTTAATAAAAAAATAAAATTCTTGAGAAAAGATTTAAAATTTTTGAGACAAATTTTCAAAAAATTTTAATTTTAAAAAAATTCTCATCCAAAAATAATTTTGATCATTAAAATTTGATCTCGAAAATTCTCATTGATCACTTTAAATGCACTTTAATCTCAAATTCCCTCAGTCCAAACACCGTTTCGCGTCATATTTTTCTGCCAATCATGCAACACACAACAAAAAAACAACAAATTCAATGGAATAAAAACAGTAGCTGTTCTCTCGCGCCGTAGACTAAACAACCGACTCGTGTGTTTATCCAGCAATTCATTAATTTAATATTATTATTTGCCATTATTATTATAAACACAAACGATAATTATGTAATCTTTTCCATTTAATTGCCTGCCTGCGTTTCGCCAGACAGACGGAGAGGAATTCTTTCGAGCAGATGGCGATTTTCGATTTACTTACCGAACTTGATTGAAAAGTCGTCTGCGGCTGGTTGTTGTTGTTGCGTCGCGACTCGCTGATGGTAGATTTCTTGCGGCGCATGAAAATCCCGCCGGTTACTCTGGTCATTCGTGTAATTTTGGAGCGACTCATTGTACCGTTCGTCGGTTTTGGCGCGAAAAAAGGCGTTTTCCGTGCCGTTGTTCGTAAAACTAAGTGGCTTAACTGCTAAATTAGGACCTAAACTACTATTATTACTGCGTTTCTGTTGACTTTTCAGTGGAATTAGTAAATCTTTTGTTCGCTTATCGTCGGTTAGTCGGAGTTGCGGGGGCGGCGGTTGACGTTGACGCACATCGGGCGGCTTTTCCGCCCAATTTGTGATGAGCTGCTTGCGTATCAGAGCGGGTTGGGGCTGATAATTACTGCAGTTACGGTGATTGGGGTGATGAACGCCAGCCGATGTGATACTGTCACGCCTTTCGTGGTTCGAGGACGACGTCGCCGACGATGACGTGGTTAACTGTGGCACCGCGAGGGGGCTCGCCGACAGTAGCTGGGTCAGGAGCATTAATATTAGCCCTAAGGCTGTGTGGGCCCCCGCGGCACCTCTAGCTGCATCAATGGGGGCCACAGCGTCTCAATGAACGAACACGCACGAGTCCACGTGGCGGTTTTCCGCGACAAAAACCCACAAATCGCTTTTCTCTCGAATTTTTTTACCGAAAATCCCCAAAAATCTGCTAAAAATCGCTTCTTTCGATGATTTTTCTTAGTTTTCAACTGTCATCGCCGCATCGGTGGCCCACATTCACAATTCCTTAGTTTCACTAAAATTTTTGAGACACTTCCATGAATAAACATTTCTCTCTTTTCTCTTCAATCTCGTCGGTTGTGCGGTGTGCGTTTTCCCATCTCTGTTGAAAAAAATTTCATGAGATTTTTTTTTCTTCATTTTTTTTCTTCTCATGCTTCTCCAAAAAAGAACTCCAGGTTAAGGAAAAAAATCACTCGTTTTGTTAAAAAAAAAAATTATTTCAGGATTTTGTTAGTCCAAGCAAAAAAAAAAAATTATTAGAAAAAATTGGAAAATTTCCACAAACAAAGAGACATTTATTACAAAATACTCGCAACAATGCAGTTTACAACTACTACATAAGGTCACAGTGTAAAGGGCATGACACTTTCGTAGTAAAGTATGTCTTCGAGTAAAAAAAAAATGTGCAAGCGACGACGACGACGACGCGAACGACGGCAACGACACGACGAAGCAGCAAAAGAAAGAAGATGAAGAAAGAAAAAAAACGACATCGACATCAAATAAATGTTTGCAATGCACATGTCTGTTGATGATGCACTTTTCTCGTTGCATTGCACGCTCACACGAGACACATTCATTAGTTCATTACTCTCTTTTTTCGTCGTTTCGCTGTGCATCTTGAATTCATTTGAGATTATTACAGTAATATTATTATTTTATTTTATTTTATTATGAATTGTCTTCTGAGAAAGAAGAACGAACGAGATGTGAAGAAAAGTAAAGAGTGGGCAACATTTTTGAACGCGTTTCGGAGAAAAAAATTGATTTTTTTACAGCGAAAGATCGTCTGTGGGAATAATTTTTATTTTAAATTTAAAAAATTTGTGAAAATTTCATGAAAATTGTGGAAAATTCGGAAAATTGTGGGAAATTTGGAAAAACTAATGAAAAATTTTAAGTTTTTCTTATGGAAAATTAACTTAAAGTTATACGAAATTTTTGAAAATTTAAGAGAATTTAGAAAAAAATTTAAAATTTTAGAAAATTTTGGAAAATTTGAGGAAATTTATGAAAAACTCGGATAATATTGGGAAAATTGTGGAAAATTTTATAAAACATTTTAAGTTTTTTTTAAGAAAATTAACTTGAAGTAACAAGAGTTCTTTGAAAATTTGAATAAATTTAGAAAAAATAAAAAAAAACTCGGAAAATTTTGTGAAAATTCAGAAGATTTTGGAAAATTCGAGAAGAAATTTCAAGTTTTGTTTTGAAACTCATCCAAAAGTATCAAAAATTATCTGATTGCTTAAGAAATTTGAATCAATTTTGTCAATTTAGGAAAATTTAAATAAGAAAATTTTGGGAAATTCAGGAAAATTTCTTGAAAAATTTTCCAAAAAATTTTAAATTTTATTCTATTTTGGTCAAATTACATTTTTTAAAAATAAATTTGAAGAAATTTAAAAATTTATTTCAAAAATTGTCAAAATTCATAAGGAAATGTATCGGAAAATTGTGGAAAATCGTGAAAAGTTTTATTTAAAAAAGAAATAAAAAATTATATTAAATTAATGTGTAACAAAAGCTTGAATCGAAAATTTTTGAAGAAAAATTTCAATCATGGAAAACAAAATTTTTAAGAAAATTTAAAAAATTAAACTCGGAAAAACTTGGGAAATTCATGGGAAAATCTTTAAAAATTCGTAAAGGTTTTCCCATGAATTTCTCGAGTTTTTTCGAAGAATTTAAAAATACAAAAGTTGTAAAAAATTTAAAGGTCTTCAAAAAACCTTGAATTGAAAAAATAAAAATTTTGTGGAAAATTCGGAAAATTTCGTGAAAATTCATAAAAAATATTGAAGGTCAAAATTTTCAAAAAATTCAAAGTAAAAAAAAAAAATAAAAATTGTCTCAACAACGTAAAAAATCTTGAAAAATTTAGAAAATTTAAATTTATTAAAAACTTTGAATTAACTAAAAAAAATAAAATGAAGGAAAATTTCAGAA
Organism: Culicoides brevitarsis; assembly: GCF_036172545.1. Classification (NCBI taxonomy): domain Eukaryota; kingdom Metazoa; phylum Arthropoda; class Insecta; order Diptera; family Ceratopogonidae; genus Culicoides; species Culicoides brevitarsis. The sequence continues at coordinate 34,468,012 of NC_087086.1, read as the reverse complement.
AATTAATGAAAAATTGAAAATTTCGAAAAAATCCATGGAAAATCATAAAATGATGAAAATTTTTTTGAAAAATCTCAAGAAAAATGCGACAATGTCAAGAGTTTCATTCATGTCAACAAGTCTCACTTCTTTCCTTTTTGCAATTTAAAATCTGTTTTTCGCTCTTGTTTGTGACGAAGCGACGTCGCTGTGTGTGTGAAAAAATAATTGTTGTTCTATTTCTACCGCAGCAACATAACAATAACGCACAAAAAAAAAGTTACATATTTACTATTCATCGTTTTGTTACAACAACAACGGCGGCGGGGCAGCAGCAGCAGCAGCAAAACATCTTGAAGTGATATTCTTAGAAATGCGAGCATGTGCGTTTTTCTTACACGCACGCACACAAACACCTCGCAGAAGGTAATTTTAGTCTACCACTCACACACAAACACACATCTCGTGGATGTTTTGTCTGCGCTTTTCATTATTCATCGTCGCTGCTGTCGTGCAGAGCGTTTCACTCGTCTAAGCATCTCGCGTGGAAAAAAACCCGTGTGGTGCTCTAGACATAATAATATGCTCACTTACGACGCACGTATCTAGTTCTAAGGCAGCGCGAGAAAATGTTGTTTATGTGTTTAGGGCACATTTACACTTGGTTCGTCGTTTTTTTCTTGTTTTTTTGATTTTGTGTGTGAAATTGTGTGATATTTGTGAACTATTTTTCTTGTTTGTGCCGCGCGCGTCGCGTACACATTAATGAACGTGCTAATTTTAGACTTAAATGTTTGATTATAAAACATTACAAATTCAAAGGGATTCTTTCGAATATCTGAAAAAAATATAAATATACATTTATTTACAATCTCGGGTGAGATTTTTTGAATTTCTTCATTTTTTTGTCTTTTTTTCGAGTTATGACGAATTATTTTCCTCTCCTTCTGTAGTTAAGTGATGGGAATTTCATCTAATGTTGCATCACATACGACGACGAACGGAGGAGGAAAGGTTAATAGCTGAGTGCAATAAATGTGATTGCCTTGCAAGTGAACGAGTGATAAGACAAGTCTATTTGTTGTCTGTCGTCTGAAGATGCTTTCGTCGAAGGCACTTGTGAGTCATTTGTTCATGGCAAAAGTTGAAAAGTCGTTGAAAGGTAATATGGCGCGCGGGTTGTGAAGGTCATGGGAATGCAAAAAAGTTGATAATAATTAACAGGTTTTTAAAAAAATTATGGAAAATTTTATTTTGTTTTAAATTCTTGACTAAATTTTATTCAAAAATTTAATTTTTTTAAAAATATTTTTTAATAATTTTTATAAAATTATTTATTTTTTATTAAATTTTGTAAATTTTTACCCTAAAAATTGTCAAAAGTTATATAAAAAGTCAATAATTATTTTTTTAAATTTAAAAAATTATTAAATTTGAAACAAATCTTAGTCACAGTGCTCAAAAATTTGAATTTTACAGTACAAAATTTTTTTTTTCATTTTTTTCAGTAAAATGTTTCAATTTTAATTTTTAAAATTATGAAAATTTAATTAATTTGAATTTAAAAAAAAATTATAAAAAAAGTCACAGTGCTCCAAAATTACAACTTTTGAGTAAAAAAAACAATTTTTTTTATTAAAAATTAATTTTTTTTTATTAAAAATTAAATTTTAGAAAAAATTTCAATTTCAGTCCTTGAATTTTTAAAAATGTCGTTAAATTTAATGAATTGAAATTGATTTGAAGTTGATCGAAAAATATCACAGTGTTCCAAAATAGTGAAATTTTTGATAAAATTTTGTTTAATTAATCAAATTTTTTTTAAAATATTAGTTTTATTAATTTTAAAATTTTAAATTTTATAAAAAGTATTGATACAAAGTGAAAATTTTATTTTAAATTGTTTGATTTAATTTATTTTTAATTTTATTTAAGAAAAAAAAAATTCACGGTGTGCCAAAATTTCAGTTTGAGCTCCAAATTTTTTCAAAAAATTAAAATTAATAAAAAAAAATCTACTTTTTTGCGACAATTTTTCTAAAATTGAACAAAATTTTATTTCTAAAAGTCTTTGAAAGAAGTCAAAAAAAATAAAAGAAAATTTTTCACAGTGCTCTAAAATTTAATTTTTTTTAACCAAAAATCATAAAATTCCTTATATTCTTTCAATTTAAAAAATTTTCTTGAAGAAAATTAAAGATTTATGAAAAAGTTCATGTTTCAAAACATTTTTCGTGCCATTTTCCCTCCAATTCACTTTTTTTTTTATTTTATGACATGAATCACTCTTTGTCTCATCCAACAATTACTTTGATTGCCCGTCATTAAAGAAGAAAAAATAAAATAAAATATCGAGAACGAATAAAAAAAATCGAAAACTCTTCCATTTAATATTCACTTTGCGAGGTTAAAGCCACAACTTTGGCATTTTTATGCAACATGTCATGTCATTTTGCCGTAAAACTTGCACGAAAATGGATAATAATCGATTGTTGGAGACAAAAATGACATTAAACGAGTCTTCAACAGCAACAACAACGACGACGACGAAAAAAAATCCACATTCGTAAAATTGTCATAAATTTAAAAATTTTAAAACTTTGTCAAGACACGCCTTTGTAGGAAAGGAAAAAAAAACGTTCTTCAGACAAAATGCAACAAATTTCCAGACTTAATGGCTAGTGAATGCATTTTTTTATTAGTTGCGAGACGCGGGAGAGGCACTTTATCAACGTTCTCGTTATTTTTATTTCATTTTTTTTTATTTTTTGTGTAAACTCTTCTCTGATTAAGAGAGACGAAAACGAATGAACGAACTAAAAATATGTTGTCTCGACATCTGACATTGTAAAAAAATGCCATTATAATAATAACGTTATCATTTAGGTTATTTTTTTTTCTTCGTTTTCTTTATTATTTAAATTATTTTTTATTTTTATTGTGTGCTGGACAACGCTTCTTCGGGTTCAGTGTCATCCAAATCCAGTAAGTGACGCGTATGAGTGAAGCAAATCGGAAATTCGATCATTTTATTTGCGAGTTTGAGATTATTTTTATGAGATTTGAGTTGAAAGATTTTTATTTTTCATGAAATTCTCAAGTTTTTATCGAATTTTTGTAAAATTTCATTTTTTTGTCAAATTCTGAAACTCAAAAAATGCTAAGAGTTTCAGAATTGACAAAAAATTCTGAATTGAAGTCAAAAATTTGATGATTTAAGTATAAAATTTTCTAAAGATCGACTTCAGGTATGAAAAATTAACCAAATCTTATATAAAAATTTGTCACAGTGTTCTGAAATTGCCATTTAAGAACACAAAAAATATTTTTTCTTCACTGAAATTTAAAATTTTTCAACTTTTCATATTGAGGAATTGCTCAAAAAGTTTAATTCAGACGTAAAATATTATAAAAAAAATCTTTGAAGGTAAAAATTACCAAATTCAAAAATTTAAATAGGCACAGTGGTCCAAAACTACGAATTTTCAATACAATATGAGACAAAAAATCTAAGAACCTGAATTTATAGAAAAAAAATTATTTTTAAAGCAAAATTATATTTGAAATGGTTTAAAAAGACCCAAATTTATAGCTTTAAAAAGCCACAGTGATCTGAAATTTTAATTTTTTGGTGCAAAATTGGAAATTTTTAATTTTTTTTCTTAATGAATAGCTTTAAAAGCCGAATTTAAGCAAAAATTTAATATCAAGAGCTTAAAAAATATTTTAATTATTTTTAAAAAAATCTTGATTCGAATCATGAATAAGTCACAGTGGGCCAAAATTGCATTTTCATTCCAAAAAATTTAAAAATTTTTACAAAATTATTTTTTTCATTAATTTTTTTAAAAATAATTTAATGAGAATCGTTCAATAAGAGACAAAAATCGATCATTTTATTTGCACGTGAAACTTTCAATGACAATTTTTTAAAAATAAAAAAACTGATAAGACAATCGTAGACAACAACAACAACAACGTCGATGATGATGAAAACGAAAAGAAGAAGAAAAAGACAAAGTTTCATTTTCTGTCGCTGTACGACGAGACGATGTGTTTGGATGTGTGTGAGCATTATCAGCAATAAATATCAAGTGAGCAAGTGAAACCACTTATTAGTTCATAGAGAAGTTCAGTTGTTTGAATGTCTGTCTGTAAAAAATATCGCTATCTCGTCCAAAGTATTTATTTATTTAATCTAGTCGTCTACGACGCAACTACGGGCAACGATCAAGAAGTCTACGACGGGTTGTTATTATTTATAAATAAAATATTTGTGTAAAAAAAATGATAAGAAAGAATGAAATAATTATCCATGGCGAGCGACGAGCAGCGATGTCGATGTCTTCGAGAGAATGACCGAAGAACGCGTACTTTTTGAAATCAAAGAAAGGCAGCGAATTGCGCGTGGTTTCGCTGGAAGGAGAGAGAAAAAAAAAGTGAATCAACCTTAATTTTTTTTATCGTTTCGTTTTTTTTTGTTCGTAAATCCAGACTGACTGAAGAAGTCTGTCAGAACAATCAGACCAAGTTTTTTGTGTGTGCAATGCATATGAAAGTACTACGGCGGTACTTGCGAGGTATGTTGTTAAAAATTAAATTTTTATTGCAATATGTGAGTGGAGTACGTTTATTGTTGTTTTTTTTTCGTCGTTGTGGTGTGCTTGATACGCTGCAGAAGGACAATAAACTTACAAGGGAATGATTTTTGGGTGCATTTTTTCATTTATTTTGATAAAATTTCATAAAAAAATTATTTTAAAATGAATTTTTTTACAAAAAATTATTAATTTTGAAATTTTTGTACAAGAAATTTAATAAAAATCAAATTTTTGCTTTCCATGAGACCAAAAAAATTTAAAAAAATTAGTTTTGCCTTAAAAATTTGATTTTTGAACTTTTTTAAGCTCTTTAAATATTAAAAATTGCTTTGAAAGTCGTAATTTTGCCATTTTAGAACTTATAAAAAAATTTTAATAAGCATTAAAAATAATTTTAATTTTTTTTTTCATCTTAAATTATCAAAAGTAAAAATTTGATCTAATTTTTCAACTTTTTTCGTCATTTTTAATTTAATTTCATTTAATTAAAATTAAATTAAATTTAAAAAATTGTCAAAAAATTAAAAATTAATTTATTTTAAAATTAATTAAATTATAAATGAATTAATATCAATTAAATTTAATTAAAAAAAATAAAATTAATTAATTTAAAATTAAATTTTTTTTATTTTATTTTAAAAAAATTTTTTATTTTTATTTTTATTTTTATTTATTTTTAATTTTATTTTATAAATAAAAAAAATAATTTAAAGAAAAAATATAAGAATTAATATTTTTTTCGCCAAAAATTAATTTATAACCTGCGAAAATTATTTTTAATTTTTTTTTTAAATATTTGATCATAAAGTTTTATTTCTGAGGCAAACTCATGATATTTCATATGCCAAAAATATAAACAAAAATTATATATTTTTATTTTCAGAAAAATTTTCATGTAAAGTCGAATTATTTGATTTTGAAAGAAATTTTTTATAAATTAAAGGCATGAAATTTTACAAAAATCCATCAAAAGTTATTTTGAAGTAAGAAAATAAGAGCATTTTCAAGCTCTTCAAAGACAATTTCCAGAAAATAATAAAAAAATTTAATCTCAAATTTATTAATTTTTCTTATTTAAAAAATATTTTCTTTCATTGAAATTAAATTTAAAGCTTTTAAAAATTAATTTAATTTAATTATATATTTTTTTTTAATAATTTTTAGAATTTTTTTTTCCTTCAAAAATTTTGCTTTTTAAAAATTTTAAGACCTCAAATTATACAAAAAAATTTTTAAAATTAAATTTTTTTTTCAAAAAAATCAATTTTTTAATATTTTTTTTAATTTCCAGACGCAACAAGTTCCCCCCATCACCGCTGACTCCCCTTGTCGATGACATACACTTGCACTTATGATACCAATCCTCAGTAAGTAAGACCATACATAAAAGTGTCGCGGATTTTGAATGTGCTTGTGCGCATGCAATTCATTTTTTGCACCTTGCATTACTTACATCGCCTTCGACGTCGTCGTTGTCGTACGGGGAATGCATGAATTGAACAACAAGTCGCGTCTCTCGACAGACACCGCACCGAATACGGGAACTACAGACACAAGGCGAAACGGCATAAGAACAGGGTGAATGATAACAGCTCAGCAAAAGCAAAAAGCGAAAAAAATGAAAAAAATGGAGATGGCAAAAAAAAACCGAAAAATTTTTACAAGTGAATTTCTTTTGTGTAAACCTTTCGTCTCAACAACTTTTTTTTTCGTTCATTTTTTTTTAAAGGTAAAAAATCGCAAAATTGCCACGTAAACGATCGAGAGACGAAAAAAAATGATGCTTGAAGGACATCCGTTCATTCATTTCCTTTCGTTTCGTCAGAAAAAGAAGAAAAAATGAAATAAAATCAGCGTGAAGTTACTACAACGTTCGATTCGAATGAATGAAATGCACCGAATTGACTTGCAAATCGCATTCAAATGAGGCGATTGTCACTCACAGCATAAATTTCGTCGTCGTCGTTGTCGTCGTCATTTGAACCATCTGGAATCCTCTGAAAAGTTGCAATCTGCAGTTCACCGAAAAAAATCACCAGTTTTATCATTTTATTGCAATTGCACACGCATGCGTACAAGTTCAAGGTCAAAGGTTAGAGATTTCGTGTGCACTCTGCGTTCGTCGTCGTGCTTTATTGCATTTCGACAGACACACACAGAGCGAATTGCTTAAGTTGTCTCGTCGTCTGCTGCTGCTGTAACATTGTCATCGGGCGTTCGTTGCTTTTTTTTTTGCTGCTGAATACGAAATTTATTGGTTTCATCATTCTCGTTGTCATCATTTTCATGAATTTTGTAGTAAAAAGACTTTCTTATAGCTCTTTGTTTTATTTTTTGGGTGATTTTAAAATGTCGAGTTCAATAAAATTCAGGGATTGACAGTGACGTGACGGTATGTTGATTGACAAGACATAAAAAAATAAAAGTTTATTTGTTGTCGAAGTGGGAAAGGCTCGCAGACAGTAATAAATTTTTGGTGATTTCCTGATTTATGGAATTTTTTTATATTTTTTTTTACAAAATTTTTGTTGAAGGGATGGTACAAAAATATATAAAAAATTCAAATTTTCAGGAATTTTTTAAAAAAATAATTTTTTTTTTTTATCAAATTTTCAAAGAATTTTCTTAAAAAAAAAATTATGTCAAATTTTTGAAGAATTTTTAATATTTAAAAAATGCAAAAGAATTTTAAAACAAATTTAAAAAATTTTTAAAATTAAATTAAGTCAAAAAATTTTTATTTTGTTTAAAAAATTTAAGCAAAAATTTATTTTTTATTTTAATTAAATTTTTAGTGACAATTCATTATTTTTTTTTTTGCTTTTGAGCTAAAATAAGAAATTTTTTGTTAAAAAATTGACTTGAAATGTAGCTCATAAATATTTTTCAAAAATTTTTGACTCAAAAAAAATACAAATTTGAGCTTTTTTAAACAATTTTTTGAAAATCATATTGACCAAAAATCGATATTTTTCGACAATTTTTGACAAAAAATGCAAAAATATCATATTTCAATAAAATTTCTGTTTCAAAAAAAAAATTTTTCAAGACAAAAATTTAAAATTTTCTTAAATAATTTGGAAATATTGACCTGAAAAGCCAAAAAATGTTTAAAAATTCTTAATTTTCAGGATTTTCATTCAATTTTTGAAGAAAAAAATATTTTAATTGCTTGAAATTCTGACTAAAAATAAATTTGAGATAAAAATAATTGCTTTGAAAACTAAATTTTTTAAAATAAATTTTTAATAAATTAAAAAAAGTGAAATTTCTTAAAATAAATTTTTAAAAATTGAAAAAAATTAAAATTTGTTCAAAAAAAATTCTCTTTTACAATCAATTTCATGAAAATTTCGATAAAATTCACTTTCAGACACGTCACAATCCCTTTTCCAGCTAAAAATGTCTCCCTATAAATAGCTTTATTTACTCGGAACTCCCTCAATGGGAAACATTTTCATCAGAAATGCAATTTACATCTAGGTATTTTAACCTTCAAACGCAACCAGAACCAATCAATTAAAATCCTTTCAATAATTAAAAATAAATTTTCCCAAAAATTTCATAGAAAATCATTTAATAATTCCACAAAAAAAAAATAAAATTTCCTAAAAATCATCTATTTAATCTCAATTCCACTGAAAAAATCCTTCAAAAAACCGCCTGTCTGTCTACATTCCATTCATAATCGCAAAAAAACATCATAAAAAAAGTACGTACTGATAAACCTCATTTGGAATTTTTTTTTTGGTTGATTGTTAATTAATAATTATTTATTTATTATTATCACTCAGTCAGTCGGTGATCTGAGCTTCAATAAAAAAAAATCATTCTCGGCTAAAAATTATTATTTTTTTTTAATATAAAACGGTTGCGATTATTAAATATTATTTTTTTTCAGGAAACAAAAAAAAATCACAAATAAACAAAATAATTAAAAAAAAATTAAATTTTTTTACTTACATGCTTTTAATAAAATTCTCTGATATTTTTTTAATTTTTTACAACACGTCTGTTGTTGATGTGCTCGTTGTTGTTGTTGTTGTTATATTATTTTAGTGAACGCGAAATAAAAAAAAAATATTGTAATAATATGTACAAAGTACACACACGATTCCGTATGAAGATTCTTTGAACGGTTGACTGGGTGCTTTGCTGACGAGACGAGTACTTTTTATTTTTTTTTCTCTTTATTTTTACTCGTACGTTGCGTGTATGTGTTTTTCTCGATGATGTTTTCGCGGTTATATTATATTTATAATTAAATTAGACTAATTTTATTTTACTTTTTCTTCCTTTTTCCAATCGTAATTGTATTTTATACAAAATATTTATAAATACTTTTCAGTCACTCGCAATTTTTTTTTCTTGTCTCGCACTTTTTTTTCTTAGTTTTTAATTATTTTTTTGTCCCGTTGATATTTTTTTATTTAATTAATTTTTATTTATTTATTTTTTTTTTATTAAAAATTCAAAGTTCAATATTTCATTCACTCACTATCAATGTGTTGTTGTGTAAATTTTTTACGATTTTTTTTCTGTCAATGTAGATTTTTTTTTTTTTTAATGTAGAAGAAGACGACGAAGAGACATGCTGATGACAATTGTGTGTATATTTTTCACATGATGTGCTTTTTTACATGAAAAAAGTTAAAAACTTCGCCATTTTAATCTGCTTCGTCGGCGGCGGCGGCAACAGCAGCAGCAGCGGCGATGGTGTCACCAACACAAATGTAAAGGCAGCAAAAAAAAAACTTATTTTTATTATTTTTACAACAATTTTCTTTCTATTTTTTGTCTCTCGTTCGTAGAATTTCTTATATTTTTTTCCTCGCTGCTTGTCTAAGGTGATCGTCGTCGCGGTAGTGTAAAATATTTATAAACCCGAAAACTGAATCAATATTTTTTTTATTTTAAAATTTTTTAAAATAATAATTTCGCTAAATTAATACTAAATTTCGAACGAAAAAAATTAATTGAAAAAAATTTAATTCACTTTAAAGTCATTATTTGGAAGAACTGTCTTTTTTCTTTTCTCTCTTGTGTTTTTTCGCTCGAGAATTTTTTTTTTTTTTGAAAATATTTTTTTTTATATATATATTGTGTATTTTTAAATCGAGACGATATTCATGTCATTTCACTTGTAAGACTGAACTGTCCTACGAGCTTCGTACTACTCTCGGCCCGTTACTCCATATTTGCCGTCATGAGCCTCAGATACGAAATTTGCACTGGGAGACTGTTTTGCGGGCGACATCCGGTTACTATCCTCCCAAAAATCCACATGACGTCATAAGCAAAACACGTCTAGTCCGTATTATGGCGCTCTACTACCGCCAGACACACTCGCCAGACAATCGCGATCGCGCTAACGAACACTTTTCCAATTGGTAATTGTTATCTTTTGCTTTTTATCTGCTTTGAATTTGACTTTTCACTCTTTTTTCTTTGATTTCAGCTCGGTTTTCATGGATTTTTGGCTGAAATTTGTAAATCTCCTCGAATTCCAATTGGATTGCCTGCTGTTCCGGTTGTATCTCGCCTTCTTTTCAAGGACCGTCCTTCGTTTCCGCACACTTTTCCCGTGTTTTCACAACTTTCGCAGAGATTTTTGTGTCAAGTTGAAAAAAAAATTTTTTTTTTTTTGCACAAAAAAATACACACACGTATCTTATTGCTATAAATGCACACAATTTACAGTACGATGCCCGTTGTCATTAAAAATATCGCGTTGTTATAAGAGGAGACGAACGACTACGGGAACGAAAAAAAAATATGGTCTCATTACTACACCAAATTCTCATCAATTTCCGCTTTTTTTCGGGGATGAAGGCGCACTTTTTCGCGTAAAAGGCGTTTTTGCGCGAACTTTTGTGTGGTTTTCACGTTTTATGTGGCGAATTTACTGTCGAAATTCACGTTAATTGGGTAGACCATTATTTTAGTCTTTTTTTACTCCAAGCTTGACGAATGCAGTACTAGATTCGCGGATGGCGGGAGCGGAGATGGAGCGATTCAAAAGTGCAGCGATAAAATTTTACATTTGAAAGTTTTTCATATGAGTTCGTTTGAAAGATTTTCGTAAGTTTCAAAAAAAGTGGGATGAGTAGGAGGAAAATGTTGCATGGAGCAGACAATCTGTTGATTTTGGTGGTTTTGAACAGTGATTTTATGCCGATTTTATGCTGTGTAATTGGGAATTGTTGGTCAAATGAGAGTATGAAGGTAAGTTTTATGGAAAAATATCAAAGTTCATGATAAAAAAAATGTAATTTTTGATGAGTTTTTAAATTTTTATGATAATTTAAAATTCATTGGTTTAATTTTTAATAATTCAATTTTTTAAAATTCATTTCAAAAGAAAAATTCATTTTCAAGAAAAAATCCGAATGAAAAAAAATTAAAATAGTTACTTTAAAAGTGATATATTTAAGTCAGAGGCGTACTTCAGAAAAAAATTTTTGAGGGCAAACAAAGATAAAAATTTTTTTTTAAACTAAAAATTCTGAAAAATTATTTTCATAATTAATTTTTTTCTCTTTTATTATGTTTTATTTTTAATTTTTTCATACTGATAGATAAAATAATTAAGCTTAAAAAATGACAGAAAAGGAAAAATCCGGCGACGGTAAGTAATCAAAAATACTGTTAAAAACTAAAACTGCTTGAATTTTTAATCTAAATTATGATTTTTATTCTTTTTAATGAACATTACAATCCAATTGGAAAACAAGAGGCCAGAATTTATCAATACAAAATTATTAAAGCTTTTGAAAAAGAAAATCTAGCAGACGATGAAGGAAGTACCTTAAAAGTAAAAAGCTAAAAAAAAGAACCCATCAAACAGCAGAAGAAAGAAATAAGAAATCGTTAAGAAAATAGTACTTTTGCATTAAAATCCATTTCAATACTCGTTCCAATTTCGTCAACAATTTTGAAAACAAGAAGATTTATTGGATGATGAAATCGATCGATTCTCAGTTTAATTCTCTTTGAACCGTCAAATCGCTCAGTTATTTGGTCCAATGTTATACATAAGTCAAAAGCATTAAAATTATTATTTGAGCACTTAGTAAGAGCCTCACAGAAGAATAATATTCAAAGAAGGTCACTTACTTCTTGTCGAAATCATCAAATTTTTTCCATGATTGACAAACATTTAAATTAACGAAATTGAGTATTTATTAAACTTGAATCTGTCTTATAAATTTGCAAAATATATTTTCAAAATTTTTTGTGCTCCCCTATAATTTTCGTTTAGGTACGCTACTGTTAAATAAATTTTTCTAAAACATTTCGATCAATAAGTTTTTTATAAGAAAATGCGATTTTCAAGAATTTTAAATTATTTTTGACAAAAAATCGTAGACAGATAAAAAAATCGCATAAAAATATAACAAAAATAAAACATTTTCTATTGAATTATTGGGAATTTGTTACATTTTTGAACCCACACGACCTTTAACAGACAACGTATTCTTGTTTTATTGCAAAATTATCCGTATTTTCAAGGTTAAAAGTCATTGTGGCTCGAACTGTCAACCTCTTGATGGAAAGGCTTTTAAGTGTTTTCACCCGAAATTACCTTTTTTTTCACATTTCCCCGAAACAAAAATGCGTCGCATTCAACCTTCTCACTCCATTCGTCGCTTCATCGTCACCGCCATCATCTATTTGATGTAATTTCCATGCCATATCCACCTAATTCATCTCATCTTTCTCAACAAAAATTTGCATTGTTGCGTTCTTCCCAATATGAATGTAACACAGACAGTCAACAATGAAGACGAAAATTCTCGTCCGCACGCTTTATTTTCACTCCAAATCAACTCCTGTTGCAATTTTTCGTCGTCGTCGTCCTTTGTGTTCTGCGTGCACGGAACAATATTTCGAACGCAAATACATCACTTGACACATGTACACGACGCAAAAACACGAGAGAGCTTTGTGTCTAGTCTAGCCGAAGTCTAGACAACTAATTTTTACCGTACACTTCGCATCTCTCGAACGACGAAAAATTTTTGGTATGCGGTACGGTACATGTCGTTGATTCGGGTGCATTTTCATGATATTTGTAACGAGTTTGTGTAAAGTTGTCTGTTTGTTGCGACACCCGATGCATGTAATTTATGATGATCTGGAGTTGATTTGTGCCCATGCTCGTCTCATAATTAAATTTATTTGACAGAAATCGATTTCTCGTCTGAGATTTGGTCCGAAAAAAGTTCATTAAAAAAATTAAATTAAAAAATTTTAAAGAAATATGCAATGAACATTACACCAAAGAAGCAAAAGAAGAACAAACCATGCAAAATGTTTGAAATCAAATGATGGTGACGTAATGTGTCTCGTCTGGTTTCAGTCTGGAGACAAACACCCCTTTACTTTACTCAACTCGAAACGTGTAGCGTACGAGAAAAAAAAAACAGAAAAAAAGGTATTTAGAATTTTTTTCGCATGAAACGAAATCTTTTCGAGTCAATTGTTTGTTTGATTAAAAAAGTTGAAAGAGTCAAGTCATCAACGTTATAACAGCGATGCGATGCTATTAAAGGGAAGTCGAGTGTTATCGATGGGAATGGATGATGATATAATTAGCAGTCGTCTGTGAGATTTTTTTCATATTTTTTTTTGTTTTGCGAATGTTGTTGAGATTGGGTTGAGATGATGTTAGAGAAGAGAGGGTAGGAAGGTGATTCAATCGAAGGAGAGTTCGAGAGATTAAAACAAATAAAAGCTTTAAATAAATGATTTTTAGTAGAATTCTGAGTTTATTGTTAAGAAGATGTTTCTTGAAGTTTGTTAAATTGATTTTTTGAAAAAGTTTTCAAGAATTTTTTTTTTTTGTAAAGAGCATTTTTATTTATAAATCCATTGTGAAAATAGAATAAATTCAAGATTTTGAAGAAATTTTTCATTTATTCTCAAAATATATTTTTTTAAATGAAAAGTATTAAATAATTGTAAAAAAAATTTTTCTTATAAAATTTTTTTAAAAAAATATTAAAGTTAGAATTAAAGAGAATTTAATTAAACTTAATTAATAATTTTTTTAAACATTGTTATTTTATTCATATTAACATAAATTTCATTCTAAAAATGCTTTTAATTAAATAAAAATTTCTTTAAAATCTTAAATTTGTGTAAAAATGCTTTAACCAAAAATTTTTGAAAATTTTTTTAGAAAAAAAATGTCATATTTTAAAAAAAATTAAAAAAAAATATTTAAAAAAAAAATTTTGTCTCAATTTCGACTCAAAAAGTTTATATTTTTTAAATTTCTTTATTGAAAATTTTTAATTTTTTTTTCGTGAAAATTTTAAAGAACATAATTTCTTGTTTAAATTTAAAAAAAATTAAATTTTCAAGTTATATAGAAAAAATTTTAATTTTAAAAATTTTTACTTTTAAAATTTTTTATCGATTATTTTTAATTTTTTTTTTCGTCAAAACTGCTTAAAAAATAATTTTTGGTCAACATTTTAAAATTTTTAAAAAATGCAATTATTTTTTTTTACAATTTTATAGAAATAAAAAAATTAAAAATTTGCATAAATTTAATTAAATTAAATTAAATTAGTAACTTAAATTTAAATTTTTTTTATTGTTCCAACATTTGAAAATTGAAAATTGCTTAAAAAAATTTTTTTTTGTAAAAAATTTTATTCAAAAAAATCTTAAATTTTTAAACTATTAAGATTTTAAAAACTTTTAATAAACGATGACGTAAAATTATTTAAAATTCGTAACACGCGATATCATATTCGACCTTCACAAAAGTACATTACAAGCTAGAATTTCTTTATAGAATGCGTAAAAATAAGTGTCTTAATTTGTATAATGCATAAAAAAGTTCCCCTTATTAATTAAGAAACCCAGAAATCAAAACATTACACGAAAATCCCCAATAAACAAAACTTTTTTTTTTTATTTTTTTTTAATGAAATTAAAAAACCCGTTACTCGAATAAAATTTCGCATAAATAAATCGTTCTAACGACTTAACGAATTATCTCAGTCAGTATTCAATCGCCTTTCGATCAAAACACGTCTATCGCTCTCTCAAATATTTTTTTTGTGTCACCTTCAATAAAATTATGAAGATTTTTGCGTTTTTCGTTCTTCTCAGCTTGATCGGTACTGAAAAAAAATTAAAAATTAAAATTTTTTTAATTAAAAAATTTTTTTTTTCACTTTCAGGCGTGTCAAAAGTCAATTCTCAAGCAGCAGCTCCAAATCCATTCACACCGCAACAGATCCAATGTATCCGAAACTGCCCGAGAATAGCAAATTATAATCCGGTATGCGGAACTGACAACTTCCAATACGAAAATTCGGCACATTTGAGATGCGCGCAGCGATGTGGTTACAGTAAGTTTCAAAAAAATGACAAAAATTTAAAGTTCTTTGACCTAAAAATCTATTTTTTAGACGTTCAAGCTGCTTTCAATGGTCGATGCGAGCCATTTTTGAACCCGCCGCGGAATCAGCAGGGCGTTGACAACGGATTTCGAGGCTTTTTCTTCTAATCCGAGCAAATTTTGGACAAATTTGGACCAATCTCAAAGATAAAAATTGAGAAAAGTGACGTTTTTACAGTGAGAATGCCTTAAAATACGTAAATAGAAGACTCTGCGATAATTTTTATAGGAAAAAAATAACAAGTTTACAAAAAAATTGAATAAACCAGTTTCGGTTGTTGTTGTTTTCTAAAACATAAACACAGTTTTGTGTCCTTGTCGTCGTTAAATCGCAAGAAACGAAGACTCCAAGAAGGAATTCACGCAAATTCTGGATTTTCCCATCTTCTGATGACGTATTTTTGATGTTTTTATTCCTTTTTTACGATTTTTTGTATGATTTCTTGTAACGAACTGACATCCGAGCATTCGAAATATGAAAAAAATGAATTTCTTGTCCAATTATCACTATTTTAATGACGATTCGAGTACTAACAAGTAATTCTTGTTGGTTTCTTCGCTCATGTAAGTCGAGAATAGAGTCAGTTTGTAAGTGACAATCAACGAAACAAGTAAAAATGAAGACTTTTGTGATTATTTTTGGTGAGGAAACATCCCAATTCGTTGTTATCTCTGACTTTTGACTCATTCTATGACGTCATTGTTTGGAATTTCAAACATTTTTCAAGCGATATTGACCTCAAAACCTCTGATTCATGAATATTTTCTGTTTTTTCAGGGGTTTTTTGTGTTGCTGCAGCGCAAAATACTTTTCCGTTCCCGAATTTCGGGCAATTTGGGCTTCCAGGAGGTCCTGTGGGAGGATTTGGGCAACAAGGAGCTGTTCCGGCGCAAGGATTTCAAGGGATGCAACAAGGCGGGCAAGGATTTAATCCGTTTGTGGCGTTCCATCCGACAAATTTGTACCAGCAAGCGTTGAATGGGTTCAATAATCCGAATAATTTTCAAGGACAAGGGCTTCAGGGACAATATCAAGGCGGGCAAGGAGTTCAGGGGCAACAATTTCAAGGTCAGGGACCTCAGCAGGGGCAAAATTTCCAACAAGGAGGTCAAAATGGACAAAATTTCCAAGGTCAAAGCCCTCAAGGTCAACAAAATTTCCAACAGGGACCTCAGCAAGGACAGAATTTCCAACAAGGAGGTCAAAATTTGCAAGGACAAGGACCTCAAGGGCAACAATTTCAAGGTCAAGTACCTCAACAAGGCGCCCAACAGCCCGTTCAAGGCAATTTAGCGACTAAAGACGGATCCCAACCCCTTTCTGGCGTCGAACAGAGCCAACTTGACGAAATTTTTAACAAGCCAGCACAGTAGAGAGCCCTTAAAACTTTTATTTTTCGTGCAATTTCAATAAATTTGAGTAATTTTTAGTACAAATTCGTCTCATTTTGAACTTCAACCGGCATTTCTTGCATATTTTCCGTGAAATTTTCATTCAAAATCAAATTTTCGTACATTTCAGTTGTAATTTCTCCAATATTCGATGCCATAACGGTACTTTCCGTGTAATTTTCAGTCCCATTAACGCCGTAATCGTAATAATAATACTCGGGATATGCGTAATAGTCGTCATAATACTCTTCCTCTTGCTTATTCCAACTCGCTTTTGGAAAAACGTAATATTCCTCCTCATAAACGGGCGAATTTTCGACAATATCCTCAGGGCATTTGTACATGTAATCGCAAGAATTGCAGTCGCAAGTCAAATTTTGGTCCGTTGAAGCGAGAATAAAGTCACTTTCTTGCGCGGAAATGCCTTGAACCATCCCGAGAGCCTCATGAAAATGCTCAAAATTGACATTTTCCGTCTCGGGATACAAAATCCACATGCCTTCTTCGTGTTTTTCCTCGAATCCGATCTGATGACATCCGTAAATGATGATAAAATTGTCAGTTGGAATGATTTTCAACCGAAAATCCGCGAGTTTTTCCGGGCATTGTACCTGAAGTGACAATCCAAAGGCCTGAAGTTGGTTTTGCCAGTCACCATTCTCAGCAAAATTGATTAAATTCGGCAAACAGGACAACTTTCCGACGGAAAATCCAAAATGAAAGGGATCTTTTTGCCCATTTTCGTAAGGAATGCAGACAATTTTTGTGGAAATCACTGAATTTGACGTAAATGAGCAGCTAATTTGGTATGTCAAGCAGTCGATGTTGCCATGGGGGTTGTGAAAAATGTTCATCGATGCGTTATCCACAGGTAAGTGAGCCAAAATTTTGTATTTTGCGCCCTTGAAGTAGTTGGAACACACGAAATCTGGCGTTCCTTCGATACTGGGACATTGTCCGTCGAAGATGATGGCGAACGAAAATGGCAGGAACAAGAGGTAGAAGAGCTTCATGATGCGTGGTTGCTGTGAAAATGAATAAAATGTGGAAAATTTTTACCTTTTATCGAATAATGGATACATAATGAGAGACGAAAAGTTACAAATTGCTTTATAATGGGACTTTATTACGGCATTTAAGTGACGCGGCAGTTGGGAGTGTTGTCACAAATTGCGGGAATGGATGACTCGCAGGCGCCGATGCGTTGGAAAGCGACGTCTGAAAAGGTAAATTTTTAAATTTTAGAAATTTTCATGAAAAATATTTTAAAAATTTTAATTTTTTCGATCGAAATTGAGCATTTTTGATAAATTTTTGTAAGAAATTTCAGAATTTTTTATAGAATTTTTAAATTTTTTGAATTTTGAAAAAAATTTTGAGCATTTTTAGAATTAAATTCAATTCAAAGCTATAAATTTGTTTAAAAAAAGTTTAAATTTTCAAAATTTTTTAACTATTTTACGGAGTTAGGGTCCTTAAAATCTCTTCAAATGTCAAAAAATTCATTTTTATTCAAGAAAAAATTATTTTTGTAAAATTTTGAATTTTAAATGCATTTCAAAGGTCTTATTTTTAGTTGAAAAAATTTAAGAAAAATCAAAAATTTTTATAAAATTTAAAAAATTTTGTTTAAAAATTTAATCAAATTTAAAAATTTTTTTAAATTAATATTTTTGGAAAAAAAAATCTCGAATTTTTCAATTTTTGAGCATTTTTTAACAAAATTTGAATTTTTAATTTTAAAAATTTTTTTACTTAAAAGTCTCTCGGAGCTTCAAAAATAAAATTCACAATTTTTTTGAAAAAATTAGCAATTAAGAGACAGTTTAAGTTTTGGGTTAAATTTTAAAAGAGATTTGAATTTTAGATTTTTTTTTGACTAAAAAAACTTTTTTAAACTTTTCTTGAAATAACTTTTTAATTTTTTTATAATTTTCTGTCAATTTTCACACAAATTTAAATTTTTAGTGCATCTTTTATCCAATTTTGGATCAAAACTTCAAAATTTAAACCTAATTTTTTTAATTTTGATTTTTTTTTTTAAATTATTCTTACTTAAAAAATTTAATTTTATAATTTTCACACAAAAGACAAATTTTTTAAATTTTCTAAAAAAATTTTGAGCTTTTTAAAAACTAATTTTAATTTTTCAAGCTCAAATTTAGAGCTCAATAAACTTCAACTTTGAACATTTTCAAGTTTTTTAAATGCGATAAATATGTACTCAAATGGCTTCAAAAAATTCAATTTAATCAAAAATTCTCCAATTTCAGGATAAAAAATGCTCAAAAATACTTACTCAACCCGCATCTCCTTGCACAATTCAGTCTCTGCACATTATTATACGTGTTATTATCACTTCCACACACCGGATTATACTCATTTGTCGTCAAACAAGCATCTTGACACTGATAAAAACTCGCCGACATCGCAGGCAACGCTTCAGGAAACTGTCGACTACGCTGCGGTTGTTGTTGCTGCACAGGAAATTGCACTTGCTGCGGTCTAAATTGCTGATTTTGCACCCGTTGAGGTCTTCTGCGTTGATTTTGCGGCGAAAATTGTGGATTTTGTCCCCTAAAAGTCTGTTGTTGCCCCAAAAATTGCTGATTTTGCGTCGGGAACTGCTGAAATTGTTGAATTGGCAACTGTCGTTGGTTCTGTCCTTGTTGCCATTGCCACGGATTGCCTCCCTGCACACCTTGAAACCTTATTTGGTCATACTGATCGGGAAAAATGAACGGATACGGGAACGCCGCTCGATCATTTCTGTAGTTATCGAAGCCATTATTGACATTGCCCCAATGCCCATGCCCGTGATGCGTGTCTAAAAGCGAAAAAATTTGAAAAAAATTGATAAAAAATCAAAATTAACAAGCAATTACTCAAGTTTCCCCAATAACCTCGCGTACCAACATCAACTTTGTCGTGTTTATGATTTTTAGGCAACTCCATCGTGTCATGATTCGCCGGTTTTTCTGCTCCAACTACCGGAATGCGGCTCGTACAAGCTGAGGAATGTGTCATAATTTAGTAAAAAATAATTTTTTCATCTAAATTTCAAATGCAAGCTCATTAAACGAGACACTTACCTGCGATATAACATCCAATTAAGAGAATTACGCGAGTCATTGTTGCTGTTGTGTCAGGATTTTTTTACGAAAATCAACTTTGCGTGCACTTTGCGCAACGTTCGAGCAAAAACTGAAGATTCTTTGCTGCTTTTGAAACATTTGAATCGATGAAAGATGACTCATTGACGGATTTTTGCGGATTTTTTGTGTCTTTTATTGCTCTTTTGACCGACAAGCACACAAAAAATCACGCGTACGACACAAAAACACAACAAAAAACGGGAATTTGGTGACTTCTTGTTTGAAATTCGAACAAAAATTTGCTTTTTGTGTCATTTCTCAACGTAACTAAGTCAGTAGAACTGGATTTTTGAGTCGTCAAACGGGAATTTTTGAACAATTGAAGCCATTTCTCACAGAATTTCATTAAAAATTCCTCCTCCAAATTTTTTTTTCGGTCGAAAAGTCAAAGACCTCGAGGTTTTTTGCATTGCAAGATGAAAACCGGACCAAAACAAGCTTCGTCATTTCGTGTTTTACCCAAAAAACGTCTCATAAGCATGCAACTAACCGCAAAAATGCCGAAAATTACCCAAAAAAACCGACTTTTGTTCTTTCATTTAATTGATTCTGAAAGAAAAAGTCATTCACCGCATGTCCATCGGAGTCAAGCACTCGTGAAATGGCAAGATTAGGCGTTTTGTTGATGTTCACAGCCAAAAATTGCTCACTGAACGGAACAATTTCTCTCGTAATTTGGATTTTTAGTGATTTTCGAACGCATAACGTCGAATTTTTAATCCATCTTAACGCTAACAAGGCATTTTGGGGGATCTTTCTCTTTAAAAATACCAAATGAAGCCACGTGCGACAGACTTACACGCCGAAATTCACTTTTGTGTGATTATAAAAGACATTAAACACGATAATTTTTACTTTTTTTTCTCTCTGCATTTATTTACATTTATTTTTTGGGTTCATGATTTACCGTAATTGCTTATTTTTTGATAGTTTTTCGTGCAGTTAGTTGATTGTGGGACGCGGAAGAGGAAAGAAGTGAAAAATAAAAATTTTTAAATTATCAAAAAATAAAAATTTTATAAATTTTCATGAAAAAAAGATGAAATTTCCTTAAAAAATTAATAAAAAAAATAATTTTTTGGACAATTTTGGGACATAAACTAGTCAAAAAAGCAAAAATTTTGTGAAAAATGTTGTTAATAGTGATCATAAGTGTCGTAATTTTCGGTTCGTGTATCGCGACAGAGGATAAATTGCCAGTTGTGTTGCCCGCAAAAGCAAATAACACAATTTTTATTGCGGAAAATTCGCCGAGGAGAAGCAGCGGAGAAAATCATGTTCCATTGTTTATTATTAGGCCGATGAAGTCGCATCATTACAGTCATAAAGTGAAGACAATTTTGCCGCCACATCATTATAAGGCGCATAGTTCGTATGTGCATGGATTGCCAGGTGAGTTTTTGTCTTGAAATTAAATTTTGAGGTTAAGAAAGAGTTTTGACAGTTGACAGGTGTCAAAATTTTATTTAAAATTTTATTTTTTTACATTTTCGGAAATCTATTATTTTATTTTTAAAAAAAATTTCAATATTTTGATCTAAAAATGTAATTTTATTTTAAAAAAATTAAAAATTTCAAGAAATTGACAATTAAAAATTTGACAGCTGTCAAATATTTTTTCCAAATTTTTAAATTTAGATCAATTATGTTTTACACTTAAAGTTAATGATGAATCTCTTCAAAAAATTTTTTTTTTCTATTAAAAAATTTCACAAATGTCAATATTTAGACGATTACAATTTTGACAGCTGTCAATTTTTTACGAATTTTCAATATTTTAGCGATTTTCAAGTATATTTCGATTCAATTGATTAAAATTTTTAAGTTTTTTTGGTTCAAAGTTGTAATTTTTTTAAAAAATTTCAAAAATTTGACAGTTTTAATTTTGACAGATGTCAAAAGTTATCCAATTTTTTTAAAAAATTTAATAAATTTCTTCAAAATTTATCTTCGAAAGTTTAAAATTCATTAATAAATTTTTGATTAAATATGGAATTTTTATTTAAAAAAAACTTATATTTTGACATTAAGAAAATTTGACAGACGTCAACATTTTTAGAATTTTTTCATATTTACTCAATTTTAAGGAAATTTTAAAGAAATTAGAAGACGTGAGATAATTTTTTGTAAAAATTTTTATTCAAAAAAATTTTTAATTGTCAAATTTCGGTCAAATTTTGACATAAATAGAATTAATAAAAAATTGACAGCTGTCAAAATTTATTTTGAAACTTCAATTTTGGAGTAATTTTTATCCAAAGGCATTTGTTTTTAAACTTTGCTTTAAATTTGCAACTTTAACGTAAAAATAAAAAAATATATTAAAAAAAATTATGATAAAAAATTCAAAATTCATCAGAAAGTTTTAAAAAATTAAAAATAAATTTAATGAAAAATTCTAAAAATTTTAAATAAATATTTTTTTTTAATTTCTGTACAATTTTTGAATTTCAAGAGTTTTTCAAAAATTTTTTTTCATATCAAAGTTTTTTGAAATTTTTTTATTTTTCCTTTAAAATTTGTTTCTAAAATAAATTTTATGAAATTTATTTAATTTTTTTTTTTCAGATTACACCGTTAAAGACAAAGACGTCGTAACATTAGAAAAACTCCTTCCCATGCTCGGCATCTACCCAAGCAAAATTCTCTACAAAAACCCCGAATATGCTACTGCGCCAAAAGTTCAACACATTTACTTGCCAGTTCCCAATCATCCCGTTTACCACACGCATCATTTGCATCCCGTAACGCATCATCACACTCCCGCTGCCCATCATTACTATGCCAAACCTCATTACATCGACTTCCATCACTACAAGCCTGCCCATCATCTTCACACTACAATTTCCGGTTCAAGCGAAGTCGGTTTGAAACACGTGACGCCCTACAATTCGGATCCTCCGACAATTTATCACGCGCCAACAAAGCCTGGATCGCATCACATCACGGAAGCTGTTCATCTAAAACCCGATCATGGCTCAAAACACGAAAATTTCATCCCAATTCAGCCTCATAACCATCATGCGCACACGCCATATGTCCATCAGCATCTCACGCCGGCGCCAATTGTGAAATATTTGACTCCAGATCACTTTGTTCCTGTTCATCCGACAGTTCCGCTTGTTCCGACGCATACTCATGTCGAACATAAACCTCATTTGCACTTTTATAGTGCCCAAGAACACAGTTCGGAGAGTTTCCACGGCGATCATGGACCTCATTTGGGCTCTGACAGCGACTCGGATGAGCACGAACATTACCACATCGGTCCAACGCATCGTCAAACGTCCTTGGAACAGCAACACGGCGATAATTTAGGTCATCACATCCAAGCGAAGCAGTCAATGGTCCCAATTTTGGCGAAACAACCTCCTTATCCGCCCTACCAAACGCATTACAAAGTGATTTTGGACAAACCTCCGCATCCGGTTGCCTTCAACAAGCCTTACGACGTCAAATATCACGTCAACGAACTCGGAATCAAGCCTCCAAATAACTTGCTGTACCCCTTGGCACCGCCAGCTTTCGTCAAAACTGATCCCGGGATAAAACCTGTCGTCGAACAAGCCGTCGAAGAGAGTTTGAGACGACATCAGACGACGAAACTCGTTGAAAACCCAAAAAATTCGACAAAAAATCAACAAAACGACGACGACGAGGGCTTTAAACCACTTTTGAAGCCAATAAATGACACCGCGACACCCCAAAAAGCGGGCACCACGTACAGCGTCATGCCGAATAAGTGCGAGGAAAAGTGCAATAACGAGTCAAAGACCAAAGATGAGAATAGCGAGATGATTTGTGGGTCTAACGGTAAAATTTACAAAAATAAAACGCACTTTATTTGCGCTCAAAAGTGTGGAATGAAAGGTAATTCCGTTTAAATTTAATATTTATGACGAACTTTCTTCTGATTTAATTTTTAAAAAATTTTTTTTCGTAGACTTACAATCGCAACCGTTGAACAAGTGCAATGCCGAAGCGACGAAATCATGACTGTACCTCAATTTATTCTGTATTTTCGTAGTTTTATTGCGTTATAATACTTAAAATTAATTAATTAATGTTAAATAGATATTTAGTGTAGACAAAAATTATTGTAAAAAAACAAAGAAATATATGAGAAAAATGAATTTTGTGAAGAGTGTCACGTGAAACGAAATGGAAAATTTATTAATGGAATAAAAAAAGAGAAACTTTTTGCAATTATTCTCCTACTTGAGTTAAATATTTAGTTGGATGGCCTTGATTTTCGATTGTGAAATTATTTTCATGAGCGACTTTTGACCTTTTTGTGAGAAAAAAAAATTATTTAAAATTAAAAAAGTTTTGTCCGATGCTCCATTTTAAAATCCAAGAAGTGAGTGGGTCAAAAATATATAAAAAAGTTAAAAATTTCATCAAAAATTACCGTATTTTGGTCTAATTATATGAGAAATAAATGAAAAATGAAATATCTGCTCGATTTTTGAAGAAATAAAAAAAAAACGATTTTATCATATGACGAGCAAAAACCGTTGTTTTTTTCTCACGTCAAGTTTCAACCAACTTTTGATGGATTTCAAAGCTAAAATTGAATAAATATTAATTCTAAAGATGATTTCCATGCATATCTCATCGATTTTTGAAGAAATAAAAAAAAAACGATTTTTTCATATGACGAGCAAAAACCGTTGTTTTTTTCTCACGTCAAGTTTCAACCAACTTTTGATGGGTTTCAAAGCTAAAATTTAATAAATATTCATTCTAAAGTTGATTTTCATTGATATCTGATCGATTTTTGATAAAATAAAAAAAAAAACGATTTTTTCATATGACGAGCAAAAACCGTTGTTTTTTTCTCACGTCAATTTTCAACCAACTTTTGATGGGTTTCAAAGCTAAAAGTTAATAAATATTCATTCTAAAGTTGATTTTCATTGATATCTGATCGATTTTTGATCAAATAAAAAAAAAAATATGAGGAGCAAAAACCGTTGTTTTTTTTTTTCAATATGAGGAGCTAAAATTGAAAAAATTAATTCTAAAGTTGATTTTTTGCATATCTCATCTCAAATAAAAAAAAACGATTTTTTCATATGAGGAGCAAAAATCGTTGTTTTTTTCTCAAGTCAATTTTCAACCAACTTTTGATGGGTTTCAAAGCTAAAAGTTAATAAATATTCATTCTAAAGTTGATTTTCATTGATATCTGATCGATTTTTGATCAAATAAAAAAAAAACGATTTTATCATATGAGGAGCAAAAACCGTTGTTTTTTTCTCACGTCAAGTTTCAACCAACTTTTGATGGGTTTCAAAGCTAAAAGTTAATAAATATTCATTCTAAAGTTGATTTTCATTGATATCTGATCGATTTTTGATCAAATAAAAAAAAACGATTTTATCATATGAGGAGCAAAAACCGTTGTTTTTTTCTCACGTCAAGTTTCAACCAACTTTTGATGGGTTTCAAAGCTAAAAGTTAATAAATATTCATTCTAAAGTTGATTTTCATTGATTTTTGATCAAATAAAAAAAATACGATTTTATCATATGAGGAGCAAAAATCGATTTTTGATCAACCAACTTTTGATGGGTTTCAAAGCTAAAAGTTAATAAAATCATTCTAAAAAAAAAACGATTTTATCATATGAGGAGCAAAAATCGTTGTTTTTTTCTCACGTCAATTTTCAACCAACTTTTGATGGGTTTCAAAGCTAAAATTTAATAAATATTCATTCTAAAGTTGATTTTCATTGATATCTGATCGATTTTTGATCAAATAAAAAAAAGTACGATTTTTTCATATGAGGAGCTAAAACCGTTGTTTTTTTCTCACATCAAGTTTCAACCAACTTTTGATGGTTTCAAAGAGCAAAAATCGTCGATTTTTGACAAAATTTTTTCATATGAGGAGCAAAAATCGTACTTTTTTTCTCAAGTCAATTTTCAACCAACTTTTGATGGGTTTCAAAGCTAAAATTTAATAAATATTCATTCTAAAGTTGATTTTCATTGATATCTGATCGATTTTTGGGTTTCAAAGCTAAAAGTTAATAAAAAATTCTAAACGATTTTCATTCATATGATCGATTTTTGAGCAACAACGATTTTATCATGTGAGGAGCAAAAATCGTTGTTTTTACTCTCGTCAAGTTTCAACCAACTTTTGATGGGTTTCAAAGCTAAAAGTTAATAAATATTCATTCTAAAGTTGATTTTCATTGATATCTGATCGATTTTTGATCAAATAAAAAAAAACGATTTTATCATATGAGGAGCAAAAATCGTACTTTTTTTCTCAAGTCAATTTTCAACCAACTTTTGATGGGTTTCAAAGCTAAAAGTTAATAAATATTCATTCTAAAGTTGATTTTCATTGATATCTGATCGATTTTTGATCAAATAAAAAAAAACGATTTTACGATTTTTTCAGTTTCAACCAACTTTTCAACCAACTTTTGATGGGTTTCAAAGCTAAAATTGAATAAATATTAATTCTAAAGTTGATTTTCATTGATATCTGATCGTTTTTTTCTCAAGTCAAGTTTCAACCAACTTTTGATGGGTTTCAAAGCTAAAATTTAATAAATATTCATTCTAAAGTTGATTTTCATTGATATCTGATCGATTTTTGATCAAATAAAAAAAAAACGATTTTTTCATGTGAGGAGCAAAAATCGTTGTTTTTTTCTCTTTTCAAGTTTCAACCCATTTTTGATGGGTTTCAAAGCTCATTCTAAAGTTGTCATTGATAATCGATTTTTTTAAAAAAAAACGAACCAAAAACTTTTGATGGGTTTCAAAGCAAGTTTCAACCAACTTTTGATGGGTTTCAAAGCTAAAATTTAATAAATATTAATTCTAAAGTTGATTTTCATTGATATCTGATCGATTTTTGATCAAATAAAAAAAAACGATTTTTTCATATGACGAGCAAAAACCGTTGTTTTTTTCTCACGTCAAGTTTCAACCAACTTTTGATGGATTTCAAAGCTAAAATTGAATAAATATTAATTCTAAAGTTGATTTTCATTGATATCTGATCGATTTTTGATCAAATAAAAAAAAACGATTTTTTCATATGAGGAGCAAAAATCGTACTTTTTTTCTCAAGTCAATTTTCAACCAACTTTTGATGGGTTTCTAAGCTAAATTATTCGTTATTTTTCATTTTTTTTTTTTAGTCAATAATTTCGTAATTTTTTTCAACGACTTTTTCCCCTTGAAAAAAATTCAAACAAAATCTTCGAATTTTCGAACATTAATTTTTCCCCCTTGAAACATGCAACAAACATCACAACCCGATAGCCACCCTAAAAAACTTACATTTTCCCTTCGTACTTGGTAATTTGACATTTCCACAGAGCACACGATGGAAAATGTCATGTTTTGCCACTTAAATAGCACACAGCGAGCACAAAGGTACGTGATGCGTGTGTACATAACGGAACCATTATAGATTTTTCGTTCTTTTCATTTTGCCAAAAACGAAACTTTGATGCGAAATTGCAGAAAAACGCGTTAAAATCGGAGAAAAAGTGTCGAAAATCGCCTTTTCCGTACGTTACCGCAACGCAACAGTATTCTTAGCACCGACATTCGGACTTTTATGCGATAATTCCGGAGAAAAATGTCGATTAAGGTGAGTTACGATGATTTTCCATTGAATTTTTTTTGCATATGGCCCTTATGTGTGCAATGCACTTGGAGCAAAAGTGATGACTAAGGCAAAAATCGCCTCTTTAAGGAGGGTTTCGATCGGATTTTATCGATTTCCGTTACGTGAATGGCGAAAATGAGGCGAAAAGTGTCGGAAATACGTGAAAATCCGCGACCTTGGACTAAAGAAATGCAAAGAGTGTCATTCACTGTGCTCATTTTGTGCACTTTTGAGTGTTTTTCGCATCGCTTCCTGGTTACACGGCAATTAAAATTGATTTCTGCTATTATTACATTTCCTCTTTTGTCTTTTTTTCGTGTGTTTTTTTGCAGGCGCATGAACAACAACAACAACAGTATTCACCCCCTTTATTGTTCGAGCAGCAGTTTCACGCCAACAGCGCCGCCGACGACATGCAGCAAGACGACGCCGAGGCCGAAAAACGCATCACGATGACGCTCCAGAGCGAAATTCAGGAACTGAAACGGGCGCTGAGCGAAAAGGAGAACCAGCTGCTCGAGTGTTTGCAGGAAACGGACCGCCAAGTCGAGCTGGAGGACAGTATTATTGCGTGGCAGGACAAGTACGAGCGCCTGTACGAGAGTCACAAACGGGTACAAAAAGTAAATCAAAACTTAGAAGATAAGCTGCTCAAGTTAGTTGAGCGCGGCGAGAGCAAAAATGCACAATTAACGAGTGATGTTGCCACACTTTCCGTTAGACTGGCACAAGCTAATTATAATATTTCTCTTTTGCAGCGCGAAATTGTGAGTATCGACGACACTCGAGTGATTTTTCCTTCGTTTTGTGTGATAAAATCTCCTTTGAGCCTCATTAAAAAAATATTTTTCATTTTTTTTGCAGGAACGCTACAAAACAGACATGGGTCTCGCTATTCAATTATTGCAATGTAAGCCCGATGGCGTTGTTGCACATAAAATTTCCACAGTAAGTAACGCTTTTTGATCATTTTTTGCAAAATTTAACGAAAAAAATTTTTTAGCATCTTCCAATTGACTTGCAAAACAAACTTCGTAGCACTTATATGCGTCTTGATAGCACCTCGCATTCGGATTCCGAGGGAAGTGTTCACAGCGGAGGCGGAATTTTATCAAATAATGCATACACGGCGATTCCCTTTCGTTCGGATAGTCCCGGAAGTAACGCTTTAACGCCCTTACCACCGTCTGGCGTTCCTAAAAGGAATGGTAAGTATCGATTTTTTATGAAAAAGTTAATTTAGAACAGTTTTTATGAACTTAAGGGTCTTAAGTTGTATCTTAAGTCAAAATTTTTAAGAAAATTCATTTTTTTTTCAACTAAATTTTTTAAAAAAATTACTAAAATTTCTCAGAAAATTATTAAAAATTGTTAGTTTGATGTGAATTTTAGTAAAAATATCGATTTTTCATGAAATTTTTTGACTTAAGATCTTAAGTCGTACCTTAAGTCAAAACTTAAGAAAAATCATATATATTTTGTTATTGAAATTTGTAAAAAAAATATTAAATGATATCTCATAAAATTTTAAGTTAAAGATAAATTTCAGTAACAATCTCTTAAGTTTGCTTAAAAATGATGACTTAAGGGTCTTAAGTCATATCTTAAGTCAAAATTTTTAAGAAAACTCAAATTTTTTTAACTAAATTTTTGAAAGAATTATTGAAATTTCTCAAAAAAAAAAAATAAAATTGTTAGTTTAGGTAATTTTTTTGATTTTTCATGAAATTTTTTGACTTAAGTTCTTAAATCGTACCCTAAGTCAAAACCTTTATGAAAAATCAAATTTTTTTTATTGAAATTTACGAAAAAATATTAAATGATAACTCATAAAATTTTAAGTTAAAGATAAATTTTAATTAGAATCTCTTAAGTTTTCTTAAATATTTTGACTTAAGGATCTTAAGTTTGAATCTTTAGTTGTTTATTCATAAAAAAATCAATTATTTTCTTTCTGAATATTCATGAAAGTTTTAACTTTAAGTTACAACTTAAAAAATTAATCAATTTTAAGAAAATTTTTTAAAAAAAATGAAATGTTTTAACTTTAAGTGAAAAACTATTTAAAAATTAAAAAAATCTAAAAAATCAAATTAATTTTAAAACAAATCAATAAATTTTCATGTTTTAACTTGAAATTTGACTTAAAAAATTTAACGAGTATATTTTAAAAATAGACTGAAAATTGTTAAGAATTAACCAAAACGAGTTCAATAAAATATTGATAAGGAACAAATTTCAATATGTGCAATGACTGATAAAAATTTCTTGACTTAAGGATCTTAAGTTATTTCTTAAGTCAAATATTTTATAAAAAATTATGAATTTTTATAAAAATTTTATTAAAAGAGCTTCAAATAGATCAAAAATTAATAATTTAATGAAAAAATTCCTAAAAAAATAACTGAATTGTACAAATTTTGACTTAAGGAATGACTTAAGACTCTTAAGTTCATAAAAAAACTCACTTAAGTGCCCGATAAAATTTTTAATCCATAAAATTTTGTTTTTTAGATCAACAAATCTCAATTTCCCCCTCGGTGATGGTCAAATTCCTGGAAGACGAGCTAAAAGCCAGCCAAACACGCCATTGCGAAAGTTGCAAATGCCCAAATCGCGACTTTACCGTCGTCGCTGACATCCAAAAATCCTACACCGTTGCCACACAAACCATTCAAACGGATGCGAATCTCTGTCTTCGTTGCAGTAACGACTTAAACTCCCCATCGCACGTCAACAGCAGCCCGTTCGCCATGAAACTCGTCAAATCCAGCGACAGCGTCATCAGCGAAACAAAAAGCAGCGTCTCGGACTCAACACAAAACGAAAAATTATTCTCGCCCGCCAAGAAAGACAGCCAGGATTTGACGATAAATCCAATTTTGGGACATCATCGGTTGTGCGATCGTGCCACACACAATTCGGACTTCTTGCCGTCGTCAATGTCGCTCGTGTCGCCAAAACTCACGCATATCACTTCGTCGTCGTCGTCGAGCGTCAGCAAAAAATCCCCCGGAAATGCCGTGCGGAAGCTGGATGTTGTGCCGAGCGATAGTTACGAATCGCACGAAAACATGTCGAAGTTGCCGGGCGACAAATTTGACGATTTGCTGCATTTGTCGGAGCCAGCAACGAACGAATCGGGTGCCAATGACACGGATAACGAGGATTTGTTGTGCAATGAAAAGACGTATTTGCTCGATAAGACAGCGTCGCCGCCGCCCGTTTATCGCAAAAGCAATAGTAGTAACGTAGCTAGTCGAATGATCTTGCGAACGCCCGAATTGTCGAACGTAACGACGCGAAATGGCGCCAAAAATCAGTCGACGACGAGTCCTGCGGGTCCAAGTTCGTGTTCGACAGCGGGGAAAAATAGCACCGAGTCTTATGCGATTCACGATACGGACAAGGCGAAGTCAGATAGTTTGAGGGGAGCCGGAAATGGAAGCACAAACAGCTTATGGAGTCGCACCAGTAGCAGAGATGGCTTCAAAATGTTCGAAAGTTTCAACCGGAATTTAATTAAAACCATCAAAGCGGAAAATCCAAAGATGAAAGGACCTCGTATCTGTGCTCTGAGGATCCAAACGGGCTCTAACAACATCATGATCGACGACGGCTTGGAAGACAACTTGGAAATTCCATCTCCTATCGTTTACACGAGACGCCCTCGTCTCTTGGATGAAGAGCTGGATGATGAAAAAGACGTTACTTTGGCTTATGACTGCAAAATTTCGATGGTAATGTCAGATGTGCAGAAAAAACCGATAATTTTGAATGAAAAATTCCAAGAGGAACGCGAAATTCCGTTGTATGACACGAAAGCACAAGCAAATAAGGCACAAGAGAACCCAAAATCCGACAATACCGCACAAAGCCAACCGCCGAGCAACAATAATTACGGAAGTTTTGGTCGAAGCACGAGCACAACTGACTCAGAAGTCGACTTAAAGAGACAACAACTGAGTCGCGTCGCTGAATGGGTTCAAAATAACTCCAAAATTAACGATGTTGATAATTTCCCCAACAAAAATGATCAAGAAGGAGACTTAATTAATCTGTTAGATACGCAAAATTTCCCGGCAGCGCCCCCTCCCGCCCTCGACAACAAACATCTGATCTACAATCGCACGACAGTACCGCCCTCTGAAGTCTATCCCATGAACAACAACAACAATATGATCGCCGAAACGGCAAATTCCGACAAAAAAAGCCTCCTTGACACTGTAAATATCCCCACGGAAGCCCCAAAAGAAGCCCCGATAATTGCTCAAAATCCACAAGTCACGGAAAGCTTCAACAAAAACAGCAACAGCATCAATTTATACAAATATTTTAAACTTTATGCGTCGCAACAGAGCGATTATGAGGACGACGAGGACTTGCAATTCGATAATGATAATGGAAATGATGACGATTGCGACGTCGATGACGATTACGATGAAGAAGAAACGCCCAGCGAGAAGAATTTAGACGACGACAACCAAATTGACTTGGCTCAGATGGAATATAACGTCAAGCAATTCCTCTTGAAGCAGAACGAATGGTCGATACATAACAAATTGGCGCCGGGCGGTGCTCGACTCGCAACTTCCACGAACACGGACACGCAAAAAGCGAAGCCTCACCGAACGGAAACCAATCTCTAAGTAAAAGTGCTGAAGAAAAATGAGAGAGAAAAATAGATCGTGAAATGTGACTTATCAAAAAAATAAAGAAAAATCGGTTATTCTTATAAAAATTCAAAAAAGTTAAACAAAAAAAGTTAAGTGTAGTGAAAAAGAAAGTTGATGAAAGAAGAAATATCTAGAAGTATTGAAGTGATCATATAAAAAAAAAATATATCTTAAAAATAATAATAACACATTTATTCTCGTATTTAATGAAAAAACAAAAAAAAATCCATTAATGCTTACAAGAATCGTATATTTGTTACCAAAAACCAGAAATAAATGACGTGAAAGATGAATGATTCGCTAAAATTTAAATAATAAACAAATATTTAGAGCACATATAATCCTTAAATTTAACGTGGTTTGAATTCAGTACCAATAAGTTGAAGCTTTACGTTCAGAAAATAATTAAAATTGCTTTTGCTTTGTTCTTAAATGAGGTTAAGTTTGTTTTTTGAATGATTTTGACAGTTCATTTTTTGACAGAAGTTTAAATTTTCTGACAGATGTCAAATATTTTTAATAAAATTTGAAATTTTTGAACAATATAAATATTAAAGTTAATTGAAATTGTTTGAAAATTTAAGTTTTATTAGAAAAGTGACATCTGTCAAAAATGACAAGTGACAGATATAAAATTTGATTTTCATATAAAGTTAAGATTTTAAGTGTTTTCAAGGTTAATTAAACTAAAAATACTTAAAAAATTAAAAATTAGTTAAAGTTTGACAGATGTCAATATTTTTATTGAGTAAAATTTGACATTTGTCATTTAAATTTTTTTTAAAATATTTTTAAGCTTCGAAAGAATATCAATGAACATTTAAAAGAAAAATATTTTAAAAATTTTTAAAAATTTATTTTTAAATGAATTTTTGACAGCTGTCATAAAAAGAACAAAATTTGACAGATGTCAAAATTTTAACTTTAAAACCAATTTTTAGAGAATTTTAATTTTTTTTAATTCATAAAAAATCAAATTTTCAGTGAAATCTTTAAAAAACTTACTGATCTGTCAAAATCATTCTAAAAACAAAACTTTCCCGCCAAAAAATTTCCGTTCTACGATTTAACCCTTTTTCCCTGAATGCACTTTTATGAAATTGAATGTGATAAAACCAATACGCATAATGAAAATAAAAAGTATATAAAATTATATTTAAACAAGAAGCATTTACCATCTAATTATACATAAATACATCTAACTTACATAAGAAAAAATATTTAAAAATTGTGTAAAGATGAAACCAACATATTTAAAGTTGTTCAAAAAAATATCGTAGGAACAAAAAAAACTTTATGATTTGAGTCTGTATTTATTTAGCTAATTCTATAAATTTATGACATTCTGAGTTTGCCTTTCTCGAGAAATTGGGAAGTAAAAGTGACTTCTGTCAATTATTTAAAAAAATAAAAAACAATTTTTTGACAGCTCGATTTTTGACATTTGATATATTTTAAAAAAAATTAAATTAAAAAAAATATTTAATAAAATAATTAAATAAATATTAATTAAAAAGTAATTTTTAATTTTAATTAATTAATTATTTTAATTTATCAAATTTAACTTTTTAAAAAAATGACATTTCGAAAAATTTGACATTTAAAAAATTTTTTTTAATGAAATTTAAAATTTTTTTTTAGTAAAAACTTCAAAAAAGACCCAAAAATACTCAAAAAGAACTAAAATTTCAAAAATTAGTAAAACAAATCAAAATTCGTAATTAAAAAATTTTGACAGCTGTCACTTTTACTTCCCAATTCTAACCTTAAAAACTATATCTTAAACAACATTTATCATAAAAAACACAAAAACTCACGCTTTGCATTTACCTACTAGTCAAGACAAGCTTCAAGGCAAGAATTTATTTGACATTTGAAGTGACAGATGTCAAAATCCAATTTTTGACATCTGTCACCTGTCAAAAAAATTCAATGACAGCTTGGAAACCCTTATCATTAGAATCCTTAAAGAAAAACTTAAAAAAAAACATGTAAAGGAGTTAAGAAAAAAATTTTAAATGTTAAGAAAAATAAGAAAATTTCCGTTTCTGCACCAAAAAAAAAATATCATCCCAAAAAATTTGACACACTTTTGACTAATTTCGAGAGATTTTCAATGATTTGTGGTTACAAAATTCACTAGTTCATAATTTTAATCCTATTTTGACATTTTTGTGTAAAAAAAAAAAATAATAAATAAATGTTTAAGATTACCAAATGGCATTTTTTTTTTATTTTTTTGCTGTTTTGACTTTGTAAGGAGATTATTTCTTTCTAAGCAGATAAGCGATTGAGAGCAGACGTTATTGCAAAAAGCAGATTCGTTGCTGTTTCGTATGCCGTATCGCTACGTTGACTATTTGCGATGCGGTTCAATGCACCTTTTACTTCTTTTGCTGCTGCGTTGTTGTCTTCTTTGTGCAGCACTTTTTTGTTTACGACGACGACGTTCTTTGTGGAAAATTTCTGTTTTACGTCAGTTGCTGTGGCTTCTGTTGTCCATAAAAATTTAGAAAGATGAGAGTGGTACAGCGAAGAGTGCGTGGAGTTACTTACAATTGTTGAAATTTCATCGAAATTCGTGCTTGTGTCGAAAAAATTTTCAGTTGTGGTTGAAAAATCGACTGTTGAGAGCCCAAAAGTGGTTGATTCGGGATTTTCTGTCGTTGAAATTAGCTTTTCACTGCGGTCGGTTGTCGTTAAAGGATCTTTTGTGGCAATTTCAATCTCAGAAACGTCCGTTAAAGTCGTTGGATCGGAAGTTGTAGAGTCAAATTTTGATGAAAATGTCGTTGAAAGCTCTTCTGTGGTCGGAAATTCGTCATTTATCGTCGAAATTGGAGTTTTTGAGGAAGTTTCGAAGCTCAAAACGGATGTTGAAGGTTTCAAAGTCGTTGTTGATGAGATTTTTGTTGATAAAATTGTCGTAGAAATACTTTCTGAAGTAAAAGTCGTTGCTTCTGTTGAAGTTTCTGACCTCGAAGGTGTCGTCGATGATGATTTTTGGCTCGTAAGTGGCTCAAAAGTTGTTGAAGATGAGATTTTTGTAGTTGGAACACTTGAAGAAGAGCTCATTGGAGCTTCAGTTGTTGAATTTAAAGGCATTTTTGAGGTTGTTGAGGCCAAAATCGACGTCGAAGGTAATTTATTGGCAGTTGACGGCTCAGGAGTCATCGTTGAAGAAATATTTTCTGATAAAATTGTCAAAGTTGATGCTATTGTCGAAGTTTCTGTATCCAAAATCGTCGTCAAAGGAGATTTTTCGGTAGTTAAAGCATCGGAAGTTGTCGAAATCGGGGCTTCTGTACTCAAAATCGTGCTTATAGAGCTTTCAGAACCTAAATTAGAGGAACTTGTTGTCACTTCAGGCCTAAAAATTGTCGTTAATGATGAATTTTCGGTAGTTAAGGGCTCAAAAGTTGTCGAAATCGGGACTTCAGTGCTTAAAATTGTACTTTCAGAGCTTTCTGAAGCAAAATTAGAACCCGTTGTTGTCATTTCAGGCCTAAAAATGGTCGTTAATGATGAATTTTGGCTCGTCAAAGTCTCAGAAGTACTTGGTAAAGTCGTTGTCGAGACTTCATTAACATCTTTCATGCTCGTTGAAGCTTCAGTCGTCGTAAAACTGCTCTTTTGAGTAGTAGTTGTCATCATTTCCTGCACATCTGAACTCGAAATCGTAGTCCAAACTGAATTTTTCTCCGTTGTCGATGAAAAATTCGTTGCTAGAACGTCATTTTGAACCGAATTCGTCGTTTTATTGCTCTCCAAAGTACTTTCCGTTGTAATTTTTGTCGTCCAAAAACTTTCTGTTGGTCCCTCAGAAGTTTTTTCTTGCTCTATTAAAGCAGCTGAAACCATTTCCTCACTATTTTCGTTAATTAAATTCGAATTTTCTGTCGTCGAAGGGTCTTTAACCTCCCATTGCCGTTGTAATTTTGTCCATTTCTGTCGTCCACATTATCACAGGCATCTCATGCACTTCCTTACTTTGCGTTCCATTCGTCGCTGGCGTTTTTCCGTTGTACCAAATGTTGTGCAAAATCATCGGTTTATCATCCCCGAGCCCAACGATCGTTTTAAACTGAAGCCATCCATGTTGGATTTTATTCTGCATCGTCAAAAGTGTCTCAAACGACTTTTGATCGATCGTCGGGACCAAATAGAACAAATATTCGAACGTTTCGAAGGGACGCGATGACTTTACACTCCAATGCTGCACTTTATACCGCACCACGACGTTATCACGGATCTTGAACGGGTCGATGCCACTTTCGATCATCCGGATCGTGTCGTTCATGTCACTTTTGGCGATCGGCGATTTCGTTACGAGCGTGTAATAATCGTCCACGAACCTAATAACTTCTTGTTGCTCGTCTTTGTACGCGTAAATTCTTTGTTTGGTCTCGCGTCGCATTAGTGTCATGTTAAAATTCGTGTCATTACCGATGTTTACTGCTGTAGAATTAAGCGGAACAGGCGCCGGAAGACAATTTTTAATTAAAAACATTAAAACACCACTCGTTAAGTAACAATAAAAATTCATCTTGCTCAGTTATTCATCGCCTCGACGAAAAATTTTTTGCGACTTGAACCTGCGAGAACCGACAAAAGACTGATTTTGCGTTTCTAATGCAAGTTAAAGCTTAGCGAGTCACTCATTGTCCGAAAAATCTTGAATTTAATAATTTTTTTTTTTTATAAAAAAAAAGAATTAATTAAAAATCTTCGTTTAACGTCTCGCCTAATTTATAATTCATGAGGTACTTAAAAAAAATGTAAAAAAAATAAAAGTACGAGAGATAGAATCGTGTTTCGCGTTGAAAAAGTTAATCCGCATGAAAGGAAGTCTTTTGTTCTCTCTCTATCTCTCTCTTGGTGTGGTGCAGGCGAAATTAAAAAAATAAATGACATGAATATGTCAGAAAATAGGCGAACCATTGAAATTCTTGGAGATTCTTTGTTCGCTTAAAGTTCTTGAATTACTCTAGAATGTGAGAAATGCTAATTTTTTTCATTGTTTTGTTGGCAGGTGATATGTGAGATGAGCAATTTATGGCTTTGCAAATAAAGTCTGAACCTTTTCAACTCGGTTTTCATTGTAAAAAGGTGAGAAATTTGATGAGTAATGATGGAACTGGCGAGACATGATCATCAACGGGAATTGTGTCGATGGATGGATTGAAAGTAAAATTGAAATGAGTAAGTGTTTTTTTTTAAATGCAATTCAAGCTAAATATAGAAGAATTTATTTAGTCTTCTTTTAATATTTTTTAAATTCTTAAATAAAAAAAATATTTTTTTTTTAACTTATTTTTTTTTATTCAATTCAAAGTGTTCAATTCAAAAAAAAAAAATTCTAAAAGTAAATTCTTTAATTTTAGGCCAATACAACAATACAAAATGTCACATCTTAATTACTTGACCAGTTTAAAATATTTTTGAAAAAAAATTGTAATTCCGCTCAAATTGAAGGTTTTGTCATTAGAAACAACTTTTGTTTTGGACTTTTTCTTAATTTTGCGTTTTCGATGTACAGGAGCCATTTTGATGTTACAGGAGCCATTTAAAGAAACCCAAAAAAATCCATTTATTAGCTTTGAAAAAAAATCATCTTATTATGAGGGCTCATGTACCCATTTTTAAAAATTTTTTCAACTTTTATAGATCACGGTTCTCCGTCTCAAATTGAAGCTTTTGGCATTAGAAACAACTTTTGTTTTGGACTTTTTCAAAATTTTGCGTTTTCGATGTACAGGAATTCAAAGATGTTCAAAAAAATTATGAAAAAAAAAATAAATTTAGAAACAAAATTCAAAGTAAATTTTTTGTACCCATTTTTCAAAATTTTTTCAACTTTTGTAGATCACGGTTCTCCAGCTCAAAAGCTTTTTTTCAAAAGCGATGTACAATTTTAAGAACAATCTTAAATGTCAACATCTTAATTACTTGACCAGTTTATTTGAAAAAAAAATATTTTTGAAAAAAAATTGTAATTCCGCTCAAATTGAAGGTTTTGGCATTAGAAACAACTTTTGTTTTGGACTTTTTCTAAATTTTGCGTTTTCGATGTACAGGAGCCATTTAAAGATGTTAGCAAAAAAAATTGATGAAAAAAAATCCTCTTATTATGAGGGCTCAAAATTTTTTCAACTTTTGTAGACATTACAACTTATAGCAAAAAAATTGATGAAAAAAAAATTGATGATTTTTAAAAAAAAAAAATTCGATTACAGGAGCCATTTAAAGATGTTAGCAAAAAAAATTGATGAAAAAAAAAATCCTCTTATTATGAGGGCTCACATACAGATTTTTCAACTTTTGTAGATCACGGTTCTCCAGCTCAAATTGAAGGTTTTGGCATTAGAAACAACTTTTGTTTTGGACTTTTTCTAAATTTTGCGTTTTCGATGTACAGGAGCCATTTAAAGATGTTAGCAAAAAAAATTGATGAAAAAAAAATCCTCTTATTATGAGGGCTCACATACCGATTTTTTAAAATTTTTTCAACTTTTGTAGATCACGGTTCTCCAGCTCAAATTGAAGGTTTTGGCATTAGAAACAACTTTTGTTTTGGACTTTTTCTAAATTTTGCGTTTCCGATGTACAGGAGCCATTTAAAGATGTTAGCAAAAAAAATTGATGAAAAAAAAATCCTCTTATTATGAGGGCTCACATACCGATTTTTCAAAATTTTTTCAACTTTTGTAGATCACGGTTCTCCAGCTCAAATTGAAGCTTTTGGCATTAGAAACAACTTTTGTTTTGGACTTTTTCTAAATTTTGCGTTTCCGATGTACAGGAGCCATTTAAAGATGTTAGCAAAAAAAATTGATGAAAAAAAAATCCTCTTATTATGAGGGCTCACATACCGATTTTTTAAAATTTTTTCAACTTTTGTAGATCACGGTTCTCCAGCTCAAATTGAAGGTTTTGGCATTAGAAACAACTTTTGTTTTGGACTTTTTCTAAATTTTGCGTTTTCGATGTACAGGAGCCA
The DNA here is from genome assembly GCF_036172545.1 of Culicoides brevitarsis. NCBI lineage: Eukaryota > Metazoa > Arthropoda > Insecta > Diptera > Ceratopogonidae > Culicoides > Culicoides brevitarsis. The sequence continues at coordinate 34,429,145 of NC_087086.1, read as the reverse complement.
TTTAAAGATGTTAGCAAAAAAAATTGATGAAAAAAAATCCTCTTATTATGAGGGCTCACATACCGATTTTTTAAAATTTTTTCAACTTTTGTAGATCACGGTTCTCCAGCTCAAATTGAAGGTTTTGGCATTAGAAACAACTTTTGTTTTGGACTTTTTCTAAATTTTGCGTTTTCGATGTACAGGAGCCATTTAAAGATGTTAGCAAAAAAAATTGATGAAAAAAAAATCCTCTTATTATGAGGGCTCACATACCGATTTTTTAAAATTTTTTCAACTTTTGTAGATCACGGTTCTCCAGCTCAAATTGAAGGTTTTGGCATTAGAAACAACTTTTGTTTTGGACTTTTTCTAAATTTTGCGTTTCCGATGTACAGGAGCCATTTAAAGATGTTAGCAAAAAAAATTGATGAAAAAAAAATCCTCTTATTATGAGGGCTCACATACCGATTTTTCAAAATTTTTTCAACTTTTGTAGATCACGGTTCTCCAGCTCAAATTGAAGGTTTTGGCATTAGAAACAACTTTTTTTTTGGACTTTTTCTAAATTTTGCGTTTTCGATGTACAGGAGCCATTTAAAGATGTTAGCAAAAAAAATTGATGAAAAAAAAATCCTCTTATTATGAGGGCTCACATACCGATTTTTCAAAATTTTTTCAACTTTTGTAGATCACGGTTCTCCAGCTCAAATTGAAGGTTTTGGCATTAGAAACAACTTTTGTTTTGGACTTTTTCTAAATTTTGCGTTTCCGATGTACAGGAGCCATTTAAAGATGTTAGCAAAAAAATTGATGAAAAAAAAATCCTCTTATTATGAGGGCTCACATACCGATTTTTAAAATTTTTTCAACTTTTGTAGATCACGGTTCTCCAGCTCAAATTGAAGGTTTTGGCATTAGAAACAACTTTTGTTTTGGACTTTTTCTAAATTTTGCGTTTCCGATGTACAGGAGCCATTTAAAGATGTTAGCAAAAAAAATTGATGAAAAAAAAATCCTCTTATTATGAGGGCTCACATACCGATTTTTTAAAATTTTTTCAACTTTTGTAGATCACGGTTCTCCAGCTCAAATTGAAGGTTTTGGCATTAGAAACAACTTTTGTTTTGGACTTTTTCTAAATTTTGCGTTTCCGATGTACAGGAGCCATTTAAAGATGTTAGCAAAAAAAAATTGATGAAAAAAAAATCCTCTTATTATGAGGGCTCACATACCGATTTTTTAAAATTTTTTCAACTTTTGTAGATCACGGTTCTCCAGCTCAAATTGAAGGTTTTGGCATTAGAAACAACTTTTGTTTTGGACTTTTTCTAAATTTTGCGTTTCCGATGTACAGGAGCCATTTAAAGATGTTAGCAAAAAAAATTGATGAAAAAAAAATCCTCTTATTATGAGGGCTCACATACCGATTTTTTAAAATTTTTTCAACTTTTGTAGATCACGGTTCTCCAGCTCAAATTGAAGGTTTTGGCATTAGAAACAACTTTTGTTTTGGACTTTTTCTAAATTTTGCGTTTCCGATGTACAGGAGCCATTTAAAGATGTTAGCAAAAAAAATTGATGAAAAAAAAATCCTCTTATTATGAGGGCTCACATACCGATTTTTAAAAATTTTTTCAACTTTTGTAGATCACGGTTCTCCAGCTCAAATTGAAGGTTTTGGCATTAGAAACAACTTTTGTTTTGGACTTTTTCTAAATTTTGCGTTTCCGATGTACAGGAGCCATTTAAAGATGTTAGCAAAAAAAATTGATGAAAAAAAATTTAAGTCAAAATCCTCTTATTATGAGGGCTCACATACCGATTTTTAAAATTTTTTCAACTTTTGTAGATCACGGTTCTCCAGCTCAAATTGAAGGTTTTGGCATTAGAAACAACTTTTGTTTTGGACTTTTTCTAAATTTTGCGTTTCCGATGTACAGGAGCCATTTAAAGATGTTAGCAAAAAAAATTGATGAAAAAAAAATCCTCTTATTATGAGGGCTCACATACCGATTTTTCAAAATTTTTTCAACTTTTGTAGATCACGGTTCTCCGTCTCAAAATGAAGGTTTTGATGTTAGAAACAACTTTTGTTTTGGCCTTTTTTAAAATTTTGCGTTTCCGATGTACAGGAGCCATTTAAAGATGTTAGCAAAAAAAATGATGAAAAAAAATTTAAGTCAAAATCCTCTTATTATGAGGGCTCACATACCGATTTTTCAAAATTTTTTCAACTTTTGTAGATCACGGTTCTCCAGCTCAAATTGAAGGTTTTGGCATTAGAAACAACTTTTGTTTTGGACTTTTTCTTAATTTTGCGTTTCCGATGTACAGGAGCCATTTAAAGATGTTAGCAAAAAAAATTGATGAAAAAAAAAAAAAATCCTCTTATTATGAGGGCTCACATACCGATTTTTTAAAATTTTTTCAACTTTTGTAGATCACGGTTCTCCAGCTCAAATTGAAGCTTTTGGCATTAGAAACAACTTTTGTTTTGGACTTTTTCTAAATTTTGCGTTTCCGATGTACAGGAGCCATTTAAAGATGTTAGCAAAAAAAATTGATGAAAAAAAAAAAAATTTTTCAAAATTTTTTCAACTTTTGTAGATCACGGTTCTCCATCAACTCTTATTATGATGTACAGGAGCCATTTAAAGATGGCTCACATACCGATTTTTTAAAATTTTTTCAACTTTTGTAGATCACGGTTCTCCAGCTCAAATTGAAGCTTTTGACATTAGAAACAACTTTTGTTTTGGGCTTTTTCTAAATTTTGCGTTTCCGATGTACAGGAGCCATTTAAAGATGTTAGCAAAAAAAATTGATGAAAAAAAAATCCTCTTATTATGAGGGCTCACATACCGATTTTTTAAAATTTTTTCAACTTTTGTAGATCACGGTTCTCCAGCTCAAATTGAAGCTTTTGGCATTAGAAACAACTTTTGTTTTGGACTTTTTCTTAATTTTGCGTTTCCGATGTACAGGAGCCATTTAAAGATGTTAGCAAAAAAAATTGATGAAAAAAAAATCCTCTTATTATGAGGGCTCACATACCGATTTTTCAAAATTTTTTCAACTTTTGTAGATCACGGTTCTCCAGCTCAAATTGAAGGTTTTGGCATTAGAAACAACTTTTGTTTTGGACTTTTTCTAAATTTTGCGTTTCCGATGTACAGGAGCCATTTAAAGATGTTAGCAAAAAAAATTGATGAAAAAAAAATCCTCTTATTATGAGGGCTCACATACCGATTTTTTAAAATTTTTTCAACTTTTGTAGATCACGGTTCTCCAGCTCAAATTGAAGGTTTTGGCATTAGAAACAACTTTTGTTTTGGACTTTTTCTAAATTTTGCGTTTCCGATGTACAGGAGCCATTTAAAGATGTTAGCAAAAAAAATTGATGAAAAAAAAATCCTCTTATTATGAGGGCTCACATACCGATTTTTAAAATTTTTTCAACTTTTGTAGATCACGGTTCTCCAGCTCAAATTGAAGGTTTTGGCATTAGAAACAACTTTTGTTTTGGACTTTTTCTAAATTTTGCGTTTCCGATGTACAGGAGCCATTTAAAGATGTTAGCAAAAAAAATTTATGAAAAAAAAATCCTCTTATTATGAGGGCTCACATACCGATTTTTTAAAATTGAGCTACACCACGGTTCTCCAGCTCAAATTGAAGGTTTGGCATAGAAACAACTTTTGTTTTGGACTTTTTCTTAATTTTGCGTTTTCGATGTACAGGAGCCATTTAAAGATGTTAGCAAAAAAAATTGATGAAAAAAAAAATCCTCTTATTATGAGGGCTCACGTACCGATTTTTGAAAATTGAGCTAGATCACCGTTCACCGTCTCAAATATTTAACGCTGAAAAAAAATTAAAAAATATCTATGAAATATTTTAAAATTTCTTAATTTTCAAACGAGCTTTATAATTTAAAAAAAAAGTTAAAAATCATGAATTACCTTTGAAATTTGCCTTGACCTAAACTAAATTCTCGAATGATCTAAATTACTTCTCGATACAAAACCATTGAAAATAGGTAATCGATACGTCCTTCTCCGCATCTAATGACCTCAAAAACAATTTCCAAAGAAATCGCATAATTTCTGCCCTTTTCAACCGCAACTTATCATTGAATTGCAATTGCAATCCGCTTTTAAATCACGTTCCACGTAACCTGCTATAAATAACGCATCCTTATACAACAGAAAACAAATTATAAATTCTTTATCTCATCATTTTTTTTTTGCTTCTTCGTTTTGTCTTGTCTTTTATAGAATAATTCGCTATTTTTTTTTCTATTTTTACATAAGCAACGAGACGTACTTGCATCAGAAACCAGTTCGCCCGATGATGATGAGAATTTCTAGTTGAACAATGTGGAATAAATGTATAATAGAAAAAGGAGAAAAATTCTTTTTTATTATATAATTGGATGCAATTATGTTTTAAAAATAAATATCAGGCTTCTTGTTCGTTTTCGTTCTCTTTTTTTTTGCTGCTTCTTCTTCTGTGTTCGAAATTCATGCATTGCTCTGTCAAGGTGTATGATATAATATGATATCGTGATTACAATTTTTACATCGCGTCGTTCGTTGCGAATCTTAAATGTGTCCAGCGAACAAGAAGAAGGTATGTAACATTGATTTATTTATTTATCTTTCATTACAAAACGAGGTGAATGAACTTTTTTTTCTTCTTCTTTCCTCTTGGCTCTCTCATCGTTCGCAGTTCATGTTTTTTTTTGCAGCAGCAGCAACTAATGGAGAGTCTGCGCTAATTCGCGATTTCAAACCAGATATTTATTTTATCATTTCGTATCTTTGTTTATTTATTTCATTTGTATCAATATATATTTATAAAAAAAGGCGAAAACTTCAAATTTAAATAAATAAGTTAGCTAATTAATCATTATTTTGGACTTTCTATTTCAATTCTGAAAAAAATATCGTTTTTTGTTTAACTTTCTTCGATGACGATGTGCGCGACATAATTTCGTGTTTGCAAAGAAAAAATATCAGTTTCGTGACTATCTACGAGAGAAAGAAGAAATCTTAAATGCTAAGTCCTTACAAACTAGAAAAAAGTAGTGTATACTGATTTGATTGAGTTCGTTCACATGGCAGGCAATTTTTTTTTCTTCTTACGCGGAAGGTTTTTCTGTTGGAGCAGCAGCAGCTGGATCGCCGCTTTGGGTGCCCAACAAATTCGAGACGAAGGTAGCGAGAGGACCTTGAGGCGCATCCGCTGGTCGGTTCAACGTTGAGTTAACGGCATTTGTGAGAGTTGCAATAATGCCGGGACGAGCAGTTGTCGCTTCCTCAGCGGGTTTTTCTGCGGGCTTTTCTCCTTCCAATGGTTTTTCAGCAGCTGGAGCGGCAGCTTGTTGCGTTTGAGCTCCGCCGCCAATGAAGCTTTGGATACCATTTTGAAGCTGAGCGATGATGTTAGGGCGAGCCGTGGTAATGTCAGCAGTTGGAGCATCGTTGTTGATTTGCGGAACTAAGCCGACCGTTTGGAGGGCATTTTGGATGAAAGAAGCAACGATGCCGGGAGCTTGAGTGCTGCTTTGTTTCTCGTCAACTTCAGCATCAGCTGGTTCAGCTACGGGAGCTGCGGATTTGAGCATTGGCATTTCTTCGAGTTTTTCTTCTTTTTTTGGTTCTTCGAGTTTTTCTTTCTTTTCTTCCTCTTTCTTCAAAGGCTCTTCGAGCTTTTCTTCAGCTTTGGGCATTTCTTTCTTTTCCTCTTCTTTCAGCAAAGGCATTTCAGGTTCAATTGACTTGATTTGTGGTTCGGGGACTTTGGCAGGCTCTTCAACGGGTTTAACTTCTTCTTTTACTTCGACAACTGGTTCGGGTTGAACAGCTTTTTCTAATGGCTTTTCTTCCAATTTCTCTTCTTGTTTCATTTCTTCTTTAATTTCTTCCTTTAATTTTTCTTCTTCTTTCATTTCTTCCTTTTTCAATTCCTCTCCAATCAAAGTCTTGGCTTCCATTTTTTCCATTTCTTCAGGTTTCATTTCTTCTTTCATCATTTCCATCTCAGGTTTCTTTTCTTCTTCCATTTTCTCTTCTTCTTTCTTTTCTTCGTCCAATTTCTTTTCAGCAGGAACAACGGGCAATTCTGGAATCACAACCTCTGGCTCAGTAGCTGCTGCTGCTGCTTTTTGTTCAACTTCAACCACGGGTTCGACAACTTTTGGTTTTGTATCAACCAATTCCAATACCTCGACATTTTCGTCGATGCGTTTAATCATTTCAGGTTCCTTTGCCATTTCTTCCTTCTTTTCCATCATCTCTTCTTTGATCATTTCCTCCATCATTGCCATGATTGGAGCTTCTGGCATGGCATCTTCGGATTTGGCTTCTTTAATTGGGGCATCGGCAACAACAACTTTGTCTTGTTCCTTGACTTCGGGATCGACTTTTTTCAAGGTTTCAATGACATTATCGACGACACTTTTAACTCCCTCGACTTTGTCTTCGTTCGAGACAAGTTTGATGGCTTCGACCATTTCTTCTTCTTCGGGTTTTTTGGGTTCTTCGACAATGAGTTTCTCTTCGGGCTTTGCTACTTCTTCGATGACTTGCACAACGGGAATTGCCACAGGTTCAACGACGGGTTCCTCGACAATACGAGGCACGGGCGCATCTTTGACAATTACTTCGGGAACAACAGGGGCCGCAGCTTCAGCTTCGACAACGGGCAGAACGACTTTTTCCTCGACAACTTCCTGCACTTTTAAATCTGAGGGCACTTCTTCCACTGGCTTATCTCTGTTCAATGGTATCGTAGCCGACAAGGCACAGTGAATTAACAAACAGCACACAAGTAATTTCTGCATTTTTCTGTCTCTTATTGTTTCTTTAATTTATTTCAATTCACGGATATAAAAATTTTTTACTGTTCCTTTCTATTTTATGAATTTTGTTTTCAAGTAATTTTGTTTCAAGTCTCTCTATTTTTCAATGCCAAGGACGACGAAGTGTGTTTGGCGAAGCGTCAGCGATAACTAAGTCAGAGTGACCAAGAGATGCGCAATTTATATAGATGTATGAGCCATAATATGACCGTTATTTATTTATCTTCGTAGAAAATGGTTTATCAAGTCGCTGCGTATTATTCCTTCTTGTAGCATTTTTTCATCGTTGTCGTCGCTGTACGAAAGCGCCTTCACTTTGTTCGGAGAATGGAGCGACTTTACGTGTTCAACTAGCAACAACATCCATCTACGAGACAAAAAAAGACAAAAAGAAATAAACCAAAAAGGTATAAAGAGAATAGATTATGTGTGTACTTACCTACACTAAAGTGTGACCGAACCCATATAGAGTGTGTGTGCGAGTGCGACGAACATGCTAGAAGAGACTATTCCTTTAGCAGCGAGAAAAGTGCAAAGTACTTAAGAACATTTTTTTTCCTTTCATGTTGTTGTTGTTGTGTTCTTGATTGCATAAATAATAAAAAAAATAGAGAAAAAAAACATTAAATAATAACAAGCAAAAATATAAAAATAACTAACATTCTCTTTAAATTCAATTCCATCTCACGGCATGACTACTTCTGAGGATGGAAGTTGTTCTAGACTGCTTTAATGCTATTTTTTATGGTTTTTCTCTTTAGAACTTGGATTTCGATGGCAAAAGTTGTAAAAAAAACCAGCGTGTAGTAAGCAGCTACTTTGTACATTTTTAGATGTTGCGCGAGACAATGTTTGTGTTTTCGAAATTAGCAAAAAATGATTAATTAATTTCGTTTTATCATTTCGCACAATCATCGAAAACATGTTTTTTTCTAGTAGGGCATTGCAATTTATGAATTTGTTTCACTTTTTCTCACAATTTTTTTTTGCTGTATTTCGAAGAAAAAATTTTAAATACCTACATTAATTTTTGTTTAAACTGTTTATTAACCTGCTTGGTTTGGATTAAAAGGTAGGTATAAATTTTATAAAATTTCGTTGATTTTAAATAATTTTATTACAGCGAAATAAAAAAAATGCTATAAGAAGGAATAAAACGACACGATAAACGAATTGCTTCTGCGAAAATAAATAAATAAATAATGGGCAAATTTTAGCTCTTACCTTTATATAAATTGCGCATCTCTTGGTCACTCTCACTTAGTAATCGCTGATCTTTGGTCAAAAACACTACAAAAAAAAAATTTCATATCCGTGAATTGAAATAAACTAAAGAAACAATAAGAGACAGAAAAATGCAGAAATTACTTGTGTTCTGTTTGTTAATTCACTGTGCCTTGTCGGCTACGATACCATTGAACAGAGATAAAGCAGTGGAAGAAGTGCCCTCAGATTTAAAAGTTCAGGAAGTTGTCGAAGAACCTGTTGAACCTGTGAAAGTTCCCGTTGCTCAACTCATCGAAGAAGCAAACATTGAAGAAAATCTCATCCTCGAAGAACCAAAAAGCCCCGAAGAACCAGAAAGCCCCGAAAAAATAACCGAAAAAGATCTTTTTTCTTCTATAAGAACTTCATTAAATGCACTCTTTAATTATAACTATGAAGACTTTGAAGTACATTATAAAGAAGATGAAGATCCTTTGCCATCACATTTTTTTGAGGAATCCGAGAAATCTTAATTTTTTAAAAATTAATTTAAAATCTTATAAAATTTCACAGAAAAAAATTGTTTGAAAATCAAAAAAAATGCTGTAAATATTAATAATTAGATAAAAAAATTTGTAAGGCCGCTCCAAATTTATTTCGAACTTTTTGTCCCAAAAACATTTTTTCAAAATGGGGGGGCATCAAAAAAAAAATTTTTTTGAAATACTTTTTCATAAAAAATGACAAATAATCAATGAATTTTTGACCGATGATTAATATTTTCGTTGTTTTTAATGTATCTTCATTGATAATTTCTTATTTAAATTTGATTTTAGAGCAATTCAACTAAAAAATTGAAAAATAATTTTTTACAACAAAAATTTGAAAAAAATTTTGAAAACATCAGTTCACTGATTTTTGAAAAAATATTTTTAAAGAAGGAAATTCTTTATAATATATCATTTTCAATTCAAAAAGCTAAAAAAAATAACTTTTTTTTTGAAAATTTCTTGTAAAATCATGTAAATATGCCAAAAAACGGTCATTTTTGATGAAATTTTTAACTTTTTTTTTTTATTTTGCCCCATTGGATTTTCGACTTTTGAAATGGGGCATGGGACAAAAAGTTCAAAAAAAATTTGGAGCGGCCTAAACTTCAATTCAAAAAATGACAGTTTAAAATAAGAATAATATTTTATTAAAAGGAGAAAAAAAAATTAAAAGTTTTAAAGTTAAAATATAAGTAAAAAAAGTGACAAGTTATTAAAACTTGTTTTAAAATTTAATTTTTTTTTGTTGAAATTTCAATTTTTTTACAAGATTTATGATTCTTATATGATAAAAAATTGCCTTAATTTTCTTTAAAAATTAAAGTTTTAGCTAATGATATCATAAAATTTTACTTAGATGTTTTTTAGGTTTTTTTTGATAAAAAATCAAAATAATTGTAACATGAAACACTTTCCCAAATCGTTCCTGCCTAAAAAAAATATGAGTATGTTACGCATGCGTATTTCTCTCCAAGTAGTATCTCAATGACTTGGGATTATCGAATTTCTTCAGAATTTGTCAAAAACTCGTCCCGCTCCCATTTTACTCGGAAAGACCACAAAACTTAATTGTGTCATAAAATGTTGTTCTTGGCGACATCGCATGATGACGGACCGCAAGAATGCACAAATATAGATGGTAGTTTACCGTTGTAAATCAATAAGATTGGCGTCAGCATTATCATAATAATTAAAGAAGAAGACGTCGTTTGAGTGCGACGACTGGAGAAAAAAAAGAAGAAAAAAGCTGCGATGTAATAATTTCAACACACAGAGAGAGAGAAAAAGAGAAGAAGATCGATAATAACCGATGTTGCGTTGATAAAACTTGTTGTTGTCTGTTCGCCATAAAGAATAAAAGCACAGTGCAGCGATTAGTGTTTCTATTTTTAGATCAACTAATTCAAGTTTTATAGCTGCGATCGATGTAACATTTTGTTCTTTTTCTACTCTGATTATGGATTGGTTGCCATTTTGTTCTTCCTCGTAAATGGACAATGTCCCTCGATGCATTCTTTCTTTTTTTTTTCTCTCGACGACGACAACGCGGCGATTTGCACGGAACACACAAGAAAGAATTACTTAATGAGCAGTTACGTCGTCGTTCGACACAAAAAAGGTCATCGCCACTCGTAAATTTCTCTCGAAAAAAATGTAAACACAAGAATTCTGGCTATAAAAGCGACACTGGTCCTAATGTTGGCCAGTTGCGATTTTTATGTTAAACCGAAAAGTTGTCGTTTGTCGTCGGCACCAACACACACGTGCGAGAGAACGAGCTGAAAGAGGAAAAAACCATTAAAAAAACGAAAAAGAAACAAAAAAAAGAAAGATGAAACGTAAATTATTACTGCTATTTGTGATTATTTGTTCTGATGCCGCACTCTCCGCTTCCATTGGTGCGCAGCATGATGACGTCGCGCATGACACACTTTCCTCCAAGGCGCCCCAAGTAGTTGCCCTGTTGCCAGTTCGCGCCCAAAACGGTCGAAATACCGCAATTCCCGTCATTTTGTTGCGTCAAAACGACGCAAATCCCATTTCGATTGCCATTCAAACGTTCCAAGATGCCATCACGAGTAATTTCAACCAAATTCAGTCCTTTTTCACGACGCCAGCGCCCGTTGTGAATCCCCAAGCAAGTGCCGATGAGCCTGTGAGCGAACCTGTGAACAATCCCATTGCTGCTGCTTATACGAATTTCGTCAATACCATCCAAGGAGCCATTTCGACGTTCAATGCCAATGTCACTTCCGCCACAAACTCGCTAAGTAACACGCTCGTGACGAATTTTAATGCCGTGCAAAACAGCCAGAATAATATCTTGTCGAATCTCTTCAGTAATCCTTTTGTTGCTGCAACAACTACAACAACAACAACTACAGTTGCTCCAGCTGTTGAATCGCCCGCCGTCGTCGTGTCAGAAACCGAAGGAGGAAGTAGCGAGAAAACGATGGAGACGAAGGTAGAAGAGAAGGTTGGCGAGGAAAAAACGACAGTGAAGATGACAGAAGCGACGACAGTGAAATCTGTGGAAGTTACGTCGGAAATGGCTCCGGAAAAGACTTCCGTTGAGCAGGATTTTAATCCGAGATTACCGAATGATGTTTGAGTTTTTGAATAATTTTTAAATTTTTTTGTTAAATTTTAAGTTTTTGACATATTTATGTAATATTTAAAAGAATTTTGAAAAGTTTTTGAATAAATTTTTAATTTTATTTATAAAAAAAATTGCGAAAAATGTTTAAAAAAATTAAAAAAAAATTTAATAAAATTTTATTGAAACTCATTGCATATTTTAAGGGTAAATTTTTTATATTTTACCGCATTTTGAGAAAAAAAGTATCCAAAAATTAATTTACATGAACATAAATTTAAAAAAAATTAAGAAGGCTCATTTTTAATGTAGAATTTTTAATTTTTTACAGTCTCATGTTCAGGAAAAGTGAGAAAAAAATTTTAAAATCAATTGCATAATTTTAGGATTTTTTATTATTTTTTTCATATATATTTAGTTATCATATCATCAACTCAAAAGTTTAAAAAAATTCGAACAAATTGCTATAAAAAATTAAGAATTTTGAAATTAAAGATAATGAAAAATTTAAAAAAAGTAATTAAAATAAATTAAAGAAATTAAAAATTTACAATATGTTACCTTTATGCATAAAATAAAATTATTTTAAGATTTATTTTTTTTAAATCTTTTAAAAATTTTTACATAAAATAATGGAATCAATAATTTCTAAATATAAAAAAAAAAATTTAAAATTTTATTTCTAAATATTTCTAAAAATAAATTTAGGTATTTATTTTTTTTTTCTTTGAAAAGGAAAATTTTTTTAAGTTTAAATTTTTAGCAGTTTTGAGTTATAAAATGATTAAAAATGATAAATTAGAGCCCTCTGACAAATTTTTATCCATTTGGAGCAAGATTTGACAAAAATTGCTTTGACACAGTTTTTTTGCTCTTGATTTAGTTTTCAAATCAAAACTATGTCAAAGAAAAAAATTTTTTTTAGTTTCAATTTTTTGCAGTTTTGAGTTAAAAAATGATTAAAAATGATAAATTAGAGCCTTCTGACAAATTTTTATCCATTTGAAGCAAGATTTGACAAAAATTGCTTTGACACAGTTTTTGACACAGTTTTTTTGCTCTTGATTTAGTTTTCAAATCAAAACTATGTCAAAGAAAAAATTTTTTTTCAGTTTCAATTTTTTGGCAGTTTTGAGTTATAAAATGATTAAAAATGATAAATTAGAGCCCTCTGACAAGTTTTTATCCATTTGAAGCAAGATTTGACAAAAATTGCTTTGACACAGTTTTTGACACAGTTTTTTCCTCTTGATTTAGTTTTCAAAACAAAACTGTGTCAAAGAAAAAATTTTTTTTCAGTTTCAATTTTTTGGCAGTTTTGAGTTATAAAATGATTAAAAATGATAAATTAGAGCCCTCTAACAAGTTTTTATCCATTTGAAGCAAGATTTGACAAAAATTGCTTTGACACAGTTTTTGACACGTTTTTTTGCTCTTGATTTAGTTTTTAAAACAAAACATTTCAAAGAAAAAGTTTTTTTTTTTTTGACAAAAATTTTTTGCATTTTTTGCCCTCTAACAATTATTTGAACAAGATTAAAAATGATTTTAGCCCTCTGAAAGTTTTTATCCATTTGAAGCAAGATTTGACAAAAATTGCTTTGACACAGTTTTTGACACAGTTTTTTTGCTCTTGATTTAGTTTTTAAAACAAAACTGTGTCAAAGAAAAAATTTTTTTTCAGTTTCAATTTTTTGGCAGTTCTGAGTTAAAAAATGATTAAAAATGATAAATTAGAGCCCTCTAACAAGTTTTTATCCATTTGAAGCAAGATTTGACAAAAATTGCTTTGACACAGTTTTTGACACAGTTTTTTTGCTCTTGATTTAGTTTTTAAAACAAAACTATGTCAAAGAAAAAATTTTTTTTCAGTTTCAATTTTTTGGCAGTTCTGAGTTAAAAAATGATTAAAAATGATAAATTAGAGCCCTCTAACAAGTTTTTATCCAGTTTTTGACACAATTTATTTGTTTCAATTTTTTGGCAGTTCTGAGTTAAAAAAATGATAAATTAGAGCCCTCTAACAAGTTTTTATCCATTTGAAGCAAGATTTGACAAAAATTGCTTTGACACAGTTTTTGACACAGTTTTTTTGCTCTTGATTTAGTTTTTAAAACAAAACTATGTCAAAGAAAAAATTTTTTTTCAGTTTCAATTTTTTGGCAGTTCTGAGTTAAAAAATGATTAAAAATGATAAATTAGAGCCCTCTAACAAGTTTTTATCCATTTGAAGCAAGATTTGACAATTGCTTTGACACAGTCTTTGACACAGTTTTTTGCTCTTGATTTAGTTTTTAAAACAAAACTGTGTCAAAGAAAAAAATTTTTTTTCAGTTTCAATTTTTTGGCAGTTCTGAGTTAAAAAATGATTAAAAATGATAAATTAGAGCCCTCTAACAAGTTTTTATCCATTTGAAGCAAGATTTGACAAAAATTGCTTTGACACAGTTTTTTTGCTCTTGATTTAGTTTTCAAATCAAAACTATGTCAAAGAAAAAATTTTTTTTCAGTTTCAATTTTTTGGCAGTTCTGAGTTAAAAAATGATTAAAAATGATAAATTAGAGCCCTCTAACAAGTTTTTATCCATTTGAAGCAAGATTTGACAAAAATTGCTTTGACACAGTTTTTGACACAGTTTTTTTTGCTATTGATTTAGTTTTTAAAAAAAAAATATGTCAAAGAAAAAATTTTTTTTTGAGTTAAAAAAAATGATAAATTAGAAAAGTTTTTATTTTCAAGATTTGACAAAAATTGCTTTTTTTTGACACAGGCAGTTTTAAAACAAAAGTGTAAAAAATCAGTTTCAATTTTTTGGCAGTTCTGAGTTAAATGATAAATTAGAGCCCTCTAACAAGTTTTTATCCATTTGAAGCAAGATTTGACAAAAATTGCTTTGACACAGTTTTTGACACAGTTTTTTTGCTCTTGATTTAGTTTTCAAATCAAAACTATGTCAAAGAAAAAATTTTTTTTCAGTTTCAATTTTTTGGCAGTTCTGAGTTAAAAAATGATTAAAAATGATAAATTAGAGCCCTCTAACAAGTTTTTATCCATTTGGAGCAAGATTTGACAAAAATTGCTTTGAAACAGTTTTTGACACAGTTTTTTTGCTCTTGATTTAGTTTTTGTCAAAGAAAAAATTTTTTTTCAGTTTCAATTTTTTGGCAGTTTTGAGTTAAAAAATGATTAAAAATGATAAATTAGAGCCCTCTAACAAGTTTTTATCCATTTGAAGCAAGATTTGACAAAATTGCTTTGACACAGTTTTTGACACAGTTTTTTTGCTCTTGATTTAGTTTTCAAATCAAAACTATGTCAAAAAAAATTTTTTTTCAGTTTCAATTTTTTGGCAGTTTTGAGTTATAAAATGATTAAAAATGATAAATTAGAGCCCTCTAACAAATTTTTATCCATTTGAAGCAAGATTTGACAAAAATTGCTTTGACACAGTTTTTGACATAGTTTTTTTGGTCTTGATTTAGTTTTCAAAACTATGTCAAAGAAAAAAAATTTTTCAGTTTCAATTTTTTGGCAGTTTTGAGTTAAAAAATGATTAAAAATGATAAATTAGAGCCCTCTGACAAATTTTTATCCATTTGGAGCAAGATTTGACCAAAATTGCTTTGACACAGTTTTTGACACAGTTTTTTTGCTCTTGATTTAGTTTTTAAAACAAAACTATGTCAAAGAAAAAATTTTTTTTCAGTTTCAATTTTTTGGCAGTTCTGAGTTATAAAATGATTAAAAATGATAAATTAGAGCCCTCTAACAAATTTTTATCCATTTGAAGCAAGATTTGACAAAAATTGCTTTGACACAGTTTTTGACACAGTTTTTTTGCTCTTGATTTAGTTTTCAAATCAAAACTATGTCAAAGAAAAAATTTTTTTTCAGTTTCAATTTTTTGGCAGTTCTGAGTTAAAAAATGATTAAAAATGATAAATTAGAGCCCTCTAACAAGTTTTTATCCATTTGAAGCAAGATTTGACAAAAATTGCAGTTTTTGACACAGTTTTTGACACAGTTTTTTGCTCTTGATTTAGTTTTCAAATCAAAACTATGTCAAAGAAAAAATTTTTTTTCAGTTTCAATTTTTTGGCAGTTCTGAGTTAAAAAATGATTAAAAATGATAAATTAGAGCCCTCTAACAAGTTTTTATCCATTTGACAAAAAGCAAGATTTGACAAAAATTGCTTTGACACAGTTTTTGACACAGTTTTTTTGCTCTTGATTTAGTTTTTAAAACAAAACAAATCAAAACTATGTCAAAGAAAAAATTTTTTTTCAGTTTCAATTTTTTGGCAGTTTGAGTTAAAAAATGATTAAAAATGATAAATTAGAGCCCTCTAACAAGTTTTTATCCATTTGAAGCAAGATTTGACAAAAATTGCTTTGACACAGTTTTTGACACAGTTTTTTTGCTCTTGATTTAGTTTTCAAATCAAAACTATGTCAAAGAAAAAATTTTTTTTCAGTTTCAATTTTTTGGCAGTTTTGAGTTAGTTTTCAAATCAAAACTGTCAAAGAAAAAGTTCGATTTTGTCCGGAATGATTAAAAATGATAAATTAGAGCCAGTTCTGAGTTTAAAACAAGATTTCTAACAAATTTTTATCCATTTGAAGCAAGATTTGACAAAAATTGCTTTGACACAGTTTTTGATTTAATTAAATTAAAAAATTATTTCGAATGATTTTTTAAAAATTTCATTAATTTTTTTACTTTCAAAATGATTTTAAGTAAGAAAGAATAAAAAAAAAATTTATTTTAAAATTTTTCATTTACTTTGAACGATGAACTTTTAATATCAAAATGTTAAATTTTTGACCCAATTTCAAAAGTCATATAACTGTAACTTACCAAGATTAAATAAAAATCGGTCGTTACCTTCTTAATCTTCCTCATAAGCTTCCCTTTTCATCAATTTTTATCAAAAAAAATGCATATAAAAGGAGAAGTTTAAGCTTTTATGCTATTCAGTTTACAATTTTTATTCTAACGTGAAACATTAAAATGATAAAAATTCATTCATTAATTTTTCTTCTAATTTCTTTGATAAAAATATCATTTTCTGCTCCTATTGAAGAAATAAAAGAAGAAAATGAGCCTCTTGTGGGAATAGTTGCCATTGCCAACGACGAAGGAGAAGTTTCTCAAGCGATTCCCGTGATTTTTTCGCGACAACTTTTGAATCTTGGAGGCGTTAATTTGGGAAATTTGTTGGGAACAACGCAAACTCTGACTGGAGGCGGTACCTCAGGATTGTTGGGATTAACAGGATCAACTGGCGGATTAGTGGGAAACACTTTAGGGGGAATTGGGGGCTTATTGGATCCTTTATTGGGCACGACAGCGACAGGAGGAGCTCAAATTTTAACAATTCCCGGAGGTCAAAGTTTCATTATTTTGAATCAACCGGCGGCGGTGCAGA
Organism: Culicoides brevitarsis; assembly: GCF_036172545.1. NCBI lineage: Eukaryota > Metazoa > Arthropoda > Insecta > Diptera > Ceratopogonidae > Culicoides > Culicoides brevitarsis. The sequence goes on along the minus strand of NC_087086.1, from coordinate 34,412,515 downwards.
ATCAGGGATCAAATGACTTTTTTCAGCAGTTTTTGAGCCACAAATTCCAACATTTGAACCATTTTAATTACTTTAACAAGCCAACATCTGCACCAAATACACAGATTTTGATTCCAATTCCTCCCGCAGACACAACTACTTCAACAACGACGACGACGACAACGTCAACGACGCCAGCTACAATGGGCTAATTGCGAAAAATCACTCGAAAATCGCTTAAATTGCTAAAAATTTAATTTTTTTCTATAAATTCAGTACATGGTCCTTAATATGATACAAAGTATAAATCGTTAGTCCTCCAATAAAAATTATCCCAAAAATGCTTGGGAGCAAAAAGGCGTAATGTTGAGGCGGGAAAAGGCTATAAATCCAATTATCTACGAAAAATTAAAGAATTTCATGAGAAAAATTGAAGAAATTTCAAAAAATAAAGTTACTTACTTTCATCTACGAGCATAAAAGGCAGCACAGCAACCCAAAAGAAGTAATAAATGAAGACAGAAAAGCTGACGATCAATACAAGTTTTCCCAAAAATGCGTTTGAAACCATCCTTGATCCTTATTTCATGCTTGTCCAATTAATTTTTGTTTTTTTTAAATATGTTATTTCATTTTTAATAATTTTTGTTTCGGTTTGTTTATTTTTTTATGAACGATAAGCGGGCTGTCAAATTTTCGAAATTAAAGTTCGAAAATAAAATTTCCTGTTGAAAAACATTAAATAAATATTAAAATAAATAAATTATTAAATTATTAAAATAAATAAATTTCTTTAAATTAATAAATAATTAAATTAAATTAATAATTAAATAAATAATTTATAATTAAAAATTAAAAAATAATTTAATTTAATTTTTTTTTAATTTTTATTTATTAATTTTAATTATTTAATTAATTATTTTTTATTTTTTTTTCATTTTATTATTTTATTACTTTATTTTATTTATTTATTTTATTTTATTTTATTTTTTTATAATTTTATTTAATTTTTTTTAAAAAGAATTTTGATATTTGCCTAAAATAATAAAAATTGATTATTTTTTATATAAATTCATTTAAAAAGCACCAAAAAATATTTTGAAACGAAATAATTTTGGATAAAAAGTTAACTTTTTGGTATGAAAATATTAAAAATTAAATAAAAAAATTATTAAAGAAAATTTTATTGAAAAATAAAAATTTTAGATCAAAAAACAAGAATAAATTTAAATAATTAAAATAACAAAATAATTAAATAAAAATAAAATAACTAATTTTCAAAATACGAAATAAAATTTAAAAAGTAAAAAGACAAAAAAAAATCAGAAAAATTATTTTTTACTTTTTTTTTTATAAAAAATGTTAAAATATCGATAATTTAAGTAAAAAATAATCAGCTTTTGACAAAAAAAAAAAATATTTTTTTTTACAAAAATCATTAAAATTTTAAATTTTTCTTCAATTTTTTTCCAAAAAACTTATGAACATTAATTTCTTTTTATTTTTATTAAAAATTAACTTAAAATATCATTTTAACATTAAATTTATTTTACTAAATAAAATTTCACACTAACTCATCGCCTTCCTTTTCATAATTTCCAAAAATTCTCTCATTATTTGGTTCTGCTCCGCCATATTTTGCCTAATTTTCGCCAATTCTTCGACTTTTCTGCGTTCAATTTCTAATTTTTGCTCGTAATAATCCTCTCTGTGTTCAGTTTTAAGCCTTTTTGTCAATGGAGCTCCTTCGTCGTCAATTTCATCTGCAAATTCTCGCTCGGAATGACAATAATTTCCTTCGCTATTTGCCGCATCTTCGTACATTTCATCGTGATTTTCCATGTAAATGACTTCTTTCTTTGGTTGCACGGCGTCAAAGACTTGATTTTGATTTTCGCAAATTTTCTCAAAACTCTTGTAATAACTCCACGCCGTCTTATCCGAATTGTGACTTGATTGGAGTTCCAAAAATCTGTTTCTGAGACTCCGGAATTTGCGATCTAACAAGTCGCTGGAAATTTTGAAGCCATTTTCCTCGAAAATATCTCGAATTTCGTCCCATAATTCCTTTTTTCGGGCTTTTGGATCACGAAATGACGACAATCGTTCGAGATATTCTTGCAAAAGGAGCGATGTTGATTCGTGATTCCAGTGAAATTCAACAACGGTAGCTAAAAAAATAATTTTTTTTGTTAAAAAGTTAAATTTTTCATGAAAATTCTCTTACCAGTTGGTCGTTTTTCACGAATTGTCTTCACAGGTTCGTCATTTTTGCTCCATTCAATGTCAACATCATCGACAATTTCGTCAAATTTATCGAAATAGGGCCATTTTGTCTTGTTTTGATGCCCAGCTTTGACAATTCTGCCGTAAGTCGTCTTCATATTGCTGAATTTTCGCATGAGAATGCCCAAAGTCACGGGATGCCCGAGCGAAAGGAAGTGTTCGAGGATGTCGGTCCACAAAACGGCGCCTTTGAGGTTCGGAATGCGAAATCTGTCCTTAAATTTGTAACATTGATCCACAAATAGGTCGGTTAACTCGTCGGTCCAGTTGAATTGATGCTTTTCCGACGACATTTTACTTGATTCATCGCTCATGATGTGCGATCCGGCGAAATTTTTCGAGGTTTTCGAACGTAAACAAACCAAAAGTCGCTTGGATTGGTCAAAATTTGGAAGATTCAATGACCAATCATGAGAGATTTTGTAATTTTAACCAATAAAAAGCGAGTTTTGAGTGTGTTAGTGAATCCTGGCGACAGTTTTTTGAAGATTTCTCGTGATTTTTTGAATGTTTCGTCCTGAAATTTACAAAAAATGATTAAAAATTGAAAGATTTTTCTTCAAAAGTCCAAAAAATTAGATGTTTCTGTCTTAAAATCAATTAAAAATCAGAATTTCTTCATTTTCGAAAGATTTTTTGATGTAAACAAGTCCCAGAGCGCATTTTTCGTGCCGAATTTGCCCAGTTTTCATTCAAACGCGTGGTAAACACTCATTAAAAGGACACCTCGCTTCCTTTTTTGCATTTATTCCCTTATTATTTTGTTATTTTTTCGTTTTTAAGATGTCAATGGGCGCTTTTACGCCTCTCATGGGGTCTCCAATCCGGAATTACGAAGAGCTGAATTTGATCGCAAGTGGTAAGTGTCCTACTTTTTGCCTTTTTTCATTGTTCCTTTCCGAGAATTCGTTAACTTTCTCCTTTTAGGCGCTTATGGGACAGTTTATCGTGCTCGGGTGAGCGACACAGGCGCCATCGTTGCTTTGAAGAAAGTCCGGATCCCGTTAACGGATGAGGGCATCCCAATGAGCACATTACGGGAAATTGCCCTGTTGAAGCAACTTGAGTCGTTTGAGCATCCGAACATCGTCAAGTACGAATTTTTTGATTTTTTTAGTGAAAAAATTGAATTTTTATGAAAATTTCGATTTTAGGTTACTCGACGTTTGTCAAGGTCAACAACTCGAACGCGAAGGCCAACTCGTGCTCTTCCTCGTGTTCGAACATCTCGAAATGGATCTTGCGGGATATCTCGCCACACGAGTTGGGGGTCTTCCGCCCATGACACTGCAACGACTTTCGCGCGAACTTATGACAGGAATTGATTTTTTGCACTCGCATCGGATCATTCATCGCGACTTGAAGCCACAAAATTTGCTGATTTCGTCGAATGAGTTGCTCAAAATTGCGGATTTTGGACTTGCGAAGACGTACGACTTGGAAATGCGACTCACGAGTGTCGTGGTGACGTTGTGGTATCGCGCTCCGGAAATTTTGCTGAAGATGCCGTATCAGAGTAGTGTGGATATTTGGAGTGCGGCTTGTATTATCTTTGAGATGTTTCAAAAGGCGCCACTTTTTCCGGGTAGTAGTGAGGGAAATCAGTTGGAAAGGATATTTGAGTTGACGGGATTGCCGTCGCAGGAACAGTGGCCTGCGAATATTTCGATTACGAGGGAGAATTTTAGACCGTCACGCCCGAAGGAGCCGAGGAATTTTTGTAGGAAGCTGTGTAAATATTCGAATGAACTTTTATCGGTGAGGAATTTAATTTTTTTTTGTGAAGAAATTTTTTTTTAAAGAATTTATTTTTTTTGCCACAAATTTTTTTAATTATTTTTTTTTGCAAAAATTAATTTAATTTTTAAATTTTAAAAAAAAAATTATTTTTTCGATTAAAATTTAATTTTTTTACAACTTTTTTTTGTCAAAAAAATTTACGAATGAATTAAAAATTTTTTTTTAATTTTTTTCTTTTTTAAAAAAATTAATTTTTTTTTAAATTTTTTTAATTTTTAAAATGATTTTTCTTTTGTTTTTTGACTAAAAAAAATATTTTTTTTTAAACTGAAAATTTATATATTTTTTTTACCATTTTTAGCTAAAATAATTCAATAATGAATTAATTAAATTTTTAAATTAATTTTAATTAATATTTTTTTCTTTTTTTTCATTTTCTTTTATTTTTTTAGTCTGAAAAAAAATAAAATTAATTATTTGAAATTTTTTTTTATTTTTTTAACGAAAATTTATTTTTTTTTACCATATTTGGCCTAAAAATTAATTAATATTTATTTTTAATTAATAAATTTATTAATTTTTTATTTAATAATTTATTTATTTTTTTTATATTTTTAATTTATTTTTTTATCATTTTTAAAAATTATTTGAGCTGCAAAAAAATATTTTTTATAAAAAAAAATTGTGGCAAAAAAAAAATCTTAAAATTTTTTTCTTTTTTAAATTTTATATTTTAATTATTTTTTTTTTCTTTTTAGCAAATGCTCGCCTTTGACCACAAAGATCGTCCCACAGCCGCTCAATGCCTCCAACACGAATATTTCACGCAAGAACCGCTCAAAGCGTAACGCTCGACCAATTAACTGCCAATGAATTCAACATTTTTTTTTTACATTTTAAGTATAAAATAATTATTTTTTTACTATTTTTTTTTAGCAAATAAGAACCTTTGTTGCATTTTTCTGCACAAAACCACATAAATTAGGACTAAGCATTGTACTTATCGAATAAAAAAACGTTAATGATCAATGATAATCAGCTCGTCAATACTCCAATCCTCGTACGATCGATCTGGCAAGTATCTCCGGATGATCAAAGGAATCTTCCGTTGTTTCAATTCCTTCATCGCAATCTGCAACGGATCTGTTTCTCCTTCCAACTCGACCATAATGGGAGCACACATGCTAATTTGCAACGCTCGTGTGCCCAAAATGCGAGCACGTTCATATTTTGTCATGTACGGCGTGGAAATTCTTTTGTTTTTGGGCACTGCACCTTCGCCTTGTCCTTGATAAAGTACTTCAATTTGATCGCCTTCCTCTTCGGGCTCGTCTTGAGAGTCGCCGTCTTCCATTTCGTCGTAATCTTCGCCAGCGCTGAATATTTTTTACGAAAAAATGGCCTTGAAAATAATTTTTTGAGATTTTTTTAAGGGTTTCTTACTCATTGGCGTCGTATTCTTCGTCAGACATGATGCGAAATTGGCAAAATTCAGCGAGAAATGAGATGCAAAGAAGATAATTGAAGATTTTTGATCAAATTTTTTAAGTAAATTTAGTAAATTAGAACGTTGATGTGATTTTTGATCGGTTCAGTGTGTGTGTGTTGCAATATTTTTTTTTTGAACAGATGCCAAAAAAGTGGATTAATGTTCAAAAATCGTCGCCTACTGTTTATTACTTGAAAATTTTTGGCGGTTATTAACGATCAAAGTCATTTTTGATAATTTTCTTGAATTTTTATGTTTTTTTTAAGGATTAAGGATCTTAAAATTTATTTTTTTTAAATTAAAATATTGATTTTTCAACCAAAATTGTTTTTAAAAAATTCAAAATTTTTCGAATTTTTTAAAAATTTTCCATTTTTTACCTCAAAATAATTTTTTTTTTAATAAAAAATTTAATTTTTTTTTTCTTAAATTTTCAAAAAGAGACACAAAAATGAGTATTTTTGAATGAATTTAGTAAATTTCCAAGTAATTTTTTTTTAAATTAAAAAAAATAATTAAAAAAGTAAATTTTTTCTCATTATTTCCCTTTAAAATATTTTTTTCTATAAAATTAAAAGATTTTCATTCAAAAATAAAAATTTTATTTAAAAAATTCAAATGTTTCCTTCAAAAAAATTAAAATTTTCTCATAATTTTTATAAAATTTCTTGAGAAAGACCCAAAAAAGTGAATTTTAAGTAAAATTTATTAATCTTCGAACTAAATTTTTAAATTTGGATCTCAAAAATTGAAAATTTTCCCACAAAAATAAAAATTTTCCTTAAAAACTTCAAATTTTTCCTCAAAAATTTAAAATTTTTCTTAAAAAAATCAAAAATATCCTTAAAAAAATTTTTTTTCTCACAATTTTGGACAAAATTTTAATAAAATCTTCCAAAAACTTGATTTTTTGTCATCTTAGATCACTTTATTCGATTAATCCTACTTCAATTAAAATAAAAATTTCCACATTCACGCTTCTTAATGATCGATAATAATCAGCTCGTCGATACTCCAGTCCTCGTACGAGTGATCCGGCAAATATCTCCTGATAATTATCGGGATTTTCCGTTGTTTCAGCTCTTTCATGGCAATTTGCAGCGGATCTGTTTCGCCTTCGAGCTCGACCATGATGGGGGCGCACATGGCAATTTGCAAGGCTCGCGTTCCCAAAACTCTCGCCCGCTCGTATTTCGTCATGTATTTTGTGGTAATGCGTTTGTGCTTGGGAACGCCGCCCGCCGAACCGAGTTGACCAACGTTGAGGATTTCGATGTTGTCGCCTTCCTCCTCTTGCTCGTCAATGGGATCTTCTTCTACTTCGTCTTCGAAGTCATCTCCGCCCATACTGAAAAAGATTTTTTTGGAAATTAAAATTTTTTTGTTTGGAAAACATGGAAACATGAGTCGAGTTGTTGTGAAATTTCATGTTTTTCCATTTTTTAGGCGTGAAAAGCAAGAAACTTACTCATTTCCATCATAGTCATCATCATCCATGGCGAGATTTGAGGTTTAAATGAAAAATTTAGCAAGAAATTATCGAAAAATCCGCAAAAACAGGAAAATTCTGGAGCAAAATTGGATTTGGCGTGTTTGGAATTCGACTTTTATCACTTTAATTCGTCTCAAATGTTGAATTAACTGAAGACAAGTCACTTTGAATTAGCAAAAAGTTAAATGTTTTGATTGAAAGTCACCAATTTTTGAATTTCTTGCAATTTTTCCTTAAATTACCTCAAAAAACTCCCGATCTCGTGATGATTAAGGCGATTTTAGTGTTCAACAATCATGGAAAGCCGCGTTTAAGTAAATTTTATCAATATTTCGTGAGTAATTTTTAATTTTTCCCTTTAAAAAATCTCCTTATGTTTCGAATTTCTCTTTTCCAGAGCGAAACAGTGCAACAACAAATCATCCAAGAGACCTTCCATCTTGTCTCGAAGCGCGACGACAACGTTTGCAACTTCCTCGAGGGCGGTTCACTCATCGGCGGCTCAGATTACAAGCTCATTTATCGCCATTACGCCACTTTATACTTTGTCTTTTGCGTGGATTCGTCGGAAAGTGAGCTCGGAATTCTCGATCTCATCCAAGTTTTTGTCGAAACGCTCGATAAATGCTTCGAGAATGTTTGCGAGCTGGATTTAATTTTTCACGCCGACGAAGTGCATCACATCCTGAACGAACTTGTGATGGGCGGCATGGTGCTGCAAACGAATATGTCGGAGATTCTGGCGCGGATAGAGGAACAGAATAAGCTGCAGAAACAGGAAGCGGGAATTAGTGCGGCGCCAGCGAGAGCCGTTTCTGCGGTGAAAAGTATGAACATTCCACAGCAAATTAAGGACATGAAACTGCCGGATCTGCCGCAGGCAATTAAGGATTTGAAATTTTGATATCCACGCACGGAACGGGAGTCGGCGGCATTGCTCTTTGATCGGATCCTTGCCACGAGTGATAGTGCTTATATCCAACTTGCTACGAATTACACGGAGGAGTCGTAATTTCTCTTTAAATTTATAAACTAAAAAAAAGACTTTTAAATAATATAAAACAAATCAAAATTCGCGATAAATTATTTTTTTAATTTTTAAAATTTTTAAAGTGACTCTGAACTGCAAAATTCGATTTTCGAGGAAATTTTCATATTTTACTCAGACAAAAATAATTAAAAATGTTTCTGATTTTGTTCTATTTAAAATTTTGAGAAATTTTTAGGAAAAATATTTAATATCGAAAATTTAAAAATAACAAAATTTTTAATATTTGGTATATTTTTGAACAATTTTTAATGAATTTCGAAAATTTTTTTGAAAAATTTTTATATTTTTTAAATTTATTAATTTTTAAATTTTTTTCGATCGATAATTTTACCAAATTTATTATAAAAATGTTAAATTTTATAGAAAAAATTATTTATTTTTTTTTTCAAATTTTTAGAAAAATTTCGATATTTGAAAAAAAATTTTTTTGTTGCAATATTGATAAATTTTTAACTAATTTTACAAAAATTCCAATGAAAATCTCTAATTTTATGTGAAAAATTTAAAAAAAAATCAAAAAATTTTCAACGAAAAATTTCCAATAAAAAATCTCTAATTTTTTAATTCTCGTAAAAAAAATTGAAATTTTTTTAAAAAAGTTTTCGAAAAATTGAAAATTGAAAAAAAAAAATATTTTTTAAAATAAATGTACAAAAAGATGTAAAATTTTTTAATTTTCAATTTCGAAAAATTTCCAAAAATTTTAAATTTTTTTGATATTTTTTTTTCATAAATTTTAAAAGTTCATATTAAATACTATTTTTTTCAAAACTATTATTTTTCACAAACATTTAAAAAATTTTTTACTCTTGAAGTGTTTTTTACAAAAGTAAATATATTTTCATAATAAATTTGGTAAAATTTGTTAAAAATTTATAAAAAAATTAAAAAAAAAATAATTTTTACGATATTTGGTATTAAAAATTTCTTATTAAATTTTTCAAAAAAATTAAATATCACAAAATCGAAAACATTTTTAATTATTATTTTAAAATTTGTTAAAAAATTTAAATTAATTGATTAAATTTTCAATAATTTTCCTAAAAATTTCAATTTTCTGAAAAAATTCTTGTTTCATACTTTTTAGTTCGTTTTTTAATCGTTTTTTCGTTAATTTTTTACATTTCCATTTAATTTTCAGTCATTATTTTCTTAATTTTTCAGTACAAATACCCTCCCTGCTCCTTCACGAACCACATTTTATCCAAACTCTGAATTGCCTGCGGTGTCGTGCGACACATTGCTTCAACGATATGCGTTGCCAGCCCGCAATCCGACAAATTTTCCCGCCCAAAAACCATATCCGATTGCGACGCCTTCGCATTTTCCTTGTCCATGTCTTCAATCAGTCTCGTGGATGCCTTATTGAAACCCGCAGTGCCTGGATGACTCGTCACTGTTGCACTGAAACAATCTTTAATTTCTGCCAATAAGTTCGCTAGATAAGGCAAACAATGCGGCAAAATGACTCCTTTGACTTCCATACTCGAATAATCTTCGCCATCCAAGCGAACTTTGCTCGAACGAAGCGAAAGTTGTTGCAACGAGGCTCCTTGAAAAGCAACTGGAGCAAGAAGTGTCGGCGGAATATTCGCCAAGCGACCTACTTTGGCGACGGAACTTTTGGAATTCAAGAGGAAATTGAAAAAAGCTTGACAATCGACGCCTTCTACCAAGGCAATTGATGATTCGCTGAAGTCGTCTTCGCACTCGTTATTTTGAATTTTGCGAAAATGCTTTTCGTTGATGCGTTTTATTTGTTCCGCTTCGACACCCAAGCTTTCGAGCCATTTTTCTTCGTCTTCTTCGCTCGAGGACTGACTATCGTTGGCATTTGTGCCTAAAGTGGTGTTATTGGTAACGGTATCATCGAGAGAATTGCTCGTATTTGGCGATTTTGTGGAGTCAATTGATCGATTATTGGCGTCATTTGACTTTTTCAGTGGCAACGTGAACTCAATATCCTCACTTTTCATCGCTTGTCGAATCCCGCGAGAGGTTGGCGTCAAAAAAGCATGAGTTTCAGCCCTTCCCCCGATGCCGGCGGCACGAAAAAGGACCGTAAACGAGTTCGCGCACACATAAAAGTACGGACATTGTCGAGATCGGGTAAGTTGAAAAAGACTCCGAAACGCTTCAGTCCAATCTCGTTGCAGGGCCTGCGCTTCTTTCTCCCCAATATTGAATCCGTGATTTTGTTTCGCGTTTCTCGGATACATTTGGAGCCACGGTAAATGCGGATATTGCCAATAAAACGTCCCCTTCGAGAATTGCGAGCCCGGAGAAATATCCAGACCAGCTGTCGTGTTCGACGGATCGATGCAACGAACGAAACTCGTTAAGCCACTCGCCTCCTGATTTGTCTTCAAATTATTTCCCGGGACTTGCGTGCGACACAAAAACCTCAAACGAGACTTTAAAGTCCAATCAATCGGCAAATAAGGCATCGGAGTACGACGTTCCGCTTCAACATCGACATCTTCAGCCTCTTCAACGCGTTGCTCGTAACTCAGGACGGAAGTTGCTGAATTCGTTGCTTCGATATTTTTCACTTCTTCGTGCTTCGTGGCGACAAGCAGCTCGAAAATTGAGTCGTCTGTCGTGAGATTGTCTTCCATGTCGAGACTTTTTTGACGTTTTGCCGGTTCAGAATTTTTCCCAAACGGGTTTTTGCGTTTTCCCGGGGCATCTTTTTGATTTGTTTCAATAGTTTTTGAAGTACTTGATTGCTGAAAAGTGATTTTTTGGTGAAAAATGAAGATTTTCAGTCATAATTTGGAGGAAAAGAAGTTCTAACCTGTGGTCCATTGAATCGTTGTTGCAATGCTCGCTGCTTTTGTTTGATTCTTTGAAGTTTTATGACCTCATCAGGCTTCTTCCAACCACTTGAGGGAGGAGCTGAAGTAGTTTTCGATATCCCGCGTTTCATTTTGAACGGGATTGAATTATTTTTAAGCTAAAATTAAAGTTAAATAGAAGCAAAGTGACTTTATGACCAGAAAATAAACAGAATGGTGAATAGAAGGCGCGCTCGAATCGAATGAGGTGAATAAAAATTAAGAGGTGAGTAAAAATTTTTATTTGAATTTTTAACTTTTGAATTTTCGTTATTCGATTTTTATTAAAAAAAAAATTAAAAAAATTAAATTTAAAAATTATTTTTGTTTAAAATTTGCTTAAAAATTTAATTTTTAAGGCAAATTTTTGACTGAAGATAATTTTTTTTTAATTTTTTTTTTTCATTTAAAAATCAAAAATTTAATTCAATAGACGAAAAAATCCAATTGACAAAATCATGAAAAATTTATGCAAATCGTTCATCACTTGCCCAAAAAAAAAATCACAATCCTTCCCATTGATGAAGAGTGCAAAATAGAAAACAACAGACAATTCATTAAATTTATTATTTTTTTTTATTGAAACGCGACGATCCGTAAAATAACATGTCAATTGCAAATGGGTCTTCTACACATTTTGTGTAAATAAATGCGACGAAGTAAACTATTGTTGTTCGCATGTAAAAGCAAGTTTAGTGAATGAAAATTCTGATAGAGACCAGATTTCATATGTAAATTTGAGGAACAATTTTTTCTGTGAGATGATTTGTGTGAACATGATTTTGTGACATGTTCAAAAAAGAATGAAAATGATAATTCGACATTTTTGAGGGGAAATTTTTTTTTTGATGGAGATGAAAAAAGTTGGAAAAAGGGATCTAAAGTGAAGGAGTTAATTAATTTTTATTGTTTATCTGTTTTTTTTAGATTATTCAAGTTAAAGGAATTTTCTGAAGAATGAGAAGGAAGACAAGAAAAAAATGTCGATGTCACCATGACGAAAGGCGTTTTGAACCAGAATCAAGTTACGATCATTAAATGAGAGTAAATGGTCCGTATTTGTATCATTTGATTTTTACGAAGTGCAATTCAATGCGAAGAAATGACCAAGTATTTTTTTTTCAGTTCATTTTGTTTGAATATTTAATAGAAAAGGAGCTCCGCTGAGGATGTCTGTCTGTTTACTGAAAATAAATAACAAGGTAAGTAAATAAATTTTCAAAAGGAATAAAAAAACGAAAGAAAATCTATTTTTTTAAATATAGGCCTCGGTACATATTGAAGAAGTATTTGGACAACCAAAATTTTGGAACACCGGAAGAAGCTTTTAATTTGACGACAGAACAGTAAAACCAACAATAAACTCAAAACTGAAGAATTGTTAAAATACTGCCAAGAATTTCATGAAATCATTAACCTTGCCTTGCTAAAGATAAACATAAGCAATATCCACATTGATAGAGAAAAACTACCATCACTTGTGCCATTCAAGTTTAAGAAGAATCGCAAAGTCCATATTGTGAAAACCGATATTCGGCATCTTCTGTTGACAGAAGACTTCGTTTATTACTTCCTTTTCTATTGTAGATCGATCCTAAGACTTGGAGTAAAAATCGCAGAAGATTACAACCAAGTGAAATTAAAAAAGCAATGTAATACGATTTTTTTTAAATATTTTTTATGGCAACAAACTAAGCAAATTACTTTTATTAGAATATTGAATTTATCACAACTACATTTTGAACTAGCTGAATTCAATTGCCTTTGCGATAATATTCTGTGTAAAACTTAAAGATGCAAACTTTTAATCATTTTAACACAAGAATAGTAAAAATGAGTACAAGTAAAAAGTAAAGTATAACTTTAGTCATTTTAATTCAATAAAATGCGCTTTTGTCACTGCCATTCTTTTCATTCAATACTTTTGCAACAATTTCTGTCCAATTTACTTTTGTTATACTTTTTTATATTGTTTGTTATGTCATTGATTTAGTTTTCGCACGCGTCATTGATGAAATATTTTACGCTTCTGCCATCTAAACAAAACGTGAGAGAACTTTCATAAACAACTTGTTTATTATTAGGGGTTAGACGGTTGATATCATCTCGCTACCAAAACGAAATAACAACAAAAAAAAATCTAACGCAAAAAAGTAGCAGAAAAAATAAATCAGAACAAAAGCGCTGCTCTCAATTTAGTTGCACTCAATAAAATAAATAATAATAATAAAATATAAAGTACAAAAGGCAAACGTTACACAATGTTTCCTGTTTTATATTTCATTCTGTGTTTGGCAAACACTTGAATGGATGTAGCAGATATACGCGACTCGACATACACACCGGATATTTCAACGCTTATTATCTAATACATTTTGCACAATCATTTTGGTCATTATTGTTGCATTTTTTGCTCATCGGCTCGTGTGCATGCGAGGGTAGAAGGGGAGGAGAACAAAGTGATGAATAGTTTTTTTTCGTATTAGAAATGATAATTCATCAAAAGTCAGTTTTTTTTTGTTCAGGTCATTCCTCTATTTTTGCTATTGAACCGAAATAGTCAATCATTAAATTGAAATCCAATTGTAAGCCGTACGGATTACCGATAAAAACTCATAAAAAACGGATTTTCATGGATTTCTAACGCCAACGACAACTGCACACGACACTTTTTTATTGCTTCGACGAAGTGTGTCGACGACCATGTGCTTCTTGTCCAAAAACTACACGCACAAAAAAACGGCAAAACCGTGAAAAGAGAGTTGCTGGCAATAAACGGGAAACGACGATAAGGTAAACAGTTCCGTTTCAGCCATTTTTGGTTCACCTTCCGTCGTTAACATCGTCGAGGACGACAACGACGTGGAATTTCGAGACAAGCAACACCGGAAAAACATTTGATGTATGCAATACGGATAACCGGTGACTGGCTGTGCGTTTCTTGTTAACTTGTTATTACAAGAGCCATTAAGTGAGTGGTCAGAAACGAAAATGAACGACCTCTCACACGTTCGTGCCTTTGCTTATAGACATCCTCTAGCATTTCCTATCACATTTTAACATCATCCTCGTTTGTTGACAAGGAAATTCTATTTTGCCAACTTTTACCTTTGGCTTCGGCGGCATGTCAAACAAATAGCAACGACAACCAAATTAATTTGTTTAGAATCTTGTTTTGTTATTTTAATTGCTTGCAAAGTTTTCAGTGTGTGTGTGTGTACTTTATCATGTAAATGTGAATTGGAAGACAAAGTGTTCTCATTTATGTAAATATTTTCTTCCATCGCAAATTTTCCTCTTCTACGAGTTGTTTTTCATCATCATTATTATTGCACAGAAAAAAAACAAACAATTTACTTAAAAAAAATTTCGAGCAGATCCTTATCTCCTCGTTTGGATCAAAGAACGTTTAATAATAATGAGTCCTCTCTCGTTCGTAGGACAATCACCTCTTACGAATGGATGACTTTACTTGAAATTTGTATATCAAAGAGCAACCTCTTAATTTCAATTAATCCGAAAATTTATGCACGCCCATCCCGTTTTAATGACAATTTTTTTCGTCGTCGTCGTAACCGCTCGAAAAATTTGACAGGAAGTCCATTCGATCTGAATTCAATCAGTGTCTGTCATTTTCAAACCACATATTAAGGATATCATATTAAGGACGAAAAAAAGAAACAGGAAAAACAGATAAAACTCATTTACAACTTGTTCTGTTTGTTTTGTCAGTTTTTTTTTATATTATTAGATTTCCACTCGATTCGATGTCATGTCGTCGTCCCCAACGATTTTTGTGGGGATTGTTTTTTTTTTATTTTTTGTTAAATGTAGATTTTGGGAAAAATTGGGGTTTTGTTTGTCTGTCAGTCAAAGTTTTTCAAATGACCTTGAAATTATTAAGTAAAAAATTATTTAAAAAAAAATTACTTGAAAATAAATAAAACTAAGAAGTAAAAAAATAATATAAAAATTTATTTTAAATTTCAAATTAAAATATTTTGCAAAAATTATTTTTTTTTTAAATTAAAATTAATTTAATTTTTTTATATAATAAATTTATTATTTTAAAAAAATATCTAAAAAAAATTTTTTTAAACTATAAGACAAATACTTAGCAAACCTTTCAATTTTTCTAAAATATTAAAAAATTAAATTTTTAAAAATTATTTTAAAGTCAAAACCATTAAAATTATATTTTTAAAAAGATAAAATTAATTTAAAAAATAAAAGAAAAAAAATAAAAAAAAAATTAAAATTTTTAAAAAAAGAAATTGCGAAAAAAAGTTGAAGACAGTCATTAAAAAATTTAAATATTAAATTGAATTAATTAAAAAATTTAAAATTTTAAAAATAAAAAAAAATATTAAAATGAATTAAAAAAAAAAAAATAAATAAATAAAATAAAATTACAAAAATTTTGTAAAACTATAAAAAATTAAGAAATTTTAAAAAAAAATTTAAAAATTAAAAAATTTAAATTAAAATTAATTAATTTAATTTAAAAAAATTATAAAAATTTTAAAATAATTTAAAAAAATTATTTTAAAATTAAAAAAAAAAAAATAATTTAAAAAAAAGCAAAAAAAAAAAATAAAAAATGCGCTCAATAATGTCCCTCAAAAATTTTTCACACATTTTCCGTTTATTTTTTTTATTACCACGTGATATGATGATACGACAAGAGATTACATGAGATCACATCATGGCAATAATTTTTATCCGTCATCGTTATTCTTCGCTACTTTTTGATTCCTGTTGTGTGTATTTTTTCCTTTTTTTTTTTTGAGGGATAAAAAAAATCAAGTAACCGAAAATTTATCGTCCACACAATAAAATCCCCATAAAAAATGTTTTTTATTCTCTCTTTCTGTGGCTCGTGGTTAATTGAAAATAAAATTCCGTTTTTCACATGATTAACGAATGACAGCTCGCGGCACTGTAAAAAATGTTGCCTCCATAAAAAAATATTTCATGCTCGAGAATTTTTTGCACAACAGTTTGTCGTCAGTTCGAAATTACACAAATATTTTGCCAACTAATTTTCACGGGAGAAATGATATCAAAACACAGGCTTAGGAGTAAAATAACAAGAATAACAATAACACAAAACATACCGAGTCGAGAGAGAGAGAGATATTGGATCATGGTTCAATGTATGAATAATAAAACAAAATATTTATATTTAAACATTAATGAAGGAAATTCTTAATTTTTGTGCAGAAGTAGATTCCATCAGATAATTTTTTTGGCAATAAAATTTATTTTTATTTGCTCGAGTTTTGTGCGTGAAAGAGTCCAAAAGTCGTCGAAAGTCGTAAATTATAAATTTTTACGCATCGTTTGGCTCGGTTCGGAAGAGAAATTGGACAAATAAAAGCAAATGTTTGTTGTCATTGGATCTTATCAGGAAATAGTGCCGATGTGAGACGAAAAAGTTTTCTAATTATTGCTAAAAGCTGGAATTACGTAAGAAGAAAAATTGCGAAAATGGCAGATGCTGAGGGTTGATAAGAAATGGACGTTTTTGGTAATTAATTGAGGGAGGAAAGTCGTAAAAATGAAGAAAACGCACTTGTCAAGAATTAATTTCGATGGAAAGTCATCCATTTTTTTCTTGAAAATTGATTGAAAAGAAGGTTCAGAAAATTATTTTTAGAGAAAAAAAAATTGCTTTGACACAGTTTTTGATTTAGTTTTGCTCTTGATTTAGTTTTCAAATCAAAACTGTGTCAAAGAAAATTTTTTTTTTCAGTTTCAATTTTTTGGCAGTTTTGAGTTATAAAATGATTAAAAATGATAAATTAGAGCCTCTGACAAATTTTTATCCATTTGGAGCAAGATTTGACAAAAATTGCTTTGACACAGTTTTTGACACAGTTTTTTTTTTTTTGTTTTCAAATCAAAACTCTTGATTTGGCAGTTGAGTTATAAAATGATTAAAAATGATAAATTAAACAAAACTGGAGCAAAATTTGTCAAAAATTGCTTTGACACAAAAATTTAGTTTTTTTGAAAAAAATTTTTTCCGTCAGTTTCAATTTTTTGGCAGTTTTGAGTTATAAAATGATTAAAAATGATAAATTAGAGCCTCTTTGACAAATTTTTATCCATTTGGAGCAAAATTTGACAAAAATTGCTTTGACACAGTTTTTGACACAGTTTTTTTGCTCTTGATTTAGTTTTCAAATCAAAACTATGTCAAAGAAAAAAATTTTTTTCAGTTTCAATTTTTTGGCAGTTTTGAGTTATAAAATGATTAAAAATGATAAATTAGAGCCATCTGACAAATTTTTATCCATTTGGAGCAAAATTTGACAAAAATTGCTTTGACACAGTTTTTGACACAGTTTTTTTGCTCTTGATTTAGTTTTCAAATCAAAACTATTTCAAAGAAAAAAATTTTTTTCAGTTTCAATTTTTTGGCAGTTTTGAGTTATAAAATGATTAAAAATGATAAATTAGAGCCATCTGACAAATTTTTATCCATTTGGAGCAAAATTTGACAAAAACTGCTTTGACACAGTTTTTGACACAGTTTTTTTGCTCTTGATTTAGTTTTCAAATCAAAACTATTTCAAAGAAAAAAATTTTTTTCAGTTTCAATTTTTTGGCAGTTTTGAGTTATAAAATGATTAAAAATGATAAATTAGAGCCATCTGACAAATTTTTATCCATTTGGAGCAAAATTTGACAAAAATTGCTTTGACACAGTTTTTGACACAGTTTTTTTGCTCTTGATTTAGTTTTCAAATCAAAACTATTTCAAAGAAAAAAATTTTTTTTCAGTTTCAATTTTTTGGCAGTTTTGAGTTATAAAATGATTAAAAATGATAAATTTCTGACAAATTTTTTTTTAGATTTGACAAAAATTTGACACAGTTTTTTTGCTCTTGATTTAGTTTTCAAAAATTTTTTTCAGTTTCAATTTTTTGGCAGTTTTTTATTGATTAAAAATTAAATCTGACAAAATCCATTTGAGCAAAATTTGACAAAAATTTTGACACAGTTTTTGACAAGTTTTTTTGCTCTTGATTTAGTTTTCAAATCAAAACTGTTTCAAAGAAAAAAATTTTTTTCAGTTTCAAATTAGAGCCATCTGACAAATTTTTATCCATTTGGAGCAAAATTTGACAAAAATAGCTTTGACACAGTTTTTGACACAGTTTTTTTTGCTCTTGATTTAGTTTTTAAATCAAAACTATGTCAAAAAAAAAATTTTTTTTCAGTTTCAATTTTTTAACAATTTTGAGTTATAAAATGATTAAAAATGATAAATTAGAGCCATCTGACAAATTTTTATCCATTTGGAGCAAGATTTGACAAAAATAGCTTTGACACAGTTTTTGACACAGTTTTTTTTGCTCTTGATTTAGTTTTTAAATCAAAACTATGTCAAAAAAAAAAAGTTTCAATTTTTTAACAAAAATTAAAAATGATAAATTTCTGATAAATTTTTATCCATTCGGAGCAAGATTTGACAAAAACTGCTTTGACACAGTTTTTTTGCTCTTGATTTAGTTTTTAAAACAAAACTATGTCATTAGAGAAAAAATTTTTTTTTTGAGAATTTCAAGATTTGAAAGCTTACCTCAATTGATCCAAAATAAAATTTATTGTTTATTTTTTCAAAAAAAAAAAAAAAAAAAAAAAACTGAAATTTTTTGAAATTTATTCTCATAATTAATTTAAGAATATTTTTTTAAAAGTCATTTTAATAATTGATTTTTTTAATTTTTTCAGTTGCCTTTTTATAAATTTTCTTCAAATTTTTTAATTTTCTTATAATTTATTGCTCATTCTTGTTAACTTGTTTGAAGGTATTAAATTTAAAAAATTCACAAAAAAAAAATTTATGAAACTTTACCTTAAATTTCACCCTTGAAACTTCACAAAAGGTATTTAAAGGCACATAACTTGTCAATTCCATCAAAAATTCATCATTTTTTAAACACCCCTTTAACAGTTCTTCCTCCTTTTCAATTCAAAACTATTCAATTTTTACATCATTTCACACGTGCTCTCTATTAAAAATGCAAAATTTTCAAGCAAATCAATCATTTTGCGGTCCAAATCCCATTTACGGCAAATCCCGATCAAATTTTTCTCGCATGTAATCCCATAAATATGACAAAAATGGAATATTGATGACCATTATCCATCTTTAATCAATGGATCCGACCTCGAAATGTAAGAAGAATCCTTGAAGACGAAGAAGACTTACCACACTAATGTCGAATTGATTGCATTCGAATCATATTTTTTTTTGCTGTTGATTGATGGGATTTGATTCGAATTTATTTTGTTCGACAATTTCTCGGAGACGAGGAGTGACGATGATAAAAAAATAATTGCAATTTATTTACTCTCGAATCCAATCCAACTTTGATGGTCTTTGTACGTGTTTGAAATTTTTCTTATCAAAAGCATCTGCATTTTAATGATAAAAAATCGTATCAAAGGCTGAAGTTTTTCTTTCTTGCGAAAACGAAGAAAAAGTACTTTGAGGAAAAACTTTTGCGCGAAACACCTTTTTGAGCGCAACTTCCATCAACCATCCACTTCATTATCATTTTTGATTAGATTACGCGCGCAAAAGGAATGCTTTTAAAGTGATAAATAAAAAAAATTAATCATATTTTCACGAATAACGAAACTTTTTCCCTTTTGATCTCTTTTTCTCTCGTTTTTTGCATTGAAGACCAGAGAAAAAAAATTATTCATCAGCGAACATTGGAAGCGTCACGAAACAACACGCGACTTTTGTCAAAACAACACACGAGCGGAACTAACCTTATGACAATAAAAATCTGTGCGATTCACGGTAACGAACGAACGAGAGATAACGGTAGCTCAACACGTGTGGAAGAAATTAGAGGGGTAAATATTTAAAAATAAATCAATTATTGTTATTGTAAAAGAGAAAGGAAAAGTTTTTATCAACGCGGGAAATCGGGGGTTTGATGCTCATTCATTCGGCTTTGTTATGACAATTAATTTAAATTAATCAAATTTTTCGAGTTTGATGAGTCAATCAGATGATTACTTAATTTTATCATTATTATGGTGTTGTGGTTGGAATTTTTTGTTTTTGAATATTTAAAGAGGTTCATGGAATGTTAATTAATTAAAAAAAATAATTTTGGTAGATTAATTAGGAAAAAAAATTATTTGCACGAGTTTTAGTTTAAAATTTCAAGATTTTAATTTTTTTCTAATTTTTAAATATTTTTTAAAAAATAAAAAAAAGTTTTTAAGGTCAAAACAACTTTAATGAGGTTAAAATCGGATTATTTTCGTTAAAAATTTCAATATTTAATTTTATGAATGACATTTAATACTGAATTTAAGTTTTTTTGTACTAAAAATTAATAAAATTTTATGATTTTAGATTTTTTGCTGTAATTTCTGATATTTTTTTCAATTTTATATCAAAATTATGAATTAAGAACCCTTGTTTAATACTTTTTAGTGCAATTTTTTCAATATACTCAAAAGTTTTGAGGTTTCGAGTTAATAATTTCTACTCAATTATTTTTTTAAACAAAAAAATCAAACATTCAATTCTAAAGAGATCTTTTTTTTGAGAAATTCAAAACTTGACAGTTAATAATTTGAAAATCGCTATTTTGCTAATTCAGACAATTAAATTGTTCTAAATTTTAAGAAAATTTCATTGATAATCCTGTTTTTTTAAATTTTTATCAAGCAATGCTTAAAAAGTACACTTTTGAGATTCGAAAAGCTTCAGTTTTGAAATAAAATTCAAAGACGCCATATTGATCTGATAAAAAAAAGATCGTAACGGTCAAATTTTTTGAATTGATATTTTCACATTTTTTGCAATTTTTTTCAAAAATTTTATGCAGTAACTTTAAAGCTTTTTTAAGCATCTTAACAAGACAATCTTAACTTAACAAGAACTTAAAAAAATTAAATATTAATTTCAAAAATTTGACCGTTACGATCTTGCTGATCTAATCTTGAAGATCAAAGCCCTCTATCGAGAAAATTTAAAAGTTCATATTTTTATTATTTTTTTTTTAAATTACAACAACCCTTCAATGAAAGAAAAAAGAAAAAGAAGACGTAATAAAAAAAGAAAAAAATTAAATTAAAAACAAACTTTTACAATAACAACAAATCCTTCAACTTTTCTCCTTCTTCTTCTTTTTATCTCGTGGCATGATAACGACACAAACACACCTCGTGAAATTTAATTTTTTTCCTTCATCACAACAGACTTACATAAGAAGACACAAACAAGCGAAATAGTTTTTTTTTATCTCATAAGAAGTTGATCACAATTTATTTTATTATAAATTTTTCCATCGTCACTCATGTGACAGAAGACAAACAGACAGACAGCTAGACGTTAAATAGACAGACGAAGCATCTTTGTAAACCACGCCTTGTTGCACGTGCAACGCCTCCAATCGACAATTTACTTCGATTGGACAATGTTGATAAAGAAAAACAATAAAAAATATAGAAAAAAAAACTATTTTTGTTTGTTCTCGCGTGCGCTCATCTCTACACGCACGGATGCTGCGTTGTTGTGTCCTGCGAACGAAACTGACTTGCATATGTTTCCGTTTTGTGTACCGTGTGCGAGCCCGTATGAGCATCCGGACAACAATTGTTGTTGTTTTTGATTGTTTTTAATGTTTTTCTTGTCTTTATGATCTCTGCGCAGTCGCTTTTCCTCAGAAAATTTATCTTCAAAAATTATTTTTCGCCTTAAATTCCTCCGAAAATTCAATTTTTCATCATTTTTCCCTTAAAAACTGAAAAAATTATAAAAATTTAATTAAAAATTGACATTTAATCCTTCACGTGTGAAAAACCGTGGGAAAATCTCGTGTCCCATAGACACTCATCTCGCGTATAATTTCTAAGCCAATGCAGAGAACGGGACACTTTCCATGCGAAATACACACAAAACACGAGAAAATATGTAAAATTTGTCAATATAAATGCGCATATGCTAGAATTTTTTGTGCTCTCGTGTGTTTGATCGAGAAACGTCGTGTGTGTGTTGCCTGTACGGCGGTAATTTATTTGAACGACGAATCATGAACGGCGATTAAGGCGGAGAACCTGTTGTTAGGCTTCGAGTTGTAGCTATGACTTCATGTAGGCTTCTGTCGCACGTTGTTTGCGGTTGTGTAGCTGAAAATGTGGAGAGATGCTGTGTGAGGAGTTGAAGAGGCTTGAAAAGTGGAAATTTTAATGGAAAAATGGTCAAGAGTCTTGAAATTTTTCATGAGTTTTAGTTTAATGAGAGGAGATTTTTTTTTTGTTAGAAGAGAATTTTTTGTTAAAAAGTTGATTTTTCGAGAGAAAATGTCCTTTTTTGAGAAATTTTTGGGTCTCTTAAGGTTAAATTGTTGAAAATTTTAATTTGAATGAACAAAATTTTTGATGAATTAAAGTTAGTATTTCAAAAATTATAAAATTTAATCTAAAATTGAACCTTTTTTGTCTTAAATTTCGTTAATGTGTTCAATTAATGGAAATTTTTGTGTAATTTTTCACAATTTGGTTAAAATGATTTTAAATTTTTAAATATTTTTTTTAAATTTTGTTGAAAAAAATTAATTAAATAAATTTTGTCCTATAAAAGTATCAAGAATTTTACAAAAAAATTATGAATATTGCTTAAAAATTATAAAATAAAAATTAAATTAATTTTTTAAATTTGAAAAAAAATAAAATAAATTAATTTAAATTTTAAATTAAAAATTAAATAAAAAATAATTTTAAAAAAAATGAAAAAATTAAATTTTAAATTAATTAAAATAATAATTTATTTATTTAAAAAAATTAAATTTAAAATAATTTTTTAAATTAAAATAAATTTTTTATTTATTTTTTATAAATAAATAAAAAAAATTAAAAAAAAAAAAATAAATAAAAAAATAAAAAATAAAATAAAAAAATAAAATAAAATAAAAATTGAAGAAAATTCAGAAAAAAAGTAAAATTTTTATTGAATTTGTTTTTTAAATTATTCTTTTAGAAAATAAAAAAATATATGATTCAAAACATTAAATTTACAAAAAAAAAAAAAAAAAAAAAATACAAAAATTTAATAAATTAGTTGTAATTAATTTTTAATAAATTTTCAAAATATTTTTTTTTATTTTTTTTTTTAATTTTTATAATTTTATTAATTTTTTCCTTTTAAAAAAATTAAATTTTTGACAATTTTTGTAAATCAAAGATAAAAATTCTTCAAAAATTTATCAAAAATCTCTTCAATTTCAACTCAACAAGTCAAAACCCAATAATTTAAACCACACTTAACGTCACGTGTTCCCAATCCACAAGCTGTTAAATTAATTAACTTCCTCACCATACAAAATTTTTCAATATTTTGCCTTTTAAATTGAACTTTAAAACATTTCAAGGGGACCACTGACCATTCCGTGACTAAATATTGACCAATTATCAAAAATCTATTAAATGATTAAATTTTATTGAAAATTTACGGAAACACGAGGGTGTACAAGAGAAGAGGAGAAAAAGACAAAAACGCAACATATTGTCAATTATGTTGAAGCAGCTCGTAAAGACAGGAGAGAGTGTCGAGTTATTGAATTGATTTAATTGAGCGAATCATTGAGGTTGAAAGATTTTACAATTGATTTGGCACCCATTAACTGATTTATTATCATGCGGCAAGTGTGTTCCCTTCGCATTTTTGGGAGCGCAAAAGGCAATAAACTCACGATAAATGTTCCAATTTGAATATAAAAGTTGGAAAAATTGTTATTTTTTGCGTAATTCCAATATTTATTGACGAGAATCTTTGATCGTAACGTAAAAAAGAGAAAAAAAGAAGCTGAGGTGAGTAAACACGAACGATAAAAATGCATTAAATTGCTTTTTTTTCACACATCATCATACATGTAAGTCCTTGTAAGTCTGTCTAATGTAAACACTTTCGTATCAAAAATAAATAAAAATTTACGGTCTTTGATGCCAACGAAGTTTCTTCAGAAGCACAAAAAATAAGACATTATTAAAAAATGTTCAAAAGGTTTTTTTTTTGCTTTTTTCATGGAAAATACGAGAGCGATGCGGTTTGTTTGTTCGGTTCCATGCATGTTTGTTTGAGCCAAAGTTGAGCTCTTTTCTCATTTTTATTTATTTTTTTCTTGCTTTTCAAAGACAACATACATCCACATACTCTTGCTCGGTAATATAATGATAATAATGAAAAATAGAAAAAAAAACGTTGAGGAAGAGAAGAAAAAAAAACGGAAAACTGTTTGGAAAAATATTGCATGCATTTATTCATGACTTTTTTGAGGTTGGTTTTCGGGGCTTCCGCGTGTGTGTAATTTTTTTATGCTCATAAGAGTGTCTTTTTTAAGAGAAATTAAAGAAAAAATAATTTTTAGAGAAAAAGAATTTTTTTTCGAAGAAATTTTGAAAGTAATTTTTTTTTTAATAGAAAATTGATCAAATTTTATTAAAAGTATATAAAAAAAATTATTTATTAATTTTTTTTAAATAAAAAATTAAATTAAATATTTTTTAAAATTTTTGTAATTTTATTTTATTTCATACTAATTATAATTAATTAAATAAATTTGTTCAATAAAAAATTTTCTTGATTTATATTATTTAATAAATTATAAAAAATAGAACATTTTTCTCTACAAAATTACTATTTTAGTAAAAAATTTTTAAAAATCTTATAAAATGTTATAAAAATTTTAATAAATAATTTAATAAATTAAATAAAGGGTGAATTGTAATTTTTTTTTTAAATTTAATTCACAAAAAAAAATTATTTAATTTATTAAATTATTTATTAAAATTTTTATAACATTTTAGAAGAATTTTTTATAATTTTTCACTAAAATATTAATTTTTGTAGAAGAAAATGTTCATTTTTTTTTTAAATCCATTGAAAAATTTTTAAACTATAAAACATATTTTTCTTTGAAAAATTTTAAATAGTTTTTAGAAAAAAAGCAAACAAAACTCTCATTTAATTTTTAAAATTTTATTTCGCATTTTTTTTATTTTTTTAATATTTTTTTTTATTTTTTTTTCAATAAATATTTTTAGTTATAAAATATCCTAAGTATTCATAGAATTAAAAAAAAATTGACCTTTTTTATTAAAAAAAAAAAAAAAAATATCACTTAGCCATTAACTTTAAATGACATTTTCAGCACTTTTCATTAAAAAAAATGAAATTCCGACATATATCATGATTGAAAATGAATTTTTTTTTCTGCATACATTTTTCTATTTTTATTTCAAATTTATTTTTAAAATAAAATAAAATAAACAAGACAAGTAAGATTTATATATGGCTTTTCAAGTCTAGCTAAATTTTTACGAAACGTAAAAAAAACGAAAAAAATACACGAAAAAGGACGACCATCCTCTTCCTTTTGTACATTTTCATTTTGCTTTTATTTATTTATTAGCTAATGCATGCTTTTTTTCTGTCGTTCGTTACTTTTTTTTACGCAAATCAAGAATGAAAGACTGAAATTTGATTTATTTAGACGTAGAATAAACTCATTAACTGTCCTTTCTCCATCTCTTTGTTTTTTAGAGCAGAAAAAAATTCTCGTTAAATGAATGAAACAAGGGAAAAACTTTAAAGAAGGCTTTAATTTTATATAATTTTGTGAAGAGGAATAAAAAAAAGTTTAATTAAAAACTTTTCTAGCACATCATAATTTATTCCATCTTCTTTTCTCTCCATCTCTCTCGTGATCGCAAATGGAAGTGAAAACCACACGAAGGACGTCAACGTGGTGAATGGAGGAAAGGAACCGGAGAAATCCTTTTTCCTTCTTCACTTTTTTTTTTCTCTTGTGAAAATTTGAATATATTTTTGCTCAATCTTCTCCCTTTTTTTATTTATGTGTCTGTTCGTTTTAAAGGATTTTTTTTCCTGATGAGAGTCGTTGTGGCGATAATTTTGATTTAATATTATTAATTAATTAACAGCTTTTAAAAATTTTTCATTTTTTGCTTGTTAGTGAGTTATTCGATAAAAAATTGTGGAAATGACGTTGATTTGTTGTAAGTTTTGATAGAAAAAAATTTAAATAATTTTTTCTTACATTTTTTTTTTCACAAAATTTATTTTTCTATACAATATTTTTATATAGAGACATCAATATTGAACTCAATTTGATCAGATAATTATAAAAATTCATCTTTTTAAAGAATTTTAAGATTTAAAAAAAAAATTTTTTTACAAGTTTAGTTCAATGAATTTTAATAAATTCAAAAAAAAAAAAATGTAAAATTTGTCCAAAAATAAAAAAAAAAAATAATTAAAATTTGCCAAAAAATTAAAAAAAAATTTTTCAAAAAATAAAAAAAATTAAAATTTTTTTCAAAAAAATTTTTTAAAATTTTTATTTTAATTTTTTATTTTTTTATTTTTATATTTTTTTAAATTTTTTTGGAACTTTTATTAAAAAAAATTTCATCAAATATTGACTTTGGATTAATTTTTAAGTAAAAAAACTGCTTTGAATTAGTGATAAAATTGTCAATTCCAAATTTTTATTGTAATTTCTGACAAAAACTGAAAAATTTTTAGAATTTTTTTTTAATAATATTGAAAATTATTTAAAAAAGCTCAAATTTTATAAAAATTAGTTAAAAATTTAATACTGAAAATGATAAAAAAAAATTAAATTAAAAAAAATTAAAGAAAATTTATAAATATTTAATAAAAATGAAATTTTGTCATTTAAAGCCAGAAAACATCTCCATCAACTAAATTTACCACAAAATTTCCTCTTAAATCAACATTTCACTTGTTATCATGTCACAAAAAAAAAAGAAAAAAATAACTTTCCTCTCCCACAATCCCTTTTAATTCCCTTTGTTGTTGTCTTGTTTTCCAACAATGTTTTGCTTTTATCAACAAGCAATTCGATGAATTCCGTGCTCATTTGGTAAATTGATGAGAAGCTCTGCACAACCAAAATGTCACAACCAGCTGTTACAACCGCAGATCAATGAAGCAGAAAATCGTTCTCCTCTCTTGGTTTATTTTTATTATTTTTCATTACATTTACTTTATTTCACCGCAAAACAAAGGCACTTTTTAAACGTTTCTCCTACCGTTTTCGAGATAATTTGTGTGATGAGAGGGTCAATGGAGCGTGCAACCATGAGACTAAATGCTTTAAATGACACGATGATACGAAAAGTCCATTTAGTTAATTGTTAAAAGTACGTGATTTGTCAAGCCATTACGACCTGAGTCAACGTCAAGTGCGATTTTTGGCATATGGTCACGAGAAAAATCGGTTTTTATGAGATTTTTCGAGATTTCACATTTTTTGGGAAAAGTTACATCTGTCGTCGTTCGTTTTTTACTCGGTGACGACTTTAATGCGCCTAAAAAACATTTAAGAGCATTATTGAATAGCAGAAAAGGAAAAAAAAATGGATGGAAATTTGCATATTTTTAAAGATTTTGCTTGATTTTCCCCGTTGTTGTACTTTTAATGTTACAAATTTCCTTAGATAGAGCTCATCATCGTCGTCATCATCCCATAAGTCATCCAACGACTGATAAATAATTCGCTGATGGGCGCGTATTTTCTTTTCCTCTTCTCCTTCATCGTATTTTTTGCTTATCCTTATCTTTTCTCCGTAGCGAGCGAGCGACGAGGGGATCAAACGTCAAGCAAACAAACAAACAGTTGTTGGAGGATTTAAAAATCAATGAAATACATTTAAATATATTTTAGCACAAAATTGAATAAAAGTCGTTGTTCGAGTCGTCAAAGTCGTCCCTGACATTTTTTCTTGCAAACAAATAAAAATAAAACGAGCCACGAGGTGAGTAATTAAGCAGCAGCAAAAATAACTGCACTTATTCACGAGGCTTTCGTACATGGCGTGTCATCGATCATGCAATCAAAGCTAGTTACAAGCAATTAACGACGAGGCGTGTGTGTTAATCGCATAAAATTACCCGAAGGAGTTGGAGGTAAGCAAGTTAATCATCGATCAATTTCGAATCTTATCGAAAAAGTTGATAAAATTTGACTTAAAATCACTTTTTTGTTGATTTTGAGCCCTGAGGGTTTTATCACCTAACCTACGATTAAAGGTAATTTCTCATTTATATGGTTTTTTATTAAGTGCCATATTGCGTGCAAGCTCAATTAAAGCTTCAATCAAAAAAAATAGCAACATTTTTATTATTATTACATTCTCTCTTCTATTACCAAGTACGTAGAAAAAAATTACTGATTCAAAATATTACACGATGTAGTTAGGTATATGATGAATTAAAAAGAACATAAAAGAATATTAAAGTTGCTTTGTTAATTTTATTTAATGAATAAATCGTATAAATGTTGCTGTTGTTGTTATATAATGATGCGATTGTTGTGTGAAAACAAAAGGGTCACAGCTTTTCGAAAAAAATAAAAAATGTAGAAAAACATTTTTATTGTTCCGAGATAAGCTACAAAGAAGCTCAGGACAGGTGGATGACAAACATTTTTTTTTTCAAAACAGGGGACAAAGAAGCTCAATTAACGTCGTTCATGATCTATTAATAACTCAATTAAAGCACTTTTTTCGGTAAAACTTCATTAAATGTGCTAATGAGGTTATTTTGTTAGTTATTGTAACATTTTTCTTAAGGTTTTGTTTTTTTTTATTTTTATGAAGGTTCGCTCATGAAAATTCATGTGACTTGAGACATCATCGAGTACACACGAAATAACACGAAAAAAACAGTCAAAAGTCACTCGATTGTTTAATCATTAATTTATTAGAACATGAGAGAGTTTTCGTGAACAACATGAGAAAAGGCGCATGGAGATAAAAGTTTTAAGTCATGAGAGCGCATTTTCTGAATATCAATTTTAAAGACTAAGAGAGGTAAGAATTTAACTCATATTTAATTTTAAAATTTTTTTTTAGGTAATTTTGTGAATCAAAATTCTTTTTTGAAACTAAAATCTAAAGTTTAGAAGGCTAATATTATGATGCTAAAGTCATGCTAAAGTATCTCATTTATACTTTTAGATTGTCATGGAAAATAAATGATTCGATAGTATTGAGCTTGACAAATTTGTATTTGATATTCTGGTATGAAAATTATACAAGTGATCCTCGAGTTACAATTTTTCAAGACGATCTGACGATGCTCTGACGATTCACAAAATTTGAGAAATGGTTTAAGTTGTTCTTCTCAAGAGCAGATTACCATCCAGTCTTATTTTTAAGGGGTTTACAAGGCTAAGCTAACTAACTTCTTTGAAAAATGTTATTTCACGGATCTGTCAATTGCAGTTAAGACGTATTTAGTATCGTCTTATGAAGGAAATGGTCCAATAATATCCTCAGAGTCTATAGAGCTTTTTTAATATGTTTGACACAGAGTTTCCTATGAAAGATATTAGAGAAATACATGCTTTATGTTTGCCTTTCATAGAAAGTCTCTTCGGGAAATTTTCTTGTCAGTTCAAAAAAGATGAATTTAAACAATTGTAAGTTATATTACTTAAGTTAATATTATTAATATTATCTTTTTCGATCGCCTAAAATAAAAAAAAATAATGCTCAAAAGGAATGTCTCAAAAAAAAATCTTATACTTACCATTAAACGGACAGACTTTCTATATTGCATCCAGAAACGCCAATATTTTTTCTTCAAGAAATGCATCAAAATATGAACTGTAATGTTGATGAAAAGTTGTGTTAATATTTTTTGTGTTTGTTTCTCTAACTCTACTTATTGAATAATTCATAAAAGCAAACAAAAAAACAATGTTAAATTTTATTCGATTGACCACCCTAATTTTTTTCAACTAGTTTATAAAACGCACTTTATCAAAAACACAAAAAAATGTTACAAGAAATCACACATTTGTCAAAAAAACAAACAAAGTACATTTTCTTGAAACCGAAAGCGAAATAATTAAATCCACGGAATAAATAATTTTATCCAAAAAGTTAAGTTTCGAGGTGTGTAAAATGATGTCTCGAATTTTTTTTTTTCGGAAACATCGAGAAAAAAAAAGTTTCTTGTGCGGTCTTGTAAAGTAAAGTAAATTTGAAATTGTAATCGAGAGATGCACAATGACACAAAAGGAGACAATGAAATTAGCTCTGCAGTTATTGCGAAAGACAAATGGTGCAGAAATCTTTCTTTTTATTTCTTGTAACAGAAAAGAAACAATAAAATGGCGTCCAAGTTTTTGCTTGCTTCTGTGCGATCCACTTGCCACGAGAGTTGAAATTTATTGCCTTTCTTCATGTTATTTGCGCACAATTGTCTTTGCCTTTGGGTTGAGGAGAAAAACTATTAAAAGTGTCCCTGTTAGTTTTTCTCTCTCGTAAGAAAGTTGTGTAGAAATTTATTGCACTACTTGGTATAAAATTTAGCGCGTTCGTAAAATAATAAGAAAGATACAGAGATAACACACATGACATAAAATAAACTCGAGGAACATTAGTCGTCGTCGTCAGAAACATTAACATAAATCTTTTTGAAGGCCTCTACGACGATGACGACGACGACCAACCAGAGATATTCTGGCGCATTTATGTTGTTTAGGGGCCAAGAAAAAGGACATTTATTTTCCTTCATGTATGTTACAATTGCAACAGAGGCACGTGTGTCGTTGAACGACGATGGCACGATATAAATTAAGTGACAATTTGGACACGTTTTTTGCCCTATGGAAATACTTACTTGGCTCGCAAAATTTCCGCAGTCATTCTTAATCAGGAAAAAATCAGCAGCTAACTTTCATTTGATGCATCATTAAATTCCTCACCTGGACAGAAAAGTCTCCCTATAACTACGCAAAAAATGCTAATTTCATCATTAAATTTTTACAGATAATTAATTTTTTTCATATATAAAAATCGTAATTTTATGACTACAACTTTGCGAGGTTAATTAATGGCTTATTAACGACTTATCTAAGCCAGCTACCATGTTTCCATTGTTAACTTTTAATTTTACTGAAATTGAAGTTTATCATGCCACAAATGTTCTGAGACCTACCAGAAAGACGATGATGATAAAAAAAGAGGGAAAAGAAGATTAGAGTCTACGACATCCGACGGTTTGTCGTCTTTCGCATTCCATTGTGACATTCAATCATCAATTTTTCCATTGTTTCATTTTTGTTTTATGAATGAAATGGAACGGAAAACGAAGACGGATGATCCAGACAAAAGTCGAAAGAATGCCAGCCTTATTAGGCAACTGCTTTGGTCTAATTTAAAATACTTTTGTGTAAAGTTTTTTTTCGTAGCGTTTGCATTTAATGACAAACAAACAAAATACCGTTCAAATTCCAAAGTGACTGCAAAAAAAACGAAACTCTTTGGATGCATAAACACGTGGATATTATTTTTTTTTTGGGCTCTGAAATGCTTTTGTTTAATAATTTAGTAAATATTTGTTGAAAAAAAAGAGATGGAATTTGAGTCGAAAATATTCGAAAAGTTGTGAAGACATACCAACGCGTGTTCGAGTTTTGTCTCGCTTTAAAAGTTGGTCAAAAGTTAAAAATTTGATCTTTAGAGTATTTTTAAAATATTTGTGTCTGAAATCTTATTTTAAAAGTCTATTGAAAAAAAATTCATCAAAATATTGAGAATTTAAAGAATTTATATTTTTAATGAAATTATGCTTTATAGATTTGAAGGATTTCGATAAAAAATAGTTAAGACTTTCAAATATGATGAATTTGTTAAATATAGCTTGGTTTGCATTTTTCTAAGAAATCAGCTAAAATGGTAAGAAATTATGTTTAGAATATTTTTTTATTATATTTTTGATTCAGGTCGGATAAATGAATTTTTTATTAATAATAATATATTGATCATCTTCAGGGATAATTTTAAAAAATTAAATATAAAAATTAAAATTAAATTAAATAAATAAATTTCTTTTGAAATAATATTTAATTTTATTAAAAAAAAATAAATTTTTAATTTTTTTTTAAAATGATTTTAATTTTAAAAAAATTATTTTTTAATTAAAAATTTTTTTAATTTATTTTTTTTTTAAGAAAAAAATTTAATTGAATTAATTTTAAAATTAAATAAAAAAAAATTTTAAAAAAATTTTTAATTTTATTTAAAAAAATAAATAAATTAAAAAAAAATATTTTAAATTTTTAAAAATTTATTTTTAAAATATTTTTAATTTATTAAATTTAATAAAAAATTTTAATTTAATCATTAATAAAAATTTTAATTAATGTTTAAATTAATTAATTTAATTAAAATTATGGGAGATTTTATCTTTTTATAATTTTCACAAAAAAAAATTAAGTATTTTAAAATTAAATACACATTTCAAAAGATTTTTTTCAAAAATACTTAGAATTATTCCTTAAAATGTTAAATAAGTTACCGAAATGTTAGAGAAAGTAAAGAATAAAAAATCATATCTGACTTGAATCAAAAATATCTATGTTTAAAATAAATTTTAACAAATTTAATTTAAAAAAATGAAAATTTACTTACCTTATCCTTAAATTTCCCATTTTAAAGACTTCCTATATAGACAACTTCATAAAAATCTCCATTTCATCACAAAATCTCCTAAAAAAATCAAATAATTTAACTCTCAATTAACCTTTAACTTACCTTCCGTCGCTCCAAATGCTTAAAAATCCGCAAACAATGACCCATAAAATCACTAAATTGTCCAATAAATTACCGCATAACCGATAATCAGCAACCAGCAACCAGTTCGTCTCGTTGTCTCGCACATTCATTCATAAAATGCAAGTTATCGTAGTATCGTAACTGTGGCAATAACATATTCCGAAAAAAAAACTCAGCATTAATATGTATTTATTATCATTATCATAATAATAATCGTAATAATAATGAGGAAGACTGCGAAAATTAATTTAAATAAATTCGACGACCTTGAAGATTAAAATAAATTTTTAACGTGCTACGACAAGTGGCAACGTAGAATAATGATAATTTTTTTTAAAAAACTAATTTACATGCAGTTAATATGCGCCAAGTCAGTCAATTTACAACAAGACGCGCGATTTGCGGCACGGCTTGCGAGAAAGAAGAAAAGAGGAAGGTGTGCAAAGACGACTACTATTATTACCATTTATTTATAAGGATGATGAAAATTATTCAATTCTCCAAAGAATTTACCCGACTTTAACATAAATAGACATTTGAATATTATTTTGTGAATGAATGAGTAAAGTGTGCTTTTTTTCGGTGTTTCCATTCATAAACTGCGCCGAGGCACGGTAAATATGTGTGATGATGATAATGTTATTATTTTCAATTGTTTCAAATTCAATCATATTCTAGCATTTCACGCTACTGCTTTACTGCCAACGATGATGATGATGATGATAAAAAGGGGAAAAATAACATTTTTGAACTCAATTATGCAAAAAAAAAAGCTGAATGTTTGTACGGTAAACAAATAATAATATAATATAATAATATGAAAGAAATGATATTTGCATGCATGAAACAATCTGTTGGAATGTATCGCAAGAGGAAAAAAAACAGAACGCAAAAACAATGTAAAGAAGTAAATTTCAAGTTCACGTTCAAAAATTATATGCGTTTGCTTTTTAAGAGTGTGTGTGTGAGTATTTGCTGTTTTTTTTTGTAGTTATTTTTGCAAAAATGTTGGAATGTAGATCGATGGCGATAGGGAGGAATTGTGGTCGATTAAGTATATTTTTTAGCGTTAATGGAATTTGGAGATAAGTAAAAGTATGAACTTTTTGAGTTTCAATTGATGAGAATTTTGACTTTAAAAAAAATAACATAAAGAGTTCTTAGATTTTGAAATGAACATCCATCAAATGAATTAATTTTCGAAATGAAACTTTTTGATTATCGAAATGAATTTCTTAATTCTCAGTTTTCGAAATTAATTTTTTCAGCTCTCGAAATGAACTTTGTCAGATCTTGAAATGAACTTTTAACTTCTCAGTTTTCGAAATTAGTTTTTTCAGCTCTCGAAATGAACTTTTTCAGCTCTCCAAATGAACTTTTAACTTCTCAGTTTTCGAAATTATTTTTTTTTAGCTCTTGAAATGAACTTTTTCAACTCTCGAAATGAACTTTTAACTTCTCAGTTTTCGAAATTAATTTTTTCAGCTCTCGAAATGAACTTTTTCAGTTCTCAAAATGAACTTTTAACTTCTCAGTTTTCGAAATTAATTTTTTCAGCTCTCAAAATGAACTTTTAACTTCTCAGTTTTCGAAATTAATTTTTTCAGCTCTCGAAATGAACTTTTAACTTCTCAGTTTTCGAAATTAATTTTTTCAGCTCTTGAAATGAATTTTTTTACTTTTTGAAATGAAATTTTTTACTTCTCGAAATGAACTTTTTTACTTCTCGAAATGAACTTTTAACTTCTTAGTTTTCGAAGTTAATTTTTTCAGCTCTCGAAATGAACTTTTAACTTCTCAGTTTTCGAAATTAATTTTCGAAATGAACTTTTAACTTCTCAGTTTTCGAAATTAATTTTTTCAGCTCTCGAAATGAACTTTTAACTTCTCAGTTTTCGAAATTAATTTTTTCAGCTCTCGAAATGAACTTTGTCAGCTCTCGAAATGAACTTTTAACTTCTCAGTTTTCGAAATTAATTTTTTCAGCTTTCGAAATGAACTTTTTCAGCTCTCGAAATGAACTTTTAACTTCTCAGTTTTCGAAATTAATTTTTTCAGCTCTCGAAATGAACTTTTAACTTCTCAGTTTTCGAAATTAATTTTTTCAGCTCTCGAAATGAACTTTTTCAGTTCTCGAAATGAACTTTTAACTTCTCAGTTTTCGAAATTAATTTTTTCAGCTCTCGAAATGAACTTTTAACTTCTCAGTTTTCGAAATTAATTTTTTCAGCTCTCGAAATGAACTTTTAACTTCTCAGTTTTCGAAATTAATTTTTTCAGCTCTCGAAATGAACTTCTCAGCTTTCGAAATTAATTTTTTCAGCTCTCGAAATGAACTTTTAACTTCTCAGTTTTCGAAATTAATTTTTCAGCTCTCGAAATGAACTTTTTCAGATCTCGAAATGAACTTTTTCAGTTCTCAAAATGAACTTTAAACCATCTCCTTAACAAAAAATGAACTTTAATATCCCTGTCTCTGCCTATATCTCCAACTGACAAAAACCAAACAGCAAAAAAAAGACACGGAACCAACAAGTTATTGAATATAAATATGTTTATACAAAAGCAAAAGTTACGTTGATTGAATTACAAATTAAATGTCATAGAAGGTATATTTTAGCATTCGATTGACTTTTTTTTTCGCTTCTTTATATTATTATTATTTTATATTAAAACAGCAAGTATATTGTTTCATTAAATTCAGACTTAATTTTGTCGTCATTTTTAAATAACTTTTTATTTACTTAACGTTCGAATCTCAGCGAAAAGTTTGCTTGACGTCAACTTTTTTTTTTGTTGGCGTTCGCCTTCAGGAGACATCAAACTGTGACGCTTGTGTCCTTTTGCAACTCAATGATTTCTCGATTAATAAAAAAAAACGCAATAATTTTTAAAAACTTCATCATCTTCGAAAAGTCCGAAAAAAAAACGAAATAAAACAGTTAATGAATTATTAATTGAAATATAATAAATATGATGAGTATATAAAAATGTAATAAAAGGAGAGAAAGAGAAAAAATCATAACATTTTATTGTTATTTTTAATAAATCACAGAAATTATGTGAGCCATGTCGTGATGATTGGCATGCATGTGCTATCATAAATAATTCATTTTGTTTATTATTTATTATTATTATTGTATGTAATTTTTTTCTTCATATTTTTTTGTGTTTGTTGTTCTTCAATGATACTCGTGATTGATACTGTTATTTTTATTTATTTATTTTTTTTTTAATCAAATATCTTGATTGTTCGGACTTGGCAGATGCCTGCACATTGTTACACGATTTCGCTAGAAAAATGTCCCATTTTTGTCTATTTATTGCCGTTTGCCGCGCGCGCAATTGCCTCGCAAAATTATTGCCTTTTCTACGAAAGTGCAAAATTTTGCGTGGAATATTAAATAGAAAAATAGCTCTATTATTAGACTTGACGTTAATTTATATTCAAAATTTGTTGTCGTTTTGATTTGTAATAAAAAGTAAATAAAATCTAGTACACGAATGAAATTTATTAACAAGATTGGTCAAGATGCTCATTTTTTTTCGTTGATGATGATCAGGGTCGAAAAAAATTTCAGTCAAAAAAAAAAAAACTTAAAGCTTTTGCTTAAGTAAAAGTCACAATTAAGTTGACTTTTGGCTTTAAAGTCAAAAGTAAAAGCTTCTTAAGTTTATTTACTTTTACTTAAGTAAAAGTTTAAGTCAATTAAGTCAACATTAAAAACTTTATTTTTTCTAATAAATCAATTTTTTTGAATTTCAAACAATTTTTTAATAAAAAAATTGAAATTTTTTGAAAAATTAAGCTTTTAATTTTGACTTAATTGACTTAAACTTTTGCTTAAGTAAAATTAAATAAACTTAAGAAGCTTTTACTTTTGACTTTAATGTCAACTTAATTGTGACTTTTACTTAAAAGCAAAAGCTTTAAGTTTTTTTTTCACTGAAAGTTTTTTCGACCCTGATGATGATGAGTTTTAAAGTAAAGTAGCTGCTGAAAAATAGTCGTGCCCGGAATAAATTTTGAAACATTTTAAAAAATTTATAGTTTTAAGTTAAATAAAGTAGCGAGACACACAAATATCCGACGGCGACGCGTTTTTCGACCATCGCCCGGAAATCTAAATGGTTTGATGGCAATAATTACGAACGTTCATGTTTATTTTTATTTTTTTGCACAGGTCACCTATTTTAATGGCATTTGTTCTCGATTTGTGTTCTCTGTAGCTACGGTGGCGACTCTTGCATGCATTTTTTTCGTTGTTTTCTAGCGAGCAGCAAAATGGCGATTCGCATGGTTACTCAACTAAAAATTTTTTAAAAAAATATTTTTTTTTGTGTTGAAACCTTTTACTCTTGTCTCTTGTTAAAAAATAAAAAATTATGATTTTTACCTTGCTTATTAATTTTTTTTTTTTTTTTTCTCTCATTTCATGAATGAAAAAAAAAACAAATAATAAAAAAGTTGACAAGGACGGAAAAATGTCACACAACAAAAAATTTCTGGTCTGATGAATAATTCGTAATGGCTTCTATCTCCTGAAACATGAACAGAGATTTATTTGTTTGCTCATTCTAAGACAAGTGAGATCCCGGGCGATAACAAAAAAAAAAACAAACATGGCAAGAGACATTCGTGCGAAACATTCACACACTTTTCATAAACAATGACCTCTTCAACGCTAATGCTGACATTTGCATGCACTTGCCGTTAATTACGATTCCCGCAGCAAATAATGTGACTTTAACGACTCTCCCGCAAATAATGGAAGAAAAATGATTGACTTTTATGATTACTGCTTAGGAGAGAGATGATAAGATTTCGGTGAGAACGACGAAAGAAGCCATTTTGCGCAGACAATGCAATAAAAAATTGTTGTTTTTTTTTCTGCGAAAGAACTTGGAGACGTGAAAGTGTCAATTTTCGCTTTTGGAATGACGGCGTTCAAGTGGAATTCTCATTAAAAGAGATAAATGCGGGAACATTAGAAACAGATACGATTATGACGAGTGAGGGGGATTCATTTCAGGTAAGCAATGTTACTTCTCAATTGAGATAAAAAAAAGAAAAAATAACAAGTTGACGCCATACCATCTCTGGCTTTGATGATGAGATGACGACGACGTTCAAGTGCGATGATAGTCGTTTGTGAGACGATTGAACGAAAGAAAAATGGAAATAATCATCGTCGTTTTCGCTTTTTGTTGAGAGATGTTCTGGTAAGTGTTGAAAAAAATGAGCTTGAAAAGTCTGTCTGAAAAATTTTATAAAAAAAATATTTTTTGGTTTAATTTAAAAGTAAATTTTAATTCAAAATTTAAAGTTTAAAATTTAAAGCTGTTAAAATAGATTTTTTTATTAAAATTAAAATTTAAAAAAAATCAAAATGTAAATTTTATTAAAATTTAATTTGATAAAAAAATAATTTTTTGGGGCAGTATTTAAGCAATTTTAATTAAAAATTTAAAATTAGAAGCTTTTAAAAAAGAATTTTTTGACTTCAAAAATTTTTTTTATTTTTTTTTGATAAAAAATTTGTTTTTTAAAATTAATTAAAAATTAATTTGAAGAAATTTGAAATCAAAATTTGAAATTAGAAGCCTTAGAAGAAATTAGAAGATTAAAACAAAAAATTTTTTGATAAGAAATTAATTACAAGTCATTGAATTTAAAAAAAAATTTGAAATTTCGGAAAAATGTCGAAAAATTACAATTTAGTTTCTAATGAGCTATTAACGAATCGAAAATTAGCAAAAAATCCTTCAAATATTTGATAAAATTATTAAAACTTAAAATTAATTCAAAAAATTAACCGTTAAGCTTCAAAAAAGCAAAAAAAAAAAAAAAATAAAAAATTTTTTTTTTATTTTTTTTTATCCTTATTTACAAAATTTTAGGAAATCAGACAATTTTAAAAATTTATAAAAAAATTTTAATTCAAGAAAAATTCTCGAAAAACCTCGAAGTACGTACGATTTTGTTAATAATTTTATGAAATTTACGACGACTTTTAATAATTTCCCCATCATAACATTCACACATCATCATAACATATCTCGCTCTGTGTATCTTTCAAGTTAACATAACACCAGTTTTTTTCTATCATTTATCGCAACAATTGAAGAAAAATATATGAGGAGCATTTCAAAACATACACAACTTGCCACTTCTAATGTTCACAAGTGCAATTTTTTTTTGCTAAACTTTATCTTTTTATCTTCTACTTCTACAAAGAACCATCGTTTAATGTTGCTTTTTCATTGATGATGATAAAATAATAAATGGGTGCATATAAAACAAGTCTTTCGATTGAAGAAAACGAAGAAAATTCATCTATCAAAGAGATTTTTGGAAGAAATTTTTCCCAAAAAAAAGATGATGATGACTTGAGAACTCGCGCGCGCCATAAAACTCGATATTTATGATTTATGTTACTTTTATGATTATTTGACCAATGAACGGTAACTTTTCAGTTGGAAAGTTTTCTATTGCTTTGTGACTCAATAACAATAAAAAATAACATTAAAAATTTTCCTTTTTTATCCTTTTTGGTAAGTAGGATGGACCTTTTGAAGATCAACGATGAAACGTTGCTTGACCATTTTCGAGTATCTTTTTGTATCTCTGAACTACTGAAGAGAAGAAAGAAAACGAGAGACGAAATGTTATCAAGAAAATGTATATAAAAATAATTCTAATGCATTATTCAACAGCAGACTCTTTTCAAATAATAATATTTTTTTGGTCTTTTTTTGTAATTGTAGATGTTATTCTTGATGCTTGGATCCAATGGTCGAAGATGATGATGGAGAAAAAAATATTGGATGCAGGAACGGAGCTTAAGGAACACTTGAAGGAAGGCAATTGAACAAAATATGAAGGTTTAAGTTATTTTTTTAACTTCAAAGCTTCATATTTTGTTCAATTTGCTCAACTTTAACGGTTTGAGTTCCCAAAAAGACCTGTAAAGGTAAGTTTCTTGATCTATTTTAAAGACAAAAGTTAATTAGAATTTTTTTTTCGAGTTACTTAAAGGATTTTCTTTCAATGGAGCTATGAGACGATTCAACACTTGACCATCCAGAGCCATGGAAAAATCTTCTGAGCCTTCAAGGAACTTTGTTCTTTGACGGGGATACTTACCGATATACTAACACGTAAAAAAAACTTTGATATCAGGGTCCCTGCCCTTATTTTTCGCTTCCATTCTACTCCGCGCCTGACCAATAAGTTGTTAGAAAAGATGACTCGTTTATGATGAAATTGATGAACCGTAAAGGAAAAACTTCTGCACATCAAAAGATTTCTGACAGACGATAAGAGACAAACACACACACGGTTCCGTCACAGGACATAAATTCCTTTGCTCGCCAAATAATAATTATTGCCATGAAAAATGGCCCAATTATATCGATAACTCATGCGATTCTGTGTCATCGTATCCTCTAAAAACGCCACCGAACTGCACACGGACAATGCGAGTAATTATAGTGCATGGGAAGGAATTACGGAACAGGAAAAAAACTGCATGCTACCCCGAATCGCGCGAGTAATTAAACCTTAAGCAAAATAAATGGTTACACATTATTATTCCGGTAAAATAAATTATATGTAGGCCAAGAAAACGACGAGCGACGACGACGACTGTGATAGCACCTGCTTGCGATCCCTTTCGTTTTTTTCAGTTCGAACACACGCGGGTCCATTATTATAAAATTTATAAAATAATAAATTGCCGTTACATATTTCTCTCTTCAACGAGCGCATTACAGCAAACTAAAAACGACATTCTTTCACCTGCCTCTCGTGCAACGCAGTGCTTCCTATAAACTTTTAAATATGTGTAAATTTCATCGTCAAGGTCTTCATCATCATCGATCAATAATAAGCACGAGAACTGACGTGACGTGAATCGTCAAAATTCAACAAAATTAATCATTTGTTTAGATCTAGTCAAGAATAATAGACAAATTTGAAGGAATTAGACAAAAAACCAGCAGAAAAGCAAACAATGACGATGAAATGGGTGAGAAAGTTCGGAAAGAAAAAAGAAATTGAAAACTGCAATTATTTCATCACTAATGCGCTCATTAAAGAAACTTTTGTAAAGAAGAAGTAAATTAAGACGTAACTTTTGACGTAAGTGAAATGTTTCGA
This sequence comes from Culicoides brevitarsis, assembly GCF_036172545.1. Classification (NCBI taxonomy): domain Eukaryota; kingdom Metazoa; phylum Arthropoda; class Insecta; order Diptera; family Ceratopogonidae; genus Culicoides; species Culicoides brevitarsis. Next base: position 34,371,823 of record NC_087086.1, on the reverse strand, counting down.
ATGTCAATTACTTTCTTCTTTCTTTAAGAGAAAATTAAGCAATTAAAACTTTAACTGAAAGCTTTAACGACCTAAACAACAATTTGATTTTTTATCCTCATAAAGTTTAAATTTATGAGTTTTATTAAGTTTTTGTTAAATTTTATTTCGAAACTTAACTCAAAGAATTTTTTTCTTATGAAAAATTTTAAAAATTGCAACAAAGCTCGTTAAATACCTTACCTCATCTGTCAAATTTCCCTCAAAAAACATCTAAATTACTGCATTAAAATTCAATTCAATTTCGATGAGAAAAATCAATTTTCCCATTTCCGAATTTCAAACCGCAGACAGACATCTTAATATTTAATTTTGCACATGCACCTCATTTGCTTTCATTGTTTCTTGAAATTTTAATACGAAAAATTCACTTTAACATTTTTTTTCGTCGTCGTCTTCTTCCAGCTTAGGCATGAAATGTAGCTAAATGGAATAAATTAAAGTTAATTTTTTTTAAACTTCAAAAAAAAAAAATAAATCGTGAACAGGAAAAAAAGTCGCAGATTGATAAAGAACAAGTTGAACAAGCAAATCCACCTCTGCTGTTTCCGCCAAGCATTTTCGACGGTCATTACGGTTGTTCTTCGGCATGGCATGCGAAAAAAAAGCATATTAGAAACGAAAAAAAAAATTAGCAAAAGATTCACTGTCTTATTGGATTAAGGAAAGTTTGTTGTTGACGTCGTCGAAGCAAACGTCGAGGAAAAATACAAAATAAAAAAAGGAAGGAAAAAAAGTTATAAAGCAAATGTTGATTGAGTTGACGACTTATGTTGCGGCAGCATTAGAAGACGAACAGCGACGACGTTGAAAAAAAAATACAGAAAAATGTTACACAATCCCCTTGTATTTATCTATCGCTCCGTTTTGTGTATAGCGGTGCTAACAGACGGAAAAACCACATGCAACCACGACAACAATTTATTTTATGCAAATTTTAGGTTTTTTTTTCAATTTCTGTGCTTTGTGCCTGTATTTATTCTTTTTTTTTCGTTCGAACAACATCATTCCATCATCCGAAGCTGAGGAACATCCTGAGTAACATTCGTTGTACAAGTCCATGTTCCATCTGTCCCGTGTACCTGTCGACGCTGGCGATGACAAGAGACGAGATAACAAGGCTCAATTCAAATGCAAAGCCTTCACAGCGAGACGAAAAATGGATCAATGGACCACCAAAGTAGCTTCAAGTCAAGTTAACTTGTGGTAAGTATGAAAAGTTTTAACCTCAAAGTGCTCTAAGCTATGGAAAAAAGGACCGAAATTGAGGTTTCCCATTCATTATCAGCACCGCAAATATACCATTATTCAACATTATTGAATTGGAAAATTGTGTAACAATTGTCAAGCAATTTGCATGTGTTCCCATTGTCTGTGGTCCTTGCGGTTTTTCCATTCATTCACATTTATCACGAAAACGAAGGAAGATATAGAGAGAGACAGAGAGGAAAATGAATGGATGGTCCATTTATGTGATTAAGCAATTTATGTGATTTATCATCCATCCATTATTTGATGCCAACTTTAAAAGATTGGTGACCGCATTCAACTCGACTTTTGTTGCAAACTTTTTAATCAAACGTAATTTTCATATCCTTGTCATTCATTTTGTATGCCCTTTTTTTCAGGAGAATGAATTACTGCTAAAAATAAATGAAATGATGTGTCATGTCAGTTTGTCGTCACTTTTCTCTCCTTGCTTAAAAAAATATTCTATATCGCACGAAGAGAAGCAAGCAACGACGAAAAAATGTTATTATGATGAAATGAAGTGTAAATAAAGTAATAAGCGAAAATTTATTTAGTGAATATGTTTTAAGGAGTTTGCTGTAAAAAAAAAGAAACGGTAACGGGCGCCAGATCCTTTTTTTGCGTTGGCAGAAGGGATGGAAGATGCGTCAAAGTAGTTTTCTTACAAATGAAGCGAAATGAAAGAGGAAAGTAGGGGTAGCAGAAATTTTGTGACGACAATGAGACTTTGAGTTTTGCAAGAAAAAATCAATGAAATGTAAAGTCAAGGATCAAGAGGTAATTAAAGTTTTTTGAGTTCATTTAAATAATTGTTAACTTTATTTTTAGATTTTTTGAATTTTTAGACTCTTTTGGATATTTGTAGTATTCTTAAGTCTTGTATCAGTTGCTGAAAATAAAATTTAAAGCAGAATATGAAAAATAACTGAAACGAGATTGGTTAATGCAAGCTATTGAAAGTGTAGTGAGTGATACACGCTAAACCTTAAAATTTTAATTTAATTGAAGTATGCCTAGAAAATGATTTTACTCAATTTATGATGAAATAAAAACAAGTAAACACGTAGCTTTAATAAACCCGCTATAAAAGGATGGTTTTTCGTAAGAAAATTGCAAGACAATAAATAGCAATCAGGCTAAATTCAGACTTCGAGAATAACAAAAGTTTTGACATACTGAAGGAAGAGTCCCATAAAGCACATAAGCTGCATATAACATCCTTCATATAGTTTCCAAAGAGGAAGAATTAATCTTACTGATGAGAAAAGTTTATACAAATGCCTTTATTAAATCATCCAAAGGAGATAGTATTGAAGCTTATACAAGGAAAGAAATTGAAAGCAACTGGAGAAATAGCAAGATGACTGATACCTCGACTGATACTTATCAAAAAGCGTTTGTTGAGGCAATGGCAAATTTCGATGGTGAAGATCAAATTAAAAAAATTATGGAATCCATTGATAAAGCCTTTGATTGCAGCGAAAAATTGTACCATTTGAGAAAACTTTCCGAAAATGAAGTGGAGATGATGACAGATCCAAAGGCATTAAAGAAAATTGGGATCAAAATTGAACTTGATAAATTGACTGAATTCCATCGAAAAATATTACTTTTTAAAAAATCCATTAGAGTTAAGTTATAGAAATCCATGTGAAAATTAACCAGAGCAGCGTGTTTTGTAATTGCAATTCGCTACTTCAAAAAAAAAGAAAATAAGAATACCTTTACGTCTATTGAATTTTCATAAGTGACTTTAAAATAATTTCAACAGAAGGAACGACCAAAATTTTTTTTTAGAGTCAAGATTATTTTAGTTCATTTCAAAAGATTTTCTAAAATAATTAATTTTTCAAATTCAATTCAATTTTCATCACATAAACTTTTTTATTTGAGATTTTTTAAAATTTGAAAATTTTATCAATACTTGCTTAGAAAAATATTAAAAAAAAAAAAAAAAAAAAAAAAAAAAAAAATTTCATTACCCCTAACACTTACAACTGAATTATTTTTTTTGTTTTTATTTTTATATTTTTTCATTTTATTCTGATGAGGTTATTCCATTAAGCAATAACTTTGTATAATTTTTACATAAATTTTTCATACGTACTCTTTTTTTTCCATCCAACTTAGTCTCATCTTATTTGATGATACAAAAAAAAAAGTGAAAAAAGGGGTATATGAACCACTTCATCTAATGGCTTTTATCCATTCATCCAGTCTCTCGAAGAAAAATCGAGAATTCTAACCTCAATTATTGCTAACCTCTACAACAAAAGCAACAACTAGAAAAATAGCTAGCATGCCATCTCAAGGTGTAATTAAACAAAAATTAAGCTTGTCACTCTGCACAAGTTTTTCCCTTTGTTTGACGAGTAACAAGTCCGCAAGTTGAGTCATTACCTAATCAAATCATCATCATGCTTCTGCGGTTAATTATTTTAAAACATTTTTAACTGTACCTCATGAAAATTATAAAAGAAGTAATTACGAACGATGATTGTTGTTGTTTTAAAGAAACAATGCGACTCAAGTTTTGTGCGAAAACCAAACATTAACAAGCACGAAGGATCATCATCATTGTTAATGTTAGAAAAAATAAATTGCTGTAGGTTAGTAGAAAACACACCTGACAGCACTTTACTTGATTTAAGACCGTTTAAGGGAACTATCAAAAAAAAAACTAGTCGTCGTGGTAAATAGCGTTCAATTCGTTTTCTTATCATTACCGCCATCAACGACATAATAAAAAAAAGTTATATTGCCCTTTTTTCCACTGCAATAACCCCGTGAAAGAATGCACCACGAAAGACGACGAAATTAAGGTACAACATGTTGGTTGTTTGGGAAGACAAAAAATATTAATAAAAGGTGTTCTGTTGCTCGTACACGTAGAAGAAAAAAAGTTTAAAAATGTTCCGATGAACATAAAAATGATAAGAATCTTAATTTTTTTCATGGTACGGAAAAGGTACGTCTTACGTAGGGTAAAAAAAAACAAAACAACAACAAAAAATAAAACAAAAAGAAATAATTAACGACGTATTCTATTTTCAGGGGAGATTCGTGGCATGTGTGGCATGCAGCAGCAAGGACTTTTTTATTTACTTTTATTCAATCATTCATCAAAAATCATCCATCCAAACTACTTTTATGACGAACGATTAAGTACTGTAACTGATATTTAATTTACGATTAACGAAACTACATCGGTAGCCAAAAAATGTACTTAAAATGCCATTTAGTGCCTATTTATCGGTATTTATTTTAACATTTTTTTTCTGTTGGATCATCATGATGATGACGTTCTAAGTGCTTTTTCGTTTGATTTGTTTTGAGAGATATTTTACTTTTAAATGGTAAGCGTGACGTGAAACAAGATTGACGTTTCAGATTTTTTCTTCAGGAGGCTAAAAGGCAGCTTGGGAAACAATTTTGATGTTTTTTGGGTAATGCACATCACTCATCATGTCAAAACGGGCGTCGCTGTGTCTAAAGTAGCTACATTTTTTGATTAAGCAAAATAAATAACAGACACCTGCTAGTCATTTTTTATTTTGAAAAAAAAAAATTAAGAAGCTGTGATATTAGAGGCACGAGGCAGTTATTAACAGAGCAGCACCGAAATTCGTTCACACAATTTCCGCAACGATGATTAGCAAAGAGCATAAATAGGATTAAAGTTAAAAATTGTTTTGGTTTTTGAAAATGTTTTTTTTTTTGTAACTATGAAATGCCTAAAATGGAGTAACGGAGAGTTGAATTGTGAAAAATTTGTATCTCGCAATTAAAATAAAACTAAATTTTTAAATATCAAATAATTTAATGGATTTAAGGATGCAATTTATTGAGCTTTAGTAGAATTAAATTAAGCTCATTATTGATTTTTGATTATTTTATTTCACTTTAAATTACGTTTTTATTTAATTAAATAACATTTTTTAGAATTAATTAAATTAGATTTTAAAATATTAAATTTTATTTTAAATTTAATTGATTAAATTTTTAATAATTTAATTTAATTTATTTTAAAAAAATATTTAAAAATAATTTTAATTAATTAAATAATTTAAAAAAATATTCAAAATAATTATTAAAAAATGTTCAATAAATTTAAATACCTAATAGTTTGGTAGTTAATTTTTAAATATTTTTTAAAAATAAATTAAATTTAAATTTTATTTTTAAAACATTAAATTCAAATTTAATTAATTAAATTAAAATTAAATTATTTTTTATTTATTTTTAAAAATATATTATTTCAATTTTATTTTTTTTTATAATATTTTAAAAATTAATTTATTGAATTAAATAATTTTATAAATACTTTAAAAAAATAATTAAAATTATCCAAAATAATTAAAAAAATATATAAATTTGGTAAAAAAAATAATAGTTAATTATCTTTTTAAAATTTTCTTAAAAAAAATTAGCTATAAATTAAATAAAATAATTTAATTTAATTTAAAAAATATTTAAACTATTTTTTTTCATTTATATATTTTTACAATTATTTCTAAAAAATAATTTATTTTTTTTTTAATTTAATTAATTAATTTTTGAAATGTATTTTTAACAAATATATAAATTTTAAATTATTTGTCTTGAAAAATCAAAAATTTAGAGAAACATAAAATTTTCACATTGTAAAAGAGGAGAATTTTACAAAAATTATCGAGTGTAAAGCCACAAGGTATTTACATAAATTTTCGTGTGAGAGTGAGCACAAGCAAAAATTGTTTGTTGTTGAAATTTTGTTTTTTCAGTTAAACCCTTACCTACTCTTCGCCTTTAAAATTTTCTATTTTTCAAAAAATAATACGCTTTTCTAAACTTTTTCCTCTGAGCAGAAAATAAAAGGGAAATCTATTCCTTTTTATTTTTTCGCTTTTATTTCAAACATCAAGACAGGGAAAAGTTTAATTTGATTTTTGTACAATATTTACATAAATAAAATTATGTTAATACGCAAGGTATTTATTTTATTTATAAATTTATTCTCTCAACTTCATTTTTTTTTTCATTTTCTTCCATCAAGCGAGCCATCCGAGTTGACAGACAAATAATCTGTTGAAGATGTCACTACCCATCAAATAAAAAAACAAAAATAAAGTAAATCTCTAATTGTCATCCATTTTGATTTTTTTTCCACGCAAATGCACTTTTTTATGTGTGTCTCTGCGTTGCTGTCCACGATTCTGTGACTCCGTTGACTGACTGAGTGTTCACTCAAGTGAAACTTACTTTTTTTTTCATTATTATTTTTCTTCGTTTCCATTTTTTTTCTCTCTCTCCGTCTTTTATATATTTTTATTATTAATAATGATATCTTGACGTTGTTCACTCACTCTGGCTGATTATCAAACACATCAAGCTCAAATCAAACAGAATAACAACATGAAATAAATGTACAAGAAAAATAAATTTATTAAAACAAAAAAATAAACGAAAAAAAAAGAAATGAAAATCATGAATATTCAATGAAAACAGAAAAAAACAACGGTTTTACCAAATGTCGCAAACGAATGGCGAATAAAAAGTTGCTCTGAGGAAAGGGGATAATGGTTAAAGTGTATTTTTCTTCAGAAAATTTAAATAGTTAATTTAAAATTTCAAATAATTTTTACGAAATTTTAATTTTAAAGACTTTTGAATTAAATTTTAAGGAAATTTTGGAAAATCAAGGTCTAAAAATTACTTTTCTATCAAGTTTACGATCAATAAAGGTCTTTGATGAAAGCATTTTTGAGCAAATTTGGTAATTTAACAAAATTTAATACTTAAAGCAATTTTTGTCAAAAAAGTATCAAATTTGGTCTTTAAATTATTTTTTTTTTTATTTTGAATCCAAATTTATGATTTTTGAACAAAATTAAATTTTTAAAAATTTTTATTTTTTTTTTAATTTTAAAAATTTTTAAATTTTACGTTTTTGAATTAATTTTTAATTTCTTATTTAATTTTTAATTTCCTCTCTTAAAAATTTAAAATTTTTTTTCAACGAAATTTTTTTTTTAGCCAAAAGAGACATTCTTGAAAAAATTTCATTAATTTTAAAAAAATATTTCATTTTTGTTAAAATTAATAAATTTTTATTTTTTTTAAAATAAATTTTCAATAACGGACAGACAAATAATTTTACCTTAACTCAAACTCTAAAAATCCAAAAAATGTCACAAAATTGAGACAAATTATGTATTTCGCTTTTTTTGTTTATTTTTATATAAATAAAAAACCATTCGTGAGGAAATTGTACAACACGTTAATTTTTTAAAAGGACAGTTTCTACTTCATTTAGACTTCAATTCAACCAAAAATAAAAAGAAAAAAATTAAAACGACAAAAAAAGCGTGGAATTAAAACAATGATGGATTAAAATTCATTTTGTCAAGCAAACCAGAGACAGAGACATTTCCTTATTTAGATTTGCTTTTAAAAAATTTTTACAATTCTTAGAAATTTTTATTCCATGAATGACCATCATGAAAATTGAATATTGTCCCATGGGAAATATTGAAAAAAAAGTAGAGATGACCTTCTAATACCTAAAAGGAAAAAAAATATTAAAATTTAAATTCCCAAATGGTCATAACAATAAAATTTAAGAGTAAATTGCCTTAATATTGTCCAATTTTGGGTTATTATTACCTTTTATTGGGAAATTTTCACATAATTTCATTTTTCATTGAGGGTGATCATCCCTTAAATTGCTTTAAAAAAATCTTCTTTTCTTAAAAAAAAGGATTTTAGGCAATAATCTACCCATATTTCATGAGGATCAAAAAGTTTGTTTACCGACATGTGCGTCGTCGAGCTGATCCCTCCCACTGTGCGACACTATATCATCTCTCTTCTTCTGTTCTCGTCTATTTCTATATAATTTTATGTTTTTATACCCTTTTATTATTACATTTTTCTCCTCAGTCGTCAGTTGAAAAAGCTAAAAAATAAAATAAAATGAAAATGTTGGAAAAATGAAAGAAATGTTTGTCAAATATTGACACAGTCCTATACCGAGTGCACCCTTTTTACGTTTTTTTCTTCGTTTTCCGTGATTGTTGGGCCTCGAGTGGAAAAGTCAATATTTATGGATGCTTTTAAGTTATTACAGTTCGACTCTCGATTGTTTCTCGAGGACTTTTAAATGGATTTTAACGCGATTTTTGAAGCACTTTCGAACCTATTGTTGGTCAAAAGTTGAAAAAATTTCCTTCTTGAACGTTTTTCAACACCTTATCTCCTTAATTCCACACTTTTTTTCCTTATGAACTTTTTAAACTTTTTTAAAGAACGACAAAAAATGCAGTATTTGCCTTTCCTGCCTTCATAATTGCCACATTTCCGAGCCCATAACCACAGAAAAAAATCGTTAAAACACTCCTTATCTTGTTCCTGAAATAATAAAATTAAATGGGATTAAAGATTTTCCTCGACTTAACATTTTTTTCCTCGTTCAGTGCATAATATTAAATAAACCAGAAACTGCAATTAATGAAATTCCGCACAATATGTTGCCGGTTTGTCCATTTTATTAAAGAATTTCTTGCGAGAAATGTAAAATAGTATTTCGCTGATAAGACATTCATGTTTTTGCACCAAAGAAATTTAATCCTACAATAACAACCCTTTCGACACTTTTGCTGTGGCAGGCGAAGAAAAGGCGTTCGTTTAAAAAGATGTTTTGCTTTCTCATTTAAATATCGCAGCAGAGACTCGTAAATCTAAGATAAGTAAGAATGTTGATGTTTTTCTTATTTTTGGGACATAAATAGACTTTTTCGCACTCTTCTCCTTTTGAAACATTGGCAAACAAGCAATGTTTTTGTGGTTGTGACAGTTGCTCGATGGTAAGAGGGAATAATAAATAAATTTTCGTATAAATCCCTGTGATATTTTCTCTTTTAGGTGTAAATTAACACTGCAATTAGTGGGATTATTTGATTATGTTTTATTTGTTTGTTGTTGTTGATGTAATTAAAGAGTTTTTAGCTACAAGGCGAAAATTTTCTACAGGCAAAAGGGACATTGAGATACTTCACGTAGGAGTTCTTTAATTAAGTTTGTTAAAAATAGAGATTTATGGAGAGTGAGTTAATTAGAGGAAAGTTTTTCTTTGTAATTAACGGGAATTATTGATAATTTTTTGTTTATTTCAAAGAACCTGAAAAGGAAATTTTTTAAAGATTATTTGATTTTACCTGATATTTGCCTTCAGTTGAAAATTTTAGCTTCCTTAAGAAATGAATTAATCAGACTTAAAACTGCTTGACCCTTTAAAGTTATAAAATTGTTCAATTTTTGCTTGGTTTGAAATAATTGGAAAAGATTTCCAGCTTGAATAGAATATTTTCCATTTTTTGAAAATTATTGGGATCTTTTTTTTTAAGAAAATCTCACTTTCAAAAGTTAAATTTTCAAATATTTTGATTTTTGAAGATATTCTTGTCATTTTTTCTAAAAATTTTTATCGTTTTTATGAATGATAACTTTTACCATAGAAGTTATTCACATCTAGATAATTTTTAAAAAAAAAATTTTATTCTCTTGATTTTTAACACAAGCATTTGGTTCTTTTGGGTATGCCTTAGAAGTACTTGAAAACCCACAAATGCACTAAAAAATTTTTAAAATCTCAAAAGATCATTCCAGAATTTTGAATTTAGGTTTTTTCGATTACTTTAGGCCTAACTAACACAAAACCATCAAAAAATCTCATGCCATATTTTTTTCGATGAAATGCTTGAAGAAAGTTCTGAACTTCAATTCCAAGAAACCTGAAAAATAAAGAAAATCAGTTAAGGAAAAAAAACTTTCAAGATCGTATCAAGTACCTGCGAGTTTTCCATCAATAACTCTTACCTCATTATCCGCAAACTCCATATCTAGAAGATTTATATTTCCTGATTTTGCTGCGATTTCGGTCCAAACTCCCATTAAACTGCGTCAATTCTCACCTGCTTGCAATCCATTTATTTCCGAAATGACACCCCAACCAAAAAAAAGGGCAAATATTTACATTAATTACGTCCAAAAATTATTACATTTTATTACAAATACTTAGGAAACTGCTCTAAATTAATAGTTCCTGTGCCCGATGAACTTTTAGGCAGTACACACTTACTTAAAGTACCTTAAATAGCATATAAAACAAATAAAAAATCATAAAAATTACATTATGACTTTATTATTCTAATGCTATTCATTTATGTACCTGTGCGAACCACAAAAAAAAAAGTACATGGCGGAATATAAATATAATTGTGATGATCACGGAACACACAATAAAATAAAATAATAAAAAAATGATAATTAACTGAAATTTTTCACAGCTAAATTATTATTTTTATATTATTTTTTTTTGTGCAAAATCACGACGATTGACACCATTTTTTCATAGCGTGGTTTGGCAAAACTATATTTTAGGCGCAATTTATGACGAATTTGATTTTTTATGACTTACGTGTGTTTGTTCAGAGCTCCCGCATAAATTCTTCCGGCACGCAAGGCAGCAGCAGCAGTTAGGTGCGAAATGGGACCACGTCGTCGACATTTCGTGAGCCCTCGAATGCCTCAAATACTAATGAAGACATTAAACCTTTTTTTGCGTGTGCATTCAATTTCGATACGTATATTCGGAAATGAACCAGAAACATGAAAAAAATGCAAAAATTTATTCAAATCGGATTCAATTCAACTACTGGGTGACAAATGACGATTAAGGCCTGTGTCAAATATTCATCTATCATTCAGGATTTGCGTCATTCCCATTTTTTGAAAAGAAATTCGTCATTTGCAAAAAAAAGATAGAAATAAGAAAAAAACTCAAGAACTGCACTTTAAACTAAATCAGATTTGAATAATAAATAAACAGACAATAACAATGTAGACGTTCGTCATCAAGATGGATAAAAAGGTAAGGAATGCGTTTTGAATCGCTAATGATAACGAGAAATGACGAGGATGACATCTTTGCCATCGACGTCCTTATTTTTTATCGTCGTTGTCATCATCATTAAAAAAAAAATAAAAAATCAACAAACAATTTTTGATGTTCTTCATCGCTTCATTCACTCCATCATGAAAAGTTACTTTGAAAATTTTTTTTCTTTCATGATATTTAGTGAATAAAAAATCTGTTTCGCATATAAAACAGCTCGTTAAATTAACATAATTTGAGTCGATAAACTTCTGCAAGAATGAACTCTCTCTCGTTCCATCTTTCTATGACTTGCCTTTGCCTTGCTTAACATCCAGCTAAACATTTAAAGCAAAAAAAAAAATAGGCGCATAAAATTTTCCGGGAGTTAGTCGCGCTCGTTGCTAGCTGGTATAATCGTACAATCCGCGGAGGCTTTTCATATCAAAATTTGCGTAAAACTCTACGTTTATTTATTATTTTATTCAAATGAAAATTTTTAACGCAACTTGTTGATATTATTTCCCTTTCACGTCGTGTACATGTGAAATTATATTATTATTATTTTTCATCCTACGAAAAAGCAAAAGAAAAAAAACGAGGATTGCCTATAAAATAATAAATAATAAAGAAAAAAGGTTTCCTCTTTCATTCATCCACTTTTCTCCTTGTAAACCACAAGATGAGAAAAAAATGAAAAGAAAAACACCCAAACAAGTAAATTTGTATGCAAAGAGATAAATTATCTTCCGCAAATAAAAACCATGCATATCTATGAATAAATATTAGATGGTGTGTTGTGTATTAAAGAACCGTTCAGGAAATGGGATAAACATAAGAGGAAATTGGTGTGATTCGATTGGAAAAGGCATTATTTTCTTTTATTTTATGATTAAATTGCGGATTCAAATTGAATGTTTTTAGTTAGCATCTCATCATACATGGATATGAATATTATTAAATAAATTCATTTTCTATTTAAGGAATGATGGATTATTTGAAAAATTTAATCAAATTTGATTAAAAATAAATTCTTAAAAAAAACTGAAGTTCAAGTCAACGGAAAATCATTAAAAAGGGGTCAACCTTAAATCCAATGCAACGCGAAACGAAACGCACTGAACGTAAATGAAATAATGACGAAGGAAACATATGTGATTAAAGTAGTTACTTCCATATACATATGTGCTTAAAAGTATAAGCAACAACTAATAATAGTAGATCACAAGATACATAAATTTAAATATTTTTAACATTCATTAACCCAGAACTTTTTTATAGAAATAATAATAATAAATGTTGTACGTGGGACTTGATGGATGCATGAGAATTGAAGAATTATGTGAGCGCATTTTGAGATGTAATGTACGATTTTAAAGAAAAAGATTAATTTTGAAGTGATTTCAATTTTGAAAAGGTCACAATTTTCATATTTTTTGAATAGATCTTCATAGTTCTAAATATTTTTCTTAAAATTTGAATCCTCATCGTCTGAAATTTTTTTAATGTAAATAAAAATTTAAATTGGCATCATTTCATAATCCTCCAAGAGTTGAGTCAAAAAATAATGTTATACATATTGATTAGTTTGGCTAAAAATGATATTCTTCAACTCTCATCGATCATGTTATAATTTTATTGTGAAGGTTTCATCAGCCAATAGGAGTTTCGTTTATAAACTTTTGCTTCTTTTATGGAATGAAATTGGTCGTTGAGAGATATGATACTTAAGCTTTAAACTTCAGGCTGAGAAGATTCTTGAAGTATGAGAATGCTCTCATTTTTTAGCTTGTAAGTACTTAATGGTATCTGGTCAGAAATGCTTTGACATCTTTGAGGAATCTTTGTAACGTCAAGAGCAATTGACTCATAAGACAATTAAAAGAATCTGTAAGACTGACTTTTTCCATAGAAGAAGATTGTCAATAGTTATACTTTAAGGAAAGCTTCTTTATATTACTCTTCCTTGTAATCGGTTTTTGGACCTGTAAAATAGAAATTTATGTTTTAAATCAAAATCTTCATAAAACTTACCCTTATCCCATCTAACAGACAGACAACTCCAAAACGCATCAACTTTCGATTTTTCTTGAACGAACAACTTTACAATCGTAAGTCGCGTCATCATACGCACCGTTTCAGTAAAGTAGCAAAGAAACAGTAAACTGTAACAACAACGTGTCTAGATACAAAGCAAGACAATGTCTTGTTTTGAAACAATAACTTTATGATAGATTTTGTACATTGACCTTTTGCTCGATGATTTCTGGAACGGAACTGAACCTTGAGCCAAATTTCTGTAGAGAAAAAGAGGTAATTTTAAAATCATTCCAAAAAAAAAAAGGGAAACAAATTACCTGCACTGCAGATTACTACAAAAATGTATTAAATAAACATCATTTCCATTCAAATTAGTAAGAAGCTCTGCTGTCGCATCGTCGCCATTAAAATTTACATTTTTAATATTTTTAAAAGGTAAGATTTTTTCTCTTATCTCAGCAAAAGAGTAGTTTTCATCTCGTTAGAAGACGTAACAAAAAAAAATGTAATAAGGAAAACGTGTGCTTGACAGTATTTTTAATAAGATGAGATGAGATGGGTCTCCATAATGTAATAGTTTTGATGCATAAATGTTATCACACACAGGTGCATTGCGTTACAGCACATTTTTATTATGTGTGCATTTAATTTTGTTTCTTGCAAAAGAACAATAAATATTGTGAGTGTTCCAACCCTTTTTCTGTTACATTGTTCCACACACACTCGCACATTTCAAATATATCGTCAGTCGCATGCGTAACTGCCATATAAATACAACCAGATGTCACTTTGATCGTCTACTAGATAAGAGAAAAAAGAAATAAAAACGTTGGATGTCTATTTATTTTCGTTTTATGAAAGTCGCTTTTGGCTGATATTTCATGCGTAAATGAGGATAGTTGTTTTATAGTTTTTTTCTTTAGTTTTTTCGAAAAAAAATAAAAAAAAATGAGTTTAAGAAACACACATTGTTAGTGCAAAGCATGACAAGACAAGGTGATGCCACATAAATAAGTATACAACGAAGAAGAAGAATTAATAAATAAATAAAAAAAGCGTTTTTTGATCCATGACGAGGTACTTATTCTCATTTTTTTTTGTTTCGTTGTCTCACTTTTTTTTCCAAAGTCTTTAAAAGTATGGAATTTCGTCATAAAAGACAGTTAGTAACAATGATCGCGCGATGATATTATTTTTCTGTAGTGAAGAATGCTATTATTATTGTTATTGTTGCCATTATCATCGTCATTACACTTTAGATACATTTTTTTTTTGAAATCTCAGTTTTTTTTGTTTATTGTTTTATGAATTTCAACAATTAAGCTTGAAAAATAGTTTGGCGTGGCGGATTATTTAACAAATAGTGAAGGTTGGAGACTTCAGTGACTTAGCAAAAATTTGAAAGTTTTTTTAATTGAAATTTTACTTATGAAAATGTCTCAAATTGATTTTTTTAAAATTTATTTAGGTATAAAAAATAATATATTTAATTTAAAAATAATTTAATTAAATTATTTAAAAATAAATTTAAAAATTAAAAATAAAATTTTTTAAATTTATTAAAAATATTTTTAAAAATATAAAAAAAATAAAATTTTAAAAAAAAAATAAATAAACAAAAAAATAAAAAGAAATAAATTAATTAATTTTAAATAAAAATAATTTAATTAAATAAAATTTATTTAAAAATAAAAAAAATTAATTGAATTAAAAAAAAAAACAAATTAATAAATAAAAATTTTAAAATTATTAATTAAATTATTATTTAAATTAAAAAAAAAATTAAATTTAAATTAATCAAAAATTAAATAAAAATTAAAAAAAAATAAAATAATTAAAAAAAAAAAATAAATAATAAAATTCAGACTCACCCAAATAAAGTTGATCAAACTTTTGATGAAAATCCCAACTTTCGCTTAATTAAAAAAAAAAAATTCCACAGATTTTACTTATTCATTAACTCACCCACAGAACCTCCTTCTCATTAGCTATGAGTGTTGGGGATCTCAAAACGATTATTACCTGCTAATAATACCTTTGCAGGGCTTTATCTCGGTAACGGCTTCTGCTCTTCTTATCCGCTGCTCATAACTCTATTTTTAATCTCAAAATCAGCTAAGAAAAAAAATAAATAATTGTTTTTACACATTCGAACACTAATAACTGAGCTGGTAGCAAATGTACAATTTTACCAGTTAATTGCAGTTTCGTAGAATAATAATCGCAAAAATAATGCAAAATTTACCACAAGATAATAACACAAAAAATATAAAAATATATAAAAAAAAAACATGTTCCGCGGTGATGAACATCGATATGACAGTAATTTTAATGCGTATCATAAATAACAGTGCAACTCATTTTGTAGCGTGGAAAAAATTTTCAAACAAGCAAAGTAACTTATTATTAAGCAAAATGTATTGTTGTGTGTATTAAAAGTCGTATTAATATCAAACAAAATGCAGTTTTTGATGTCTTGATGTCTAACGGATGCAATGCATTATATTTATTGTTATTATTATTATTATACGGACCATAGACGAACAAGCGACAAATACCGTGACAAAAATATTATTTCACAAAATGGTTGCCATTAATGTCAAAATGATAGTAATTATTTTTAAAGCGATACTGTGAGAGGTTATTTTTATTTTTTTTTTTTCGTTTAATGGTATTTAATAGCAAACCGCAACGATCCGTATACTTTGTGTTTTATTTTATTGTTTGATGGATTACGATGATAAGGCGATTTTTTTCGTTGAACGACCATTTTTATGGCTTTGTCAAAGACTTTTTGATCTTTGGTCTTTGAGAGAAAGTTTTTGAGCGTTCTGAGAATTATTTTAAAATATTTTGAGAAAATAAATTTTAAGGTAAAGTATCACATTTTTTGACTGCTGATATTTTTAAACTTAATTTATTTTTTTTTTGTATCATGCTTTATGTATAATTTTTCATTAATTTATAAAATTTTATGAAAATTGTTTTTTTTTATTTTAAGGGTTTAAAATTTGATCAACTTTATTTGAATTTTTTAGTCCAAAATTTTTAATTATTTTTTCATAAATTAAAAAATTTTGAATTTTTAATTAATTTTTTTATTTAAAATTTTTTTAATTTAAATATTTTTTGATTATTGTTTTTATTAATTTAAAATTTTTTTTTTTTTATTTAAAAAAAATTTTTTTTTTAATTATTTTTTAAAAATTTTTTTAAATAAAAAATAAATTTACTTTAATTAATTAAATTAATTTTAATTATTTTTTTTGTTGATTTCAAATAATTTTTTTTCATTTATTTATTTTAAAAATCAGAGTTAAGTTTTTTTTTAAATTTTATTTTATTAAGAAAAGTTGAAGGATATTTTTTAGCTAAATTTTGGTAAGTTATTTTTTTTTATAAAATTTATCAATTTTTATTTGATTTTATTTTTTAATTTATTATTTTTTTTTCATTTTAGGTAAAATTCTATTCCAATTAATCCAAACCAAGCAAAAAACTTTAAAAAATCTTCAAAGCTCAATTTTTTAAATCATTACCTTCACTTTTTCGCTCATAAAGCACCAAAATTAACTTTTTGCAGAAGAAACCAACTCCATGCCACCCACAAACTGACCTCCAACTGCATAATAACTCATGCAGTTCAATAAATCACTTAATCACAGTGTTTACCTTCTTCATTCACATCAAATCCAAACAAACAATAAACAAACATATTTTTATCGCGCACACAAGTACCCGAGCTATTGTACACAATTTAATAATTAGCATCAATTACAAATTTAAATTTATTATGTAAAAAAAATCGAATTTGCATATCTAGGTGAAGAATTTTTCCACACACACAAACGACGACGAACAATAATAATCACACAATATAACATTAAGTAACATAAAATTCATTAAAAAATCATACAAGAGCTCATTTAAATATCTGAAGGCACCCAAAGTAAGTACCGGGAGAACGCACGAAACGCGAAAGTGAAGAATGTCTGACTTTACCCGGCTTATTAAATAAAAAGTCAGCGAAAAAAGTCGTCGTCTCGAGATTTACCGGTTACACAGACAGAAACAGTAGCGCGATTTTATAGTTGATTTATTTAAAAATACACATAATTAACCCACTGTTGATAGATGATAAATAATTCATTACAATTTTTTCTTGTTGTTGTTGCTTTTTTTACTTTGTTTTGTTTTAAATAAAAGTGAAATTATTTTTTTTGTTGTATTTAAATTAACTTCAAAGCGAATAAAGTATTTAGAGGTACAAACAAGACAACAATCATGTAAAGTTATTCAAATATTCTTCATATTATGAATAAATAGTTCAAGTAAGCGCCTTTATTCATAAATAAAAAAAAATGTATAAAAAATATTTAGTGGTCATTAACATTTTTTTCTTCAGTATGCGGGTTGTAGTGAGTTGTGTGTGTTGATGAGGTGAAGACAAAAGAGTAAATATTTGACAAGATCACGTTACGATTTGGAATAATTTGAATTTAAAATTAATTCACGGCTAATTATTATTTAAAAATATATTTAGTAATGTGTGATTCAGGTGCGATATTGAAGAGAGAGAAAGAGAGGTTTGTTTGTTTGTTTTAGCAATTAGATTATAATTTAATGAGTTTTTATTTAAATATTTAATAAAAATTTTAAATGTTATTTTTTTGTGGGATTTTAATTGAAAAATTAATTGTTTTTTAATAGTTTTTGAATTTTTATTTGAAAAAAAAAAATATTATTTATTAAATTAATTAATTTTAAATAATAAAAAAAAAAATAATATTTTTTTTGTTTGATTTAAATTGAAAATTAATTATTAATTAAGTTATTTTTTAAATTAAAAATAATTAATTATTTTTGAATTTTTATTTGAAAAAAAATATTTATTATTTATTAAATTTATTATAAAATAATTAATTTAAAAAAAATATTAAAAAAATTATAATAGTAAAAATTTTTTGTATGATTTAAATTAAAAAATTATTATTTTAAATATTTTTTTTAGTTTCAATTTGTAAAAATTAATTATTAAAAAAATAATATGAATAAAATGATAAAAAAAATTATTATTTAAAAAATTAATATATTTTTTTAGTAAGAAATATTTAAAATATTAAAAAAGCGAGGAAAAAAAAAATAATTTAAATTAATTATAAATATTAAAATTTATTAAATTTTTCATTAAAAAAAAAATAAATTTAATTTAATTAAATTATTTTCTATAAAATAGGTACCTAAGTTAATTTTACATTAACAAAAAAAAAAAAAATTAAATTCTTTTATATGAAAACAGGGAATAATTTTATTTAATTTATTTTTAACTGAAAAAAGTAATAAAGCAATAATAAAAAAGTAAAAGTAAAATATTTTCAACACATTTTCTTGAAAATATTAAAATTTTGCTTCTAAATATCTTTTTAAATATAAAATTTCACAAAAATTAAATCACTAAATTGAAAAAAGTTCAATTTTATCAATACGAAAAAACGTATTTTCTCAACTTTTCCAATACTTCTCTTCTACTATTTCGAGTAAACATCCCTTCCGTCATAGAGAAAAACCGAAATTTGGCTCTTTTGTCGAACCGCATTTGAATATTTTCCCTCGCATTGTTCCTCTTCGACCGTTACTGTTCCCAAAATCCTTGAATTTTCTCAATTTTTCTTGAAAACCCATCAAATTTCTTCCTAAAAAGCATGAAAAAATAATTTCTTTGAAAAACTTTGAAAAAAAATCCAAGAAAAATCCTTGAAAATCATCAGCAGGATCAAAAAGATTCGTGAAAAGCACTTGAAGTAAAAAAGAGAGAAGAACACTTGAAGCTCCAATTTCGTATAGCTCCTACACACTCGTACACACAGAGAACGGTTTGAATGTATTTGTGCGAGTTGAGACAAAAACTGTTAAAGCGAGAACGGAATAGTGTGGGAGTAGGAAAAGAAATGCCAAACGTTCGAAAGACGGAAAGAGACGAACATGCCACTTGAGTGCTTTTGTGTGTGTGAGTGTTTGTGGTTTTTGTTGGTGGGTGTTTGGGGGCGTTGGCAACGCAGTCGCAGCATTGTCGCGCGGAGAAATGTTCTTCACTGCATTGGAATTCCGTAAATACACACACGACAAAGTGACAAAATGGCCGGGAATTGTTCCGCCAACTTGAGATAGATGTCAGTGTTAAAAGTTCTAACTTCTAAGTGCAGAAGAATTTTCCCCAAAATGGGGGGTTGCATGAGGGAAGCTTTCGGTATAAAGCTTTCGCTGCTGGCTGACTGCCGGATGATTTGATGTTGAGGTGTGGAAAATGACTAGAATTTTAATGATTATTTTGACTTTGAAATTTTTTTTGCGCGCTCATACACACGACGAGAGAGGGTATCATCAAATCGTTTAGCAGGATTTTTATTTTATTATTTGGGTGAATTGAATTCTGAATGTATAATAAAAGTTGTTGTTGTTTTCTCGGGTGATAAATGTCTGTGTGCGGATATAGACAGCATTAGCTGCCATAAATTTTGTGTGTTTGTGTGTGTATGGGTTGTTGTTGTTGTCAGGTGCTATCAAAAATATATTATTTAGAATAATAACAACACGGAGTAGCTGAGAGTTTCGTGGTTAAATAAACATATTTTTTTTTCTCGCAACGAGGATGAGAGACTGTGTTTATGATGATGATGGAATGATGAATAATTTTCTGTATTGATTTTTCGTGTCCCTTTTTCCCATTTTTTTGAAGCTTTTTTTTTTAAAAAGAATTGTTTGCGAGGCAAAGTTGTGCATTTGTGAGACTGGCGCTATTTTTATAATTTATCGTGTTTGTGGAAAGTTATGTGCCTTGGCGGTGAATGTATGTTCCTTGTTGGCAATAAATTTTATGATTATTGATTTTTTATGTGAGTTTTGAAGCTAATAATGGGAGGGAGTTGCCAACTTCGGGAATGAAATATTTTGAGAAATTTTTAAAAATAATTTTTTATGGGTTGAAATTTTTAATTAGAATTAATTTTTAGGATTTTCGAACTTTGAAATATTTTAAAAAAATATTTTTTTATTTTTTCCGCCATATTTGTTTTTAATAGATCTTTGTAGATTACAAAATTTTTTAAAGCGCCCTCTATAATTTTTTTTTAATTTTTACATTTTAACCCGAGAATTGAAAAAGCTTAATTTTTTATTTCAAATATATTTTTTGATTTTTTTTTTAATTAATTAAAATTTAAATAAAAATTTAATTTAATTAAAAATAAAAATATTATTTCAGGGTTGCCAAATTCATTAAGAAAATTATTTTTTTTAGAACCAGAAAAATCACAATAAATAATTTTACTTCTAATGCTTTAATATTTTACTTTTTTGAGTATTAATTCTCTACTTTTTAAATATTTTTCTAAAAAAAAAAATTTTTTTATATTTTGGCGCCAAATTTTTGACAGATCTTAATAGATCTCATAAGATCAAAGCGCCCTCTATAAAAAAAAATTAACCTCAAATTCAACTAAACTTCAAATTAATTTAAAAAAAGTAAAAATTAAAACTAAATTTGATATTTTTAATCAAAATTTCTCCCAATGTAACTAATTGACCTCCAAATAACCCCCCATAAGTTGGCAACCCCGCACATTTTTATTTTTTTTTCCTTCGAACAACATTGTTTTCCTGTCGTTCTCGTCATCCTCGTAATAATAACAACAACAACTAGAACGTAATAATATGTCATGCATGCAATAACAACACATGCATGTTGCACGCTCGCAAAATACATAATAAAGCTCTTGTCTTGCCAGCTAGCAGCTACTCGTCTACCTCTTTTTTTTGTGTATGTGTCTCGTTTATTCCATCGACACTGAAACCCGAAGGCCCTATGCTAACATTGTACGCGCGCGAGACTATGAATATCTATTTTTCTACTTTTCCTTTCAGTTTTCCAACTTTTCCACATTTCATGTCTTTTACGATTTTTTTTTCTTTTTTTTTACGATGATGACAATATTTTTTTTTTATTTTTGAATAAATCGTAACCTATTTACGAAATCTGTCTGAAAGTTGAATCTCTGAAATCGAAGAGGAGGCAAATAAATTAGCGAGACACACATAAAATGTTTGTTTTTACGGGGCGGATGGCAGCGTTACTGGCTGCAAATACGAAAAAAAAGGCAAACGCAAAAAAATTTTTGGCAACGGAAATGACTGAATAAAATACAGATTTATGGTCGAATTATAGCCAACACGCATACAAAAAATGTTGTTTTTTTTTTGTATTTTCACTTTTCCTTTTTATTTTTTGTTTTATTGTTTGTTAGACTCTTTTTTTTTTGTTTGGCCTTTGTTAGAACACTAAATAGCAATATATTCCTTTCCGATAGAAGATTGATTGATGCTAAAATAATGCCAACAGATTTCCGTTGTTAATTTTCTTTCTGTTGCCCACTTTCTGTAAACTTTCGTTTTTTTTTTCGGGGATTGTTTAGCAAATCATTCCATTTGTGTGTAACGGAAATGATGGCTAATGCCGGAGTTGATTGGCATTGAGGCTTTTGGATCCAATTATTGAGGTAATAATGACAGGAAATACGGAAGGCATAAGGTTTGTTTTCGTAATTTGTTGTGATGTTTGATGATTTGTTGCGAGTTTTTTTTGGGATGGAATGTGATTTGTTGAACAAAGTTTTGATGATTTTTGTTCCTTTGGGGTCTTAAAAAGTAAGTAAAGGTCTATTTGATGAATTTTTGGATTTCAAAAGATAAATTTAAGGCTTTTAAGAGAATTTTGATGCTTTTTGAAGTGAAATTAAGACTTATGAAGGATACCTAATGCCTTCAAAAAATTTTTTTAGGACCCTAAATGATCATTTTGGGACCCTTGAAGATAATTTTGATTTTTTTTTTTGCTTTTTTTAACTTGACGAATATAAATGATCTATTTTTGAAGTTGAAAACTTCTTGTATAACATTTTTTTAATATATTTTTTTAAAATATTTTTTAATATATTTTTTAATATATTTTTTAATATATTTTTTTTGAAATATATTTTTTATTTTTTGTTTTATTGTTTGTTGGATTCCCTTAAAGGAATATTTGGAATTTGAAGAAATTATAGGACTCTGAAGTTCATTTTGGGACCCTTAAAGAAATATTTAGAATATCAAAAATTATTTTAGGACCCTAATGGATCATTTTGAGACCTTGAAGATTATTTTGAGACTTTTTGAAGATAAGAAATTTTGAGACCTTGAAGAAAATCTAATATTTTAGGACCCCCTTGAAAAATTATTTTAAGAACCCTTGAAGATAATTTTAGGACCCTTGAAGATAATTTTAAGACCCTTGAAGGTAATTTTGGGAGAAAATCTTTAAGACCCTTAAAAAAATTTTGGGACCCTTGAATATAATTTTGAGACCCTTGAAGAAAATTTTGGGACCCTTGAAGATAATTTTGAGACCCTTGAAGATAATTTTGGGACCCTTGAAGATAATTTTGAGACCCTTGAAGGATTTTTTCCTTAAAATAATTTTGAGACCCTTGAAATAATTTTGAAATATTTTTTGAGACCCTTGAAAATAATTTTAGTAATTTTGAGACCCTTGAAGATAAATTTATATCCTTTAAACAATTTTAGGACCCCTGAATGAAATTATCTTAAAATACATTTGAAGCTTCTAAAGTTAATTTAAGACCTCAAAAAATAACGAAAAATTATTGAATGTTTTTTCATTCAAATTTTTATAAAGATAAATTTCGTTCAAAAATCAAGAAGCGTCAAAATGTCTCAAATTTTCTCCTTCGACACATCACGCTTCACTGCAGCACATGGCAAAAATAACATCTCCAACAAATAAATAAATATTCCATTTTAAATCACATGTCATTATCTCTTCATTATAAAAGATTTTATAAGATATATTTTAGCGGATTAACATCATTCCAGCCATCGTCTTACAGATATTTGCTCAAGCAAATGTGGCAAAGCTTTTGTAATATTTGCGCGTGAATCCTTTATTATTATTATCTCTTCTCGTCGTACAAAAAGACAGAAGAAAAAGATATAGAGAGAGATCTTTTTTAAAACTTGTTACGAAAATACTTTCCATTGTTTACGCTACAATGGAGTTTACATACACCCAAAGTTTATGATATATTTTCTCGCTGCAGATAGATTTGAAAAGATATATTTTTTGATGATACGCTATCATATCACATCACAGCTCGAGATTCCCCATGGATCATATAAACGAGAATGAACGACGACGACGACGATAATAATGTGGAGACATTTTACCTCTTCTTCCGTCTTTCTGCTGAAACAGTCAGCGCCTTAAAGAGCGATATGACGCGATAAGTTCCATCCATCGAGAAAGATGACGACGAGCGACACACAACAACACCGACAACCCATGTAATAATAAGTAGAGTTTGCGTAATAAAATTTGCATAATTTTCTATGTGGCATGGCAAGGAAGAAGACAAAGTACTTTCTCATGTGTGAGTGTCGTGTCGTCGTCGTTCATGGAAAAATGGCAAGTGAATAAATCTGTGGGGCATAAATTTTACCCAAAGTCGATTCAATAGAATATTGGATTGGCACACACTATATTTCATGATTTTATATCTATTTTATAGTTTTTTGTCATAATTCTCTTCGGCGAACATCGATTTTGCTCGGCGATGATGGTGGCAGAGATAAAGTTAATAGGCAACTATTTTCAATGTTTTTTGGTTTCGGCATTTGGTTTCAGGTCAAGTTGAAAGGATTTTTAATCGGAAATTGATTTGAAAGGAGATTAATTTTATCTTTGAAGAAATTTAAATTTACTTTTTGAGTCTAAGTTCTTTTGTGGAAATCGTTATTTTTACAAATTTTGGTTTGTGGAAATTGATTTTTTTTACAATTTTGGTTTGTGGAAATTAATTTTCATAATTTTTCTGTATGAATGTTAGTACTAAATGTCTTAAAATTCAAAGATTCCTTAAAATTGTTCTCGAAATTCAATTTTTTAATGAAAAATGAATTTGTGGAACTTAAAAATTTTAATTT
This sequence comes from Culicoides brevitarsis, assembly GCF_036172545.1. NCBI lineage: Eukaryota > Metazoa > Arthropoda > Insecta > Diptera > Ceratopogonidae > Culicoides > Culicoides brevitarsis. The sequence goes on along the minus strand of NC_087086.1, from coordinate 34,347,546 downwards.
GTGGAAATTAAGTTTTTGTAGCTTTAAGACATTTCCTTTAAATTGATTCGAAAAATTTATCATGAAGCAATTTTTCAATCAAAATTTAAGCTTCTAAACAATTTCTAACCTAATTTATATCAAATAATCATGTAGAACCTATTTTTAAGCAAAAAAGTTCTTTAAAATTCAAAACCAAAACAAACCATTAAAAATTCAACAAATCATCAGCTGATTCTCGTCTGTGCTGAATCTCTAAACACATAAATACCGTGTTGCCTCTGTCTCACCCGTAAAATTTCCTAATTTGTATGCACATTGAAAGAATTATCTCGTTTCAATTTCAATATTTTCCTCCATTACTCTGTCTGATGACATTGGCATTTCCTCTGTCTCTCATATCTCGCTAATAAAACATTCATTTAAAATCATGGCGAGATCGTGAAAAAAAAAATCGATGCCTGAAATATTCTGTCAAAATAACGAGGATGGCACAAATTGATTCCGTATTAGCATAAATTTTTTCTGGTGTCTTATTGATTTTTCATCGCTTTTGTGTGTGCGTCGCTATACGATGTGGATCGGAAAATGAGTAACAACAATGTCAGTGAAATTAGATGTGCTCGTGTGTCTGCGCGCCTCTATGAATTTATCGGAAAAAGTCAAAATCATATCCTTTGTACAATTGTTTACTTATCGAACATAACATAGATTAGCATAAAATTAACATTGTTCGTTCTTCCTTGTTTGTTTATGCGTATACGTATTACAACACGGCATCGTCGACGAATATGGAGACAAATCAATGGTTTAATAATATCATTTGCATATCACTCGTCGTCGTCGTCGTCTGTGTATGCGCTTAAGGTATGGAAGGAATGTCAAAATTTGATCAATAACTAAATTATCAATACTTTGCATGTCTCTATTACATTATTGTTGTTTTTGGATACGATGTGCGATAATGAGGAATGGGCCGAGAAAGGATTTTGGTAATGGGAAAGGGACAGTAAGTAAATAAATAAAGTATTCGTTAAAGTCGTTTTATGAAAAGTCGTTAGTTGGTCAATGATTTGTAATTAAATGTCGACTCCTCAAGTAATTTGATAGTCTTGAAGTTTTTAGTTCAACGGTCAGATGTTTAGGAAGCTAAATTTTTTTGCTTTCTAAATTGGCTTAAGTTGCTTAAAATAGACTCTTTGCTTCACGTCAAGTAATTCTGTGTCATTCAACATGGTTTCCATATTCGAATATCTGTCTCTCAGTAGGATAGTTCTCAATGCTTTGTTACAGATCTTTTGTATTGCTCTCAAATGTTCTTTTTTTATCAGCTTCAGTATTGTGCTACAGTAATCGATATGTGGTTGGATCAGTGACTTGTACAATAAGATTTTCGTTTCTTTATCCAGCATTTTCTTCATACGATTCATGAAATAGACTTTCTTTGATATTTTCTTCATCATTTGATTTAAATGTTGATGTGAACTAATTAATTAGTTCTATTATTTCGTTCTTTTTGCTTCTTCTTCAAGTTCTTTGTGGATCTTTACATCGTCTAAATCTCTGAGGTTTCTACCTAAAAAAAGTTTATGGCTTGTGACAAAATTAGCTCTTTTGAGTTTAAGATCTTACCTGTTGGTATCTCCTTATACTTTTGGTTTCCATAGCTTCCGTAATTGGTTGACTGATTTTAAGGCTTCCTCTAATATGATTCACTCATACTTACCTGATCCCATAGAGTAACACCAGAAGTCATATAGATCATTAAATTTTCCGATGACTTGAAGTATTTCAATCAATTTTCTGCTTCCATTCATGCATTTGTGATGGTCAACGACGTCGTCTTACCTGCCCGTTGTGTCCGCATCAAGTCAGGTTTGACAAAATTCTTGAACGTTGTTGTTTTGAATTCTTTTCTCTCTCTCGCTTGTCTCTTGTCGTCGCTCCTACGTCGTAACGTATGTTTTCTCGTCGTCCGTTGCTGGTTGTAATAAATGCAAGTAATCATGTTTAACATCATCATGAGACATTGTCTGGGCATGACATTCTCTAGCTATTTTTTTTTTGCTGCTGCTGCTTCAGTTTGTCGTCGTTGTCATCTCTCGTGTGAGTGAATGTCGTGTGCATGTGTTTTATTTTTAATTTTATTTCATTTCTTGCATTGTCTGATGATGATGATGATGACGACGATGATGCCTCCGATGTAAATATTCATGCGTTGTAAATGCTATTATGTGCAGAAAATGTGTAAAATGTATATGATAAGAATTTGACTTACTTGGACAATGTTCGCTCACTCTTCGCTTGTCCGTCGACAGTAAGGTACATTTTTTCGCTGTCATTCATCTGTAGGGTGAACAGGAATTTTTATTGTTTGAATTTTTTTCTAATTTATTGCGAATGACTTGCTGAAAGTTGAAATTAAGTTTATTGAATGGGGTTTTGAGGAAATTAATTTACAGAAAATTGATGATTTTGTAACATATTTTTCATTAAGGAATTAATTTTGCTAAATTTTAATGAAAAAAAATTAATTTTAAAAAAAATTTAAAAGTTTGGTTTTAACTGTACAAAAAAAATTTCATTATTTTTGTAGTTAAAAAATTAAATTTACTAAACTTTATTAAAAAATTTTGTAAAATTTTTTCATCTTGTACAAAATCCTTAATTTTTTAAAATATTTCATTATTAAAGAAATTAAAATTACATTTTTGAAAAAAAAAACTTACCTTTTAGAACCAAAAAAGTCACCCTATTCCTTCTTCTTCAGACATTGTTCGTCGTTTCACACATCTGCGATCTTGTGCTTGCTTCTTCAAACAATTATGACGATGTTACTGCATGTTGCCTACTGTTCTTCAGGTGCTCCATGCCATGCATTTTTATAAAAAAAATGAATAAACAATAAAACCAGAGTACAGATTGTGATAAGACGACTTCGCGAGTACTCTGCAGAGACTCTGCAGTCTGGCGAGCTGCATCAATATTCAAAAGCAAATAATTGTTGCCACAAAAGAGAATTGGAAAAAGGTTGATCGCGATATCTTTTAGTCGTCGTTGTTGTTATTTTGGACTTGCTGAGAGAGAGTTGGCGAGAAAGAGACTCAAAAAAAGACAAAAGGAAGCCAAATCAAATTAAAAACGTGTTAGCATTTAATGGCATTGCTTCCCGTTGGTTGGTTGAACGGTTGGAGTGTTATCGTCAGTATCGCGTCTTGTTTTATTGCTACCGTTTTATTTTTTTTAAAGGCGTTCGTTTTTTGAGATTAAAGTTCGTAATTGTGGATGTCTGTCTGTTATAAATTGACCACGTGGTTTTGAACAGATCATGAGATCTGAACAGATCATGAGATCTGAACAGATCATGAGATCTGAACAGATCATGAGATCTGAACAGATCATGAGATCTGAACAGATCATGAGATCTGAACAGATCATGAGATCTTAACAGATCATGAGATCTTAACAGATCATGAGATCTAAAGATATGTTCAGATCTCGTGATTTGTTAAGATCCCGTGATTTCTTCAGATCACGTGGTTTGAACAGTTTGCAATAAAACTAAAAAGCGCTCAAATTCAACCTCTTTACAATTTTTTTTTTACATTTTTCAACTTTTACACGAAGAAGACCAACCGACGCGTGCTTTCGATAAGCCGTTATGGACTTTGCGAACAACATACTGTTCTATTCATTATTCAATTTGTCTGTTATCGATTACGACAGAGTGACTTGATGTGACATTGCGTTGCTGCGACGTTAGCTGGTTGGAACGTGCAAAGGCAAGAGACAAGCCAAAGAATGAAATCACAAATAAATTATGATTGAATGACAGAGAATTTGTTACAGTTTTATTGTTTCTCTTCTAGTCGTCGTCGCGTCACAGACAGCAAACCAAAGCGAGGAGAGAGATATAAAAAAAAAGTTATTATTGAGTGTTTTTTGATGTGCCAAATTAAATTTGTCACAGATTTTGCGTTCAAACTTTTTTGCCATCGTCGAGTGTGTGCGCTAAATAAGTGTGGATGATATAATAAACAACAACAACAAAAAAGAAGAAGAACGTAATAAATAAAAAGGGACGCCTTTTGATGTTTGTTTGCATGCTCTAGCGCCTCTCACTTATCCCTTACTCCGCTCTTCAATACGCACAAAAGCATGAAGATCCGTATCTTTCGTCATCTTCAGTAAATGGAAAAATTTTTTTATGACACTTATCTCGTTTGTTATCTCATCACAGCAGAGTCGATGTCCTCTCCTCCTTTCGATTCGGCAAAAAAATTTACTTTAAATGAACAAATCTCGAATTACTTTCCCCAGCGGATTTTGCCTTGATTAAAATTTCATATTTTAAAATCTGAACGACAACATGTCGGCATCGTCATCGTCGCTCGACACCATTCACGAGAGTAGTCCATTTACACTACAAACAACTTTTTTTCGTGTCTAACAACGAATAGATTTTCACTTTCATCTTTTCAATGAAATTTGTACGTTTTAAATTTATGTACGAGAATTTTTTTCTCCATCACTGTCAGGCTAGAAAAAAGTATGTTTGAACGTAGCAGATGAAAAATGGAGAGAGAGGGATGTTGAGTTGTCATACATTTTGGATCAAGTTACGACAAAGTGTGTTGATTTTTTTTTTTTGATGATGTTAACATCTAAAATTTTGAATAGATTTAAAGATTTTTTTAAGTTAAAGTTCTTTAAAAGATAATTTTTTAAAATTTTTATTCAAGAATTTAATGAAAATTTTTATGAATCATTTTTTTTTAATTTTTAAAGCGGATGTCAAAAAAAATAAATTCAATAAAATCCATAAAAATCGAAAAAAAAAAAATTTTTTTTTGAAGGAAATTAATATTTTTTCATACGAAATACGAAATTTTTCCTTAATGAAAATTAGAAAATTACAAAATTCAGTCCTTTCAATGATATTTTTTGTTATTTTGAGTCATAAGTTCTTTAAAAAAAAAAAAAAAAAAAATAAATAAATAAAAAATAAAATAAATAAAATAAATAAATAAAAATAAAATACTAAATATTTTAACTTTTGATGACTTATTTAATATTTTTTAATTTTTTTTTTAATTTAAATTTAAATGATTTTTTTTTTAAATAAAATATTTTTTTTACATTTTTATATTAAAAAAATAAAATAATTTAAATTAATCAATTAATTAAAAAAAAATATTTGAAAATTAATCTTTTTTAATATTTTTTATAACAAACTTTAAGACATATTTTCAGTGATTAAAATTTTTTTTTTAATTTTTTTTATAAATTTATTTTTTTTTAAACTTAAAAGTATAAAAAATAAAAATTTTTCATAAAAAAATTATTTTAAAAAAAAAAATTTTTTTTTAAATTTAATTTTTGGAAGAATTTTTAACAAAAATTTTTGAAAAATAATAAAAAAAAATAAATTTTAAGAAAAAAATAAGGAAAATCTGTTCAAAAGCAATTCCTCATCAAAATAATATTAATAATCTGCCTCCATTTTATCATCTTCTCGCAACACATAAACACGACACTCGCACACACTTGATTGTTGTTCTTCTGTCAATTATAGTCAGATAATACACATTATGAGATGTTGATGATGTTTCAAGTTGTTTCTTGTCTTGAATTTCTCGGCGTAGGTAAATTTTACTCGAAAAGCAACATTTAATAACATTTAAAACATGTGTAATTACGATGAAAACCACACAGAAATTCTCAGTTAAGTAGCTAAAGCGAATTCCGGTTCTCGTTTTATCTCTCGCCATATCGCCGAAAATCACCCTTCGCATCGTGTTTGTGGCGACACAGACGATGGAGGAGCGAAAATGCCCCCCATTTGCATGAGTGTAGCGAGAATGTTGCTACGGTAACAGAGCATGCGCCAGTACGAGACGAGTACATAACGCGGCGCGTGCAGAACCCGAGAGCTGAGGATGAGTTGCAATGCGAATGTAAATAAACAACATTTTGCGTTTTCTTCGTTTATCATCACAACAAACACACATTTCGGCAGAGAAATTTCCTTTTTGGATTGCTGAGTTGCGGAGTATATAATATAATAATTTTTGGTGTTTTGTGCGAAAATCAAATGTGAAGAGATAATGAAATAGGATGGGAAATTGATATGTTACGAGAAGATGGGATCTGTCAAAGATGGAAGATTTCTTCTTGTGGTAAAGCGAGAAAATTTTGGAGGGAATTTGGGCAGTTTTTGGTTAAAAGTTCTCAATTTTTTGAATAATATTTTAATTATTTAAAAAAAAAAATTAACATTTTTCCTGAGTTTTTATCTTTAAATTAAAAATTCTGTCTAAATTTCATTTTTAAATGAAAAAAAAATTCTTATAAAATTCTTTAATTTTTTCAAAATAAATTTTACTTATATTATTAAAATAAAAAATTATTAGGTATCATTTAATTTAAAAAAATATAAGTAATTAAATTTCGATAATTAAATTAAATTTCATTTAAATAAAAATAAATTAAAAATTTTAACCTTTTAATTTTTTTTTTAAAATTATTTTAGAATTATTGTTAGAATTTTTAAATATGAAACTATAAAAATAAAATTTTCAATTTAAAATAATTTTGATTAAAATTTAAAAAATATAAAAAATTACATAGAATTAGTTAAATTTAAATTAAAACAAAAATTAAATAAAATCAATTAAATTTTAATAAAAATTTATTTATTTAATTTTTTTTAATTATTTGAAAATAATTTTTTAATATAAAATAAAATTAAATTTGAATCAAAAAATTTGAAAAATTTTAAATTGCACAAAAAAATTAATAATAAAAAAAAATAAAATTCAAAAAAAAAAATTTTAAAATTTTTTTTAATTTTGTGTTTTTATTTTTTATTAATTTTAATTTTGAGAATTTTAAAAGTTTAAAAAAATAATTGTAATTTTAATATTTATTTAATTTTTAAAAATAAATTTTTTATTTTATAATAATTTTAATTAAATTAAAAAAATTAAATTTAATTTTAAAGAGGAAAAAAATACTAAAAATTTTTTCAATTATAATTATTCAAAAATAATAATGAAAAAATCCTCAAAATAAATTTCTTAATTTTTTTTAAATGTTTATAAAAATATAAAAACAAAAATTATAAAATTCGAAAAAAAAAATAATTTATATATTTACATATTTTCATAAAAAATAAAAATTTCATTTAACTCCTTCCAAAAAAATTTTCAAAAGACAAAAATGTCACAAAATCAACAACTTATTTCCCTGTAAAATTCCAAAAAGTCAAATTCCTCCATTTCGGCGTTAATTAGAATGTTTTAATTGAGCCTCACTTTCGCGCAACTTTCTTAACAACAAATAAAATCAAATAACAAAAATACTTTTTTTCGCGTCTGTATCTTGTTATTATTATCTTCCTTAACACAAAAAGTGTGTGTTTTCGAGTGTTAGTTGCTCTTCTCTAAGGACGAAACACTGAAAGAAAGTTTAACTCGTGAATAAGCCTGTCTCACGCGCAAAGATAAAATTTTAAGATGATTATGTTACAAACTCGAGTTTTGTTTTATTTTTAATTTTTATGGCTTTTTCTCCCTCTGAAACGTTTTTATTTTATTTTTTTTTTTGGCTTTCGCCTTGTTTTATCATTATCATAATTATTGAGCAAAAATTTTCTTCTTCGTCGAGAGTCGTCGAGGTAATAAACGTGCTGAAAGAAAAATAAAATTTTAAGATTATTTCTGATCTGAAAAGTACTTTTTCGACACCCGACGAGAAATGAAGCGGAGAGTTGAATGGAAAAAGGATTATGACACCACCTTCTATTTTGCACGACTATTATTGCTGTCATTATTACAATTGTAGCGATTCCGAAACGAACACCGGGGAGATGAATCGCAAACCAAAACTAAATTATTATTGTCGACGTTGGAAAAAAAGGGTTCCGAAATGCCAGTCAAGTCAGTTGTTGTCAAGTTGTACCCCTCTCGGCATTCAAATGCAATAATTTACCCTCTTTACGGCTCTCTCTCTCTCGTGTTGCGAGTCAATATTTTATGCACAGACAAAAGGTAAAGTTAAAATTTTGTCGAACACCCTTTTAACGAGACGACGTCGCATCATGAACTCCTACTATTCTCCCGACCACTATTAATCAAATGCTTCATCGCCGTAATCTATCTTCATCTGAATCTAGTTTAAAACAAATATTGCATGGTTCCCCTCTCCAGTCAGATTTTTTGTGACACTTCTCGTTGTGTGTGTGTTATCAATAAATAAATAATTGTAAAAAAAATGAAATTTCAGCTTATTAAGGGCACGGAAATTGCTATTTAGTCAACATACGAGGCAGTGCGAAACACGTGTCGCGATGAATTTCGACTATGCTAATGTTTGTTTGTTTAACTTTTCGCAGACAAAAGAGCTTTAAAGTAAACAAAGAATGGACGCGTTTGAAAATTTAATGAACAAAGAGGTGAAAAGTTGAACTTTTAATCGCAATTTAATGAAAATAGTGCGAATTTAAGGGAATTTCGAATTTTTTAAAATTATTTTTTATGGAATTTTTTAAAATTTAAATTTTTTAAAATTTAGTAAAAAATTTTTTTAAAAATTTATTTTAAAATGTTTAAACCCCAACAATTTAACAAAAAAATTTTTTTTAACAAAAAAAAAAAAAAAATTATAAAAAAACTTTTTAAAAAAAAAAAAATATTTTTTAATAAAAAAATTAAATAATAACATAAATTTTAAAAACATTTTTTTAAAATAAAAAATAAAATAATTAAACTTAAATATAAAAAATAAAAAAATTAAATTTAAAAAAATAATTAAAAAAATTAATAAATTTTTTATAATAAAAATAAAAGAATTTTTTTAAATATTTTGTAAATGAATATAAAATTTCAATAAGTATAAATCTTTCAAAAAAATTATTTGTTGAAATTAATTTTTTATTAATTAATAAAAAAAATTTAAATTTTTTTTAATTAAATATTTTTTAAATAAATATTTTTAAAAAAATAAAATTAAAAAAAAATTAATTTATTTTTATAAAATTTTTTTTTAATATTTTTTTTAATAAAAATATTTTTTTTTAAAAAAATTATTAAAAAAAATTTAAAAAAAAAAAATAACTTTGTCAATAAATTTTTAAAATATTAAAATTTTTTTAATTAAATTTATTATAATTTTAATAAAATTTTTTAAAAAATTTCGAAAAATAAATAAAATAAAATTAAATTAAAAATTAAAATTAAATTTATTTAAAATTATATTTTTAAATAAAAAATAATAAATTTTTTGGTTAATAAATTTTTAAAAATTTAATTGACCTTTTAAATAAAAAATTAACAAAAAATAAAAAAAAAAATTCAAATTTATTTTTAAAAAATTTAAAATCTTTTTCTCATCTCTCACAGTTCTCGTCATTAAACAACAAATTTACAAGCAATAATGCCTTCGATAACGACCATTTGAGTGCGAGAGCGAGTGTCGAACATCAAATAAATAAAACACGTCATTACACTACTTTTTATTCGTCGTAATCGTAACAAACAAACAATTTTAAATAAAAATAAATAAATAAACTCTCCAATAAAATAAAAATCGCATGAAAATCCAGAACGAGCGAAAAAATTGAAATCAAAGTCGTAAAAAATGCAAGAATGACTAATAAAAGGTGCATAAAAAGGATACTAACTATAAAAATATTTTTAACACACAAATTTTTTACGACTCGCCAAAATGGCATAAAACTCTCTGTTATTCTCTCAATATGTTTCAAAAAATATTTTATTCGATTTTTATCCGTCATTTAATGTCTGTTAAATAATAATTTGGATGTGCATAAATCTGAAGACGAAACGAACTTGACTTAATTTTTTTTAGGCAAATATTCCGGTAAAATATTATTCAACCATAAATTTTTGATATCTTTATTACAATTTATTTTCGGAAAAACGTAAATCAAACATTTTCCTCCGCCACATTCACTTGCCGGGCGCTGCTCGAATGCCACACGAATCACATAAAAAAGGATAATTAATTACATCCTGAAATTCAGTTTTATCCGAAAAATTTATCTATACCTACGGAATTTTGTGTGTTTACTCGTTTTTTGCTGCTTTTGTTGTTGCTTTGCTGCTCGACGAGTCAAAATTTATTTTATTTCATTTATTATTATATTCACATTTTATTATTTATGATTGTCGATATCAGTGAGGCGCTTTTTTTGTTGTTGTTGTTGTTAGCTAGTTTTTGCGGTGCAAACGAAGGCGCAAGACAAACTTTTGCTGCTAAATGAATTATAAATGGAAACGCACAAAATAATGACGAGATAAGGAAAACAGCAAAAGTTCTTTGATGGTTTTGATGAGACGCAGGCACTGCAGATTTTCCGAATGATATTTTTGCGTGAGTTTATGAATAAATTAAGATAAAAGAGTCGAAATTTTGTGCCAGAAGCAGTGTGTTTAATGGGGAAATTGACAAGTTTTTGTGGGGTGTGAGATGATTTTTTTGATGTTTAATTACGAATTTTGTTAGTTTTGAATTAATTTTTAGGTGAAAATTATTATTCTTAATTCGAATTTTATTAATTTTATTATATTTGAACATTTATTAAATAAGTTTCGAAACTTTTTTTTGAAAGTTCGAACATAAAAATTTTAAATTTTAAAAAATTCGAACTTAGAATTTTTACGAAAAATTTATCATCAATAATTTTCGAAGCTAAAAGTTCGAAATTTTCGAAAATAAGTCACTTAAAGTCTCTACTGCGAACATTAAATTTAAAAGTTTTCAAAAATTTGTGAATTCAATGTTCGAATTTTCGAAAATTTGTGAATTCAATGTTCGAATTTTCGAAAATTTGTGAATTCAATGTTCGAATTTTCGAAAATTTGTGAATTCAATGTTCGAATTTTCGAAAATTTGTGAATTCAATGTTCGAATTTTCGAAAATTTGTGAATTCAATGTTCAAATTTTCGAAAATCTGTTAAATCAATTTTCAAATTTATTTAAATTTTCAAATAAATGTTCGAAATTTGACAAGAAATTGTTCGAATTTTCGAAAATTTGACAATTTTAAATTCGAAAGCTCGTCATTTTATATTTTTTTAATGAATCAATTGACCTTTATAACTTTTAATGATTAAAAAAAAATCCCAAATCCGTTAAATAATTATGTCTCGCTTGTCTCATCAATTCCATCAATCACCCAACTGGACTATAAAAATATCACAGTGAGGGTGATTTAATTTTTATTAAAAAAAAATCCATCTATCAGTATTTATTTTTTTATTTACATTTGTTCGAATCCCGTTCCATTTGGCGACGAGGATAAACGCATCAATTTCACCTCCTTCACACATTCCACAATTCGTGTGGGTCGCGAAAAGCTCCGTGGAAAATATTTTCAATTTTCACAGCTGATTGCATTTTAAAATATATATTTATTTTATTTTAAATATATTATATTTATTTCGGAAATCTGCTTACTATTTACTCGCACCGATTAAAAAAATCCTGCGAACGTGACAGGAGTTTTTTTTTGAAGCACTCTTGACTCTCATTTCAGACAAAGAGAGACAAAAAAGTACTTGAAATTGCTCTAGAATCGTTAGAGAGATGATGATGCATCATTTTTATTGTCACGCAATGAAGGAGAAAATAATGAAAAGAAAAAAATTAAACAGAATAATGAAAGAAATGACAACAATTGGAACAACAAACAACACCGGAGACAATGGAATATCGTCAATGACGCACCCTTTTTCACGCTGTTTACTCCCATTTAGGCGCACAATTGACTGAAATTGACTCAAATCGTTTGGGTCAAGGAACTCTTTTTTTATTAATATTTTTGTCACAATTTGTCTGTCATTGTGGCTCAAAAATTTATTTTTTTAAATTTGAAGAAACCATCTGTCGCAATTTTTCTGCACCCTTTCTCCTTTCGCACTTTTCGTCCCCAAAATCGCGGTTGACGTGCAATTAATTCTAACACTTAGAGATTTATCCTGGGATTTGCCTCCCTCAATTTCGCTGTCGTGACTTTGATGCCCTCCAAAAAATTCTAAAATATAAAAAAAGTCTCAGGAGAATTGTTTTGAAGAAAGAAAAAAAAGTTAAGTAAATAAATAATTTTACGGGCAAATTGGCTCGGTCAATGGTTTTTGGCATTTCAACGCGACGCAAATGCAATAAAAAAAATATTTGAAAGGTGTCGACTGAAGGTTGATATTATCGCATTTTAAGCTCGATTTTGAATTTTTGCCCAGTTAAAATTTTATATTTTTAACCCAAGGCACATTTTGAAAATTTTCCCATTGTACATTTTAATTTTTGTCAAACAAATTTTATAATTTAACTTAATCTTAATTTAAATTTTTAATTTTATTTGACTTCAGCTTTAAATTTTTATCCCATTGCACATTTCAAAAATTTTGCCCATATCAAATTTAATTTTTTTGGCCTAATGCATAATTTAGAAATTTTCTTCAATAACCATTTAAAATAAACCCATACAAGTTTTTAATTTTTCACTTATTTTTAAATTTAAATTTTCAACCCAGTTTACATTTTTAAATTTTATCCCATTACATATTTTAAAAAATTTGTCCATATCACATTTTTTTTAGCCCAATGCACATTTTAAAAAATTTCTCGAATGAGTATTTCAAATAAACCCAATGCGAATTTGGATTTTTCTTTCAGTTAATATTTTGAATTTTAGTCCCAGCTTACATTTTAAAAATTTATCCAAAAAAACCCAATGCAAAATTAATTTTTTCTCTCAATTTGAAATTTGAATTTTAATCCCAGTTAACATTTTGAAAAATTTCGTCCCATTTGAAATTTTTTAACCCAGTTCACATTTTGAAACAATAAATTAATCACGTGACTGAAAAGACTTCAATTCCTTGAAAAATTCAAATTTTTCTTCAAAATGCGTTTAAAAGCTAAAACATAAGAAGACGAAAAAGGAGAAAAAAAGAAATTAAATTAATTTTTCTTATCCTTTTTTTTTGCTTTCTCGAGTGGCAAAAAAAGTCAAAGAAACGCACGAAGAAAAAAAAAATAGATAAAATAATAAATAAAACACCATTAGCTTATTGGATGGATGAAAATTGGACAACAACGTCATCATCATCATCTTCAGATCTCTTCTGTTCATGACTGCTTTCTGCCTTGAGATGCAAAGCAAAGCAAAAGACACGAAAAAAACGTATAAAGAAGGACGAAATGAATAAAATAAAAGCATGAACATAATGAAATAAACAAAATTCCTTAGAGTTTGACTCTTTTCTCTTCATTTTTTTGCGTTCTTTCGTTTTTTTCTTTATTTCCCAAAAGCAAAACTCAGCTAGGCTTCTCTCTTTCTATTTATTCTAAATAAAAATTAAATAGGAGTTGAATATGTACCGAGGAAAAAATTAAAGATTTCAGTGATGGTCGTCCCAATTTGGCAAAAAGGAGGCTTTTACGAGGGATTTTTGTCCGAGAATCGTCCCTGTATGACTTTTGCAGATCAAATTACATTATTTCAATGCAAATTTCTTTCCATTGGTAATATTTTTTTTTCATTCCAACAACAACCATCGAGGCAAAAGCAAAGCAAAAGGCACAAGATTGTAAACGTAAACACTATTCGTTTATTTGCTAGGCGCTCGTGGAGGAAAAAAATAATAATAAAAGAAAATTCATATTTGGAATACGATTGGGTCATGGGTTTCTGCGTTTTGTTTGTTTGGATACGAGGAGCATTGAGGAAAGTACATGAGGAAGCTAATTACTTTTCCTTCGTGCCATCGTTGTTTGTTTGTTTTGTAAGGGGACCAACTGTTGGAGTTTTCATATATTTTTTTATGAAAAATTAAATTTTTATTAAATTTTTGAACAAGTTTTCAAGTCTAGAAATAATTTGAAGAAAATTTTCAAGCAAATTTCAATATTTTTTTTTTAATTAAATTATTTGAGTAAAATTTTACAAAAAAATAAATTAATAAATATTTTTTTTTTATTTTATTTAAATTTTTAAATTAAAATATTTAAATAATTAAAAAATAAATTAAATTAAATAAATAAATAATTTAATTTTATTAAATTTATATCAAAAAATTTTTAATTAAATTTTAAACTATTTTTTTTTTAAATTAAAATTGATTTTTTTTTATTTTTTATTGTTTAAAAAAATTTTCAATTTTAATTTTGAAAAATTATAAATTAATAAAAATCATTTTTTATACAATTTCAGCAATTTCAGGTGAATATTGAAAAAAAAATTATTAGAAAAATGCAAGTTTGAATAATTTTCAAAACATATTTTTATTTAAAATAAAAATGTAATGTTTTTGAAACCAAAAAAAAAAAAAATTAAAATTTAAATGAAAAAAAAATTATTTTTTTAAAAAATTATTTCTGAAGAAAATTTTTAAGTTTAAAATAGTTAAATTTAAAAAAATAAAATATTATTTTTAAAAATGAGCTTTAAAATTAATTTAAAAAATTTTAAATTAGAAAAATTAAAATCTAAATTAAAAAATTAAATTAAAAAAATTTAAATTAAAATTAATTAAAATAATAAATAAAAATTAAAAAAATTATTAAATTAAATTAAATTTTAATAATTTTGGGAGAATAAAAACTTAAATTTATTCTCAAAAATAAAATAAAATAATAAATAAATATAAATAATAAAAATAATATAAATAAATAAAAAATAATTTAAAAAAAATTAATTGACAAAAAATCTGAAACCCAAAAAAAAATATCTTCTAAGGCAAGTAAACACAATATTTGGAGAAAAATTTAAAAAAAAAACAAAACTGGATTTCAAAAGTATTTTTTTTAAATTTTGATGAAAACTCTTCCATTCAACACTCAAAAAGATCAAAAACTCACTAAAACCGTTCAAACAACTCTCCATTAAAATGCAAAAATAACCTCTTACGTTCCTTAAAAGCATCTTCAGGTCTCCATATCCTTCTCAATCTACCTTTTTTCTTTCATTTTTTTTTTTTGCTTCTTCACTTTATTTTCATTTTTTTCTCCATATGACAAAAAAAAACTTCTGACAAAAAAAAAAACCAAAAAGGCAA
Organism: Culicoides brevitarsis; assembly: GCF_036172545.1. Classification (NCBI taxonomy): domain Eukaryota; kingdom Metazoa; phylum Arthropoda; class Insecta; order Diptera; family Ceratopogonidae; genus Culicoides; species Culicoides brevitarsis. Next base: position 34,332,483 of record NC_087086.1, on the reverse strand, counting down.
GCCATGCAAGAAACGCAAAAAAAAATAGTAGTGAGCAAGTAAGTAAAAGGTGTCGATGCCAGAGAATTGCCATTTGTTCACAAATGTAAATTTTTAAATGTAATTTCCGTCTATTCAATGCGTTTTTTTTTCTTTCTTTTTTTTTCTTCCTTCAGCAAACTCACTCACGAAATTGTGTACATTGTTAAGAGTTTAAAAAGACAACATCACCATCAACGTTTCGACGTCCCTTGGGATGCTGCTTATGCGTGTGCTTCGATTTTTTTTTGTAGTTTTCCTTTTAAGAGCACGAAGAAGAAAAAAGAGAAGAGTTTCGAAAAAAAAATAATAATAAAATAAAACGACACACAAAAGACATAAAAAGCTTCGTTTCCTTTTAGAATGACTTCAAATTTGATTCCGACTTCTTCTCTCGTATTCAAATCCAAGACTTTTCCCATGTGATTTTGAAGAGAAAAAATTTTTTTCTTTATTTTTTTTTTTTGCATATGAGCAATTTAAATATGTATTTTTTCGTTTTTCTCACAAGAAAATCGCTTGGAAACACTTTCACTTGGCTCGAAAAAATTTTTTTTAGAGGAAAAAAGCGAAAAGTTAATGCAATTTTTGAGAGATTTGAATTTCAAAGCTCAAATTTTGCTGAGTTTTATCGAAAAATTCATCGAAAATCGTCAAAAGAGGCAATACGGGTGACTGCCTGTTACAACAAATATTTAATAAATAGACCCTCCGGCAAATTAATAACAATTGCAATCAATCCGCATCCACTTGACGCACAAAGAAATCCAATTTGGCAGTGAAAAAATCGTTTCAAGTGTGTGTTGTTCGACTATTATTAGGTACTTGAGTGTTTAAATTGAAAAAATGATCAAAAATTGATACTTGAGTTATTGACTCATGAGAAGTATCATACTCTCAAGTACCATTTTTGGCACCCTTTCACACAATTTTCACTGAAAAAGTTAAATTTTTGAAGTTTTGGAGGTTTTTTAGTCTTTTACAGAAGAAATTTCGTGAAATTTTTCAACTTTTCGTACAAATTTCATCAAAAAAGGGTCTCCATAAGCCAATAAAAGACGAAAAAATTTTGTCAGATGGCATCAATGTTCGTGAAAGCGGTAATTAGTTGCCCCGAGGCTCTGTCGCAATTGAATTTATTGCGATTGAATGACAATTGTGCATATTGTTCGGCTACTCCTCGCGTGCATTCTTGTGGAAATAAGTTGATGAAGTCGCCCCGAGTCATCCTTCCTTAATTGTGTCCTCAAAAAAAGTACGAAAAAGAAAGAAACGAACGTCAGATGTTCCGATAATAATCATCGATTTATTTGCACAAAAGGTTGGATTTTGCCCAGAATTTGCTTAGAAAGGTACGTGAATAAATAAAAAGAGGAAACCAAACGACAAAATTGTGGAATTTCGGTTACATCCGTGATGTTGCCACACATGCGACCCTCAACGAGAGCTCCTTGTCAGTCTATACGATTTTTGCATAAATTGACGAAAAGTTGTCCGAATGCACGGCAATGCTGCAATTCAATTGTTGTCGAGATACAAGAGACGAGACAAAATGCAAAAACAGCCACAAATCAAGATGATGATGACGAATAATTTAATGTTAAACATTTATTTAATAAAACTCGAGACAATATCAGGTCCTCCGTATCTCTCGTCTTCCTTTTCTGCATAAAGAAGTTTGGCCAAAACACCAAAACGAGAAACAATGAAAAGACGAAAAAAAAATTCAGCTGTCTGTCTTTTGGTCATCAATCAATCCATCCATCAGAAGAAAGAAGAAGAAATATTGCATTCGTACGAAAAAAAAAGTTAAAGAAAATTGTCAACAAAAATGAATAGAATCGCATTTTTAGCTTCTTTTATATGAGCCCAGTGCACAAAATAAAATGTCTGCGATGAGGTTTTGAAAAGTTTTTAACTCAGAATATTTTTTGGATCCTCTTTCATTTAATAATTTATAATTTTTGACCCAGTTGACATTTTTGATTTTAAGCTTAGAGCTATTTTTAAAATTTTATCCCAATGCACATTCCAACAATCTTGCTCAATATATATTAAATTTTCATCCCGATTCACATTTGGATTTTTTTTCTTTTTTGAATTTGTCATCCAAGTGCATATTTAAATTTTTTTTTAAAAATTTCAATTTTTGCCCCAATGCAAATTTTTAGAAATTTCCTCCAGTTTGAACTTCAGAGCTTAATATTTACATCCCAATAAACATTCCAAATCTTAATTTGATGATATCAGTAAGCAAATGTGAGTTCATGATTTGATCCAAAATACATTTGAAATTTTTGTCCCAATCCAAATTTTAAAAAAAATTTCAAATTTTGTCCATAACCAAATCTAAATTTTTACTTTCAAGATATTTTGAGTATTTATCTAAACGAATATTTAACATTTTTATTTTAATAATTTTTAAGTTTTTGATTCATAAATTTTGACCCATTGCAAATTTTGTAAATTTTTTTCAAAATAAATTTTAAATTAAAACCCAATACACATTTGGATTTTTTTCTCTCAAATTTAATTTTTCAAAATTTTTATCCAAGTACAAATACTAATTTTTTTTTCTAATAAAATAATTTAAATTTTTGTCCCAGTGCACATTTCAACAATTTTGCTCAATACACTTATTAAATTCAAATCCCAGTACACATTTAGAATTTTTTTTCTTAATTTTTCTATTGTGAAATTGTCATCCAAGTGCAGTTTTTTAAATTCTCATTAAAAAATAATTTTTTTGACCCAATGCACATTTTACAAAATTTTTATTTAAATCAGACAGACGTTAAGTTCATCGAAAATCCGAAATTTTTCGCCTGAAATGCAATAAGAAAAAACAAAAATAGTCGTCGTCGTCGTCGAATGTCTCATTCCAAAAAAAAAAAAAATGTTGTCAAAAAATATGTTCAAATATGTAGACGTTCTCCCTTTTATGGAACTGCTCTTGCAATGGAACTTGTTTAGGCTGCAAGTGCATGAGGGACACCAAAAAAAAAAGTCATTTTTCAACGCAACGCAACGAACGAAAGAAATTATTTAAAATATCATAACAGTAAAAAATAGACAGTCTCTGGGGCTTCATAACTCTTTTAAAATAATTAAGCAATTCATTATGATGATTACCCATCTCTGGCCCCCTTTTTACTCGCGCGCGCACGTCGTCATCGAGAACACAGAGCAATGCGAGATAAATAGTGCGAGCGCAAAAAAAAAATAAGTAGTCGAGAAGAATTGGTCCCTTGTGACATGACAATATAACGCACAGCGGGCGATACACGGTATCATTACGCTTATATAATAACAATAATAGTAATACGGAGCGTAGAGAGGAGAATTATAAGCCAAATGTAACACACCTCCCGATGTACTCCTCCTTGTGTTTTCGATACATTTGCGATTGTTTTTGCCGAGAAATTCGAATTTTCGGGATTTTATTATTTTTACGGGGATCGAATTTATGTTATTAGAATAGTTTTTGGTACAGAAATTGCCTGGAAGTAAAAGGGAAGGTGCAAATAATTTAGAGAAACGGGCATTAGAATGTCATTAATGGATGATTGATGGTCGGTCAATTGAAAGAATGGAAAGTTCAGTGACTTTTTTTTATAGAGGTTTTTAACTGATTTTTCGTAAATTTTATTAAAATTTTGAATTTTTTTGTAAAAATATATTGAAAAATTTCTCAAAAATAAAAGTTTTAAAAGAAAAATAAATCAAAAAAATTTAATAAAATATTGAATTAATTAAATTATTAAAATAATTAAATTTTTATTAATTTTAAGACAAAAATTGATAATTTTTAAGTCATTTTAATATTTTTTTAAATTTTACATTAAATATTTTTTTTTATATTTTTGACCAAATTTGTAACTAAAAATAAAAAAAAAATTATCTTACAAATTAAAAGAAAAATTTAATTAAAAAATATTTTTTTTTATTTAAAAATTTTAATTAATTTAATAACAATTAATTAAAAATTAAATTTTTCTTTCAAATTGTGAAAATTTGCTTTTGACTTCATTTTTTTACCTCATTAAAGTATTTTGAAGTCCTGAAAAATTTCATATTTTGATAAAGATTTAAAAAAAATAATTCTGAGACTTTAAAATTGAACCAAAAATTCGAATCCTGAACAAAAAACAATAAAAAACGCAAAAAGTCCCGTTACCTCCGCGTCATCAATACAAACATCTGTGCTCTGACAAAATCAATTTAAAGAACGGGCGTAACATCTCCATTCCGCATGTACTTTTCTACTCTTGCACAACACAAAAAATAATGCTTAATTTAACTCTCCTAATCCCATCTATGCCATTGGGAGCGTAAATTTCTAATATAATACCTCGACTCACTCGGTTTATACGTGAAAAAAAAAATTGGATGCATTCGACTTGTTATTTTATTTTATTTTTTATCCCCGTTCTTCGCCTCACTCTCCTTCGCCCGGGAACCGAACTCGTTTGTGTGTGTGTAAGGATAATACTTTAATGAATGAATTGCCTAAAGCAGATCATACATGATTAGCTTTATTGTTCCATTCAACACGGGCGACGATGTCTCGTATGATTGTTGTCTCAATTTAAGGGTAATTGAAAAGAAGAAAGAAGAAATTTTATTTTGAACGACCAAAAATTTATAGATTTTTTGTAGGTTTTGTCAATTATTTTTTTGCTCTACTTGATGATATTAGAGGTTTTCGTTGAGTAATTTTTGTAAAAAAAATCAAGTCCAAACAAAATAAAAATTGAAAAAAAAAATTTGTGACTTTATCGCATTTTTTTTCATATTTTTTAGCTTTTCCATAATTTTATTCAGGTTTTATAAAATTTTTAATTTAATTTATTTTTAATTTTTTAATAATAATTGATAATTTTTTTTTAATTTAAATTTAAATAAAATAATATTTAAAATTAATGAATAATTTCATTTAATTTTATTATTAATTATTTTCAAATTTAACTTAACATTTAGTTAATTAAAATTCAATTAAATTATAAAAAAAATAAATTAACTAAATAAAATTAAAATTTAATTCAAAATAAGTAAAATTAATTCATAAAAAAAATTAAATTTAATTTAATTAATTTATTTAAAACAATTTTTTGATTTTTTTTTATGAATTTCTAATTTTTCGAATTCTTATTGAATTTTTTCATCATATATTTTTTAAATCGAACGAATTAATTTTAAGGAATTTAATTGAATTAAATTGTTAATTAATTTTAATGGTTTTTAATTTAATTAAATTTAATTTTTCGATTTTTTATGAATTTTTATTAATTAATTAATTTATAAATTTTAATTAAATTAAATTTTAATAATTTTAATTTTTTTACTTTAATTATTTAATTTAATTTTCTTATGAATTTCTGAATTTCCTGAATTTTTATTGATATTTTAATTTTTTTTTTTAAAATTTTTTTTTATGTTTTAAAAAATATTTATTTTTTTGATTTAGATATTTTTATACAAAATTTTTAAGAATTTTTAAATTAATTTTTACACAATTTTTTTCCATTTTTAGATTTTTTTTGAATTATTAAAATTGTTAAAAAATGTTTTCGAATATAATTTTCAATAATTTTAATTTTTGTGTAAATTTTTAAATTTTTTAAAATATTTTTTTCATGACTTTCTGAAACTTTTTTCACAAATTTTAATTTTTTTTTATTTTTTCAGATTTAACAATAAACCCAAGGATGTCGTATTTTTTTCATAATTCATAAAAAAATACTTGCGAAAAAAAATAAAAGACAAAAATTATGAAATTTCTCGTTGAATGAATGACACGATGGATGATGAACAATGACAGGATGTCGTTTTTTATGTGTGGATGCGGAATAATGATAATAATAAGAAAAGTTTGCACAATGACAACATTTTTCAACGATTTTTGTTTTTTTTTTTTTTCTTTCCTATTACACAAGCAAGTTGCTTGAAAGTTCAGTGAAAGTGAAAATACTCAAAAAAAAAAATTTTTTTTTCAGGTCCTTTAAATTTTTTTTTCTTGAACCAAAATCATCAAAGAACGGCGGAACGAGAGGAGAGAAAGTTTTCATATTGAAAAGTGTTGGTGTGGAAGAAATTGAATTGGACATTATTTTCATCAACATCAAACATCCTTTTTGTTATTATTATTACAACAACATGCCTTGCCAGCACTCTCCTACGTGCGTTTGACAAAAAAAACTGTTGATGGAAAGATAAAAAGACGTAATTTTCCACAGTAACACCATTAGCAAAGTTCTGTGTGTGCGCAAAAAAATATCAAACCCATTTCAAAATAAAATCCAATACACGCCGTTGTCTGTTCGGGTGCGTTGCGCTGCGAGACTATTCGATATTAGGGTTGATTTTTTACTTTGATAAAAATAAATTGTATTTATAATCAGATTTATTATCATCTCACTTGCTCGATTCGCTCGCTTTGTGTCTTTTTTTTCTCCAAAGTTATTATTATTACATGCGTGCCAAATGAGTTTCCTATTATGCGATTTTTTTGTTCGCTGAAATTATTTACACTTATCTTGATTTAAAGTCCTCGCGACGCCAGAGATAACTTAATTTTAATCATTTCTGCCACGAAAATCGACGTAAATTGGGATTATTAAGATGACAATTTGCATGTCATGTTAGGAATTTTAAAGTTTTTCAGTCGACAGAGAAAAAAAAGGGGAATCATCGTGGGACTTGATGTTTGGTGTCGAAAATTTAGCCACGTGGAAAATTAATCGCGTTAAAAGTTTATTTTGTCATTCGGTGGCTTGTTTTCGTTCGGTCGGATAATCATTTGTTTAGTATTTTATTATTTTTTAATAAAAAAAATTTTTTGATAAGGAAGGGTGACGAGCTGTCATGAGCACAAAAAACTTCAATGACAACTTCATTTATTTACTAAAGTCCGAGAAAAAAAAAGTTAAATAACGCAAAACACTTTCCTTCGTAAATTTTCTTCGTGTGTTGTTGTCATGACTCAGAAAATCATGATATTATTTTCTTCTCTCGTTGCGTCGTCGTCCACAGAGCGAAAGAGCGAGGAGAACGAAAGTCATTAATATTCAAAGAACGTACCACAAAATATTGATTGGCAGAATGAACTCGGAGTGTGTGTGTTTGTGTGTTATGAAAGAAGCAGCACAAAAAAAGTCGGAGAAAGCAAAATATGGCACACGTTCACCCTTCAGTTTAGTTCAGTTTCGGTGTGCGGGTATCTGACGACTAAACTAAAAGTGTTTGGAGTTTAAAAAGATGAGCGACGAGTAAAAGTGCTTCAAGTCAACAACATTTTGGGATTGTTTTGCAAAAAAAAAATTTTATAAAATTTTCTTTAACGGATTTTACTTCAAGTTGTAAAAATCAAAAATTTTATTTTATTCTTTCTTTTAAATTGTTCAACTTAGATAATTTTTTTTTTAAATTTTTATTAATTTTTTTAAAAATTTTTTTAATTTATTTTTTTAAATTTAATTTATTTTATTTAAATTTATTTATTTTATTAATTTATTTATTAAAATAATTTTATATTAATTTATTGATTTTTTTAATTTAATTAAATATCTTTAATATTTTGAAAAAAATGTGAAAAAAATCAAGTATCACTTAAAAAATAAATTTAAATCATAAATTTTAAAATTATCGATATTTTTGTATAGTTTTAAGTTTAGTGAATTTAAAGTACTTTTAAGAGACTGTTAAATTATTTTTATTTTTTTTTTTATTTTTTTAAGCTAAAAAAATTACTTTATTGATTTAAGTTTTTAAACAAAATACTTTTAAATAATTAATTTTTTTTTTAAATTTTTAAATTAAATTTAATTTTTTTTTGAATTCTAATTTAATTTTCATTTTTAAATTTTAATTTAACTTTTATTTTTTTTTAAATTTTATTTTATGTATTTACGAAAAAATATTGAATTAGCAAAAAACGATTTTCAAATTTTTAACGGTCATTTTTTGAATTGACATTTTTGAATTTTAAATAAAAAAAAATTGCAAAAAATTTTTTAAAAAATATTTTTTTGCAAAATGTTGCAATTTTCGGTCTGCTCGATCAACCTTCATTACATAAATATATAGTACCTTTTCTAATCAAACTTGACCAAATGAACAAAAAAAAACGCATCAATTTTAATCCGTAATTCGGCATCACATTACCGCCAAACGCACTTAAAATATGACACCCGAGCTGATATTAATCTGCTTTTGTTTAATTTCGCTTCAATTTCTCACATACGAGACAAGAAAAATATATTCGGTCATTGATGGCAACATCGCAGGTCAAAGGTGACAATTCTAATTTTGTCATGCACACTCCGATAATTTGCAAATTTTCCTTTTTTTCATCTCTCGCATTCGATTCCGATATAAAATAATGATTGTCACCGTTTTGTTCTTATATGTCGACGATATTTTTGTGCTGGTAAGCAATTTGCAGATCATCGCATTTATTTCATATTTTGTGCAGTGTCATTATTTCAATATATCGACGACGACGACGCACGACGTTTGGCACAAAACGATGACAAATAATAAATTTCTTCCTGTTTGATGTGCGTCCATGCAATAATTGCCTAATTTATTTGATATTTGGCACCCGTTTATGTGTCTCGAGTCACCATCGACCCCGGCATATTCGGACATTTTATTTATGACAATTTTTTGTGTGTGTATAGACTGTTTTCGGTATTTTTTGGATGTATTAAGAGGGTGTCTCATGCATCAGGAAATGAACGCTGAAAAAAAAATAAAAAAAAATTAATAAATTATCGGAAGGCGTTTCATGCGAAAGAAAATTCTTAATTATGTCATAAAAGGAAATTCTTTACAAAATTCACAATTAACGGCACCATGCAAATTCCAATCATCGTCATCTTTATCGGGGATTTGCTTCATTTTACATTCATTCACGAAAAACCCCTTTTTATTGCGTTCCGTACAATAATTTATCATTTAATTATCTCCTTTTTCCGCAAAAAGCACCGACAATAACTCAAATCATCACAGAATTTAACCCGTTTCTAATCTAAATAGATTCGCAGCATTCACATCGACGACGACGAGATGTAAAGTTAAACCACCCACCTTTACACCCTTTTCTGTGTACTTCGAACGACACGATGATGAATTTACCACATTTTGTACGGAAAATTATGTGTGTTTTGTTCGCGACTTCATCAAATTTCAACCCTTCTTGCTGTGGCATTTGAATCTTTGCTTGGCTACGGTAGATGTGGGATTTAGCACGAGAAGCGAGCGACGTATATATGACAACATTTATTTTGATTGTTCCCCTTTGTATCATCCAAGCAATATATAAAAGATTATTTTAACTGAATTTCTTGTCGCTCGTGTTGTAGTTGTTCGTTCAGCGGTGCGCGATGTTGTTGACTCGAGTACAATTGCGAAACTGAAAGTGAGGAAAAAAAGAGTTGGGGGATGAAATGTGCGGAAATTTAATTCGTTAAGGTTGTTAATGGTGAGTTTTGGAGGGAAGTTGAGTGTAGATTTGACACAAAAATTCAAAAAATCTTAAATTTTTAAAAAATGTTTCAAATTTATATTTTATTTTTTAATAATCTTAAAACTAAAATATTAATAATTATTTTTTAAGGAATAAAAATTATAATTATTAAATTATCAAAATTATTAAAAATTATTAAATTTTTTAAATAAGTTCTCTAAAAATTATATATTTATTTTATTTTTTTATTTTAATTACTTAAATTTAAAAAATTTTTAAAAGGATTTTTTAAAAAAATATTAAGATTTTACGAATTAACTAAAAAATATTTAAATAACAAAAATAATTAAAATTTAAATGCTTAAAAAAAAATAAATAAAAAATTTAAATAAAAAAAAAATTAATTAAATAAAAAAAAATTGTATTTTTTAATGAAAAATAAATTTTAATATTTTAAAATTTTTTTTAAATTTTTTCTTTTAAAATACTTTTTTTTAAAATTTATTTTTTTACGAATTTTACATAAAATTTTTTTTTTTTATTTAAAAATTTAAATAATTTTTATGAACTTTTTTATTTGTGAAAGAAAATTTTTAACCTTTTTTTTAAATTTTAAAAAATTTTTTAAATTTTTATAATTTATTTTTACTTATCTTTATAAGAATTTAGTTTATTTTTTTTTTCTTTTTTAATTTAGTTTTTTTTAATTCTCACAATTTTCGAAAATTTTTCACATATTTTCATAAATTTTATGAATTCTTTTAATGAAAACTTTCACCTTTTTTATACCTTAAACTTCAAAAAAAAAACTTCTGACACACTTTTCTTAATTTTTACAACTTTTCGTCAATTTTCATCTCATCTCATAAACATCGACCTTCATCTCTCATTTAACATCAACCCCATTTAAACCCAAAAAATTTCCTCCTGCATTAATATTGACAGTCGATCCTATTGACTCAATGCTCCGTTTTCTCATTCTCTCTCCAAATGCACTCGTGTGTGTGCGTTAGTTAGTCTCTCAAAGCCCTCGAATGCATCTCCTTGCACATCTCCATCGCCATCAAGCACAGACAATACTCTGACCGTCAACAATCCATCAAAATTAAATTAAAATTCTTGTCACGTTCGTGCTCGTACTAATCTTTGTGCATTGTGAATGGTTTTTCAGTAGAAATATCGTCGACGTCGTCGTTTGTGCGCTCCTCGTAGGTAAGTATTTTTATTTTATATTTTTTTTTATTTTTTCTTTGCAAGGGATAAAGCACATTTTTTTCAATACAATTTTTTTTTGTGTGTTCATTGTGATTATTAATATACTTCTTTTTCGCTCCGTAGCAGAGACCAACTAAGACAAGAAGATGTCTATGTCGCTCTTCTCTCTGTAACTGACGCAATGAATGACTTCGACCAGCTCGAATAACCAACCAGTGGAAAAAGATGCCTCAGCTAAGGCACGATAAAAATGCGAGAAGGATTTTTTTCTGCTGGATAAATAGAATGAAATAAAAAAAATAACGATGGCTGCAGTTGATGTGGACGATAATTAGATTGCAAACAATGGAGGAGAAGCTCGGTCAATGTTTCCTTTTGCTTCCTTTTCAGTGCATTTACTTTTTTTAAAGGAAAAATTTCGATTGTTTAACTTTAACGGATAAGTCACGTGACCAAATTTTGAAATTTATGCGAATTTTTTTGAAAACCACGTGACCTATTATCGTTAAGAACCTTTTAACATGAAGAAATTGTGAAGAAACCACGTGACGAAATCTGAAATTTTCGATGGTTCGTAACAAATCGATCATTTAGATTTCAAAAATGGGTCACGTGGTTTTTCATAATTTGAAATTTTAAATAATTTAACAAAATAGGTCACGTGGTTTATAAATTAACTCATTAACATGTCAAAGTATAGAAATTATTTTTTAAATTCATGTAAAAAAAATGTTTTAAACTACGTGAAAAATTTTTTGTATGAAATCATTAAAAAAAATTTCAAACCACGTGACCTAATTTTGTTTAAATACTGAAAAATTATGAAAAAACCACGTGATCAATTCTCAAAAATTCATAAAATAAGTTTGTTATAACTCATAAGATTTTTTAGATTAGGTCACGTGGTTTTTTATAACACTTCAAATGCTTTTTAACAAATATAGGTCACGTGGTTTTTTCAAATTTTTCATAAAAATCTTTCAAATTTGGTCACGTGACTTTAAAAATTTTTAAAAATACGCTTTAAAAGTTTATTTTCGTAACTTAAAAATACTGAAAGCTCTTTTTCTCCTTACCTTGATCAGCACAACTGGAAGGCATCGTCGCAGTGGGACAGCAGCCAGCAATTCAATTCACCTCACACACGTTCGTCGATGTAAAAAAAAGCAAAAAGAAAAAAAAAATTAAATGACAAAGCAAATTCTGTGTCACTTCAATAATTGCTGATGCTTGCACAGTAGCGGCAGCTGGAATGTTTCATGGCTACCAATATTTTCGCAATAATGTGACATCAACTACATATGACAGATTTAATATAAATTGTAGTCACATAAATGCTTTTTTTGCCTGACATCTCTTTACAACAACACGAAAAAAAATCTCTCTCGTTGCTGCGACGTTGAACAATGACACATCCAATGAACACAAATAATAACACATAATGGTGATTCAATCAACATTAGACGTTTAGAGGTCGGTCAAGATGATTAAATGTGACATTTTTTGCTGCTTCTGCTGAGGTGAAATTTAATCAGAATGCGGAAAACACCTCGGCGCGGCGCCAGAATGAAGAATTATTCGTGATTAAAACGAGCGACATTGCAATTGGAGTCGGATGACATTTGAATGAGTTATTGAGAAAATTGTTACATCTTCGTCCCGTTTCGATGATTTACGTTTGAGGAAGCGATAAAGTTATCTCTGTGACGATAATCAAAATGTCGTAGCACGAAGAGGAGAATGGTTCAACAATTAAATTAATTATTCAATGGAATGAAATTAAATTAATTCAATCACACCTTGATTTCAATCCCAAACAAATACCAATAACGCACACGCGTTGCTCGTTCGCTCGCTTCGTCGTCTTTGGCAAAACACAAAAATTATATAATGTTCGTGTGTGAGATGGTGAGGGGACCCTTTTGGGAAAATTTTTATGTAAAAATTAACAATTGTTGAGGAAAATTTTAATTTTTCGTTTTTTTATGCTTTTAATAATAAAGCCCAAAAGTTTATTTTGAAGTAAAAATTTATTAAATTTTTATATTTATAAGAAAAATAATAATAAAAAATTAATTTATTATTTTTAAATTAAAATTTAATTTTTTTAATAAAAATAATTAATTTTATATTTATTTAATTTTATTGTCAAAAAATTAAAAAAAAAAATTCAAATTTTACGTTTTTTATAAGGTTTTTGAATAAATTTTGGAATTTAATAAATTCATAAATTGAATAAAAATTAAATAAATAATTTTTAAATTAATTTATTAAAATTTGTAATTGATTTTTTTTTATATTTTTTAATGATAGATAGTAAGTATTCAAAATATTTTTAAATATTAAATAAAATTTTTTCTATTTCGTTTTTTAATCATATTAATAATTTTATCTTATTTCATCGAAATCAATTAATTTTTTAATTTAATTTTTTTTTACCTTTTTTATTTAAATTTATTTTTTATTTTTATTAAATTCATTTATTTATAATTTTTATTTTTATTTAAAGAAAATAATTTTAAAAAATAAACAAAGTTTAAATAATTTTTTTTTAATTAAAATTATTTTTTTCCTCATTTTTTTTTTTAAATTTTTTTCCCAATTTAAATTTTCAAATAAATATTTTTTTAAAATTATATAAAAATTTGTAATTTAAAATCTTAACACAACACGAATTTCTTGTCAAATATCTAAAAAATTCTTGAAATAACAAGTTGTACAAAAATTTTGTAATTTTCTCAGAAAATTTTTAATTATTGATGTATTTATTAAAATTAATTATTTATTTAATTTTTTTTCTACTAAATAAATAATTATTTAATTAAATAAACTTAAAATAATAAAAAAAAATATTTTTTTTCAATCATCTACCTTAATTTTTAATTCTTAAAGGCAAATTTCAAATACTTAAAAAAATCTTGAAATTTAAAAAACATAAATTTTTTATAGAAATAATTAAAAATTATTAAGTTTCTTAAAAAAATATTTTTTTTTGTAACGAAAAAAATCCCGAAAGGGCAGAAAAATTCTTCATATCTCGACAACAACACACAAAACCATCATAATTCTCGAAATAATTCGGCAAAGGTATGTGCGAAACTCGCGCGCGCAAAAAAAAAACACACAAAGCCTGTGTGGGTTGCCTTCGATTCGTTAATGCCGTTCGTTAACGTAAAGAAATAAAAATGCTTTTGTTGTCTCTCGTGACATATATTGCCGAGCAATTCATTGTCTTTTCGTCGTCGTCGTCGTCGACGTATGGCGGAGAATTCCCTCTCCGAAATTCGTGTCTAGCACACCGCAAACAAATAAATAAAATGCGAAGTAACACCGTTTGCTTTTAATTGCTTCAATCATAACGCGCGCAAATCTACTTTAAAACACTTAATGTGTAAAATTTTATTAATAAACACATTTAATTGCACGCTCATATGTGGTTTTGAGCGGAATTAGAGGGATTTTTGCGTGTTTTTTTTCAAAATTTGTAATAAAATTACGCACGCTTTTAACGCAGGATGCGGTTAATTATTTTATTTTAAATTTTTTCAGCACATGACAGGACATTAGAGACATCCATGTTTTTGGCATTTTCTCTTTTCTAGACCTATTAATGCCTTCGACGACGACAAAAAAAGAAAAAGTTGAAAAAGAAGGCAGCATCAATATGTGACGATGGCGGTGATGGTGATATGATGCCGATGCCTATAAAATCGATTATTTTCTCATTTGTATTCAAGACGAGTAGTTTGTTGTATTACGTACACGGGCTGCCCGAAAATATTGGTACACGAACACACTCACTTCTTCCTAAAAATAAAAAAAAAACAATTTTTTTTGCTCCAACTGCAAACATTTAGTCAAGCAGTCAAGCAAACAGAAACACGTGTGTGCGGTGTGTGTGTTGAAGTCCGTGAGTAATAGTTCGGGTATTGATTGTACTCACACACACACTGCTTTTTACCCGAGAATTAGAGAAAAAAATGAGAGAAAAGGTGTCAAGAAAATCGAAGACTTGAACGTATTTTTACTCTTTCAGAAAATTTTTAAAAAATTTCCATGAAAAATTTTAGATTTTAATTAAATTTTCCATTTTTTATGAATTTTCTTATTTTTTAAAAATTAATCGATTATTTCAATTAAAAAATTAAATAAATTAAAATAAAAATTAATTTAATTAAAATAAATAAAAAATTAAATTTATTAAAAATATTTTTTTTTAATTAAATTAAATAAATTTTTTATTATTTTAAAAAAAATTTTTTAATTTATTTTTTTTAATTTTTTTAAAATATTTTTTTTTTTCATTATACATATTTTTAATATTATTTATTTTTTTTTAATTTTTTTTTTATTAATTTAAATTTTTTTAGCTTCCTCAAATTTTTTTATTTTTTTTAAATTAAAAAATTAATTTCTGAATTAATTTTAAAAAAAAAATTTATTTGAAAAAAAAAAATAATTTTTAAATAAAAAAAAAATAATAAAATAATTAAAATTGCATTGATAATAATTATTAAAAAATTTATAATTTAAAATAAAAATATTTTAAAAATATTAAATTATTTGAAAAATAAAAAAAAAATAATTTAATTAAATTTTTAATTTTCTTTTAACATTTTATTTTTTTTAATTTTAATTGAAATTTTTTTCATTTTTAGAATAACGGATAGACAAAAAAAAAATTTCCTCAATTTTTTTTTAAAGAACGCATTAGAAAAATGAAAAATATTGCTCTTTTTTTTTTAGCCTATGGGCCTTTATTTTGATGCCAAAGTTTTGGCAAACGAGCAAGAAATCGATAAAAGGATGAAAATTTATCCGATTAACATCTTCGATGCCTCGAACACAAGGGAATTGGTTGCATCGCACTTTTTTTTTCTCCACATTCCTGTTAATGGATTCACCTTAATTACTGTTACATTTCGCACAGCTCGTGAAAAAAGGTTGGAATTCGTAATTGAAATGAATGAAATTGCAATTAAATATTCATTATTTGTGAGCTAATCATATAATAATGATATCAAAAGATATAAATAATTCATCATCATCAACATCATGACGATATATGCATGCATAATCTATATTTCTCCCGTTTGGCAGTGCGACTCAATTCTCTCTTACAAATCAAAGCATTATCTTTATCCATTAACATTTAAATGTGAAACATAATTAAATTATCTCGCACAGAGTGTTTGTTTGTGACGAATGTAGATTTACTTTCGATATATATTCATTAAAAGCATGCTTGTGGTCACCATTAAAGTTTATATTAAACATTATAGAGCGTGAAGTGGGCTAATGAAATCTAGACAAAATTTGCTTTTGATGAAGTGTTTCTCTCTCTGAGGAGAAATTAAATGGAGATTTTGGTTAAATTAATTCTTGGAATCAATTTAAATTTTCATTTTATTATGAATTTTAAGAAATTATCGATTTTTTTTAAATTTTTTAGTAATTTTAAATAATTTAAAAAGTTAAGAAATAATTTTTAAATAATTAAATTCAAAATAAAAAAAAATATTTTTATATTTTAATAAAAATATTTAATTATTTATTAAATTTTATTTTTAATTTTTTTTTATTTTTAATCAAATAATTAATTTATTTTAATTTAAAAAAATTGTCGAAAAATTAAATTGAATAATTAAATAATAATTTTTTTTATTATAAAATTAGTTTAATTTAAAAAAAATTTTTATTAACTTTAGATTTAAAAATATATTTTAAATAATTTAATTTATTAATTTAAATTTAAATAAATTTTTATTTATTTTATCTTTGATTTTAAAATAATTATTTAATTTTAAATAAAATAATTAAATAAATTTAATTTAAAAAAATAATTAAAAACTTAAAATAATAAGTAATTTAATAAATAAATTTAAAATTTAAAATTTAATTTAATATTTTTTAAATTTTATAATAATTTTAATAAATCCAATTTAAATTAGTTTATTAAATTTTAAAAAATTAGAAGATTACAATAATTTTTGAAAAAAATTAATTTAAATTAATTTTTTCAATCATTTAATATTTATTTTATTGTGCATTATTTATTTTAATTTAAGCAATTTTTAAAAATATAACAAAAATTACTCTCTTAGCATCCACGTGCTCGATTTTTACGTCACACAAAAATTAACCTTCCAATAATCTACACACAAAAGTTCATGAATAAGCCGAAAAATTCTTTCATAAATTCCGAATTTGAATGGCCAAGACATGATAAACTTGATCCAAACGTTACAGTGATAAATCAATCTGGAAACTCGGATTTATTTACCAAATACACACACACAACCCTCGTACACGAAATAAAAACCATTCAAGAGATAGATATTAAAAAAAAGTTAAAATTTGGTGCAATTTATCATTCCTGAGAAGTCGGTTCGTGTCTGTCGTGCACAGAAGCTGCTGCCAAAGTCAAGGAGCATCAACATCATTTCCCTCTCTCGCTATTATTATTCTTTTTAATACTTAATCTAACGTGCATATTCATTTTTTGCGTCATGTACGAAGAAGAGCAGGGGGAGGAAATGCTTAAAAAACAACAACTTTCTGTACGAAATCAATATATCGCAAGTAGCAGTAGCAGTAGAGGATAAGAGGACATGCCGTAGCACATTAAAGCACTAAAGACTACAAAATTGATCCTGGACACGTGACATTGATTGTGTGCACGTGTGTTTTGGTTTCATTTTAGATTTTTTACCAATTTTCATTGTTTTCTTTTATTATTTTTATTTTATTTTGTATGCCTACGAGATATTAGCCGACTCACTTTTTTTATCCATTTTTTATTTGAGGGAGTAAATTACTTTTGAATACTCTCTCGCTGAATGTGGCATTAAAGTGTTTTGATTGTGCGACGTTTGTCGCGTAGCTGGAGACTTTTCAATAAAAAAAAACACAAACAACAAACTCGCATGAAAACGAGATGATGACTTAAATGACATGGAGGACGACCAATTAAACAGCGGGAGGTTAAATGATGACTTTTTGGGGCTCGCGTTGCAGGGTTGGAATTAAATTTTGAATTAACTTTGATCAGGTTAGATCGTGAGATCTTTTTTTAAATCTTAGATCTGTCAAGATCTCACGATCTAACCTGATCTTAAAATCAGATCATTTTAGATCAAATACTTTTTCACAAGTTTTTGATCTAAAATGATCTGAAGATCAGTTTCGAATTTTTTGACAGATCTAAATTTGACATTTTTGGATCTAGATCTCTTCTAACTTCTTAAAATTTTAGATCAAAAATTGTTTGATCTCAAATGATCTGAAGATCAAAACTAAAGATCTTTTATGATCTTCTGTTTCGATCTTCAGATCATTTGAGATCAAACAATTTTTGATCTGTTCTGATCTAATATAAAAATTAGAAGAGATCTAAATCCAAAAAATGTCAAACTTAGATCTGTCTTGATCTCAAGATCGTTTAAGATCAAAACCAGATTTTTTCTGATCTTAAACGATCTCAAGATCAATGTCAAATTTCACTCATTTCCAACCCTGCAACATTCCAAAAAGTCACCCAATAACGAAACACTTTACCGTGATTTATAGTTCACAAAAAAAAAATTAGAAAATACTTAATTTAAATTTTGAGACGAACAGGTTGATGCCAATAAAAAAATTGATACCGTATAAAATGTAGGTTGAACGAATACCATTATAGAGAATTTTTGTCAAACAGGTGACATCCGTGTGAGCGTAGTTGATGTTCGCCGTTCACCATTTATCTCTACCAAAAAAAGCTTTTATAGAAAAAAAAATATAAATAAATAAAATAGACATGATGAATATAAAAAAACATAATTTTTATTAAAAAATAGCGTTATCATCGTCAAAAACTGAAGCGATATACGAGGCGTCATGCGTGTATCTCATCACCAAAAATGTCCCTGGTTGACGTTAAAAGTTCTCTGAATGCAGCAAACAACACAAAAAAAAATATAAAAATCAGTAAAATGTGACATAAATTTAGATTTAACATGAAATAATGGGGATTCATGTTTCAGATTATCGATACTATTTTATTTTTTATTTTTTTTGTGTTGTATTTTCGGTTTGCTTTTTAAACATCATTTCTCGTGGCTTTTTACTAATTTATAGAAAAACAACAAAAAAATACACTTTAAAGTATATTTTCTACCTTTGTGCGTTGTTTATGACTCTTGTTGTTGTTGAAATGAGTTTCAAGCTGTGTTGTGATATCAAAAAAGAACAACAACAACTTCAGAAGGCCACATTATCCGTTAGCTTTTTATCTATAAATTAATGTAAATTTATATTGTATGAAATTTTTTTTTTTTAGAAATTTATTTTCCGTGTCATATTGGTAACGATTTTAAACACAAAACAAATGTTGAAGAAAAGAAAACAAGAAAGAAAGGTTTGTTTTCTTTCCCAGCCAGAACTGATAAAAGGGTTGTCGATACTAATCTCATGACAATTTTATGTCGTTAAATACCTTTCTTTGTCGCTTTTGATGTCAACCTGCGATTGAACTTGAACATATGAAGCGTTAAGATTCTTCTATAGGAAGACAGATGTTTGGTCAGAAAAATTGCGTATAATAAATTGATAGGCCCATGAGGGAATAGGAACAAGTTGATTCGATAACGAGATACGTTAATGACTTTGTTTTTGTGATATTTATGGCAAAAAGAAAGTGTAACATGACGCCCCTTCAACTGGCGACGAGAGAAATTTTTCTATGATTTTTTTGGCATTTGAGGTTTTTGAACCTAAACTTCGTATCAGACCAAAAAAATCAGAAAAATTTCTCTGTTTGTTCAATAACTCTTGAATTACATCATAACACTCGTCACCACTTGTTGACCAAGTTATCTTCCTCTGCCATCAAAATATCCACAAAAAAATCGAAAAACTTCCCAAACAATTTTCTTCTTTTCCCCGAACTACCAAAGTTCATTTGTCAAAATATTTCGTACGGTGATAAATTTTCCCTGATGTTATTTTGTTTGTCTTCCTTTTGCTAAACCAACAACCAAACACTCGTCTTATCATCAAAATAAAATAAATATAATGACCTGAAGATGACCATAAACTATGTTGCGAGTGTGATAACATTTGATTGTTTTTCCTCTCATTTTTCTTCTCGTAAACAAGTAAGGTTGAACTTGTTTTTTTTTTGGCAATTCCTTTGAGTATTTTGACCAATTGATTTTTTTTCTTCGTTTTTTTTCACTTGCAAGATGGATTAGGTGTCGAAATTGGGGACATAATGAGTCAAAACACAAAAGGGAACGGAAATTGATTTATTGCTGCGACATATGTCACCTACCTCGGTCAAGGTTTTCTTAATTGTTTCCATTTCACGAGAACGTGAGAACATTTCGCCATAAGTTAGAAAGTTGCTTCACACACCTACGCAGTTAGCTACCGATTGTTGGTGCATCAAATTCCATCGTTTCTCAATGTGTCTCAAGAAGAAGCGTACTTTAAGTAAATAGAGACCGATAGAGTTAACAAAGATAAATAAATATGAAAAATGGATTGAGAGTGCTTGAACATCTTCTTCTAGTTTCTAGCTTCTTGCACAACAAGATATGACTAATCATATTTATTTACTCTGAAAGTTATTGTTTACCTACGCTCTTACACTGGATTCTGGGTGTAATTCAGAAGCGATTTTTTTTCATTTCAATCTTTTGTTGTTGCATTCGCCAATCTTCTCGACAATTGCGGGATAAATGTTGTTGCTATTTATTTATTTTTCGTTGTAAGAAGTATTTATGGAAGGAGATTGAGTATTGATTATGTGATGATGATGATGACGAGTATCATAAATAGTGATGTGGCAATATTGTTCGACGACGGAGGAAGAAGGAAAGAGTTTCAGTTATTGACAAAGATTTTTTTGGTTTTAGGGTGAAAGATTGAATGCTGTTAAATTGGTAAGTACAATTTTATGATATTTTTTTAACTTTTTTAAAATTTTTTCAGCTTTAAATCTATTCCAATTAATTCAAACCAAGCAAAAATTCTGAGCATTTGAGTTTGATCGTTCTCATAAGTTTTCCTTCGACTAAATTGAGTTTAATCTTGTATAACTTACTTTCTTTACTTTACGCCTTGTCTCTTGTCCGAAGATTCAAGACTGTCCTCATGTTGAGCAAAGGCGGTCCACGAATTGTCGCCATCTGGTTCGTCGATTCGCAAGATCTTTCAGATCCCAGAGGTTAATTAACTTGAATAAAGAACTTGTTTTTTTGGTAATTTGTTTTTGAATACTTACTCTCAGTTAATAGAAATGTTTTAAAAGATATGAGAATGATTTGAGTCGAATTTGATTTGAGAATATTGAGAATGTGTTCAGGACAAAACCTGAAATAAAGTCAGTTTAAATTTTTTTTTCTATTAAGCTTTTTCATATCTTGGTTCTTTCAAGATCTTTTAAACGAATCTTCGAAGTCTTGGTCGCTATTTCGTTGGTTGATTCTCTCTTGATAACGAAATCTTTTGCTTTTATATTAATTTTTGCCTTTAATTTTCTCTTTGTACTTACTTCAGCTATAAAACGATTTTTTAAAATTGACACGGTTAATAAAATCTTACCCTAAATGCAAAGTAATACTTTCAATTTCAAATAATTTATTTTTTCACATTTTCATTAAAATTACACGTATCAAGGATACTTACCAGCTTATAAAACCTGAAAAATACTCAAAATAAATTAAGTTTTGAAAATAATAAAAATCTCTTGAAATTGATAACTTACCCTACTTACCTCCAAAAACGATTTCTACGGGATGACATACAAAAAATCAATGGTTTTGATAGCACACACCTCTGTAAGCCCACACATTTATGAAAAAAAAAACGAGTAATAACAATAATAAATATAATTATTGTTAGTTGTAATGTCAGTGTTTGTCTTGATGAGCAATTGAATCTTTTCTTCTTTCAAATGATGACTCAAAACGTAACAAAGCAAGAACAAGGCACGTCATGACTCTCCTTCTCCTGCCTTGCCATGTTACTTGTCCTCCAATTTCTTTATATGGCTATTTAATCTAATCTCTTATTCCTTTTTTAAAATCCATTTTATTCCCTTCCGAGAAATCGCGAGTCGCGTCGCGCTGTCTTTTCTGAATGAATGACAGCAATAAAAATCAATCACGTCCTAAATTAAGTTGGGGGTTCGTCTCCGTATGTTTTTACGAATTTTACAGCCGTCTTCTAAGACATTATTTTACAATATAATAATAGGCAGATGCGTCGCTATCCCTCGGCTAAGCAACTCGAGAAACGAAAAAAAAATTGGCGGATCAAAATTCGAGAGCAATAAAAATTACAACCCTCTACGGAATTTAACGGCCAATTAAATTCAAATCCTAAGAGTTTTAAACGAAATTATTATTATTATTAACTTTGTGCGTGGCTAGTCTTCGTTATCTCGCTCCCGTGGAATGCCAAGAAATGACAAGAAAAATTAGTTTGTGTAATTTTAATCGTAACAAGGTCACAATTCATAAAACTCAAATAAAATGAAGAAAAGACACAAAAAGGGACAAAACTTTTTTTTTTACATTCTTTTATTTTATTTTTTAAAAGAAATGATGATGACATCAATTGTGTGATGTTCAACCCTTCCATTTATAACAAAAGGAAGACACGACGAAATCAGTCAGGCGTTCATGTAAAACGCAAAGAAAAATCAGAGAAAGATAAATTTTTATCTTTATTGAGTTTTAAACGAAGGTCACGATTTGAGTTTATGATCCAAAACCTCATCTAAACATTTATCCCTTTTTGAGTTTTTTTTATTGTCCTCTTTGTTTTTTGCTCGATTTAAGTTTGGAATTTTTTGCTGCATCAGATTTTCACCCAAAATCTGATCCAAAAAAAAGTCGAACAATCAATTATAATGTTAATGAGAAGTGTGCCCATAAGTAACGCCATGGAGTAACAAAACAACAGAAAAAAAGAGTCTTTTATGCTAATCACTTAACTCTTAATTTGAATAATTTTATTTCATTTTAATAATAAATACCGATGATGCCGAGCATTCATTGTCGGAGTTGAAGTCGAAACAGAGAGAGATGAGATCGAGACATAAATACAACAACAACGAAAAAAATAAAATAAAACTTATGTAAATTACTTGTAAATTGTTGTTATTGTTCACACATTGTCTGAGTCTGAGGCTTGTCTAACTTAACTAAACAAATGAACTGAGATTTGTTTGAGTTTTTATGTTTGGTGACAATTTTATTGTTACTTAGAGTTTTTGTAAGTTCTTACCTGTATGAAGAATTTTTAACTTAATCTTTTAAGTTTTACTTGTAGGTTACTTTGAGGAACTGTTGGAACTATTGGAGACTTGCCAAGGATCAGATTTTTACCTTTTTCTTCCTTCATTTATTTCTATTTCAGTTAATGGAATTGAAGACTTGTAAATTTCATTGATCCTTGACAAGTCTGCAGAATGCTTCTTCTATATTCCTTGGCATGAGACCTTTGATTTTGTATTTCAGGTTAAAGAAGGAAGAACCAAAGATTTTAGACATTTTTTAGTGCATTTGGGTATTTTAAAGTACCTCTTTGACATACCCGATCTCAATAAAAATGCATGGATATTAATAGTTCCAATGCCTCGCTGAACGTCTTGAAGTATTGAAAAGGTAAAAATCTTATTTGATGATCAACCTTGATGAATCGTGCTAAAAGTTTACTAAGATCTTTTAGAAACCATTTGAAACTTTCTGGAAGAGCTGAATGAATTCTGAAGGCGCCAAATTGGGATGAATGGTTAAAAGCTAAGACCCGTTCTCGGCATTTACTGAAAAAGCTTACGATTCCACAGTATGAAGTACAAAAGGATTCCTGTAGGAAGCAATGACCTTTCTTAAGACCCTGGAGTCTTGAAAATAAGGCCTTCAAACTTTTACATTGAGATTTTTTTGAAATATTTATATTTTTGAGAAAATAAAAGAAAGAAAAAAAATTTTCAAACAAATAAAAATTTGAAAAAAAATCCATTTTAAAAGTTTGAGGGCCTTATTTTCAAAACTCCAAGGTCATATAAAGGTCACTTGGTCCCATTGGGTGAGAATCAAACTCAAAGAACTCCAAGATTGAAGTTTCACAAGTCTTTGGATTCCTCCAAAACTTTTTTAAAGCCTTTGTCGAAGAATCTAAAAACTTTGCTGAGCCTAAGCCCATTTAAAGTTAACACAATTCCAAACTGTGTCAATGAACTACAAATTTTAATTGAAAAATATCGTTGAAGTCTACCGCCGCCCTCTGTCTATACCATTCCATAGCAATAGCTCGAACGAGCGCAGAACCAGTAGCTAAAATCTTGTCGTTACAATTACACGCCATGCCATGCACTTTATTATATTAAAATTTATTTGCACCGGAATCATGTTGTTGTTTCTGTGCTCTCTGAATGTTGTTCAATAAAATAATAACAAAAAAAAAAAAGTTCGACGAAGAAGAAGAAGACAACTCTCGCGTATGTAAAGTACGATTGGAAAGTAATTGAAATAAATCATCTCGTTGTACGCCATCTCCTCTCCAGGTAAACTGTCTGGCATGGATTTGTACAAAACTTGCATACTTACATGAACTTCTTTCTTCTCTTCTTCTTTATGGATTGCTCACGCATTTTTTATGCCATATTTGTGCCTGCCTGTGACTCCAACGGGAATGTTTATGAGTCTCGAAACCGTTCGTCGCCCAGACAAATCGAAATAATAATAATAAT
Source organism: Culicoides brevitarsis (assembly GCF_036172545.1). Lineage (NCBI taxonomy): Eukaryota > Metazoa > Arthropoda > Insecta > Diptera > Ceratopogonidae > Culicoides > Culicoides brevitarsis. The sequence continues at coordinate 34,308,037 of NC_087086.1, read as the reverse complement.
ATCTTGTAGTTGTGGCGTAAAAAAAATAAATAAACAATAATCAATGGAAACAATACAAAAAAATCGTGATGATCATCCGAATTGCATTGGGCGAGTTGGTTGGTCAAACAGTAGCTACGAAAAAAATCGAAAACAATTGTAATAATATTACAAGGCAACAACTAGCAAGCCATTTATTTTTGTCTGTCTGACTGTTGAATTATTGCAGTGGATCTATTTGTATATTTAAAGGCATCCCAGAGCGACGAGAGAGAGAGAATGTGTAATGCTAGTAGCGATGTTTTCATTACTTCATGCTGATCTGTCGAGTAAATGATGATGAATGGAGTGATGAATTGAACTGATATTTCTTACTTTCACTTACCTTCAAGAATCTGAAGCTCTGAATTTTTTTCGAGTAAATCTTTTGTTGCTTATTGGGATAAAATTACCTTTTTTAAAGGCCTTGGGGTCTTAAAAATAAGGCCCTCAAACTGTAACATGGAGAAATCCCAAAGTTTTTAATTTTTTTAGAAAAATTTTTTTTTTTTCATTTAAAAAAAAAATAAAAATTTTGGAATATCTTGATGTAAAAGTTTGAAAGCCTTATTTTCAAGACCTTAAAGAAAGGCCTTAATAAAAGGTTATTTTGTCCCACTGAGTGACAGATTTTGTATGAAGAAATAGGACACAGAGAGAATTGACACAATTTTGAATCAAAAATGCGTTCTCTTATCAATAGTTGATAAGATTTCGTATTAAATTCAAATAGAAAGAAACTTCAGTACCGAGCGAAAGTTCAAACGAAAATGTCGTCTCCGAAAAATTGTCTCTTTTGTCAACCTTTAAAAAATTCTGAACCGGATCACGATTGGGGTTTAGTACTAACAGAAGCTGAATTAGAGAATCTACTGATGACCTGGAAGCTTGCCAATGATTCAAGAAAAGAAAATTTCATTCTCAAGTCAAAACTAGAAGCTGTTCAACAGGAACTCAAAGCTTTAAAAAATTTCAACGAAAGCTTATTAATTCATCAAATGGCTCTCAAACTACTGCTGGATGAAAAAACTCAAAAGTACAAAAACTGTGAGTCATTACCAAGTCGTCACAGAACGAGACGCAATTCAATGTAAACATTCAGTGATAACAAACGTCATCCAACCTTTGTTCATGACGCATTTAAAGTACCTGCATCCAACAGAGAATGCATTTTTTTCAAGAACTGATTATTTATTAACTCACCAGATTTCTTCAAGGACGCATCGAAGACATGGCAGATGAAGAAATAGTTCAAGAATTTGAGAAAGTTGCGCTCGAACAGGAAAATGACACCGTAGCTGAAGAAGAATCTGATGCAGATCCCTTCGCTGAATGGGATATCATTGAAGATGAACATACTACAAAATTAAGGAACGAGGTTTCTGAGCTCTGTAAACAAGCAAATGTCTTGAAAAAAGAAAAAATTCTGCTGCATCTTCAACTTTTCAATTGTCATGATAAAATGAATGAAATGGAAGAGCATATCAGGAGTCTCAAAATTAATCAAAGCGCGGAAATAATTAATTCTGAAAACACAAAAGTATTAGAAGAAGAAAATTTGAAACTCAAAAAGGAATTGGAAGAATCTAAAGCACGCGAAGAAAAGCTTAAAGAAGAAAATGAAGAACTAAAGGAAAAATTGGCTGTTTACGAAAAAGAAATTGAGGAACTTGTAATATGAAACTAAATATTTTTTAAAAATAAAATTTAATTTTTTTACATAAACAAGACTTTTCAATTAAAAAAGTTCATTGACGTCGATTATCGAATCGCCTTGGGACGAATTTTTCCATCGGATAATGATCCCCCTTGGAACATGGATGTTAAACACAAACAATAGGTCAACAATCAACATCAGATTATTAAGACTGTTATTTTATTTGATCACCCCCCTTCTCTAATAGTCCGACAAGAAAAGAAATCGTGTAAGTTGCACTATCATCATCTTCTTTATTTTATTTTATTTTATTAGATTGATTCGTCATATCATGTGAGAGTCAATAAGAAGCATTAAGAAAAGTCACAAAAGGAAAAGTTTAACTGAAATGTAATCAGATCAAATGTTTTTCTTTTATTTTTTTCGGGGAATACTTTGGTCGTGTCAAAAGTAGAGACATTTAAGCAGCAGTAAGTCTTTAGTAGATGGGCAAAGATAAATATTGGAACGTAAAGAAAAAAAGTAGTGAAATGCTATTAAATGGTGTTGACTTTGCTTTTGATGAGGTGACCAGTTGATGAATTTTTGATGGAGAAGTTCTTGAAATGTTTTTAGAAAATTTTTAAGAATTATTTTGAAATAACCTTTTAGAAAAAAAAATAAAAATTCTAACAAATTTGATAATTTTAAATTTTTTAGTGTATGAACTGATTTTTAATGATAATAATAATAATAATTGATAATAGTACACTAAATTTTTAATTTCTTTATAATATTTCTAAATATCTTAAAAGCTAAAAGCTAATTTTACTTTTTTTAATTATTTTTTAAAATAAAATTAAGTCAAAATATTTAAAAAAAATTAAGCTTCAACTTGAAGGTCATATCAAAGTCAAAAGTTTTTTCTGCTCTTTTTCACAACCCAGTGGGAAATTTGGGCCTTTTTTTTAGACCCTCAGGGTCTAAAATAAAGGCCCTAAAGTGTTTTCTTAACAGTTTTCCAACTTTTTGTTGGTTTTTTGAGAATTTTTTTTTTAGAAAAATGAAAATTAGAGTAAATTAAATATTTAATGGCTCAATAATCTGATTTTAACTCGCTAATTATTGTGAAAATTCTATTTTTTAGACCTAATTCTATTATTCATACGTTTATTACAATTAAATATATTTTTGCATCAGAAAGATAGAAGTTTTTGGCTACAAATCATTAAATTTACTCTAAATTTTAAAAAAAAAAAAATTAAAAAAATTAAACTGTTAAGAAAAACTTTTATATTTTTTTAACTGCAGGGTTAAAAAAATAAAATTTCCCACTGGGAATTTTTTACTTCATATATTCGGTAAAACATTATCAGCCAATAATTATGCTTTACTTTTAAAATTTTAACAAATCAAGTGAAGAAATGGAAAGAAAATTAAATAAATTATTTTTTTTAAATCATATTTTTTAACTTGACTAAAAAAATATATTTTAATTAAATTTAACTTAAATTAAATTTTAATTATTTTTCAAATAAGTATCAATCAAATTTTATATTAATTCATTTTTTTTATTTCATTTAATATTTTTTAATTTAAGGCACTATAAAAAAGATTTAAAAAATTCGAGAAGTTTCGAAGAGAAAATTATTTATATAAATATAAATTGAAAATAATTTTTTATAAATTTTGTATTTTTTTCAATAATAATTTTTATCAACATAAAACTAAAAATTCAACTTCAAGGTCATATCAAGGTCAAAAATTTTTTCTGCTCTTCTTCATATTTTTTTTACTTCATCAATATTGAGAGCTAATAATTTTAACTTTTCTTTTAGAACTTGACAAATCCATTAAGGAAATTGAAGCTATAAAAATAAAAAAAATATTTGAAATTAAAAATTACCTGATGGTCACCGTACTCATACCCGACTATCCAACATTTTTGTCCATTGATAGGTAATTTTCTAACCTTCTGTGGATATTATTGTCACATAATAGCGACGTAATAGGTGACCTATTATCGAATCGGTCTGTTACTAAAATAATAAAAAAAGGAGAAGAAAATTACATCAGATTACAAATCCTGTGTCAGCAATATGTGATTACTTATTTGCTTGTAAAAAGAGACAATTATTTTAGTTCTTTTGAAATCTGTTAAGAAAGATTTTTCTACTAAGAGTTTCTTCTAATTACTTGACGATGAATCATTTTTGCTTCCTCAACTTATTTTTAGAAAGTTTTTTAGCTTCTCTATGAATCGTGTTATGTTCATTTAGTCTCTGATCAACATTTAAAGCATCAAGATGTCTTTTAACGACAATTATCAACTACTTGACCTTTCTTTGACCTCTAACGTTGATGACGAGTTCTCCAATTTGTCACTGCGAGAAGACTTGAATGAAGAAACGTCGCTTGATCAACTACTTGATATCTCTAAAATCCCCAAAGATGACGTCTCAGATGATTTTTCCAACTTGACACTTCATGAAAGTATAAACGAAGAAATTTCTCTCATCAAAACTGGGGAATCTGAGAGTCTTAGACAAGAAAATGCCAAGTTAAAGCAATTATTGAACGAAGCTCATGCGAAAATCGCCTCTCTCGAGTCACAACTTCAGCAAATTCGTCAAGAGTCAAAGAAAGAAAATCAAACAAAGTTATTTTTAGAAGGAAAATTAAAAAGACAAGAAGAACAACTCAAAGTCTTACATCAAAATGAAATCGCTCGAATCCGAGAAGAGCATTTACGGGACCTGGCAAAGTTGAAGAGAGAACTCAAAGCAGCACAGGAAGCCAACGCGAATAAATAAAGGGGACTCTCAACGTGATTTTTTATTCCATCACGTCGTCTTAAACTTTTTTTTCGCTGTAAGTCTTTTTTTTTGTTTTCATGAAATAAAAATGCGAGAATCGCACACGCAAAAAAAAAAGTATTTTTTTTTTCAAAATGGATTGCAAACGAGAACGAGTGAAGTAAATGATGCGAAAATATTGAGCCGATACAACTGTTTGTTGCTGCTGATGCTGCGTTGTGCGTGTGCTTGAATTTATTTTGAGGATTTTATTTTAACGCACTCCGTTCGTTCATTTGTTTAATATATTTATGAGTCTCGCACATTTATACACGCCGAATTTTTCACCATTTGCATTATCATCGTGTCGTTGCTTTGTTTGTACGGAAATGTACACGACGAGAAAAAACTGCGTGCACGAATTAATCATTAAATATTTTGTTTTTATGTGTTATTTAACGGAGTGCCGGGCGAAATCCGGAGGAATGAGAAATATTTACGGGAGAAAAAAATTATATATTAATTAAATGAATTGCATTTATGGGGATTAGGCGAAAAAATATTATTTTTATTAAATTAATTCATAAAATTAATAAAAATATATAAGTAAATTAATAAAATATTATAATAAAAAAATTAAATAATTACAATTAAGTATTAATTTAATGTTTACTTTTCATATGATTTAATTTTTTATTTAATTAAATTAAAATTATTTTTTTAATTGTATTATTTAAAATAATTTGTAAAAGCAACAATAAAAAAAAATATTTAAGTAATTATTTTTACTTTTTATTTAATTTAATTTTTTATTGGTTTAAATAAGAATTATTTTTTTTATCTGTAGTTAAAAAAATTATTGTTATTAAATTTTAATTAAAAAAATATATTTAAGTAATAATTAATATAAAATTTTTAACTTTTTATTCATTCAAATAATTTTAAATTAATTAATTTTTTTAAAACTAATAAAAATAATATTTTTAAAATTTTTTAAAAGTAAGGTTAAATTTGAATTTAAGTAATTTAAAAAAAAAATAAATTAATTAAAATTTTAATTAAATAATTATTTATTAAAAAAAAATAAATATCAAAATAATTTATCTTTAATTAAAAAAAAATAATTTATATAAAACTAAAATATTTTTTTATATTTTAATTTTAGACTTAAATTTTTAAATTTAATTAATTTTTTTTTATTTTCTATTTTTTTAACTCATTATAATATTATTAAACAAATTAAAAAAAAAAATTAAAATTTTAATTAAATAATTACTTATCATGTATTAAATAAATAAGTATCAAATTAATTTTTTTTTAAATTTTATTTTAATTTAATTTTTTATTTAATTTAATATTTTTCAACTTCAGGGACAATAAAAAAATAATAAAAGAAAAATTCAAGTAATTAAAAAAAATGATAATAATTTTAAAGAAATTTTTTAATAATTTTAAATATTTCTTGTTAATAAATTTAATTTTAATTTTTAAAAAATTATTTTTTTATAATTTTTTTTAAACTACAGAGGTTAAATTTAAATTCAAATTCAACTAATTTCAAAAAATTAAATTAAAAAAAAATTATTTTAATTAAATTTAAATTAAATTAAATTTTAATTATTTTTCAAATTAAATAAATAAGTATCAAATAAATTTAATTTTATTTTTTTTTAAATTTTATATTAATTCATTTTTTTTTATTTAATTTTATAATTTTTAACTTCAGGCACTATAAAAAATAATTAGAAAAATTCAAGTAGTTTTGAAAAAAAAAAATATTTTTATAAATTTAAATTTTAAATAATTTTTTTTATAAATTTTGTGTTTTTTAAAATAATAATTTTTCATCCATTTTTTTTTCAAAATAAATCTAAAAATAGGCAAAAACACACATTCACCTTGCACACGTCAAAATAAACCATAAATAAAGAAACAAACATATCAAAGCCAAGACCCACGACAACTATACGACGACGATAAAAAAAAAGATGAGCAGAAAATGTTGAGGATACTATAAATCACATTCCGAAACGTTTGCGTATGTTTTTCCTCCGCTCGAAATATTTTTTTTGCGAGCTCGTCGTATGTGACTCAGACAAACAACATTTCGCAATGGAAATAAAAGTTTTTTTTTATCGTCATCAGGATATATTTTTATTCGTCTCGCTTTTCCAGTTTGTAGGAGAAAAAAATATTTTTGTTTGACTTTAATGCAGTCATATATCAAATAAGTGGATTTAATGTTTGCATAATTGATTTTATAGGTCAGATTTTGTATCGTTTGTCGGATGTTTTTCTCGGAAAAAATAGAAAAAAAAATTTTTTTTTGATGAATGAAGAAAAAATTTTTCAGGTAAGAAACTTCCTGCAGCGAGAATCGGTTTAATTAGTGTGGGAATTCCCTTTTTGAGGATTATTTTTCGGGGGTTTCCCACACTGCGAGATGTCCTTTTTGCTCGTAACACCTTGTTATTAAATACACCCGAAAAAAATATCAAGACAGGCGTTTAAAAGGTCTTTGTTTTGAGCTCATAAACTGTTAAAACAATGCTCGTTTGGGTATTTCCTCCGTCACAAAAAAGGACAATAATGAGTTGTTTGTCATTAGTTTTTTTTTCTTCTTGGTCTGAAAGAAAAAAAAAACATTCACACCGACTGGAGATTCAGGTTAATTCTTTTTTCTGCAAAAACAATGAAACGTAATAAAATCCAGATGTCAAAAAAAAATTTTTTTTCTCGAAATCGACAGAAAATCTTTTAACGCCATTTTTGCATTTTTTCCAGTTTTATTGTTTTAAAAGCGGATTTCGGATAAAGTCCTTTTGAATTTTGTACTTTTTTTTGACGATTATCATAAATACATAAGATATCCGATCAAATCGAAGTGAAGTGAAGATTTGTCGCACAGGACACGAAATCCTTACAACTTTTCCTCGTCCTCGAGTGAAAATCATGAATAAAACATTTGCTCGATGCGCGCGATTTATTCACTATAAAAATATGCGAATCCAAGTCGTCTTTACATTTTTATTCAAATTACGCATAAAAATCTCAGTGAGCGGAGGGAAAAAAAGTGTTGAATGCATAATTTTTTTTTTGAATGAAACGAAAGTCATAAAAGATAAAAGTAATTTGCATTTTCTGCGTTTTTATGTTTTTTTTTCATGCGTACACCCTTAAAACTGAGGCAATAGGTCAAGTTCATCTCGCCGGTGATTAACATAAAAAGTCATCGAGGAAACGAGTGACGTCGAAAGAACAAAATGAATAATTTTCGCATAAATATCCAATAAAAGGGTAAGAAGCGCCTTAGTTTTATGATCGGTGCTCAGTACCTACTGACAGTAAAAATGACTTTTATGAGAAAGTCTCGTGTTTAAGCGAAAAAAAGGAGCAACAGTTATGATTATTGGCGATATTTGAATTGGAAATTGACATGAAGTGGTTTAATGTCACATAAAAAATACGCTAAAAAAATAAAATAAAAGAAAAATGGTCGGAAATATTTTTAAAAATTGATTTCGAATATTTTTTCGAATTTTCTGATATTTTGCTTTATAAAAAAAAAATATTTTTAGAAAAATTTTAAAAAAATCTATGAATATCATGAAATATTTAAGTACCTATTTAAAAAAAAAATTAATTAAAATGATTTTTATAAAAATTTAAAAATTTTATTAATCAAAAAAGGTGTAAATATTTTTTTTCTAATTTTTTTTAGTAAAATTAAAATTTAAAAAAAAAATTATAAATTTAAAAAATAGTTCAGAAATTAAATTAATTTACCTAAATACATAATAATAAAAATATAAATTAATGTACCTAATTAAAAAAAAAATAAATTGAAAATAAAATTATATAAAAAATAAAATTATTCTTTAAGCTACTAAAATAATTTTTTTTAATTCTAAAATTTGTTTGAAAAAAAAAATAAAAATTTATAAAATTATTTGAAAAAAAAAAAATATTCAAAATATTAAAAAAAAAAAATTTATGATTTTTTTTTATTTATTTTATTTTAATTTAAAAAATAAAATTTAAAAATTTTTAAAAAAAAAAAAAATATATTAATCAAAAATCATTTGTTTTATTTTATTAAATTCAATTTTATTTTTTATTTTGCGAAAATTAAAATTAAAAAATTTAAATTATAATTAATTTTAAAATAATAATTTTTTTAATTTTAAAATTTGAATAAAAATAATAAAATAAAAATTTAAAAAATTTCTGAAAAAAAAAAATATTTAAAATATATTTTAATACTAAAATAATTAATTTTTTTAATTTAAAATTATTTGAAAATAAAAAAGACTTAAAATTTAATTTATTTATTTTTAATTTAATTAAAAAATTTTAATTTTAATTAAATTATTTTTTTTTATAAAAATAAAAAAATATTTATTTTTTATTTAAATTTAATTAATTAATTTAATTTAAATTTTTTTAAATTTAATAAATTTGTATTTATTAAATAAAATATTTTTTAAATATTTCTTAAAAAAATATTTTTACTCAAAACTCTTCATTCGCAACATTTAAACGAACAACTGAGTGTTGATTAATCACCTTCCATTATCTCAACGTCTCTCTTGTGTGCAAAAATTTTCGCTTTGACACTTTTCGCATGCAATTAAATCCTTAATTGTGTCAAGAAACGAAAATCTACAAAAAAAACACAAAATTGTCTCATATCCATAATCAAACTAATTAATGATAATGGACTAACTCTTAGTTTTATTTTTTTCAAGCTACCTGATTTTAGCATTTTTCTTTAATTTAATATAAATGGTTTCTAATTAAGATACAGATTTTTAACTTTTTTCGTGTGTGTGACATTTTTTTTTGCTCTTTTTTAAGCAGTCAGTGCGTTATTTATGTTTTCTTCCCTGCCAATATCGTGACACATGCAATAAAGCAAATACAGTAGCAGTTATTCACTGATCTCGTATCATCATCGCTCGTTTTTTTTTGCTCGGAGATGCTTTGCGCTTAAAAAAATTCATCTGGTGCCAATTTTAAAGGGATTCTCGTACAATAAAAATATTTTTGTAGATTTGTCGTTTTTGATAAGATTTTTTTTTTAGATTTTTTTTCGGCATGGACACTGCATAAACTGGAAATGGTCGAGATTTTGGCTGAAAAATGATGCAGTAATAATTATTTTGTTTGTGCAAAAGATGGATGGAGTTGCCTTGGGTGACTTGGCGCCCAAATGGTTGCTTGTATGGCGATATTAATCAAATGTCCAACACACCTCGTAATAATGATGTTGATAGCGCGATGCGAGTCTTAGATAATTTTTCTGCTTTTTTTCTGCGTTTCTTCAAGAAAAATAGAATTCTTTGTTGGAACCACGAAAAAAAAAATTAAAGACAGGATAAAGCAGCATGACCATTGTAATTTATTAAATAAACTCGAAGTCATAAATCATCTTTTCTGTTCCATGTTTCGTTCGTTCCATGCTGAAAAAATCGCGAAACAAGAGAATGTTTTTTTTTTTGAATGAAAATTATTATTACAAGTACAAATAAGCGTACACATGCAGCGAGAACGACGATCGACGGTCAGTTGCATCCTCCTTCAAAAAATTGTTTTTTTTCTGTTGTCTCTTTGTTGTTTGTTCCAACTCGGAGAAAAATAAAAAAAAAAATAATAATAAAACGTTGCAAATCTTTACTCCACCTTACAACGTTTTGCTCAAGTCGTTCCCTTTTATTATTATTTTTATTTTTTTTTCTCCTTTATGGAATGATGAAAAAGTGCATGCTGTTCGAGCAAAACACAACGCAGGACACGATACGACACTCGCTCGCTAAATTTATTGTCGATGAGACTGGATATCGACATTCATAACTGCTACCGGGCAAAAATGTTTTTTTTTTACTTCGTCTTCTTCATGTTTTTTTTTGCTCGTATGTACGCGATCTCGCGATTTTTTTTAATTTTTTTTTTTACAAGAGCAAAGTAAAGCAGAGGCAAGTAGTAGTGTGTTTGCATCATCATCGCAACATCATCGTCATCGCGTCTCATGCCCAACGTTCAATTTTTTTTTTTGCCGTCTTATCTTGCATTTTATTCATGGGTGCTAGCTACTACTCATCGTCACGTACCATGATGATGGAGATGGAGTGAGAAACGGGTAAATTTGGGTTGGAATGAACTTTTGTTATTAATTTTTGTTAAAAATTTGCTGAAAATATTTAATAAAATTAAAAATTGATTAAAACCATAAATTAATGATTATAAAATTTAAAATTTTGAAATAAAAATTTATTAAATTTTTTGGATATTTTTGAAAATCGGAAAGTATAAAAAGTTAAGGAAAAATTAACATTTAATTAAAAAAAAAAATAATTAAAAATAAATTCAAAAAAAATTTTAATAATTTGAGAAAAAAATTAAAAATTTATTTTTGAATCTGTGTGAAAATTATCATGTAAAATTTTCTTCTTCTGAGTAAAATAAAATTTATTAAAAGAATTGGGTTCTTAGTCTTAAAGTGAAAGAATTGGTAAAAAAAGTAATTTTAATTTAAAATATAAAAAGAATTTCTTAAAATTTTAAGTTAAATTACGTTTTTTTATGCGAACATGTTTCGTACAAAAATTCTCGTAAAATTGATAAATTAATTAACTTAAGTTTAAGTCAAAAAAAAGAAAATTTAAGAAAAAAATTTCAAATAATTTTTTTTATTTTCAACCAAATTTCAAAAAAATATGATTTTATTTATTTTTTTAAACTTAAAAAAATATTAAATCATTATTTAATTATTTTTTAAAAAATTATTGTAAAATAATTAATTAATTTATTAATTTAATTAATAATTATTAAGTATTAAATTATTTTAAATTTTGAACAAATATTTTTTTTAATTATTTTATTTTATTATTTTTTTTAGTTAGAAAACCTTTACGATGACTTTCAGAATTTTATTTAGAATTCATTTATTTTTTGACTTCTTACAATTTTTCCAGCACAATTATCTAAATTAAATTTTATAACATCTTTGACTAAATTTAATTTTTAATTAATTTTAATAAAAATTTAATTAAAATGTGTTTAAACTCAATTAATTTTAAAATAAATTATTTATTTTTTATAACAAATTATTAAGTCAAAGTTATTAATTAAGTTAAAAAAATTAAAAATTTTAATTAAAAAAAAATTAATTAAATTTAAAAAAAATTTATTCAATTAAAATTCAAAATTTAAATTAAATATTAAAAATTTTAATACAAAAAATTATTTAATTGATATTTTTTTTTTTGAAAAAAAATTAATTTATTTTAAAAATAAATTTATAAATAAAAAAAAATAAATTTTATTTATTTATTTTATTTTATTTAAAAATTTATTTTTAAATAAAAATTAAATAACTTACCAATTTTTCTCCAAATTTTATTTTTTCAGCTCATTCCAACCAACATCCTCTTACCGTGCACCATCTGCCGATACAAAACTGAATGGATTGAAAAAGAAAAACAATTTGATACTCTTTCATCCGTTCCATATATCCATGCACCTTAAAGCAAGCCACAGCAACAACAACAACAAGAGCATTTAATGTGGGCGCTTATAAAAATAAATATTTTTACTCACTACATTCTTGTCTCGATCGCTAAAAACGACAGAAAAAGGTCAATCAAAGGCATCACATTGTCGTGTTTCATGACTCTTATCTAACGCTCAAAGGATGATTTTTTTTTTCGTGTTTCGCGTCGTCGTGCATTTTAATCCAGCTTAGGCAAAACACAAAAAAAAACGAACGCAGGAGCAAGAACAGACACATTAATTCATCAATATGACATGCAATTAGTTTCATTTAATGAACCGTTTAGAGCTGAATTAAAATTTTTTAAACAAAAAAAAAATCGGAAACCATAAGAAATTAATAAATCTGGCGATGCGTGTGCGTCATCGTTAAACAATCCGTAATTGACCATCGTCGTGGTTACATAAGTGCGTCTCAAGTTTATTTACTTTTTTTTTACAAGAGAACACGAATAAAAAAAGTTAAATTGATGATTTGAAACTACTTACTTAAAAAAAATAAAATCATAACAAAAGTTGAAAGTTACACAAGAAGAAAAAGAAGAATTTCATTCATTTTTCTTATTTTTTTTATAAAAGCTTCGTAATAATAATATATTTATTTTAATGGTTCATTCAATCAATTATCTGGCTACTTTATTTTTTTTATTTCAATTTTTTATTTATTGTTGTTGGAATGACTTGCGTGCTCGTATGTCATGTGTCAGATGGACGACGACGACGACGGAACAGAAGCAAACCACATATCAATAACAAAACCAGCAATTCAACAGCAGAAAAAACGGTTCAAGTGTGATATTATTATTATTTTATAGCGTTTAATAAGAGAGTGAAGTGGATTGCTACCTGATAATTGAATAATCACGATGATCATTTTTTTCTGCTCTTTTATTGAGGAGTTGTTGAATTGTGTTGTGTGTGTTTATTTTTTTACGAGTTTTTTTTTATTCGTCTTCCTTTTTGATTGTTGTTGTTAGTTCTATCGATCAATTGTGTAAATATAAGCGTGATTTGATTGATTTGTGGAGGATTTTAGGGTTAAGGGATATGAAAATTAGAAAAAAATATTTTTTTTTTTTTTGAAAAATTTTGAATTATTAAGAGAATTTAGTTTAAATAATTTTTATTATTAAAAATATTTTTAAAATTAATTTTTAACAAAAAAAAAATAAATAAATAAATTTTTTTTGATGATTTGATGGTTAAAAATATTTTTTCAAAACAAAAAAGAATTACTTTTGACACTGAAAAATATTTTTTGTCAATTTTTTTTTTTACTTGAAATTTTTTAATTTTTGAAAGTTTTTTTTTTTAAATATACTTCTATATTTTATTTTTTTTTATTGAAGCTTTTGCAAAAATTTCAATTTTTGTTGAATTAATTTTAAAAGATTTTTGAGATATTTTTGAAAATTTCTTTAGAAATTTAATAAAAATTTGTCAAAAAATTGATAAAAGAACCAAGAAATTTGGTTTAAAAATTTCACGAAAAATTATTAATTAAAGAGAATTAAATAAATTAAATTAAAATAAGCTTAAATTAAAATAAAAAATATTTACAAAAATTTTTTGTCTTAGAAATATCAATTTATATGCAATTTTTGAGCATCAAAAGAAAAAAATATAGTTTATTAATTAATGTTATTTAATGTACTTATTTTACAAAACTAGAACTTCACCACATCTCCGATGGTTGGCAAACCCAAATTTAAATTTTAAATTTCATTTGAAAAAATTTGATAATAAAGTCATACGATAATAATAATTAATTAATAAAATCAATTTTATTTTTTCTTTAGTATTTTTTTTTTAATTTTTTAAAATTATTTTTGATTATTTTTAATTTTTTTTTACATAAAATAATTTTTTAAGCATATTTAAATGCTTTTCAAATTACAAATATTGCGTTTTTGACTCAAAATTAAAAAAATACAACTAATTTTTTAAAATTTATTTAATAATAAAAATAAAATAATATTAAATTTAAATAAAATTTAATTATTTTTTTTTTTATTTATTTATTTAATTTATTAATTTTAATTTTATTTTGTTTTTATTTTATTTTATTTTATTATTTTATTTTTTATTTTATGAAAAATTTATAATCGTATAATTTTTTGAAATAAAATATTTTTTTAATTTTTTTTTCAGCTAAAATAAATACTTAATATGCTCGAAAAATCACAAAAAATTAAATAATCCTCAAAAATATATTTTTTAAAAATTTTTCAAATAATTTAACTTACCAAAAAAATAAATTGAGACACAAATCCTTCACACGATTCCTGACTTGTTGAATGAATGACTTGAAAATTTCGTACCATTTCACAGCAAATCATTTAACATACCGCCGTAAAATTCAACCAAAAATTTAAATTTTCAAGGGATCACACACACAGTCGAATGGCAGGGAGAAAGGGTTAAAATAGCTGTAAGGCATCATCAACAAAACATTTAAATACTATTACTTTTATGAATATTATTGTGTGTGCGAGCGAATGTGTAAGTCCTTTTATTTTTCATTTTATTTCCACATACCCTTTAATTTTGTAACTTTTTCCCGTAGCAGAGGCACACACAAATGGAATTAGCTAATTATTTTATTGTTGAGTGTTAATGTGGCGTGAAATTCGCTATTATTATCATCGTCATCGTCATTTATGAAATAAATATAAAATATTATTAACTGGTCCCAAGTTGATGTTTGCGCTGATAATGAGAGGGTTTTTTTTGTTGTTCTTGTTGTTACATCATCATCGCTGCTGCTCCATTGATGAGTGTGCTCAAGGGATATCGACGAGAAGTGAGCGCGAAAAAAAAGATGAATTTTAATTTGTGTTTGTTGTGCCGATTTGGAATTTTTATTTTTTTTTTTACGAGAGCGCGCAAAGCATTCTAAAAAGAATAAAATAATAATTAAAATTCAAATTAAAACATGTTTTTCTGCTACTGGTATTCAGTTTTTTTCGCTGCTGCATCCTCCTCTCGTTTCGCGTCTTTGAGCTTTTTTGCAGCTGAGTGTGTGTTGTTATTAACATCAGATTTCATTCACAAGAACATCACACAACATGTTAAAAGAAATCAATATATGCAATGCATATGATAAAGGAATGTTGCGAAAATGACGAAGGTGAACATTTTTTAGGGAAAATTTTCATGCCAAATATCATTTTTATCAATTTTTTTGTTCATTTAAAATATTTTTTTCATTAATTTTAAATTTTAATTAAAAAATCAAATTTAAAATTTGTTCAAAATTAGTCTTAATTTTTAAGATTTTTATCGTTTAATAATTTTTTATTATTTTATTTTTTTTATTATTTTTATATTAAAAATTTATTTTAAAAATTTTGTAATTAATTTATTTAATTATTTATTACCATTTTTATTGTCTTTTACTTTAGTTTTTTTTATTAAAAAAAATAATAAAAAAAATATTAAATCAATTAAAATTATTAAAAATTAAAAAAAAAAATAAATAAAGCTTAAATTTTTATGATTTTTATCGTTAAAAAAAATTATTATTATTTTATTATTTTTTATAATTTAATTTATTAATTTAATCTTTAATAATTTATTTTAAAAATTAGTTTAAAAAAATATTTAAATTAATTTTTTTAACCAAATATTGAACTTTTATAATGAAAAAATTTAATTAAAAATTTTATTTATTTTTTTAAATAAAAATTTGGAGTTAAAAAATATATTTGGTTAAAAAATTAATTTTCAAAATTAATATTTAACCCAAAAAATTTTTATCCAATTTGAAGAATTTTTCTTCTTAAAATAAAATAATTTTTTTTCAGAATAATTTTCAGTAATTAATTTTTTTTCCTATTGCTGTGGCCTTTTTTAAATTCAATTTTTTTTTTTTAAATTATTAAAATAATTTTATTTAAAAAAATATTTTTTTTTTTTATTTATTTAATTTAATTATTAATTAATTTATTAATTATAAAAAAATTATTTATTAAATTTAAAAATTTTTAAAATAAATTTTTGGATAAATTTTAAAATATTTTTTTTAAAAAATTAATCTTTCATGTCTCTAACTGATCAATTTTTGCACTTCATCCAATTCACTTTGGATCAATTTTCAAAACTGACAGATAAATTAAATGCATGTTCACCTTACATTCCTCAATAATTGCAACTGAATCTCTTCCTGTGTGTGCCGCGCGAGTGTGTATAAAAAAAAGTTACGAAGAAAAAAATACATGAATGAAGTCTACTGCGCGTCTACAAAAATTATTTTATCTTGCATATTTTATTATTATTATTATTGAACACCACTTACGACAACGAAAAACGACGACGACGACGAAGAGACCACATTTTATTATTTAAAGGCGTTACTCAATTTTGATTAAGAAAGCAAGAAGCAAAAGAAGAGCAGCAGCGATCCGACGACAACGGCAGCAGCAGAACAGCAACAAATGTGTTTCATTAACATTCCTTTTAATAAAAAGCGAGAGATTCATGTGCAAATTGCGCCATGCTGAGACAAAGAATAAATATTGACTAATGTCGATTCAATTTATTTTCATTCAATTCTTGACTTTTCTTTTTTTTTCTCCTCCTTGCATCGTGAATGAAAAAAATTTTTTTTTCAGGATATTGAACCATGGAGGATCTGAGGAGATCAAAAAAATAATGACACATTATTGAAACAAATGTTCGCCGAAACTCACTCGATTCTCGGGGAAAATTGTTGTGGTAAATTTTATTATATTATATTACATTTAAAATCTACGAGCGCCTTTCATTGCAAGCTGTTGCCATTTTTTTCCATCATTTTTTCCGATACACCGCAGCAGCCGGGAACGTATATGAGGAACGCATTTAAAAATATTTTCTAATAAAACGAAATAAAATTTGTGAGTATGGAACAAATATTGAACATTTTGTGTGGCAGTTGTGACTTTTTTTACACGATATGTTACGTTACGTTACAAGAGATTTTAAAATCTTGTCCCCCTTTTTTGTCGAGAGTTGTCTCATGTCACTTTTCATGACGCGCAGAACGAGGAACAGAAGGAACAGACCACGAATTTGCGGTTCATTTATTAATAAATTGAGTTTTATTATTTGATGGGATAACAAAGGGAAGTGATTTTGTGGTCAGATGATCCTCTTGAACGAAATTTTGTTTGAGAAATGGCAATTTTTGGTACTATTGAGAAATTTTTTATTAAAAAATTATTAATTTTGAGCGTTTTTTATGAATTCTTGAATAAAATTGAAAGAATCTTGATATAAAAAATTATTTGAATTTGTCACAAAATAATTTTTAAAATATTTTTTGTGAAAAATTAATTAATTAAAATTAATAAATTAAATTAATAAAAAATATTTAAATAAATAAAAATAATTTTTTTAAAGATTTTAATGGAAAATTTTTAATTTTTTATTAAGTTTAGGTTTTTTAAAGTTAAATTAAATTTTACAAAATTAAATTTAAATTTTTTTTTTTTTAATTTTTTTTTTCAAATTTTTTACATTTTTCAATGAACTTAAAAAAAAATTTTTTTAAATTAAAATATTTTTTTTTTAAATAAAAATATTATTAAAATTTTTAATTAATATTTTTTTTAATAAATTAATTTTATTTAATTAATAAAAATTTATTTAATTTTATTTTTTTTTAATTTTAATTAAATTTAATTTTATTTAATTTTATATTTTATTTAATTTAATTTAATTTTAAATTCTAATTAAAAAATCTTTAACAATTTTTAACTTTTTAATTTTTTTTTTAATTCTTTAACAATTATATAATTTTTAACAATTATCGGTTCAATTTTTTGTATAAATTTTAAACCATAAAAATTTAAATTTTTATTGAAAAAATTAAAAATTAGTTTTTTTTTAAATTTTTAAACAATTTCCGGTTCATTTTTTTTTTTTTTTTGCTTCAAAATATTCCATCAAGTACTTTCTTGAAAAAATTTTCCATCCAACTCTTTCATGAACCTGAGATTTGAGGAAAAGAATTGAGCGAGAAAAAAAATAAGAAAACACATCAGATGTGTATTAGTTTTGCCCCTTATGTTATATTTTCAGTCTTGTTATTTTATTATATTGCATTATATTTATTATAGCACGCACTCATATGGATACATTTATCGATGGTAAGAGCGCAAAAAATTGGAAAAAAGGGTGGTTGTGGATTGATTGAGTGCGTGCGTGATATTTTTCATGCTATTTATACCAAGAATCCTTTTTATTTTATACCACGAGCATATTCAAATGAAACTAAGTTTCGATAGATTTCCTTATTTTATTACGTTTTGTTGTTGTTGTTGTTGTTGTAAAGGGAAGAAAAAACTATAGCAATAATAATTCTGATTAATTTAATTTTTCGGATTTCTTCGCGAGACAAAAGTTTTCTGCTGCCTCGTGTTTTCTGCCCAAAGAAAAAAAGCAAAAACTCGATATTTATAGTTAAAGTTATAGAACCAGAATTGAAACGGAATTGAATGAAATTCCAAGCTTTCTACTTGATTTGGTCACGTATCAGCTTCCCCTAGTCCTTATTTTCGTTCGTTCGTTTTTTTTTCTTTTTGTATCCAAGCTTATTCTTCCACATATTTGAACAGAACACATTCTCGCAAGACATGTTTCTAATTTTTCTTCGTATATTTTTTTTATTCATCATCAAGACCCCCGAAAAAAGAAAAAAATATAAATATATGAATATCCACAGTGATGATGACGAAGTCTCATGTCTGTCAAATCCGAATATTCATACAACAAAAATTTTCCTTTTTAAACTCGTAAAATATCGGACCAAAAATCCAAATCAAAATAAAACGTTTTTCCTTGGATTGCTCGGAATTGGTCGTAAAAAACGAAACAGAAGCAAAAATAAAAGACACAGAAGAAGAGATGAAAAAAATGAGAACATCATAAAAATGTTCTTGTTTCATTTATTATTAAAAAGTCTTATTATTACATCTTAAAAGAGATACGTACTGAACATCATCATCGTCGTCATCGCACACTGGTTGGTCCGTCACTATATCGTTTTATTTATGAAAATTTGCATATAAGTTTATATATATTGTTCTTCTTTTTTTTTCTTTGTAATTTTTTTTTGCAAAGATTCGACATCCTCCTCTCGATTTATCCATTGACGATGTTAAAAGGACTAAATCGTAATAAGTTTGTTTTGTATTTTTATTTATATAATATAAAAAAATTCTTTGCTTTCTTTGCATTTACTTTCATATTCATATTATTTTTAGGCATTCAAGAAAAATTTGCAAGAGAGTTAGGCGATTTTAGAAGGAAAGGAGTCTTAGATTAAATTCTTTATCTTTTCAATGGGTTCCTTTTCTGTAGATAAAATCTTTCAATGAGCTACAGATCTTTTTAAAACTTCTTTGAATCGGTCGATAGTGTTACTACTCGTTTCATTGTGTTGTATTTGTTTAATCCTTTGTAATAAAATGAGTTCTGTGCTCTACTTGTCAAGTAATTTGGAAGTCTAAAATCACTTCTTCTTCGAAGCTCGTAAGGTTGTGATTCTCCAAGAGTTGCCAGGTTATTGTAACTTTTAAATTTGCTTGGTTTGGGTTAATTGGAATAATTGAAATACTTACTTTAAGTTTCGTTTAAAAATTTCCATCATTTTAAAATTCTTAAAATCTTGAAATTACGTAATCTGAAAAAAAAACATTTGACAGGCCCTCTAAACGCAAATCCCAAAGCCAATGCCCCGGTGTCTCCAAGCGGAAAAAGGCCAAAATTTCATCAAAATTGATCCAGCTCTATTTTTATATTTTTTTCAAGACATTTTCAAAAAATTTTAGTCTAAAATCACTTCTTCTTCGAATCATCGTAAGGTTGTTTTCTCCTAAAAAAAGTTGTCAGTTTATGAATTTTTTTTTCAAATTTTTTTGCAGTTATTGGTTTGAAATTAATTCAATTTTTAAATTAAAATGACTTATCAATTTTTAATCTTGTTTCAAAGAAGATTTTCTAAAAAACTCAAAATGGATCAATGATCAAAAATTGCTAAAATTTTGCTTCAGATCTGAAAAAAAAAATTTTTTTTATTTTGCCCCCCCCCCCCATTTTAATTTAAGCGGCCTTAAATAGCTTTAAAAAATTTTTAAAAAACTTACCTGTTAAGCTTTTGAAATTTTTCTGATAAAGAAATTAAAGAATAAAAAAAACTTACCCCGATGACTTTTACCAATATTTTTGCTTGCATAGAAAATGTCTTCTAATAAAATTTTCTTCATCTTATTAAATTAATATGAATAAATTAAATGAAAAAATTGTATACATACCTCGTCCTTCGTCTCCTCCTTATATCCTCATACTCGCCAATAGAGTTGCTTATGTATTTTATGAACATTGCCGCTGACATCTTGTCATCATCAGAGACAATCAAAGAAATGAGAGACAGCAATATGGACTTCTAATTGACTCGTTCGTTCATCCTTTCATATATTTTCCTTTCTTTTGCTGAAAAAATTTTTTTTTTATTATTTCAGACAATTACAAGTCTTTATTTCTTCTTTAGAGTCTAACTTACCTCCTCATCCCTCGAAAAAATTAACGGAAAATCATGGCGCCTTTAATGTATCCTTCTTCCGTTTCGTTTGTCCAAAAAAAAGAAAAGTCTTCTCCTGTCCTCGTCATTTTTTTTCGTGTGTTGCCTAAATCCATTTGAAATTAAATTTTAACATGCATGTCATTCCATTACGATATTTGTTGTCGGCAGAACTTACATTTATTTTAAATGAAAGTCTATTGTTTTATTTTATTGTCTTGCACGTACAACTTTTTTTTTTCATTTCGACTTAAACTCGTACAATCATGGGACACAATCCACCCCCGACGAGTAACTTACATTTTTTTATATATATTTAAAGTGGCTCCCTTTGAACAAAAAAAAGCGAAGGAAAAAAATCATACATTTATAGTTCACCCTCAAAAGACGAGAGAAAAAAAATATATATGACACTAACACAAAAAATACGACGTACGTGACCCAAAAAAAAGTGTGCGTGAAGAAGCGAAACCATAACACAACAGAAATTACTTAAAAACTTCCACCCAAAAACGTTTTTCTTTATTATTTTTGACAATTGAAATGAAACGCGTGCATGAACATCTCTCTTTTTTTCTGATTGCTGAGACGCAACTTTATAATTATCATTAAACTTTCCATTTTTACGAACGAATGACTTTTGACGCATCTGTCCAAAAATAAGAAAAAAATTTTTTTTCAATACAAAAGTAAGTAAAAACTTAAAAAATCATTACCAATGTCAATACAAACGATTAAATTTAATTATAACATTGCACACAAGACAAGAGCTACACATAATTATAATTACATTAATTATTTTAATGATTATCTGCATAAATTTACACATTTCAGAGAGACGTAAGCGACCTGCTGCAGCAATAAAACTGGTAATTATTGTTTCTTTTTCTTTTATTTTCTTGTGTTTATTCGTTTTTAATTCATTTCTGATCAATTTTTTAATTTTCAAAAATTATTAAAAATTATATATTATCAAAAAAATTAAATTAATTTTATTTATTTTTTTAATAATTTAATTAAATAATTAATTAAAATTAAATTATTTAGTTAAATATTTATTTATTAATTATTATTAAAAATTATTTAAAAAAAAATATTTAATTAATTATTTTAAAAATAAAATTAAATATTAAAAAAATAATTTAATTTTTAAAAAAATTATTAATTTTTTTTAAAAAAATATTTAATTATTATTTTAAAATAATAAAAAAATATTTTTAAAAAAATTATTATTTTTTTATAATTTATTATAAATATATTTAAAAAAATTAATAAAAATTTAAAAAAAAAATACTAAAAAAATTATTCAGTTCATCACACAGGTGCTAACAGAGGGATAGGTCAAGTTTAAGCATATTAATCAAAAATTATAATAAAATATGTAATAATATGCAAAAATGTCTTACTTTAACAGAAGCATACAAAAAAAGTAAATAAAATAACTTCCTTTATAAATACAGTAAACGAGAGTTTTTTTTTCGTATACACAAGTTTAAGTTTATTCAAGTTTATTAATAATAATAATATAATTTCATTATACATATTTATGAAGTTATTTAAATGATATTTATCATGTAGTAGGTACACATACCCGGCGAATGAATTTTTTGGACGACTACTTATACACAGAACAAAACTTAAATTAACGCAGACACCGCACATACAAATCAGATGAAAACGGAATTATGAGTAAAAATTTGCACAAAATGTATATTAAACGAATTTTTATTATTATTATTATCATATATGTACAACGACTCGTACAGTACCAAGATGATCATTATTATTATGTATAATATTCATTTATTTAAAATACAAAAAAATATTTGAATTTATGAATTTTAAAATGTGTGCCAAGTAGCCGAGTCGAGTAAATTCAATGTAAAGGACGTTTATTGAACTCAAAACGTTGGTTGGTGATGCCGAAGTCAAGGGGAATAATTATACATATTATGTTATACTTAAAATACATTATGGAAATGTTTTTTTGGATGACGGTGAGTTGTGATTTCTTAATATAATATAATATTTTACAAAGTTTTTTTTAAAGAGGAAAATGTTGCAATAATAAATATTTTTCATGCCTTTCATTCGTGAAATAACTTGGATGGAAAAAAAAATTATAAAATAGTATCATGATTACACAATCGAATCGAATCATTTATAGATATTCATAAACTCGGCAATCATGTCCAGAGTTTGCACATGCATCGCGCATATATACACGAAATGATGCGATAAAAATTCCATCATATCAACACACTCCGAGAGGTGCATTTATAATATAAATAAAAGATTAATCAATATAAATTTATATAGGAGAGAAATAAATATATAAAAAAATGAAATAAATAAACACGATAAATATTCACTAATGTATTGCATGTTGTGATATCAAAAACACTCTATTGCTTGTGTTTTAATAATAATAAAAAAAAAATAATACAATTCAAGGCTGAAAGTGATGCATGATGCGTAACAGAGGGAATGCAGTAGTTGACTGGAGGAATTTGCAAAATGGAAGTAAATTAAGTTGTTTCATTTAATTGAATGAATTATTTTAATCAACGAAAAATTTTAACTAAAAATATGTAAGTTGGTAACATATATTGAATTTTTTAGAAAAATTAAATTTAGAAAAAGGCAAGTGTTTAATAATATTTTTCATTTATTTTTACAGGTTTTGTACTATAAATAATAGTTAATTATTTTTTCTAAGAAACACTCTCACTGCTGTTAATATGTCAGCTAAATAAAAAGGCTCAACTAAACAAGCAGAGAAGAACGATTAGCTGACAAAAATATTGGAACTTGCAAGTACAAGTAATAATGCCGTCTCTTACAAAAAAATTAATAAGGCAGGAATTGAAATTTGTGATTGTCCGGGATTGTTTATTCTGAACTTAAATGTCGGCTGATCCACAAGAAAAAAATGCATGAAAAAAAACTTATACTCTGCTGTTAAAGTCATATACTGCTTTTGTCAGATAGATCTTCAATACTACCAAAAATATGTTCCCTGCATATATCAAATAAGTAATATCTTATATCCTGTTGGACAGTTCTTCCAAGGAATACAAGACATTATCTATGTGCCAAAATTAATTTTAACATAACATTACAATAAAAAGGTAAAGAAACAGCTACTCAAGTCAAACTTCTAATAAAGATATATGTATAATGTGTGATTTTAAGTAAAAGTTCTTCAGTATATCCTACTCTTCATAGTCATATTTTGTAATGAAACTTATAATCCAATGTTTTACTTCATTTTCCAGTCAAATCTTTTTATATTTTCATTAACTTAAAAAAAACTTGAATTAGAAAAACAAACTCTTAAAAAATCTTCCTCTCAAGAACCTTATTCCCCATGTTCTAAACAAGTTAGCAACTTTTATACACATTTTTATATTCTTAAATCATATAACTTTTTTTTCTAATACAAGTCCGGTGCTACTTGGTGCTCAACTATAAATGCTTGCGTACACACATCACATGCAATCAATACGTCTTTAACTTTATAACATACACTTTATAACAAACGTAACTCGAATTGATTATTATTGTATTTAAAGTTATGCGTGTACCTTGATATGAAGACAATTTTTATTATATTATTATTTTCTTGTAACTCGTATTTTATTTATATATTTTTTCATTTAATTACATCGATCAACTACTTGTTTCGCAAATATGTACACAGTCATAACTGATAGACTTTTTTTCTAAAAGATTTTGTTGTAACAACAAAAATTTTCCGCAACAAGTTTTTTTTATTGATTTATGAATTGCATCGCAAATGAATAAATCAAAGAGACGTCAGGAAAATCCTTCAATATCTATATTAGAAATTCTTATCAGTTCCTTGTTCATTGATTAAAAATACATTTGTAGTACAAGATATCACGAATTGAGGACAAATCATCAATTTATAAAAATTAAGAGAGAGAAAATACGTTTAAACTTTGACTTGTGTCTGTGATTAATTTGGAACACTAAAATTTTTGTGACATGTCATTTGTAATTTGGATATGCTTACGACTTAATCCTCTTCACTTCACTTTGGGAGACGGAGAAAGAGATAACACAAACGTATAAAACAATCAATTTCGAAATTATTAATCGTCTTGCGTTGTTTTATTATATTATTAATATTATTACCTTTTTCGTGTCTTTAATGCTTTTCGAAAAGCCAGAGACAAAAAAAAAAGGTTTTAAAAACAAATGCGATTAATCTCGTGTCTTTTGTCTCAAAAAAAAAAGATACTCTTAAAAGCTCCACGCTTTGTGGATGTCTTAATTTAAAAAGAAAAAATATTTTGATGCCATATTTGGGTAAGGTTATTAATTATAAATATTTTTTGTGCAGCCACGAGCTAAAAGTTAAAGCTAATCAAGCATAAAATGTGATCAAAAATCTCTAACAAAATTTTTTAAAGCGCTGCGATAAGAAAGACTTTCTTTTTTTTAATCAGCACATCTCCCAAGACAATCATCACAAATTTTGTCGCAGCACGATAAGGAAATAATACTTCGTGAGTACCAAATGTGTCTCGTAAAATTATTGCTCATCTAAATTATGAACCATAAAATTCATTTTCCCGTTTCGCTATTTTTATTTTATTTTTTCTTTTCTTAAAAAAAAAGAAAAAATACGAAATAAAAAAAAAGAAAACAGGGAACCTCGAAATATATCGCCTTGTAAACTCATTAAAAACCGTCATCATTTACTTTGCCTCCTATCTACACGAGATTTGGAAAGTAAAATTGAACAAACAAGAGTGCGAATATTTTATTGTCCTTTGGGATCTCGCACAGAAGCAACAAAGTCGGAAACATATGGCTCTTCGTCGTCGACGTTCACGACGACGTGGTTGGAAAAAATTCAAAAGCAATAAAATTCTTTTTCTCTCAATTTTTAAATAGGACGCAATAGGCGAAAAAACACATAAGCCAGCTTTTAACAACACAAAAAAAGAAAGAAAAAGTCGAAACAAGTGTAGAGAGATTCAAATCACCCTCTTTTTAATTTTTACCTACATTTTTTTTTTGTAAAGTACAAAATTGACTTTATCCTCCGGTGTTCTTTTTTATCGTCATCGTCTCTCTCCTTCTCTCTGCGAAACCACCCTTTGCCTTTTAAGGATTATCGAAATATTAAGAAATTCGGATCCCTTGCATCTCGACCCTCGTGATTGTTCTGCATCATTCATTTCGTTAAGTGAGGTTTTTTAAATGCGGCAATAAATTTGCTGATATTTCGAGAGACAGGAGAAAAAATTCCATAAGCGGGGCGTTTAAATATGCGTACTAAATTAAAATAATTGGCTTTTAACAATAAACTTTTTAATCTTAATCAATTTGAGTGACAAAATTTTTAAAAAATTGATATGAAATTCGAGAATGCTCGGACAACTTTTACGCTAGAGTGCCCTTGAACAAGAACATTAAATGTCAAGGCAATTAAACTAAAAGTTAAAAACTTAACTGTAAACTGATATATTTTCTAGCTTAATTTAAGATAATAAAAATTTTGTGTGTGTGGCGATAAAAATCAGAGACCAAATCAAAATAGAAACAAATAAGTAACAAAACAACAAGGCGAGAAAAGAAAAAGACACAGAAAGGAAAAAAAAAGAAAAAAATGTGCTTAATTAATTAAAATATATGTGTTTATATCTAATTTAGTGAGGCTATTAAAAACCATAAATGAAATGTATAAAAGAAGAGATTTTTTGGTCAAAACTGTAATTTTTTAAAAAAGTGTTTTTTTTTATAAAAACTATGTATGTTACTTTTCTTGTGGAACAGGTTTCGTTACTTTGTCGTGGATGAGAAACGACATGATACGGTTATTTTTTCGTGTATTTCTAACTCTTTTGTATTAATGGTTAAGGTGATTTGATAACACATGCTGAAAGTGACCTGAAGTGAAAAAAGATGATGACAGGTGAAGTAACTTTAAGAGGTTTTGAAGGTTACACACGACTCTACAAAACTTAATTAAAATTTTCCAACAGCTTAATTTTCTGATATTTTTATCTTTTCAGTTAACTGAATCTCCAAGAGGTAAGGATTAAGAAAAAAAATCAATTTTAAAAAATTAAGAGAGAATTGAAGACTTAAGAAAAAATAGTCAAAAAATTCAATAAAAAAAGTTGAAGTATGGAATCTAACTTATTGACTAAAAGAGTAAATTTTGAAACTCAAAGAGCTTTTATTGACTTATACCTCACATCACCCGATATCAGCATTTCATCGAAAAAAAAAATGGCATGAGATTTTTTGATGGTTTTGTATTAGTTAGGCCTCAAGTAGTCCAAAAAACCTAAATTTAAAATTCTACAACGAACCAAAGTTTTTCTATGCATTTTTAGTGAGATCGGGTATGTCAAAGAGGTACTTGAATATACCCAAATGCACTGAAAAATGTCTAAAATCCGTTTGCTGACCTTATGTGAAACAACTTGGAAAAGAAGTATGGAGACCGAAATTAAACAAATTGATCGCAATTACAGCATTAGATTCTTTTCAAGAGACGAAAAATCCACACAATTTGTGTTAATTGAAATTTCATCCTCGTCGCCAATTGAAAGGTTTCAAAATTTGAAAAAAAAATTATTATACTTGGCTTCTAACATAAACCCGCGAAATTTATATTGACTTTCTTGACTTATTATTCACCTCTGTAATAAATAATCAAGAAAGTCAATAAAAAATTCGCGGATTTATGTTAAAAGCCAAGAAAAGTATCCAAAACGAATTATTTCTGAAACCTTTCCAATTGGCGACGAGGATGATATTTCAATGAACCCAAATTATTGACGCCATCCACGTCAGTCATTGAACTCTTTCAACACTAATCAACTAATAATAATCGTCTCTTGACCATTTCTTCCATCCTTTCATCTTCTTTCTTCAATACCTTTCTTTCACATTTTCTCTTGTATCAATTTCATCCCAAAAACTATCAAACCTATCAATAAACAAGGTAAAAGCTACCAATTTATCTTTTCACCTGAGCTGAATGGAATACTTTTCGTTGCTGCTAATCAACACAAAAGTAACCGACCGGATCATTTAGAAAAAGATAATGACGATAATCAAAAAAATCCGTAGAAAAGAAAGTAGTCCAAACGACATCTAATTAAAAACAGCCGAAAAAAAAACTGTCATCATAAATTTCGTCTTCTTTTCACGAAAGTTTTATATTTTTTTTTTTTATTTTTTTGAGAGAAAAAATGTACAAAAATTGAACATGATATCACGTATTGCCACTAAAGAAATTTAAATAGCAAAAGTCAATGTATTGGAAAATAGAGTTTTCCATTCGTGAGAGTATAGCAGAGACTTGACATCGATTATGGGGTGGATCTAAAACAATGAAAAATATCTAAAACTGTTTTATTGATAACACGACACAAAATAAAAAAAAGAAGTCGGAATGCAATAAATTTCCTGCGATGCCAATAATATTAAAACAATTTGTTTAATTTTTTTTTTCGTAATTTATACGCGATTTTCGATTTCAATTGCATGATCTTTCAATTATACCACACTACATTACTCGGTTCGACACCCACGCGAAAAAATAAAATTAAACTGCTCCGAGAGATTCGTGTGTAGCACGGTACGAATGACATATTTTGCATTATTTTGATCAATAAATCTTTCTTTGTAGTCACACGGAGTGTTGTTTATACGAAAAAATACAAGTTTGTGTTCTGGTTTAGTTTGTTGCTGGTGACCTTCAAGTGATCAGCGTTTGCACCTGTTTTGTGTATTTTGAGCCACTTGATAGCTAATGTTGGTTACTTTGCTGAAACAAGTCTCAAGTTCCCAAAAAAAAAAAAAATTTTTTTTTTCAAATATTTGTTTTTTTTTTCAAATCAAACCTAAATTACAAGAAAAATGTTTGAAAGGGTTTTGTAAGGAATTTTCAAACATTCATTTGAATGCAAATCAATAAGAAGAGGACGACATTTTTGATTAGATTACTTGTAAATTTGCTTACACACATTCCCCAATATCCCCATGAATTGCCTCTAAATAGCTGATAAGGTCCCATTTTTGTCTTGTCTTTTCTTTTGTATTTTACGGTTATCGCAGAAAAAATGTTTGAACAAGAAAACTTTTTTTCTTTCGCCCCGAGTGACATGATAAAGGTCATAATTCAAAAAAAAAATTCGGATGTTCAACATGTCAAAAAGTTTGCACTGATATCTGTGTCAAACGAAACTCAGACTCTGAGGAAAATTGAATAAATTATGAGAAATTTTTTGTGAAAGTCCTTGAAACATTTTTCTCTCTAATTTTTTTTGTTCGTCTCTCTCATTATTTATCCGTTCCAGATATTTGAACAGATGTCAACCCAATCATTAATTCGGAGCAAATGACAAATTTGGTTCATACACGTTTGCGTTTTTTTTTTCGTTTGGTCAATGTCATGTTTGGATTATTGTAGCAGATTAATGTTTAACTAACAACATTGCAGGAAAGTCAGTTTATTAAAAATATTATTGATAAACTTTTATATCAATATTTGATTTTGGTTTTGAAGTTAATTTATTTGTTCTCCCCTTTCCTTTGTGATTTTGTGGTTGGTTAATATTTATCTCATTATAATTTTATTTGAGTCAAAGTTAATAGAATAAATTTTGGTAGAATAAAAAATTTGAAGAATTTTTTCAAATTGTGCATTGGGTCAAAAACTTTAAAATTTTTAATCTTTATAACTCAAAACTGCCAAAAAATTGAAACTGAAAAAAAAATTTTTTTACAAAGTTTTGATTTTAGAAAAAAATAAAAAGTGTTCAAAGAAACTTTTGCTTTAAAAACTTCAAAGAATCATAGAAAAAAATTGCGTTGAAGAAATTTTCAAAAATATCTCTTATGTTTTCTAAGACATTTTACAATGTGAAACATTGGGTTCAAAATTTTTAAAATACCTCTTGAACAATGTGCACTGGGTCGAAAATTTTCAATATGTACTTTTTGTTAGAAAATCTTTGAAAACTACGAAAATAATGTAGTTATAAGACTTCATGTTCTTTAAAAAGCTTATTTTGCTTTGAAAATTTAGAATACGCTCTAGGCAGACATTTCACAATGTGCATTGGGTCAAAATTTTTGAACATGTAATTTTTGTAAGGAAATGTTTGAAAACTAAGGAAATAAAGTTGTTACATGACTTCAAGGTCTTTAAAGAGCTTATTGAGCTTTGAAAATTTAAAATCCGCTATAGACAGATATTTCAAAATGTGCACTGGGATATGCGAAATTTCTTTAAATTTAACTTTTTTCTTTCAAAAATTGTCAAATACTTTTCCGGAAATAATCAGTAATGCCTAACGATGAAATTTTCACACAATTTCTGATTAAACTCCAAACATTTTCATCCCTTTTTCCACTTTTATTACCTCACACGCACTTAACTTACCCATACATTTACCTATTTTATGTGAAATTTAGCAGATCTTTACGTGGATACTTGTCACTTAGTTTCGACGCATTTCACGCAAAGGGACAAACAACATATCACACACATCGTACATAAAATTAACAAACCTTGAAGACGGAAACCCGAACGAAGAAAGGAGTCACGAAGAAGGGATTGTAACTATTTCTCTACGATTACTACGGGAGAAAAAAGGGGGACAATTTACAATAAAATGGCTCATTTAAAATATATCTCGTATACGAGAGAAAGGATTTGGAACACACACAACACACAGTTTTCTTGTCAATTTTGGAATTTAATCAAAACTAAATTATTGTCAGACAACATGTCGTCAAGCACATGCCACAGAGTTTCTTGTCATGTGCAAAAGAGGATGTTCGGCAAACGAACAACGAGCAAGAGAGATGGAGAAAAGGAAGGCAAGCAAAGCAGTTACCATAATAATAATGAAACAAAATGTTATATTAATTAAGATTGAAGCATAAGCAATATAATAATCTTAAAACATTTTCAAAGTACGGTCGAAGACAATATCGAGAGAGTGTGCGGAGTTAGTTTATAATTTCTGCATCAATTTCAGCACACAAGAAGCAGAAAGGAACGGATACCAGTTTTTAGTCGTTATTACACAAACACAAAATCCTTTTGTCTCCTCTCAGATTATTGGAATATTTAATGTTATTGCTATTATTAACTAAATTTAAGATAAATATGTTTTGTTGCTGCTTCTTCGATCCTATTTTCATATACTAGAATCTCCCTCTTTTTCTATGAAGAGATTTAGGAAAGTAATGAAGAAATTTTGAAATTTTAATTACAATCGATAATCGGAAAATTATCTTCGAGTAATTTTAAAGTCGTTCCGTTATCTTATTTTTAAATCTCAAATATAAGTTAAAATGAAAAAAAAATCAAAGTGATTTTTTTTAACTTATTTTAAGCTTAAAAAATTAATAAAATATCTTATCAAATTAAATTAAGTTTAAATTTTAACAAAAAAAAAAAAAAATTATTTTAGATTTAATATTAAATAAAAAAAAAATAATATTTTAAAAAAATTAGTTAAAAATATTTTAAATTTATTTATTTATTTTTAATTATTATTTAGAATTAATTAAATTTATTTTAATTATTAAAAAAAAGTAATAAAAATCTTACGAAAATTTAATCAAGTTAAAATTTTTATTAAAAAAGTTTTAGATTAAGTTTTTAAAAAAAATATTTTTTGAAATTTAGTTGAAAAAAATAAATTTTTAATTATTATTTTATTTAAATTAATTGAATTTAGTTTAATAATAATTAGAAAAAAAATAAAAAAAAATTATGAAAATTTAATCAAGTTAAAATTTAGATTTTCATTTAGAAAATATCATTTAGTTAAAAAAAATATTAAAAGATAACGAATTTTAAAATATTTACTATTATTTAATTTTAATTAATTAATAAAAAAAAAATTTAAAAATCTTATCAAACTAAAATTTTAATTAAAAATAAATAGATCAAAAAAATTAAATATATCGAAAAATTATTTTCAAAAATTTTTTAATAATTAAAAAAAAATTAAAATTAATAAAAAGCTTTGATTTTTAAATAATTTTTGTAAATTAAAGAAAAAATTAATTTTAAACCAATTTTAAAAAATTAATTCAAACTCGTTACACCCCTCTGACCATTAACTAACGACGCAAAAACTCTGCATGTGCCACGCTGTTATCTCACTACGCACTCGGTATCCTTGAAATTGACAGTTAACATTTTTATATATAAAAATATATTTATTTTAACATATCAACTCGACAAAACTAAACAAACTTTGTTGTGTTTGTTAACATTTTGTTGATTCAAGAACACTTGTCGTTAACTTTACTAAATTGAACAAAAGAAAGATGCTTTTTAATTTAGGGAAATAAAAATCACTGAAACCGAAAACAATTAGTAAGTGACATTCCGGGGTCAAACAAATTAATTTAATTTTATGGCGACAAAAATGTAATTTTACTTTATTTATCTAATTTTTATTTTTTATTCATTAAAAAAGGTACAAAAGCAAAAAACAAATAACAGAAAAAAATAAAAAGTTTCGCATGGTCAGTGATTTGATTTATTTGTACCTTTTTTTCTGTTGCGTTACTAATTAAAGATGGCAGTAAATCATTTCCTCTCAGCTGATCATAAAAGTGGATAACAAAAAAAAAATTTTTTTAAATAATTCCAAAAAACTGATACTGATTTTTATTTTGTTGCTCATGTAAGTAAATTGTTGTTATTTTTTTTCGAGATGTGAAAAAAAAATATTTTATACTCTCTCCCTGATTAAAATAAATATTGACATTAATATTGTATTTATTTTGTGCGTGTATGTTTTTTCGTCTCTTTTTTATTTTTTTGAAATAAAACAACATTGTAGCGAATGCGTGTTGTTGAGTCTGTTGACCATCATCATCGCACACAGTAGTTATGTCCGTTTCGAGATGCATCATCATCATGATATTTAATTTATATTTTTCCACATATTTATAATATATTTAATTTATTTTTCTTTTGTGGAGGTTTTGAACGAATGACAAAAAAAAACAACATAACGACGTTTTTGGTGGTCCCGTTTTTTTAAATATATATTTTTTTTATAAATAAAAGGATGCGTAATTTTTGTGTCTGTTTTGGGGAAATATTTATAATAATAATGAAAAAACAAAAAAATAATTCACCAATAAAAAAACGACAAATAAAGGTACATTTTGAGTTAAATTATATATTTTTAGTGAATTAACGTTTGCTTTAATTTTTTTAAATTTTATTTTTTTTTCAGGAAGAGCTTTGAAAATTTTTTGGATTTGGTAAGTATTTTTAATAATTTTTTTAGCTGGTATTCTTACCGCTAGACAATATGGGAAATTTTATTTTTATTATTAATTTATTTTTTTTTCATTTTATAAAAAATATTTAAAATAAAATAATTAATTACATTTAAATAATTTTTATTTTTAATTATAAAAATTGATTTTTATTTAATTTTTTAATTAAAATTATTATTTTTAATTTTTTTTAAAAATTTTTTTTTAAAAATTAATATTTTTATTTTTTTTAATTAATTTTTAATTTTAAAAATTAAATTAAAATTAAAAATTAATTAAAATTTAATTAAATTTATTAATTTTTATTAAAATAAATTAAAATAAATTAAATTAATTAATTTTTAATGAATTAATTAAAATTTTCAAATTTTTATTTTTATTATTTTTTTTTAAAAAAAAATATTTTTATTTAAAAAATTTATTTACAAATCTTATAAACGCACCAATCCACATCATTATTATTTATATTTAATAATGTAAAACAAAAAGGGGTTGAGCTACTGTCCTGTCCAATACATCCATCCATCAACCAAAAAACACACAACAAATTCAACATAACTCAATATTTTTGCTGTTGTTGTTGTTGTCAACTCTCTGATGCACTTTTTTTCATTATTTATATTATTATTTATTTATCATTATTATTGTACAATCTGAACAACATTAATGTAATACACAAAAATGTATTTTTTTATTTAAATTGTTTATTTTTTAACTCCCATCATTGTGGCTGTAGTGCTTTAGTGGACTCCATTTCTTTCCACAAAAATCATTCAGAGTTCATGCAAATTCACAAAAATCCATCAATTTGTACGAAACAAAAAAAATCCTGCATATATTTTATATTATTTATTTTATGATGATATTGATGAATTTGGTCAATTAAATATGTAATGTTGTTGTTCTTTTTTTTGGCGAATTTATTTATTATTTTTTCAATCAACTGAAATCCATATCATTAAAATACAAATGAGAAATGCAATCTTGTTGAATATTTCATTGTTGTTGGAAATTTGATACACTTGGTTAAGGCTAATTTGTTAACAGGACACATTTATTTCGTTTTTTTTTGGGAGGGAGTCTTGAACGTTTTTGTCAATAAGGATAAAAAAAAATAACAAATGATTCGACAAAAGAGTTGGAGAGTTGGTAAAAAATAATAAAAATAAAATAAAATGGGCAATTAATCTTCTTTTTTTTTTGCTAAATATTCATTATGCAACTGTTGTGCGATTCTACGCTTTTCAACACAATAATTAAAGATGAGTGTTCCGTAGAAGTAATAAACAAGGAAGAGAGGAAAAAATGAGGGTAAGGGTTAAATGCTTAAATGTGTTAAGTTAATTAAGGCAATCTTGTTAGACGATGAGTTATACTGAATGGGTAGTGTGTTTGATGGTTATTAACTGTTTTTAATAGTTGTTTTTTTTTTGTTTTCTAATATTGGAGAAATCAACGCGAAAATTAAGGAAAAGGTCAAAGTTAAGTCTTTGAATGATTTTTGGTAATTTTTTAAATTAAATTCAAAGCTTGAATTTTTTTTTTTGTATAATTAGTAAAAAATAATGAAAAATAAAATAGAAATACCTAAAATGATTAAAAATGATATATTAGAGCCCTCTGACAAATTTTTATCCATTTGGAGCAAGATTTGACAAAAATTGCTTTGACACAGTTTTTGACACAGTTTTTTTGCTCTTGATTTAGTTTTCAAATCAAAACTATGTCAAAGAAAAAAATTTTTTTCAGTTTCAATTTTTTGGCAGTTTTGAGTTATAAAATGATTAAAAATGATAAATTAGAGCCCTCTGACAAATTTTTATCCATTTGGAGCAAGATTTGACAAAAATTGATTTGACACAGTTTTTTTGCTCTTGATTTAGTTTTCAAAACAAAACTATGTCAAAGAAAAAAATTTTTTTCAGTTTCAATTTTTTGGCAGTTTTGAGTTATAAAATGATTAAAAATGATAAATTAGAGCCCTCTGACAAATTTAAATCCATTTGGAGCAAGATTTGACAAAAAATGACTTTGACACAGTTTTTGACACAAAAATTTTTTTTCAGTTTCAATTTTTTGGCAGTTTTGAGTTATAAAATGATTAAAAATGATAAATTAGAGCCCTCTGACAAATTTTTATCCATTTGGAGCAAGATTTGACAAAAATTGCTTTGACACAGTTTTTGACACAGTTTTTTTGCTCTTCATTTAGTTTTTAAAACAAAACTATGTCAAAGAAAATTTTTTTTTTCTGTTTCAATTTTTTGGCAGTTTTGAGTTAGAAAATGATTAAAAATGATAAATTAGAGCCCTCTGACAAATTTTCATCCATTTGGAGCAAGATTTGACAAAAATTGCTTTGACACAGTTTTTGACACAGTTTTTTTGCTCTTGATTTAGTTTTCAAAACAAAACTGTGTCAAAGAAAAAAATTTTTTTCAGTTTCAATTTTTTGGCAGTTTTGAGTTATAAAACGATTAAAAATGATAAATTAGAGCCCTCTGACAAATTTTTATCCATTTGGAGCAAGATTTGACAAAAATTGCTTTGACACAGTTTTTGACACAGTTTTTTTGCTCTTGATTTAGTTTTCAAATCAAAACTATGTCAAAGAATTTTTTTTTTTTCAGTTTCAATTTTTTGGCAGTTTTGAGTTATAAAATGATTAAAAATGATAAATTAGAGCCCTCTGACAAATTTTTATCCATTTGGAGCAAGATTTGACAAAAATTGCTTTGACACAGTTTTTTTGCTCTTGATTTAGTTTTTAAAACAAAACTATGTCAAAGAAAAATTTTTTTTTCTGTTTCAATTTTTTGGCAGTTTTGAGTTATAAAATGATTAAAAATGATAAATTAGAGCCCTCTGACAAATTTTTATCCATTTGGAGCAAGATTTGACAAAAATTGCTTTGACACAGTTTTTGACAGTGTTTTTTTTGCTCTTGATTTAGTTTTCAAATCAAAACTATGTGAAAAAATTTTTTTCAGTTTCAATTTTTTGGCAGTTTTGAGTTATAAAATGATTAAAAATGATAAATTAGAGCCCTCTGACAAATTTTTATCCATTTGGAGCAAGATTTGACAAAAATTGCTTTGACACAGTTTTTTTGCTCTTGATTTAGTTTTTAAAACAAAACTATGTCAAAGAAAAATTTTTTTTTCAGTTTCAATTTTTTGGCAGTTTTGAGTTATAAAATGATTAAAAATGATAAATTAGAGCCCTCTGACAAATTTTTATCCATTTGGAGCAAGATTTGACAAAAATGGCTTTGACACAGTTTTTGACACAGTTTTTTTGCTCTTGATTTAGTTTTTAAAACAAAACTATGTCAAAGAAAAATTTTTTTTTCTGTTTCAATTTTTTGGCAGTTTTGAGTTATAAAATGATTAAAAATGATAAATTAGAGCCCTCTGACAAATTTTTATCCATTTGGAGCAATATTTGACAAAAATTGCTTTGACACAGTTTTTGACACAGTTTTTTTGCTCTTGATTTAGTTTTTAAAACAAAACTATGTCAAAGAAAAATTTTTTTTTCTGTTTCAATTTTTTGGCAGTTTTGAGTTATAAAATGATTAAAAATGATAAATTAGAGCCCTCTGACAAATTTTTATCCATTTGGAGCAAGATTTGACAAAAATTGCTTTGACACAGTTTTTGACACAGTTTTTTTGCTCTTGATTTAGTTTTCAAAACAAAACTATGTCAAAGAATTTTTTTTTCAGTTTCAATTTTTTAGCAGTTTTGAGTAATACCTATTAAAAATAGAAAAAAATTTAAAAAAAATGTTAAAAAAATATAAAAAAAATTAAAAATAAATTAGTCCTGTTCTTCATAAAGCCATAATTTAAGAAATTTTTTAATAGCAAAAAATCGATTTTAATTTTATAAATTTTGAATTGAATGAAATTAAATTATTTGTTGCATAATTTTTTTAAGTATTTTTTTAAAAAGAATTTGTAATTAGAAAAAAAATAAAAAATATGAATATTTATTTTAAATTATCAAATATTTTTTAAAAATAAATCAAAATATTTTTTTATATGAAATTTGATAAAAAAAAAATTAATTATTTAAAAAAAACTTACTAACATTCATAAATATTCAAAAAAAAATCAAAATAAAATAATTAACAGTTGTCAGAAATCTTAATTATTCAGGCGAATTTGAGACAAAATATTCAATAAATTGACTAAAAATGTTTTAACAATTTAATTTCATAAAAAAAAAGCAAAATCTCAAATTTTAAACTCTTAAAAAAAATTCCATGGACTTACCCATTAAAAGAAAATTCCTTAAAAAGTGACGTCTTTTTAATTTTTTTCTTCAATTGGTTGCATTTAATTCGTAATATCTTACCAACTTCATTAATCCAACATCATCATTGGTTACAACTCCGTCTCTAATACTTCCTTAATGAATAACAATAATGAAAAGTAATCAAAAGGGTTGCAATATCTAATAAAAATAAAACGAGGAAATGTCATTTATTAAGGATTTATCGAATCACACAAATCGATAGATTATTGCAAAAGGAATTAAAAGGGTGATTGATCACCCTTCCTTGCTGCATTTCTTCTTTTTTTGCAGGGACATCCCCTCGAAATGACAAAAGGGGTTTTCTCAAAGGGGTTAGTTAGAGTTTTCTCTCAACTCGTTCAAAGGACCTCTATCGAAAAAATTAAAAAAATAAAAAATTCTTACAAGAAATTGTGACCTTTAAAGCATTTCCTCTTTCTTCACTTTTACTTTAATAAAAAAAAAACGAAAAAAAAATAATTTACATAACAAAACCGAATGCAAATAATTGCAAAGAAGTTTATTATTAATATTTGCACTGTGTGTCGACGCAGGAAAGGCAAAGCTCTGCTAATTCTATAAACAGTTTTATGCTAATAGACCAAAATAAATTAAACAAATAGAGTATAACAAGATTCATTTTGTTTAATTTAATTACATTTTATTCCATTCTTCCTGCTGTAGCACGTTACTTTGTTTTTTTTTCTTGCATTTGTGCCTTGGACAACAACAACCCTTTTTTCTCGACACTTTTTCCACAGAGACAAACAAAAAATCGACAACAAGTGAACAAATTTTTTTACGACCGCGACATTTGTTTCTCTCCTTTTTCCGTTCGTTTTTTATTTATTTACTAATCAAGCTCGGTACAAATCTAATTTGATGTCAAAAAATTTTCAACGCATGACAAGACATCACGAGCGACGTCAAATGACAAATGCACCCATAATTTTACGGCGAGCAGCAGCGGAGGAGACTAAATAGCGTATTACACATCTGGCACCAAAATCATCATTATTGTTATTGTGATTTGATTTTCCTCGTGAACGCAAAACTCGTCTCGGCAAATATTATTTTATTTTCTATCAATTTTTGTCAGTTTGGCGGGGAGACTTTTTCATATATATTTTATATATAATTGCATCATGTATTTATTTTTTTATTCATTTAGTTTGCTTTTCGGTTTTTCTTGAGCGGTGAGAGCGGTTGTAAAATTTGTGGTTCATTTGTGCGACGAGTGTGACGAGGAGGGTGGCGTTTATTTAATTTAGAGATGTTTGGATTTCTTATTATCGTTTTATTAAGAATTATGAGTTTTTTATGTTGTTTTACGACAGATTTTTACTCGCTGATGAATTTGTCATTTGTTGAGATTTTATTGCGTTTTAAAGCATTTAAATTAATTTTCGTTAATGTTTTATTGCTTTAATGTTCTTTATTAAGATGTTCCATTTAATATTATTTTTTTTATATTTTTTGATTTTTTATAATAAAAAAATTAAATTTAAAAATTTTTTATGTTTTAAATAATTTATATTGATAGAGTAAAAAAATTAAAAAAAAAATCAAATTTTATTAATTTAAATAATTTATTAATTAAATTAACTAAAATAAAAAATTTAATTTTTAAATTAATTAAAATAATTTAAATTAATAAAATTAATTAAAAATTTAAATAATTAAATTTAAAAATAATAATTTTTTAAATTTTAATTTAGAAAAAAAATAATTTAATAATAATTAATAAATTATACCTAATTTTATTTGTAAATATTAACAAAAAATGTTAAATAATATTAACTTAATGTTAATTTATATTTATTTTATAATATTAAGTGAAAACATTTTTAATGAGTAAATTTTTTTTAAATGATTTTTCAAATAATTTTTGATTTTTTAATAAATTTACAAATTTTATTCTATTTTTTAAAGACTTTTTTCTAAATAATTAATAACTAATTAAATTTAAAAATTAAAAAAAAATTAAATAAAAGAAATTTTATTACAACTAAAATTTTTTCAAAAAAAAAAATTAAATAAAACAAAATTTTATAGAAAAAAGTTCGAAAAATTAATAAATTAATAATATATTGAAAAAATGTTAAGTAACATTGAGTTAAATTTTGAAAGATTTTTTTTTATTAAAACCTTTAAATATCAGTATTAATTAATTTTTTTTTTTTTTTTAAAAAAATTTTTAAAAGTTTTATAAAAAAATATATAACTTCCATTTATTTTTTGTTAATTTATAATAATTTAATTAATAAATTTTAAAAATTTTACTTTCATTAAATTAATTTTAAAATTATTTTTCATTTAAAATTTTCAAAATTAATTTTCAGTTATATTAAAAAAAATTAAAATTAAATTTTTAATAATTTAAAAAAAATTTTATATAATTTTTTTTTAATTTTTTATAAAAATAATTTTTTATTTAATAATTTTTTTTTAATTTAAAAAAAATTTAAAATTAAATCATTATTTACAATAAAAATGCAGCACACTTTTTCTTCTCGTGCACCAACAAGTGTTTGTGTCATCCTCTTATTTAACGCTAATTATTCCAATTATCATTCAAATTCATAAATAAAATTCAAAAATAAAAAAAAACTTCCTTCAAAACACTTCCAAACAAAACATTAGCATTAATTCCTCAAGTAAAGTCAAAGTAAGTACAGTAGCTCTCCTTTTTTGATACGAATGATTTACATTTTGTAATGCTAATGAGCCAAACGTAAAAAACACGACATAACCCGAGATACCAGACAAAGAAACAAACACAACGAGAAAGAGAGGCTAAAAATGCTAATGAGTGTTTATATTTTTTTTGGTCATGTTCTAAAAAATAATAGCGAGTACTTACTTTGCTTACGACAAAATATTTTGGTTTTTGCCTGCACTTGATGCCCCCGAAAGAAAAAAAGTAATGAATTAGGGAGTTTTTTTTTGGTATCTGCATAAATTTAATGCAAGTGCAGTTTTTTCTTCTTCTTTGCATTAATTAACATAAACTTCACTTTGGTGACCTTTGAGATTATTTTTGCATAAATAAAAAAATAGGTCGATTTTTTGGCGGTTTAAATGTTCGTTTAACGGTTACTTTTGGCACCCCTTTGCCAAAAAAAAAAAAGTTAAAGATGATCGAAAATCCGTTAAGATGCTGTTATGCAAAAAATTATGCAAATTGATTGTCAATAAATTTAAAGTCCTAAAAAAAGTTTAAAAGGACTGAGCCAGGTATCGCAAAAAAAATTTCAACGGTTGCGAAAGTACAAAAATCATCATCATCATCATCAACTTTCCCATGAAAATTTGCAAGCTGCCAATTTCCTTACCACGATCACTGCCTTGAAGACATTAATAAAAAGAAGACGTCACCCTTTTTTGCATATCCGACTTCGATTCATGGGAAAATTTACCCTTTGAGCGCATCTTCAAAATCGTCACCCAAGCAGTATGCAAAAAAAATCATCCTATTTGCCTATCGTACGTTGCTACAGACCCTCGTACAGAATATGCAAAAAATTAGAGACAATTTCGTAGATCGTTCCCTATTTTTTTTTCGTGCTATTTATTCTAAGGGAAGAAAAAAAATTTTGCATGTAAAAAAGGTGCGCGTTATTAAAAAATATTAAGGAGCAAATAAAATCAACACACAGAGATAATAATGACGAAGGGATTCGAAAAATTTTCTTGCGCAACAATTACCAGTTTGTCTACCTGCGTACG
This sequence comes from Culicoides brevitarsis, assembly GCF_036172545.1. Classification (NCBI taxonomy): domain Eukaryota; kingdom Metazoa; phylum Arthropoda; class Insecta; order Diptera; family Ceratopogonidae; genus Culicoides; species Culicoides brevitarsis. The sequence goes on along the minus strand of NC_087086.1, from coordinate 34,267,129 downwards.
CATATTAAGTGTAACCCAATCCTTTCTCCCTTCGCTTACTTTCTTACAAGGGAAGGGTTGCACATGTTGTGCGTTGTGTCACGTCACAGGTATATGTAAATGTGTTGCGCATCCCTTTCGTATAAATCTCGGAGTTTTTGCCGTCTTTGTCATAATGGATTTGAATATTCAAGATGTTTTTATGCATATACGACGATGGCATGTCGTGCCGTTTGTATTAATGATGAAGACACACACGGTGCTGCGGTGTTAGACAGGGACATGAGGATTGGAATTTTAGTGAGAAAAGGGGTGAAAGTGATATTGAGGAATGATGCGAAGAAGGTTTTTTGATGAATTTAGAAGTTTTGGGTCTTTAAAGAGCTTTTGTTAAGGTCATTTGATGGTTTAAAGACTTTAAAAAAAATAAAAATTTGCTCTAAAGTACTTTTAAAAGACGATAGATGGCGCTGTTAAACCTCAAAATACAAAATTTGGTCTCCAATTACTTCCCTTTAACTTTTTTTTTTGTAAATTTTAAGACTCAAGTTATTCAAAAATTTCCAGTTTTTGACCCTTCTTGGAGACTTATGAAAATTTTTAAATGCCTCAAAAAAGCCATTAGATGGCGCTGTTGAACTTTTTAATATTTAACTTGATTTCTAAAGATTTTTAAAACAATTTAAAATTAGATATTGTTTAAAAATCGAAAATATTAACATTTAGAGACGAATAAAAATTTTTTCAAGAACTTCAAAACATTTTTTAAAAAATGTCATTAGATGGCGCTTATAAATTTTTCAATTTAAGCCTTAAGTTGATTTAAGCATATTTTCTCTGAAAGAAATTTTGATCAACAAAAATTTGAAAAAAATCGTAAATATTAAAACAAAATGAAAATGAGAGAACCTACAATTTTTTTCAATATCAAGAAAAACTCCGCTAGATGGCGCTTTAATTGATGTTTTTGAACATTATCGAGCAGTTTTGAATTTTAAATTTAAGCATTAAATATATTTCTGAAAAAAAATGAAAGCTAAGAAAAACTAATGTTCTAACAATATTGAAAAATTCCACAAATTTTTAAAAAAGCAAAAAAAAAATATCCGCTAGATGGCGCTTTAGAATTTTTTTTTAATTAAAAATTAGTCTCTAATTGATATTTTTGAACATTAATGAACAGAAAATTATAACTAAAGATCTTCGTGAGACCTGAAGATTTGTTGAAAAAGTCTAAAAATCTACGCTAGATGGCGCTTTAGAACTTTTTAATAAAAATTTCGTCTCTTATGAATCTTTTTGAACATTGACAAGCTGAAAATCGTAAGAACAAATCCTCGTAAGATCTGAAAACTGATTAAAAATATCTCAAAAAATCCGCTAGATGTCACTTTTGAACTTTTAAATCAAAAATTTGACCTCTAAAAGACCTTATAAAAAATAAAAATTAATTTAAAATTTCAATCAAAATCAAAGAAACCTATTCCTACCTATTAAAAATTATAAATCAGGACACAAAGGTGTTTCTTTTACATTGGAACACTTGCACTATCATTCATCAATAACAAACTTCTACTGCTACAAAGAAATTTTATATTATACAACTCCATAGATTCAACGTCTATAGTCGAACTCTGAACTAAAAAAAATATAATTTATGCAATTTAATTTTACTTGGTTTTCCTTTTTTCATATACAGTATTGTTATTATGAATCCAAAAAATAAATAAATGAAAGGGTTTCGTCTTCCGTACAATGTATTTTATTCTGTGTCTATACAAGCACGTATAGAATAGAATATTCATATATATTATGATCATCTGCATATAATTTGAATCTATGGGAATTTTTTTCATCATGATCATCATTTGTTTATCTTCTTACCGAAAAAAGGGCGCTATGTGAGAAAAAAAATGCAATACAATCAATGCAGTAATCTAAAGAGATACTTATGAGATAGGATAGAAGACACTTTTTTTATTCAAGATGTGCCATTTAAAAAAAAACGATTATTTTTTATTATTGTCAATGAACGATTAAATATCGAAGATAATTTTTTTTCTTCACACCTGGAAAGTAACTGAATTTTTTCGATAATTTTAAAGAGAAAAAAAAATCAGCAAATTGCATTTCCAGCTGAGATCTCTCACTGAATGACCTTGACTGAGTGTATATTATTATTACTACAAACAAACATGTAAAATATATAAAATTAAAATCACACATTTACGAAAGCAAAAAAAAAACTTAACTAGCTAATTTACATAGAAAAGCAAGTACTCTGTAGAAGCCTCTGTTTGTGCATTTCAGGTGTATATAGCAAAATAACAACAACAACTAACAACTAACTGTGACTCTACCGCCATAAATGAACGAACAAACAGCTCAACTACACAACACAAATTAATCTATGCAAAATATTTCCTGGCTCATGAATATTTATTATAATTGCTTGTAGGTATGTAGGTAGCCGACTAACTTTTGTATATCAAATATTTGTTTCGGTTGTTTTTTTTTTGTTCGCTGTACATGTGAAATAATTGTCGATTTGATGATACAATTGCACTTTTTCTGCTTCTGTGCTGCAATCTCTCCAATCTCGGCAGCAAAACAAGAAAAGATATAAATTTTAATTAATAATTTGTCTGCGCCGCCGATCGCTTTGATTTAATTGATTTTCCGTGTTTAGCTTGTTTTGTGCTCTCGGGCTCTCATTAAGCAAGAGAAATAGGTATAGTACTAGAATCGACCACAAAAAAAAAGTTGAGAAAGCTCATTTCCATAAATTAATGATAAAAATTTTGTTCAATTTTTGATAAAAATCTCGTTGATTTCTTTTATTCGTTTTTTTTTCTCTTTATCTTTTTGTTTCTTCTTATCATCGTCATAAAATTTCTTTTTTTTTTATTTGGGAGTTGAGATAATCTTTAGTCATTAACACGTTGATGATCTCTTAATTTTTACCGTTATTTTGGTGTTTAGAAAAATATAATCAAAGTAAATATAAATAAAAGTTTATTAATGATGTTCTGTGACCAATAAATCAATATATCTGGAAAACATGAATAAATTTTTGTGAGAAAGTTTTCGTTAAATGAACGAATTACGATATTATAGCATTTCAAATTCTAAACCGCGTGACCATAACTGAAGGTATTTTAAAAATTTTTGACCCAGTTGATATTCGAAATTTTCTCAATTAATTTGTTTTTATTATTTTGATCAATAAAAATGTAATATTTTACCCTAGTGAGCATTATTTATCTAATTTTAATGAATTTTATAAATTTTTAACCACGTGACTTCATATAAAAATTATTTTGAATTCTCATTCCAAAATAAAATCTGATTTCTTTTCAACCAGTTTTAGTTCAAATCATTAAGTTAGAAATTAAATTTAAATTAATTTTAGGAATTTGTCCTAAAACGTATTTTGATATTAAAGGATTTCAAACCACGTGACCTAAACTGGAGTTTTTTCAAATTTTTGTCCCAGATGACATTTAAAATTTTCTCTGTTGAAATTTATTATTAATTTTTATCAAAAAAATCCAAAAATTTTACTCTAATGAATAATTTTTATTTAATTTTAATGAATTTTAAAATTTTTTAACCACGTGACTTCGTATGAAGTTTATATTGGATTTAAATCCCAGAGCAAAATTTGAATTTCTTCAATTACAAGATTTTTAGTTCAGATCATTAGATAGATCACTTAAAGTTAAAAATTTAATTAAATAAAATTATGTTTTAGGAATTTGTTCCAAAGCGTATTTAGAAAATTTCAAACCACGTGACCAAAACAGAGAGTTTTTTCAAATTTTTATCCCAGTTGACAATTGAAACTTTCTCTGTTGAAATTTTTTATTAATTTTTAGCAATAATAGTCTAAAAATTTACCTTTATCAGTGTTATTTAGTTTATTTTAATGAATTTCATAAATTTTTAACCACGTGACTTCTTTATTTTTTTTAAATTAACATCCCAAAGCACAATACGAATTCTTTCAAACTCAAGATTTTTAATTTAGATCAATAAAGAATACAAATTTTATCCTAGAAATTTTGTTTTGTAATTTGTCCTAATGCACAATTAAAATTTTTTAACCACGTGACCAACTCTAACTAATATTTTTTAAAAATTTGATAAAAATTCAATAAAAATATAATAAAAAAATTTACACAAATTCAACAGATAGAAACAGATAACGAAAAATAACAACAGAAACAGGATGAAGCCATAAAAAAAATATTGCAACTTTCTATTTTATTTATTATTTTTTTACTTTTATAGATTTTTTTTCTCATTAATAGAAAGCACGCCAAAAATTTCCTTTTTTATTATTATCATTATAATTTTTATTTTATTTTATTAATTAATAGACAAAAAAAATCAACCGCAAAATCGAGGTTAATCATTAGTTATTTTTGTTTTAAGCCACGAAAAAAAAAATAATTTTTTTCAAAGCGATCGCTGACCTCCTTTTTTCACCACTTGAAAGCCATTAAAATACGAGCGACCTTTTGTCACCTCTATCAAAATTCGATTAAAAAAGTATCAACTAGAAATCGACACAACAAAACTGTCCCATAAATAATTCGTTTGTGTTGCATTTGAAACCGGCGTCGTCGTCGTTTCAGCAGGTGGATTTTTTTTTCTGTAAATATTTCTTCATCATCGTCATCGTCACCATGCTGCGGAGCATCGTTAAAATAATAACACAGAAAAAAAAACTAGATATACTGCGACGCGTTTCATTTCGAAAATCTACGAAAACGGTATTTTCGGGTAAAAAAAAAAGTTGAAAAAAAAAGAAATAAGCTGTTTATCAATTTTGTTACTTTTTAAAAATGAATTTTTTAGCATAAATTAACGCAAACACATATCATAAACATACGCGGAGCTGAAAAAAAAATAAAAAATAATAAAAATGTATACAATGATAATGATAGATAATTTAGCTTTTTTTGTTGCTAGAAAAATATTTTTAGGCCCTGAATAGCATTTTTTGGCGTTATTTTTTTTTTTACTTTTTTTAGGAATGATAAATTGTATGAATTTGATGATAAAAAACAACAAAAAAAAAGAAACGAAACAAGTGAAATGTGATGTATATAAATAAATAAAATATTAAAAGCGGGGTAATTTAAAGTAGAGCAACAGTTATAATATAATTTTTATGTCCATTTTTATATCGCTAATCAGCTTAGAGCTTAACTCGTGTGAGTGCCGTCACTGCGTTGTTTTTATTTTATGATTCTTTTTTTTTGTTTTTTGGATGAATGTCCAAGAGAGAAGTGAATTATTATTGTTACATGAGTAAGTTTCACATAGATCACAAGCTACAAATTGATAAAACAATTAAAAGTTATATTATTATTATTATTACAGTTACGTACTTTGTCACTTTTTGTGAGCTGGTATGATGAATGAAGTGTTGGATAATGGTAAAAATGTCAAAATTTTGCGAATTTTTTTAGTGAGATTAATTTTTTTTGACATTTATGAAAAATTATATGATGCGAAAAATTTACTTGAAATGAATTTTTGTCATTTTTATGAAAAAAACGATTTAAATTTTTATGATTTTTTTCAAACTTTACTTTTATTTATTTAATTAATTTTATTAATTTATTTATATTTTTAATAAAATATTTTTTCATTTTTCTTTAATTTTTTTTATATTTTGATAATAAGTTTTTTTTTATTTATGTTTTTATTTTAATTTTAAATAATTATTTTTTTATTAAAACTAATTTTTTACTTCCTTAACAAGAATTTTTTAAATATTTTTAAATTAAAATTTAATTTAAATCTTCTTAAAAAAATTTAAACAAAATAAAATAAAATTAAACAAAATAAAATAAAATAAAATCAAAATAAATAAAATAAAAATTTTTATCAATTAATTAATTTAATTTTAAATAAAAATTAGTTTTAATTTTTTAAATTAAATTTTAATTTTACCATAAATTTAATTAATTTTTAATAATTTAATTTAATTTTAATTTAAATATAAAAATTTTAATGAATTATTTTTTTTTAAATTTAATTTATTTTTATTTTTTTTATTTTAATAAATTATTTCTATTAAAACTATTGTTTGACTTTTCGTGAAATTTTATCAAGGACTTCATAAAACAATTTAATTTAAGTTTTTTTAGTTAATGAAAATTTTTACGTTTTCTGATATCTTTTAATTAGTTAATTAATTTAAAAATTAAAAAAAATATTTAATTTCAAAATTTATTTATTTTAAATTAATTAAATTAATAAATAATTTTAAATTAATAAAAAAAAAAATATTAAATAATTCTAAAATAAAAATATATTAAAAAAATTAAATTAATTAATTAAAAATTTATTTCAAATTATAATTAAATTATTATTATTAATTAACTTATTTTTTTAAAAGATAATTTACATAATTTATTTATTTTAACTTTATCTAAATCCCTTAGAATTAAAAAAAAAATAAAATAAAAATTTCAAATAATTCTTTGATAAAAAATAATTCTTTGTATGAAAAAAAAATATTTTTTTTAATTAAAAATCCTTTTAAAAAAAATACCTTCAATTACCACTTTTATTGCATCACACAGCAACTCCCTTTTTATCTGAAGTATCTAAAAAGACAGAAAAAAGCGACATATAATAAAGTCAAAACAAACACGTGTCACATACATACTCACGATAAATATTTATAATTGCTCTCAACTAACACAAGCGCGTTGCTCCAACTCGGCGAAAAACCTGACTTGCGAGCCCAAAAACGAACGTAGGTGTTTTTAATATTTGCGTAGTTGATTGAATTTGTATTGTTAATGTTATTATTATCATTTTTTTCCGTCACAAAGTCTCTCTCTGTCGCTCGTTTGAATCTTGGAATGTGCGAAAAATGCAAGGTGTACGAAAAAACAAAAAAATGTATAAAAAATTAGATTATGTTAAAAAATTTACGACGCGAACGAACAATTAGTGCAAAATTATTCATAAATCTCTCGGTTCTCCCGCGAGAATCGATGCGACACGAGAAAGAATAAAAAAATAAAAGAAAAGGATGGACGCGTGTCCCGCGAATCATTTACTTTTAAAAAATCAATTTACATATTTAAACATTAATTTCTGTCCTTTTTATGTTTTTTTTCTCTCGTTTCAGGTAGCGCTTTCAGCCCTTTTATTATTTTTTTTTTGTTTGACGGCAAGAAATCTCGGACTCATCATGCACCGAGAGCAAGAATGCACCTTACGGTTTTTTTTTTGAATATTTTTTTTTGTGTTGGATTATTTATGCATAAAATTTAGTGGTGCTTCTCTTTTTTTTTTGTTCATTTTTTACGGACTTTAGTCTTCGGATGGTACCGCTGCTCTGAGCTGCTGCTGCTTGTGATATTTGAATAAATTAGCATTAATAATAAAATAATCATAATAATAATATTGTAATCTTTTTTTTGTGTTTTGATGTTTTATGAGCGAGTGTGGTGTCGTGTCGTGTCGCGTTGTTGTTGTCGTTATTGTGCTTAAATACCTGTCTTCAGTGCTTGCCTGCATTTGAATTTTATGGACAAACATGCTTTTTGACACTTTTTTTTTCGTTGATGTGTGGCTTAAATCTCTTGTGTGCTCTCCAATGGACTTGTTTGAGTTTCAAAATTTTCCGTGAATTCGTGGCAAGAGTTTTTTTTCATATTTTTATTGCATTTTTATAATAAAAGGGGAAAAAATTCACTATTTAGACGTCTTTAGCTAAAATAAAATTAATGACAATTTTTCTTCGATACTTTTTAATTTTTTTATAAAATTACGAAGAGAATTATAATAACTGAATTATATAAAAATTCATTAAAATTTAAAATTTAATTAAATAATTAATTAATTTAATGATAAAATAAATTAATTTAATTAATAATGATAATTAATTAATAATAATTTCATTAATTTAAATTGAAATTTAAAAGCAACAAAAAAAAAATTCAAATAATTAAATTTTTTGTTAAAAATTATTAAAATTTTTTTATTTAAAATTAAAATTATTAAATAATTTATTTATTTATTTCTAATTATTTTTTTAACAATGATAATTTAAAAATTTATTTATTTATTTTTTTACTAAATAATTATTAAATTAAAATTAAATTATTTATTTATTTATTAAATTTTTATTAATTTTTATTATTTATTTATTATTTTATTTTTTTTATTTTTTTTATTTTTTTTTTTTTTTGATAAATATTAAATAAATTTCTTAAAAATTACAATTTTTTTATTTTCAAAAATAAAAAAAAATCCAAAATATTAACAAAATCTAAATTTTTTTTTCATAAAGTTTTAATCTTTAAATTTATTATTTATTAATTTTTTTTATTAAATTTTATTAAAAACTATTTAATTATTTTTTTCTAAAATTTTAGTTTTAAATCAAAATTCAATTTAAATTGTGGTTTTTAATATTTTTAAAAAATTAAGAATATTTTAAAAATTTTTGTACCTAAAATATTATTAAAAAGTTTTTTTTTTAAATACCTAAATAAAATAATATTTATTTAATAAATAATAAAATTTAATAATAATTTATTTAAATAATTTTTAAATAATTCAATAAAAAAATAAATAATTTAAAAATTTTTATTTTAATAATTTTTCACAGAGTGAGTCAATTAAATTTATTTTTTTTTATTTTTAAATTAAATTTTTAGTTATATTAAAATTAAAATTTTTTAAATAATTTTAAATAAAACATAAAAATACACTTTAGTTCTCCTAAAAAAAACTTTTAATAAATTTCTATATATTTTTTTTCATTTAGTTTATTATTAATCATTTCACTGCATGCAATTAAGCAATTGATTATTATAAATGTGCGTTTTAATTACCTTTAATATTATTTTCCAACAATAATTTTTTTCTAACTGGTGCGCTTGAACGTAACGTTAATCATAACCAAATACCCATTTTTATTGTGAATCAACCACGTTATCAATACGAGAACGACGAGATAAGAATCTCACTTTTTTTTAATGTGCATGTTTATTTTCTTACAATATAAAAATAAATAAATACGATTTTAATATAAAAAAAGCTAAACGTCAGTTTTTTTTTGATGAATGAAATTTTCGCGTTTTCTGCCAAGAAATGATGGCTTTACAATGTTTTCATTAAGTTACGAAGCTGAAACTAAGTCAAGAGTTTGCTGATGCGTGATCCTTCGTTGTGCTCCGTACGCGTAGAGTTTTAATCATAATAATGATACAAATCATAAAGTTTTGTTACATTTAATGTTCGGAGTCGTTCAAGTGCGTGAAAAATAAATTATCTCGAGGCAAAAAAAACTAAAGCTGAAACGGAATGATTCGGGAACTCGGTTAATTAATGGCTGATGAACAGCGCGTGCATTTGGAAGAAAGTGCATCCAAAGGAGTGGAAAATTGGCTACAACGGAAAAAAGTGTGAACAGTAATGTTACGCGGGTGATTAACATGTGTTGTGGTTGGAAATTTTCATGTTGCTTTTTTTAAATTGTTTCCTCAACATTTTTACAAGAAATGTTAAATTGCAAAAAAAAAAGTTTTTTTAATGGAATTAGTTAAAAAATATAACTCATAAAACTTAATTTTTAATAAATTTACATTTTCTTACTCCTCGATTGAAAGTTAAAGATTCAAATAAATATTTTTTTTGATAAAATTTTTTTAAACTGTTTCTTCAAAAATAAATAAGCCAAAGAAACTCCTGAAAATGTGCCTTGGGATTTTTATAAAATTTTAAGAAATTTAAGAATTTCACATTTTTGTACTCCTCGATTCAATGTTAAAAATTCAGACAAGGACAAATAATTTTTTTTGCTAATTTTTTTCATAATTAAATATCTTTTTAAAAGAAATTTTTTTGAAAAACCAATCAAAATGTGCATTGGGATTTTTAAAAAATCAAAAAATTCGAAAAATTTCACATTTTAGTACTCCTCAAATGTTAAAAATTCAAAAAAAAAGACAAATTAATATTTTATTGAATAAAATTCTTTAAATTAAATTATTTACTTTAATTTAAAAGTAACTGAGCTGATAAAATTAATTAAAATGTGCATTGGGGTTTTTTTTGAAATACAAGAAAATTTAAGAAATTCACATTTTTGTACTCCTCAAAGACATTTAACCGAAATTTGAAAGGAAAAAAATTATTTTATTGAATCTCAAACCTAAAAATCTCTTTAAAAACACAAAATCGACTGTCACCTCAACAAATCTCCTTGTTTCAAAAGCATTTAGACCGAAAATATTTTTATGACATGCATTTTGCATACATAAAATTCATCGAATTTCTGCACGATCTAGTCAGGCGCTTACACAAACAAACACACATTCACTTCTCCTCGACTCCGCTCTCGACAAAGTACAGACATGCATGAAAAGTGCAAATAAACTTTTCTTTCTCTATTTTTTTTCTATTTTCTTCTCTTCAACATACTACAACTTTTTTGCCATTCAAATTTATGATTTTTTATATTTTTTTGCAGTTTTATTATTATTTACTCTAGTTTGTTGGATAAAACTAAAAACTATTTCACAATTGTTCAACAGTTTATCTATAAATATTTTATTCATTCAAAACAGACATAAAATCACTTTTTGAATTTAATGCAATTTATATTTGCTCGCTTTACTCGAGCTTTTTCGCAGAACGTGTGATTTTGTGCATTTTCCCAGAATTTTTTTTTCTTCTATCGTAAAATTATGACTTTTTTTTTACAACAAAAAGGCATTTTGGAGACAATTGTGTGTGAATTGAATCCTAATAAATATTAATAAGGAATATATAAAATTGTATAAAATTGAAATAGAGTCGAGTTCTATGGAGAAAAGCAACAAGTAGCTAACAAATTATGTAAATATTTTTGTTTATAAATGTTTATTCGTTGTTCGAACGAACGAACTGTGCGACGGATAGAAACTTTTTTGTTTCTGTTTTTTTTCGATTTATGTTTAGAGAGATAGATAGAGATACTATTATTAGTTATTTTTTTTGTTTTTATTTTTTTTTTTCGAGAATAAAAGCCTTGTGTTTTGATATATTTTATTCAAAAAAAAATATATAAAAAAAATATCGAGGCAAAAATAAATAAATAACAATCCTGAATAAATTATCACCTCAGCTCGCTTTCGTTGTTGTTGTTATTAATGTGTGAACCTTGTTAGCATATTTATTGGACGAGTTTAGGCATACTAATTGATATGTGTGCGCCCGTGATTGCATCTCTGATGGCGCTACAAGTCAAATACGAGGAAAATGGGAGTTTTGGAGTGTGGCAATTTTTTTTACGGTTTTGAAAAATTGCTTTAAAATTTAATTTTTTACATTTTTAAAACTTTTTTTTATGAATTTGTGTTTAAAAAAATAAATGAGATTAAGAAAATCGAAAAATTTGCACTGGGATTGTTTTTAAAAAATCAAATTTCACATTTTAATACTCCTCAAATTAAAACAAAGTTTAAAATTAGTTCAAAAAGTTTCAATTTAAGTGATATTTGTGCCTTATTTAATTCAAAATTTTTCAAAGTCAATTTGAAATGTTCACTGGGTTCGTATAAAAAATTTGAAATTTTCTCATTTTAGTACTCCTCATAATATTATTGAAATATTAATTTAAAAAAAATAAGAAAAAAAGTTCCAAATTAGATTTTAATTTCATTTCATGTCAAAAAATTTTCATATTTCTCTAAAAAAAAATTTTTGAAATGTGCATTGGGAAAAATTTCACATTTTAGTACTCCTCAGAAAAAAATTAATTTGAATTCTGGTCAAAAGCTGCTTTGTTTTCAAGTGATATTTTTATCTTTCTTTGTTCATAAAGCAGTAAAGTCAATTTAAAATGTTTACTGGGTTCATAGAAAAAATTAAAAATTTTCTCAATTTAGTACTCCTCAGGGGTTAAATATACTTTGAAAAGATAAAAGTGAAGAATTTCATCAGAAAAAGTTCCAAATTAGATCTGAACTTCATTTCTTGTCATAATTTTTCCTGTTTCCCTAAAAAAAAACTTTTTGAAATGTGCATTGGGAAAAATTTCACATTTTCGTACTCCTCCCAAATTTATTTTCAGAATTAATTTTTTTTTATAAAATTTTAAACAAACTAAGGAAGTTTTCTTTTGATTTTAATTTAGCTTCCTGAATTTGCTTAAAATTTCATAAAAATTAAATCCTGAAAATAAATCTTGAAGCAAAAGCAACAAAGACAAGACCACACTGCAGCACATTTTTACAAGGTTTAATTTTTTGAATGAATTTTCGGAAACCATTAAGACATCATCTAAGGTATCGTAAATCTCGTTTGTCGTTGCACATCAATACAAACATGGAACAATAAAAATTTAAAGCCTTCTCTTCTTATGTTTTATCACGTACACTTCGTATGTGTGATCCATTGGTTGAATCACGTTTGGAAGATTTCCGGTATGAATTACACTTCTTCTTCTTTTCACGCATCAAATTTCTTTGTATTCATTTGTTTTATTTTTTTTTTGCTCTCCTTCTAGCTTTTGGCTGCGTGTGCTTCGAGAACTAATAAAACGATGATCATCATTGACTCTTTGAAACTTTGTGTCGCTTTATGACCTTTTTTTCGGTTGCGAGTGTGTGACACGACAAAAGAAACTTCTTCCTGTGTCATTTCATGGGAAAAAAAAGTTGGTTCACCTGAATTCAATTTTATATTTAATATCATCAGGATGGAAAATGAAGCGATGATTAAAACGTGCTTCGACCATTTACGTTTGTGTTACGAACATCAGGTTCACCCTGACGATTTATTTCTTTTTTTTTCTCTGCACTTAATTTGCACATTTGGAGCGTAAATTAAATTAATATTTTTTAATTAATTTTTCCCCGAGAAAGAAAAATTATGATGTTGATCATTTTTTTTCTGTTCATGTCTTTCAGCAAATAAAGCAGAAGAAGAAGGAGAAAAAGGGGTTTCAATGGATTAACAAACATGTTTCGCAGTGCAAGTTTATGGGAGAAAAGGCAAAAAAGGGTGTTAAGAGAGAGCGCCTTAAGCTTAATTTCACATCTAATCAACAAGAACAACGAACGAAGGAACGGTTATGCTCACGTAGCGGTTTAGATATTTATTTTGTTTTTGTCTGGATGAGGGATGAAATATGATTTTTTACTCTTTTTATTTTTCTTTTTTTTTTCACAGAAACATTGGAGTCAATTTCGCAGCGAAAATTCGGGAGTATGGCAATAAATGACTTTGTAATGGAGTTCCCTTAAAGGACAATAAAAATCAACTAAGCCGCCCTCGAGGAATGTAACGTCGGAAAAGAACGTCGACCCCTTTCAAAAAAGTTACTTTAACTCTTTGTACAATACAAAAGACGATAAGAATCTTTACTCACAGAAAACCCGTAAATCGACATTTATCGTTCATCGTGCTTGACTGTGAAAAGTTGGTGTCTCGCAAAAAACTTTTAAGATATGGTAAGGAATAAAATTTCATAAATTTTAATTTTTTTTTGTTCTTTTTAGGTTTATTTGACAGTCGAGCCAAGTTTTAACTAAGACAAGTTACAAGTAATGAAGAAAATAAATTTTGGAATGAATTTGAACTCAGGACCTTAGTTAGTCTTAAACGACTTGAACATTCTTGAACATGAGACTCGGTCCCTCTTAAAGCTCCTTGAATATCATTTGTATAAATAAGAATTACTAAGTCCACGAAAAAAAGCATAATTCAACATTTTTGGAAAACATATTAAAATCAGAAAATAAATTCTACTCGTAAGAGGAACAAAGAGACTTAACAGGATCATCCGATGGCAGGACACATTTTCGAGGACGAAAAACTAAAGTTTCCTATTATTTGGAACAGCCGCTAAAGAAATCGAACAAAATTTACCAAATCCCTAATAAGATTCTTCAGGAAGCTATAAGAAGTGAAGTGAATTTAATTTCTATCAGGAGAACTTTTAGCAAGGAGTTCTATAAAAAATGTTTAATGTCAAAATCTTACGATGACCAAAGCAAAAACGAACAAATATCTAAATGAAAAATATCAGAAAAATTTACAAAAATTAGTAAATTTGAAATTTATCAGCTAATTACAAACTTTTTAACTTAAAAACTCAAAATTTTTACTTACATGGTACCTCGCATACGTCTCTTCGAAAGTTTCAAGTGCGAGACGTTAATTTTTCACAACAAACTTTTGTTCACCATGAAAGAAGAAGACAATCACAAAATTCTTTAATTATTATTTTAGTAAGTAATATATTTCCTGAAGACTGATAAAACTTTATATTTACTCCCTTTTCTTGTCTCTTCTGTGTCTCTTCTCTCCTGCCTTAAAATTAATATAATAAAGGAAAATTTAGGTGATAGATATGAGTGTTTGTACTGTAAAGGTGTCTCGCTTCTCTTGCAAAATAGAAAACAAGTAGAAGAACAAGTAGCAAAAAGGTAAAGTTTTAGCTGTTAAAACTAATAAAACAATTGAAACTGATAAGAAATTGCGTACCTTTTGTGCATACATCTCGTTTAATGAAAAATAATTCCTGAAAATATGAATAATTTTCAATTTCATGTTTTAAGGTCTCTAATGAAAAAAAATTCACGCAATTCCAACGTAATGCCGAAACAATTTTTTAATGACTCAATAAAATCAGCGCGATGCTTGCTTGATCTTTTCCGCTCAATACATAATCTCAATGCTTCCAAGCCACTCAATTGAGGCGCAATTAAAAAATATTCTACAATCCGAGCGATATTTCATCATGAATCAAGAATTTATCGCGTAAAAAAAGAGAATTAAATGCCTCACGTGCTCTCATTTTTACATTACAAATGTTGAAAAATTATAAATTTTTATAAGATTATTATCACCAGAGCAAAAAAAAATGATTGATTTCTACTTGAAATTGATTAATCACGAAAATTAAAGCAAAATGACCTGTTTGAGAATTACAGGTGTGAACGCACCTTTTAACGTGAGCAAAGTCGAGTCTCAATTCTCATCTTTCACAATCAATTGATATTTTATGAGATTATTATTTTATGGGTGTCTAAAAGATGTCTAAAGGTCTCTAAACGCTAGAAAATTTTATTATTATTGATTTTTTTTTGTGTATGTTTAGTTTTGAAGGTGTGGTGCGTTAATATCAACAAAAATATTAACAATGAAGATGATTTTTGTTGGAAGTGTCTGTCTGATGCATTAAAACATGATTTTTATAGACATTTTAATGAACTTTCATAAAATTTGCTTGAAAAGAAATTTAAAAGTTTGTTTTAAAATTTTTAATTATTTTTTTTATCTGAAGAAAAAAATAATTTTAAAAAAAAATTTCATTAATTAACGGTCAGAATTATTTTTTTTTAAATTTTTTAATGAGATATTTTTGTCCTAAAAGTTTTAAAATTAAATTAAATCACATTTTTTATTTTCAAAATTTTTATAATTAAAATATTTTTTTAAAATTAAATTAATTTTCTTCTCAAATACCTAAATTTAGATTTTTTTAAATTTTTATTCTTTTTAAGAAAATTTTTATTTAAAAAAAAATAAAAAATTAACAAAAAAAAATCCATTCAACCAAGTTAAAATTTTTAATTAAAATAATTTCATTTTTAAATTTAAATTAAATTTTTTTAAAAATTTCATATCTTTAAAATTAAATTCAATTTCTATTTTTTTTTTAATATCTAACGATTTTTTTAAATTTTAATTCTAAGGTAAACAAAAATATTATTTTTAAATAATTTTAAAAATAATATATTTTGTTTTAATTTTGTAAAAATTAAAAAATATATTTTAAGCAAGTTATGGACCCAAAATATTAATTATTTTTTTTTTTAATATTTTTTTAAAAATCATAAAAATTTTTATATTTTTTTGTCAAAAATGCGTTAAATTTGATTTTTAAAAATTTTCAAGTCAATTTCCGATCAATTCCTGAACATTTTTGAACAAAACTCATTTCTTCATGACTTGAATTGTTCTTTTTTCAAAACCTAAAGAAGGGCCTACTGTCTCGATTGTCTCAAATCCATCACCAAAGACAACTTTAACGAACAACACAAAATATTTTTGCGTGGGAAATATAAATAAATAATAAACAAAGAAACATTGCTGGCTGTCGTCGAGCGTCGTCGTTGAGTCTCACTCTCACAATGCACACTCCAACTTATTTTTAACAATAATTGTCATTTTGTATTTATTATTACTCAAAAAGAATTACGTTACATTACACATGCCCGAGCCAAGAGAGCTGAAAAGGTGCGCACATACCTCCATAGCCACGTACGCTTTTTTTTAATGCAGTAACTGACCCACATATTCATTTAATATAATTTAACTCTTTTTTTTCATACTTTTATGAGTAGCAAGTAAGACGCTTGTCAAATAGGTTGTTGTTGTTGGCGTAAAACGTACAGAGGCTTGCTTGCGGCTAATTAGGAATTGTTGTTAATTGTCGAGCATGTGGCTGAGACAAAAAAGCAACAAAAACACGTAAAATACCGTAAAAATGTTAACAATTGCGGGAGACAGAAGCGCGGAGAAAATAAGGGCGACCCTTATGCTTTTTGGTGTGTGACAATGACGCAGTGCAAATGACATGAAACATCGGTTAATAAGGCGATAAATGGGCAGATTGTCATTTCGTTTTGGCTAAGTAACCTTCTGAAAGGACTTTGAATGGGTTTGAATGACCAGAAAAAAAATAGTTGTCATGCTTTGATGGACTGACAGTCGTTGTCGCGTCGTCATGCCACTTTTTTTTTGTTTTAAATGAGATTAAGATTTATTTGTTTTTTAATTATTATTTGTCTTTTTTTGTCGTCTAGAGTTTGTCTATGGTACAAAGAACATTTTTTTTTTTAAAGAATTGTCATAAAAAAATCTACAAGTTAGTTTACAAAACGTTTTTGACTGAGGTTATTTTTTTCTAAAATTTAAAGATTTTGAAATCTTTTAAAATTTCCTTAAAAGTAAAAAAAAAATTTTAAATTTAATTTAAAATTAAAAAATTTAATTTTAAAAAAAAAATTAATTTTTAAATAAAAAAAATTAATTTTTAAAATTTTCTTCTAATTTAACTTTAAAAATTTTAAAAAATTTATTTTTATTATTTTAAATTATTCTAAAAAATTAGAATTAATTTTCCAAATTTAATTTAATTTAATTTTAAAAGGTCAATAATTTTAATAATTTAAATAAATATTTTTTTAATTAATTAATTTCAGTCAAAATATAAAAAAATAATTTTAAAGGTCAAATTTTTTTATTAAATTAAAAAAAAATTAAATTTTTTAGAAATAAAATATTAAAAAAAGTCATAATAATATTTTAAAATTAATTTTTTTTATTTTTTAAAGAATTTCTTTTAAAAGATTTTTGAATGATTTTTTAATTTTTTAAACAAAATATATTTTAAATATTTTTTTTTTATAATTTTTTTTAAATTTAAACAATAAAACAAAAAAAAATCATAAAAAACGATCTACAAAAAAAATCCCGTTAAATATTTCCCCGAATCGATGATCATTAGTACTTAGCACCAATAATTGATTACATTGCCTTACATTTTACAAAACGATGTTCAAATTAATTTTTTATTTCTTGTATATTTTCATGTACTTAACTCTGTTGTCTTGCAATCTTTTCATCTCGCGCAGCATCATATTATTTATTATTATTATTAAGCATTACAACTCCTTCGTCTGCCTTGCTTCGCTTTCAATTCATTCATAAATCGGATTTTATACAAATTTTAATTCATCATTTTTTTTTTCGCTGAGTCGCGAGTAGAGAGAGACAAGCCTTCTTGGCATGACCAAGCAAAGTATGAAAGGAAATGATCATAAAAATGTTTTGGTTTGTGAGAATTATGCGCGAATAAGAAGAATAAGATGAATGAATATTACTTTTTATGAATGAAAAGGCGCTGCGTGGTGGCCCGTTGTCTGATTTTTTGTAACATTATTTTTTGTGTGATTGATTGATGGCTTGGCTGAAAAGGGCGTGAAATGGAGCAAAATGAACCAAAAATGCTCCGCAGATGCTCGAGTCAATAAAAATTATCGTTTTACGATAATTGTCATCCGTCATTAGACCAAAAATGAACCCTTTTTTGTTTTTTGGGGAGAAACAGAAGCTTTTTTTAAATGGTTCGAACATTAAACACCTTTATCCTCAATCAACCACTTGTCCTCAGAAGAACAAAAAAAAAATAAAATAAAAAAGATCCTTATCGCGACGATGAAGACCGTGTCTAGCATTTATCCACTTTCTTCACGTTCCTTCGTCATCAGCGTGTCTCTCGGCTTTCGTTCGACATAAAAATAACAATAAACAATTTTCTTTCTTTCTTTCTCTTTTCGAGTTCAATTCTTGTGGGAGAGAACCTTCAAAAAATGAAACAAAATTTTTAAAGCAGGAAACCTTTAAAAAATTTCTATTTATTACTTTTTTACGTTTCCCAATAATAATATTCTCATCGTCTCGGAGCTTCGTACGTGCACCCATATCGAGCCAAGTTATTATTACTATTAGATTCTTATCAATATCATATCACATAAAATAAAGTTTTTTGACGTCGTATTTTTATTCTTTATTTTTTTCGAGCGACGGACTCAAAACACCTGTCTCGTAAATGGTTTTTACCTAGATAGAAGAGGTCGATAGTACGACGAGTAGATACGCTTCTAAAGAGGACAAGCGTTTTATTTTTTTGTTTTTTTTTATTGTATTTTGTTGTTCTGGTTGTTACTTTGTTATGAATGTTTTTTAGTTGAGAGCCGCGTTCTGTCGTGTAAGAGTAATTTATGGCGTTTCGGATGGTTTTTAACCCCATTGTTGAGGATTTCGTGAAGGAGTTTCGACTGAAAAAGACGATTTTGATACGGTTTGTAGACAATTGTGTTGGATTGAGACAAAAAATGTGCATGGAGAAGGTTAATAAAGGACTTTGTTGGTAATTTATAAAGTTGTCTTGATATTTTTTCAACTAAAATTATTTTTTTTTAATTTGAAAACAAATTTTGATGATTTTTTTTTATTAAGATTTGATAAAAAAAATATATTTTTTTTATTTTTTTTTTAGAAAATTGAATAAATCTTGGTTCCTTTAGAAAATTTTATTTCGTTATTGTTCCATAAATTTTATGATTTTTCTATGAAAAAAAAA
The DNA here is from genome assembly GCF_036172545.1 of Culicoides brevitarsis. Taxonomy (NCBI): domain Eukaryota; kingdom Metazoa; phylum Arthropoda; class Insecta; order Diptera; family Ceratopogonidae; genus Culicoides; species Culicoides brevitarsis. The sequence goes on along the minus strand of NC_087086.1, from coordinate 34,247,967 downwards.
ATCAAAAAGTGAATATTATTTAAAATTGAATTTAAAAAATTTAAGAAATTTTGAACATATTTTATGGATTAAATTTTAATATTTAATATTTTTTCTTAACAATGCCTTACAAAATTTATTACATTTTTCAAGAAAATTTTTAAAAACTTCTGAAAAACGAGCTGAAAAAGTTCAGCTTTAAAAAAAAATAAAATCTAAAATTAAAAAAAAAAAAAAAAATTAAATTAAAATTAAATTAAATTAAAAAATTAAAAAATTTAAAAAAAATAAAAAAAACTAAAATTTAAAAAAATTAAAAAATTTAAAAAAATAAAAAAAAATAAATAAAATAAATAAAAAAAAATATCAAAATGTATCGCAAATTGAACTAAAATTCGCTAAAATGCAAAATAAAGGAACAAATTTCTACTAAAAATTCATCACTAAAGCAAACTCATCCACAATCTCGACAAAAAATCACACGAAGCTGATGACAAATAACGCAAAATTATCTCCGCAAATAATCATCACCTTACTAGCCCATATAAACTCGCCTTCCTCATATCTCATAGCGTACCTGCAACGACGACGACACGGCGATCGACATCGAAGTAACAAGTGATGTTGTTTATAGTTGCCCGTTAAATTCTGAAATTTATTATTATTAGACATGCCAGAGTTCGTAGAGTGTCTCTCGTCGCACTTTTGCTGCACTTCAGCCACATCTCGATGCAATTCTCGCCTGTTCTTCCTACGATTTCTAATCCATTCAAACAGCACAGCAGTTTTACAGCATCTTACATCATTACTTGACTTATATCTCCACTTAAGAGTGCGGCGCGCACGGATGAATGAAAACTGGTTGGCAATGAAACTGAAAATGTTCGCAAATTGCATCTATCTCTCTTAAACCCGTTTTTTTCTTGCTGTCGCTCGGATTTCTAGAAATTCGCGCGATTTCCTTAAAATCACGCCAAAATGCCACTAAAATGAAGTCATTTCGTTTGTTTGACATTGCGCGCGCTTTTAATTCCTCATTTGCTTTACTTTGCCAGTTAATCGACAAATATTTGAACGAAATTCGGTTTTATTTACATTTTAAGACATTTTACGCGCGTTCACTCGACAAAAATTGACAAAACGAGATAAATATTTGAACAGAGACAAGTGAGCTGAGACTCGAACGCGCGCGATAAGTTCAAGTTCACCAAAGTGTGAAAAATTCCATTTCAGACGTTCGATAGGCAGATGTTTCACTTTCGATGCGCTGCCATCGAGAGAGAGACAAGCTGCACGCAGAAAACGGAGCATAACGAACCTCATTTGCATATGAAAAATATGACAATCGATCGGCAATAAGGGTGACATACCTGGCGGAAACTATTTATCAATTTTTCGTTACAATTTGATACATTTCGAGTCCTTCTTCGGCAGTAGTAATGACTTTATTATATTTCAATTTTTCATTTTTTTTTAATTTTATTTTTATTTGTCGTTAATAACAAATAAATTAAAAAAAAAATAAATGAAAAATTGTTATTGATTTGCCCCTTTGGTTCGTTCAGGTTACGACCCGTTCTAAAAAAATTTGCATATTTTCTGCGCACATGCATTCTTTTTTTTTCACCTATATCGAACCGAAAAAAACAAACTTTGAAAATAATTGAATTATGGTTGTCCCATATATATTTTTTTTCTAGCATGCAACGATGATGATTAGGTTTGGAAATAAATAATGAAAAAAATAAAATCTATAAATAAAAAGTGAAAAGATTGGCAAATCTGCATAAGAAAGGAAATTCTACCTGCTTAATACATATTCAAATTATATGTTTGTTCACTTTTTATTTTTTGGGTACGAAATTATTTTTTCGACTATTTGGGTGATTTGAAAGGTTTTTTGAGTGAGTGACGGAATGTTCGAGTTTTAGTTTGATTTTATTGTTGTTACTAAAAAGAAGATGAAATTGAAAGTGAAAAGAAGTTTTTAACGGTTTTCTTTAGAAAAATTTCCCTTGAGGATAGTTTTTGAGAATTTTAGTTGGATTGAAAAAAACGGGGAAGTAGTTTTAAAAAAAAATTTGTTTGTAAAAAAAAATATTTTTTTATTTTTAATTATTTATTATGAATTAAATTTTTTATTTTATTTTATTTATTAATTTTTTTTTTTTTGAATTCTTATAATATTTTAAAGGCTTTCAATTTTCAGCCTTTTTTGTATTCAGAAAAATTTTGATAATTTATTTTATTATTTTTCTCAAAAATCTTGCTAAATTAAAAAAAAAAATAAATATTTAAATTATTTAAAAAATTCTTAAAAAGTCAGTTTTGTTTAAATTTTTCGCAATTTTTAACTTTAAGGTTCGTCACTACTTTACGTCTCAAATCCCTCAACTTTTTCAATTCTCATCTAATCTTCAACTCTCTCCAGCTGCGCGTTTCAAGGCCTTTCCATAAGAAAATTTCTAGAATTTATGTCTCATCTTCAACTAGATAGCCCCTCGTGTGCCATATCTCATCAAATATCAACATTTTTATGACCAACCAACCAAAAAAATAAAATTCACCGAAAACTAATATCAATATCTCCGAAAGCAGCAGAGATAAATGGTTGACATTCTTGTAAAAATGGGTAATCTCTTGATTTATGTTTATGGTTCAACGATTGAAGGAAATTAAAAACTTAATAAATAAATTAGATGTAAATAAAAAATGTGTGTTTTGTTACCTACACACTGCGCTACGATACGACTCTGACGACAACAACACGAGGAGAGATAAAAAAAAAACGAGAAACAGGTTTCTCTAATAAAAAAAAAAAATAAAACGACACAGCGAATGTTTTGCTATTTATCGGATTAGAGGAATGTTGATGACTTTTTTTTCTCTCTTTTCTAAAAAAAAAAAAATTTGGAAGTTTTTTTTTCACCTGCTTTCGTACTTTTTATCGTGACTCAAGTCTTGTCCTGTGTCCATTGATGTCAAATTCGGTATCGCACGCCGTATTTTATTCCATTTTATTATTAACGTAAGTCATATTTTTGCAGCGAGAGAAAGAAAGACGGGAAACATAAGCCACCAAAACAGTTGCAAAAAACACGAGTTTCTGTGTCATTTTGGTCTCGAATATTTTTTTTACAAAAAAAAACGTAATAAAATAATAACATTAAGAACGATGATAAACGATATCTTGTTGGATGCGCCGGATCTCGCACATTTGCACACAGCGACAACGAAAAATTATAATTAATTGACGCGTTTTGGACAGAGCATTTATGCAGGCATGGCCAGACAACGAGGCAGAACAACCGCAGCGAGCGAGAGAGTGATACTTTGTTAAGTTCAGCGGGTAATAAATTGTAAGCGCGGCAGTCGTCCTGAGCGAGAATTGTTGTTGTTGTAATTTGCGGTTTTATGTCTCATTAGAGATGCGTTAAAGAGTGATAATTGTTGTGGTTGAAGCATTTTATGTACTTTTTTCAGTTGAAATTGATATGGAAACCACAAAATTACTCATGGTTAAGTCTATGATTTAAGAAGTAATTGATTTTTGAACCTTCAGAAGTTAATTAAAATGTTAGAAAGGTTAAGACCTCAAAGTTAAGACTCAAGGAAAAATTTTGAGTCCTCAAGAAGAAATTATTAGACCTCAAAAGGAAATTTTTCAGACCTTAAGGAAAGATTTTGTAGCCTACATCGAAAATTTTGAGCCCTCAAGGAAAAATTATGAACCCTTAAGGAGCAATTTTGAGACCTCAAGATGAAGATTTAAGACCTCATGATGAAGCTTTAAGACCTTAAGATGAAACTTTAAGACCTCAAGTTGAAGTTTTATGACTTAAAAGGGAAGCTTTGATACCCCAAAAGGAATTTTGAGAACTCAAGAGGAAATTATGAAATCTTAAGGAGCAATTTTGAAACTTTTAGAGGACCTGTATGGGAAATTTTTTATTTGAGCTCGTATTTTTAAATACTCATAAAATTCACCTGTTAGTAAGATATTTATATTTCCTCTCAACTCATTTTAATACAAATTAACAAATTGATCTGTTGGCTTCAAAAAATCCCTTCCTTGATAAGCAGCAAAAAAACCCGTTACACACGCAGAACAAAAATCGTATCAAATCACGCGGCGCAATAAAACTTGACTACAGGAAAAAATCAACTTGTTTCTATCATATCGATTTTTTTCGTGCTATTACTAATTTTATACTAAACTACAAATATATCTCCAACTCTCAACCAAACCTAAAGCTGCTAACATGTGTGTGAGTAAGTAAGTACTTCCAACTGAATTGAAGGAGAGGAAAAAAAATAACATTATTTATTTATTAATCTAACAAAACGTTTATTCGCGAGTCAAGTCGCGACAACAAGTGGATTTTATATAACAAACAACAGCAACAACAACAACAAGTGTCTCTTATTCTCCGTGTGCACGAAACAACGAAAAGGTGTTGTACACCGCTTATAATAATAATAATATTGTGATATCTGAAAAATGTGGTTTGCCTAGATATGGACTGCGAGTGTATGTCGAGCTAAATAGAATAAAGTGCTTCGACAAAAAAAAAAGAGGCAAAAAAATGTGTTAAGATTTATTTTTTTAGAATGTTTGCATGTCACCAATTTTTTGATGTGACTCGCGTTATGTAATGCAAAGTGGTTTCGACGCGAATGGAGAGCAGTAACCTTCGTTGCATGAAAACAAAAAAAAAAGACAAAAGAAGTCGAGATCAAAATAACAATATATCAAAGAGTGAATTGCCATTCTATACCCACAATTACGATGATGTACGATGCTATAATTTATATAGCGCCCTTAAATGACCATAAATAATAACGATTTTGGTTTTTTATTATTACTTTTTTTCCAGTTTTTTTGTACGCCTTATAAATTTTTCTTAATTACATATTTTTTGTATGTCTTTCTCGCATAAGTGTCTTTGTGGTTTTTTTCTTCAAGTGATACATGTTTATTGTTTTTTTTAAGAATTGTTCATTGAGCGTGAGGAGTTGAAATTTTAGGCTAACTAAAAATATTTTAGGAATAAGAATTGAAATTTTTAACTCTAAAATTCTAATTGGGAATAAATTTAATGAATTTTATGGAAATTTTAATGATCTTGGTTTAAAGCTAAAAAGATACTTTTTTTATATAATGTGCATTGGGGCGAAATTAATAATTATGTATTAGGGCAAAAATTCAGATTGTGCATTGGGGCAATTTTTTTTTGTTCTATATGATTAAAATCTTAACAGAAAAGTTCTATTTTTATCATATTTAAAATTTTTTATAGCTGAAAAGTCATTGAAAATTGAAACTGAAAAAAAATTTTCTCTGATCTAGTTTTTTATATGAAATCTATATCAGAAGTAATATTTAAAAAAAAAATTATGGAAAATATTACTAAATAGATAAAAATGTCTATGCTTTGTTGTAGATCTTTTGAATCGCTCTTAAATGTTCTGGTTTAATCAGCTTCATCATTATTATTATTATTAATGATTTTTTTTCAATTCATGTCTTTTTGATTTACATTTTTCGGATTAGTGATAGTGCGTGTTTTCCGCATTGGCAACATTGTGTCAGCAGTGTCACTTCAGTATATGATTCTTAAAAAGTGGCTTTATATTGCTATAATAATCGATATGTGGTTGAAGCAGTGATTTGTACAATAAGATTTTCGTTTCTTTATCCAGCATTTTCTTCATACGAGTCATGAAATAAACTTTCTTTGATATTTTCAAAAAAATTTTTGATATTCTTACCTAACTTAGCTCACATCTTGAACTATGCTTCCTTCAATTCCAAGTTTTTTCTTATTATTTGGACCTAAAAAAAATTAAAATTGATTAAAATTACCTTCTCCTTATATTTTGAAACCCTTAAAGCAGCTACATCTCACGCTGATTCACGACAAAACCTCATCTCCCACAACGTTCCTTGCAATTGGCTCGCATTACTCTCCCGCCAGCTTTCCAAACCGCACAACTTTTGGCATCGCAATCGTCTCTTTTTTCTCCTACAATTTTATTTCGCAAAATAAATCATCAGATCCCAAACGATAAAGTTATTTTTTTCTGCTGTCTTACTTTTTTTCATAAATTTTCTGCAAATACAAAAGTAAAGTTAAAGCACTCGAACATATTTCAATTATATTAATTATTATTTGAAAAAAAATGGCAATTGTTGCCTCGAGACTCAACTCTCTTCTTCTTCTCCTTCTTGGTTGCTTACTGCATCTGTCGCTACTCTACTGCAGCAAATAATTACTATTTTTCAATCTCTCTTTTTTCTTTCGATATCATTCGATTCATTCATAAAAGGGACAGGAAATATCGATAACCGTAAAAAAAAATTAATTAATAGTATAAAACTTTTTTTTAAATTTCGCACAATCCAGAGTCGATTTATATTTTTAAAAAATTGTTATTATTATTAATCAAATAGTTTTTTTTCTCTATCTACCTGTAGCTCCGTTTCGAGCCATGCCATGATAATCATAATAAAAATCTATTTCAATTAAAATCTCAATTAAAAATCTATAAATGAATAACGCGCTTCGGCAGTTTCCTCGGTATGGCTTGCCAGCTTTAAAAAAAAAAGAGTTGTATTAAAAGTGTAAATAAACATGTTTTCGTCGATCCTCGTCGTTGCAGTTAAAAGAGATACAGTAGCATGCAGCGATAAACTGTTGCACCGCACAATTCCACACCTCTCAATTTGTTGCACTCTTTTTTTTTTGCAGTGGCGACAATTTTTTTCTTTATGCTGCTGATATCAGGCTCAGAGCAACGTCACTGATGCTGATGACGAACGAGAGCATGCATGGATATCGTAAGGCAATCAACAGTTCATTGCTTTCATCCAATTAATTTTTATTAATTAATACAATTTTTCATTTGCGTTACATAAGTACTTGCGGGAAAAAGGTCCAATTATTATAAAATTATGAAAAAAAAAAATTGGCGTGTGTGAGGGAAAAACTGCCACGTTTTAATTATTATGGGAAATTATCATTAAATATTATTGAATGGGATATAAAAAAATAATTTAAAGGTGAGTTAATGAATTTTTTTGGGAGTTAAGACACTTTTGATGGAGTTATGACATGTTGAAGAAGAGAGAGATTTTTTTTATGATTTTTTTTTAATTTATTGCATTTTGATTTTTAACCACGTGACTAAATTTATTTTAAAAAAATTTAATTTCTAAAATTTTTGATTAATATTTTTACCCTAATGCACATTTTTGAATATCATCCCAATCCAAATTTGAATTTTTAGTCTCAATGCATATTTTTAACTTTGAGCCCAATGCAAATTTTGAAAATTTTAACTTAAATATGAATTTTAAAGTTTAGTCCCAGTAAAAATTCTAAATTTTATCTCAATAAAAATTTCCAATTTTCATCTTTGTGCTTATTTTTGACTTTCATCCTAATGCAAATTTCAAAATTTTTGCCCAATATGAATTTTGAACTTGTATCCCAATACACATTTTAAATTTTTCTTTACTGCAAATTTTCAATTTTTGCCCTAATGCAAATTTTTTAATGTTCTTCTTAACAAGAAAATTATCAAAATTTAAAAATTTTGAAAATGATTCAAAAAAATTATATAAAAACTTGAAAATTTTAACTTTAAAAAATTTTTATAAAAAATTTGTTCTCAAAAAATTTTCAATTCGACACGTAAAACTTCAAAAAATGTAATTTTTGAATTTTTTTCAATATTTTTAATTAAAAATAATAATTTAAACCAAATTTAAATAAATTCTCAAAAAAATACTGAAAGTAAAATTTTTCTTCACTCACCTGTCAAATTCTTCTTATTTACTCGTCAGTTAAATCACTTCAAAAAACCGATCAAAAAATTACTCTGATCGATTTGCCAATAACTTTCCTCTCACATACATCTGTCCAATTAAGAATTATCTTATTAAAAGTCCATTCCTTCCTGTTATTATAAAATATTTATTTTCTTACCGTCGTCGTCTCGCATGCTGCAGTTGCATCTCCGTTCATTCACGGAATTCCTCCAATAAATTTTTAAAATTTACAAAAGCATGAATTACTCCGCACTGCACTCTGCGTCGAAGATGATAATTTAACGTTCCGATTACGTTTTTATTTTATACACTTGTTCGATATATAAACATTTGATTTCATGTGATTATTATTGCTGCATTTCCCATAAAATTCTTCCATACGAAAAATAAGGTAAAAATAAATAATAATAACAATATAATGAGATAATAAATGAGAAAAAAATTACAATTTTTTGTGTGTAAAATAATTCCAATAAAAAAAATAAATACACAAGTCACTAGATTATCTCTTTAACTTACTGAAGTGAACTCTGGCGCGTGCCGAAAATAATTTATTTAATTTTAATGTCCGATTATTAAAATATTTACTGATCTTGCACTTACTCGTGAGACTCGTACTAGATTTTGACCACCTACGAGACTGAACAGCGCAGAAATATCTTTAATTTATGCAAAAACACTTGCAATCTCAGTGATTATTTGCGCGTTTTATTAGCGTATTCATTTCTTTTTTTTTCTTCCTTACAATGTTGCAAGTACTTAACGGATAGAGAATTTCTCAGTAATTTTGTAGTAATTTATATTTATGAGTTAGTAGAGCGAATTTTATTGAAAAAATCGAAAGTTGATCGGAAAGATCATTTTCGCGCCAAAAATGTCCTTCAAATAATATTTATTGAATGAACCTCTATAAAAATGTCACTTTAGCCTGAATTTTGAAACACTTGATCTTTTCAATAACATCATGTCGTCGTCGTTTAGTAAAATTTTACAAATAAAATCGACAAAAACATGTGTGAGATAAATTTTGAAAAATAATCAAAAAAGAAACGGCGTCATATCAGTTTTTATCGGCAATGATAGAGGAGAAACAAGGCGATTAAAGTTTCTTTTTTGTGTGGAAGAAAATGAGTTTTGAAACGTTTTTGTGTCTTTCTTTCATTCAGATTTTGTCAGTTTTGATCTGAAAAAGAAAAAAAAATTAATCTTTTATTTAAAAAATGGCGGATTTTTTGGTTTTCGCGCCAAATTGAAGATCGATCAAAGCTACCAAATCTAAGATCTTTGTTAAAAATTTATAATCCTTAAATTTTTTTATTTGGTGAGCTATATGAACTTTAGAATTTTTTCATGAATTTTACAATGTCAGCCATTTTGAGTATTTTCGCGCCAAAACTTAGATCGATTGATAATATAAAATTTTTAAAAAGAATTGATTTTCAAAAAGATAAAATTTAGATACTTACCTCTGAATAAGACGAAATAAGACAAAAATCCTTCTTTAGCTTTGAAAACACAATAATTTAAATTTTCGCGCAATTTTGTAGATCGATAAAAATCTTAAGTTTTAAAGCATATATTATGAGTTTTCAATAAAAGTTTGGATTATTTGAACTTAATATTATTAAAATTGATCTAAAACCCTTTTCTTATCACAAATTTTGCCATTTTAAATTTTCGCGCCATTTTCAAGATCAACAGATCAAACCCAAATTTGTGAAAAAGAACTTTATAAACTTAAAAATGAGGTTAAAATAAACGTAGAAAACGCTCACGACGTCATTTTCACCTGTCACGATAACATTTAATCCACTCACAAAATCGATCTCTTTCACATTATCGTCATCTTCGTCACTTCACTTGTTCATACAAAAAAAAAAAAAATGAAAAAAAAAAGTTAGAAATTTTGTAAGAGGAGACATAAATTTTGGTATTAATAACGGTAATTTAGTTAACGACTATCTTTCGACGTTTTATATTTTTTTTTCTCCTCTCTAAGCAGCTCTTTTTTCCTTGCGCCTCGTTTCTCTCCACAAAATCCAACAAAAATTAAATAGATAAACTCTTCTTTTTTTTCTTCAACGATAAATCAGAAATGAAAGGTTTATGTTGTGAAATTTGATTTTTTTTTTACTTTTTGTATAAAAATAAAATAAAAATCGGAGAAAAAAAAACAATTTGAAAAAAAAAAATCAAACGACGCTTAAATTAAGTGGATATACTGCTGTGAGCCATATCTAGTTTATTGGTCATTTGAGCAAGGTTGTTAGATTTATAATCGGGGCTCGAAAGTCAATTTTAAACGCATTTAAACTTTTTTAAGCGATACGAAGTAAAAGTTGAAGCATGTCAAACCCAAAAAATCGAAAAAAATGACCGACGCCAAACAAATATTCAAATTGGAGACAAACAAATTTTAACAGGTGAAAGACCTGTGGGTGTCCCTAATGCACTTGCCAACGAACGACGACGACGACGCGCCATCAACATTTCGATGAAATTCAGTGAAAGTTTTCATTTTTCGTGCAGAGCGAAAGTCCTTCAACCCGATGTTTGCGAAAATCTGACTTGCATATGTTATGCATTTCTAACACCATCAAATTCAAAGCACGCCGGTATAAAACTCGCACTTTCTACGTCTCTCTCGCTCTGAACCCGAGCACACCATTCATTCAGCCAAAAATGTATGTTTTGAGGAAGGTATGCATTAAACATACAAAATTATTTTAAGTGTACATTTATTTTTGCTCCGTACAACGCCACATGGCCCATGCAGCAGCAGCAGAGACTTGAATTACGTTAACTGAATATTTAAGTAGAACGACCTTGACCGTGTGCGGCAGGCAGCGTGTGTTTGTATGGCGAACATTGACTAAATTGAGCAAACATTCATGAAATATATACATATATTTTTCGGTGTGTCTTGACACTAACTACACTCTCAACGACTTGGCGGAATATAATTTTATGTCGTTCAAACGCGACACATTTTTTTTTTGCTTTTGCTCAGTTAATTGACCTTTCTGGAGTGACGAATGGAAGAACGACGGAACAAAAGAAGAATGGAACTTGAACTTTTTGGTGATTTATTGAAAAAGTGAGGGTTGAAAAGGTCACGTGACTCATTTTGAAATGTAATTAAGGAAATTTTCTTTTCAAAAAAGAATTTTTTGTCATTTTGGGGAAATTTTGAGATTTTGTCAAAAAATTTTTTCTTTAAAAATTTAGTTTTTAAGTTATTTGAAATAAGATTTTGAGTTTTGACAAAAAGTTAAAAATATTAAAAAAAAAAAAATTAACTAAAAATTTATGAAATTTTTGACTTAATAATTGTTTTGTAAGTGTTAAAAATCTTTTAAAATTAAAATTAGTAAAATTTTACTAACTTTGTGAATTTAATGAAATACAAAATATTTTATTTTGCAAAAAAAATACATATTTTGATAATATTTAGGAATTTTTTTATGTAAGAAAATGAAAAGGGCAATATTTTAGAATTTTTACCTCTTGTAGAATGAAATTTATCAATATTCTGAAACTCAAAAAATTTTTAAATTTGTTTTAATATTTTGCAAAATTTAAAAAATTCTGCTTTTTTAGCATAAATTTGAAAATTTTTACTCATGTAAAAAAAAAATTTAAATTTTCGACTTCCTGAATGCCAAAAATAAAAAAAAAATAAATATTTTTAAAAATAAAAAATTTAATAAAAACAATTTAAAAAAGTAAGAAAATTGTAAAAAAAATGAATATTTTTCATGAGTATCTGAAGTCTAAAAATTGTAAATTTAAATTATTAATTTTTTTAATTAATTATTTTAAAATTAAAAATAAATTATTTTATTTAATTTTTTATTTATTTTTATTTATTTTATTTTTTAATAATTTTTTTCGTAATGTTCGATTAAAATAATTCAATTTTATTTGCAAATTTTATCAATTTTAAAAATTTTTATTAAAAAAAAAATTTTTATTAAGTTTGCACAAATATTCTAATTTTTTTTTTCTCATTCTGAGGCTAATTAAAAATATTTGTTCATTAAAAATTTTCTTTATAAAAACAAAAACACTCAATTTTAAGATTTTTGACGAAAAATAAAATTTTTTAAAATTAATTTTGCCAAAATTTCAAAATTTCGTGTACTTCTGAGGATAAAAATTTTTTTTTTAATCAAAAATCTTTAAGAAGAGAAAAACACTCAAATTTCAGACTTCAACTAAATAAAGCCTCAACAAAGAACCTCTTCTCACATGTCACTAAACAAATATTTACATCAACTCAAAAAAAAACCGGGCCAATTATAAATTGAATGACATCAACATGAACTTTTTATTCTTCTTATTATTATTATGGTCACTAATCAAATTAAATGAAACTGATCTTTGAAACTTTCCTACACATCTACACACCGGCAAGTCGTTTTTGTACTGACACACAAAAATATTAACATGATTGAACAATTTTTTTTTTTTTAGAAAAGTGTCTACTTAAATTAAAGTTAATATAAAATATGTGTGTTGTCTGTGATAAAGGAGTTTGACCGTGTAGAGAAAAAAAAAATGAGACGAAATTCTGGGTCGACGACCTTTTTTCTCTTTTTTCGTCTTTTGTGTTGCTAGAAAAAAAAAGTTGGTAGTTGTGATAGCATTAAATGGGACAATAAATTTTATTTTTTTTTCTTTCTTCTTCCACGAGTCTCTGTTTCGTGCTTTCATAATATTCGACTATTAACTTTGTGGAGGACTTGGAGATTAAAATTGTTTTTTTTTTCGGGCTGGCAGGTGGTCTGTGTGTTCGTATTGTTCGTTTAAACAACTACTTTTTTTTTTAATTGAGTGAACAAATCAGATCAGTTTTGTCGAACTTGTTGCCGTTATCAGACAAACTAATCGACTTACGAGGATTTCTGAGGAAATCAACGCTTTGGGGGAGACTCGCCAGTGGCATGGCACGCAAGACGCGCAATAATTGCGGATTAAATTTGAATAAAATCCGTTTAGTTGCACATGTTATTAAGACTTTTTTTTTCGTTTTTGTCCAAATCTACAGTTACACCTAAATGGAAATAAATAATTTGTTCCACTTGATACTAAATTATCATTGATAGCTTTAAAAAAAGATATTCAGCAAAACGACGCAGAGATCTATTAACTCTTTTAAACACACATTTAATAGACTCGCACACTCGAAAATATGCTAATAATAATCTATTAAAAGAAAGAAACGAAGATGATGATAAAAATTATGAAGAAAAAAAAATATCGAAGCGTTTGAGAGAAGAGAATCACAACATTTGTTATTTGCATAAATAACAAATTTTTAATATTATCATAAATTATTGACATTTTTAAGGTTTTTTTTTTCTTTAAATCGGAGTTTATTTCTTTTCGTTTCAGATTTAAAGCTTTTCTGCCAAAAAAATAGTAATTTATGTAGTTAGTTACACAGGTCGGCATCTGTTTTGATTTCGTTTGGTATTGAGTGGATGTCGTAGAGAGTTAAAAGAGAGAGAGAAATAGAACGGGATTTGACACACGATGGGATGAGGTCTCTTCAAGCAAGTTTTTTCGTTCGTACATGAAACTTTGGGACATTAAAACTTGAAATTTTATTTTTTTTTAAGAAAAAAAATCATCAAGAGATCAAAAAAGTCAAAAGAATTAGAAATTTTAGACAAAATTGACAATTTTATGAATTTAAGACCCTATTGAGGTCCTAAATTTTTTCATTATTTGAGTTCTCTTCTACAAAAATTTCGAAAATTTTGATATGAAAATACCTATGATATGAAAAAATTGAATCAAATCTTTCAAAAAAATTTTTTTTAATTTATTTTTTCATCTTTTGAAGTTTGTTGGGTCTTTGTGAGGTCTTAAAAATATTTTATGAATTTTAAAGCACTTTACTTTAAAAAAAAGTTCAAAATTCTCATTGGCAAATGACTTTGATTCTAAATTTTTTATCTAATGATTGAATTTGAGGTCCTAAAAATTACTTTTATTCATTAGGACCCCAATTGAGGTCTTAAAACTTTTAATGAAATTTTCTTAAACCTGAGAGTTTCAATATCTTCGCTCATAAAGTTTCTATATCTTCAAAAAGATAAAAGAAATTGAATTCATAACAATTTTTTGAGACCCTAAGGTCCTAAATTTTATTTTTCCTTTTTTGAAGTGTCTAAATATTGTTTTTATCTTTATAAATTGTCTCGTTCCATAGAAACCTAAAACTTTTCAAATTGAAAGTCCCAAAGGATATTTCTTCGTAATTTAGACCCTTATTTAAGACCTCAAAATTAATTTTAATAAATCATAATTTTCTTTTGAGTCATCATATCACAAAATTACCCGTTAAACGAAATATGCAAATTCCTTCTTCTAAACTATCAAAAACCAATCATATTTTTAAAATTCATTTTCCGCAGAAATATTTAACGCTACTTTAAAAAAAACTTGATGATCATAATTTCATATCTTCAAGACATCTCGTGTTCGATATCAATCCATCAGCCAGACATTCAAATTTGTTGAAACAAAAAAAATATCGAACAAAAATTAACAGTTAATCAGTTAAATGATATCTCATCAGTCGTCCATTTATCTAGAGACTCCGTTTTTCGATATGTAAATTTAGTGTTGATTTAGTCCTTGAATTTATGTCGAATTGTGGAATGTCGGAGATTCCAATCCAATTTTTTATTTTAGCTTATTTAGACAAAGTATCAGACACGATAATTGTTTTATTTTGTAAAAAAAAAATGTTTATGAAGCAGACAAAATGTGAGTGAGTAAAAAAAACAATGAAAGTTCAATGAAGTTTCACGTCTGACAATGACACCCATATTTTGATTGTTTTGTACATAATTTTTTTTTTAATGTACACACCTGAAATATTTTTTTAATCATCCCACACGACATGAATTGAACGAACATGAATATTCAAAAAAATATTTTTTAAAAAAGGTAATAACAACTTTACATGATTTTTGTTTTTTGTTCAATTTTTTTTAAATTTATTTATTTTCTTTTTTTTATAAAAATATTTATTTATTTTTTTATTTATTTATAAAAATTATTTATTCATTCATGTTTAATTTTTTTTATTTATTTTTCAAAATTTTAATTTAATTTCTCTAAAAATCTTACTTTAGAGATTAAATTAAAATTAAAAAAAATAAATTTAAAAAAATAATTTAGAAATTAAAAATGAATAAATAAATAATTAGAATTAAATTAAATTCATAAAAAAATAAAAAAAAAATTAAAAAAAAATAAATAAATAAAATAAAATTTTCATTTAATAAAAAAAAAATTATTATTTTATTTTCATACAATTTATTAACATTTTTTTAATTAAATGAAATTTTATTTTTTTTTTTATTTTATTTATTTTTTTTTTATTTTATTCATTTATTTTATTTTTTTTTATTTTTATTTTTTTTTTTAAATTGAACATTTTCAACACGTGTCCAAGTTCAGATTTGAGAAATTGCTTCATTTACGAAAAACGCGACTCTGCACTCAACTTGTAACACATTTTTTTTGTAACAATAAATAAAACTGATAAAAGTACAATATTTTTTTTTGTGTGCATCGTGTTAATTGAAAACTGGTTTCGCGCATGTTACATCCTTTAAACTGCAAACTAAATTGAGATAAGCGAGTGGCTTCTGTTCGAATGATAACGCCGTGCTACGTGAACTTGATTTTTAATTAAAACGAATGACCACCGAAATCGTCGATTCTTTTCGCTTGTCGATTTTATTTTTTCTCGATTGAACGAACCTGTGTCAACTTTTTTTATTTTATTTCTCTCTATTTCAATCTCATCTTGTTTCTTGTCTCTCGCTTGTTAAATGGGATTTTTTTTCCATTTCATGTTCTATTGTGTATTGTGTCAAAATGATGTAACAACATGATTATTATGACATACACACACGAAAAAAAAAACGAAGAGTGACAAGAAATGAAATCAAGGGACGTGTCGTTTTTTGTCTATTTCTTGAGAAACTCGAAAAAAATAAAATAACGGTAATCAACTTCCCTCTAACAACCCTTTATACTTTTTTTTTACTTGATTGATGAAAAAAATTACGCAGAAAAAAATTTAATCCGAAAATTGGTTTATTTATCAGTTTTTGAAGTTCAGAAAAGTGCACGAAAGATGCAACAATTACGGAATTTATTTACAGTTATGTTATTAAATAATGTTGTCATTGTTGTTGAAAGTACGAACAAAAAAAGTAAAGGATTAAAAACGGCTTAAATTACAAGTACAAGTACTCAGCGATCGGTTTATTGATCAGAGGTCGTTCGAGTAAAAAGGTCCGGATGACAATTTTGTGAAGTTTTGCAATGTCACAAAAATCGGTAAAGGGAAGAAGATGTTTGTTTGTTTGGATTGTAAGGTGAGGTAATCCTTTTAAGAGGTCTCTCGAGTGGAAGATCATGGCAGTTTAGAGGGATTTTTAATGACTTGAAGAGTCCTGAGAGGAATTGAAGATTTTTTTTCTAATTCGGAAATGGTCAAAAATGAGACTTATTGCATTTGAATTGAAAGAAAATCAATATTAGAGGATTTTTTGAAACTTTTTACTTAATTATTCAATTGCTCAAGATTTTTTTTGAAGATCTGGACTTGAAAAAGTAAAAATTTAGTTTCCATATTCTTGAAATTGAAAATAATCGATAAAAAATTGTCTTAAGAAAGCTTTTTATGTTAAAAATTAGCTCAAAGCTAACTATAGAGCTGAAAAAATAAAATCTAAGATTTTTCCATTAAGCTTTAAAAAGTTAGCTCTCGAGTTAATAACAGAGCTAAAAAGACTTAAAAATTATTAATTTTTTATTTTTTCTGGATCAAAAGAATTACAATGCGATTTCAAACAAAAAAATCATTAATTTATAAAAATATTCCTTTATGATTAATTTTTTATAAAAATTTTAAAAAAATATTCATCACAGAAATTTTCGTAAAAACTGAAAAATTTAAAAACTCGTATATTACAAAAAAAAGTTTTATGCTTATGTAGAACAAAATTTTGTCTTAAATGAAATAAAGGTGATAAAATAATATTAAAAATCAAAAACTGACAGATTTCCTTAAAATCTAAAAAAGTTAGCTCTTTCAGTTTTTGGCCTAAAACAGTTAAAAACCCACTTTTACGCATTTTTCTCGACCCAAAGTCTTTTCTGAGAACATTTTTAACAAATTTGAATGAAAACTGACAAAAAATCTTTGAAACCTAAAAAGTTAGCTCTTATAAAAACCGAAAGAAATCCAAGAAAAATCGCAAATATCACAAAAAAAGTATTGTGAACATTTGTCGATCCAAATTACCTAATTTACAAATTGCCATAAATACTTGACGCCCAGCAAGTAAAAACATTAAACACACCATAAAATTAGCAGGCATCAAAAAATATTAACATATGTCGAACAAATCTCACCGTGTTTCGCTTTTTTTTTGTTTTATTTTGGTGACAAATTTTTATCAGGCATCTTTTTCCATCGCCGTTTCACAGCATATGTGTTTAATGAATATCGCAACAGAAGTGTCGCGTCGTGTCACACCAGCACATTTTTTTTTTTTGATCTTTTTATCCCAGAGGGTTGTAATCGCAATCTCACTCTGTGTGGACTCTCGTATATGACGGGAAAAAATAATAATAAATAAATGTGTTTGGTTTTTATTTTTGTTGTGTTAGGTAAAGATTAGTGGTCCGTTTGATGATTATGTTAGATGCATTTCGTAAAATAATCCCCCTAACTCTCATTGTATGCTTGTTATTGTTGTTTGTTTGTCTCTGAGTCGATAGAAAAATAACTATTTAGTGTCATTTAGACGAGAAAAAAGGAATTTTTTGCAAATAAATAAACAATTTGAAGCATCCAGAAGCGATCGATTGATGTCCTTTGTTGTTAGCATATCATTAGAAATCGAAGAGGACGAGTTGTTGACACAAGTAAGGTGAATTTTTCCACTCGTACTCGCACGAAAAAAAAAGTTAAACCACATAAAAAGGGATTAGACACGAAATAGCCATTGAAATTTTTTTTGTATCCTTTTCCCTTTCATTTGCAGTCAAGCCATTGTTTGTTCTCGTCTCGATAGCGATCGTTATTTCGTGAAAGCATCCGAACAAACAAGTAAACAAGAGCAGCGCTGAAGTAGAAGACCAAATTTTTTAAATCGTTTTTAAAGCATTTTTGGTTAAAAAAATTGAAAAAAGGTGAAAAAAAAAATTTTTTGACCAGCTGTTGAAAACGTTTGTGAGATTTAATTCTAATTTGTTCCATTTTTATTCAAATTTATCATAAACAGCACAAGAATCTGTTTTACTTTTGTCTTGGTTGCCACAAGAAGCCGATTTAGAGACAATATGTTACGCAGTATTACAGCAAAACCGCCACAAAAGACTATAAAAAAGAGCATTGTCTCTAAACAATTTTTTGTTTTGTTTTGTAAGAAGCTGAAAAGTTTTATTAAATGAATTTTAATTTGACTTTAGCGTATTTTAATTTATTTTTTATGAAATTTTCTTGAAAAAAATTAAAAACTTTATTTAGAAAAATTAATTAAAATTTTTTTTTTATTTATTTATTTATTTATTTTTTTATTTATTTTTAAAGTTAATTATTTTTTTAATTCTCTGAGAATTTTTTTAAATAAATTTGATTGTCTAAAATTATTGGATAATTTAATAGAATAATAACAAAATTATTGTAAAATATTTTTTATATTTTTATTTAAATATTTTTAAAAATTTATGAATTAAAAAAAATAAAGCAATTAATTTATTAATATTTTTTTAATTTATTTTTTATTAATTATTATTTTCTTTAATTTAATATTTTTATTTAAAATATTAGTTTTAGAATAATTTTTTAATAATTTATTAATTTTTTTAGATATTTGATATTTAAGAATTTAAAAGAAAAAAATTTAATTATCTTGAAATCTATTTTTTATATTACTTAAAGATTATTTAAATATTTCCATTTAAAAATATAAATTAAAATTTATTTTATTTTTCGAATTAATTTTATTTAATTTATCAAAAATTATTTTTAATTTTTTTTAATTTTTTTTAATTTTTTTAAAATAAATTTTCCTAATAGACACTTGAAAAAATGAATAAATTATTATTTATTAATTAATTAATGAATTCATTAAATTAATTATTTTTTTTTTTGTAATTTTATGATTTTTTTTTTAAATTTATAAATTTTTAAATAACTTATACAAATTTTTTTTTATAAATAGTAGAAACGGTAAACCCGTGAAATTTATTTTTTTCTTTAAAAACGCGCTAAGAAAAAACACATTTTTAGACAATACCATCGAAACATATTTCTCTGTCCGAACAAAAGTTACAAAAAAAAATATGAAAAGAAAAAAATATTGAATGCGTTTTACGTGACATATCGTCGTTCACGCATCGCACCCGTTCCCGATGATGCCAAGCAATTCAACAAACAGAAGAAACGAAAAATGCTCCCATTGTCTTTTTGTCTGACGTTACTTTAGAAATCTACTAAAAAAAAAGAATTCCCTCAGATTTCTAATCAAAATCCGTTCGTTTAATTTAATTCCGCCCCAGACATTCTTTGACGAAAACTAACCCTCTCTTTCGGGTTAGATTTTGATCGATCAGTCTTTCAACTCTAACCCCTTGTCTATATTGCGTTATCTTGTCACTTTCTGTTCATCATTTTGTTCTATTCATCAACTGAACGTTCCTTATCCTGATCTAGGTCTCAAACACGAGAAAAAATAAAGAAGAAGAAGAAAAATTGAATGGAAACGAAGAGAGATGTCAAAAGGTCAACATTGATGCGTCTCATGGCAAAACACAAAGGAAAGTGTCATTCAATTCATTGCGAGACAAAAAGCAAGTAAAATGCATTTATTTTTTGGTCGTTCCTTTTTTTATTATTTTTTTTTTCGTGTGTGTGTGATTTCACGCTCAAAACTTTATTTTTTAGTAAAGAGATAAAAATAAAAAAAGAATCGGATTCCAAGACGGAGAGGAGAAGGTTATCAAGGTGAAATCTCGTGAAATTTTGTCTTCTTCTTTTTTTTTTTTGATTCTTTTGTTTTCGACCCAAACAAGAGTTACTGAAGAAACTAGCATTTGATGGACCAACAAATTGTTTCAAAAGGACGAGATACGGATCTCCTGATGGTCTTTTTGATCCACTTTTTAACATTTTTTTTTTTATTTTAAAAAAGGGTGAGTGCAACAACTGTCGCGAAAAAAAACAAGAAACTCCCAAAAATGAGCAAAGCAGATTGTAACTGTAAATTTTTTTTATCAACAAAGCATCAAAAATAGCAAAAACGGTAAATTTTTTTTAGGAGAAAAAAATAAACAAAAACATTTGAGATGAAAAAATGAGGAAAAAAAGAGTTAAAGCGATTGAATGTTGATTTATTGGCAATAAAATAATCATGTCAGGTGAAAGGATGTTTCTCTCATGATTTTTTTCATTTCGCATGTTATGTGTCTCTTTTATCGATCTCAAATGACAAAGGTGTCGAATTTCAAGCTTCTTCTATTATTTATGATATTTCTTTTTTTGTGAAGAAAAAAGATGAATTTTTTTAGAGGAAGGGGAAAGTTTTTATTTTTCGATAAAATTTTTTGTTAGTTCTGATACAAAATTTTATAAAAATTTAGAAATGAAATTAAAATTCTAAAAATAAAAAAAAATTAAGAAAAAATAAAAATATTTAAAACTAAAATATTTAGTTTTAATTTATAAAACTTTAAAAATTTAAAAAAAAAATTGAAAAAATTGAATTAAAAATTAATTTAAAATCGAGTTTAAAATATTAATTGAAAAAATTAAGAATTAAATTCAAAAATTTAATTAAAAATTAAAATCCTAAAAATAAAAAAAAATTAAAATTTTAAAAATAAAAAAAAAATTAATTAAAAACTTTAAATTTTAAGAAAATATTTGATTTTTTTTTTAATTTTTTTAATTTCAAATTTAATTTTTTTATTTTTTAATTTTTTTTAAATTCAAATAATTTTTAAATAGTTAAATAAAAGAAGATTTCTCAAAGATAATTTCTCCGAATTGACTGAAAACATCAAAAGTGAATAAAATTTAAAGATTTCAAAATTTTTTCATTCAAAAATTTACTTTTTGTGCATTTTAAAAATAATTTTAAAAAAACTGAATTTTAATTAAATTAATTTTAAAATAATTTTGTAAAAAATTAAGATTTTCGAAAAAAAAGTGACGAAATTTAATTTAAAATAAAAATTTTTGAAGCAAAAGTAATTTTTTTTGGTCAAAAGATGCTTTTCAAGACTTCGTTAAAAATTTAAAAAATACCAACTTACCCACAACTTACCTTTCAGGATAAAATTTTACTTAATTTGTATTTTTTTTAAAAGAAATTTTCCTCAAATTAACAAAAAATTTCAAGATCTTTAAAATTTTTGCCGTTAAAATTACACAAAAAGTCTCATAACACAAATTCGCAGTCACAAAACAAGTTTCGTAAGTAATCAAATTGATCTCGATTGACCTCTCCGTTCGCTTCTCTCGAGACGTGTTACTGATCGTCTCGTCGCGCCTCATTACACGACTCTTCCTTCTAACCACAGCATCACTCTTCAGCACTATTATCAGAATTATCGCTCGAGGCTCTAAATATTTCTGACTCTTCACGTCGCTAGGCTGAACATTTTCCTCATTTATTAGATTTTTCTTCAACTAGAATCGCAAAACATCGATTAAAGCCAATAAATTACATAATTGCACTTAAACATCTTGTGTTAATCGATTTTCATTATAAAAATCCAGTTAATTTGTCCCGCGCATCATCCTCATCATCATCCGCTATTTATTTATTATCATATTATTTTTTCGCGACAGAACAGAAAAAAAATTATGATTTATTTACAACACTATCGAGGCGACTTCTTGACTAGTTCTGAAATTTTTTTAATCAATTTTATCTGCTCATCTCCTTATCGCATCTAAATGCAATGTCTTGTCATATATTTTATGATTAAAATTATTATTATTATTATCTGCCAGAGAGAGAGAGAGGAGTCTCGTCTGCGTTTCTCTTCTTTCAAGAGATACAATTGAATAAAATTTGCTACCGTTTTGCAATCTATTTAATGATGATAATAATATTGAATAGTCTATTATTACCGGTGGTGTGTTCAATACGATTCCAATTATATGTTGCAGAAAAGGTACAGAAACACGTCTTCAATTCATTCGAGAGACGATAAATATGATGTTATGTAACATTAGAAGATCTTTCCTTTTTTATTTGCAGGGACTTTTGGTTACTTGAAAGGGTTTGAGTACTTCTCATTAATTAAAAATAAAATTTTATCTCAACTTTCCCTTTAAAAATTCCATTACTTCAAAAAATATTTCGAGAAAAAAGGTTCGAGGTGAATGCACTCATAAATGAAATGAAATAAGAAAAATTACCTAAAATTGACCCTTTTTCTGTGTAATATTTAATAATAGATGTTTTCGTGTCTCTCGATCCTTAAAAAAAATTTTAAAATATTTTTTTTTATAAATTTATAGAAGAAAGAAATAAAGCGCCAACGTCTTTATGGATGGATGACGAGAAAGTTGAAGAAGAAGCGATCGACGTAAATTATTGGATTTGATTTTAATGTTTTAAAAAATGTAAAGGTGACGATCGATCCAATCGACTGTTTGGTGCCTTCGTTTTGTCTGCATTTCGTTTCGATGGATTTATGAGAAAAGTGTGGGAATATTTAAAATATGGATCGATGTGAAAAAGTAGTTGGAATGGACATTAATTGGTGAGTTTTGATAGTGATACTATGAGAAAAAATGTGAAATGGACTGAACATCTGGATTTGAAGGTAAGAAATTTTTGATCAGTTTTTTAGCTTTTAATTTTTTTTTCTTTGATTTTTAGGTTAAGAAGCTTCTATGGAGGAACCAAGAACTGTAATGAACTTTCAGGTTTGTAAAATTTTTTAAAATCTATTTCAATTAATCCAAACCAAGCACTTTTTATCAAAAAAAACTTCAATTAATCCAAACCAAGCAAAAATGGAAAAAAATAGTCGTCTATAATGAACGATTTCAATGACAAAAGTTCACGGATAATGAGGAGTTCGGAATAGTGAAATAAGGAGTACATAATTTTGAAATGAGGAGTATTAAAATGTGTACCAAATCTCGATTTAACATACCTTCGCTTTCTTGTACTCCTCATATCACAATTTCGTACTCCTCATTTGACAATTTAGTACTCCTCATTTCACTATTTTGAACTCCTCATCATCTGTGGACTTTTCCCATTGAAACTAAGATATCAAGTCGAGTTTAATATCACTTTTTTTCTTCGAAATGCGGTAAAAAAAATCATTCGACGTATTACCTACTTTGAAAACACATCACCCGATATCAGCATTTCATCGAAAAATAAATGACATGAGATTTTTTGATGGTTTTGTGTTATTTAGGCCTAAACTAGTCCAAAAAACCTAAATTCAAAATTCTGGAACGAACCAAACGGATTTTAGACATTTTTTAGTGCATTTGGGTATATTCAAGTACCTCTTTGACATACCCGATCTCACTAAAAAGGCATAGAAACATTAAGGTTCGTTCTAGAATTTTAAATTTAGGTTTTTTGGACTACTTTAGGCCTAACTAATACAAAACCATCAAAAAATCTCATGCCATTTATTTTTCGATAAAATGCTGATATCGGGTGAAGTGAAAAAGGCTATTGACGAGTTATCACAGTTTGTTTCATATTGCTTTGACATTTCATTGAATATTTTGACACCTCTGAAAATTTTAATAGTTTCAAATAATTTAAAAAAAAATTCAAAACTTACCTTTTAACCTGTTTAAAGCTTTTTTTCACTTCATTTCCTTAATCAGTAGTTCCAACATGACTCCTTGAATTCCCTCCAATCGTTCAAATTCATATTTCCTCATTAAACTCCTTCCATTTAATGTCTCACTCCATCAAATTTCGCATGTCACCGTTTTTCATACCTCATAACGATCACACAACAACCTAATAATAACATATTTAGGCAAATAAAAAAATTATAAATATCCCTTTTATTACGACATTAATATCCACGTAAATACGCTATTTATTCGAAATTAATACCCACTTGACATTTAATTGTGCGAGGAACCATTTCCCGATAAGGTTCGACAGCTAATTTGTCATTTGTTTCTGTTAGAACTACGGCGGCGCTATTTATACGCGTGCTAATGCCACATCTAACTCTTTATCAAATTAGGTTACTTTTTTCGCTGCGAAAAAAAAAGTTACTAACCAAAGGTGTCGAATTTATTTTTGTTGCTTTTTATGTTGAAAAGGATTTCGAATCGATGTCAACATTCCTTACAGGTCAAAGTCGGACTAGACACGCGATTCCGTTATTCGTTTTTTTTTTTCGGTAGAAAAAAAATTGTTGAGTTCCCCTCGAGCAAGAACTCGAGAATCGTGAATCAAAGTTTTTACCCTTAAAACACACTTGAAATGGCCTACTTGAGAGAGTGCAATTTACTGTTCAAACACTTGAGTTTTATATTGTGCATGCAAATTATGATCAATATGATTTAAATCTCTCTCGTCGTCTCTTCTTTTTTTTTTTGTTTTGTTTGTGCCTCGCTGCTGCTGCTTTTTTTGTGCTTTATTAAATAAACAGACAAAGTAATGTCTTGTTGTTGTCTATTATAAGCGAGCGATAATAAATACCTCCTTCCTTATGCGAGATTCACGACGAACCGAACGAACGAGTGGTAAATCGATTTTAAAGAGTAAAATTGATAGTCTTGAAACGGGCGCCTCGAACAGTGTGAACGGTTGCCGTGCTGCTCACCTCATTCGTGTCCGTGCAAGTTTTGTTTTATGTTGAAATACAAAACAACAAAAAAAAAGAACTAAGGTTGAAACCCATAATCACACTTTTTTTCTCTCTCTCGTGGTGCTTTACTTGAAGAGGCACAGTAAATGATGTCGTGGCGAAAAGTAAACATTTTAAAGGCTTTGCAATGTCTCGTAGATAATAATTTGCGAAAAAAAAAACAAAACAAAAATAGAAATTCGCGAGGAAGAAGTATACTACATAAATGGATAATAATGAGTGTGTAAGTAAATGTAAATATAGTAATTGAAAAAATATGGAAGTAACAAGACGCCGCAGAAGTAACGCAGCAAAGGTTGAAGGCATGACTAACAAAATTACTTAAAAACAACTTAAAAAGAGACTAGAAGTTGTCTTTAAGTTTTTTTTTGTTAGAAATGGGAATTTAAGACAATTGAATTCAACAAAATCAATCGATTTGAGTTTTTGATCAATTTCAAGCTTAAGAATCATCAAATGAACTTTCAAAATAAAAATTACGTATTTTTTACGTAATTTTCCAAAAGACATCCAAAGGCATTTTTCATAACTTTGGTTCAATTTCAAGCTTAAAAACCATCAAATGGGCTCTCAAAATAAAAATTACGTATTTTTTATTTTTCAATTTTCAAGCTTGAGAACCATCCAAAAGACATCCAAAAGCATTTTTCATAACTTTTGATCAATTTCAAGCTTAAAAACCATCAAATGGGCTCTCAAAATGAAAATTACGTATTTTTTACGTATTTTTTATTTTTCAATTTTCAAGCTCAAGAACCATCCAAAAGAAATCCAAAGGCAATTTTCATAGCTTTTGATCAATTTCAAGCTTAAGAATCATCAAATGGGCTCTCAAAATAAAAATTACGTATTTTTTACGTATTTTTTATTTGTCAGTATTCAAGCTTGAGAACCATCCAAAAGACATCCAAAGGCATTTTTCATAGCTTTTGATCAATTTCAAGCTTAAAAACCATCAAATGGGCTCTCAAAATGAAAAAATTTTTTACGTATTTTTTATTACAAAAGACATCCAAAGGCATTTTTCATAACTTTGGTTCAATTTCAAGCTTAAAAACCATTTTATCCAAAAGACATCCAAAAGCATTTTTCATAGCTTTTGATCAATTTCAAGCTTCGAAACCATCAAATGGGCTCTCAAAATGAAAATTACGTATTTTTTACGTATTTTTTATTTGTCAGTATTCAAGCTTGAGAACCATCCAAAAGACATCCAAAGGCATTTTTCATAACTTTGGTTCAATTTCAAGCTTAAAAACCATCAAATGGGCTCTCAAAATAAAAATTACGTATTTTTTACGTATTTTTTATTTTTCAATTTTCAAGCTTGAGAACCATCCAAAAGACATCCAAAAGCATTTTTCATAACTTTTGATCAATTTCAAGCTTCGATACCATCAAATGGGCTTTCAAAATAAAAATTACGTATTTTTTAATTTTCAATTTTCAAGCTTAAAACCCATCAAAAAGACATCCAAAGAAAATTTCCGTTCTCAAACCTTTGACTTCTTATCACGAATCAACTCCTAAGACCTTGACCAGAGTAACTAAAAATCAATAAAAAATGCAATAACTTCCAACTCACCTCTAGACTTCATTCTTTAACTTACCTTCTAACACGTAACTGGCGTTACTCCGCCAAACCAACTCTTGAAAAATACTCCTTGCTGTGCGCACCAAACATTGTCTGAATACTTTTTTTTTTGTTTTGTTTTTGAAAGATTAAATCATTCATTTTTTGTACTCTTTCTTACACGTCATTTGAAGGAAAATTACACTGCTACCGTGGTGGATTCCCGCAAACCTTACAGCAGCTAAACGAAACGAAACAAAAACAGTTGACCGTTGTTTGATTAATCTGTAACATTTATTTTTTTATTTCTTCCATACATTTACTTTGCCGTGCCTTCTTTGCGCGAGGAGGAATTAAATGAATTTTGCGAGTAACGTCAGATGTTTCGTCTTAGATTTCAATTGAATTAACAGGTAGCTCTTTTAATGAAGGGAATCCAACCAAAAAGATAATTAATCACGATGTTAATAATACAAAAAAAAAGTTTTTGAGCTACTGTTGAATGCGCATTCTTTTTTTGTGGGCCACCCTGACAATGTTATGCCAAGTATTCATTGTCACTTCGCTTTGCGATATGCAATTGGCGATAGCAAGTACATAAAATGTTCAATGTTTAAGTTTAACAACGTTTGAACACTTTGCTGCTGTTTTATGTGCGCGATGATGAACTGATGATGATAGTGATTGTTTTGTTATTACTGCACATTTCTTTGAAATATGAAGGCAGTTGTTGTTGTTGTTGTAATTTTATTGTTATTTTCAGTAAAGATCACCAATGCAATTTTTTTTTATAAAACATTCGCAAAGATGAGCCAGATAGAGTTCAAGTTCGTCGTCGCTTTGCTGCTGAAGTTTAGTAAACGGTTGTAAAGAAATCATGTACGCGATATTTTGATAGTTTAAGTCACGCTATGAGTTTTGCCCAAAGGGGTTTCGAATGAAACTGAAGCCTTTTTTGACTATACTTGGAAGTTCTAATGGAAAAAAAAAGTTTTTTTTTTTTTGAAAAGTAGGTCAAAGAAAATTTTACTTACCTTCTTTTGCTTCCTCGATGTGCAAAAAAAAATGTTTCCGTACCAACTAGACGAAAGAGACAAAAAAGCAACCTGTTGCTTTTTGTATATAAATAAATTTTTTGGTATTCATGAAGTGTCATCATCTCTCTAGCGCATACTGCGCGCATACCAAAAATAAAACAAACATCGTCTCTCATCGTAGACAGAACAGACAATAATTTTTGGCAAAAAATGTAAATAAATAAAATATAAGGAAATTTTTCTCAGTACACCTGTATACGACTATTGTAGTATGTAAATTATATGTTAGTCGACAATATCTCACCCATATACTCTCGAGAGTGTTTGTTATTATTGTGTAATAAAAATTCTTAACAACTTAATTCTTTAATTCTGACTTCATAAATAAAAATGGTAATTTATGTAAATTTGTCAAAAGAAATTTTTCGTCTGGTTCTGTATTGTATAGACTCATATACCCGAAGTATACAGCAAAAAATGAGAGCAAAAACAGGTCTCGTGGCTAATAATTTTCACTTACATAATAAAACGTTGAAGTGCATAATAATTTTATTGACAACAATTGAGACAAGTGATTTTTCCAAGCTGTTTGCCGGCACACTGATGCAACTGATACACTCTTCCATTCTGCCTGAATGAATGAATGAATGAAAGGTTACGATTGCGCAACACTTCTCGATATATGATGTCAGGCACAAACAAATTGTGATCACATGAAAAAGGCCGACAACGTCGCAACGAGAGAAAAGAGACAAGGAACGACTGACATTGTCTGTGTTGTTGTGCCCCGCGCGTTTGATATCTTCCTTTTTTAGTCGCTCTCTTTCGCCGTTTCATTTGCCTAAGTAAGTAGAAGTATCATATATATTAAAATGTCTTATTGTTCTGCCACACATTATTATTATTATTATTTGTTTTTTTTTCAGTTTCAGTACATAAGACTCGACAAGACCGTTGTAACTTTTTTTTTGTAAGTCGAAAGAAATCACGTAACTATTTTGCCGCGCACGCCTTCCTCTTCATCATCATCATCATCATCAGTGCTGTCGTAGAGGTATTGTCTGCTGCTCGTGCAGACTCGAAAATCTATCTACCTTAAAGGGAGTTAATGTTGAATTGTTTCTGCCCGAATATATACGCATATCACATAACAGACACGTACATTAATGAAAATATTTGCGACTAATGTGATGAGGTACGAGTTGGAAGGGATGCGAAATTTTGACTTTGAAATACTGTTGAAGTTTAATTCTAAAGTAAAAGGTAAGAAATTGTCTAATTTAACTTTTTATAGTATTTTTTGGTTTCTAAATTTTTAGCAAGAAGCTAACCATAGCATTAGCCAATAAATAAATATAGGAAGAAGCTTTCAACTGAAAAGCCACAGGATAAAAATCTTCTTTGAAAAAAAATATGATGAGATGGTAGAAATAGAAAAGTTCCTTTAAGACAAACAAGTAGAAGGAGAATGGAGCTGCCGAAGACATAGTAAACTTTCTTTAGTATTATGCTGCGAATCAAGAAGAACTAACAAACTGCTGAGAAAAAAAATCAAATTTGCAGCTCTTTGAAAGACAAATGTACTAACAACATACTCACTGAGCCCAACCACATCCTACGAGTTAGAATCGTATTGGAGTCCGTACCATTTCCTCGTCTAATGACTGTCAGTTTTTCTTACAAATAGTTCCTTACTAAAAGATACAAATTTGTCTACTTCTACTTCTTCTCATATACCATCGACTTTATATAAGATGATTTTAGCAGTTCTTTGTAAAGTCTAGAATATGCACTGAAACCATGAGTTTTTTTACTTCCAATCATTGAAAAAGTCAAAAGACTATTAAGACTCTGTCATCATACTAAAGTTGAAGAAGTTATCCTTTATGACTTCGATAAATCTGAAATTAGTGATAAAATTTATTATTTTTTTGATGAAACAGCTTATAGAAAAATTTTAACGAATTTACAAAGCAAACTTTTTCAAGCTTCCTTTATATTAACACAAAATTTTTAAACCCTTTCGTCGCGTACCTCATCTTTGCACGTGTATAAATGTCACAGTTAAACTTGTAAAAAAATGTCTATTAAACAATCATCAGCATTTCTTTGAATCCAACATATATACTCTTTATATACATTTTTTTTGTCGTTTCTACCTCAAAAAGTATCATAAAAAAATTTATAGGGAACGGATTTTTATACACAAATTCAACAAAGAGAATAACATGATAAAATTTGACTAAATAAAGGCTTCTTCATCTTTTTTTGTTTTGTTTTGTTTTGTACAAAAAAATAATATATATAAAAACAGAGAACTTTTAATATATTAATGTGTGTGACTAAGAAATACCTTAACAAAGTAGTATCAGGGTTCCCAAAACAATAACAATAAAAAAACCTGTTTCACCGCTTGCTTTTTTGATCATTTTAAACTAGAATAAAACTATATTTGTTTTTTGGACAACGACATTTTTTTCGTAATTCTTAACGATGACGACAAGTCGTTCAATTCTTGAGTTAACTAAACAGATAGATCTGACATGTGAAGAATTTTTTGGAAGGGTGATTGAACCAGTTTTCAGTAGAAATCAAAAAAGAAGAAGTCTATTATTATTTGCACCCTTTTTCGAAAAACACGAAGAAATCATATTTCACAACTAAAATAAAAACTTTAAAAATTCAGTTTTGGCAAATAATAAAAATTATACGCAATCAATCAGTCCGTCAAGTCAATCAAACTTTTTTCGTTTTGGCAAGGTCTCGACGCCGATTATTGTTTGCTGGAATCCTTTTGCGCTCGTTTTTTTTTTTGGAGGAAAAGATCAATAAAGTTTAAAATATTTAATAAAATGCATCAGCGACGATATATACGCAAAAAATGCCTTTAGGTAAAATATGTCTGGATTTTTTTCTCTACCCGATCACTACTGCATTTAATAATAATAAAATAAAAAAAAAGAGTCGAAGAACATCAAGTTTATAATAATAAAGGAAGCAATGTGCAGCCAGCATGTCAGATTTTGTCCAAGTCCCGCTTGTCGCTCACTCACTCTTCGCGCCCATTGGCGATGTGTGTGCAACAATTTATTATTTTTATTAATATTTTTTATTATTATTGTTATTAGTACTGGTTTTCGATCATCTCATCATCATCTTCATCTTCCGCGGGATCGATCATTCATTAGATTCTGGGCCATCCGCGACATGATTCATTGGAATTTAACAAAGAATACGAAACAAAAAAAAATCGTTTCATTAATCAAAATTTCTTTCTCAATTTTTTTTCTTCTTTTCACATTTTCATGTTGAAGCATAATAATAATCAGTAGCACAAGTCAAGTTAATAATAATATAATTTTAATATGTGAATAAAATGATCAGTGCTAATTTACATGCGATTTGATCGTTTTTTAGTGCCTTTGTTGAATGTGTATAGCTGTTGGCCAGAAATGGTAAATGACAAAGGCAAAACAGTAGTTTATTGTGTCAAAAAAAGTTCCAAATCGAACTCAAACAGCGTATACGGTAACAATAGAGCATTGTGTTGTTGTTGTTGGTCGATAAATGCTTGAGTTTAAACGGTCGGCACTCGAGTCGAGAAATTAGTCAACAAATCAATGATACAATAATCTGATAGTGATCTTAAAATATTGTCTCATTTTGTCTTTTTATTATAGTTTGTGGAAAAGAAGACGAAGTGTGGTTTCGTAGAATGTTTGCCATAGCAGATGGAATGGAATTTCAAGCAGTTCGTTGTTTGCTATTGATTCAAGTTGAGAGCGAAGAGTGTTGAAATTCTTGTTCAAACGAATTTTGGAGGAATAAGGAGACAGGAAATACTTCAAAGTTTGGTAAGTTCGGTAACACTTTAAGAGCTATTTTGAGACATTTTGAAGTTTATCAAGTTTTAAGCTTTTTACGATTTTCATAACTTTTGATTTTCCTTAAGGTAAGGTAAGGTAAAAATATTTTAATTAATCCAAACCAAGCATATAAACTTTACAACCCTGCGAATTTTGTTCAGAAAATCAAATTTTAATGTTCAAGCTTCTCAAATTATTTGAATTCATATTGCCAACTATCGAAAAGTTCAATTTTTGGTAATGAAGCGGACAGTGGTGAATTTACTGAAGCCTTAAGTTTCAAGCTTCCTGTAGAGCAAAATTCGTTAAAATAGGCCCTTAAATTGTTGAAAAAGACCCAATAGCCTTAGGCCTGATTTCAAGCCCGAAAACCTTTTGAAGCCCTTTCAGGTAAGTCTTAACCAATCTTTCATCTCCAATTCATCTCTATAATTCTCTCATACTTTTGTGTCTCCGTCACATTAATAAAATTTATTTCTCTTGCCTCCGCGATCTTTCTTCATAATCATTTTTAAATACTAAATAATATGACCGGTAGTTGCATTTTATTGCTTTTCCTCTCTATAGCTCATACCTTGTTGCTGCTCAAGCTCGCTTGCCTCTTTCGCTTTACAATAAAAACGTGCCTGAGACAATTGTAAGACAACAAATAAAAGATTAACACCATTGTAAACGACACATAATAATTTTTTTATTCGTTTTTTTTTTGTCTTGTGTTGCTTTTAAAGTATTTAGTGTCGCAGTAATATTCAAATCAGGCTCATATCTTTGTCAAATATCTTCTTTCTTTCTGTTTCACAGTTACGGAAAAAAAATGTTGAGGAAATTAGAAGTTCATGAAAAGTCAAGTAGCTACAAGAACCTCTGAAAACTTACCTCGCTGAAAAAAAGGCCAAGAAGTAAACAAGAAACTGGAACATGGAACACTAACTTTGGCAATGATATTGATCTACTTTTGTACTAATTGAGTTCGTATTCACATAGGCATGCAAAAAAAAACAACATTTTAGCGGTAAAATGAACTTATCGTGAATAAAGTGGTAATGAATTTGTGTTTTCTTGCCTTGAACAGCGCTTTTCATGCGTGGCGGGTAAACTGCAGTTTACCATGTCTAGGCCAACAAATGAGGTTCGCAGAGAAAGAGGACTCTGTTTGCTTACTTGTAATTGACATCACTTACCAAGTCCATCAACTGTGTAAACTCTTGTTTGACCGTGCGTCAACATTTCAAATAGCATCAAAGGAACACGAGACAAGAGAAACAAGTGAACAAACAATTCGAACTCTCTCACAAAATAATTAACAAATTGATGAATGTGTAAACAACAATGTAACTCTTAACAAGCTATCTATTTTATCATCGATACCTATTTTGTTGCAGATTGTGCAAATATGTTTGACATGGTCAGCGGTGCTTACACAGAAGCTCGGAGACACTCCATTATTGTAATTTTTATTTGGCGAAGCAAAAAAAAAGTGTTTAATAAATATGGCGATGCAGAAGGAGGGACTGTCTCTTCTATTTCTAATTCATTCGTGCGCGCGCGTTGTAACGAAAACGAGACGAGCTACGAACAGGTAACAATAGATGATTATTATATTTACTTACAATAACATTTAAAATGAGCTATTATTCTGTTTGGTTTGCTCACATGACACGACGATGATGATGACGAACTGCTTTTTGATGTGTGTGCGTAGTTGCAACCATTAGAAACGATATCGACGACGACGACACGATGAAGGTGCAAGCAACAGACATGCAGTTGATGCGTGCAAGTATTGGAAGTGTAGCGAAACATAAAAGCAGAGAGGTGTAAAAGTGAAAAATTTGTGTGAGTGTGTGTCGTGCACAAAGCCACGTAATTATCATAATGTGAGTACTTGTCATGTTAGGGAGGAACATTTCTAAAAAATTTTCTTTTTAGGTATTCATGAAACTGAACTTTTCGAGGAAACATTGAGGTAAGACTTGAACTATTTTCTGAACTTTTATGAACCTGAAATGTTCACGAGGATACTGATCGATATACTAACACGGAATAAATTTTGGATCGTTGATCAAAATCAGTATAAACTATTTTCGAAATGCCTAAACAAACACTCGAAGGATGCTTTGCCTAATGGAGCTTCATTAATACGTCAAAACTTCAACATTAAAGTATCCAGAGCCTCAGAAATTGAATCGATAACTTCATAGCCTTCAATGGAATGAATTTTCTTGAAAACCTGAAAACAAAAATTGACAAACGGGAATACTTACCGATATACTAACACGTTAAAAATAATCAAAACCAACCATTTAAAATTTTTGCCAAGGATCAAGGAAAAGTCCAAAAACTTTATAAGTAAGAAAGTGTCAAAAATTTCAATTAATTCAAACCAAGCAAAAGAGAAAATTAATTGAACAATAAGAACGAAGCAAACAAGAAGCTTTAAAACTCAATTCCTCAAGTTTCAACAAAAGTCTTCAAAAACCATTTCCTGCCTAGCAAAAAAGTAATATCTCCGACGAATGCTCATGTCTCTAATAATAATTGTGCACATTTAAAGAAATGTAATGGGGTGTGACATAAAAAAGCAAAGTAAGCATGCAATCAAACTCTACAACAAGTCGTCACACAATGGTGTGTAAATATCGCTGTCGCTGTGGCTTCATACACTAAAATTAAAACACAAAAAGAACTATAAAAGAGATAATAATGTGATACTTTTTCATTCATGTATTCGCACACACATTGCTTGGATGGATGGATGGATTGGATAGAAACACATACACAATAACTTCACATATTAAAAGGTAAAAAAGTTAAAGAATAATATAATGATTATAATTAAACTATATGTAGTTGTTTTGTCTATTGTTTTGCGTTTTTTTTTTCGTTGTGTGTTGTTTGCTATTATTTTGCGCAGTTATTATTATGAGTTTTTATTATTATTTATTATGTCTTTACATGTCATTGCTCAGTTTTTTTTTCGTGGTTATTGTTGAACAAACCCTGGATTGGGTGTGAATTTTGTCGTTTACAATGTGCTGTAGTGTGTAGGTAATTTTTCATCTTTTTTTTCAGGTTGGTGTTATTATCATCATTAAAAGTATGAAATTAATTAGCGGGGGCTTACTTGACGAACCTCGAATTTATGTCTCGTGATTTATTGAAAATAATTGCCAAAAGCCTGTGTAATCCTCCTTATCACGCGTGGAAGATTATTATTACAACAATGAGGCACACCGAAATTTTTTTTAATCCGCCATGTGTAGCAATAAAATTCAATTAGATTAGAACAGGACATGCACACACATCAATCAAGAGATATTAACCTACTCTGCTTTATGTAGTGCTCGAGATGCAGTTAAAATGCATTATTTAATACAATCAAGACATTACCTTGCTCTTTATATGGGTTTACGTAACAATCGCATCCATAATAATAAAGTTTATTTCATTAATAAAATTTGTTGCACGACGACGAGACAAAATTATGACAAAGATGCGCGCAAACGGTACGAAATATTCGCAAAAAAAAAATATCATTTATTTATATTTAGCAGGTAGAGCAACGTAGAGAAGTCATAAATTCAAATAAAATATATCAAATGTCTCCATTGGGAAATATGTAGGAGTCTTTTAGCGGGGGTATCTACGAGTGACTTGTGTCGAGACATGCAGAAACAAATAAAAAGTAATAATAACACGGTAGTAAAACATATGATTTTATTTTATTATTGCACAGTTATTGCGGAAAATTATGATATCTCTCGTTAAATGGTCACGTGTGAGTGATGGAGGGAGACCTTGAACGTGGAAAGAAGAAAGGAAAAGGAATGAGAATCGATTATGAGCCGGCTTTTTGGAGGAGAATTGCATCTGAGGTAAGATTTTTATTTAAGATTTCGAAGAAATTTTACTTTTTTGTATTTTTCAGGATCTATTATTCTCTGAGGTCGAACTTTTTTGGAAATAAAAAAAACTACTTATAGTGGCATCCCTTGCGGGATTCGAACCCGCGACCTTTGGATTAGAAAAAAAACTACTTATTGTTGGGGAAATTTTTTGACCATAAGTATTATGAAGTTTCAAAAGAAACCTTAAGGAACCTCTGAACATTAGTATAACTATAATAATTACCGTGGTACGAGTATAAAAGGAAGTTAAAACTAATATATTTCATACAAAATATAAAACTGATAATTTTTAAGAAAATTTATTTCCCGGTTTTCATCATTTTTTGATCAAGTATAAATTTAAATCAAAATTTATTAAAATATTTTTTCATGATAAGAAAATTAATTATGTTCAAGAAAAAATTTTAAATAATTTTTGTTTTCTATAAAATTATAGAAAATTAAACAATTTTAACTTTAATTAAAATTTCGCTTCAGATAATATCGAAAAACCTCCACACTTGTCTCTCTAAAAACCTGCTACAGAGAGAAAACGTCATTCAATAATGTCCAAAGTCAGTCGCATGCGACTATAAAAAAAAGTCTTATTTTATTATTTTTATCGCGTGAGTCCGATGTAAATTCCATAAATCAGATGATTATAATATTAATAACAATAATCATCGACATGGGATCATAATTATAGGAATTATGCTATTTATATTAATGATAATTATGGGTCTACTACGGATCAATATGGGAATGCAACTTCTATCAAAACAATTATATCATGTTTTTTTTGATATTTTTACGAGAAATCCGATCTTTTTTGCCTGACTTTCATTTTATTTATCACACATATTATACGAAACATTTATTATAAGCCGTTTGTAATCCTATCGCATTATTTGTCGTCTACCTCAAAAAATAAAACCAAAATATAATCCACACGCATACACGCGTTTCTAACTATTTTTCCTTTCTTTTTTTTCGTCTTTTTTATTTTTATTAAAATGTTTGTTTGTACGAAAGTCGCTTGATAAATCGATGGTCGTTAGTGAACAATCGTCATTAAGTCATATTATTTGTTGCTTTAATAAACATATATATAAAACAATTGGCGTTTCCATTTTTGGTTGTTTTCTTAATCAATCGTCGTAGAAAGATACACACCGCGATAAGAAATGATTCTCATGTAATTCAAATTTATCTCGTAGCATAGATTTGTCGTTCCGCGTCTACCTGTCGCGCTGTCATAACCATTTATCATTGCTAGATGGGACAAGAGACATGTACATATCAAGATATGATGTGGATTTTAGGCAAATTAATGAATGACTCGTAGATCCGAATCTCACTTACTTACCAACTTGTGAAGCAACAACGAGAGATATGAAGATGTCGTGATTTGATGTTCATCTAAACGCCTGTTTTGTGTTTCTCCCATGGTTTGAGCTCGCGAGAAACGAACGAGACACAAAAAAGTCAAAAACTTTGATATCATCAACGAGTTTTGTCTTTCTTATACTTTTTCTCTTTGGTCACACAAAAACGTTCTTTCTTAATTAATTTTTTGTTATTTTATTTTTTTTTTTTAAACGAAAATAAAGATCTCTCATTTACTCGAGAGTAGTTTCGTGTGGATCCTTAGAAAATAATTATATCACGCAGTCGTGTCGATAGATTCTTATAAGCAGGCGAGCACAAGAATTTTATTTATTTCTTTTAATTAAAAACACCTACGCCACACAACATATATATAAAAGTCGCTCAGGTATTTAACGAATTAAGGATGAGTCAGAAAAATTTTATTTTAAAAATTTTTTATAAGAATTTGACTTGAACTTTATAAAAAAAATATTAAATAAAATATGGAGTGTTAATGTTGATTATTTCAATTACTAATTTTTCATTATTATTAAAATGATTGTTATTATAATACATAATATTAAATAATAATACAATAACAACATATATTCAGACTCAGTCTCGCAATTTGTACAATTCACGTTCAGATAGAGACACAACGTAAATTGATAATAATTTTACTACGTTTAAGCATTCTTCAAGTTCTCTCATGGGAGAGATATTTATTTACAAGCAAGTTATATACTTACTATGCAACATAATTACTTAAACATATTTATTATTATTATAATCATAATATTTCTCTATTTCATGAACCTATAATATGATATGTTTTGTATACTATATGGCGAAAAAAAAAATTGTTGGATTATTATTTTATAATAATAATGATATGTTTTGACTTTTTTTCATGTAAAATAATAGCTTTGGAGTTGAGTTGGATACGAGTATGGATGATTGAATGACATTTTGTGACAAACTATTGGAGCAGGTTTTGAAGCGCGGGGGTTTTTAGGTCAAGTAATGATTATAATTTGGTATATATGTAATTATTTTTAGTCGTTAGGAATATGATAGGTGTAAAAGTTTTGAATAAAATACTAACTTTAAAGGAAGTATGAAGTTAGTTTTAGTTAAAATTAAAAAGAATAAACATTATGTTATTAAATTAAAAATTTAAAAAACATCTAATGAACCTTAATTGAAATATGGCGAAAAAAAAAATTTTTTAATATATACTTAAATTTCAAAATCTATTCTTTATATTAGATTGGTACTTGCTTTAAATTTTATAATAATAATGATATGTTTTACTTTTTTTCATTTTTTGTAAAATTTTTAATTAATACGAGTATTTTGAATGACATTTTTGACAAATATTGGAATTAATTTTAGGTTAATTTATAATTTTGTATATATGTAATTATTTTAAATCGTTAGGAATATGATAGGTGTAAAAGTTTTGAATGGAAAACTAACTTAAAAAGAAGTTTGAAATTATTTTTAGTTAAAATAAAAAAAAATTAACATCAATGTTCATTAGATTAAAAATTTAAAAAAATATTCTTTAATTGCAATATTTTTAATTCTTATAAAAATAATTAATTTAATTTAATTAATTAATTTTATACATTTTAATTTAAAAAATAGTTTTTAAAATTAATTATAATTAATTTAATTTTTAAAAAATATTAATTAAAAATTATTAATTTAAAAAATTATTTTTTTTTTGTTTTGTTTTAAAAAAAAATAATTTTTTTAAGTTTAAAAATTTATTTTAATTTTTTTAAAATGTTAATTAAAAATTATTAATTTGAAAAATTATTTGTTTTTTAATATAAAAATATTTTTTTTATTTTTTAAAAATTTATTATAATTATTTTAATTTTTTAAAAATTTTAATTAAAAATTATTAATTTATAAAATTATTTTTTTTGTTTTTAAAAATAAAAATAATTGGAATTTTTAATTATTTTTTTAATATAAGAAAATTTGAAGCTATTCTATATTTAATATTTTAGTTTTTTTTTTTAAATTTAAGTCTCAATTTTTAAAAAATTTTATATAAAAATATATTTTAATAATTTAAAATTAAACTACAAAGATTAAAATCAAATAAAAAATTATTTTCAATAAAATTTTATATGATTTTTCAAAAAATATTAACTAACAATAAAAAAATCAAGAAAAATTGACAAAACAATACTTTGTCTCGATAAAAATTAACTTTAGACCGCCTCAATCCATCATTTCTAAATAACTGTAAAAACTCATTAAATATTAAAAAAAATCTTTTATAGACACTTTTTATAGTTTTCTATATAATTATTATCATTATTAACAATATTAACATTATTTCATATAAAAATATAAATATTCTTTCTAAACGTCGCGTCATCATCTTCTGCATCGTGACAACTAATAAAATAATCGAATCTGTCTCAGAAGCACTCAATGTTGTATATTGCATCATCGCGACAAGTAATATAAGAAAAAGCAAAAAAAAAATAACATGCATGATTATTATCTATATATTTATAAAATTATTATTATTATTACAGCAACAACAACAAAATATCGATGATGATAATAATGATGAGTGCGCGCAATCATATTTGTTGTCTGCTACTGTATTTTGTATTCCTTTTTCTTTATTTTTCCATAATTTTTTTCAGATTCATTCAGTTGACGGACTTGCTGCGAAAACGCGAATGAGAGAGATGAGATCAATTTCTTTGTAAAGTAATAATAATAATAATAAAATGTTTAAAAAATATTTTATTTTTGTACATAAATGTACAATAAATGTAAAGAGCAGCAAAAAAAGGAGTAAAATTGATGCATGTATGATAATATTTTATTTTATTATTGTTGTTGTTGCTTTTTTTCCGTGCAACGAACGAACGAGAGAGACTGATGTAAAATTATTCAAGTTGGCACACATCACACTCAGTATGCGGTATATACGTCCAATTAAATTAAAATATCATTTAAAATCATCATTATTATTATTTAATGAAGTTTTGCGCAGCTACTGGACTTTAAATCGCAGTTATTAAATAAAAAATTGTACAAAAAAATAAATCAGACAGAATTTCTCTAACGACACTGAAAAAAAAAATGTCTAAAAAAGTGGAGCAAAAAAGAACAACGTGGTTGCCATTAACAACCCAGATACATGATTTAAATACAAATAAACCCCCTTTTGTGTCTCCTGCCTTTTTTTATTATATATATTTTTTTATCAACGTAGGTACGACAAACAAAAAAAGCTGTCGTCATCGTTTTTTACAACCCACGACAAAAACGACGACGGGATTTCAGGACCAGTGAACTTAAAAAGTGAAAAATTCAAGAAAAATTTAAATAAGAAAAGAAATTCTTAAAGTTATATAAAATATATCGAAGCAAGGTCGACGAAGCTTTCTATGTCGAAGTTGGATAAAAAAAAAAAGGAAAAATAATGCATACACAAAATATTTCAAAAAGTGAAGAGAAAAGTGAATACACTTTTTTACATAGTAAGTATCCTTTTTGTGCCGTACGCCATGCCATAGACACGTATCTTCGGATGATATATGACTCGCACGACATCAGACTAAACAACTAAGCCCCAAATATCCATTCAGTCGTTTTTTTGCTGTGTTCTGTACGTGGCTTGTCTTCGTCATAAATATATAAAAATTTCCCTTTTGGATTTTTTAAATAATTTTTTGACAATTTTTTAAAAATTTTATATTAATTTCAGTTTTTATCATATTTGATATACTAACTTTGAAACCTCATAAAATAATAATTTTTCATTAAAATCAAAAAATTTCTTCTGCAACTTATTAGTAGACTTGTTCTTTAAAAAATTAGAACAATTCTTCTATAGAAATCAAAAATTTTATGTACACGATTTTGAAAATCTGAAATAACCTCCAAAAATTTTTTTATTGTAAATTTTTTGGTTTTATTTAATTTTAATTTTTGATATTAATATTTTTAAGACAAATATTGGACAAATTTTAATAATAGGAGATTCTAAATACCAAATTTGATACAAAATATGAGATTTTTCGTAAAAATTTGAAAATAACGGAAGTTTTGAAAATATTATATCATATTTGATATTTAAAAAAATAAAATTGGAATTAATTATAAATTCCATAGGAAAGTTAAAAATGAAATTTTTGACTTATTTAGACTTAAAATTTACCTAAAAAATTTTTTTTTGCTAATTTGATAAATTATGGTTCAAATGTCAAAGAAATTCTATAGAACAAAGTTTTTCACGAAATTTCCGAGAGGGTCGTCTCGTTCCGATGTACATAAAAATTTACATGTAACGAACAATAATAATATCAGGAGACGCGATGGTAACGTAAAACAAGACAAAATCGCTCCCTAATTGTCATGCGTGGAAAATACTATGTACAAACAATCTACTATATTTATGTCTACAGGGGGGATCCTATACGAGAACTAGAATCTATTTATTCTGTCAAACATTCTATTCATCGTGTTTGGGGAAATTCGTACATGTTCTATGTATATAAATAAATATAAAATGGAAAATATCAAATAAAGAGAGACAAAATGCCGGCGGAAAATTTTTCCTCGTTGTGAGCTGCATGCTGATGTTGTCATTCGTACGCGCGCATGTTATATACTAGATGTTGTTGTTGCTTTTTTGCTGTATATGTTCGAATTTAATGTCTATTGTGTGGTATGATGATGGAAAATTAAAGTAATAATGGAGTCATGTTTCATACAACTTGTGGTGTAATGTAGTAGTAAGTTTGTAAAGGTTTGGCGCACCGACGGGCATTTCATTTTTTTGACATAATTACAAGTACGAGTGATATTCTAATTATTATTTAGAAACACTTTCTTTCTTTTTTTCTCTCAGTAAATAAACCTGTAACCCGTAAAATAAAAAAAAAATAAAAATAAATTAAAAATCAATGTCAAACTCAACATACTTAGCCTTTTCAGTGTGTCTGCCTATCGTGTCTATGATATCTCTTTATAAACGTGTAACAAATCGTGTAGTATTATAAAGTTATAATATAGAAAAAAAATCTACCTGAAACATTTTTTGGCCAGGTAACATTTTTGAGCCCACGCGAACGATTCTTTTAATATAAAATGTTTATCAGCGCGCGGTGTTTCTACCGTAAATAACAAAAATAGTATCACAAACAAGCTTAAAAA
This sequence comes from Culicoides brevitarsis, assembly GCF_036172545.1. Taxonomy (NCBI): domain Eukaryota; kingdom Metazoa; phylum Arthropoda; class Insecta; order Diptera; family Ceratopogonidae; genus Culicoides; species Culicoides brevitarsis. Next base: position 34,206,301 of record NC_087086.1, on the reverse strand, counting down.
CCGATTGAAATACCAAATAAATAAAAAAAGAGTTATAAACATAATAATAATAATATTACAAGTGCACGACGAAAAAAAAATTTTTTTTTAAATGGATGTCAGAACTTGTTGATTTTTTGTAAGTTGATGGGTTTTTACGGCATTAAAAATTTTTCGAAAAATAAAAAAAAAACAATAAAACTTATTTTTTGTAATTTTTAAAGTACGGCTTTATTTTATACTTTATTTTTTGTTGTTTGTCTATATTTCTTTTTAAATAATATTAAACAGGAATTTTCCGATTCTTTTTGTTTTACGACATTTACAATTTCTAAATTAAAAATAAATTTAATGTTTAAACATAAGTCGAACGAGTAAAATTATAATAAAGAAGAAAAATTTATCAATAAATTAACAAGAAATTTACTTTTTTGTTTAAGTTTTTTTTTTTGCTTTATAATAATTTTCGTTAGACACATATTTATACAATTTTTTAATAATAATTATAATAATATAATAAAAGGTAACAAAAAAACTTATAATTTAATTTTTCCTAATAATTTTTTTGATTATAGAGGGCGAGATTCTTTGACTTTTTTTTTTTTGTTGTGAAGGATGAAAAAAATATTCACACAAATATTTTAAAATAAATTTTTTAAGTAAAAAAAAATAAAAGAGGCGCATTTCTACTCACGGTTGTTTTTTTTTGTGGCGAAAAAAAATATTAACATTTTTGCTCATAAAATAAATAAAAGAGTTCTTTTTATATTCTGTATTGAAACGACATTATTTATTTTTCTTTTTTAATTAATGATTATTTTTACGTAACATATACATGTATACAAGTATGTCTTTTTCTTCTGTTTTTTTTTCTTTGTGTGTATATTGTGTTGTTTATTTTTTATTTTTTTTATATAAATTTATTTAATCAAATATGTAACTTTTTTTTTGACAAAAATTTTTACTTATATTTTTTAATAATAATTTTTTCCTCTCTAATGAAAAACTGAAAAATTTTGTGTGTGTGTTCGTGTGTTATGTGTTTTCCTTCTCATTTTTTTCTCTTTTTTTATTTAGTCGTAATATATAATAATTAATTAATCGTAATAATATAATAATAATCCTTCATCATTTTTATTATTATTTTTTTTTATTTTATTTACTTACATATGAACTTTTATTTTTTGTAATTTTTCATCATATTTTTTTTCTTAATTAATTTCTTCTGTTTATTATTATATTAATCTTAATCATCATATATATATTTTTTTGTTTTATTTATATATAATAATAATTCTTAAAAGTACTTACATTTAATCATTCATTTGTGTGTGTGTTTGTGTGACTCTATCGCTAAATATTTTTTTTTTATAATTTTAAAACATGTTTTGCTTGACATTTATTTTGTGAAACTGATTTTTTGGAAAATCAAAAATAGTTTCAGGTTGACTGCTGCGAGATTTTTTGCTGTCTTTCTTCATTAGCACAAATTTGTTTGTTTTTTGCATCTTCTTGTCACATTTCGTGTTTTATTTTTTTTTCTCTCTTTTGAAAAAGTGTATCACTAGAACGGTTTTTTTTCTAACTATAACTAATTTTGTTATAATAATATTAATTTTACTGGTTTTTCATCTTTCGAATTTTTTTTTCATATACATTAATATTTTTTGCATTATATATTTACAAATCACTTTCATGTCATTTTTCATGAGTCATAATTTTGCTATTTTTGTTGTAATTTTTAAGTGAAGAATTTTCGCCACACTCTGTATGGTTCTTAATTCAAATATCGCGCACCAGGTGCAGTGCTGGCTTGAGGGCCAAACTGCAAACTCCACTCTTGAAAAATTCGTCTAGCATGTAGTTGTTGTTGTTGATGAATTGGATGTCGAGGATCTATGTACATTTGAGCTGCTGCCTGTGCCGCACTTACCGCAGATGCGGATGACGACGAAGACGTTGGCGTTTGATTACTGTTGTTCTGGTTGTTGTTGTTGTTATTATTATTGTTGTTGTTGGTATTACTACTAGACGGGTGATGATTCAAGAAGTTCGTGGACTCCTGGTGCTCTGATTGCTAGTGAGCCGTTAGCTGATGCGTCCCTCCGCCTTGCATACTTTGGGGACTGAGCATTGGGGGACTATGACTATGACTATGTGCTCCCATCGGGCTTCCGTGCATATCGTGATGCGGATGATATCCGTGTCCTGGATGTCCCATATGCCCTGGCGGCATGCCATCCATCATGCCATCGCCCATTGTGTTGGGCGGCGTCATTCGTTTTTCCTTCTGTCGTCGATTACAGAACCATACTCGCACAACTTCTTTTTCGAGCTGCAGCGAATCCGCTAACGATGTAATTTCCTGCGCTGATGGTTTCGGTTGCTTATGGAAATGCTGTTCGAGAGCTCCTTTCACGGAAACTTCGATGCTTGTACGCTTTTTTCGTTTTCTACCTTGAGCGGCAATTTTGTCGATGCTTGTTGGGGACCCTGTGGTTGAATCGGCTTCTTCGAGCCATTTTTGTAACAATGGTTTCAATTTGCACATATTCTTAAAACTTAGTTGCAGCGCCTCGAAACGGCAAATTGTCGTTTGCGAGAACACATTGCCGTATAATGTACCAAGTGCCAGACCGACATCGGCTTGTGTAAAACCTAATTTAATGCGTCGTTGTTTGAATTGTTTCGCGAAAGCTTCCAAGTCGTCGGATGTAGGGGTATCTTCTTCGCCAGCACTCACGTCACGATCGCCCTGCAAATGGTGCGGATGAATGTGCAATTGCGGCGATTCGCCTCGTAATGCATGATGTAAGGGCGCCGATGTCTGATGATGAGCTGGATGCGATGGATGATGCAACATGCCGTTCATTGCGTGATGATATTGGAGCGGAGAACCGCCCGTTGGCGTATAATGTGTCGCATGAACAGGAGCATGCCAGGCATGAGGTGAGGCCATTCCTTGTTGCGTACGAGCTTGTTGAGCGGATAAATGCATTTCTTGCTTAACATCGACCGGATGATGATGCGTATGATGCAATGCCCATGGATCGGATGTTTGAAGTGCAGCCCATGGATTGCCGCTTACGCTACCTAAGCCTCCTGTCACGGAACTTAAACTGGCTGGATGAGGACTCGGGGAGGGCACATTATGGTGATTTTGATGGTGATGCATGTACTTCATTTCGTTTGCATCCGCTGCACTGCGAGGCGACGACGTGTGATATCCGCCGCCTAAACCCATATCTAAGTCGGCAGCGCTCGTCATGTATGCAGTGGCGGCCATCCCCACCGCTCTCGGGCTATTTAGCCCTTCCACGCTGGCGGGGTAGGGCTCCAAATTTGGGCTCAGTTTTCCTATCTTCTACAAAAATTCAACAACGATCATATCACAACGCTCCGACTTTCGCTCGAATTTCTCCTGCTTTGCAATTGAATCGCCAAAAACAATTAAAAAAATCGCTTTTATTTCACTTTCTTTGTTGCGTTACTTTGTATTATTTTTTTTGCCAATTGATTTTTTTTTCTATCCGCTTTTTATTTTTTTAATTTTTTTTCAAGTACAAAAAAATCACTTTTTTTTATCTAACTCTTGTCTTGAAAAATGTCCTCGAAAAAACTTTTGATTCACTGTCAGTTTATCGATGCAAATATTTTGAGAATGTTGTACACAATTTTTTGCCTTATATTCTTTTTTATATTTTTTATTTTCCTTTTTTATATATATCTTTTTGTTGTATATATAATGTCGTATTTTGATACAAGAGTTAGAATTATTTTAATCTTGTCACGTATACATGATGGAATTTCCCTTTTACGAATAATATCGAACTCTTCGTTTTTTTCTCGTATTTCTCGACTTTCCTTTTTATTTTTTCGTATTTTTAAAATAATATTTAAAAATTTCTTTTATTTGTATTTTATTATTTTTTTTTTATTTTATTTTGTGATTGCTGATTTTTTTTTTTATTAAATTTAATAAAAAAAGGAATAACGCCACGTTCTTGTTTGTACGTGCAAACGCTTTGAGATATAGAAGTTGACTAAACAATTTGAGGTGTCTCGTGAATACTTTGAACCAGAGTCTTACAAACTTCATATACGAAAAGTGCGTATAGTAAAGTGATCCGTCGTTATTTGTCTCGTTTCCTTGCATTGCGTTTCCCGTAGGAGACTCCGTTTGTACTTGTCACACACACATACATGCACACACGTGTCTACGTTAGTACGTAGTGATTGGCAGAGTGTATGACGTCACAGAAGGCAGCCTAACTGGGCGGGATTAACGTGTGTGTTTTGTGTCTGTGTGTTGTACAAGCGAATACGGATACGAGGTAAAAAGTTGTCGCTGTGTGTGTTTTGTTCTATTCCTCGCTACTCATTTGTGAAGTGTCTTTTGCACGGTTACGGTCGTTCAAGAGCTCCCCATTATTTGATGATGTACGTAGGGAACAGTTTTTTTTTCACTATTAATTCACGAAATTCAATGCGATATCATAATAATGGAGAACAAAGTATAACAGTCACTAAAAACATTTTTATTTTTTCAATGGGTACTTGAGAGATTTTTTTAACTGTGTTTGACAAGACGACGAATATTTTTTTTTATAATAATCATAATTTCACATAAAAAAAATATAGATGAAAAAACTTACCTTTGAGTTAAGTGCTTCTTCTTATTATGCAGATTTCCCTTCTTTTTGAGTCTCATCCTTTTGATTTTCTATGTTTGAAGTTTTTCCCGCGTTTCGTTGTTTATTATTTTGCTAAGCGTCCTCTCTTCTCCTTTTTTTGCTCCCCAAACACGGGAGAATGTCAAAATAGCACAAAAAATGGAGAATATACTCGACTTCTTTCAATGTTTCCTTTAAAAAAAATTATAAACATATGTTAATAATCAAAAAATTGAATATGAATCTTAATTTTCAAAACCAAAAAAAAAATTAACTTTACAAAAAAATCAACATAACAATAAGTCACTTGTCAATTGGTTGCTAATGAAACTCTTGTTATCATTTTTTTCTTCTTATGTGTTAAAATAAAATTTAAATAGTTCGTACACATATTTAGATGTTAATATTAAAATATAATTGTATGGACCCTCTCAATGTTTTAACTAAGTTTTAACAAGATTTGAATTGAAACATAATTATGCACCCTTTCGCCGCAAAACTCGGGCATGGCACATTATTGAACATGCGGTGTGTTGTGATATTTGTTGACGCGTCTTGCATAAACATATACAGAACAAGACAAAAAAAATTAAATGAAATATGTAAAACTAACTCTACTTTTTAGTCATTCATCAAACAACAAAAATACCTGTTGTTAATGTTATAAAATGTTAATTTTCCAGCTACCTGTGTTAATCTTGATACTTGACTTTTAACTGTTTTTTCTACTCTTTGTAAATAAAAAAATATTTTTTTTAATATTTAGTTCGCGTTTAGAGATTTTAAGATAAATATGTTTGTTTAATAAAAAAAATATATGATGATGCGATAAAATGACGACAAAAATTATGAATGAAATTTTTCGGCGTTTTAATAATTTTTGTTTAAAAAAATAGTAAGACAAAAAAAAATTTAGTGAAAAGTAACAATTAACATATAAATATATATATAAAGTTCATAACCGAGTTAAATAAAACATTAATATTTAAATTAAATTCAAAAACAATTAACACCCGATGAACATTTACATAATCGGTTGGTTATAATATTCTCACATATTAAAATATATATCTTGATATATACTTATTATAATAATAACAATAAAGACAATGTGTTTGTAGTGTATAAATATAAATAAAATTTTCATTATAAGTATGATACTAATGAGTTTGTGTGTTTATTGTGAATGTATAAGTTAAACAGATACAAAAACTGCACTCAAAATATTTTTACGATCGCATTAATTGTTCTTAATTGATGTCGCTTCATAAATAGATCAATTTTATTATATAATTTTGTGTAACTTTGAATCTAATTATATTATTATTGAATCCGTCGGAAAATTTATTATTTTTTAATATATATTTTAAAATAAATGTTAAAATTTAAATAGAAAATAATTTATAAATTAGTATTATTAATTATAATTAACATTAAATTAATTAATAGATTAATATTAAATTTTTTTATTTAATTAATATAATATATATAATAATAATATAATATATAAAATATATATATATTATTAATATATAATAAATAATTTTATTTAATATAATTATAATAAAACATATATAATTTTAATTAATTATTAAATTTATAATTATTTATTATTTAATTTATTATATAATTTATTTTTAAAATTAATTTTTAAAAATATTTTTTTATAATAAATAAATAAATATATTAAACATTAGATGAGTAATCCTTAAAAAATTTCCACGTCATGAAAATTCCCACAAAAAGCAAACAAGTTTATTACTGCACATTATATAACCATCAAAGTTGTCATCTTAATATATTCATTTTTAATTACTCTCATTAATTGCATTCACTTTTTGTAGTTCTTATTTATCTAAATATAACATATATATCTTTACACAAACGCACAAAAAAACTGATAATTCTATCTCAATAATCTATACAAGGTAATATTATTAATTAATTCATCCCAAATAGAAACATTTTCCGGTAAACATCCTTTTTTTCTGCGCTCTCCAGCTAAGTAAACAACGATGAGAAAAATCAATATAATAATGATATAAATATCACTTTAAATCACTTTAATAAAAATACACATTTTTTACATGTTTATCAAATAAATTAAATTTAATACAATTACTCTATAAATTAAATGTGTACGTATTATAGCGATATATGTATATTAAAATTGTTTATAATTATATTTATTTACGTGTGTGTGTATAAAAACTTATACGCAGCAAATATGGCATTATATTTTGTTGTTGTTTCTGCTGATATTATTGTGCAGAGACAAACCCATGAATGTGTATGAATTTATTGATAATAATTATAATAATATCTCTGCCAGTCTAACATATATACAATGTTTTTTCCTTTGATTTAATAATAAAAATATAGAAATAATAATAAAAATGTAGTTGATGAATGTTGTTTATTTGCACTAAATGTACAAGAAATCAAATAATTTTTTAAAGTGTGATAAAGATGAATGAGTTAATTTATAATTTAAACATTCTAATATATGTATATTTACCATATATTGCCTTTTCACGTTTTTTATACATATTATTAATTCCTTTTATTATCACATTCTTCTATTAAAAATAAAAAATATATGATACGTTATTAATAATAAATAATAATTTATATTTTTTTCATATAAATAATTAAGACATTAAACATAATTTTTAAGGTAAAAACATTTATTAGCAACATTTTTCTAAAATAAATTAAAAATTAACGAAAAAAATAATTAATTAAAATTTTTTAATAAAAAAAATGTATTTTAGACCAGACATTCATCATAATCTGAGTGTAACCAATAGTAAAAAAAATGAGTAAAAATTAAATCAATTAAAACACATTTTTATAAATAATGTTGTAGCAAATAAAATATTTTATTTCATCCCAAAAATGACTTGCCAACACGCATTTTCTATTTTTTTTCTATTTTTATCGCCAAACCACATTACTTCGCACACAAAAAGGTATCAAACATAGTTTTTCATCGAATTTCTCATGGAATGGCATTAACTTTCGTAAAAGGTAAGGCAATAAAAAAGTGTCTTATAAGAAAAATTACAGCTAAGGGAAAATACGTAAACGGAAATTTCTGCAAGAATCCTTTTATTCATTTGAAAATCCCCGTGAAAAAATTCTCACAAGAGGCGCTTGAGTCGTTAAGCAGAATTTTTATGTTAAGGATTCGTTCCGTTTGAATGAATGAACAGCAAAAATATATGGAACTCCCACAAAAAAAATGTAAGAAAAAATATAATAAAAGTATTTTTGTTGATTTCGTGGAATATTCGATGTAATAATATTGAATTGAAAAAAAATGTGTATTTAAGAAGCGATATGATATAGACAACAATAAAACAGCACGAGTACATAATTTTTCCGTACACAATTGTAATATTGAACAACAGCAGATAAAAAAAAGTTGGAAGTTATGGAATATATTGTTGTTAATATACACACGCGGGACATCTTTTCGTCTCTCTTCTGTGTTTTTTACATAATTTCTTCGGGATTGGGTGTCTCATCTATGATATTTTTTAATAATTTTTGAAAAATTTTGTTTGAATTTCTTACATTTTCTAAATTTTTTTTATAAAATTAATTTTTCTGAATTGAATTTTTAAATAATTTTTATAAATTCAGCTATGCGAAAATAAAATTTTATTAATATTGCTGAAATATTTGATTTTTTTTAACAATTTAAAAATATTTATTTTTATTATTTTATAAAAAATAAAATTATTATTTAAATAAACAATGATTATAATTTAAATTTTTAATAAAATTTATTTCCTATATAAAATGAAAATTGTTTATTATTTTTGTAAAATTATTTTTTTTTAATTTTTTTCTTTTATTAGTTCAATCTACCTAATATTTATTTTTAATTTTTAGAAATTGTACAATTTTTTTTAACTCGAATTTATATATTTAATTTTTTTTAAATAAATTAAATTTTAAAAAATTATTTAAATAATTTAAAAAATTAAATATTTAAATTTTTAATTTTTTAATGATCTTTTATTTTTCAAAAGTAAAAAATTATAAATAAATTAATAATTTAATAAATAAATAAAATATTTATTATTTATTTATTTATTTAAAATATTTTTCATCAAATTTTAATTTTTTGTTATTTTTTTTAAATAATAAATATATATTATATAAAACATATTTTAATAAATTTTAGAATTTTAATTTAATTTATTAATATTTTCTCAATTTTTTTAGGATTCTCAAAATTTTACCTCAAAAAAATGGTCATCCAAGTCTGCAATTGAAACAGAAAAAAAACAATACAACGCAAAAAATGGTCGATCATTATTGTTTTTAGCTACTGGTTTTTATAGATTACATAAAAAAAACGAAGAACCTCTTTTTTTTACAATGAGAGGTGACCAAGACAAAGTCACGACTCGATCGCTGGCAGGCAGCAGCAGCTTCCTTACGCGAATCAAGGTGAATTATATATTTTTTTCATACATTAAAAAAATTAAATAAAAACACAAAAGTCACTTCCCTTCAAAAACAAAAAAAAATAATAAAATAATGCGAAACGATTCCATATCGCACGAATTATTTTTTTTTTCTTTCAAATAAATAAAAAAAAAAGTCAAGAGAGACAAACATGTCGCGTGTGCCATCCAAATAAGTGTTTCCAATAGTTTCCTTTTAGTTGCGCAAAAATAATTAATGATCTTTACTTCCTGCTTCTAATAGACATATCAAAAATATTTCTATTGTTCCGCAGAACGACGACAAACACACGACGGATGTTCGCTGAAGAAACGTATGGAGGGGTTTCGAAAAAAAAAATAAAGATATCAATATTGCTAAAAAAATTGATCTTATCTTTTTTTTTTTAGGAAAATATTTAAGGGAAAAATCACTTCCGATGCATTAGACTTTTCCCGATGTCCAAGAACGCCTTCTCAAAGTACATAAGGGAGTCCCGTTGATTTATGATATTTTCCCTTTTTTTAAAAAAAAAATAATATATAAAATTGTAAAAAGTTTTCAGGAACATCCCAAATAAAAAAAAACATTGTTAAAAGCCCAAACTATTTTGTTAGCCTTAATTTATGGTTCATGTTTGCAGTCAGGCAAAACGCGTTCAAAAAAATAACATGATTGTTATTGTTTGTTATATTTTTTTATTTAAAAAAATATTTATCTGGAGTTTGTTCAATGATTTCTTCTCGTTCCTCGCGCGCCAGACAAAATCTTTATGAGACATAAAAGCGTAGGAGGCGACACAGGCATCTCGAGTCGTCGTCGTCGTTGTTGAGTGTGAGTGTCGGTTTGTGTGTTGTGCTTATTGTTTTGCAGCTAATGTCGTTAAATTTGATAATTGTAAAATTTTTTTAAGTCTGTCTGAGAAAATTTTGGTAAAAAATAAATTTTAGCTGAAAAATTATTAAAATGTTCTCAGAAACTTAAAAAAAAGAATTTTTTAAAAAAAATTTTAAAAATTATTTATTTAAAAAAAAAAAAAATTTAAAATTAAAATTAAAAAAAAAATTTTTAAAAATCCTTCAATTTTTTGATTCGAATTAAAATTATTAAAAAATATGAAATTGTTATTTTTTTTTTTTTCAAAAATTACATAAAACGAGTCGATATTATTTTTTAAAAATTATTTTAAATTATGCAATTAAAAATTTTTTAAAAATAATTTAAAAAAATAAAAATTTTAAACAAATCTTTATCGCAAGATTTTTTTTTTAATTTTTCAAAATAAAAAAAAAATAAAGTTACCCTATTGATAAAAAAAACTTAACTTTTTTAATATTAGATTAATTCTGTAAAATTTAATTTTCATTTAAAAAAAAAAATTTTTAAATAAAATTTTTTCTAAAAAAATTTTTAATTTTTGAAAAAAAAATTAAATTCAATTTAAAAATTAAAAATTATTTAAAAAAAATAATAAAAATCAAAAATTATTTTAATATAAATTAATTAAAATTTCAAAAATAATTAATTAATTTATAATTTTATTTAATTAAAAAAAATAAGTTTCGTAATGGAAGATTTTTTGAATTAAGTGAAAATTATTGAAATTTGTAAAAAAATTAAATTTTATTCAAAAATAAATATTTTTAATTTAAGAAATTTTAATTTAATTAAGTATTAAAATTTTTTCCTTTTAATTATTTGATTTAAAAAAAATTATTAAAATAATAATATTGTAAAAAAAAATAAAATTATTTTTTTTTGTTTCAGAAATTATCATTGAACGATTAAAAATGCGCTCTCGTTACTTCAAAAAATCAATCAAGTCACTTCTTGAGAGCCTTCACGTACATAACACTCCTTTTACCTTGTGCATTGCATGACAACATCAACAACACGACAACAACGACGACGCATCGAGAGACTCTACCACATATTCGCGAATGACAACAAACAACACAATTTGTAACATTTTTCAGCCTTACTCGCTGTTGAAACTCTTGAACGGTGGGTTGTTGTTAACATTGTAATAAAAGTGTTTTTTTCCACCGATCGCAACCATTTCTTCAATTCCAAGTAAACGGAAATAATTTTCTTATCTCAAACAGGAGTCTTCTGTTAACCTCTAAAAAAAATCGAAATTTTTATTGTTTTCGACTTCCTGTCGCTGCTTAGAACTTGTAAGAATTCCAAAATTCTGCCGCAAAAAAATTGTTGTTAGAAAACTAGTAGTCCATCGACATCGGACCTCATTAGCGATTCACGTCACATTTGATGCGATACTTTAAAGAAGACGCAAAAATTACTATTTTTGAATATTTTATTACAAATTTGAAAGAGCGAAAAGAAGCGAAACAGACGTGAGTGTGATTTATTCCTCGGACTACGTGATGCGACGAGAAGCCTGATGCGAGCAAAAAGTCTATGAAGAGCTTCGGAGCAAGTCTAACAGGTTGTCTCTTAATTTATTCATCGCAAATTGACAGCCAATAAATATTGTCTACTTTTATTAATTTATTATGTAATGCCAACTATTTCAACTGACCTTGATTGCATTCCGCAATTGAAGCACTACTGAACAAGATTGACTCGCATGACCCATGAAATGAATCTGCACACAGAAGTGAACACTGCCAACATGTACACAACACATCAATTTTGCTGTTTTTTTTTTGCTCTCTTTACTTTGCCTTTCCTTTTGTCATCCAATCGTGTCTTAAGTTTCAAATGTGATTGGTGATTGGACGAGAAGCACATATAACACATTTTTTGTTGCTGTGTGTTGTCAGTTGCTCATGTTGTTGTGAAGAAAAAGATTGAATTGCAGTAAAATTGATGAGTTTTTTGAGGAAAAATGTCCTTGAACTTCAAAAATTATTAAAAATAATAAACTTTTATCAGTAGAAAATTTCTTAATTTCTTCAAAGAGACAAAATTATTTAAAAAAAAATATTTGAAAAAAAAAATTGAAAAATATTCCAAACTATTTTTAGTTTTTAAACAAAGCTTTTTATAGATTTTTTGGTTAAATTTTTTTTTTTTTTGAATTTATTATTTTTTACCGCATTTCGAAGAAAAAATGCGGTATTAAATTCGACTTGTCGTCTGTGTGTGTGTGTGTGTGTGTGTCAGTAACGCTGTGCCCCAAAAAAAATTTTTTTTTTATTTATCTTCAAAAATCAAGGAGATTTTGATGGAAATAATCTTTAGAATGAATATTTATTCAATTTTAGCTTTGAAATCCATCAAAAGTTTGTTAGATCTTGACTTGAAAAATTTCATGACCGTTTTTATTTTTTTTTCGAAAAACGGTCAAGGAAAAAAAATTTTTTTTTTTTAATTAAAATTAATTTGGTTAAAATCTTAGTTTTTAGAAGATCTTTTTATGCAATTTTTAATATTTTGCTAACAAGCCTTCAAAAAAAATCTAACAATGTTCAAAAGAAAATATTGTAAAAGCTTAAGATTTAAAAATATTTAAAAACTTCAAGAATTCAAAAAAATTAAAATTTTCCTTGAATCAAAAAAAAATGATTTTTATAATTTTTGAATAATTATTTAATAAATTAAAAATTTTAATATTTTTTAAAAATAATTTTAAGAAAGTTGTAAATTTTTGCATGTTCTATTTGTTGAATTTTCTTAATGATTTATTTTTTTACAGAGAAAAAAATTAAAACTGATAGAAAAAATTTTTTTTTCATGTAAAAATAATAAAACGTAAATAAAATTCAAAGGGTATGATTTAAAATTCATCTTTTCCACGAACTCTTTCTTTTTCAATAAAAGTCCTTAAACAATCTCATAACTCACATCTGTCACCAAAACTGCCTCCAATTCTACTAATCAGGAGCGTTAATTTGATTAATGTCCTTTGATAATCCTGTTTTGATTCTAAACCTCGTTCAAACAATAAAAATCATGAAAAAGTCATAAAAATAAAATCTAAACATAAATCCTTAATTCTCGGAAGCTTCAATTGTTACGCGAGGAAATTCTCGTGAAATGTCTAAACGACTCACGTATTTTTTTCTCTACTTTTTTTATTTTTTTCAAACACATAATAGGATTTTATTTTATCAATCAAAAGTACAAACAAAAGCCAGAAAATAGTGACACTGATGTGTGATAGCAGATAGAGACAAACCGAGTGAGAGTTAATTAATATGTTCAACTCGTCCATATTGCATTCATTCTTTCTTTTTTTTCTTTCAATGTTTCATTCAAATATCTAAACATTTATCATTTTGTGTCACTTTACTATTCTCGTACTTTACTAAAAAAAAAACATTTTTATTTATATATTTTATTAAAATATAAAGAGAGACAGAAAAAAAACAACAAAAACAGGTAGCTGTCTATTTTCGAAGCCAAATTCTGGTCAACAAGTGACTATTTATTACCGTCGACGAACGTTCATAGAGCTCCGAAGTGATGTTTGAAAACTATAAATTTTTCGAAATAGAGAAGCGACGTGCGTGTCATGAATTGACAAACTAGCTAGTTGTTGGTAATAGTCGTTAGAAAGACGAGCAACTAGACAATACATTACCTGTTGCCCTTTTCATAACTTTTTGTGTGTCTTTTTTTGACGAAAGAGACTCTATTTGGGCGGTCAACTACATGGCAAGATCTTGTTCAATTAGGTTTTGTATTTAAATTTGGGACTTTTGGCGGTGAATCAAAGTAAAGTACGGATTAAATTGACGCGAGTTGTGACGGGAATTGGGAATCAAAGAGACCTACCGGATACTAAAAAGGGGTAGAAAGGATGTTGAGACCACCGTTTGAGGAAATTTTTGTTGTTTTTGTTAGTATGTCCATCTTTTGATGATGTGAATCAATTGATGTAGGTCCGTTTAATTTTTTTGAGAAACTTTGACAAGGATCTCAACTAACGCCTGGTTTTGCACTTTTTGTAATTCATTTAAATCAGTTTCATTGTTCAAAATCAATATCGAGCTGCAGTTTCAGTGGATTTGTAAAGTATCAGTCTTGTATCTTTGTCAATTTTTCATTAGTTAAGGAAACCAATCTTCTTAGCAGTTTTTTTTATCACAGTGTTTAGATTTCCTTTCAGCTTGAAGTCTCTAATGAGTTCTTGGATCAAAGCCCAATTCCTCCATCGTCGCCATTTACTTTTTTCGTTTGATCTTGTCATAAGCTAATTTGAAGCCAATAATTAGAATGAATGAATTCAAAGCTTACCTGCCAATCCGTGATAAAATTCTACTTTTAACACAATGTTAATCCACGGCTTCTTCTTTCCGCAAAACCTGCAAAGAAAAAACTGCATAAAAGATTAACACAAAAAAAAAACAAACAAACAAAGGCAAAAAACGCAAAATTCTCATATAAGAAGCTGCTAATTATTTGCATTAAGACAGTTAACAACATAATTTGTGCATTTTATATTGCTGTTAACTCGTGCTTTATGCCTTTTTTTACGTGAATTTTTGCCGTGTATCTCTCGTTTCGCATCTAATCGAGTGAATGTCGCATCGCCGCATCCAAGCGCGTTCGTTGCTTATTTCTGCACTCTTTGAAAAAAGAAAGAAATAAATTAATGATATAGAAGAGAAAAAAAAAATAAAATGCACAACAAGCAAAAAAGGGAAGGAGAGGAAGAAAAAGGTCATGACTACACCCAGGTTTTAAAGTTTTAATTACCGTTTTTAGCGTAAATCGTAAAAAGAAATAACTTATCGTTGTCGTCGTCGTGCTTTGCTTTGTTTGGATTGTCGTTTGTGAAATTGTGGTTTGTGAGCAGAGACATAACAAATAGACATCATAATTTTCAATAAGGCCTGAGGAAAAGTTCATATTTCTTCGGTTATTGTGGTAGGTCTGGTTAGAATTAAAGTTTTATTTAAGATTCTTAAGCCAATGAAATGGGTTCAAGGACTTTGAACTTGAATCATTTCTACTAAAGTTTACTTTTGAAGAATTTTAGATCAAAAAATCTTAAAATTTATAGAAAATTTTCTATTTGAAGTCAAAATTTTATGTCAGCTGATTTTCAAAAATTTTTGAGAATGGCTTAAATTTGAAGTTTTCTTACAAAATATTGTGAAAAATCGATTTTGAGTCTAATAGAAGTCATAAATTCAACAAAAACTCACCTGTAGACCCAAATTAAGATCTTAAATCGAAATACGTGACATTCAGTCTAGCAAATAATTCTCCAATCTATTGATCAATATCACAAAAATACACCTTGGTGGTCCTCCAATACGACAAGTGTGCAATTCCTATGAAATCCGTAAAAAACTTCAACTCACCGTCGCTTCGTTCAATTTATTTCCAATAATGATCGTCACATAATTTGTCACTTTCTACAAAACAATACAAAGACATTTCTATTAAACCTTTGCTACTATTTATCTCTATCCAAAAATCACTTACCTTTCAATTCATTTCTATTTTCTTATCTCGTAGGGATCAAGGATCTTCTGCAGGACGACTTCTTGATTTCTCCTGAATCAAACCACACACATCGTAGCTACCTGCATGACATCTCGATTTACAGACGAAACAAACATTATCCTGCCATTGTCTTTGATTCCTTAGACAATTTGTTGCCATCACGAGATTTCATGTAGATTGTACTTTTCCAAGTAACTGGGAGCGAATATTAATCAATCGTTGTTGTTACTCGCTTTATTTTATAGTTGATGGACAAAAAAAGAAGACGAGAAAAAAATCAACTTTAACTGAGACAGACCAAATTTAGTGCGTATTAAACAACTTCAGCAGCAAGAGTAACCAAAATTGAACCCTCTCGGGAATCCCTTTGACGTTCAAATGTCTCTTTGTCACTTTGTCTCTTGCTTTTTGTTTGGCTATTGAATGAAACTCTGAAAGGCAATGAGAGACGAAAACAAATAATAATAATGAAAAAAAATCGTCGATTTCAAATCTGGAACAAAAAAAATATTATTTTATGGAAAGGAAGAGAAAAAATAAGACGTGCAACTTTTCTTTCAGGTTGATAGAATTCACATTATTATTACAGATCTTGTCCATGCCATTTTTTTTTTCGTAAGTCCATCGATCGATTTACTACTTGGACTGTGAGGAGTTTGTGTTTCGCCGAGCAAAAAAATCATGAGGTATAAAACATCTTTATATATAAAAATAAATATAGGTAAATAAAAACAAAAGTTAACAAATTATACCTTCTTACAACTTAATTTTTAATTTATTTAAATTTAGATTGATAATGATTTTATTTCTATTAAACTCAAGAGTAAGGATCAAAGATTAAGAAATTCACGCTTTAAAAAGAATTAATCAGTACGCCACGAGAAAGAAGGATCATTAGCGAGCCCAATATTAACCGAAGAATTAATCTGACAATATATGTTACTGAAGTATTTTTTGGCAGAAAATCAAGATCTCATAAAAAAAAAAGTGGAAAATAGTTGTACTATGTAAGGCACTGAGGATCAGCCGTCAGAAAATTCAACAAACTAAAGACAAGTCAATATTAGCAAAGGTTTTAAAAGATATTGTCTTGACCCATTGGGTGATGACATAAAAAAAAGAAGACGTCATCTCTCGCTACGGAGAATTTAAAACTAAAAATAGTGAAAATAAGAATTTTAAAAAAGAAAAAGTAAAAAAAAATAGATTTAAGTTGCTTATCGGAAAAGGACCCGAGAGCGAACTAAATTAAAGGAACAATAAAAAGGACTGAGATAAAAACTACGATCATCAACTAAATAAATTTAAGTAAAAATTTGTTTGAATTGTGTTGGTATTCAGTCTAAGCAAAAGTCGCCACAGATATAAAGGCTACAGTGCAAACTTCGGATCTTAATATGGCATTGTACGTACTTAAACACTATTTTTTTCTTGCTTTATTATTTGTTTGACAAAAATCAAGAAGAAACTTATCAAAATAGCATATTCTTTGAAAAAATGATTGTCTGAAATGAACTTTCGAAAATATATTTTCATTTCAATAATTTTCTAAAAGTCGTCTCAATATCTCGCAAAAAATTTCTAATCGCGAAACATCAATTTTTCACAATTTATTTTCATGAATCAGGTTCCAAAACAATAATGATGTTCTTTGGAGATGATGATGATGGAAAAAACATAAAGAATGAAGAAGAAAGATTGACAATGACATTTTTGCATTCCTTTTCCAAATTCGTTGTTTGAGACGATTTTTTTCATTCGTTCTTTCAACAGCACTCAAAATCCCTTCCTCCAATAAATAAACTTTTTTTTTTGTACAAACAAAGGTCTTCTTGTGCAACGATCGCTCCAAATAATAAAAAAAAATTTTTTTTTGTTTAATTAATTCGCCACTTAAAGGTTACACACGGTAAAAACGGTCTAGTCACTTTGTCGTGTCATTATATTGTTTTGATTGTTTCGTCGCTTTTGTGCTCTATTTTGATTGTTTCTTTGACATTACGCACGAAGCACGAACTAGGCACGAAAATTTCGTCATTATCGAAAGTGCATGCACAAAATCACGCCTTTACAACATCGTTTCACGCTATTTTGGGTTACTTTATACCTTTTGGTGTTGAAGATTTTTTTGATTTTGTTGGGCAAATATTGAAGTGTGTTGACGCAATTTTTTCTCTGTTTGTTTGTTCCACGAGAGTCCTGTGTCATGTGTCGCATCGCAGCAAAGGGGTGCGAAAGAAATCATCTCAGAAATCATGTAAACACACGTGACTCACATTACTTCCAGCTCGCTGAACTGTTGATTGAGCTTTATGGAGTAGAAGGAAGGCGTGATTTTTTTTTGTCGAATTTCTTTCGATTTTTATCAAAAGTTGAACTCGAATATCCGGTGAATCGAAACCCATTTTACGGCGATAGGGTATCGATGAGAATGTTTTTTACGTCCGTTTTTAAATAAATAACAATAAAAAAAACTATAACAAAAGCCGTTGTACCTTTTAGTTGACCTTTTCTAGCAGTTTAATTTATTCACTGAACTTTTTTCTTTCATTTTCAATAAAAAAAAAATCGGATGTTTTTTTAAGTTCTTAACCTTTTAAATAACTTTTTTTTTACAAAAAAAAACTTAAAGGCAACAAAGTATTGGTTGAAAAAAAAATTTTTTTCTTTTAGGAAAATCACGATCTCAGACCTTTTATGGGCTAAAAGTCTTAAGAACTGTTACTAAAAACTTTAGAGAGCACCTGTTTTTTTGTTGGCACTTCCATAAATGTCATTCATTTCAAAATCATCCTTTAACAAAAATTTCAACTCGCAAAAAAAAGCAAGAGGAAAAAAAAACAAAACGCAACAAAAATATTTCTTAAAAATTCAAGACTTTTGGCGTCACTTACACGTATGTTTGTCCATTTGAATGTCTGCTCAACTTTTTATGAGTAAAATGTGCACCTTTTCCTTTCTTTCCTTTTCCATGTCCCAGCTACTGATGTTGCTGCGTGCTGCTACTCTACTTTATAATATTTATATAGAATAATTCATGTTTCGAGAGAAGCAATGAAAACAAAGAAACAATGACAAAAAAAAACAGTTTAGCAAGAAAACGAGAAGTTGTGGAGAATATAATTGAATTTTTGAAAGAAAAAAAAAAGTTTACAAGTTGTAAGAAGAGTTGCAAGTGAGAAGAGAACTTACCAATTGGGATTTCCATGATGGTTCCAAAAGCATTGAAATTCTTCAGTATTGATATGAAAGTGTTCTAAACTGAACTTTTAAGTATTAGATCTCAATATGGACTCCGAGAGCTTTTCTAAAATCCAGATTCTTGAAGGATGGAAGCTGAATTGCGTTTCAAACTGGATCTCAGGTAAGTATTAAAAACTTTAATCTCTATTTGAACGAAATAGATATCAAGATATCATTAAAAAAGTAGAAAATAGTTGTACCATGTAAGGCACTGAGGATCAGCTGTCAGAAGATTCAACCAACTAAAGACAAGTCGATATTAGCAAAAGGTTTTAAAATATATAAAGGTCACAGTGCAAACTTCGGATCTTAATTTGGCATTGTACGTAAATCCAAACCAAGCTATTTGAACAAAATTTTAGCCCGATTTCTAACTCAAGAGATTTAAATTTGCCATTTTCGACTGTTAGTTTTTATCCAGATATCCATCTTTGATACCTTCATAGGTCCTAAAAGTAATCAAATTAGTTAACTGAAAATTTTGAAACTCGATGATTTTTGAAAAAAAATTTCCTTATGGAAATCTTCGAGATTTTCCTTCTCATTGTTCATCATTTCTTATCAAACCAACAAATATACTTTTCATTGAGAACCTGCACTGCACAAAACCAACAACAACATAATGGCATTGCATTGATCACTTCGATAAAATTCTGATCTCTTCTTTTTTTTCGTGTCTCTCGTATATATTTTTATATTTATTATCATTTTGTGTCTTTCTTTCGTTTTTCGTCACATCAGCCTCCTGTCACATCACTCTCGTCGATGTTTTATTTCTCCTTTCCATCAATACGCAACATTTTTTCGTGTCTCATCAAAATATTCACATTACATACTTATTTCTGATTCCTGTTCTGATTTTGCTTGCCACTGCGTTTATGTTAAAAAGTGTTGTTGTTGTTGTTGTTGTCGTTGCATTCGAAGACAATGCCAATGTTTATCGTGTCATTGTTACTTTTTTCGAAAAAAAAAAATAATATAAAAATAAAGAGAAAAAAATCGTCGTTTATTATCTCTAGAATTAATAAAACCAACAACGCAAGCAAGATAGAAGCAAGAAACGGTTTGTTGTTAAACATGGGAGTGTTTGTTACTTTTATTATTTATTTATAAATAATGATAAATGTTCAATTGCTATTGAATGGGCTTTGCATGACGAAAAAAGATGACAGTAACTTCCGGCGATGAGCAGTGATCAGAGTTAGAAATCACGTGCTGTCTTTTCTAATAATATCGCACCGTTTTAAACTTCAATAACTTCTTGAAAAGATCTTATCTTTTTCCTTTTGTGTCAGAAAGTGACGAGCCCGAATAAATTTTCCATTGGTTTAGTTGACCTTTGACGTAAATGCATCCCCAGTTAAAAATTCCACCTTTACGTCCTGTTTTTTTTTATTATTCTCACATTTTTCGAAGTCTCAGAAATTTCCATGAACGAGCATTGTCCCGATTAAAATTGAATTTTAATCGAGTTCCAAGTGCGATCAGAGACTTAGTTTAAATTTCAAATCTGTAAAAGAAGAAAGAAACCCATTAATCTTACACGAAAAAAAAATAAAACAAATTGATACAACAACTACTGATTGATTTACAAATTTTTCGTGGACAACCCCCAGCAGCCACCTAAATACATTATTTATCGGTACATTTTGGGCTCATTTGGTTAGATAAATGCGCAGACAGTGGGACGTGATCTATTTCGTTACGTGAAAATGTCATCGACACTTTCAGGGATTTTGTTACATGCGGACGACTTATTCAAATTGACACCCGTTTAGCGCAAATGTCAAAGGTGATTAAAATTCAAAGTGAAACGATATCAATTTTACAAAGTATTCTCGCTCGACTCGCTGACGCATTTTATATTATTATTGCAAGAGCGAGATAAAAAGTGCATTGAGGAATTATTGGCATCGAAAAATTGTCGTGAGGAACTTTTAAGGAATTTTTAAATGAGTGTTTGCTTTAATGTGATACAATTCCAGACGACAATTGTTGTTTTTTTTTATTCTGTTCATTCACTTTGTGGTTTTATGGTTTGCTCTTTATTATTATTTTTATTTGCTGTGGTTATTATCATTACGAGGTTGTTGCGTAACGAGGTGAATTTTTCAAATATTTTTGGAGATTTTGTGACTTATTCGATTTTGAACATGTGATAATTTGTTTTTAGTTCAAGAAATTAAGGAAGGTAAAGGGAATTTTCGACGAACTTATCAACGGTCTTAAAAATTTTTATTAATATGTATTACTTTCTTTTTAATTAAATTAGTTAACTTTTTTACATTTTTTATTTTCTTTTCAGGTATTCGATGGAATTTTTTCAAGAAAATGGATCAAAGATGGTTTTTAAATGAACTGAACCAAATGCCCACAAATTATCATAATTAAACGACAAAAGATCTAATGAGTACAGTTACGGATTTCGCAAGTTAAGTAAAAACTTAAATTTTTCATACTTCTACAGAAGACCGAACAAAGTTGAATATGAATTTGAAATCATCAGCCTCGAGATCAGCCTCATTGTCGTTTGAAAATCCGATGCAACAACAAACTCTAAAGATGACCAACGAATTTGATACTGTTAAACAAAATTGACGGTATAGCCGAAGTAATAACAAAAACCCGAATCGAAACCATAATTAACTATATTTTGAAAAATGAAAAAATGCCGATAAGTAATTGCAAAACATAAGTCTCTGTAACATTATTCTCCAAACGGATAGCGAAGCTCCGCATGTACTAATACTTTGTTAAAGGCTTTTTTTGGTAAAATGGGTAAATTCAACAAAATTGAAATCCCTCGAGTCGAAGCAAAAATCTATACAGGTTAAACATTAAAAATTAACTTTAACATTAAAAAAGGAACGACATGTAGGTATAAGGAAGAGCAGATAAAAAGAATAGTTAAATTAAAAAATAAAAATATTCCGTTCAAGTTTTTTTTTCAAATCTTAGGGCTAAAAAATAAAAACTCAAACAATTACATCACTTTGGCAATCGACTCGAAAGCTGCGAAAAAAATTACAATCGAGTTAAATTAAATTTTACTATTATTCTTTCGAAATTTCAATATTAATAGCCAAGAAAATATATTTCAAACCTTAAAAGAAATCAATTTATGTCAAATTTAATTTTTGACACAAAATCTTAAGAACCTAAGTTCGTTGAAAACTTCAGTTTCAACTTTTAATTTGAAAGCAATGACAGAAATAGTTTTTTTTTATTTTGGGTTACATAAAACCACAGAGAGAGATGAAAATCTTGTCAAACGCGTTGAAAATGTGTTGAATGTGGCGCCAAATGACTTTTCTCTCTAGCGATTTGAACTGCCAGCTTGTAACTTGCCTCAATTATCATTTCTTGCGCTTTCGCATTCCTTCAACGAAACTTTCTGATATGGTGTATGTGTAAATTTTTGAAATATGTAACAAAACAACGCAAGATGTTGCTTTTCGAAACAAAAGTTATTCAAGTTAAGGATTTTGTTTTCTGCTCTATCAACTTTAACGAAAATATTATTTTTCCCCGCAAGTAAATCGCGCACATGTAATTAAATCAACTTCTGGCAGGTTTCCATCTTCGGTTCGACGAATCTACGAGCAATCAATTGTTGCACATGAACGGTAATTGATTAATATGTAATCATCTCATCTCATAATTAGATTCGAGTGCGCGCATAATTCTTCTATTTTTTCTTGCCATCGCCAATAAATCAGGCAGCAACAACATAAGACGCAATCAATCTTATTTTCACTTTGCAAGCATGTTTTTCCTATTTTTGATTGAAAATATGCAAGTTATGCTGTTACCTCTCTCTCGCTCTCGTGTTTGTCCATCATCTCGATTGATTGAAGTGAAGAAAGGAAAAAAGGCACAGAAGAAGAAGAAAAACGTTTTTGGCGTTACGAAACAGCTAGAAGTTCAATAACATGAACGTGTTAAAATAATCTTCATGTAAATTTCGATAAAGTCCGAAAAAAATAATAAAATCTTTTTTCTTTTTTTTTTCATGAAATATTTATTGAGGTCGCAGCATCGTTTTTTTCGATCGATAGCCGTTTTTAAGAGGAACGAAAAAAAAAATCAAATTCAAATGAAATTCTGAATAAATGTCCTGTCAATACGAAATCAATCAAAATCTAATCTATTTCAACACACACACAAAAAAAATCAATTGTCTTCCAGTAATAAAGATAAAATAAATATAAAACAAAAGAGTTTATCATTAATTCATGAAGTGATCTATTTTCTGTGCTGAACAATTTTTCACTGAATTTTTATTTGTCGTGGAGATTTTTATTTCGTTAGATTGAAAAGCAAAGCAAACGATTGATGCGATTCAATTAGAATTGGAAATCAGAAGACAGAGTCATGATCATCGGTCGTTGTTGTTGCTGTTAAATAGATACGATTGTGATCTACTTACTTACGTAATGGAAAAAACATATCAGAGACGGAGTGACGCAGTTGATAAAATAACCATGATGGGGGAGTGTGACTGCATTTAAATTGCAATTCAAAGGTTACATTTCAATTTTTTAACTAAATTTATGAGAGAAAATGCACTTTGAATGATCTAAGCAAAACTGATCGGTATGGATTTAAACTTTAAAGGGGACAAAATTTAATAAAATTTAAATTTTTACATTTTTTATGACTTGAAGCAAAGCTTTGAGTTAAAAATAGATTTTTAACGGCTTTTAAATTCAAATAAAAGGCCTTTGTAAAAGCAAATGAGGCCTTATATGAGTCTCGAGTAATTCGTTGAGACGAATAAAAATGATAAAATATTGAATTAACTTTAGCAAATTACTAAAAATTCAACCTTGGAATTTAAGGCGTGAAATTTAATTTAAGGCGACGCCTTTTTTAATGTATGAGGAGTACATTTTTGTGAAATTTGTGAAAAATTCGCATTAAATTTACCGTTATTTAAATTAATTTTAAATTTTTATCTATTTTTTTCAATAAATAAATTTTTATAAAATATTTTTCTACGATTTTTTATCGTAATTTAAATTAAAATTGAATAATTTAACTTTAAAAAGCTCTTTAAAAAATTATTTCCTGATTCACCACAAAAATCCTTCAACTTTCCAGACAATTGTCTTCGAAACACGCAAACTCCTTTTCACGACAGCGCAACGTCTTTGCTTGGCGCCAAATTCATGCCATCTTCCATGCAAATAGACAAAGTTGCCGCTCATTCATGAAATTATCGTGCATTCAATAACAACAAACACCGATAACAATAACACAAGGAGCGTCAAAAAATTTTTTCCGAATTTCCATGGCAACATTTTTAAACAGTTTTCAAGTTATTTATTTGTATTAAATAATTTTTCGGTGTCGGCTTCAACTTTAGTTTCGTGGTGAAATTTGATAAAAATTGTACATAAAACGGAAGATTCGTGTCTAAATAATTTTTCAAGTCGTAGAAAAAGTTTTTTTAAACATGAAATTACTTCAAGTGTTCCCAATTTCATGGCAGTTACTGCAGTGAAGTAATAAAAAAAATATTGTGTCAAAAAAAAAACATTTAAATTGTGTTAAAAAATCTAAAAAAAAATGCCAACTTGTCCTCCCGCTCCAACAATTCCGCCAAAAAAGTGCATTTCCACGGGAGATGTGAAACGAGCGGAAAACGGAGGCGGATTACTCGAGCCTCAATTAAGTCACATGAATGTCGGGCAGGATGCCAGATGGAGTAAAACCGCAATGTGTCCCCCATGCAAAGGAGTTTACACGTGGATGAGTCCCCCAAAAGCTGTTTTAGGACATCGGAAAATTTCCAAACTTGCGGGAAGTCAGTTAATGAGGTAAGTTCTTTTCTTTGTCTTCGCGAAATGCAAAAAAAAAACGCGGAAAAGAAAAGTTTGACATTGACAAAGAAAATCATTCACATTTCACACCAACGGCATCAGGTCATTAAAGCTCGTTGTTTATTTATGTTGCGCGCACCTTAGTTACGTTTGAAGAAATTCCCCGAGTTGCTTGTTGTTGTTTATGACTACAACTCGGCTCGCAATAAAAGCGTTCATTCATTATTATTACGCGAGGAAAATAACAAAAGAAAGAAAAATTATCGTCGTGTGCCAAAATTAAGCAATGATTGCTTTGATTTTTTTTGGCGTAATTTTGATGAATATGGAAATTTTTTGCATAATTAATTGATAATGAAGTGTTTTGTGTTGAATGAGAGTTTTGTTGAGTTCAAGTAGAATTTATGAGTCTTGTTCATGATAGGATATCACAGATATTGGTCTTAATCTATTATTGCTTCTTAATTCATATGGTTGCAATTCTCCGAGTCCTTTGATGTTAATTGTCAAGTAGTTTGGAAGCAGATTCTTTGTTGCTTTGTAGATGATGATTAGAACGTTAAAACATATTCGTTGCTAAATTGTTTACAAATTTTTATTTCTTCTTAATGAATCAGGTCGGATTAATAAAATTGAATTTTAATTCAATTCGACCTGATTCAATAAGAAAAAATAAAAATTTCATAAGGAAAAGTCAACTATAAAAAAAATTGTTAATTGATCTCAAATTGAAGGAACTAATATTTTTTTAAAATTCTGTTTGAATTCCAATCGAGTTTTTTTTTTGTTATTTTCTCCTTGAAGAATCAACTAAGTTGAATGAAAGAAATTTCACAACCCATACTTTCGTATTTTTTGTATGACAAAATATTCCTCTTACTTTCCTCTTTCGAACTTTGACCAAATTCTTCTTCTTGATTTGTCCTCAAATTGTTCCTGCAAGACTTCTTTTGACCTCTATTCGTCTCGTTTCCGCCTCATGTAGCTTTTTTCTCCGAAATGCGCCTAAAATTAAATCGAAAAACTGTCAAAAATAAGCTTTTAGTTGAAATCAACTGTCAGACAAATTTTCGTCGCCTTTCAGACGATTTCATTCTTGAAACACGTTTGTCTGATAACATCAATTAAAGCAATTCCACAAACTATATTTTTTGTTTCAAACGCTAATAAAAAGAAAAAAACGCGAAACGTCACACTCAATATAAATCCACTCAATTCACAGCCTTGACCTTACCTTGTCACTAAAGGACATTAAAAGCCTGATTTTTTGTTTGAATTTTATTATTTTGTTGAAAATGAATTTTGAGCTCTTTTGAATTTTTTTTTTGGTCTGTCTTTCTTTCACCTAAAATAAAATTAAAAAAAAATAAAAAATTATTTTAAATTAATTAGTTTTAAAAAAATAATTTAAATTAATATAAAATTAAATAATAATTTAATTATAAAAAATTTTTTTTTTTAATTAAAAAAAAAATTTAAATTAGAATTAAATAAATAAAAAATAATTCTTAAATATATTTTTAAAGAATTAAAAAAATAAATATTTTTTTTTAAATAAATTTATATAAAATTAATTAAAAATAAATCAATAAAAAAATTTAATTAAAAAAATAAATTAATTAAATATTTTAAAATAATTAAATAAAAAAAATAATTATTTAAAAATTAAAAAAAAATTAATTTGATTTTTTTAAAAATAAATAATAAATTAAACTATTATTTTAAATTAATTTAATAAAAATAATTAAAATTATTTTAATTTAAATTTAAAAATTTTTTAATTTTTTTTTATTAATATTTTTTAAATTAAAAAAATTAAATTATTTTTTTTTTAATTTAGGAAAATTATTTTTTTGTTAATTTTTTTTTTTAATATTAATTTTATTTAATTTAAAATTTATTTAATTAGTTCAATTTTTTTCAATATACAAATAAATTAAATATAAAAAATTGCATAAAAAATTAAAAAATAGAATTAATTAAATTTTTTTTAAAATTTTTAAAAAATTAAATTAAATTAATAAAATAAAAAAAAATTATGATTTTTTTTAAATTTAAAGAAAATAAAAAAAAATAAAAAATATATAAAAATATTTTTAAATTTTAAAAATGAAAAAAAAAAAAATAAATTTAAATTTTTATTTTTTTTTTAATTTGAAATGGGGCATGGGAAAAAAATAAATTAAATTTTTATTTAAAAAAAATATTTTTTAAATTTATTATTTTTTTTTTTAATTAAAAAAAAATAATAAAAATGCACTTCTTACCTTGATAAATACTTACAAACTTTAAGAAAAATTTCGCTACGTCATTTCTTGAATAAATATGTGCGATAGCGACGATAATAATTCACAGAAACGTTGAGTCCATTAAACTTTAGCACTTGTGAAACTTTTATTATTCGTATTTGCCATAACTTTTCCAAGTTATTTCTATTAATAAACCAAAAACTTTACGTCTGATAAACTTTTTTTTCCAACAAGTCTCAGTTAGTAACGCGAAACTCCATCAGGGTCACTCATTTTCGTCTATTTTGCGATAAAAACTCATTTGAAGCACTTCCAACGGAGATAAGATCAGCAAGAAGCGACAAGGACATTCACGTGGAAAGACAAATTGGTCCGGAAAACGTTAATTTCTACACAAAATTAGATAATCTTTAACAGCTTGAGACCTGAAATGGATAAAAACGGAAAATATTTGTGTCATTTCATCAAAACACATCAAATATTTAAGATAAATACGGAAAAGTTGTTAAATAATCATGTTGTTTCCGCATCGTGTCATTGTCCTTCGTGGCTTATTAATAAAAATTTCTCACGGTTGTATTGACCTGCGATTTTCGGGAATCAATATCACTTTTACTGTCGATAATTCGTGCGAATTTCTCGTGTAACGACGAATTTTCACGATTTTTCAACCGAAACGACGAGCAACCCTTTCCTCGTAGTCGCTGTTTTCGCTGGAAAAGAGAAAAAAGAGAGAAATTTCCATATTTTACTCAAATATCACGCAACTTACCGGGCAATAAGCTGTTTGTATGGCACGAAAACTGGACATACTCACGTTAATTACCCTTCAAAAGGCAAATGGAAGTCGGTTTTGTTGTGGTCAAGTTATTTGCATCGTGACTGTCGCGCGTAACAGACCGTTTTTCCTCAACTTTTCCATCGTTCGCAGCAAGGACAAACAAAAAACTTAAAGAAAAAAGTGAAAATAGTGATTAACTGTCCCCCATAATTATAAAATGTGATAAGAAATGTCGGTTTTTCGTCGAAAGGGGCAGAAAAATTGAATGTTTTTCGTGAAAATCACCTCGACAATCAGGAAAATTGATCGTTCGCCGTTTCTGCCGTACTTGGTGGCGCGTCGTGAGATGTTAACGGTCCCGAATCGGGCATCGGAAGACCTTTTAGCTACGTTCGGCACGGAAAATCTCGCCGTTTACGGTAACAAACCGAACGCCATTGTGCGCCCCTTGCAACATTCCCGCGAAAAAACACCCACGACGCCCGGCGATGGTCTCGTGATAACCGATTTGGAGGCACAAGTCGTGCCAAAGTCCCCCGTTGACTTGCAAATTAATGGAACGCGCATCGGAATTGGCGCCGCAGACACGGATTTCGCCAAAGAAGAGTTCTTTAGTCGACAACTGGACCAGAAATTGCGACTTTTTGACTTTACCAAGGACTCGGCGAGGAGTTCGCGTGATGAATTGAGCAAAAAACCACTTTTTATCACGACAGTACCGCGAGGTGTGTTCCTTCAGCCGACAAAAACTCTTCCGCCGCTTCCGAAAAAAGTAAGTTTCTTGCCAAAAAGTCGCCTGAAAAGCTCATTTTTTGCGTTTTCGCAGATTTACACATTCTCCAGTAGACCAAAAGTATTAGAATTTCGTCGACAAACCAACTTATTGTCCCTTGAGCCAAGTCGCAGTGTCTCTGCCGAGCGAAAAGCAGATGAGGAACGTACCAAACGACAAAAAAGGTATTTTAAAAAGAAAGCTCGTGAAGTTTGTGTGTTAAATAGAGCAGTGCGTGGCTTTCAATTATCCCCGAACAAACAATCGTCTAGGTAAATTCAACATTTTTTTGTCGAAAAATCGGCACTTCCAAGCAAATATTGTCTGAACGTTCGAAAAAACTGTAAGAAAAAATGTAAATAATGATTTTTCTTCGTCCGAGAGTCAAACTCACCGCTTTTTACCGTAGTTCATCACTCACCCGACGACACCCAAGGACGTACTTAATAGCTTTCGCGATAACCATCGACATCAGTTCCTTGCTGCAGTCCGCAATCACAATGCAAATTTCCTCATGTAACGTAATTTCCTCGCCACAAAATGTATATTTACCACTTTTTCACTGTTCCAAAGTGTTTTAACGGATTTTTAATGATAATTATGGTCGTTATGCAGTTTCGGACTGCCTTAAATGACATTTTTTGCTGTGAAAAATAATTTTTCTAATGAAAGACGACGTCGCAAGACAGAACGTGACCCACTTTAACCCCAATTTTAAATTTATTTCGAATTTAATGACATAATTTCATGCAATTTTGTCTTTAATGTGACTGTTAATGCCCTTTAGTGAGACGTCAACAACAATTTATTCGATTATTGGGGGTGAAATTGGAAAATTATGCGATAATGAGGTATTTTTTTCAACTCAAACTTCGCAAATTTTTCAATTTTTCGTCTTTTATTGCATAATTTCGTCAACAATTTCATCTCGAATTAATAATTCATCGCTCGTTGACTCGTAAATTGCCCCGTAATGACATGCATTTGTAATGAAAAGTGGAAAAAAATAACATTATCAAGCCGGTCTATAAATAAATCCATCAGACATGACCTCTTCCAACCAAATAATTAATCAATCACGTAAAAAATTGTTTTGGATTTTGTCAATCGAGGAATAAATAGACCGTCGAAAAATCAATAAAAAGCTAAAAAACGAGCTGAACAGCTGTGATTTTTACTCACACATATGTTCATGTCATGAAATTTATGTTTTTTGGGGCAATATTTGTCCCCAAAACAAGAGACAAGAGTGAAAGTTTACTTAATAAATAATTATTTTGGACAAGAATGAGAACGACGTTTGGGGTGATGTAATGGAAAATGATAAAAAATAGTTATCGAGGTAGAAAAATTTGAATTTTTATCGGTTTTTATTTTTTTTTCAGTTTTCTAAAATTTTTAGATGTTTTCTATAAAGATAAAATTTTTTTAAAAAAAAAAAAATAGAAATTTTTTTATTTAAATAACTTTTCTTAATTTTTAAATAGTAAAGATTCAAAAAATAATTTTTTTTTTTTTTAATTTAAAAAAATGAAAAATATTAAAAAAAAATTTAAAAAAAATTTAATAAAAAATATTTAATTAATTAATAATTAAATTAAATTAATTTAAAAAAAATAAATTTAAATTTTTTTTTTGTGAAATTTGAGAAAATTTCTTCCTTTGAAGCTTCAAAAAAATTATTATAAAACATTAATTTTTTTTAAAAATATTTATAATTAAATTTTTCTTAAAAAATCTTCAAACAAAATTTTTCAAAAACATTTTTTTAAAAAAACATTTGGTTTTTGAATTTTTCTTATTTTCTGAGATTTTATGAAATTTCGAAGTTTTATTTTTTATTATTTTTATTTTTTTATACATATATTTTTCATGACATTTAATGTTTAAAATTGCTCAAAATTTTCAAAATATTTTGAAATTTTAATATTTTTCAAAATATTTTTAATTTTCTAAAATTTTGATTTTTTTGAATTAATTTGTATGATATCATGATATTGAATATCACATAATTCTATCGAAAGTGATCTTTTTTTATTTTCTTAATTTTTTTTTCAAAAATTTAAAATTTTTAAATTTATTTTCTTATTTTTTTTATTTTAATATTTTTAAAATTTATTAAATATTCAACAAATTTAAAATATTTGATTTTTTCCATTTATTCAAAATTTTTAGATTCTTCACAGTTTAATTTTATTTAAATTTTTTTTTTAATTTTATTTTTTTTTATTTTATTTTTTTTTTTTTTTTTTTTGTAAAACAGACAGACAGACAGAGTTTTTAATGAAAACTCGTAAAAAAACAAAAATAATTTGATTGTGTGACGATTCCAAAAGGCATTCCGATAAATTGATATAATCATGTTGTTTTGTTGATACGGATCGGGTCATTAGATGTCGTTGTGCGACAAAGTCAATTAATACGTAAAACGTCTGCAATTGGAAGGAGAGACAAATTGTATCGACCTGACATCAATTTCCACACAAAAAGTGCTAATGAAGTCAAATGTGAGCTAAAGAGCGTCATAAATTCCAACACAAAACCCATTAAAAAGGACCGGAAATATTTCCTTTTCACTCCACACACGTTGCTTAATGAATGTATTTGTTTCAAGCGCGAATCCGCCCCGTTCCTCGTATGAAGCAGAAAAAAAAGCGAATAATGAATGTGAATTAATTCCGAAGAAAGTGCAGTTCGTCAAGGTTTAGGCCTACTTTGAAACGTTTATTACTCTGGACTGTAATAAAATAACGATTTTTCCCTTTTTTACGTGTTTTGTGTGAAAAATAAAAATAAAGGAGTTAAAAAAAAATTGTAGAGGTCAACGGACTCTTTTCAAAGTTTAGTTTAGAGCTTTGTGAAAAAAATTTTTTTTCGATTGTTTGTACAAAAAATAATAAAAATGGATGACTTTTATGATTATAAAATAGTAAATTCGAAAATCGCAAGTCATGTCTAGACCAATAAATGTTTAATGGCGTTTTTTCGTTCGTTTTCTTACCTTTTCCGGCCTCTCGTGAAGGGGGTTGTAAAAGAATTTTCCAAAGAATGGACGTCATAATCACATGTTTTGGTTCGATTTTGTGCGTTTTAGAAATTGTAGAAGCACAGTGGGGTGAAAAATTGATTTTTTCGGTTAAAAAAATAATTTTTTTAGAAAAATTTCATTTAATTTTTTTAACAAAAAATTTCGTAGAATTTATTTTAAGCTGAAAATTTTCAATAAATATTTCAAAAAAGTTAGTAAAAATTTATTTTTGATCATTTTTATTTTTTTTTTTTATTATTCTAAATTAAAAATTATTTTTTTTAATTCAATAATTATTTTAATTACTTAATATTAATTAATTATTAATTAAATAATTAATTCAAATTTTTTATAATTTTAAAAATTTAAATAAAATAATTAAATTAATTTTTAATTTTAAATAATATAATTAAAATTATTAAAAAATTAAATTAATTTTTAAATTAATTTTTTTAAAAAATTTTTAAAAATTAAATAATAAAAAATAATTTTTTTTAATAAAAAAATATTTTTAAAAAATTTCAAAAATATTTTTAAAATTTTTTTTTTTTTTAAATAATTTTTTTGCAATTTTAAATTTTTATACATAGTTTGGTAAAATTTCTCAAAATGTTGATTTTTATACCAATTTTTAGTTTTTATTTTAAATTTTCTTAAATTAAAAATATTTTAAATTTCAAAAAAAATTATTTTTGTTAAAATTTCGCATAAAAATTATAAAAAAATCGAAAATTGCCCAAAAAAAAATTTTTTTCACCCCACTGTGCCATATTGACCCATTGCGTGTGTCCTTCAAACAAACATTTCTTATAAATAAATAATAATTTATTTCAAACGAAAACAGAAAAAGCTTAATTTTATCGCGACTAACTATAACAATTATTCGCTTTTCTCATGTAAATACTTTCTCCAAAAAAATTTCTGCTAACAAGAAATTCGATTCAAATTTCCGGTCAATCGATTTTGTACATAGACAAACGCCCAAGAGGTCAATATTCTTTCAAAAAAGAGACAAATTACTAATATTTGCCATTTTTTCTTGTTAATTATTCAGAGACAGTGCCGCCCAAGGAATCAGCTTACAACAACAACAACAAACACAGCAACAATTACAGAATCAATCGAATTACCAAAATGTCATGCACGATCGTCGAATCATCCGGGGGACGAATTTTAATCATTTGAATTCCGTAAGTTTTTAATTTTTTTCAATTTTTTAAGATTTTTCGACAAATTGAGTGAAAGTAGATGAGAAAAGTTGAAAAATTTCATTTTTTATAAATTTCAACCAGTGGAATCCGAATTTCGGTAATGCTGGTCTTCTATCGGGGAAGGTAAGTTTTGCTTTAAAAAATGAAAAATTGTGACGAAAAAAAATTTCACGAGCTTATTTTTGCACAAAATGCTTGAAAAATGTCTTTTGACGAGAAAATTTTGGTGCAAAAGTGAAAATTTATATTTTTTGCTTAATTTTTTTAAACTTTTTTACTTTTCTCTCGGCTTCTCAATGTTTTTTATGTGCAAAATTTCAAAAAAATCAATTTTTTTTAATGAAATTTTTTAATTTTTTTTCTCAGGGAGAAGGCGATACCACACAAAAAGAGTATGAAACGAAGCGGCGTCTCATGCTGCGGAACAAGCAGCTCAACCGAACAAACCGTAACGTGATTGGAACTCCGCCGCCTTGCAAGGGACGCAAAC
Organism: Culicoides brevitarsis; assembly: GCF_036172545.1. Classification (NCBI taxonomy): domain Eukaryota; kingdom Metazoa; phylum Arthropoda; class Insecta; order Diptera; family Ceratopogonidae; genus Culicoides; species Culicoides brevitarsis. The sequence goes on along the minus strand of NC_087086.1, from coordinate 34,173,166 downwards.
ATGAAGTCATTCAAACGGAAAAATATCTCGAAGAAGTGAGTTTTTGTCATTTTTTCACGTCAAAAAATTAATTTTTCAATTTTTTCCTTTAAAGTTATTCGATCGCCCGCCCGAACTCGATGCCTGTTGTCAAACGGATCTATTTCTTCAACGTCCCCCGACTCCAAAATACGTTCCCGGCAAAGTTGGCGTCGACGTTTGCACGGAAATTGCTGATGGCGAGTTATTCGACTTTGATTTGGAAGTGCAACCAATTCTGGAAACGCTCGTGGGACGAACACTTGAACAAGCACTGATCGAAGTGATGCACGAAGAGGAACTTGCGGACCTAAAGGAACAACAGCAACGACTTTTGGCGATACGAGAGAAGGAAGAAGCGGAAATTCGTCGATTGGAGGAGCAGGAAAGGAGATTGACGGCGGAAAAAGTAAGAATTTTAAAGAAAATTTTAGATTTTTTTAATAATTTTGGTAATTTTTTTAACAGAAACGTCGATTGGCGCAGGAAAAACTCACAAAAGATCTCGACACGGAGATGGAAGAACGTGTGACGGCAGCGAAATTGCTTCAAGGACACATTGCGGATTTGTTGCCGGGCGTGTTAGAGGATATTGAACCACTGAAAGAGGCAGCGGATCGTGACAATTTGGAGGAACAACTTCGACCATGGCTGGCACAAGAAGTTGCGGAAGAAATTGGAAATATGATTGATTCGCGTGATTTGTTGGAAGGTAAGAAATTAAATTTTTTCAAAAAAAAAATTATATTAAAAAATTAAATTGAATATTTAATTAGTTTTTAAAAAAATAATTAAAATTAATTTTAAAAAATATTTTTATTTTTAAATAAATTTAAATATAAATAATTATTTTTTTTATTTAATAAATTTTAATTAATTTGATTTTTAAATTAATTATTTAATAATTTTATAATTAATTAAATTATTAATTAATTAAATTAATTAATTATTTAATTTTTTTCAAATTAAATTTATCAAATTATTTTATTATTTTTTTTTATTAATTTATTTTTTTTTTTTTTAAATTTCCATATTTTTTGTTTGTTTAGTTAAAATTTTATTTAAATTTATTTTTAAAATAAATAATTTAAATTTAAAAAAAAAAATAATTTTTAAATTTTTTAAAATTAAAATTGATTTAAAATAAATTATAATTTAAATCTAAAAAAAAAAATTAATATTTTATAAAATTAAAATTGATTTAAATAAATTTTAATTTAATTAATTAAAAAAAATTAATATTTAAAAATTAACTGACATTTAATAATTTAAAATTAAATTATTTTTAAATTCAAAGTAATTATTATTTTAATTAAAATTTTTATTTAATTTTTTTTATTAATTAAATTATTTTTTTAAAATAATTTATTATATTTTTCGACTTTTTTTTAATTAAAATTTAATTTTAAAAAATTAATTTAATTTGAAAAATTAAAAAATATATATTTTTTTTAGAAATCGTTAAACAAGTCCTCAAACACCGTGCCGAGCTATACACAAATCTACATCGTGCCCGTCAAGAAAAGGAAGAAATGGAACAAAAATCCATAAAAGAAGAAAAAGACGATGATGTCGCGGAAATTAAAGACGTTGAAGAAGCCGAAAACGTTGCTGATCCTGAAAAATCCCCAGAAAATTAAAATAAAATGTTAAAATAGATTAAAAATTATTTTTGAATAAAGCAATAAATTAAATAAATTAATAACGAACTGAACTCTCAACCGAACCGCGTCAATTTCCGTAACTCGTGAGAGACAAAAATGAGTGAAAACCACATCTGACGTCATTTACTGCGAATAAAAATAAAAATTCTTCTCATGGAATGTGCATAAATATTCTCGATGCGTGTTCCGTGCTCTCAGTGTTGACGTTACTTTGTAAACAATGACTTCGAAGTGTTGCTTTTTCGTCCCAATCCGAACTGCTGCCTTACTTTTTGGAGTTTTTAGCTTGTTAGTACGACTTCAATTGACTTATTTTTGGCTTCGTTTCTTCTTAACTGACGATTGTGAGTAAATTTTACCTAAAAATATTAAAAAATTTCATAAAAAATATTTTTTTCTTTTTTTAGACAAAAATAATGAATACAATTTAGTCGGTACGGTTATCGAAATTTTAGTTCTTGGAATTGTGGCGAATCTTGCTGACATTTTTTTGATCTACGGGATTATTAAAAAGCTCCAAAACTGGGTGAAATTTTATCAGTATGCGATAATTTTCGTGTATTTGTATGAAATTTTCTTGTTTTTCGTCTTGTTTGTGCTCGGATTTCATTGGTTGGATATTCTTGAGTATCTTTTACTTGGAAGTAAGTTTCAGAAAATTATTTTTTTATGAAATATTTCATTCTTTTTTGGTAATTTTTGTAGTTTTCCATTTATGGGCATGGTTTGTCATAAGAAAGTTGAACTCCAATTGGGATGAGGAGATGAAAGGAACTCAAAATCAAGGAGAATTGAACTCATTGCCGCCGAATCCAGTTTAAGAACTTTTGAATTAAAGCTGAAAATAAATAAAAAAAAAATATTTTTATACTTTTTTATGTAAAAAATTATGAAAAATACTCATGTTAGAGTAATAAAAATTTTTAAAATGCGAGAGAATGAGTGACATCAGCTGTGCACTCATTCAGTTAATAACTCAGCAAAACATGCAACAGATGTAATTTTGAAGATTTTTTGACATCCAAAGTGAATTTTATACCAAAACATTTATTTGATAAAAATAAAATATTTTTTTCTAATTTTTAATAATGTATTTTCAAATTCTTATCATTTAAATGTATTTCTTTGAAATTAGGTTCCTACAAAAAATTCAAAAAAAAAATAATTAAATTTATTCTTTCAATTTTAGCTTTAAAAAAAGTAAATTTACTATAATTTTTGAATTTTATTTAACAGAACCTGAAAAAATAATTTATTTTATAAAATTTTGAACTATAAATTGGTTAAAAATTAATCTTAAAATAATTAATTAAATTAATTAAAATTAATTTTGATAATATTTAAACATATGCTTAAATAATCCAACTAATTTATTAAATTTCTAATTAAAATTAATTCAACAAAATTTAATTATTTTAAATTTTTTAAATAATTAATTAATTAAATTAAACTGATTTTTTTTAAATTAAAATTAAAATTATTGAAATTTTATAAATTTAAATTAAATAAATTTTTTTAACATAACATAACATAAAATTTTTAAATTTTAAATAAATTATTATTTTTATTTTTTTTTTTAATTTCTATTAAAATTTTTACTTTTCAAATTAAACAAGGGGCAAAAAATTCAAATTAAATTTAAAAGTAACCTAAATAATTAAATTTAATTTTTTTTAATTATTTATCAATTAATTTAAAATAGTTTTTAAAAATCAGCATAAAAAGGATTTCCATTCTCACAAAAAATGAGAGAAACCCAAAATTCTCTCTCAGAAAATCGCCCGTATGCCTTACGTTGCACTTTGAAATGCATTTTCACTGCAGTTGTCACTGAAAATCGCACGAAAACAAACATTTAAATGTGGCGTGATTATTTTTCGCGATGGAATTGTTGCTTCTGCATCGATCCACGACGCGGAGTTATTGCTCTCGGAATCATCAGTTTACTCCTGCGACTTGTCCGAGCCGGATTACTGACATCTATGAGTAAATATCCTTTTAAAAAAATATTTTACACGCAAATTTCAAGGTCATTGTCATTTTTTGCAGATATTGTGAGTTTACTTTTTCAAGATGAACCGTATTTGGAGTTCCTGAGGATTGATTTTGCATTCGTAATTATTTTGGCTTGTGCTGCTGATGGTCTTCTAGTTGTTGGAGCGATCAAGGAAATTCTGGATAATGTGAAATGTTACATTTATATCAGTTATGTTGTGTTGACTTATGAAATGTTGAGCTCGATTTTCTTGGTTGCAGTTGGAGGTTTGGATTATGTCGCGCTTTATATCGACTCAGTTGTTCTTTTTAGTAAGAATTTTATTTTTAATGATTTTTGAGGAATTAAAATTATTTTTTTTTTCAGTTTTTAATTTTTACTGCTTGTTCATGGCCTATAGTTTATACAGGACATGGGCATTACAGACGAGAAAACATTACTTCGATAATGTCGTTTATTATATTCCACACGATGCGGAGAATCAACCTTCACTAAATCTATAAAAAAAATATTTATTCTTTATTAATGGATTAATGTGATGAAAATTTCTTAAGAAAAATATAAAAATTAACTAAAATTATTGTTCTTTGTAAGAAAATGTAATAAAAAAATATATGTAAAAATTAAAAAAAAAATGTTTTATTTAAAAATAAAAAAAATTAATTAAAATTTATTTATTTAAATTTAATTAAAAAAAAATAATCAAATTTTAATTTAAAAAAAAAATTATGAAAATTTAAATTAAAAAAAAATAATTCTAATTTTAATTTACAAAAAAATATTCAATAAATTACATACTATTTAAAAATAAAATAAAATTGATTAATTTATTTAATTTTTTTTAAATTAATTTATTTTAAAAATTTACGTTTTGAAAAATAAACAAATAAATATTTCATTTATTTAAAAATATTTTAATATTTTTATTAAAATTATTTCCATGCAAATTGTTAAAAAAATGTCAAATCGTAAATTATTAAATTATCTGAAAATAATTTAATTCAGAAAAAAAATTAAAATAAATAAAAAAAATATTCAAAACAAAAATTTTTGTTCTGAAAAAACTTCATAAACAAAATTCATCTACTTTAAAAAAAAAACGAGAGAAGAAGAAATAAATTCTCTCTGAGCGAAAATGCATCGATGCAATTTTCTGCAGTTGTCATAGCAACCTCACACCGTCGACATCTTAACTCCTGTGGAAATTCCAAAAACAAAATCAAAAAATGTGGTTTTCGTGCTGTTTGAACTATTTTTGTCCCATCAGCCCGCGCTTTGGAGTCATCAATCTCGGAATATGTAGCTTGATTTTTCGATTTTTGCGAAGTGCTTATTTTCCGATTTGGCGTAAGTTCCTTTAAAAAACTTTTTGCGCTTTTTAAAAATTTTTTCAAGGTCACGTTTCCAGGTTTGAATTATTATGATCGAAACACTTTTTCCGGCTTTCAATTAATTTTCGATCTCGTATTCATGACTGTGCTTGGTAGTGTTGCCGATGGATTGTTGATTTTTGGCGCAATTAAAAAAATACGTGAAAATGTGAAAATTTCCTTATATCTCAGCAGCATTGTGTTTTTGTATGAAATTGTTTCTTATATTACTTTCTACTTTTTGTGTCTGCATTATTGTTATCTCTATTTTGAAATTCCGCTGATTCAAGGTAAGATTTGTTAAATTTTTAAAAAATTAAATTTTAAATAAAATTAAACATATTTTTTAAAAATTAAATTAAGTTAAAAATTTTATTTTTAAAATTTAATATTTTTTTTAAATTAATTAGTCATTATTAAATTTATTTATTAAAAAAAATAATTTAAAAATAATTTTTATTAAATATAATTGAATTAACTAACATTTTTAAATTTATAAAAATTAAATTATTTTTTTTTAAATTAATTTTTATTTTTTAAAAAATATTTAATTTAAATTAAATTAAATTTGAATTAAATTAAATAAAATATTTTTTAAAAAATAAAAATTTATAAAAATTAAATTTAATTTGAATTTCAATAAAATTAATTAATTATTTAAATGAATTATTTTTTTTTATTAATTTTTTAAAATAAATTTTATTTTTTTTCAGTTTTCAACACTATCTACTTATTTATGGCTTTCAGCTTAGAAAGAACATGGGAAACTAGAATCAACGACAACTTCATTGACAATGTCCTTTACAACATAATGCAGAATTTAAAGAATAACCAACGACTGTATGCTTAAAAATTGAATTTACTTACCAAAGATCTTATAATTTCTATAAAAAAATATTTTTGATAAATTTTCTAACAAATTTCGCTCTTCTTGTGAGTTAATTCTCCGTTTATTTGTTCTTTTTTGATGATTTTTTAACAGTAAACCATGAAAAATGCTGCATTTTTCTGAAAAACTTTTGAAAGTTCAGAAACTTAATGTGACAATGAATAAAATACTCGTAAATATAAAAATAAATGGGTTAACAATCATTTTTTTCCATTCAATAATTCCAAAATTCGTCTTATTTCTTCTTTTTGAGTGCCTCAAATCGTCGCGAAAGATCGTCAAAGTCAATGTCATCGGATTGTGTGGGTTCTGCCGGGTCTTGAGGCACATCTGGTAGATCCGTGGGAATGGATGGCAGGTCCTGCATGAGATTTGGAGCAGATCGTGGAGATGGAGTTGGTTTGAACATTGCCTAAAATTGAAATTTTTTATTAAAAATTATTTTTTAATTTTTTTTTTCTTAATAAAAACTTACGACAAAGAAGCCCAATGAAGCGAATTTAAGTAAAAATGTACAAAAATTAATTTTCTAGCGATAAACCGACACCAAAAAAGGGAAAATTAAAAAAAAAACTTACCGGCACACTATCAGATGGAAGGGAATCGTACGAAGGAGGAGGTCCAACGTCACTTTTTTCTTCAGATAAAAATTTTGCGACAGCGTCATCCATTTCGCTGGAAGTCCCTTGATCAGCTGGTTTTGGCTTTTCACCGTACAAACGAGGGTATTGACGTGCACTTACTTCTGGAGCAGGAGCTGTTGGTAATGATGATGCTCCAAATCCGCCGCCGCCGCCCGAATTTCCTCCAGGAGGCTAAAAAAAAGATGAAAACATTTAATTTTAAAGGCAAAAAAATTTTTTTTAAACAAGAATTTTATCTTTTGTTGAATTTTCTTTAAAAATTTTAACAAAAAAAAAATAAATAAAAAAAAATAAATTAAAAAATTAAAAATAATTTAAAATTAATTAAATAATTAATTTAAAAATAAATTTCTTAATTTTTAAGAAAAAAAATATTAAAAATTAATTTTTTAGAATTATTTTAAAAAATTTGAAGAAAAAATTTTGACTGTTTTTGTCAATTTTTAAAAAAATTTTAAAAATAAATTAAATAAAAATACATTTTTTAAGTAAATTTTCTAAATTTTTCACAAAATGAATGAAAAAAAATATTTAAAAAAATTTAAAAAAAAGAAAAAAATTTTGTGAAATTTTAAAAATAAAAAAAATAAATTTTCACTAGAATTAATAATACTTATTAATTATTTATTTTAAATTAAATAATTTTTAAAAAATTAATTAAATAATTTTTAAAAAATCTAAAAATTAATATTTAAAAAATAAATTAAATAAAAATAATTTTTTTAAGTAAATTTCCGAAATTTTTCACATTCGAAAAAAATAATTTCCTCAAAAAAAATTTCTTACCGGATAATTAAAGGGCACAGAAGATGGCGGCGTTGGCATAACAGGCATCGACGGAAAAACAGGAGGTTGCGGATATCCCATAAACCCTGGCGCCGGCGGAACTGCACCTCCCGGACCGCCGCTCAAGTCAATCAACACGCCATCCCGTTGCGACATCACTTGCGGATCCGGCTCATACTCAATATTATAAACTTTCGCAATTTCAATCAAATATTTCTCGACGAGCAATTTGGGCGGCGCCTGAATCGCCAATTTGTGCACCAATTTATCGCTTGGCTTCAAGTCTCCCTGCCCATCGATAACTGCCTGCACGAGAGGTTTCCCATACTTTATCGCAAAAACATCCGAAACCACTTTCAGCTCCTGCACATCGGCCTGCAATCGCGGCGTTACCCAAATAAGCGACGCCACAGCTTCGGAAATGCCGTCGTCAAGCTCCTTCATTTGCGTAATGAGCCCGAAACGGGCCAGAAGCAAGTCGCAGAACATTTCGACAATTTCCATCGCTTCGACCAAGAAATCCTCGCGAATAATGTGCTCGACACGGATTCGCGCACGTTCGACTTTTCCGGCGGCGATGTAGTCAGCGATTTCTTTGCGTGATTTCTGAGCCAATTCGGTCTTTTTCTTCTCGAGTCTAAAAAAATTTTGCGAAAAATTAAATTAAATTTACGAATTGAAGGCAAAAACTCACAATTTTAGCCGATTTTGCGCTAATCTCAAATTTGTCTTGAGCTTCGTATAATTTGGACCACTGGACCACATTTTTCAAGGGGTTTTGGAAGCAAAAACTATCAAAAATTCCAACAATTTTGATGAAAAAACAACTTTTACGATGATTTCTAATTACTATGATGATTCATAAATAACTTTTGGTTGAGTACTTTGACAGTCAGATGTTTGAGTGCCGCTTCCCGAGACGTGAGTTACTCTCATTTTTCAACAAGCGGCGCCGAAATTGCAATTTAACGGCATTTTTCAATGCATCGCGTGCTTTTAATAGCTGATGACGCTGAAAATTACTCAATTTTCATGCATTTTCTAAACTTCCCTTTGACAAGACACACAATTAAGCAAGTTAGTTGCTTGTCAACCGCCGACTGAGACACACGTAAAAATGTTTTTGTTGCTGATAACGCTCGTTTTTGTTCTAACAGCTTTTTATTTCTACCTAAAATCTCCCTATACGTATTGGAAGAAGCTTGGAGTGCCAGGACCTGAAGTGAATTCGTGGTTGGGACACATTCCAAGCGTTTGGCATAACAAGCAAAATTATGTTTATGAGTTTGCGGATATTTATCGGTGAGTTTTTTTTTAATTTTTAACAAAAATTAAAATTTTAAAGATTTTTTTTTCAGAAAATATCGATTTAAGCATCCTTTTGTGGGAATTTTTGTACTAAGACAACCTCAATTGGTGATAATTGATCCAAAAATCGTGAAACAAGTTCTCGTGCAAAAGTTCAAGTGCTTCCGGGATAATTATTTTAGCGATCCGGTAAGAGATTTTGATGGTTTACGTGAGAATTGGAAGAAATTCTTATCATTTTCGGTGACATAACTCGAAAAAAAGTGATTGTTTGTGTTTTTTCTAAGACAATTGATAAGAAAAAGAATTAAAGTGAAATTAGTTAAATTTAAAAAAATTATTAAGAGTGAAATTTTTCGTAAAAAACTAAAAATGTTTGAAAAGCTCAAATTTCAACAATAGAAAATGCTAAAAATTTATTAAAAATTAACAAAAAGTAATAAATTAAATCCTCTTCAGAATCTGAAAAGTCATTAAAAGTATTAAAACTGCTAATTAAATCCACCTGCAATTAAATTTTTCCGACAGTCAGACACTTGTACAAACAAATCCCATGTAAAATTAAATCAAAATGTGTTAAAACAAGGTCGCTTTATTCCATTTACGGCTTTTTAAAGTGCGATTTTGTGAGAAATTTGACCATTTTTTTACAAAGAAATTATTTTTGAATAAAAATCAAATTTCTTATCGAATTTTTTCGAAAAAATTAATAAAATTAAACTTTCTTAAAAATAAAATTTTTGGACAAAAATATTAGAAAAAATTTAGGTATTTATTTTGATGAATTTTATTTTGATTTTTTTTTATCAAAAAATCGAAAAATTTTATATAACCTTAAATTTAAAAAATTAAATTAATTAATTTATTAAATAATTAATTTTATTTAATTAAAATAAATAAAATTATATAAAAAATATTTTTAAAAAATTTATAAAATTTTGAATGAATTATTTAATTTTTTTAAATAAAAAATTTAATTAGATTTTTTTAAAATATTTTTTAAAAAATAAATTTGGTAATTTTTTTAAATTTTTCTCTCAATTTTTGTATAAATATTTTTAATATTAATATTTTAAATTATTTTAATTTTCTCTATGAAAAATTCAGAAACCATGAATGAAATTTTCATATTTTTTCATATTAAAATATTATTAAATTTATTTTAATTCTATTATTTAATTAATTTTAATACACATTATACAATAACTTAATTTAATATTTAATTTTTTTTTTATTTATATTTAATTAATAATTTTTTTAATTCAAAATTTCATTTAATTCAATAATTTTTTTATGAATTTAATTTTTTTTCCTTTTAAAATTTTTATTATTTTTTTTAATTCTTTATTTTTTTGTAAAAAAAATTAAATGAAATAATTAAAAAACGAAAAATTTTAAACAAAAAAATAAAAATTGTCAATTTTTCTCACAAAATCGCAATTATTTCAAAACACATCATTCACAGTCTCAAGTAGATAAAGATAAAAAGTTATTAATCGAAACTTGTTTAGAAAAAAAATCAAATAAACAAGCAAAATTCATTATTATCTCAAAATAAATACATTTAATTGCTACACGCTTCTTTGTAGGTGACCAAACAAACTGATAAGCTACTTGGCAGAAACCCCTTCAACTTGAAAGGTGACGAATGGAAAGAAAAGCGCGGCGAATTAGTGCCTGGATTTTCTGTCGTTAAAGTAATTTCCCATAAATTTTTCGATTTTTTCGTGATTTATCATAAATTTTATTATTTTTTCCATTTTAGATCAAAAGCCAATACCCGATAATCGAAGATGCATGCAAAAAACTCGTCGCTTACATCACCGCACAACAAAATCCGATCGATGTGCGAGATTTAACGGCCCGCTACACATCCACAGTTGTCTCGAGCTGCATTTATGGCGTCGATGCCGAGTCATTTTCCGAAGAAAATCCGTTGTTGCTTGACAGAGCGCGGAATATCATGTCGGAAAAAATGTGGACTCAGCTGAAAATTATTTCGTTCTTTCCATTTTTGAATAAATTCTATAAAACGTGCTACGTGGACAGCGTTAGTGAGGAATTTTTCCTGAAATTGATGAAAGATGCGTGTATTCATCGGGAATCGAGTCACGAGAAGCGAAATGATTACCTGGAGTACTTGATTGACTTGCAGCAAAGGAAGGGATCGACGAGATTAGACACAGCAGCGAACGGATTGACGTTTTTCTTGGATGGATTTGATACTTCGAGCATTTTTATGTTCTTTGTGTTGTATGAGGTGAGAGAAAATTTCATCGAAAAATCATGAAAAATTAAAATTTTCATTAAAAAATAATAAAAATTAATAATTTTTAGCTCTCAAAGCATCCTGAGATCCAATTGAGACTACGAGAAGAGATCGAACACTATTTTTTGCTTCATAACGGAAAACTTTCGTACGATTTTGTTGAAGAAATGCCTTATTTAGACATGGTCATCAATGGTAAGTCTCATATTTTTGCCCAAAAAATTCATTTTAACTCAATTTTTTCGATTTCAATGAATTTTCATACCCCATAGAGACCCTCAGAATGCATCCCGCTATCCCAGTTGTTGCTAAACTCGTTACCGAAGACGTTGAATTGCCTCTAGCTGACAACAAAACTGTTCAAATTAAAAAAGGAACGACTGTGTAAGCCTTAAATCCTAAAATTTCTTTAATTTTTCATCATTTTTCTTCAATTTTTTAGCAATATTCCAATTTATTGCTTCCATAACGACGAAGCTTACTACACAAACCCGGAAATTTTTGATCCCGAACGTTTTAGTCCTGAAACTGGAGGCACTCGAGAGTTCAAAGAGAATTGTGTCTTCTTACCTTTCAGCGATGGACCCAGAATTTGTTTGGGAATGCGCTTTGCTTTGGCACAAGTTAAAAGAGGAATTGTCGAAATTGTGAAAAATTTCGAACTAACATTGAATGAAAAGACAAAAGAGCCCTTGAAGTATCAGAGAAAGGCGTTTTTGTTCATTTCGAGTGTCGAGAACGAGGTTTTGATTGATTTTAAGAAAATTTAAAGAAAAATATTTAAAAAAAAATTTAAAAAAATAAATAAATAAATTTAATTTAATTTATTTTTTTTTTATTTCATTTTTAATTTTTGATTTAATTAAAAATTTAATATTTTTTTTAATTTAAATTAAATTAAAAAATTTAAATTTTTTTAATTTATTTAATTTTAAATTAAAAATTTTATTTTATTATTTAATTTAATTTTTAATTAAAAAAAATTATTTTAAAAAAAATTAAATAAAATTATTATTTTTTTAATTAAAAATTTAATTTTATTATTTTTTTAATTAAAAATTTAATTTTATTATTTTTTTTAATAAAAAATTTAATTTTATTATTTTTTTTAATAAAAAAATTAATTTTTAATTTTAATTATTTTTTTTAATTTTTAATTAAAATTTTGATGTAAAATATTTAAAAATTCAATTTTTGACGAAAATGGCTTCAAAATTCAACCAAAATTCATAAAATTAAATTTCAAAAGGTAACTCACGAGTAATTTTGGTCACTCACGAAGGGCTTCAGAAACGTCAAATGCATGTGGCGAACAATAAAAACAAAAATAAAGCACTTTAACGAGTCCAAAAACAGAATTAAAGTACAAAAATGGTAATTTTTCATCCAAAAATTGATAAATTTAAATTAATTTCTTTAAATTTTATTTCAGGGAAAGGGCCTTGCACAGAAAATTCTTGGATGCAAACATCCGGAGAGTCGAAAAACATTAAATTTGATCAAAAAAACCAAAAAGTACTTTTTAAAACTTAATTTTTTAACTAAATTTTATTAATTTTTATCAAAATTTTCATTGTAGAACGAAAAATCGTCAACTAAAAAAAATCGGAAATGCTTCCAAAGTCAACATTCAAGGCAAAAAGCTCTTTTGGTTCTACGAAAACATCGAAGATGTCGAAGGTCCTCTCACGCCAGACATGTACATCGAGCTAATCGAGCATTATCTCGCCCGTTTCGATGACGAACTCGAACAAATCAGCATTAAACAGAGCATCAACAAGAAACGCGGCAATCAACATGCCTCTCGGGAGTCTGTCATCAAAATTACGCTGGAAAAAGAGAAGGGAGACTTCAATGGCGGCGGTTTAGAACTCCCCAACCTATGCGATCCGGTCGAATTTAAGCAATTTCAGGAATGGGATGGCGAGGCATCGAAAATTCAACACCTCAAAATGCATTTTGTGTCGCGAAAGTGGCTGGAAAATCTGAAATCCACACAGAATGAAGACGAAAAAATGACGGAATAAATTTTTTTTTGTGTTTGAAATTTATTATTGACTAATTTCGGGTGTTAAAAGGAAATATTTTTAGGGCCAACTCATTTTAGCTTCGTACTGACGATATTTCTTCTTGTATTTCAAGCCCGTGACAATTGTATGGCTCTTCGGGAAGGCAGTTTGCCCATTGAACATGGTGTCAGTGTCGGGATGGAAGCGATGGTATTCGTACTGAACGTGCAAATTCTCCGGCAAATCCATCGTTTTGAGGGCATCCAAGGGAACTGTCTTACTTACAGGCGTTTCATAGAATTTTACGACGTCATCTACGAGAAAAAATCAATTTTTCAACAAATTTCTTGATTTTTTATGAAAAAATTTCTTACCAACTGTTTGAATTTCATGCAATCTTGAATTGGGGACAATATGATTGAACGCCAAAAAGCATTTGTTGAGAAATTCAAACTTTTCCTTGGGCGAACCGAGCTTTTCCGTGACATTTAGTTCTTGGGCGATCGCTTGAACTTTTGAACTGGCATCCGATGGGGGATCATAAGGTTTGTGAGGACGTAAATAACTAAAAAACAATTTTTTTGTTAAGTAAAAAAGCATTTTCAAGGAAAAAATTCAATTTTTACCCTTTGGATTCCAATTTTGTGCCAAAAGATTCAATACTTGCTCCTTTTTCTGGAGCTTTTGGCTTATTCACTCGAAATGGCTTGATTCTGTTGGGGCTAGCAAAACGCACAGAGACCTAAAAAATATTTTAAATATTAATTTGATGAAAATCGGAGATTATTTTTAAGAAATTTTAATATTATTTCGTTAAAATAAAGAAATTTTTCATGTTAAATCGAGACATGGAGGTCTAAAGAACTGAAAACTCACAAAATTAATAGGAATTACTCACATTTTGTGCAGTAAATTGCTGTTTTAGCAAAGTCTTGGAAACATGCCGTAAGATTCCTGCCATTTTTTTGACACTCGATGAAAAATATAAATAAAGAAATGTCAAATTTTTGTGTTTGAGTGGTTTGGTTTTTGAATTTTAATAAAGTCGTTAATTATTTTAATGCGAAAATTTTTAATTTTTTGAATAAATTTATTAATTTAAGGAAATATTTTGTTAAATTAATTAATTATTAATTTTTTTTATCATTAAATTATTTTAATTTTAGGTTTTTTCTATGCAAAAATATAATTTTTCATTTTTATTTTAATGATTTTTTTCAATTAAAATATTTTATTTCAATGATTTTGAAAATTAAAAAAAAAATATTAAATATTTAAATAAAAATTTAAAAAAAATTAGAATAAAAATAATTTAATTATTTTATTAAATTATATTATTTATAAAATTATTAAATTTGTATTATTTTTTATCATAAATATTTTCTATTTTAATTTAAGATTTTTTTTCAAATAAAATAAATCAAAAATAAATTTTAAGAAAATAAAATATTCGAATAATTTATCTAATTATTTTATTTTTAAAATGTTAATTTAATAAAAATTCTAATCTATTTGAATTTTATTCAATTAATTTAAAATTGTTTTAAGTCTATTTATGTAATTAAAAAATCGTTCATAAAAAATTAAAATTATTTTTTAAAAAAATATTTTAAAATTAATTTATTTTTTTCTTTACAGAAAATTAAAAAGTATCAAAAATAATTTTAAAATTAAATCAAATTCATTAAAAATCTGATTTTTACCCGAATCAACTCGAGATCGTATTACGATAAAAACTGCTCTGGGCCATGTAAGTTATACGCCATTCTGTACTGTGTGTGTACAAAATTCTATTTTGCATTAGGTTTCATTCTCTAAACGGCTTTTAACTGAAATTTCTCTAAATTTTAATTATTTTTTAACAAAAGTTCTACATAAAAAATTTAAAAAATTATAAAATCTTTAAAATTCAATCATTAAAATTGAAAATTTCTTCTTTAAAATGCAAAAAATACGATTTAAAAATTTCAGAGCTTCCAAAACAAAACACAGATGGCTTTGGCAGTTTTAGGTTAGCTGTCAAATGTTTACGACGATAGTGAATTCTCTCGCTTTCTAAACGGTAGTCGGGAGTGCATAGAAAAAAAATCAAAAAAGTACATAATTACAATGAAAATAATCGTGAAAATATGTAAATTAAACAGAAAAGTGTGAAAACTATCGGAAAAGCATAAGAAATTCGCGAAAAATCTACGGAAATTGAGCAAAATCAACGAAAATAAAATTTTTAAGTAGAAAATTTTTTATGTGTACATCATATACTCCATACTACTATATACAACTATATATCTATATAAAGCACACACATATACACAAAAAACGCTATATACACACACACACGAGAAATAGTAGAATCGCTTGATTGTGTGCGTTTTTTGGATACAGTACAGATACAGTGAGCGAGCGACGACAACGGGCATTCATCAAACATTCTCGGCACGAGAGAATAAGAAGAAAAAGAAAAGCTAACGTGTGTGTGCGAAAAATATACAATAATAACATTATAAAGTGAATCAAGTTTACGAGCAGTAGCTGTGTACGCGCGACGACCAACACTTACACAGCATAAGTGCATCCATCTCTCCGTCTCGCACACACAACCAAGTCGTCGTCGTCGTCGTCGTCGTCAGTCGGGAACCTGTGTGTGCACTTTTAACAATATAATAATAATAATCGACTAATCGACACACACAGAGACATACAGAGCGCGAGTGTAACTGAGAGTAGACCCCGTCGTCGACGTCGAGTTAATATACACACAACAACACAAAATCAATGTGTGAGCGTCTTTTTCGATTATTTAAAAGCACTGTGGGACGTGAAGGTGAAATCTTCGTGTAATGTAAAAATAATATTAAAAAATACAAGTACAAGCCGTGTAACACCGAGAGTGAAGCAAAAAAATCCGCAGAAAATCACAAAAACGGCAAATCGCGGAAAAAGTGTCCGAAAAAATTGAGAAAAATAAAAATAAATGTAACAAAAAAAAATAATAGTGAAAAAAAGCAACAATTCGTGTCGTCGTCGTACAATACAAGTCCTACGTACATACATACATATACAGTATAGCATACCCAACATACATACGCAAGATAAGCTCATACAGAAGAAAAAAAGTTATAAAAGTTATTGAAATATTTTATCATCTAATGAAAATTAAGTAAATCAGTGAAAAGGAAGTTGTTTCTAACTAAATTTGTGTCTTGAAAAGTGAAAATGATAAAAAGATTAATACAAAAGCAGCAACTATGACGCATCAAAGCCAAACTAACGGCGCAAGTTTGGAGGATTGCCACACAAACTTTTTTGCCTTGGTATGTTGTTCAACTCTCTACTCTCGCATATAAATATACAGATATATCAAGTATAAAATACATATATCTATACACATGCAATATATTATTATTTATAAGTGCCATACGATACGGGAGTGTAGTGTATATTATGTTATTGTAAAATTTATAATTTATTTAAGTTTTTTTGCTGCTGCAATAATATTCTCATTATTATTATTATATTATATTATTAACATGGAATGGAATGGACTGAAAAATTATGACTGCGAAGAAAAAAAAAAGTTAAATTTACCACAGCACAGTGCACAAATAGTATCTATGATCGTGTTTGACTAAAGAAAAACAGTGGAAAAAGTTTGTTGTGATTTGTAGCGGTATATGGCATCTTCTTACTGTGCAATCCAAAATCGCAGTAAGGGGGCTACTTGGAAAAATTTTCTATTTTAAGAAGTTATTTAGATCTGTGGATCTTCTGTGTGTCAAAAACTTCCAATGAAGTCTCAAAGCTCTCAACGAAGGCTCTTAAGCTTTTCCAAAGTTTCGATCTGAGGATCTTCTGTGTGTCAAAAACTTCCAATGAAGTCCCAAAGCTCTCAACGAAGGCTCTTAAGCTTTTCACAAGTTTCGATCTGAGGATCTTCTGTGTGTCAGACAATTTCATCGAAGGCTCTTAAGCTTTTCCAAAGTTTCGATCTGAGGATCTTCTGTGTGTCAGACAAATTCATCGAAGGCTCTTAAGCTTTTCTAAAGTTTCGATCTGAGGATCTTCTGTGTGTCAGACAATTTTAATGAAGTCTCAAAGCTCTCACCGAAGGCTCTTAAGCTTTTCCAAAGTTTCGATCTGAGGATCTTCTGTGTGTCAGACAATTTTAATGAAGTCTCAGTTTCGATCTGAGGATCTTCTGTGTGTCAGACAATTTCATCGAAGGCTCTTAAGCTTTTCCAAAGTTTCGATCTGAGGATCTTCTGTGTGTCAAAAACTTTAAATGAAGTCCCAAAGCTCTCAACGAAGGCTCTTAAGCTTTTCTAAAGTTTCGATCTGAGGATCTTCTGTGTGTCAAAAACTTTCAATGAAGCCCAAAGCTCTCAACGAAGGCTCTTAAGCTTTTCACAAGTTTCGATCTGAGGATCTTCTGTGTGTCAAAACCTCCAACAAAATCTCAAACCCATTCAACTTGCGAATCTTCTGATCACTTAACAATTCACAAACAAAAATCTCGTTTACAAAAATACCCTTTTTTTCAATGCAAAACGGAATCGTATCATTGTACCAAATGAAAAAAATGTTATTAATGAAATGACAATGAAATACTGAAAACAACAAATTAACTCTACTCTACTACTTATGTACATGATACTTCATACTATATAAAACACCTCACACTGCGTTGTTCTACAAACATGACACAACGACCAGTAGCTAAAAAAAATCATACATGTACATTGAAAGAAAAAAAAATGTTAAATTTTATAAAATAAAAGAAGAACATATCAAGCAATGAAAACTATAATAATAATAAACTTAAACAATAATAATACACAAACATTTAAACCAAAACCTACAAGAAAAAAAAACTAGAAACTTTTTTAAATGATAAATTTTTTTTTTCATACTTTTTATATTTCACATTGACTATATAATAATAATAATATCATCGTGCTGTCGTCACATAAGTAGGTACCTCAGTACATTGAAAAAAAAAATCAAGAGAGAGAGAGAGAGAGCGTGAGTAAATGTGTGTGCGGCATTCGATTGAAAGTAGGACATCCAAGTAAATATACAACACGGTCGATACACACAGAAAAATCATGTCTATTATTGTTTTGTATATTCGTTGCCTGCCTTTTGCCTCCTCCTGTACATATATTTTGTACTTAGAAGATATATTTATTGAATATGCTCAATTTCATGAATATTCTCTTTTATTTCTCGACGACTATACATGGTTTTCGTTATGTACACGAAATTAATGATCGATTCTCTAAACGTCGTTACCAATACATTTGCACGGTATGCTCTTTTTTGTACACGGCAAAAAAAAAGAGTCTATCTCATGCTTAGATCTTTTGCAGCCGATTATAAAATGAAATAAAAATGTTAGTTTGCATGATACTTTTTTAGAAGGTAACTCTCGATGTTTGTACATGTTACATGTGTACTGTATGTGCGCCTTCATTATTATTATTAAAACACTTTTTTCTGCTTTACTTAACAAGTACCTTTTTTGCGTTGTATTGTAGGAAATTGTTCGTTGGTTTCTCTGAAAGATGATTCGTTTATCATGTTTTTTATGATAAAAACGAAAAAATATGAATCACTATGATTCAGAATCTATTTTTCAATAATTTCGAAAAACAAATGACGTCCCAAGCTTAAATTAAACTAAATTTTAATTGTTTACTTTTGTTTATTAATTGCGTCATATAAAGCACCTATATCTATTTCTACATCACATGTGAGAGCGTGTGTTGTTATGGTCGGTCAGTATTTAGTAGAACTGATAGTATTTATACGAATGACGTATCAATCCACAGTCATCCAATCTAAAAGCTGATAAGAAAGATGGAAATTGAATTTTTCATCGCGGTTGATAAGAAATGTGGAAGTAAAAAGGGGGAAGTGTTGAGTAAGCAAAGTTGTGGAAAGGGGCATGAACTTTCAAGGCCATCAAAAATTTCCGTTCTAAGAAAGACGTTACCTTGGCGAAACCACAAAATGATTATGATGAGGAGGATGATGATCCCATAGCCTATAAAATTACCTGCTAAACGGAGTTATGTACTGTGACGTTTTTGGGATCGACCATTATTTTTCGAAAAGATTACGAAAAGACCAACACATGTACAAAGTATAAGAAGAAAAAAACATGACAGCAAAAAGGACTAATCCTTTCATGTTTTTTGTATTACAAAGTACAAACAAGTAATATCATAAACACTTGATGATTTCCTTCGTTTTTTTTTCCTTTTTGACTGTATGAACCTACTGCAAATATCATTTTTTGTTATTATTCTTACTCCGTTTTTTTCATTCAGTTTTTTATATTCGTCCTCCCCATGCGTGCATCATGTATCGGAAATTTTGTCTATTCCATACCTACTTACTACTACTTGTGACGACGACGATGAATGAAGCGCATGCGGCTTCTAACAAAACTCACCGATTTCGAATATTTTCCAGTAGAGAGTGTAAAATTAGCTCAAAACTTATGGGAGTTTGTTCTCCATTGTTGAGTTTTATCGCTGAGGATTCATGGTTCATGAAATGACGTGCAAAGTGCCTCCCTTTTTCTACCCCAAATTTTTTTTTAAATGTTTAGACAGAGTTAAAATCAAGTTAAAATTTTGTAAATATTGAGTTAAAAGAAAAAAAATTGAGTTTCTTTTAAATTTTCAATTGAATGCCATTTTAGGCCGTTAGCTGTAAACAAAATTTTACGTAACTTTCACTTTTTTTCATGTTTTTAGTTGTTTTGTTGTATTAGTTGTTGTTGTTTATTTTTTATTTGCGAAAAGTTACATCGCAGTTACATGAAAAAAAATTGTTTTTTGTTTCAAATTTACATACGATTCATAGACGGATCCTACAAAGAGGGGCGAACCTATGCAAAAAAATCTTTTTGCCATAAAAGTTTTATTGAATTTTAAGTTTACAAGGGGGAGGTATGTGCCCCCTTAACTTCCCCGCCTTTGCTCATCGATAGTTCTCGAATTAGGAAATGTTACGAAATGCCGTTTCATTCATTTTTATTCATTGTTTGCTGCAAGTTGAAGTCGAGCAGAAATAAAAAAAAAACTGTAAAACAATGCAATGTTTTAATATAAAGAGATGAATGAATTGAACGCCGTTATTTTCATTAAGTTCCATACAAAGTCATAGCTTAAAAAAAATGTTTAAAGTGAGAGGTTGTACCGTTCCATTTAACATTTTTGCATTTGCTTTAAAAAATATCGGCTTCTTTTCCTCCTCATCATCATCATCATCAAAAAATCTCACAAAAATTACTATTTATTATTATTTTATTAGTACATGATTGTTATTATATTAATACTTATTTATAACGTAACTCGGCTCGCAACAACAGACAACGATGAAAAAAATGTAGGATTGCCGATATCTGTACAGCATATACGGTATGGACCCTGTTTGCACTAATACTACTGTAACGATCACCACTAGAGGGCGAACGAGAAAAATGAGAGAGAGAGAGAGAACATTCGCATGCGTTCGGAATAACATCTGGCGTAAAAAGTAAACATAAATAAAAACACACCAGCTACGTAATGACATTTTTAGTCGATTTTTTCGGTCTGTGATTGTATTTGTACGTAATACATACAGGATTAGACCGTATACAAAAATTATTCTCTCTCTCTCATTTTTCTCTGTACGATACATGTGACGACAACCTTTTGTTTATAAAATTTTTATCAATGTAGTTGTGGGGCACGAAAATTTTATCAATGCACACGCGTCGTCGTATTCCGATGTCGACGTACCTACCTGCGAGTTAGTCATAATAAATGCAAAGAAGCAACAGCCTATACCCATTACCATTACTCGTCGCGAGAGAGCGTGTGTGAGAGAGTTTTGCTGCTGTACGACGTGCATGTATGGGAGACACGTGTCTGCAATGCTCGCCGTATAGGGTCGATATTCCTCGAGATGCTGTGTATCGATGGATATTTTTTTCCCATGAATTTGAGGAAAAAAAAAAGTGTTTTGTACTTGAAATGTGTTTATGATATGATTTATCTAAAATACAAGGGATAACTGCTAATTGTTTGTATGTTTCTGTAATGAAAAAAGAAAACTGAAACACAAAATTTAGTAAAAAGGGGAAAACTTTACGTCATCCATTCACATATATATGTTGACTTTGCATCTGATCAGGGTCGTTAACCAGACATTTTAACTAAAAAATTTTTTTTTTCCTTTTCAGACCGATTTGTGCGGCATAAAATGGCGTAAATTGGTACAAGTTGAGAGACTAAATGCGTCTAGCGATCCGCTCGACGATCCGGTGTTACGTTCTTATTCAAAATGCCTTGCTGTAGATATACTGTGTGTGTGGCGTCGTGTTGCGGCGCCCAAACCGGATCCCGATCCGGCAAATTTTCTCGAATTGTCGCTGCAACAGCCGACAAGTGTCACGCATCCGCCGCTCTCCCTGACCGCCGCCAAGGAGCTCTGGATCTTTTGGTACGGCGAAGAGCCCGATTTGACGGATTTAGTTGCGCCTGAACTTCTCAAGTCATCCGGTAAGTAACCTGTTTTGTAATTATTTTTTTTATTTTTTGGGAGAATGCTAGAAGAAAAGGAAAGACGAAACAACAAGTCCGCCCACAAAATAAGAAGAAAACGAACAACAAAAAGTTACAATAAGGCACATCAAACACACGAGAAAAAGAGTTGAGCAGCAACCTGTGTGTGTGTTCGGGTTTTTTTTTATTTCTGCACATATGGAGTAGCAAGTTGTTATAATATGCATAAAATAGGGACAAGTTATGCTTATGTGTGGTGTCTTGCGATGAAGAGAGTGATCGAAGCAACGATGTGTTTTATGAGAAAATTCTCGTTTTTTGTGCTGAATTTGTAAGGAGGAGACATAAAAACTGAGAAATTGTGGAGTTTTTTGCTCGTTTAAAGGAAAAGCTTTCGTTTTTGTGCCCAAAAATGTTCAAGGTTTAATAAAAAAAATTTTATTTTTTTTATGATTTTTCAAGAAAATCGAAAAATTTAATTAAGTTGGTTTTTAAAAAATAAATAATAAAATAATTAATTTTATTAATATTAAATTGATGATAATTTTTAATTCTAAATTTTCAATAAGGAAATTTTATTTACTTGAGATATTTTTTAAAAAATTATTTAATTATTTTTTAATTAAAATTAAAATTGAAAAATTTGAAGGAATTTTATTTTTTTTTTATTTTTTTTATTTATTTTTTTTTTTTTTTTGATAATACAACACTAAAAATTAATAAATAAAAAAAATATATAATTTAAAAAAATATATTAAAAAAATATATATTAGATAAAAAAATTTAATTTAATTTTAAAATTTTAAATGATTTCTAACTTGAAATAAAAAAAAAATTCGTCAAATTTAATTTATTAATTTTTTTTTTTCATTAAAATAAAATTAAAATAAATTAAATAAAACAAAATTTAATTAAAATAAAATAAATTAAAATTGAAGAAATTTTTTAAAATCATTTTAAATTTTAAAATTAACTTCAAAATGATTTTTAAAATTAAGTTAAATTTTTTTTTATCTAAAATTATCAAAAAAAAATTGAATTCCTTCAAATTTTTCCAAAAATTATCACAAAATTTCGAAATAATTTTCTTGAAATATTTAGAGAAATTTTTGAAAATTTTCGAATATTTTTCTGCGTCAAAATTTTTTTTTAAATAAAAACTTCCTAAAAATTCTCAATATTTTGTCCCAAGTTCTTTAAAAATTTATAAAAATTCATCCAAAAAAATACAAATTTTTTTTTAAAAAAGTTCTTCTAAAAATTTTATGAAATGTCAAAAAATTTATGAAATTTTAAAATTTTTCCCCTAAATATAAAAAGTTTCTTTAAAAATTCTCTAAAAAATCGAAAAAAAAAAAAAATTCCTTTTAACAAAAATAACGAACAAAAAACTAAAATTCTCTTATGAAAATAAACTTTTAATATCTCCTCACTTCACAAATTCAACTAAAAACGATCGATATTTACATTTCCGTAATGTACATTCCTCCTTCCTACTCCTTTGACAACAACTAAAAATGTCCTTCTTCTTATTTACATTGCATCCACATTGCCTCACAGCACAAAAAAAATCGTTCAAAAGCTTCATTTTTTTGTTATTTGCTCAAACGAGACACAAAAAAATTAACGCGCGCCATTCTCAGTTTTTTTTTGTGCAAAAAAAAACGTTTGAATATGTACTTTACTAATAATTTGTCTGGTTTTACGCGACTTTATTGATATTTTGTCATTTTTTTTTGTCATGAATTATTCGCGGATTTTCGGCGAAACAACCAAAAATTTGCTTCCCTCTAACCACAAAAAAAAAAAAAAAATCGTCGTCGACGAAACACAAAAAAAAAATCAGTTGCCGGCAATTTTATTGATATATAAAGTCGTAAAACAACACCCAATAACAATATTTTTGTGTATCACACACAATCTCTCCGTGTTTTTGTTAATGTAATCTACGACACATATGTTACGAATACGCACGGCACCTTGCTCTCTTTTTTGCCTACTTCTCGCCTGTACGTGCAAAAAAAAAAGACTTGATTCACACAAAATGTTCTACATTTCTATATACGGCACTCGGAACGCACACAGACACGCGCTCCGATCGTTCGTTCGCTTCTTCATCACTTTTCTAAGGCAGGAATTTGCGCATGTCCATCGACAAATCGATGACAAAAGGAGACTCTCACGTGTCTACGGCTCCTCAATTTCCTACGACGACGACGACGACAAACGACGAGAGATTCTCGTGATATCGAAATGCAAAAAAAAAATCTGAAAATCAATTTTAAAAAAATTCGAAAATGATCTTGCACTGACCTATACCGAAGCAAAGCGACCACGAGACGCGACAATCGTCATCGTCATCAACGTCGTTGAGCAAAAGTCGCAACACAAAGGGACAGCCAGAATGCAAATCGCAGTTTAGTTTTGCCTTTTTGCGCGAAACAACAACAAAAATGACATTGAAATGTAAAATATAATAAAATAAAAATATTGTCGTTGTGTGAGAGTGCATGAGAGAAGTGCATACGTAGAACAAAAAATAAAAACTCACGACGAACCAGAACAACCAGGTGTGCAGTTTTTTTTTGTTTTGTTCTACGATGTTTGATCGAATATTGAGAAATGACGCGATCACTGGTTTTAAATTGTTTTTTTTTTGACAGTTGAAAAATTTGACAATTCACATTTTGACAGTTGATGTTTTGTTTTTAAATTTTATTGACATTAAATTGATTAATTTTAATGAAAAAATAACAAAAATTTTGATTAAAAAGAATTTTATGACATCAAATGTCAAAGTTTTGACATTTCTAAAAAAAATTTGACAGGTTGACAGTTAATATGTTTTTTAACCTCACTTTTTAAGCAATTTTATAATTTTTTTTCTTCAAAGTTTGATTCGAATAATAAATTTTTAGTTCCTTTTTGAATATTTTTATTGAAAAAAATTTAACTGTCAAATTTCAGAACTGTCAAAATAATGACATTTGACCTAAAATTTGACCTAAATATGAATAAAATCATATTTTTTTGTATATTTTAAAGGATTAAATTTCTTCATAGTTGACAAAAAAGTGTTTATAAATTAGATTCTGTCATTTTTTCTTGTCAAAAATTTGACAGCTGTCATAATTTTTAATAAAATTCATTTTTTAGATAATTTTTTTTATTTTTTTATATTTTTAAAAATTACTATTATTTTTAATTTTTTAAAAAAAATTTATATTTCATGAAAAACAAACTGTCAAATATTTTAAATGTCAAATTTATGACATTTGAAATTATTTAATAATTTTTAATTGTTTCGTAATTTAAATACTTGGAATTTATTGTTTTAAGAATAAAAATGTAAAAAAAAATTACTTTTAATTTTTTAAAAATATTTATTTATTTTTTTTTTTAAATTTAATTATTCAAATAACAATAATTTTTGACATCTGTCAATTTTTTAACTGTCAAAATAATTTGAATAATTTATTCGTTAAAAAAAGTTAAAAAATTTATTTTATTTATTAAAAAATTGTTGATAAAAAAATCAATGAATTAAAGGCATTTTTGCAATTTTTATTGAATCAGAGTGAAAAAATCTTAAAAATTCATTAAATCCGCTTCCTTTTCGCATACCAAAAAAAAAATTGCGTTGAAAAAAATACCCCAAGTACAATTATCACACATGAAAAAAATGTTTACAATAAAAAAAAAAGAATAAAAATAAAATTTCAAGGCTAATCATGCATGTCTTTCAATGCAATTCTCGCTGTACGTCTTGCGCGTGAAATTTGTCTCAATTTGTCGTTGCTGCAAACACATTCGCAACTCTTTTCATTTTTTTTTTGTATTTACCCGAGAAAAGAGAGAGAGTGATTACAAAACAAATAATAAATACAGAAACAATAATAATCGAAACAAAAAAAATTATCTCTCGGAGGAAGAAGAAGAAGGAGACTCACACATGCATCGCGGTCTAAATACTTCGATTTTTCCGTGTGTAAATTTGATTTGTATTTTTCTCCTATAAATAGCGCAAATCTATTTTTATTACAAATTTGTTCGATTTCGATCCGCGTGCACATAAACACATGCGATGCCGCTGATTGTCAAACAATTCGATGCAATTTCGGTAAAGTTCCGAAAAAGAGCGGTAAAATCGTGTCGTTGTATAATATTTTTTTTTATTTAAATTAATTTGATGAAAAAAAAAGTGAATGACTGATTTAATATATTTTTTTATTACTTTCGGCATGAATTGGTCTTTGTGAAGCAATTTTTGACGTTTTTGGATCGAAAGTCGTTATGGGAGTAACGGTTGCAATTTTAACAATTGGGAGTTGAAAAGTAATTTTTTAAAATGAAATTTAATTTTAATAGATTATTTTTCTTCTGAAGTTTTTAAATAATTTTTTTTAAATTTGATGGATTTTTTGAACGAATTTTTATTCTGAAATAAATTTATTTTTTTTAAATAAAAAAAATTTTTTAATAAAAAAATTACAATTTTTTAATTTAAAGTATTGAATTAAATTTAATTTCCATATTAAATTATTTGATTATTTGAAATAATTATAATAAAATAAAATTAATGATTTTTTAATAGATTTTTAGTTTTTAAATCCATAATTTTAACAATTTTTTAAAATTTTATTTATTAATTTTTATTTTTTTTTTATTAATTTATTTTTTGAGCCTTTTATGGAAAATTAAAAAATTCCCTGAAGCATCAATAGAATCTTAAAGACACTTTTTATAGTAAAAATTTTCGAATTTTTGTGCTTTTGATATTTATTTGAACTCAAATAAAAAATTTCGTTACATTTAAAACTCAAAAAATTTCAACGCTGAAGCATGAAATTGACTTAAAAATTAATTTATTGACTAAAAATTTAATTTTAACCCTATAAAAATATCTTTTGGTTTGACTTTGACTTCGAGTTTCTCAAAAATTTGCTTTAAAGGACCTAATTTGGTCTCTTTTTAGCTTTTTTTGAATATTTTTAATTTAAACTTTTTCACAAAAATGGCTTTAGAAACAAATTAAATGTTAATTATCGTCCAAAATTTTTTTTAAAAAAATCTAAAAAAAAATACAACCAACTTTTCGAATTGATTTGGAATAAAAAATATTAAAAAATAAAATAAAACTTTTCGAAAAATATTAAATAAAAATTATGAAATTTAAAAAAAAAATTAAAAATAAAATATAATTTTAAAAAATAAAATAAAATAATTTTTTTTAAAAAATAAAATAAAATTTTAAAAAAATAAAAAAAAATTTAAAAAAATAAAAAATAAAATTTCGAAAGCTTTCGAAAAAAAAAATTCACAAGATCTAAAAATTTTTTTAACAATTTTTTGGAATATAAGAATTAATATTTCAATTCAATTAATATTTCATGGAAATTTTGATTTATTTTAAGAAAATTTTTAAAAAATTGCCAATTTTAGTTCTTAAACCTGTTAAAACAGTAAAAAATTCCATAAAATTTTTTTTTCTTCAGGAATTTTGAATCTCATTCCAATATTTAGCATTAAAACACTTGTCGTGATCATCCAATTCAAACAAATATCGCACAACTTCGTTACAAGTGGATTCCAACAAGTGCCTACGACGACGACAATAACAATTACACGATCTCCCATTGTTGTTGCTGCATGTCGTATCTAGTATGAATTTTAATGTTACTCGAAAAAAAAATAAAGAAGTCACTAAAACCCCTAGTTTAATGACCTCTTATTGTAACCGTTACATTACCATTATTATTTTTTATATTGTTGTTTTTAAACTTCTTTTAGTTATTTTTTTTCTGTGTCTCTCACTCAACTCTCCTCAACTAGCAGCAACTTGCTCCACTCACACATCCAAGTCTTTAGTTTTTTTTTCGCTTTGCTTCCAAAGTTGCTTCTTCTTCTCCATACAATTTTATTTTTATTTTCTACAAAACACACAAATACACAAAAGAGCTTTATTATTGTTATTATTTTATGTTTTTACTCGTCGTCGCGTCGCTCATCGTCGTTTCGCTGTGTGGCAAAGTAATGAAAGAAGAAGAAGATGTTC
Source organism: Culicoides brevitarsis (assembly GCF_036172545.1). Classification (NCBI taxonomy): domain Eukaryota; kingdom Metazoa; phylum Arthropoda; class Insecta; order Diptera; family Ceratopogonidae; genus Culicoides; species Culicoides brevitarsis. Next base: position 34,145,597 of record NC_087086.1, on the reverse strand, counting down.
CGAGTGCCGGTGTAGTAGTTGGAAAAATATAATTTTAAACATAAATAAATATGCATATGTAACACACCACGCACGAAAACGAGACTTACAAACGAACAACTGGAAACAAGCATGCCACTATTAAAATAATAATAAAGTGGATTACGATAAAAAATGTTGCGAGTATCATGTGTGCTCGATGTGCTGCGGTGCGATGTTTGTGTTATTATACAATTTTATTTCGAGTTATTTTTCCGTTTTTGAGTGTGAGAGAGATATGCGGCACACTGGAAGTGGATGAGAAATATTTTCATGGGTTTTATTTTATTTTGTGGGGGATTATTGGGGAAACGAAGGAAAGGAAATTGAATAAAAATGAGGCAACATTGTCCTTTTTTGAAATGGTTTTTTGAAGGATTTTGTGTTTTATTGCAGAAAAATTTAAAAATTATAATTTTATTTGAATTTTTGATAAGAAAATGATAAGAAATTACAATGAATAAACATTTTTGGATAGGTCGTGAATTATTTTGACATTGAAAAAATTTTGTCAAATAAGATAATTATTTAAATAAAATTTTATTTTAAATTTAATAAAATAATTTATTAAAAAATAATTTTATTAAATTTAAAAAAATTTTAATTATTTTTAAATTTAATTTTTTTTTTAATAAATTATTTAATAATTTTATAAATTAATTTTTACTATCGATATTTAATAAAATTATTAAATTAAAAAATTAAAAAAGTTTTAATATAATTTTTTGTTGGCAACTTCAAAGATTTTAAATAAGAATTTTGATGCAAATTTTGTTTTTTTATTTTTTTTTTAAATTATTTAAATTTAAAAATTATTAATAAAATTTAATTATTATTAATTAAAAATAATAAATTAATTGAATGTTTTTTGAATTAAAAAAAAGTTTTTCAAAATTTTCTCAATTTAATTTAAATAATTTTGAAAAAATTTAATAATTTAATTTATTATTATTTAATTTATTAAATTTAATTAATTTATCAAAAAAAAAATAATTTATAAAAATATGTATCTAAAAATAATTTAAATTATTAAAATAAAGTTTTTTAATGATTTTTCACTAATTTAATAGATTAGGTATTTTTAAATTAAAATTTTTATTAAACAAAATACCTAATAATAAATAAAATCAAAAATTACAAAATAAATAAAAATCTTGAAGATAATTGTAAGAAAAATTTTATTCAAATATCTTAATAAAAAAAAGTAATTTATATAGAATTCAATTTTATTATTTTAAACCATTTAAAATGATATTTTTATAAAATAATTATAAATTAATTTATTTTTTTCATTTTATTTAAATTAAATTAAATTGAGAATTTATTTTTATAATTATTTAAAATTTAATATTAATATTTTTATGAAATTTAATTATTTTTATTTAATTTCGTAAAAATATTTAAAATTTTTTAATTAAATAATTTAATTTAAATTTTTAGAAAGAATAATTTAATAATAATTAATTATAAATTAAATAAAATAATTTAAAAAATAATAATAAAAAAAATTAAATCAAAAATTTAATTAAAATTTTAAGATTTTAAATATTTATATTTTTTTTGTAAAATAAATAATTAAAAATATTTTAAATTTAAATAAATTGTAATATTTTAATACTAATTAATTTTATATTAATTTATTTTAATATTAAAAAATTTATATTTTTTTTATAATAAAATTTAAATTCTTTAACAAATACTTAAAACCATACAATAAAATTTTAAAATCTCAACAATCTACAAAAAAAATCTTACAAATATTGTTATCAAAAACCTTAACAATCCCTTTTCGAGGTCAATCCACTCACACACACGTTACATTGTCGGTACGAAAAGTAAACAAATAAAAATCACAACAAAAGCCTGTCTCTATCACTTTACAATAAAGATATAAATCAGTGATAATACGCATGAATGATAGTCTCTCGTACAAACTAGCAAAATGTGTGTTCAGTAAATAAATTCCAACAAAAACAATGTTTTTCAGTTTTACGACAATAAATAAATAACTGTAACTTTATGTGTTCTAAAATGTGTCTAAAATGCTTAGAAATTGTAATTTTTTACAACTTTGTTGCTCATTGTGGGTTAAGCTTTGTGCAAACTTTGACAAAACATTCGCCTCAAAATTTCAATAAAAAAGTAGAAAAATACTCGTGAACGTAACGCACGTAATTAAATAACATTATTATTATTAAACAATGCCTCTCTTAACATACACTCGAACGTCGTCGAACGATGAACGAACGAACGGATAGTTTTATACGGTTTATTATTATTATTATTGCGTTGAGACCTATTTGAGACGACAAACGACATGAAACGAATGAAATGGAAAATAATAAATAAATATTTCCTCCGTACGGGCACACACACATACGTAGTTTCTCGTACACGCTCGTATGGGTCGAAAAAGTCGATGAAATGTGGATGTATGGGTGCCGCATGTGTGTTTGTGAGGTTGCCCATGTGTGTAAATAACGTAATAACGCGATATTATGTACTCGACGCACTCACATGTACGCGATAGGGGAATACCATATGAATATTTAGAGCCATAGAGGACAAAAATCTTAGAAATGCCAGATATAAAAGTTACATTTTTTTGTTGTCTTATTTTCTTTCTTTTTTTTCTGCTTCTCTCCTCAAATTGTTTTAAAATTATCTCGTCGTTCGGCTGAGCGAAGCGTGATCTTTGTTGTTGTGAATATTAATGAATGAACTGAGCAGGAAGTTTTTTTTATTTTAATTTTATTTCACCGTCTACTAAATAGACGCAAACTTTTTGTTTCACTTTTTTTTTTTGAGTAAATTAAAAAAAAAATTGAAGACGAACGTTGACCTCTGTCTCCTTTGAATGACCTCAGAATGTGGTTTTTACTTTATCAGTTAACCCAAAGTTAACCAAAAAAACCGATTTTTATCAAAAAAAAAAAAGAATAGAAAAAAATTGTTTGTTGATTATTACTCACGCCTTTCTCGATCATTAAAAATCAATTTCTTTTCAATTTGTTTTTCTTTTGGGGTTTCGTTAACGATATTTATCAACCTTGTTTAATATTATAGCCTAAAGGCAAATAAGAGATTGATTTATTTTTTCAAGGTGATTTTATTGGTTTTGTGTCATGGGGGATGTTTTTTGAAAGATTTTTAAAAATTTTCAGTGAGATAAGGCAAAAATGTTAAATTTTAGTTTAATTTATTAAAAAATATTCAAAATTTAGTTTAAAATTAAATTTTTATTTAAAAAATTACACTTTTGATGACATTTCAAACGAAAAATTTTGTAAATGTCAATTTGAAAAATGACAGTTTGAAATTCGCGAGTTGCCTTTTTGCTAATTCAAACAAATTAAATTATTCATAAACTTTTGTGAAAAAAATTTAAAAATTTTTTATTTGTTTTTAATTTCAATTAATTACATAAAAAATAATTCAATTTAATTTTGACAGATTAAAATTTGAAAATCGCCTCTTCACTAATTCAAAGTGAACAAATTATAAAAATTTCATATTTTTTTTTTTTTTTTGTAAATAAAAAGTTTTTTAATAATTCAATTTTGCTCAAAATTTTTTTATTTTTAATTTAAAAAAAAAATTCTTATAAACTTCAATTCAAAAATGTGATGGTTTGAAATTTGGAAATCGCCTTATGGCTCATTCAAACTAAAAAAAATATGAAAATTCTTGTGAAAAAGTTTTAAAAAATTAAATTTTACTCAAAATTATTTAATTTGGAAATCTCTTAAAAACTAATTAAATTTTTTTTCAACACTTAAAAATTTAATTATATTTTTAAATTTTAATTTATTTTTTTTTAATTTTAAAATAAAAAAAAATAAATGTCAATTCAAAAAATTGACAGTTAAAATTTTAAAAATAGTTTTTTTAAATATTCAAAATTTTATCTGATTTTTTTTACAAAAATTTTTAAAAAATTTCGAGAATAAAAATTTTTTCTCTTAATTTTTTGTATTTTTAAAATATATTTTTAATGAATTTTTTTCCAAAAAAGCGCCTTGGTCAAAAAAAATTTCGTCTTTCCTTTTCATTTCAAACACTTGGTCAACCACAAACCACGACTTTTATCGTCATCTCTTTAAAAAGCAATCCATTCATTTTTGAACTAGATAATTTTTTGTTTCTCTTGTTGAACAAATAATAACAAAAAACACATGTTTCTATTTATTTACAGATGGTTGCAGCCACGGATCATGGGAAAGCGGTCTGTCGTACGAATGCAGATCTTTACTATTTAAAGCGTTACACAACCTGATTGAAAGGTAAAGTGCTTTGTCAAATGTGCGATCAATATTTGTGCACGAAAAATATTTATTAATGTAAATAAAACGTGATTCATGTTTGTATTTACTTAATAACATTTTCATTCATAATCACTCGCACTTACTCTCTGGGTTACTCCGTTATTTATTTTATTTTTTTTTTTTTTTTATTCAAACAGGTGTTTATTATCTCGCGATGTTGTACGTTTGGGCAGATGGTTCGTGCAACCCGCGTCTTCTGGCGAAAGAACATTGGGACGAAGGTAATTTTTTGCTTGATTTGGATTAATTGGAAATGCTTTATAGACACAATTTATCATCAAGTTTTGATAATTTGATTCAACATTTCCTAGAAAAATGTTTGGTTTCTCTGTTATTGCCGCGCGAGATTTTTTGCGGCGATAATCGTTCAAATCGCGACAATTTTTTAAAATTTTTCTCTAAAATAAAAAAAAATAATTAATTTTTTTAAATATTTTTTAGTTCCATGCACCTTTCCTACTCCTTTGCATTTTTCGTGCATGGCGACAGCACGGTTTGTGCTTCCATGGACATACGCGAACATCCGCCGGTGCGACCAATTACCATGGAGCATCTCACGGAAGCGCAAGCTGCGTCGCAACAAAATGCGGATGTCAAGCCGCGACAAGTGATTTTGGCGCCATATGGCTTGGCAGCAACCCTAACCGGACAGAGTTTCCGGAATATTGATCCGCAAACGGAGAAAGTATTGAACGATTGGAGTGCATTTTATCCGCTGCACAACAAGGATAGCGGCAGTAACATGCCACCGATTGTCGAAGTTATGTCAGGTGAGTTTAACTGAAAAATTTAAAAAAAATATTTATTCAAAGTTAAAAATTTAATTTTAATTTTAAATAAAAAATTATTGATAAATTTAATCGATTTAATTAAAAAATTTGTTTTAATTTAATTTAAATTAAATTTTTAAAATTTTAGTAAAATTATTTAATTTTTATTTAAATATAATTTATTTTAAATAAAAATAATTGAATTAAATTTAACTCGAAAAAATTTGAAAAATTAAAAAAAAATAATTAATATTCATGAATTTTATCAATAATTTAAAATTTAAAATTTAATTGAAAAAAATATTAAATTAATTTTATTTAAAATTTTATTTCAAGAATTTTTTTTTCAATTTTATTTAATTAAAAATTTATTAAAATTATTTAATTATTTTAAAATTAAATTTATTTTTTTTTAATAGTTTAAATTCTTAATAATTAAAAAATTTTAAAAAATTATTCACAAAATTAATTAATTAAAAATTAAAAAAAATAAAAAAAATTAGAAAAATTTTGAATAAAAATTATTCTTAAAATTAAAAAAATATAATATTTAAATTAAATTTTAATAAAATTTTAATAATTTAAATATAATTTAAATTAAAATTTTAAAATTTAAAATTAAAAAATTAAAAAATTTTTAATTAAATTAAATTATTTTATAAAATTTTAAAAATTTAATTTAAAATTGTTATATTTATTAAATTAAATTAATTAAAAAAAATTATTCAAAATTATTTATTTTTTTAAATATTAATTAATTTTTTCAAATAATAAAAACAAAATCTTAACAAATTTTTTGTTTTTTTTCTCCGTAGGCGGCATAAAAATGCGTTATCCAACAAAATATGTATTAGTAACTGATCTGGACGATTTTAAATCAAACATTAGTAGTAATAACTTAACCAACGGTATTCATCATAATGGAAGTAGTAGCAACAGCAGCAAACTAAGTTGTAAAGAAAATACTCTAAATCATCAACAAAATAATAATAATCTTAGCAGTAGTAATTGTACAAACACTAATCTTAAGCAAAACAAGTCAACATGTCCAGTATCCGCATCACCGACGGCGGCAACGTCATGCGTCGTCACGAGCAAATCGCTCATCTCCGATAATCCCACAAACGACTTGGGCAATCCGCTCAGCATGCATATTCCACTGAAAAATGTCACAGTATTACCGGAACGCGTATGGCAGGATTGCATTACGAGCGAAGCCACCGTCAAGCTGCAGCAACTCCAACTGCAGCAGCAACAATCGCACGAAGGCAACAACGAAAACGCTTCCGGCGCCGCCAACAAACTCATCTGGGAAATTACAAATCCGCTGCAGAAAATGACGTGTCACTGTCTAAAGTGAGTATTTTTCCGTGAAACTCCAATTTTTTTTATTATTTTTTGTGCCGTTGTGTTGTCTTTAGTTCGAACCAAAAAAAAAATTGCAGGGATTTTTTTTATCATTTTTTATGCTTTTCTGTCCTCCTTTTTCCTTCAAATCCATGAACTGAAAAAAAAATTCGAGAAAAAATCAAAAACAAATATTTCCGCAGGTGCTATTCAAATAAAAAATCAAATGGATCAAGATCAAGAAACGGTTGTAATAATAGACAATCAAGTTGTGGTAGCCAAACGGCAACAACACCGAACAATACCAATTCCATGAGTCAAAGGTTGGTTCTGACTTTTAGATCTCTCTCACACAAAAAAAACACACATACACTCAATAAACAAAGAAAAAAAAAACACTCACAAGCCTCTCTCTAAAAATAAAATTAAGACATCAATCACATTATTTTTTACCGCATTTCGAAAAAAAATTAAATTTTTAAAATATGCATTGGGATAAAAATTAAAAATTTGCATTGGAAGAAAATTTTTGAATAAAAAATAGAAAGATATTTCAAAATTTGCTTTAAAGAGACATTTCAAAATGTTTACTGGGTCAAACATTTAAAATTTGCATTAGGGCAATATTTGAAAATGTTAACTGGGTCAAGAAATCAAACTCTGCCATTTTTGCAAAATTTAAATTTTATCAAATTTTTGTTACTATTTACAATATAAAATCTCCAATATGAATTGGGACAAAATTTTGAAAAGTGCATTGGGTCAAAAATTTTTAAATGTTCTATAGGACAAATTTTTTAAAAATTTCAATAGGAAAGGAATTGAAAATATGCCTTAGTTGAATAAATATGAATATTTAGAAGATTTTTATATGGAAAAATTCAGATTTCACATTGGGACAAAAATTCACATAAGAATAAAATGCAAAATATGCATTGGGATAAAAATTAAAATTCTTATTGGGACAAAATTTCAAAATATGCCTTAGGAGAATTTTTAAAAAATTTCTATAAGAAAAATATCAGATTTTGCATTAGGTCAAAAATTAAAAATTCCCATAGAGACAAGAATTCAAAATATGCATTGGGTCAAAAAATTTAAAATTTTCAATAGGAAAAAAAATTAAAAATATACATCGGGTGAATATTTAGAAAATTTTCATAGAAAAAAAACAGATTATGCCTTGGGTGAATAAATTTAGAAAATTCTCGGGTAAATATTTAGAGAATTTTCATAGAAAAAAATTCAGATTTTGCATTGGGTTAAAAAATTTAGAAATTCACATTGGGATAAAAATCCAAAATATGCATTGGGACAAAAATTTTAAAATCGAAATGCGGTTAACGACAACTTATTTTTTATGATTTTTAACCTCTTAATTGGTCCCTTTTTTGTTTTAAAAAATTTTTTTAAATACATTTTTGGTTGTATTGTCATCCATTTCACGTAATTTTGTTGGTAAAAGGACTTTTTTGTAAAATATTTAAAGAATTAAACATCATCCACAAAACATTCAGGTGAAGGAAACCCGAATTGGAATATTTTATAAAATTTTTGGTGATCGGATTTTTTTATAATTTTTTTATGATTTTTCATGTGTACATAATTTAAATTGAATTTTTAAAAATTTTTCTAATATTTTTTTCTGTAATTTTAGGTCATTGGGAAATCTGAGTGACTCGAGTATACCAAACGACGGACCTCCGTCATATTCACGAACACCGCATTCCGTGGCAGATTCCTTACCAATTCCATCTGTTGGCTCGCCAGCAAGTGCTGCGCCGTCTCCCATGCTCGATTCCGCACTTTCGCAGGCTTCTGTTCCGCCAGCTGATCAAGTAAGTGAATTTTTTTTCCCTTAAAAATTTTAGTTTTTTATGATTTTTTTGTATTTTTAGCTCCTTCCCGGCATGTCGCCGCATCCACAAAGCATCCATACCCCGATGAGCGTTCAACCAACAACGCCTTCGCTCCAAGAACAACTCGACAAGAATACTCCGGCAGCGACACCAACGGATCAGCTAACGCCAAAATGCGTGCCGCCCGAATCGCCTTACACGCAAACCAATTTATCGAGTATTGAGCCTCCGCAACAGCTGCTCTCGACATCTTCAGCAACTCCGAATCCCAGTACGGGGTCGAATAACGGCGGAAATCCCGCTGGAATGACTCCAACTTCGACGAGTGGCGCAAGCGGCGTCGAAACTCCCGGAAAATTGCTCGAAAATGTCAAAATGGAAGCTGGATCGGGTCCATATAGTCAACGTCCCGACTCGCCGAAACCTTGTATCTCGATGTCGTTACTCAAACGACCCGTTTTATCGTCACGCGACTACGAAACCTTGTCCGATGACTACACGAAACCGCGTCAATTGCTTTACGATTACTCGTCGTGGGAGGCGTGGATGAACCATCCCGTGAAACGTTTCAAGCCGAACGACGATAAAGCTGCTGCGGATGCCAAACGCTCGCAATCCATGAATTTGTACGCCGACGAGATCAGAAATGTCGAACAATTGCCGGAACAAGTGCTTGCCTTACCGAACAACATCATGGCAGAGGCCCCAATTAAGACGGAAACGGGAAAAAGTGACACCGAAAATGGCGTCACGATCAAAACGGAACCCGCAGACGATCATTCAGCGGGAAATTTGTTCACAATTGAGGGTTTGCAGCCTTCGTACAAGGATTTGGATCAAATTTTTGACAATTCTGATGATGCAAGTAACGAAGATGTGGTGAGTTTTCCTTGAAAAATCTCATTTTTGAACAAAATTTTAACAAAAATTTCTTGTAGTTGCAAATGCACACACCTCCAGCTTCGAATAAATCTCCCGGAACGTTCGACGATAACAAACGAACGCTGTGCGGAAGTCATAATACAGGAATTTTGGGCACGGCGGAGCTGTCGAAAATGTTTCCGACGCCTCCGAGTTTGGAACATCATCCAAATTGTAGCCCCTATGGAAGCGGAATTTCTGATTTAATCTTGAGCGAGTACAATGAAGGACCGAAAATCAAACAAGAAATTTATCCGAATTTGGGAAGTCCGACACCGGAAACTATTGAGGTATGAATTATTTTTATTTTACTTTATAAAAATATTTTTTTAATGTTTTGCTTATCAAAAATGCAAAATTTAAAAAAAAATCATAAAAAAGGCAAAAAAAAATATTTTTTTTTTTCAAAAATTATTTAAAGTTTAATTTTTAAAAATTTAAGAAAATATTTTAAAAATTAATTTTGAAATTTAATTCAAAATAATTTAATATGTAATTTAAAAATCTCAAATTAAATTAAAATTTATTTTACAAAATTTAAAAAATTAAATAAAATTACATAAAATTTAATTTTTTCGCTATGAAAAATTAAAAAAAAAAAATTTTTTGAAAAAAATTTATAAAAAATTTAGCAATGTTAGTTTGTAGAGCTATTTTAATTTTTGATTTTATTTTTTTTTATAAATAAATGAAAATATTAGAGCTTTTATTAAAACTTTTGCCTATTCAAAAATTTATTTAATTAATATTATTTTCTTTAAAATATTTTTCATAAAACATTCAAAATTTAAAAAAGTTAAATAAAATCAAGGTCTAAATTATTTGAAAATATTTTTTTTTTATTTTAAAAAATTAATTTTTTACAAAATTTTATTTTTGCCACACGATTGATTTTTTTTTAAATTAAGATTTATTTTATTATTTATTTTTTTTTTAATTTTATTTATTTTTTTTTTAATTTTTTTTTTTTTTTATTAAAAAATTTTTTTTTTAATTTTTTTTTTTTTTAAAAAAAAAAATTTTTTTTTTTTTTTTTTAAAAAAAATTCAAAATTTTTTATTTATTATTATGTTTTAAAAAATTCGAAAAAATTAAATTAAAATTAAATTTTTCACGAAATTTAGTGAGTTTTTTGCCTTACAATATTTTTTTTCTTGAAAAAATATTTGAGAATTAATTTTTTATTTATTTTTTTAAAACAAAAATTTAAAACTTTAAAAAATATTTTCGAAAAATTAAAAAAAAAATAATTTTTACTAAACTTTTTTTTCAAAAAAATAAAAAAAAAAAAAAAACAAAATAAATAAAAATATTATTTAAAAATATTAAAATAATTTAATTAATTTATTTTTTCTTTATTTTTCAGGATTGGTCCTACGTTTATCAACCACCGATGATTTGCAAGTTTGTCGGCTCGAGCAAATACGCTCCGTTGCCGAATCTTCCGAGTCAAACGATGATTCCCTCTGGTTTCATTTACAAGCCTTCTTGGCAACAACAACAACAACCCAAACAAGCGCCCGCCTCAAAGGCAATCGACAACAAATCCGCCGGAACATCATCTTCAACCGCAACTGACTCTTCCAACGCCCTCGTGCCCGCTTCCATGTCATCGTCAAACCCCAAAAGTGTTCCTCCGCCACGTCAACACACGCCAAATCCATCACAAGCCATGTCGCAAGGTCCTTTGTCGCGTCCGCCATCCTTACCAAACACCATGGGCGGCGCTCAAGGAGGCTTCAATCCCGCCGTGATGGGAATGCGTCCTCGCATGTCACCAATTTCGCCCGCGATGATGCAACAAAGCGGCAATTTTGGCGGAAATACGCCCGGAAGTGTCAATAGCCCCATGACTTTTGCAAATCGAACGCCTATTCCGCCGCCGCCGCCATACGATCAAGCTGTAGCGAGTCCGGCAACAAGTACTTCGTCGTATTTGAATCATAATCGGTTCTCAAATGACCCGGGAACGCCATCGGTAACAAGATCCCCGGAGGCAAATGCACTTTTGGTGAACATTTTGTTGTATGACACCGCCTTAAATATCTTCCGGGATCACAATTTCAACAGTTGCACGTTGTGCGTTTGTAATGCCGACGGCAAAAAGAGCGTCGGAAATATTCGAGGATCGGATTCGGGGATTTATTTGCCGTTACCGAACACTTCCTTCAGCAGCGCACTGCAAAATGGCAATTTTTTGATGGATTCTCCGGCAAATGGGCAATCAAGTCACAGCGGAGGGTACGTGGATGACGATCCAATTGACTGCAAATGTGGCTTCAGTGCTGTCGTAAATCGTCGTTTGGGACATCGTTCGGGTCTTTTCTACGAAGACGAGATGGAAATTACAGGATTAGCGGAAGATCCCGCCGGTTACAAGAAAACTTCGTTACTTCAGTTGCTGATGGGACGTGCAAGAAACGACGGAAATTCATCTCTAAGTGACTTGGAGACAATTCCTTTGATGATCATGGACTTGTTACGCGACCAATGTTGCGTCATCCAAAATTGCAGCTCTTCCGTGATGCGTGCAATTCGGAATTTCAAGTCGATTGAAACTGCCGTTGCCAAAGCAAATGCCATTTATAACGTACTCGAGTTCACGGATGCCCAGGAAATCATCACACTTGCCCTCGAACAAAGTCGTTGCAGTTTCGAGGCAACCCAGAACCCAGTTTTGTGCAAAATGGATCTCGAACCGTACGGAAGTTCGCGTCGTTTCAAGACCAACATCGTCAATGTGCATAAATGGCCCTTTTATCGTGCCGGTGGTCCGCATACGAATCTCGATATCGTTCGAATTATGAAATCGATGCAACCCTTGCTGCAAGATGCCTTTCACAAAAAATGCACAACTCGGCTGTGGGATGCTCCGTATACCGTTCAAGGTCCTCTCACATGGCGACAATTTCATCGATTGGCAGGCAGAGGAACGGGGCAATGTGAGCCGCAACCAATTCCGTCAGTTGTCGTGGGACACGAAAAAGATTGGTTGTCAGTGGCGCCGTATGCCATTCAGCATTGGGATAAATTGTTGCTCGAACCGTATTCGTATCCGAGAGATATTGCGTATGTCGTGCTGTGTCCGGATAATGATTATATCGTGAATAGGGTCAAAATGTACTTTAAGGAGCTCAGTACGACGTACGAGATGTGCAGATTAGGTAAGAAGAGATTTTTTCTTTTGACATTTATTTTTAATTTTAAAAGTAAAAATTTAATTATTTTTTTTATTTAAAAAAAATTATTCTTTTTTTTCAAAATTTTCATAATTTTTTTTTTCCAAAATAATTTTTAATAATTCATAAATAAATTTAAATATTTGTTGTTTTCTAAAAAAATTTTTAAAGTCAAAGATTAAATTATTTTTTTTTTATTTTTTTAATTAATTAACTTTATTTTAACCCTCTGATAAGTTTTTATTAATTTGGAGCAAAGTTTGACAAAAATGACTTTGACAAAGTTTTTGACACAGTTTTTGATTTAGTTTTGCTCTTGTTTTAGTTTTCAAATCAAAACTATGTCAAAGAAAAAATTTTTTTTCAAATAAAATTTAAAAATGATAAATTTGTTTTTTTCTTGATTTAGTTTTCAAAACAAAACTATGTCAAAGAAAAATTTTTTTTTCAGTTTCAATTTTTTGGCAGTTTTGAGTTACAAAATGATTAAAAATGATAAATTAGAGCCCTCTGTCAAATTTTTATCCATTTTGAGCAAGATTTGACAAAAAAAAATTATTCAAAGAAAAAATTTTTTTTTCAGTTTCAATTTTTTGGCAGTTTTGAGTTACAAAATGATTAAAAATTAAAAAAATTTTTTGCATTTTTGACACAGTTTTTTTGCTCTTGATTTAGTTTTCAAAACAAAACTATGTCAAAGAAAAAAATCAATTTTTTGGCAGTTTTGAATTACAAAAATTAAAAATGATAAATTAAGCCCTCTGACACATTTTTATCCATTTGGAGCAAGATTTGACAAAAATTGCTTTGACACAGTTTTTGACACAGTTTTTTTGCTCTTGATTTAGTTTTCAAAACAAAACTATGTCAAAGAAAAATTTTTTTTTCAGTTTCAATTTTTTGGCAGTTTTGAGTTACAAAATGATTAAAAATGATAAATTAGAGCCCTCTGACAAATTTTTATCCATTTGGAGCAAGATTTGACAAAAATTGCTTTGACACAGTTTTTGACACAGTTTTTTTGCTCTTGATTTAGTTTTCAAAACAAAACTATGTCAAAGAAAAAATTTTTTTTTCAGTTTCAATTTTTTGGCAGTTTTGATTTACAAAATGATTAAAAATGATAAATTAGAGCCCTCTGACAAATTTTTATCCATTTGGAGCAAGATTTGACAAAAATTGCTTTGACACAGTTTTTGACACAGTTTTTTTGCTCTTGATTTAGTTTTCAAAACAAAACTATGTCAAAGAAAAAATTTTTTTTCAGTTTCAATTTTTTGGCAGTTTTGAGTTATAAAATGATTAAAAATGATAAATTAGAGCCCTCTGACAAATTTTTATCCATTTGGAGCAAGATTTGACAAAAATTGCTTTGACACAGTTTTTGACACAGTTTTTTTGCTCTTGATTTAGTTTTCAAAACAAAACTATGTCAAAGAAAAAATTTTTTTTCAGTTTCAATTTTTCGGCAGTTTTGAGTTACAAAATGATTAAAAATGATAAATTAGAGCCCTCTGACAAATTTTTATCCATTTGGAGCAAGATTTGACAAAAATTGCTTTGACACAGTTTTTGACACAGTTTTTTTGCTCTTGATTTAGTTTTCAAAACAAAACTATGTCAAAGAAAAAAATTTTTTTCAGTTTCAATTTTTTGGCAGTTTTTTAAAATGATTAAAAATGATAAATTAGAGCCCTCTGACAAATTTTTATCCATTTGGAGCAAGATTTGACAAAAATTGCTTTGACACAGTTTTTGACACAGTTTTTTTGCTCTTGATTTAGTTTTCAAAACAAAACTATGTCAAAGAAAAATTTTTTTTCAGTTTCAATTTTTTGGCAGTTTTGAATTACAAAATGATTAAAAATGATAAATTAGAGCCCTCTGACACATTTTTATCCATTTGGAGCAAGATTTGACAAAAATTGCTTTGACACTTTGACACAGTTTTTTTGCTCTTGATTTAGTTTTCAAAACAAAACTATGTCAAAGAAAAAAATTTTTTTCAGTTTCAATTTTTTGGCAGTTTTGAGTTATAAAATGATTAAAAATGATAAATTAGAGCCCTCTGACACATTTTTATCCATTTGGAGCAAGATTTGACAAAAATTGCTTTGACACAGTTTTTGACACAATTTTTTGCTCTTGATTTAGTTTTTAAAACAAAACTATGTCAAAGAAAAATTTTTTTTTCAGTTTCAATTTTTTGGCAGTTTTGAGTTATAAAATGAATAAAAATGATAAATTAGAGCCCTCTGACAAATTTTTATCCATTTGGAGCAAGATTTGACAAAAATTGCTTTGACACAGTTTTTGACACAGTTTTTTTGCTCTTGATTTAGTTTTCAAAACAAAACTATGTCAAAGAAAAAAAATGATTAAAAATGATAAATTAGAGCCCTCTGACAAATTTTTATCCATTTTGAGCAAGATTTGACAAAAATTGCTTTGACACAGTTTTTTTGCTCTTGATTTAGTTTTTAAAACAAAACTATGTCAAAGAAAAAATTTTTTTTCAGTTTCAATTTTTTGGCAGTTTTGAGTTACAAAATGATTAAAAATGATAAATTAGAGCCCTCTGACAAATTTTTATCCATTTGGAGCAAGATTTGACAAAAATTGCTTTGACACAGTTTTTGACACAGTTTTTTTGCTCTTGATTTAGTTTTCAAAACAAAACTATGTCAAAGAAAAATTTTTTTTTCAGTTTCAATTTTTTGGCAGTTTTGAGTTATAAAATGATTAAAAATGATAAATTAGAGCCCTCTGACAAATTTTTATCCATTGGGAGCAAGATTTGACAAAAATTTTACACAGTTTTTGACACAGTTTTTTTTGGTCTTGATTTAGTTTTTAAAACAATACTATGTCAAAGAAAAATTTTTTTTCAGTTTCAATTTTTTGGCAGTTTTGAGTTACAAAATGATTAAAAATGATAAATTAGAGCCCTCTATTTTTATCCATTTGGAGCAAATTTGACAAAAATTGCTTTGACACAGTTTTTTTTGCTCTTTATTTAGTTTTTAAAACAAAACTATGTCGAATTTAAAAAAAAATTTTTTTTTCAGTTTCAATTTTTTGGCAGTTTTGAGTTATAAAATGATTAAAAATGATAAATTAGAGCCCTCTGACAAATTTTTATCCATTTGGAGCAAGATTTGACAAAAATTGCTTTGACACAACACAGTTTTTTTTGCAGTTTTGAGTTATAAAATGATTAAAAATGATAAATTAGAGCCCTCTGTCAAATTTTTATCCATTTAAATTCTTGATTTAGTTTTCAAAACAAAACATGTCAAAGAAAAATTTTTTTTTCAGTTTCAATTTTTTGGCAGTTTTGAGTTACAAAATGATTAAAAATGATAAATTAGAGCCCTCTGACAAATTTTTATCCATTTGGAGCAAGATTTGACAAAAATTGCTTTGACACAGTTTTTGAAACAAAAACTATGTCAAAGAAATTTTTTTTTCAGTTTCAATTTTTTGGCAGTTTTGAGTTATAAAATGATTAAAAATGATAAATTAGAGCCCTCTGACAAATTTTTATCCATTTGGAGCAAGAATTTACTAATTTACTAATTCACCTTATTTATTTTTTTATTCCTCAGGTAAACACGCCCCCATCCGACAATGGGACGGAATTTGGCGCGTTGGAGCAAAAACAAACGTCAAAACCGACCAAATTGACGATTGGTTTGGATTAATGGGCAACAGTAAAACAGCTGAAACTCTCAAACTCTACGCTCAAGCATGCCAAAATCTACTTACTCCTTACCTGTGCAAAGTCCCTGGAGATCGTACTTTACTCGATCCTCCTGATCCGCCGAGCAAAGATCACAAAGAACGTCCCATGCCGAGTCCAATGCCTCCGCCTCACACTCCTGAACCCTCAGGTCAAAGCTCTTCAACAGGAACTTGCGACAAAGCGCCAAGTACCCCAAAAAGCGAACAAGAAGGCGAACGTGACACTTTGAACGCTTCAAATCAATCAACGCATCAAGCTGAGCCCTTAAGTCATCACGACACTGGAACAGGAAATCCGCCGCATATCGTGATTTATCTCGTGGAACCTTTCACTTGCGGCTCAGATTCGACTGAACTTCAACGATTGGCTTGCTTGAGTTTGTTACGGTGTTACTCGAATATCCTTGCGTCGGTGCCTGAATCAATCAAAGCGAATATCAGTGTTCAAATTATATCGCAAGAGAGCATTATTGAACTTGGGCGATCACGAAGTCGGATCAGATTTAGTGATCACATGCGATATTTAGCCTTAAGTATCTTCTCCCAGTCACGCCGCATGATGATTCATACGAACAACATCAAAAGTCTCACGGGTTTCGGAACTGCTGCTGGCATCGAAGACTTCCTCAAGCACAAAGAGGAGAAACAAAAAATTCCCTACAAACTTTATTCGCCGCCCTACATCCTGTCGTCGCAACACGAACGTCTCCAGAAGACCGAATCCTTCGGACAAGCGAGCATCGAGCAACAAAGTTCCGTCATGTATTGCAATTATTGTCTCAGCGAAGACCAATCGTGGCTTCTTGCCGTCGCGACAGACGATCGCGGTGAACTTTTGGAAACAGCAACAATCAACATTGACATCCCGAATCGCACGAGAAGGAAAAAAGCTTCCGCACGACGAACTGGCTTGCAAAAATTAATGGATTTCATCTTGGGCGTCATTTCGCAAAGCACAACGCCGTGGCATCTGGTCATCGGAAGAATCGGTAGAATTGGGCATGGCGAGCTCAAGGGATGGAGTTGGCTTCTGTCAAAGCAAAATCTGGTCAAAGAATCGAAACAACTGAAGGATTTGTGTAAACAATGCTCCTTGATGTACCCGAATGCAGTCCCGAGCATCTTGAGTGCATGTTTGATAACTCTCGAACCTGATTCCGCATTGAGAATTATGCCCGATCAATTCACTCCAGACGAAAGATTCAGTCAAATTTCCATGCAAAGTCCTCTTTCGACGCCGCAAGATGTCACGTGTTCGCATATTTTGGTATTTCCCATCAGTGCGGTGGCTCAAGTAAGCTAAACAAATATTTTTTTCTTATAAAAAACAAGTTTTAATAATTAATTTTTTAATTGCAGTCCTACACAAATGCCTTTAAGGAAACGCAGGAACCGGGAGTGCTCGATGACGATGATCTCTTTGCGGGCATTGAAGACGGCGGAGATGAAGATATGGACAGTATTAACAATTTAGGTGATATTTTCGATGGATGGGGAGATGGTAAGTTGATTTTTTGAGTGTTTTTAGGGGAAATTGTTAAAAATTTTTTTTTGTAGCAAATGATCCAATGCCTCAGTCAAGCCCAACGGGACATGATCGAATAATGGATACAGGCCTTGATGACAATACGAATAGGATGAGTGTCGGCATCGATGGTTCCAGTTGCGGGCAAACGCGTAACGGAATGGAAAGTGAAAATGTAAGTTTTGACTCAATTTATTATTTTTTTTTTAATTTTGAAAAAAAAGTGATAAAATGTATGAAAAAAATATTTGAGCAAATTTAAAATTAAAATTTAAAAAAAAATAAAATTTTTATAAAAAATAATTTTTTAAAAATTATTAATTATTTTAATTAATTATTAAAAAATTTTTATTAATTAATTAAAATTTTTTTAATTTAATTTTTAAAAATTTTGAAAAAAAATATTTTAAAAATCAAAAATTAAAAAAAAAATATTTAAATAAATTAAAAAAGTAGAATTAAATTTTTAAAAAAATTAAAATTTTAAGAAATTATCAGAAAATATTTAAATAAATAAATTAACTAATTAAAATATTAAAATAAAATTAAAAATTAATTTAAATATTTTTTTTCAATCTAAAATTATTTTTTTTTAAATAAAATTTATTTTTTTTTTAAATTAAATTAAATATTTTTAAATTAAATTAAATTTTAGATTTATTTTTAGATTATTTTTTTTTTTTGCGAAAATTGAGGAATTAAATTATTAATTAAATATTTAAATATTTGTCAAATTAATAAATTTTTTAAATTGCAAATTCTGACAATTTTATTATTTTTATTGAGATAAAAGCTTGTTTTTTAAATTATTATTTAATTTTTAATACACCAATTTTGTAAAAACTTAAAAAATTATTTTAAAAATATTTTTTTTTCTGTTTAGATTTCTATGAACTCATTTTTTTTTACTTTTTAAAAAATCTTAAGAAAATATGATTTTTTTTTAAATTTGTGCAATCAGAAACATTTTTGAATTTTTAAAAAATTATAAAAAGAAAATTTACTGAAAATAATATAAAATTAAGTGAATTTTTTATAATTTCATACATTTTATCAAATTTTTTTCTAAATTTTCTCTTAAAAAAATTCAAAAAACCAAAAACTTACCTTTCAAATCCACTTTCAGGTTGGTCAAGTACTTCAACAACCCCTCGCCTTGGGCTATTTAGTCTCTACCGCGCCCACGGGTCGCATGCCATCGTGGTTTTGGTCTTCGTGCCCGCACCTCGAGAACGTTTGTCCCGTGTTCCTACGTACTGCGCTGCACCTGCATTGCTCCAACATTCAGCTGAACAACGAGGAAGACTCGATAAATCCGCAGCCCTCTGCCACGGGACATCCGCTCGATTCGCCACTCACCGCAGACGTCCTTCGGTACATCCTCGAAGGATACAACGTCCTTTCGTGGCTTGCCCTCGACTCGAATACGCATGACAGACTCTCTTGTTTGCCGATCCACGTGCAAGTTCTCATGCAATTGTACCACATGATTGCGGCGCTTGCTTAAAAAAATAATTGTTGAAAATTTTCAAAAAACGTAAAATGAGAAAAAGAAGAAGAAAAATCTGTGATAATAGGATAAAAAAAATATTGAACATTAAAACACATTAGCAATTAATTAAAAGAACAACTTAAAAATTTATATTTAAAAAATGACTATGATATTTAAATTATATATTGCAAAAAAAAATATTTAAAAACCGTAGGAAATTTTAATTAATTAAAAATTACATTAATCGTAAAACAAAAAAATAAATACTAAAAAATAAAAATAATCATTAAAGACACAAACAAAATATTAATAATTAAAAAAAAAATAAAGCATACACAATTTATGCATTAATTAATTATAATTATTAAAATAATTATAAAAATAGCCCTATAGGAGACATTTTACTTATAAGTAGTGAATTGATTAAAAAAATGATATCCAAACTTACTATTAAGTAATTTTTAGGGCCCACTAATTATTGTCTAAGATAAGGGTGTTAGTACATTATTAAACAATTTAAATAATAATGGTAAGATTTGTATAACTTTTAAGAAAAGAAAAAACCATAAAACTAATATTATTATTATTATTATATATTAATTATTATTATTATTTATATACCAAAATTTTTATAGCAAAAAAAATCCCGTCATGTGTCTTGTTTCTAAAAATATTTTTTAGTTAATTTATTACAAATTTTCTCCCTTCTATTTTTAGTATTTTATTTCAAAATTAGCAATTTTTTATTAATTTTATTATTTTTGTGTAAAATATTTTTTATATACTTTTAAATAATATTATTATTTTATAAACAAATAAAAACTTTTTTTTATTGGAAAATTTTATAAAAAAAAATATTTTTCTTTTTTTTTTGTATCATATAATATTAAAAAATAAATTTCAATGAAAAAAAAATCGGTTTCATAAAAAATTTAAATATTTTCTTTTATTTTATTTTTTTTACAAATTATCAAAGTTCTGCTTCCGTTGACCTTCCGTTTCGTTCTTCTTCCACAAAATTTTTGTTTTTCCGTAATTTTTAATTAAAATAATGAAAAATAATAAATATTTGTAAATTTGGGGCCAAAAACCGAAGAAATCATCATCATTCATAAACATATTTGTACGTATCTGCAATGCGCATCTTCCTTTCAATTCTTGTCTAGTTCCTCCAGATCAGATCCAGATCCAGATTGATGAACAATTACGAAGAATGCAAGAGACTAAACGTCAATTTAAAACAATTAATTATTGATTATTGAACAAAAAAAGTGTAAAACACTCAAAATCTGACCAATCATGTCCTTTTTATACTTACTACAGGTAGCATTTGTAAATATTTATTGATACATATTAATGATTGTATACTATAATATATGAAAAAAAAACTTTTATTAACAAAACAAAATTAAATAATATTAAAAAAAGAAATAAAACACCGATTTTTTATAAGTTTTCATTGAAAATTTTATAATTTTATACTGATCAATATGAATTTTTATTAAAATTATGATAATTTTTAATAATTAATTAAAAATTATTATAATTAAATTTTCATATTGATTTTTATTACGCATAAAATTACATAAAAAAATAACATTTTTGCACTTTTTCAAAATTATATTTTTATTAATAAAAAAAATAAACAAAAATTTTCTACATCTACACATGCAACTGTTTTAAAACAAATAAAAATTACTTGAAAAAAATGTAAATATATACATTTTGTATAAACAATATAAATATTTTTAAATGTTATATACTGAAATGAAAAAAACTAATAAATGATTATTATTATTAAATAAAAAAAAACTAAAAATATTTAAACAACAAGTAATAATAAAATGAATGACAAACATCCCAAAAAAATATGTTACACAAAAAATAAACAACACACACCCATTATTACCTACCTTACTACTACATTATTATAAAATAATGAATAAATACAACTTAAAAACATTTATTATTAGTAATAATAATATTATAATGCAGTAAATTAATAATGATGATGAAAAAACAATTATTATAACAGTTAATTTTTAAAAAAGTTACAGAAAAATGTAGGCCAAATTGTGTAAAAAAAAATACAAAAATAATAAACTTAAAAAGTACATAATTAATAATAATTAATTATTTAAACATAAAAAACATGAAAGAAAAAAATATATAAAAATAATCAAAAAATGAAAGTTTTTGTTCTTTGCCTTCTTCTTCTTTAGACTATCAACTGCTGTGATTTCTGGTCCCCTAGTCAAAAAGTCATATTTTGTCATTTTTATGATCATTGTGATACATTCGTGACTGTAAGTATGGCGTCGTTCATTGACGGTATTATAAAACTTAAGGCATCCTTAAAGAATTTTTCAAAGAAATAATTTAAACTTTTAATGTTAATTTAAAATCTTAAAATTTTTTACTTTTACTAAATTTAAATTCATATAAGTCTTTGGAGTTTTTTTTTTTTGCAGAATTTCAATTTTTTAGTAGGTTAGGAAGAAAGGTAGGTTAGGAAGGTTTTGAACCCAGATGCAAGGATTATTTTTAACCAAATTTAAACGTATTCTAATGACGAACTGAACATTTTATCATTAATAAAATGGTCAACTGCTTGTTCATGGAAGGTAAAACTCTAAGTAAAAAATTAAAAAAAAAATTATTTCTTAATGGAAATGAAGACTTCCAGAAGAATTTGTAACTTTCTACTTCATCATCAATTGGGAAAATGTGTTCTGTATATCTTGAGCTTGGTTTTTTTGAAGTATCTAATTGCTCACATATAATATGAGCTCAACTGATGATAGTTGATGCTCTTTAACTCCATTCCGCATTCTAAGTTGGTTTTATTCAGTCAGAAACACTTTTTTAGTTCTTATGATACTTATTGCTTCTTGATTCCAACAAATTTTACTTTGGGATCTTCTACCTCAAAAATTTTTAACTTGCGATTAACATTTCACTTTGGCTCTAAATTGAGCTTCGGTCATGATGTCTTATTAATTTACTTGAACTTGAAGGGATCCTCGAATTTTTTTTTAAATCTCTATGAAATTTTAAATGAAGATAAAGCCGTCATTTGTTGTCTTTCCGTTTTCTATTGGATTACCTGAAATAATAAAATTAAATGATGATTTTCGCCCATATTTCCCCCTCCATCGAAATTCAACCCCCTTCAACTTTCGACATCTTAAATGGATGACGCCTAATGATGTCAAAGATTCATGCTGTTCGTTTATTTATTTACAAAAGGAATTCATTTTTGACACCCTTACCATTATTTGTTCTACGAATGCTTCTTACTGTGTGTGAGTGAAAGTAATAAAAGGGTAATAAATGTCACGAAAAATATTACTTTGGAATAGGCGAACATGAAACTTGGAAGAAATTCGTTTCTTTGTTAAAAAATAAATTCTTCTTTTATATTTTTTTTCACTCAAAATAATTTTCTTAGGATTTATCGAAACTTTCATTGCCATCGATTGCTTTTAGTGCTGCCAATAATTTAGTTTTCTTCGCCGAATCGATACTTTTCTTCTTTTTCACGACTTGCACTTCGGTTTTTTTCTGCGGCGACGAATCTTTTGTCATTTCATCGCACATTTGGTCGAGAAAATATTCGTGTTTCATGGTGCTTTCTTTGAGTTGATGTTTCATGCGTTCCAAGTCCATTTGTTGTTCTTGCATCAAAACTTGGAAAACAGCTTCGTCCGATGATTGTGCGACAAGAACTTTATTTCCGGGCTCTCGTTTGGTCGTCGTTGTTGTTGTTGTTGTACTCGAAGCGACGGAAATTTGCATGCATTTGCTCATTTTTGCCTCGATTTCTTCAATGTGCTTTTTGTGGTCGGCAATGTCGCTGTTTTTGCGCGAAGTTTCGTGAAGCGGAGGTAATGGCGCGAACTCATTTTCCAACGAGGAAGCATCAAAAGCGTCGAGATGGTTGTTGTTCGTGAGAATTAACGATGGTTCAAGTGCTGAATCGAGCATCGGTTTGACTTGTTTCAATGGCAACTTGGAAGGAAGCTTTCCGGGCGAAGGATTTTTTGCATCGGGATCTCGCGGAAGAGGACTCAAGTAACGGGATTCGTGAGTTTTTTTGTTTGGAGAGACTTTGAATGGCTTGTCACCCTGAAAAAAAATTAAAATTTAAAAATTTTTGAAGAAAAATGAAGAAAAAAAGTCTTACTCGATCGAAATCTTCCGCTGAACGATTTCGCTGCTTTGAAATTTTGGCTCGATGGAACGTTGGAGATCCCTTCAAGTTCAAGGACTGTCAAAAAAATCAATTTTTTATAACTTTTCGAAAAAAAAATGTTGAAAATTACCTCAAATAAGTTGTTAAGACGCGCAATTTCGGCATGAGCTCGTTCCAATTTCCCGTAACATTCGCGATATTTTTGATTTTCTTGCTGCAGTTGCGTTTTAAAGCCTTTTAGTTCGAGTTGTAAGCGTCTTGCGAGTAATTTGGCATCCGTATCTTTCTCAATGAGTCGCTGTTCCAAGTCTTTCACGCGTTCTGTGAGTCTTTCTCTCTCCTCCAGGTTGCGATCTTTGTTCAATTGCATCAAATGTTTGTTCTGATCACTAATTGACAACAAAATTGCGTCTTTTTGCTTGATTTTTTCCGTCAATTCCTTGTTTTGTGCCTTCATTGTGCGCACTTTTGTCTGCCAAACGCGCAATTCTTCGGCATGCGAGTTCAGGAGTTGAGGTAAATCCGCATTTGACCTTTCATACTTCGACAATGCCGAATCCTGACGTTTGTGGATTGCTTTCAAGAGACGATTTTCCGTCGTAAGTTCCTAAAAAAATTATTTTTTTATGAAAATTCGCTTAAAAATATAAAAAATCTTACCGCAATATGTTGCCTTGCATCGTTCAACTGATTCTGCAACTGCTTCACGCGCAACATTTTTGCCGAAATCACTCGTTGCCGCACGTCATTCGATCCGGCGATTATTGAAGCAGCGCGATTTCCGACTTTTCGGCGATTCAAGACGCTCGTCGAGAGTTTTGTTGAACTTGTGGATGAATAAATGCTGGGCTCCATTTTGGCAAGAACGGGCGCCGTTGTGCCAGATGATTTGCTGGAAAAAAATAAATATTTTGGAAAAAATGTGAGAAATTAAACAAATATCCTCGGCGTTACTATGGGAGATGATCAGTATAGTGCAATAAGTGCAGTTTTTATGTGTAGGACACGAGTATGGATGGTTGTCAAAACAACAATTTTTAACGACTACTAAGAGTTTAAAGAATGGAAAAGTGCATAAAGTTAAAAAGAATTGAATGGTGAGTGTGAAGTTTGGACTTTTTTAATGAAAAATAATTACTTTTCAAAAATTTTTTATGAGAAATTAAAAATTTAATTTAAAAGATTAAAAGTTTAGATTAAAATTTGAGTAACTTTTTCAAAATTATTGAAAAATTAACAATTATTAAAAAATTAAAAATTATAATTAAATTTAATAATTAGGTATTTAATTAAAAAAAAAATTTACCTAATTCTTTGAAAATTATTGAATTTTAATTAATTTTCAATCATTAATTAATTAATTTTTATTTATTTTTTTTAGACTAAAATTCTTATTTTCTCAAAAAATTAAATTTTAAAAATTTGTAATATTTTTCTTAAATTTTCATATAAAAATTAATGTGACAAAATTTAGATTTATATGAGTTTTACTATTTTAAAAAAATTTTTTTTCAAACGAAATTGAATTAAAATTTCTGCAAAAAAAAAATTGAAGAACATAATATGAAATTTATTGATTTTAAATAATTTTTTTGGTATTATTTTATTTATTTTTTTATTATTTTGTTTTTGTTAAATTTTAAATTATTTATTGAATTTATTTTAAATTATTATTTTTTTTAATTTTACTATTATTTAAATTAAAAAATATTGAAAAATTTTAAATTTTGTCCAAAGAATTATTTTTATTTTGTTAAAAAGATTCAACTTTTTTAAATTTAAATTTAAAAAAAATAAATTAATAAAATCTCTTAAATATTTAAAATATTTTTTAAAAAAATTTTCATGAATTATTTAATATGAAAAATAATTGAAAATTATTAAAAAACTTAAAAATAATAAAATTATTTTAAAAAAATAATTATTTAAGAAAAGAAAATTAATTCACACAATTCTTTAAAAAATTATTGTATTTTATAAAAAATATTTTAAATTTAATTTATTTTAATTTTTTAAATTATTTTTAATTAATTAATTCTAATTAATTTATTTTTTTAGACTAAAATTTTAATTTTTTTTTTTTAAATTTTTATTTTATAATTTTTAAATCTTTTAATGTATATTTTTTTAATTTTCTTAGTAAAATTATTTTTATTAATATTCCACAGTAACTCCGTCTCAAACTTCACACTCCCTACCAACAAAGATTTATGACTGATGAACACGTGCAAAGGGGGTTGATACCCACACATACACACAAAAAGAGCATTCAACTGACAAGAAACCCTGCAACGTTAATTACCATTTCGAATTTCGTGAGAAAATTCACACAAAAATTGCATTCATGCCAAAGAAAAGCAATTAAAACTTTCTGAAAAGTAGGTCAGCGATGGAAATTCCATTTAAAAACTCATCATTTTTGCGCCAACATGACGCATCAAAACGAATCTGATCACCTTTGGAGTCAATAACGGAACATTTTTCGGTGTCACCAGCGTAAAAATCGTCCTTGAACTTCACATGACTCGTCTGATTAACGATGCCAAAGCAGGTAATGTCCAAGTTTTATGCAAAATTTAATTAATTGAATTCACCGGAGGGGTCACCAAAGTTTAATCATGACATTAAAATATCTTCGGATTTTACAACTTTGCACTCTGAGACGAAAATTTGTTGAAATTACGTCAGAAAATCGCGTGTCACTGGAATTTCAGGTGAAATAGCTCCTAATTGAGCAAATCCAACGGTAATTTAATAATAAAAATGTGATAATGAGATAATGAATGGTTCGCCTTTAATGACGTTATGTGTTCAAAAAGTGCTTAAAGTGCTCATTAATGTCCCATAAATGCGATAATTGATACTTACTCCTTTGTCGTTACGTGATTCCTTGCCACTGGAGCACTTCCGGAAATCGTTTGGATCTCTTTGGTAACTTGCTGCACGAGAACTGGCTCACTTGTGCCATTTTTCATCATCATCCTCGACGACTCGCGATCTAGGTCAGGGTTTCGTGAGGTTTCACACAAAAGAACCAACTTTCGATTTATTTTTCGCTTTTTTTGTTGCTTTTATGTGTGTTTGATTATTTATTATACAATCAATCAATCAACACCATTGTGCACCGAAATCAGAAGTTTGAACATTGCACACCGTGTCGAATTTACGAATGTCTCTAACTCGAAGTTAATTTCCGTAACTAAATCTCTTAAATTTTTAAGTAATTTTTAAAGACTTTACATAAAATGGTTTCGTTTAGGCCGAAAAAAAAGAAGCAGAACTATTCACGCGTTAAGTGCTCTTTACTTTCTGTTTTTCATTTACTTTGATTTTCGTTATCGGAGCCCCAATATCGCGGTGTTTACATGCATTCACGTTTGTTACAGTTGTTTATTTATCCGAGTTACTATTGGTAACTGGAAGTGAATTTTTTTTTTCGGCAATTCTCGTTGTTTTGTTGAATGTGTGGACAGAGGAAGAAGGTTTTTTAAAGTTTTCTTGTGTGTTGAATTTTTCAATGTGACATGCGTGCGCAAAAGAGGATTTTGTGAAGGTTTTTCTTCAGTGCATTTGCGAAAGTTTCATTTATTTGAGGAGATACTTTGCTCGATATTTTCGAAAATTTTAAGAAAAAAAAATTTTTTTTGAAAAATTTAAGAAACATTTGAAAAATTCTTCAAATTTTAAGAAATTATTGAAATAATCTTCGAATTTTCGAAAATTTGAAAAAATCTTCGAAAATTTGTGAAAATTTCGAAAGGATCTTCGAAAATTTGAGAAATTATTGACAAAAACTACAAACTTTCGAAATTTTTAAAGTTTCTTTAAATAATCTTTTAAAATTTGAGAAACTTTCGAAAAAAAATCTGTAATTTCGAAAATATGAAAAACTTCTAAAAGAATCTTCGAATTTTCGAAAATATGGGAAAATTTCAAAAGAATCTTTTAAAATTTCAATAATTGGTGACAAAACCTTAAAATTTTTGAAATTCTTTAAAATGTCTTAAACTTTCGAAATGATCTTTAAAAATTTCTTTACAATATCTTCGAATTTTCGAAAATTTGAGAATATTTTAAAAAACTTCGAATTTTTGAAAATTTGATATTTATTTATGAAAATTTTGAAAATTTGAGAAAATCCTTTAAAAATCTTCAAGTTTTCAAAAAATTTTAATGAATCTTCGAAAATTTAAAAAATTATTTAAAAAATCTTCAAGTTTTCGAAAATTTGAAACATTTTTGAAAGAATTTTCGAAAATTTGAGAAATTATTGAAAAAACCTTCGAGTTTTGCACAAATTTGCTAAAGAAATATTTTCTAATATTATTTTCGAAAATTCGAAGTCAATTAAAACTACACAAATTTTCGAAAAAATCTTTGCTGAGTAAAAAAAAAATTTAAAGAAATTTTCAACCATTTAACGCCATGCACCTTCCAGCATAAAGAGCAAGACCTTGACATCACACATTTCAATAATCACTTTATTTTATTTATATTCATTCGGAAATTTCGCAACAACCTCATCTTCATTATATTTATGAATAATAATCACAAAAGCATACATCGCTCTTCAATTACCTTTTTTTTCTCTTTGACCAACAAACATTACTCATTTTTGTAGTAAATTTTACAACTACTACTTGAGATTTGTGTGTCAGACAAATATTATTCAAAATGTAATGAATTACAAGAGTAGCAATGAAATTTATCGGCATACCTTTGAATTTTTTAACGCCTTTGTTGGAAAACGGTAGTCATCATCAGGGATGGATTTTGGAGGCTTTTGGTCCTTTGAATCAAGAATTTTTTGAATTTATTGCTTGGTTAAGATTAAAAAGTAAAAATTTTAAATTTCTTCAAATTTTCGAAAATTTTCAGAATCTTCGAATTTTCGAAAATCTTTAAAATATTCTTTATATTTTCGAAAATTTTGAAACAATCTTCGAAAATTTGAATTTTTTTCAATGAATCTTCGCATTTTCAAAATTTAAGAAATTCTTAAAGTTTCCTTCAAATTTTCGAAAATTTGAGAATTATTCGAAATAATTTTTCAATTTTCGAAAATTTGAGAAACTTTCGAAAGCATCTTCGAATTTTCGAAAATTTGAGAAATTTCGAATTTTTCGAAGTATTTCTTTGTTTTGGGGATGAAAATTTCATCCTGAATCCGCAACTGATGCATTTTCAGTTATTGGTCTTAACTCAACTAATATTGCAAAATGCAAACTGTCCTTCGGCAAAACTCATTTTTCTTTTGACAACTGCAAGAGAGAAAAAAAAACTCTAATTACTTTGCAAAAAATTTTTGCTACTGCGCTCATGACATTAAAAGGTAATAATTTGTTAAATCATCTATAAATTGTAAACTTTGGAACAACAATAGACAAAACGCGCGCCTTTATTGCTTGAAATTTTGTAATAATTTAATTATATCTGGACAAAAATTATCATTCTATTAAGCGATTCGTAATGGTTTTGCGCGGTAATTGTTCTTTTTTATTTGCACAAAAAACTACAATGTTTCTAAAATAAACAAAAGTCAAGTACTATTCAACTATTTTATGGCTTAATTTACCTGAAAAAAGAACTTTTTTTTCACCAAGAAGGATTTTAATGAAGAAATCTACGTTTTTTTTTTGCTGAAGTGCGTCACTGCCAACGAAGCCACGTGTGTTAATCGAGCATGAAATGGAGAGTAACGACAAAAAAATTACATCACCAAAAGCGCGACATTCGTAAAAAGTGTTAAAGTTCAAGATTGCGACGACGAAGAGATGTGCTAAAAAGTCATAAAAGCCAAAAAAAAAGTGTGGTCAACTGTCGAAATAGGTCATAAACAAATTTTTCTCATAAACACTTGTCTTGTCAGTCTGTCTTTTCGGTCATGTAACAACAACAAAGTAATAACACAAAAAGGCTCAATGAGATAAAAATCAATGTTTGTATGTTTGTTAATCATAAAAAAAAGAATTGAAATGTAATGAGTAATAACAAAAAAGTGACTTGCGGTGTGTGTGTTTCGTATGAATTTTTGTTTGTTCGTTTATGTTTTTATTATGACTTTTTTTTCTTTCGTTTTTCAGGTGATTTGGTACAATAAATAGCTCAAAGACGTTCATTGATAAATACGGTTCATAAGAAATTGAAATAAGATGGTAAGAGATTTTATAGAAATTTTAAAATGTGCATTGGGACAAAATTTTAAAATGTGCATTGGGACAAAATTTCAAAATGTGAATAAGGGCAAAATTAAAATTTCACATTAAGATGAAATTTGTGAATGTGTATTGGGACAAATTTTTCGAATGTGCATAAGGACAAACTTACAGAATGTGCTATGGGCTAATTTCAAAATATGCAATAGGGCAGAGTTAAAATTGTACATTGAGGTGCAATTTGTAAATTTGCATTGGGTTAAAACTTGTGAATGTGTATTAGAGTCGAATTAGAGTAATATTTTGGAATGTGCATTGGGCCAAAATCTTATAATGAGCATTAGGTTGCTATTTTTAAATATGTATTGGGGCAAAAACTTGAAATTTGCATTGGGTCATGAACATTACATCCCAATTTAAATTCTAAACTTATGTCCCAATGCAAATTTTGAACTTATGTCCCAATGCAAATTTTGAACTTATGTCCCAATGCAAATTTTGAACTTATGTCCCAATGCACATTCTGAAATTTTGCCCTAATGCACATTTTAAAATTTTAACCATTCATTACAGAGACATTTTGAAAAAATCAACCAAAAATATTCTAACAAATACCGAAAACAGCCTTATTGATTAAAATTAAACCTAAACAAACGTTAATTCAACACCTCTAACGCCTTTTTTGTTTATTCATCATTTTTCTTGTGCGTTTGTCTTGATTTATTAAGTGCATAAAAATACGTAACCTTACTCACATGCCATTTTTCAATTTACGCTTCAATTGTCTTTTTTTCATCCTCCACACTTATTTACTAAAATTACAGCAAATAAGTGCCTAAAATTTTTTTTTTACCCAATTAAGAAGAAAAAAGAGACGAGACCTTGCGCTTTTGATGATGTTCGACCTAATTGCAGTTCAGAAGCATCTTACTTTCACTCTTCTTGCTGCTTCGTAACACGCACAGGAAAACATTGTAAAAAAAAATAAATAAAAATTGTAGACGAAAAATAATAATCATCATCATTATTATTATTTATTACAATTATTTTTATATTTATGCAACAATTGTCGGTGATGGACAATTACGAGCATGGAAGGTGAAATCATAGAAAATTTGGATTAAATACAGTTAAAGCCCTTATTTGGGTGCCCTTTAAACATAATTGCGATCAT
This sequence comes from Culicoides brevitarsis, assembly GCF_036172545.1. Taxonomy (NCBI): domain Eukaryota; kingdom Metazoa; phylum Arthropoda; class Insecta; order Diptera; family Ceratopogonidae; genus Culicoides; species Culicoides brevitarsis. The sequence goes on along the minus strand of NC_087086.1, from coordinate 34,114,893 downwards.
TACCTTAATATTTTAAAATTTTAAAGTAAATACTTTAAAAAATGTTTTTAAAAAGAGAAAATAAAAAAAAATCACGAAATATTTATGGTAAAACTTAAAAAAAAAATATTTATTTTCTGAGATAAAATCACACATTTTTTAGGTCTTCTTACAAATAATTAATTAAACATTAACCTATTGAGCTAAGAACTTTTATTATAGTATTACATAATATTCAAACATTGTATTTGTTGTTTTCTGATGAATTTGCGTTGTAATGGTGACGAATTGGATTTTACAAGCTTCTGAACGATTTTATGTTTTTATGAGTTAAAATTTGTTTTTAAAGGAATTTTCAATTAATTAAAAATTGAGAGTTCAAGGAAGTTTTTGTTATTTTTTTGTATTGATGACAATTTTTTTTTTAGTTTTTTAAAGATGCTTTTAAATGAATTTCATCAAAAATTGAAATTTAATAAATTTTTTCATTGTAATTTTCATTTTAATTAATTCATAAAATTTAATTAAAAAAAAAAATATTTTTAAAAATCAAAAAAATATTTTTTCTGCTTAAACCACTATTTAAAAAAACAAATTATTGAAAATTTTTGCAAAAATATTTTTTTAAATTATTCAAAATAATTTTCTTATTAATTTGATTTTTTTCTTTATAATTTTTTTTAATGAATTTATTTAATTTTTCTTGTCTTTAGGAAAATATTCATTTAATAGTTTAAATTTTTATTTAAAAAAATAATTTAATATGTATTTATTTTTTTAATTTTTTATCAACTTTATTATCATTATTTTTAGTCAATAATCTAACTTTTAAACAAATCACAAAAAATATTTTTAATAATGAAAAAAATCTTTAAAAAATTTTTAAATTTTAGCAAAATCATTTTTTAATATTTTAAATAATTTTCCGATAATTTTAATTTTTCTTCATAAAATAATTAGAATTTTTTTAAATGAATTTCTTTTTTTTAGAAGAATAAACTTTTTTTATTTTTTTAAAAAAATTATTAAATATTTAATTTTTTTTTAATTAAAAAAATTTTTAAAAAATAATTATTTATTGATTTTTTTATAAAAAAATTTCAATATTAAATTTTTTTCAATTTTTTTATCAACAAATAATAATTAATATTTTTTAAGCCAGTAATTCAATATAATTTTTAGACAAATCACAAATTTTTTAAAAATATTTTTAAAAATAATTCCAATTTTTCACTTTCGATTATCTTAAAATTTTTAATTTTTTTTTAAATAATTTTTAATATTTTTTAACATTTTTTTTAAACATAATTCAGTTCATTTTTTATGAAATTTTAATTCTATTAATTTAAACATTTTTTTAATTTTTTTCTATCATAAAACACTCAAAATATGTTCCTCACTTTTGATATCACCACAATTCGTTGCATTAATTACACTTTCGATCATGTCACTCGTCACAAGATCAAAATTCGTGTTGACTTGAATTTGCACGGGAATCGTAAACGTATTGCTCTCATGACTCACTTGTTCAATTTTCATCGATTCCCTCTTACTTTTCCCCCGTTTCGCGTTAATTTTCATCGCATTTTCCGCTTGTTTCAGCTGTCTCTTAATCTGCTTCCGCACATGACTTTTTTGGTGTGTCGTGAGATGATCGCGTCTATAAAACCTCTTCGAACACTCGTTACAGGGAAAAGTTTTGCCCAAATCGCCACTGTGAATGACAAAATGGACATCCAAGTGTTCCTTCCGCTTAAAACTCTTATTACAAATTGAGCAACTAAAGGGACGTTCGTCTTTATGTCCCAATTTATGGCGTTGAATGTGTTCTTTGCGCTTCATTGCGACGCCACAAACCTCACAAATGAACCTCCGATCTGCCTTGTGCGAAATTAGGTGTCGTTCGAGCAAATGTTTGTCCGTGTATCCTAAATTGCATTGCGGGCAGCAATAAACTGATTGTCCTGAGTCGCCTTTGGTGATTTGAACTTGCACGGTTGGGCGTTTTTTCTTCACTTTTGGCGGTTTGGGAGGCTTTAAGGGCTTCAAACGTCTTTTTGGACGACGTTTTTTCTTGTTGGCAGCTACTTCATCGCCATTAAACGTCAAATATTCCTCCAAATCGCAACATTGCGTCTTCTGGATCAGATATTCGTTGAGCTCCGTGGGCCAAAATTCATCAGTGATCAAATCGGAAGTCGGTAAGTTCAACAAATCTTCGTCATTTTCCTTTTCAGAGCTCGTTGTGGCTTCCGTTGTGAGTTGGGCATGACTCAGGTGCATCTCCTGCGGATGAATGGCTTTCATGAGACTCTCCGCCGTGTGAATTTCCGTCATCTGAGTGTCATCCACGAAGTTTGAATTGTAATCAACAACCTCCGAAGGATTAAATTCCGGCATTATCCCCGGATTGATGACCGCAATCGTGAATGGCGTGACCAGAGACGAGTTTATCGTGTCCACGGAAGGCAAACTTTGCAACGGCGTCAACTCGGATCGCGAAAAAATCTCATTTTCCGCCGTGACGACATCCTCCTGCAACACGGGAAGGAAATGCGATTCGCCAAACGACTGCAACATCTCGAAATTCATCGTGTTCTGTGTCTCCTACTTAATATTTCGCTCCTACTTCTACTTAAAAAAAAACGTCAAATTTGTCGCGCGATTGTCTCAGAGCCGCGCACCGACACTCTTTTTGCGACTTTCTAAGAGCAAGTACTGACGCGTACTAATTGTCCGAGACATTAAGCTGAAATATCTGCTGCTGCTGCTGGTCGAGCGTTAGAGACCATCCATCCATACGGAAACGGTGCGATGCGAATACGTGCATGAGAAATCGTCGTCGTCGTTAGAGGATCGAACACACACACTTGCGTTCGCCGTTTTCTAATAAACACACAAATTTTAATATCAAACACAAATAAAATAGGCGAACAACAAAAAAAAATAATGAAAATTTCGACAATTCCAATCAAAAAGTGCTTGTACGTAATATTTGTCTACAATTACGGCAACTTCAACGGTAATTATAAGGGATAGAAAAAAACGGTTCCACACACACACAATGCAAGTCAAGCTGCTTTTTTTTTGTTTAAATGTCGAGAAAAATGTAATTTGTTCAAGCGTGTACCTTCGGATATAATTTTTAAGCTAAATCTTACGAATCACTAACATTTAGAGTACTTACATACTTGCTTAGACAAAATATGAATATAATAATTATAATCATTATAATTATGATTAATACGGTGACGAACTGTTAAAGAGGATTTTTTTTCAATGATTTTTACTAATTTTTAATGTCAAAATATTTTTTTATTTTTTTTTAAATTAAAAATAATAAATTTAATTTATTTTAATTTATTTAATTAAATTAATTTTAAAATAATAAATATTTAATTAAAAAAATACAATTTAATTAATTTTAGCAAATACCTTTTAATTTTTTTTAATAATTAAATATTTTTTATTAAAAAAATAAATTAAATATTATTATTTTTAGCAAATACTTTATTATTTTTCGCTTATTTTTAATTTTATTATTTTAAATTTTATTTTTAAAAATTTACTTAAGTTTTTATTATAAAAATTTAAGACTTTATTGGTTATCAGATTTTTTTTATATTTTTTATTTTTTTTGCTAATAATTTTTATTAATAAAATTTATAAATTTTTTATTTAATTAATTTATAATTATCACAAAAAATAATTAATTCATAGTTTCAAAAAAAATATATATATTAATTTTCATAAAAAATAATCAAAGATTTTTTTTTAAATTTTTAATTAAAATTATTAAATTAAAAATAAATAATTAAATTAAAAATAAATAATTAAATTAAATTTAATTAATTAACTTGAAAACTAAAGTAAATTTGAAATTAATTCTATCAATAATCAAATTTATTTCGTTAAGTTATTTATTAGAGAGTATTTTAATGCAAAATTATGAAAAACTTAAAAAATTTTTTTTTTAAAGAATTAAAAAAAATTTAAACTAAAAATTTAAATGAAATGAAATTAAAAATTAATATAAATTTTTAATATACCTATGAATAAATTAATTTCCTGCTTTATTTTAATTTGTAATTATTTTTAGTTTTTTTTATATAAAGTTTTAAAAAATGACTAAATATTAAATTATAAGTATACCAAAAGACTTCAGAATTTTATTAATAAATTGAATTATAATAATTTAAATTAACTTTTTAAATAAAAATTATAAAAAAAATATATATATATTTTGAAGGACTTAAGGTAAATAATATCAATTTTTTTATTTTAATTTTTTAATTATTTTTTTTTTATTTTTTGTATAATTTTAATTTAATTCATTTAATTTTATTAAAATAATTTTTTTTTTTATTTTATTTTAATTTAATTAATTTTTATTAATTTAATATTTAATTAATTTATAAATAATTTTTATAAAAAATTAATTTTTTTTCCTAAAATTGAAAAAATATTTTAAAAATTTAATTAAAAATTATAAAAAAAAATCATTTAGTCACCTTATTAACTGCATGCTCTTGCTCATCACTCCGCCTAAGCATAATGAAAACCCTTTTTAACGCGTACATGCATTACAATATTTTGATATTCATCATCACTCAAGTACATGATCGCAGACAACACAACTTTTTTTTATTTATGATTTTTCATTCATTCATTCATTTATTCAAAACCAAAAAAAAAATTACATGAAAAAAAAAATCTCATGTATTTTGCCTAATTTTAAATAAATGTGTTTTGGCCAACTCATACTTTCAACACAATTTCGAATTATTTAGGCGCACTTGAGTTTTTTTTTTGGTGTAATCATTTTATTTAATAGTAGAAATATGATCAAAAAAAATTATTGTAAGAAATTTACACTTGTTATACCATTGAGGCTGATATAATGTCCGTGAATAATTACGAGCGAGCTACCGCGAGTCTCTACAACGAAAAATGATGAAAAAAAACTAATTTTTTTTACGAAACTTTCATCAAACACTTAGCATGTTATGCAATTTGTTAGTCAAAATTTCGGTTAGTTCTCTTAGATGAGTACGCGGGCTCTCGAAATAATGTCAATTGCTGTCATGCAAATGCAAAGCAAATTAATTTTAATGTACTTTAATTTTTGTGAAACTGAAAATGACACGTTTTGTGGGACTTGCAATGATTGAGAAAAAAAATAATTTTTAGAAGTTTAATGATTTTCAGGAATTATTATTATTATTTTTAAAAAAAATTAAAAATAACTTTAGGTATAAAAATAAAATAAATTTAATTAAAAATAATAATTAAATAATTAAAATAAAATAAAAATAATTAATTTTTTTTTATTAATTTATAAATTATTTATTAAAAAATTTTAAATTGAATTATAAAATTAAAAAATTAAATTAAAATAAAATTATTTAAAAAAAATTATCAAATTAAATTAAATTAAAAAAATTCAGAAAATTTAAAAAATTAAAAATTTTGAATCTCATGGGTTTAATTTCTTCAATAAAATAATTTACAACTCAAAACACACTAAAAAGGTACTTACTAATAAAATGTTACTTGTTTCGAACGTGTTAACTAAAATTTTCAACTGTTGACGAATTACCGCGACATCGTCGAGGTGCATCATCATCGTCGCTCGTCTTGCAAAGCTATTTTGTAATAATGCATATTTTATGCAAATAAAAGTAAAACTTGTGAAATTTAAATAGGAACAGATAATAAATAGACTAACAATGACTTAAGAGACCACATCGCTCGTTGCACCTTTGAAGAGTTTGATGATGTGCAAATTTTTCAACAGAAGAAAATTTTTATTTCTCACCTCTTCTTGTTGCGGGCAAATAATGTGGGTTAAGTACACAGTCACGAGACACAAAAATATTAAAACGATTTTTTTGAATTTTTATTTGTTGAGGTTTGGAGCTACAACGTTGAATTGTTTGAACAGAGGCTACAAGGGTTTGAAAAAAATTCCGTTAAATTTAAAATTTATTTTAAAATTTTGTGGAGAATTTTCATGAAAAATTAAACATATTAAATACCATTGAATAAATAAATTTTGATTAAAAAATAAATTTAAATTAATAAATTAAGCTAAATATGAATTGAATTTAAATAAATCAAATAATTTAGGAAGATATTTTATAGATTTATAGACAAAAAAAAATAAAATTTATATGAACTAGGTATGAGAAAAAAATCATTTTTTTTAATTTTTGTTTAAAAAAAACTTCAAATATGTAAGAGTTTTTTAGTTTTATGAAGAAAAAAAAATAATTTATAAATTTTAAATAAAAAAAAAAAAAATCTTTAAATTATTTAAAAAAAATATTTATATGAATTTAAAAAAATAAATAAATAAAAATAAATTATTTAAAAAAAAAAATAATTTATATCCTTACGATAATAATTTTAATATTATTTTTATTTATTTTTTCTATTTATTTTTTAAAATCACCTTCATGATAAATTTTAAGTTTTGAGAAATTTTTTAAAAATTTTAAATTATTTTTTTCCTCTTTTAACTTAAAAATTCTTACATATTTGAAAATATTTTGTGTAAAAATTTTAAAAAAAATCTCATAGTTCATACCAAATTTATTTTTTTTTATCTATAAAGACAGGTATCATTATGACCTATGAAATATCTTCATAAAATTTTCTTCAACTTTCACAAGACATCATAAAATTTTTAATTTTATCTGATAATGATCAAATTGGAGTAAAAATGAAGAAATGTTCCGTAAAATTGAAGGAAATTCACATGAAAGTAAAAAAGCTCTCATTTTTTGTGATCAGAGTAAAAAATCAATTTTAATGCAAATCCGGAAGTGAATTAAAAATTTCTCTTAAAATACATTTTAAGCTTTCGTTTGAATATATTTTTTAGAAAATCTTAATTTCCATATAAAATTAAAATAATTCACTTACAAAACCTCATATCAAGATTTTTTGAAGAAAAAAAAATTTTTTTTTTTTAAAAAAAAAAAAAAAAATTTTTTAAAAAAAAAATTTCACCTAAATCCTATTATAAAATTGGAGATAAATGAAGCCATTTAAAAAAAACAAAAATATTTTTAACATTATTTTTTTTATTATTTAATTATTTTATCATCATCGCTTCTTCTTCATCATCTTACAATAAATCTAATTTATTAGTTTTATTAATTTTATTTAATTTTTATTTAATTATTTATTTATTACTGTATTGCTTTACACAACATTTTTCATCCTTTCTATTTTTTTAATTAATTAACATCTTTTATTAATATTATACAATCATAAAAAGGATATATGAGCTCATTAAAAGGTATAGACTAGTAATATTATTTTTTCATTCAATATTATATATTTTTTAATTAATTTTAATTTAATTAGTATTTTTATTAAACACGCATTTTTTTCTTAAAACTAAAAAAATTAATAAGCAAATTTTTTTCATTCTCAACTTTTCCAAATTTTAAAGTCATGAGGATCGAAATCAATCGAGGATCACAAGTTCAAAATTTAATTCCTACTTAAAATTATTTTTTTCAATTTCTTAATTAATTAATTAATTGATAATGAGAAATTCTAATATCTACAAAATTTTTAAGTACAATTTTTTTTAAGTAACTTCATTATTTTTAGTAATTTTAGTGATTATTATATTAAATTGGGAGAGAAATTTTTAATGACAATTCAGACTGATTTTGATTTTTTTTTCTTTAAAGATGGTCCAGCCAAAGTTTCGATGTCATAAGAACTTTTTACACAAGAGGAGTATTGAATTTTAAGTACAGAAGAGAGATCTTGGGGTTAGTTGTTGACACAAAGTAGAAGCAATAAAAGCAAAATTTTTTTTTAGTAAAAAGCTATCCTACTCATCACAACAAACAACAGCGCTACGAGGCTTCCTGCGAACGATCTCGTGGATGCGGCAGCGCTATCGACGACTTCGCGTGCAAAAAGGACAGTTTCCTCAACCTTTGCCGTGTCGCCATTCGTTATCGTTTTCTCTTCCTTCACCGTTTCGTAAATGGTGCCTGCACGACTATTTCGCGCCAATTTTTGATTTGTCAACTTAAGTTGCTTAATTTTGTTCTCAATGTCAGCGACGGCTTCTACAAAGAAATTTTTTTTTTGTTTGGAAAAAAAGAAAAGAAAGATAGAATCATGCAACGTGCACCCAAAAAAAAAATCTACGAGAAATCTAGAAGGAAAGAAAATATTTACTTTGATCTGTGCCCTCTTGATAATTGACTTTGATGAATGTAGCCAACGAGATTTCGAAAATTTTATTGGGATCAGCGGGAGATTGGTTAACGGCACGTCTTCTGCGCCCATATCCGATTTGACCGTTGCTGCATTGGATCTGAGGTAAGAAATTTTTTTAAAAATTATTTTTTTTATGAAAAATCAAAAACTTACGCCTTGACATTTATCCAAACAGACGTTCACTGTACCACGGAATTGCACGTAAGTCGATTCAGGGAATTTGAAAGCTCGGAATTTGGCAGTTAAGAAATCTCCATCGACGGTGTTGAAGTTTTCGAAGAGGTAGGGGTCAACAGAACATCTAAAAAAAATTAAAAGGTAAAAAATTAAATTTTTTTTTAAATTTAATTTTTTAATTTAAAGTTTTTAAAAAATTTTAATGTTAATTTTTAATTTAATTTAATTTTTAATTTAAAAATTTTTAAAAAATTAAATTTTTTTTTCAAAAAATTAATTTTAATAATTTAAAATTTTAATTTAATTTAATTTTTAATTTAAATTTTTTTTTTAATTTTTTTTTATTTTTTAAATTTATTTTTAATGATTTTAATTTAATTTAATTTAAAAAAAAATTAATTAATTTAATTTAATTTTTATTTATTTTTTTTTTTAATTTAAATTTATTTTTTTTTTAATTTATTTTTATTTTTTTTTTTAAAAAAATTAATTTAAAAAAAATTCAATTTAGACAAAAAAATTAAATAAAATTAAAATTTAATTAAAAAAAATAATTTTTTAAATTAAAATTTAATTTTTTTTTTTTTAATTTTAATTTTTTATTTAAATTTAAATTTAATTTTATTTTAAATTTAAATTATTTTTTTTTTGTAACAAAAAAATAAAATTTTACCCATTAAAGATGATAGTTTCCTCCTGACTCAAAGTATCCGTGACTTGCATGTAAGTAACTCCCAATCCATAAACAGGCGCTGACGTTTTATCCAAGAAAATTTCCATTTGCAAAGGAGTTCCGGGTGAAACATTCAAATCGCCCGATACGAGATTGCCATTTTGACGTACGCCAACCCCAAGAACAGGCTCAGGGGCTTTTTCAGTAATGGAAGTTGCGATTTCCAAATCTCTGTTAACCATAAAAAAGGTAAGATTTTGATCAAAAATTAAAATTTTTTAGGTTCTTACTCTGGTTCTTGGAATCCGATGGGCAAAACATCTCGTCGAACGATGCCATGATGCTTCGTGGTGACGTTATACGGACCTGTGATGATACATTTGACACTGATAATCTCCTTGCCATAACTTGGATCGCCTTCTATGATGATTTTATGGTAATAGACTTTCTTGCCCTGTGCATGAAATTCAATTAGTTTGGTTTGTTATTTAATTCAGAATTCAGAAAATTACCGTGATTTTGTTCACAACACGCGTCACGCCACACTCGTAGATGTCAGCCAACGAAAGCTTGAACTCGGCAAGACCATTTTCCACGCTGGGACGACACTTTGGATTCGGGTAACCTTTCATGCCATCCAAGTAGGTTTCTGTGTTGGCAGTTTTGTCGGGCAACGTGACCTCAACTCGCATCAATTCCGGCTCGCAATGAACTTTGTGTGTTCCTGAAAATAATTCGAAACATGATTCATCTGATTTAATCTGCGAAATTTATTCGCAAGGCGAAGGCGAATGAGTGCAACATCCTTTTAAGGCACGCGATTGTGGGCGTCGTTATGAATTTCTTTGTGCGTCATGCAACTTTCACGCTTGACATCAATTGAGTGTCAGTTGTCACATCGCAATCACCTAATTTGGCAGCATCTATTTAGCATTCATTCTAGTTTTGTTTGTTACCGACCGAATTATTTATGTACTTAACAAAAAGGCCGTTTAGAAAGACAAACAATGCCGAGGAAATGCCGACGACGACGCTAAGTTCACACAGTCAAAATTTCAACAATAAACCATTTTTTGTCTTCTTCAAAAGAGATTTCGTTCTACATGTCACTGTCGTTAACGCATTTACGAACCATGAAGAGTAGACACAATTTTTTTTTATCGCAGTTCATTCACATAAACCAAACGTCAGAGTGTTTGCTTAATAAACTTGTTCAAACATTTGTTGACAAAGAGAAATCTTGGGTTTTTATCGCATTTCAAAATTATACAGGAAGTGATTTTTGATGGTCACGTGGTTAAAATTTAAAAAAATGCGCCAAAAACAAAAATTTGAATGTGCATTGGGATAAAATTTTGAAATTTGTTCAGGGATGAAATTTTTCAAATGTTGGTTGGTAATAACACTCAAAATGTGCATTGGGTTGAATATATAATACCAACCATAAGTCACGTGGTTAAAATTTTCAAAAATTGCGCCAAAATTAAAAATTATTATGTCGATTGGGATAAAATTTTGAAATTTGTTCTGGGATGATATTTTTCAAATGTTGGTTTGTATTTATCTCATAAAATGCCTCAAAATATATTGCATTGTGGTAAAATATTTACATTAAAAATCCTAAGTCACGTGGTTAAAATTTTGAAATAAAAATAAGTCACGTGGTTAAATATATAAAAAATTGCTCCAAAATCAAAAATTTTGAATGTGTATTGGGATAAAACTTTAAAATTAGTTCAGGGATGACTTTTTTCAAATGTCGGTTTGTAATAAAACTCAAATTGTGCATTGGGTTTAATATATATTACATATCCTAAGTCACGTGGTTAAAATTTTCAAAAGTTGCGCTTAAATCCAAAATTAGAATGTGCATTGGGATAAAATTTTGAAATTTGTTCTGGGATGAGATTTTTCAAATGTTAGTTGGTACAAAATTTCAAAATATGCATTGGGTCAAATATATAATACCAACCCTAAGTCACGTGGTTAAACTTTAAAATCAAAAAAGGTTCGTTTCCTGTAAATCTTTGCTGTAAAAAAGTCTCTGCGGATAAGTTCAAGGCCCTCTCCATCAAAAAATTCTACGAATGACCGTTGCTTCAGACATTTTATTGTTAAACAATAAGAAATACTTAACAATTTAATTAAAAATTCAAATGTCGTCGTTCGGCGTATATTACCATCGCGCATCGCTAGTCACTTAATAAGATGTTAAAAGTAAATAATAAAAATGTTTAATCATTTTGCACTGTAGGCAGACGCGACGACGAACAACGACGGCGATAAATGATGAGAAAAGAATTTCTGGCGTTTCTTTTCTTCTTCCAAGTAGTCGTTATGTTTTTCGTGTTTATTGTTCATGTTCCGGAACTTTTGTTCGATTAATCGGACAAATTAGTCGGGTAAGCAAAAAAAAACATAAAAAATTGCTTTTTTTAACATAATTTTTTTTTCAGGTGCTTAAAAAAACTCACGACAAAAAAAAAACAGGGAAATGCTCCTTAATCGTCTCAACATTCAATTAAAAGACTTAAACTGTAACTGTTTGCATCCACTTTTCCCACAAGATATCGCATAACAATGCAACGCTTGTAACTAAACACTTCCGTATCATCATTTCAAACAAGAGTAACGTTTGTGTTGACGACAACTGCAACATGAGAGTAAGTAACAAACGCATGAACAAGCTAATATTAATTACTTTTAACGTAAATGACGATTACAAATGTCTTTTTTCTCTCTCCGCATTCGTTGTTATCTCTCAAATCTGTCGCTTCACATGCATCGCGATGCATATTATTTGTAATTAAACTTCATTAATCAAGCTCAAAACGAAATGAAATTTTGCATCAATGTCGTTCGAAACGCGTGTGCCTAAGACGTTATATTAATGAGTCTCGATGTGAAAATGTTCTTAATAATGTGATTATTATCGTCAAACATCTCTTGCTGCTCATTTCTTTTATTGAGCTTGTAATTTGTTTACAGTTTCTTTTTCATTACTGCACTGAGAAAAAAGAGTGAAACTAGTTTTGACCTTTTTTTTGTCATAAATTTTCATTTTTTTTTATTTTACTTCTTCGTAGGTAATTTAGATGAAGATCATGGAGAAAAGATAAAAAGAGAGTGAGGGTGATTAAGAACTTGTCGTGCGTTGAAAAGACGAAAGAAAGAAAGTGATTTACTTTACGGTACAACGAGTTTTTTGAACGGTTTATTAATTATGATTTGCAGTGAAGTTCTTCCGGGTTGAAAGCGGTGCAATGGAAGGTCGCCGAGGGCGGTAATTTTTAATTTGTATCTTTGACTTTTAACATTTTTGTTTTCTTTTATTTCAGGAGTTTTAGAAGACATTAGAAAAGTTTTCTTTCTGGAAGATTAATTGAACTTGACCAAACTACCAACCAAGAATTCAATGGATCATGATCTAAACTCAATTTTATCATTCAAGCTATTCCAATTAATTCAAACCAAGCATATTTAGAATTCAAATAAATTTCTAACCAATGATGAACCAAATTTTGAAGCCTTACCAAAGCTCCTAACTTTAATCCAAACCAGCATTATGACTTTCGTAAATTCAGAATACGATAAATTAATTGAAAGCATTATGAATTCAAATCCGAATTAATAGAAACCAACTCACTCATGAAGAATTCACTGGGTCTTTATCGAAAAAAACAGTTGAGATTTTTATTGGTTTTTTAAGCCTAAAAGTCCAAACGCTAAGTTGAATCTTTGGATCTGCAGTAAAGTCATCCATATCCATCTACTAAATTACGATTTCTATGAGAATGAAACAAGTTCGAGAACCAAATGCATAAAATCAGAATTTTGAATTTAACTACAGTTTAACTAACACAAAACCATCAAAAAATCTAAGAATTTTTAATCAAATGTCAAAGCAATATAAAACAGATTGTGATAGTGTTGAAGAATTTTAAAGGAACGTTTTGAATTATGATAAAAGTGCATCGGTATTTTTTAAATTTTGATGATAGTTTTTATTTATATTGTCTTTTTTCCTACTTTTAAAGTTATTAGTTTTGAAGGGTAACTTTTATAACATATTTGCCCTTTTTTAGCCCATTAGCCCTATTCACGGCAGTTTTTAATATTCAGCCTGATATTTGAATAATTTTTAGTATTTACAGTAACATTTTTGATAAGTCCTTCAATCCACACTCGAATTCCCAAAACCTAATCAAAACACAGGAATAATTGATTCCAATAACACTCAACCTAACCTCAAACATTCCTTATTGGCAATGTATCGATTACTTCATTTCAACACAAAATTTCAACCACTTTTTAGCTACAAATTTGTATGTAAAAATACTTTTGCTAATACATATTAAATTTTTCATTCAATTCATTCATAAACGAAAACATTTTCATGTAACTACCAGCAACAAAAGATCCATGAAAGTAACAACCACAAACCGAAGTTTTGTTTTGAAGTGAATTGAGAGGCATAATACCTCCGCATAACTATATCGAAACCGACAACAATAGACAAGTATAATTGTGCAACAATTATAGACTTTACATTTCTTGCTGTTATTATTGTATTAAAATATATTTTTGCTCAAGTACAGTGCGATCTCGATTTTGGCGCCAAAAGTAATAGATTCAAAATGAAATTGAGATGAAACGTTTACTGTACTTTGCTATTGAGCAAAAAATAAGTTAAATTAAGCCACACATAGTATGTCGTGCGATACACGAATCTCTGGAGGTTACTAGGTTAAAAAATTACAAGCACAACAATGAACTTATTCAGATTTTATGGACTTACTGCTGTATTTACATTTCTTTATGTACAATGGCTTTCATTGTTTTTTTAGAAATAAAATAGTAAAAGTTTTTTTTTAACGAAAAAAGTAATAATATTTTGTAAAGTGGTTCTCTTTTCCGTCGTCTATTGTCTCGCAAAAACTAAAAAAAAAATTAAATAAAATAAAAATTGTGTACAAAAAAATATAATTAATTAAAAACTTTCTATTATTATTTACTTTAAACTTTTTTAGAACATTTTCCGTCGTAAAAGTCACAACTTTTCAATTTAGTTCAAGCGATGTCATCGAGCGGCAGTAATAAATTACATACAATCATCTTCCATTGAGATGTTCATTAAGATGTTATTGAAAAAAGCTGAATAATCGCCGCATCTTAAGGTCACTCGAACAAAAAATACACGCAACGCAAGTTCATTATCGAAGCAACATCTTTAACAACAAACATAGCAAGACGACGACGATTCAATAATAAATGTAATAATTCCAAAGCACGCAATAAATTTTTAAGAAGAAATTGAGAATAACTGTAAGTCGCTTAATAAAGTCATTCAAGTCGCGCGTTAATTAAATAAATAAACTTTTTTGCTGCAAAGAAATTGCAAGAAGACGATGGAGGAAGAAGAAGAAAGAAGTCAAGTGCAATATTTTTCCAGATTATGACAAAAAGAGATTTGCATAAATTTAATGAGATAGACGGGAAATTGTTCTTGTTTAAGTTGCGCGAGAAAAATCTCTTGCTCCAATGAATTACTGATAGAAAATAAATAATAAAGGCGGAATAAATAATTCAAAAGTGGATGCAGTCCTTTTACGTGTATCGATTTTTTCCTCCATCTCTCTCTCTCGAATATTTACTGTTGAAGTGCACATAAATTTCTCGCTTTGTTTTGTTTGATATTTAAATCAAAAACGCGAATGAAGTTGAATTAACGAATGCTGATCAATCAAACAACTCCTCGAAAAAGGCATGAACACGCATCGTGAAAAGTTTTATTAGATTGCTGGCCTGATTTAGTGCGATTTGGCTGTATATCGGAACATATGCGTGTCCTACAATTATTATTTATTTATGATGATGATGTTGACGACGACGCACGGTGATGATATGAATTAAAGTTTGGTTGGAGCGTTGATGTGTGCGTTGTTAAGTTAATATTATGGCGTTTTATTGTCTGACAAATACTTTTAATTAGATTATGTGTCGGGTAGTTAGTTGTGGAAATGTGCATGTGCGAGTCATTTGAATAAACATGTGAATGAGTGACAAGGCAAATACATGCACGGAGACTTTTCTGTGTTAATTGGGATATCAAGTTGGGAAAATTAGTTTGGGGAATATCAAAGGATTTTTATGAGTTAATTGTGAAATTAGGGCAATGTGATTTATGGGGAATGAATTGACTTCTTAAAAAGGTTAATAGCTTCCATTTTTTGTTGATATTAGGTCTATCTTGTGATGATTTGAATCATCACCCGATTTCAGCATTTTATCGAAAAATAAATGCCATGAGATTATCTGATGGTTTTGTGTTAGTTAAGCCTAAAGCAATTCAAAAAACCTAGATTTGAAATTCTAGATCGAACTTCAGTATTTCTATACATTTTTAGTGAGATTGGGTATGTCAACGAGGTACTTGAATATATCCAAATGCACTAAAAAACACAGAACTTCATTCTAGAATTTTAAATTTAAGTTTTTTTTATGACTACTATAGGTTTAACTAACACAAAAGCATCAAAAAATCTCATGGCATTTATTTTTTCGAAGAAATTCTGAAATCGGGTGACGATTTGGACAAGGTATTCTATTAAACATTCACATTTATTTCGAAAAATACGCAAATTTTGTGGAAATTTCCTTTTAAATTTAAATATTTAGACAAATGGGCAAAAAAAGGGCAAAAATTTTGAATATTACCCTTTCAGTCAAAAATTACAAAAAATTATAAAAATTTACTTTAAGCTTAGATATAAATAATATAAGAAAAAATTCAAAAATTTTATAGAAAATTCCCTTTTAGTTTAAAAATTTATAAAAATGGGCAAACATTTTGAATATTACCCTTTTAGTCAAAAATTTCAAAATATTTATACAAATGAGCAAAATATTTAAAAAAAATTCTAAATGATTCAAATTATTTGATAAATGGAAAAAAGCAAGCAAAAAATTTGAAAATTTTCCTTTGAATTTCAAAATTTATAAATATGGGTAACAATTGTTCTAAATGACTTAAATTTTCAAAAATGGGCAAAATATCATTTTTTAACCTTAAAATCTAAATATTTGCATGAAAATCTAAAATTATCCATTTGAAAGATTAAAACAAATTTTAACGGTCATTTCAAATTGACATTTCTTTAAAAAAAATTGCTGTTGTTAACACTTCCCGCCTTTTTTTCTATACATAAACAAGTTTATTAAAACTTCTAACGCCACAACAAGACACGATCGACAAACACATTTCCAATATTAATTATTATCAAGTATTATGCAATCGTCTCTTATTCTTTGAAACTTGTATCTTTTCCAAGGTACTAAAAATTCAACGATAAACTCGGTTAGTTAGTTCGTTACATAATATAATAATAATTTATATCGTGTCTAGTTTTTACCGGTCGTCTTGCATGATCTCGTTTAAAAGGCATAAAATACTAAAAATAATAGTGATTAACAGACTTTTTTTCTTCTTTCTCCACAGGTTGAAAAGTTCTAACTTTCCTCATTCAACGCAAATTTCTATGCAAATGCTAACAAACATCCTGTTTTCATGTTTTGCACACAAAGTTTTTGCCGGGAACGAATGGATGGTAATTAACAACTTTTTATTGGATACGAAGATAAGGCTTCGCAAAAAAGTCAAGCCAATAAATCATTATTTGCTGTCTCCATGCAAAAACATTCAGTCAGTCAAACGAACAAAAAAAAAGTGAAATGTCTTCATCCGTGCAATAATTTGCAGCAACAAAGAAGGAGGCAACTTCTGGACAACATCGATGCACGATGCGATGATAAAACGTTCGAAATCATGACGTGCAAATTGAAAATTTATCTATTTCTAATTCTGTGTGTTCCGCGTGTGAAGAAGTGTGAGTGAGAGATCGTGTCATGTCTTTCACTTCACTCAGCTGCTGCTGCTGCGGTTTTTGACTGAAGACTGAGGAATGTGTGTCAAGAATACATGATGCATCACGAATTATGATAATTTTCCGCTGTTCGATAAGTTGTAGCAGATAAAATCGAGAGAGTGATGAGCGAAAAGGACGACCCACTTTTTTTTCACTATCGAAGCCAATGGATCGACAGGTAAGTAAAACAAAAAGTGATAATTAAAATTTTTTGATGCATCATTTTCAATCAAAAATTTTCTGCGACGTCATTTGAAGTAAAAAGTTTAAAAAAAATGACCGTTAAAAATTTTTATTTGCAAAAAGAGAAATGTTTACCGCACACGTGCTTTATGCAGTTATGCATTTGGTGCAAGAAATAGAACCAATAATAATAAAATAAAACAATTGCAAAAATAGAGTTATCATAAAATGATAAATGATGCCCCTATGCGAAATGCATATAATATATTTCACCATCATCATTATTGCTGCCATTATATATGAAGTTCGTTAGATTTTTTTTTTGTTATTGCGAAAAAAACGTGAGAATCGTAAAAATATCATTGGAAACACTTGCATTTCCCGCTGTTCCTTATGTTATTTGGCTTGCGAACCGCCAATGATGATGTTCGGCAACTGATAATCAATTTCGGTTCAGAAGAAGAATAAAAAAAAAGAGATTGGAAAGCCTGAACTTTGAACGCGAGTGCAGCAAAAGTTAAATTGGAAAAATATTGCCATTAGTTAAATGGCACGACGACTACGAGTAGCACAAAACAATCGATTAAATTAAAATATTAATGGGAAAAGTTTGCACTATACGTGATTAGCCGAGAATTAGTTTCTGTATAAAAAATTATTATTACGGTGAGATGACATTTTATTCTGAATCCATCAAAAAAAGGGCTTAAAAAAGTGCATTAAACAAAGTTTTTGTTTCAATTTGAAATTTAATAAAACAACAACGACATGCTATTTAGTCATTTTTCAAAAAGGCTTACCTCCCACAGCTACGAGCCACACAACTACATAAATTGTAATATCATTAAATAAATAACGGCTTTGCCATAATCCACATCTCTTGTATACGGGAGAAAAGTGTTCTTCTTGAGTAAGTACAATCATTAATCGCACCTTATGACGACGACGCTAGATAAGTAGTCATTATGTTCGGACAAGAAGATGAATGCAACAATGATGCGTGTGAGTTAATCTGGTATTTATGTTTGGGAAGAAGGTGCATTAAGACAACACATACATTGTTGTTGGAGATGAGACAACAACATTGAATTTGTGCTATTAAGGAAGTCGATAAATCATTAAATGACACAAACGTTGGCAGGTTGTGCTGCGGGAAGTATTTGGAGGCAATCGGAGGCATGAAAGGTGAGAAAATTTAATTTTTATTTATGAAACGTGATTTTGCTTTTAATTTTTATCTTTCAGGGAGCTTGAAACCATCAATTTAAGGAATAGGGACTTTTAACGGTAAGTTTTTGAATTGACAGTTAACGTTTAGAAGGCTTCAAAACTCTTTCAGGGGATTCAATGATCCAAAAAAAAAACAATTTAAAGGAACCAAAGAGGAAAAAACTATTTCAGGTAAGAATTTAACATTTACAATTTTGATCAGAATAGGTCTTCGGACCGCGGTGATGCATTCTCAAACCTAACCTAACCTAAAAATATAAAAAAATGATCTGAAAACCTAAACTGGAAGTAAATAAATTGCTGAATGCTGAATAAACGTCCTGAAATCCTGTGTTAACTCAATTCAAACCTAAAAAACTAAAGAATTTTTCTGAAAGCTCAATCTGGAAGAAAATAAACTGCTGAATGCTGAATAAACGTCCTGAAATCCTGTGTTAACTCAATTTGAACCTCATGTGCTGCATTTCGTCAAATAATCGAACACTGAAATCCCGTGAGAGCCTGAAGAGACAAACAACGCCATATCTCCATATCTAACTACACTTTATTGCTTGGCCTACCGCACACTGCAACAAATTTAAACAATGTTCATCGTGTCTAACATATTCACTGAATTCCCGCGCATACCTCCGCACAAGAAAAACATCGACATTTGAAACATGATTTCTCATTAAACTGGTCTCTTCTTCATCGAATGACGACAAAACAACAATGTCAACTCTTGAACAGCGCGCAATCAATATGCATCTCTTTCAATGTCATTGGGTCAAGTAAACTGTTACCTCTTCTTCTTTTGTTGTCGTCTTATTTTTTTTCCCTCCTCTTTTCATTTGCGATCAAATCTTTTTTTTCTTGTTAAACATTCCTGCTTAGCTCGAGAATCCATATCAACGCGGAAAAAAACGACGAGGAAAAACTTTTAAATATTTATCGATGTCATTCAAGCGTTGTCTTGATAGCAGAATAAGTTTCCTCTAATCGACAGGTGAATCCTCTTCACAATTATTATCATCGAGAACGACGGAAAAAGAATCTGCATCTCCTCGAATAAAAGCACACACAAACACACATGTTTCGTGATTTATTGCCAATAGACAGTCTTCTCGTCGAACATTACCTGGAAACAATCACCATTTTTTATTGTCAATTTGTATTTATATTTATAACTTTTTTTTCGCATGGCATCGAGAACGACGCTGCATAACTAAATAAATGTTCATGTTGCATTCTTGGTCATTTATTATGCAAATAAAAATGCAACACGGAGAACGACGAACACAACAACGAAAAAAAAAACGTGAAAACAAACATTTTAAATGGCATAAACAGTCAATAAATTCATTTGTTTGCATCATCAAGCATATCATCGGAGAAGGAAAAAATATTGCTAAAAAAAACCTGTCACATTGACAATGTTTCGAATGGATTGAAGTGAAAAAAATTGCAATTTTATTTTTTCATCATGTATGGATTTCCAAATAAATATGGATTGATGGCAAAATCGATAGAGGATAATTTTTATTGTTGTTAACGGAGAAAGGAGTTAAGGGAATAAATATTGTCTTACTACAAGTTGAATTACATTTGTTAAGGTATTGCATTTCCTGTCATCTTACGAGGAAAATTACATCCGAAATTGATGCACTTCGAAGTAATTTGAGTCGTTAAGGGAAAACATTTCTGTTAACAATGGATTCTGACAGATCTTAGGAAAAGTATTGCCTCAAGTTGTGAATATTTTAGCTTAACGCTTTAACAAGCTTAAAAATCTATTCCAATTAATTCAAACCAAGCAAAAAAAAATTAATGGATGGTGTAAAAATGTTCAATGAAATGTCAAAACAATATGAAACAAATCTAAATAAAGTCGTTGAAAATCCATCAAGAGCCAAGGAACCCATTCATCCGGCAGAAATCACTTGATGAAAAATTCCCAACATGAAACGGATCCCCATAACCTGTGTAAAATATTAATAAAACAGGATTACCATAACACGACATGGCCCGTGAAAGATGATATCAGTGACCGTTTAATCAATGTAAGGTAATTAAGTCTTACAAAGGTATTTAATTTCCTCACAACCGGTCATGAAACGTCTCGACATCGTCGTCCTGTTTCACTTTTGCGCGCCATCCTCGAAAGATTTATATCACGAATGACATTTCTTGTGATTGTTTTTATGGGAGAAACGTCCTTTGTGTGTTTTCCATATGGGTCCTGCGCTCGAGTAAAATAACGATAAATGATGAATGGGCAGCACTTTGATTTGCATTAGAAAGGAACTTTTCTCGTGCGTGTGAAAATTACTAATTATTACAAACATAAACCGTTAACGTTGCCGGGGCTCCTCATTAGTGGTCGTCGTCGACGTCGTTTTTTTTCCAGCATAATAAAATAATCATTATTAGAAGGAGGAAAAAAATGAAAGGAATATAAAATGAAACGCGCAAGTAAGTACTTTAGATTGTATTTTGTTGTTTTTACACCTTTCATTCGCTCTGCAAGTCAAACAATAAAAATAAAAACGTTATCGCTTATAGTCGCTTGTTTGATAAACAACGCAACAAACATACCGCGCGCGGGAAAGAAATAAAGGTTAAATAATATGTAAATTTCCACCAATTTATTTACAATTTATCAAAGTAAAGTAGATTCGTGTGGAAACGCATTGTGTGACAAAGTACTTCTTTGTAAAAGGATTAACGGAAAAAATTGTGTCAAACGACGTCGTTCTGTAGATAGGTAGATAGATAAAGTTTGACACGAGTTACGGAATCGAGTTTTAATGAGATCAAGGTTGTTAATGATTGATTAGAGAAAATGCCTGAAGAGATTAAAAATTATTTCGTGAAATTCATTCAAGGATAGACAAATCCTGAAAAAGACTCAAAAAATCATTTCATTACACGAAACAGTAAATTAAAACCCGTTTCATGACTCACAAAGAAACTTCATACAAGGTCGTCAGCAACACTTACTGCCCATTTTTAGCAAATTTCCGTTCCGAAACATAAAAAAAGTCGTTAAACGTTATCCACTTCACCATTCCGTCTCCCATATTCGATCGTAACTATTAAAAAAATAATTTAATAGATCAATCACGTTCAATTTTTGCAATAAAGACGCAATTACTTTTCATTCAGAATTCTGATTTACACAAAAATTGAAGTTTCGGAAGTCTTAACTGCATTTCAATTCAAGTAAGTTCTAAAATTCATTTTTACAGGTATAAAAATTTTTCTTAAAATCTTAGTTTTGAAAAAAATTTTTGTTTTTTAATATCAGACAGACTTCAAAACTTTTAAAATGCCACAAAAATTCTTCAAAATGCGTTAAAAATAGTCAACACACCTTTCTGCCTTGTTTTTGTTGTTTTTCAAAAAGGTATCAAATTAATCCTCATCGAACGTACGTCAAAGTAGAGCAACAATTGACCAGATATTTATCTGTTTTGCCACCACGGAGATTTAATCGTTGCGAAAATGTGTTTTATGCCCTTTGGCGAATTGCGATCTTTATCGTCTTCGTTTTTTTTTTGCCTCACATCTTTCGAGGGCAGGTTAATTAGCGCACCATGAAACACATTTCATTCGAGAGCGAGAGAGATTGTTTCTGAAGTTAAGAGTCTCTCGTTTCTTATGCACATCAAAAGGGTATTGACTTTACGCATCGCTCGCATACTTTCATAGTTCATAGAGTTTTTTCATAAAGGTCTCCTTTCTTCTCTCTATGTCTTCTTTTCTTGCCTTCACGATGTTCCAGTTGGCAGACATCAGCAAGCAACTTATGTGTATAATTGTATTAATTAGCAGAAGCAATGGTCGAGTAAGACTTATCGAAGCATACGAAAAAGAATTTTTTATTGTTTTTGCTGTTCGAGCTATTGTTCTTGTGGTCTTATCACATTTCTCTTTGGATAAACATTACACTTTACAGTTCGTAGTCAAGTGATTATTGGACATGAACACGACTTGCGACGAAGCAAGGGTTCTTTTTTTCCTTCTTCCAGAGAAACCTATTTCCTATTTTTTCAGTTTGCCATATTACGCAAGTTAAAGAGAGAAGAAATGAAAAAAAAAGTTAATCGTGATCTCGCTGTTGAACAATAAAAAGCATCAAATCAAACAATAATAATGAAAGAATAAATGAAAGCGAGATTGTTATTATTATTATTACATAATAATGCAGAAAAAAAGAAAAGAGTTTAAATCCGAATCGAATAAAAGGTTGAATCTTTCATCTCTTTCAATCTCGCTCAAAATGACTTGTTTGAGTTTCTGTACGCGGAATAATGACAGAGAGGAAAAAAAATTAATAATTTTCTACGATACTTCAATTAGAGTCGCATCGGATGCGTGGATCGTGCATGAAATATCTGCAAAGAGCAATTTCACTCTGGAGTTCCGATGAAAACAAAAAGTGAATTGTAATTGGAAGTAACTGATTTCATTGTCTTATGCCAAGCTCGTTAGATGCGCTTTGAGTTATTGAGAGATTTTTGTTGATGATCTCTGTTCAGGTTCAGGAAATTTAACAAGTAGATGGGAGGATACAAAGTTTTGGTTTGAAGCTTTCTTCAAAAGCTTTCAGGTAAGTATAATTTCTTAACTTCAAAGTAACTTTTTAATATATCTTCAACAGGTTATGGTCCCTTTTGGAAGATACTTCTTCAAAATCAAATACTGAAGTGACCTTGTCAAATCCATGTTGCCAATATTGAACCTGATCGAAAGCTAAACAAAACCGAATTTTTGTTCTTTTTTCGTATCTTTATATGTTTTATCTTATGACCACGTCGCTAACCTGGGCCAAGAAGGATCGTGATGCCATGAAATTCATCCTATTTTTTATTTGAAAAGAATGGTTTTTTATACCATCGATGGATTTTTTACCCCAAACATTATTTTATGTATATGAGACTTGCCAAGGGGTTTCGCCTATTGTACGTTGAAGAAATAATATAAAAACCCCATTTGGACTAAAATGAAGAAGAAAAAACAACTAGAGACATTTTTATGACAAACTTTGTCTCTTAAGACAATTTTTAGAAAATTTCAATAAGACCAAATCCCGCAAAAAATTACAAAAATTAATCGATGAACAATTTCAAAGAACACTAAGTTCAAAAGTCAACACTACAACTCCAACTAAACACAATTGTCAACAAGAATCGACCTTACAAGAGTAACAACAGCAGCAGTTGTTCATGGCAAAAGTAATCACCGCATCGAATTCTCTCTTCTATCGTTCACTATCTCTCCGCATACATTTCAATTGTACTCAAATCCAGCCAAATGCTAAAAGATCGTATCAATTTCAATTGTGTCCGTCTCTTCAGCCACAGCATTTACTTTTGTATGTGTGTCCTTTTAAACCGTGCCGCATACAAAATTTATATATTTTGCTTCGTAATTGAAAGTAAATCAACATAACGACACTCGTTAGCAATGATTATGAACCAATTTTGCATCTATTTCAGTGAATGTCGTGCAATTGTGGTGAAAATTGGTATCTGTAAGTAAAATGAGTCTCACTCATTCACTCGTTTCGCAATTTGAATTGAAATAAACGAACAATTAATGACTGTTATAATACTGTAATAATATCGGAATTGAATAGCAAAATATGCAGTTCACCTCACAGTATAATATAATCAAAGGTACTTTACTTGTTGTTAACAATTGACTTCGAGTTGTGGTTTTTTATCACTGTACGATCACTGAATGGTATTGCGAGAGAGATAGATAGAGAAACGGAGGAACAATAATAATGTGCAATTTATGATATGAACGGTAACTCCCATCATCATCATTTTCATAATCATCATTGTTCGAAATTTCGATGGGACTCGAATCTGATCAAAATTTCAAATATTTAACGATCCACGAAAAAAAAAATGTTGAATACATTTAAACAACATGCCACGAAAGATTAAAGCATTGTAATTTATTATAATTCAATTAAACGTTGATGATTGGACAAAGGAGCCATTTATAATCACATTAATCTCTTTTCCCATGCATGCACACTCGAATGGTTTCCGAAATTCTTCGGAACAATTTTCGGTTACAACTGACCTGAGAATGAATTAATAAATACCTTTGCGTACTTCACGTTCATTACCGCACATTTGTCGAAGAAATAATATTCGTTAGATTCGGATCCAGGTTGTTTTTTGTTTATTTCCTTTCATTTTTTCGTTTTGTCGTCTGAACGAAAAAAAACAACATTATTTATGTTAATGATAGACTAGATTTTGTTTGCTTTTCATTATTACAGCACTCTACGCATTTACATGCTTTTTAACATATTTATTGCTTTCTCTGTGTGTGTCGGTCAACAGCGATGTCGTCGATGGAGAACAGATGCGGTGAATGAGTTGAATTGAGTAAGGAGGGTCAATTGATTCATTTTAAGATGAAAATTGGTTAAGAGGCGAATTGGAGTCGAGTTTATTTGACTTGAGTTTAAGTCAAAAATACTAATTTGAACAAATTTAACTTCAGGTAAAATAATTCATATTCAATAAGATTCGAAATTAACTAAAATTTGAATTCAGTCGAAATCGTTAAAAATTTAAATATAAGAATTTTTTATTAAAAAAATTCACTTCAATTTAAAGTTCGAATTCGACTCGAAGTTTAAATCTTGAACTCGCTTTAGATCGAATAAAAATTGCAAAATCGACTCACTTGAGATCGAATAAAAATTTCAAAATCGACTCGAATTCGCTTCAAATCTAATACAAATTTAAAATTCGACTCGAATTCGCCTTTAAATTACTTAATAATTTTTTTAACGAATTTCAAGCTAACTTTTTTTAAATATCAACAAGTTTCAAAGAAAATCTCTTAAAAAATCATCAAAACTTGACCCTTCTTAACATTTCACCGACATTCCGCCCAAATCGTAACATTTTCATTTGATTTAACTACCGCCACAAAATATTACGACCTGGTCATTATTTTATGTGTGAAAGACTCGTAAAACTGTTACAATTTCTTCTCTCTCTTTGTTTTCTTTTACTGTTGACGACAAAAATTTATATCGTATTTTTTTCGGAAGTCCGATATAAAAACGAAACAAAACACAAATAAACGTTCGATAAGGAAAATTACAGAGTAGTTTAAAGGTAATAACAATAAATTAAACGAATTCCTGTTGTTTACCAACTTAATTAAGTTATCTATCTTTGTCACAATGGGGCTCTCTCGCATTGATGAGCCAACAGCCGGCAACGTGTGGCTGTAATAACAATAATAATAACTGTGAACAAACACATCACCCAGGAAAAGGAAAAAAAAGCTGTCAGAACGTACAAGTGATTGACTGCTCTTGGCAAAGGCTAGCTGCCATGGGTTCTCCTCAATCAATGATAAATTTTTTTTTTATCCAAAACGAAGAAAAAGAACATTCAGCATATGCCCTTAGGGTGCAAAAGAAAAATACATAAAATAAAATAAAGAAATGAATGACAGCTACGTCGTCGTAGGTACGGTACGCCATAGAAGCATGCAGGTAAGTAATAATAATTAATTTCATAGAATTTAACGTATTTGCAATTTATAAACATAAATCATAAAATACTAGAACGGAACGCGAGAGAGAATGAGGAATGTAGCGATATTTAATTGATTGCGGTTTTTACGCTTTATTATGCAGCAATTAAGCTTCATAATAAACTTCTTGCGCTCTGCTTTTTTTTTTGACCGGCGCGGAGCTACAAAAATTCCTCAGATAGGAGTGACACGGAATGCAATTCCCCGCGAACAAATGAAGAAAAGTGTGTTAATGGTGTTCGAATTGTTGCATGATCGATTACGATACAGATCGGAGGCAGTTATTTGTCGGCAAGATCTCATCTCGTGTGTGCCCGAGTAACGCGGCGCTACATTGTTGAAGACAACAGAAGCAAAAAGAATTCAATTCATGTCCAATGGTAAAATAATCAGTTACTCACTTGGATTTTAATTGGAACATTTTATGTTATTTTAACGAGTATTGTTAGGAAATAAAATAGCAGGAACGAAGTGAAGTGTGCTCTCCATTGGGATCAATACACAACACTTCACTCGTAAAGTCAGTAAGTATTTTTGCTGTAAATTTTATTATGTATTATTGTATTATCTAGACAGGTATTTTGTTGAGTTTTTGTATTTTCAGGTGATTTACTGATCCGATGAACCAGAAAGCAAGTAGAAAAAGTTATGACTATCGTGTCACCTATTTCTGTCTTATATAACTCGAATGAAGGACAGGAACATGATGTTATTTACAAATTTCAAGCAAAGAAGTGATCATTAACTTAGTGAGAAGAGGATTTGCCGGAGGTTGCTGATGGCTAAGGAGAAATTTTTGGTAAGTTTTGATCTTTATTGTCCTCAAATTAAGAGGAAACGAGTTAAAATTGACGAAGGCTTCAACCTGAAAGAAATTCTGAACACTGTGATTTAAAATACAGAAATAAGGAAGATTGACTGTTACGTGTTTAACGGTTTAACGGCAAAAAAATTAAATCATAGGAATCTGGGTTCAAACAGTTTTCCTAAAAAATAATAATCATTATGCCCTCAACCTTCAAGAAGAAAACATCGAAAACGAAAATAGTCCAAATTATCCTCATACAGGTAAAAAATCTTCAATTCAAAAATAAAAAGCCTTCTAAACATTGACAGAGATACAAGACTGATACTTTACAAATCCATGGTTGGGTCATAACATTGACTACTGCAGCTCGATATTGATTTTGAACAATGAAACTGATTTAAATGGATTACAAAAGGTGCAAAACCAAGCGTTGAGATCATCTATTGAACTTGACAGAGAGTAAGTTCTAACCTTACTTGTTGAGGAGTAACGAATTGAGTCGATCTAATAATTTTTGAAATCTTCTAAGAAGGAATTTCTAAAAAAAATTTTAGAGTTTTATCCATAAAGTTTTTAAAAAAAATTAAAATTTCACAAAAATTTCCGTTAACATAAGTTCAAAAGCCAATTTTTTGAACTTTTTTTTAAATTCTTATTGAAAAATTTTCGTTTCTGCTACATCTTCTACCAAAAAAATTTTAAAAATTATCAAAATTTCGATTAAAAAAGTTCTAAAGCCAAATTTTCAACCTTTTTGTGAAAAATAATTAATTTTGTAAAAAAAAATTATTTCCTTTTGATTTAAAATATTATCATATAAAAAAATATGCAAAATTTGAAGAAATTCTATAACCAAAAATCGCTTTCAATACTCAAAATGCTCCAAAAATTTTATATCGACTTCTGTTCCATTTCAATCTCATAATATCATTTTTTTACCATTTTTAAACTTTTTATCACCCATAGAACTTCTTAAACAACTCTCTTCTCGCCATTAAACATGGAAAAAAATTGTCATTGGTAGTTGAAGTGCGAACATTATTTCTAACGTTAATACAAAATTCCTCATATTTATTTAAGAAATTTGATATCTATAACTGATTTATATCTAATAAATATCAGATTTCTCTCTCATCATCTCAACAAGTCGTCGTCGTATTCTCGTCATCATGTCAAGTAACAACAAATAACGAAACAAACAAATCTGAGCGACAAGCAACAAGCGAAAAGTAACTGTCCTGTAAACCATATTTGTGTATTTTAAGATTGACCACAACTCTAACTTTGATTAGTTGAACTTCTTCTTTTGCGTTACTTTTCTTTTGAGTTTACCGTTACGAGTTACCCTTTTCCGGAAAACGTCCTCTTTGTTATTCCCCGAACGAATCAAATTGCTGTGACTCGTATACATTCGAACGACAATTAAAGTCATTTATTTTTGTCAATTATTGTTTGTGTTTTCGTAGTCTCGAGAGTCTCTTCGAGTTATTAAGTCCTTGCAAGACTTTCTATTGTTTCTCAGCAATGAATTTTCGAGGAAAATGCAGAGCGCAATAAAGTAAAATTGACTGTCTATTGTTTGTATATTTTTTTTTTTTGCCCAAGTAGCAGTAACCACATCACGTCTCACTATTATTTCTCCTTTTCTTCTTCATCTATCACAGAGAGAGTCGAGTAAAAACACGAGAAGTTGTTTAACTAGCCAAGCCAGGCACCTAGAGGCGCATTCATTCATTCATATCGCATACGTGCGTTCTCCTCCATTCATTTCGTTTCATTGTTTTTCGTTTTTTTTTATTTTGGATTGTACACATATCCATATAATTAAATTATTATATATTTTAGTACGCAAAAAAAAGTTAAATTGAAAAATTATCAGCATAAACAGAGAACTTTTTACTTTTGTTTTGCAGTTGTTGCTGCTGCTGCTGCTGCTATAGACGAGAGATGATGCTGAAAATTATCGGGCAACATAATTGTTTATATAATTTATGATTATGATCATGTATGTGAAATGTGTTATTATGATAAGAGTGCAGGTGTAGCATCATGAAGAGAAAGAGCAGCAATGGGAATGCGATCAACGTTTTTTCTTTCTAATGCTTAGTTATTTAAGTTAGAGTCACGATTATTTGTCTACAGGTTTCCAGAAGAGTGATCAACGAAGATGGAAAGAGCTTTATGATGACTTGGAGAAATTCTAAAGTAATTTAGGACATGCTTTGAGGTAAGATTTAAATTTTTTTGAATAATTAATTTTTAAATTCAGAATTTCAGGACAATCATCATGAAACTTTTTGATGAATTGAGGTTTTTCAAATTAAATTACTTTAGATTTTGGGATATACTTGTGAATATTGAAAAGTCTTAATTAGCTTCTATTAACACTATCTGTCACTGGAATGGCAATCGAATTGGAGCACAGAACTCATTTTATTACAAAGGATTAAACGAATACAACAAAATGAAACGAGTAGTAACATCACAGATCGATTTGCGAGAATTTTCAGAAAGTCTCGGATATTCAGTGAGATAAATTCAAAATATGGAGAAAGCTGTTTCGAATAAAAACCAATGATCAAAGGAGCAAAATTCTTCATTTTCGATAGAAAAAAAATACCCGCTCAAATTTTTAAATGATTTCAGCGACAAACTTTAAGTTTCTTTCAGGATCCATCTTAAATTCTACCATCTTTGCCATTTGAATTCGTGCATGGACCTTCAAAAACTGTCTTTAGCTTTAAAAAAGCTAAAAATCTATACCAATTAATCCAAATCAAGCATATTTACTTTTACAAAAACTCTTCGATTGAGGATTTTTTTCCAATAATTGAATAATTTTCAGCAAATTTGTCATTTAACCCAATTTTGACAAAAAATTTTACATTTTTTGCCCATTTTATGATGTTTTTAAGACTAACTAATTCAAATTTTATTATGACTTGATGTCATCATCAGTTAGAAATTCAAAAAACTTGAATGTTAACCTCTTCTTATAACAAAAAAAAATTAAAAATAACATTTCGATACACATTGAGATCGATGATTTCATGCTTTGTGACACCTTTCTAAACAAACAAATTTTTTTTTTCGATTTTTTGCAATATTTAAAAAAAACTTTATGCATTAATTCGATTTTTTGGTGAAATTTAATGAAATTTTTTAACAAAAAGACATTTCTCTTTTAATTTTTTTTTCTCGAGAAATGAACGTTAAAAATTTTTAAAGCTCTCTTAGAGCTCAAAACATTCAATTAAGAACTAAAAAATTAAATTTTTCACTTTGTTTCAAATAAATTCTCCCTTTTGTGACAGCAAACATCAAAATCCCATCTAAATATTCTCACGAAACAGATTTTAACTTAATTATTTCGTTTCGTTGCATTTCTTTCGGTCTCTTCTGTCTCATCGCAAGCAATTAAAAATCGCGCCTGAATTCAGATGCAGACATTTTTTTTAAGTAAAAATATCTGCAATAAAACATCAATATTCCAGGAACGAAGCATTTTTTCGTTGTTTTAAGCACTGGACTTCACGTCTTGTTACAAAATACGGCAAAGAAGTCAAAATTAACGTAAAAACAAAACACAACACAGAGGCGACTTAATAGCGACTCATGACAACTCAAGCATTGAAACGAACGACGACGACGAGACGTGAGCGTCTACACCACACACGCCATGTAGGCGTTTTTTGAAGGTAATTCTCCTATATCGGTCTGCGTTAAATACTTTCAAATAAGCATCGCTCGTGTTTTTTTAGCTCAAGTACAATGAATTCTGAGATGACGACTTCTTGCGAGTCATTTTTTTTTTTCGTATCGAAAACTGGTCTAACCATATTTGCATCTCCGCATCGTGTTTGTCGTCTTGTCTTGGCATTTTTCGATAATCCTGTTTTATGGTATTTACTTGCAGTTCAAGTCAACGTCGTCGTTGTTGTTGTTGTGCGAAGAGGTCATCATCACAGCAACTTGACGATTGGGTGATGTCATCGCTCGATCATTTCGCAGACAATTCCTTCCTTCATTAGCATAAAATCCCAGACAACTCATTCATCATAAACTTTTTTTTTCTTCTCATTGTAACTCGTAATGAGATCTAAATCTTTTATTTAAAAAAAAATTGTTAAATTTGTAAGATTCTTGCATGCGGTGCCGTATTCGGACTCGAATCTATTGTCTTGTCACATTTTTTGTCTTCTATTATTATTTCCTTGTTTCAATTTACGGTGCGGAGTGTGTGCCGATGTCCAATTCATTCGGAACACGAGACGACGAAGAAGAAGGATGATGACGATGATAAAAAATTAGCAAATTGCTAGTTTTTGTGTCTCGAGAAGCGTGTGTTATTTCATTGTTCAAGTTGAAAGGAACTCAGACAATTTTTTGTTTCCTTGAATGTAAATTTTTTTTTCACTAATGGATAGTTTTCTAATTTGTTTGGTGAGGAGGAAAAAGTTAATTCCTTGATTGCTTGTCCATTTGTGATGATTTGAGGATTTTAGAGCCTTGAGCTTATTCATAAAAGTATTTTCATTATTTTTTTAGAATTTTTTCAAAATATTGAAAATTTTTGGTTGAAAAATGCCATTTTTTAAGAAAATTTCGTTAATTGTCAAGAAAAATTACTTTTTTTGTTGTTTTTGTTAAAAAATTAAAATTTTCTGCAAAAGTTTTTTTTCGTTAAAAAAAAATAAATATTCAATAAATTTTGCTCAATAAAATGAGTTTTCTTTTAAATAATTTGACTTTTTAAAAATTAATTAATATTAATTAAATTTAATATTAATAAATACTAAAATTAATTTAATTTTTTATTATTTTTTTTAATTTTTAGAATATTTAAAAAAAAATTTCTCAACAAAAATTTATTCAAAATATTCATTAAAAAATTCTTTTAACAAAAATTTCTGAAAATTTGACAAAAGTGAATTTTTTAAAATGATATTTGTTGTTTAAAAATTTTATAAAACTAAGTTTTTAAAAATTTTAATTTTTAAAAAAATTTTTGATACAAAAATAAAATTAATAAGAAAATATTTATTTATTTGACTTAATTTTGTGTCAACAATATTTTTAAAATTTACAAAAATCGAAAATTTAAAAAAAATATAATGAAGAATAAAAAAATAATTTTTAGAATAATCTTAGAATATTCTTTTCTCTTAAAATAATCCATAAAATTAAAAAAAAAATAATTCTTTTTTAATAAAAATTTTCATAAAATTCAAAAATCTTGCCAAGTATTCACACAATAAATTAATTTAATTTTTTTAAATTAAATCACACATTTCAAATAAATTTTTCATAAATTTCAACTCAAAATTTTGTCAATTTCTTGCCATTTTCCCCATTAAGTCATCTCGCTAAAAAAAAAACAACAAACCCGTTTTAAATGTCTTTACTTTGTGTAAAAAACCCAAAGGCGTATGGTCGCACATTTTTTTTCGTCTTAAAATAAAAATTACTTCAAGCTTCCTTTTAAGGCAAAAATATAACTTATAACTTTTTTATAAAAAAAAAAAAAATATTTTTTTATTTAATTTTATTTTATTTATTCATCTTAAATGCAATAAAAACGCAAGACAACGCACTCATTCTGCCTTCGTCTCAAAAGTAAATAAATAAATAAAAGACTTAATAAAATGGAAACTCACCTTTTGCATGACATAATCCAACAAACAATATTGCACAAACTCCTAACAGAAATTTCTTCATTTTTATTTTTTTCTGCATTTTTTTTCAAAAAAGACAAAGGAAAATTTATTAAATTAATTTAAAAAAAAATTAATTCACTTTCACAAAAAAAAATTTTTTTTTTTTTACATAATTTTTTTTTAAGTAATAATTTTAGGTAATAACATAAAATTAAGAATTATTAACAAAAATTATTCATGCACAAAATTCACGTGATTTTTAAGTATTTTATTTATTAACGTTTTC
The DNA here is from genome assembly GCF_036172545.1 of Culicoides brevitarsis. Taxonomy (NCBI): domain Eukaryota; kingdom Metazoa; phylum Arthropoda; class Insecta; order Diptera; family Ceratopogonidae; genus Culicoides; species Culicoides brevitarsis. The sequence continues at coordinate 34,082,162 of NC_087086.1, read as the reverse complement.
GAACGAATGGTGAGATATTAAAAAATTCCAAACAAAGGAGTTAACATCCGCTTCTTGCGAAAAAGTCTCACGCAAAAATTTGAATAATCATGATAAATAATAAAAAATAAAAAAAAAACTTGTTTAGAGACACTTTTTTAATTCAATTTTCTCTAAATGAAATTATTTTTGTAATCCTCTTGTTTGCTTTAATAATTTTTTTTATAATTTTTTTTCTCTCACCGTATTTTTTTTTATTACTCAGGTGACAATTTTTTCACGAAGGCTGAAATAAATCACAACAAAGAGAGTTGTCGCATGCAAAAAAATAAAATCACGACACACACACAATTTTCTGTATTTTTATTATTATTTTATTTAATTTAACATCCGAGACGCAGAGCGAGTTGTTACTCCATCAACGGTCGACAATCTACTGAATGAATACCTTTGCTGCTCGGAGGTAACAAACAACAGAGAAGAAGAAACTATTAAAAGGTATAAAAAAACAAGCATAGTAGTAGTAACCAATGTACGTCGCCTGCCTGTACGGACGTTGAATGCGTCGTTCCTGTTTATTTAGAGGAGATTTAAGTTATAGTCTACGGGAATTTTATTGTCGATAAATTTATTCGTTCGTTAAATATTTATAGGAGAAGACGACGAAGGATTTTAAGCCTTTTTCTTGCCATTTTGGTAGTTCCTTTGTTCGAGTTGCTCGTAAACAACGAACGTGAAATGTTGAAATAAGTCGTGATTTTGCGCGAATGAGCGAACATTTAAGAAAACCTGACTTAACTCTCACTTTCTCACAAGACGAAGGCAGCAAATGAATGGATCGTGCGTGAATAACGTGAGAAAATGAGAGAAGTGCTCTCTGAAAAGTTGGTTTCGAGTGATTTTAAGTCAAGTGGCTTAAGATTTTTAAAGAGAGTGATTTTTTTTATACCAATTAAATAAATAAATTATAAATTAGTTTAAATTATATAAAAAAAATAGAAAAAGTAGTCGTCTAAAGGACGACATACTATACCGTATTTCGATATTACATACCTACTCTTTATTGTAGTCCTCACTTTAAAATTTCATGCTCCTCATTTCAATTTTCCGAACTTTTTATCAACTACAGACTTTTTCCTAAATGCATATATTTCAAAATTTTGTACCCCTAATTTAACATTTTCGTACTCCTCATGGTCCTTTCACAATTCCATACACCTCAAAACCCAAGGGAATGCCCTTTCGAAAAAAAAATAAAAAGGGTCATGAAATTTTTCAAGTCAAGATCTAACAAACTTTTGATGGATTTCAAAGCTAAAATTGAATAAATATTCATTCTAAAGATGATTTTTAAATAAATAAAAAAAAAATTTTATTGTAGAAAATTTTTTTACTTAAATAAAAAAAAATAAATAAAATATTTTATTAAAATAAAAATAATTTAAATAAATATTTAAAAAATATTTAAAATATTTTAAGATTTTAAATTAAAAAAAAAATTTTAAATTATTTATTTTAAAGAAAAAATTTAATTACAATTTTTGACTATGAAAAAAAAAAGTTAAAAATTAAAAAAAAAAAACTTTTTGAACATTTATTAATCTTATTTAATTTTTTTTAAGTTTAATTTTTTTTCAAATTTTTTTTATTTTTTTAAATTTAAAAATTTCTTGTAAAATAAAAATATTTAATTAAAAAATTATTAAATACAATAAAAATTTATTTATAGATTTTTAAACAATATTTGACAAAAAATTTAAAAAAAATAATTAAAGGAATATTTAAACAATGTTTGATTAATATATTTCTCTAATTTCATTGTTTTATTTGATCAAATATATTTTTTTAAATTTTTGCTAAAAATTATGTAAAAAAAATGTAAAAATTTTAATGATTTTCTTCTAAAGATGTTTTTTTAATAAAAAATTTATTATTAAATTTTAAAAAATTATATTAAAAAAATTTAAAAAAAATTTTTTTTTTTTTAATTTTCATTAAGTTTTTTTAAAGATTAAAATTTTTTTTTATTTTATATTTTTTTTAATTTTTTTAAATTTTTTTTATTTTTTTTAATAATTTTTTTTTAATTTTTTTAAAGATAAAAATATAATTTTTTTTTTTTTTATTAATTAATTTTTTTTTATTATTATAAGTTTATTTATTTTATTTTTATTATTAATTATAATTTTTCGCAACCTTGATAGTCCTTAAAAATTATTTCGCTTTAAAAAGACAAACAAAACTCGACCAAAAACTTTTCCTCAAATAATTAATCGTTTATCTCGCAAAACGCTCCCAAGCGAATCAAAATCAAAGAAAAACAAACTTTTGCACCAAATCTTACCCAAAAACAGAAAAACGTATTTTCCATCCGAAAAACTATCATTATTGCCTGTTAATTGATTTCGGGCAAAAAGCCGATGAATTTTTTATCAGTCCAACATGAATACTTTATCAGGCAATAAATACCAACAAATTGGGTACAAATCTTGTATCGATTAACGACGACCGACGAAAATAGCACTGAAATTCATTGTAATGCAGATCACTGGAGACCATCATCGAGTAAAGTGGATATTTTAAGTAATTACCTTTTAAAGCGCACCAAAGGGACAGACAATTTTTAAGATGAAAATTTACTTTTATTTTAATTCACTTTCAATCACCAATTTTTATTTTTATTGTCGAATTTCTTCAATTTGTTGAATTTTCGGAAGAAACGTTCGATGGCGGAAGGTTAGCGAGAACATAATCCGTCTAAAAAAAATAATTTTTAATGAAAAACTTTAAAAAAAAATTTTTTTTGCAGAAAATTGTGACTTACTGTCTTAAACCAAACGCTTTCGGGCTTAAAAATCATTCTTTTAAAGAATCCCATGGTACTTGCAGGATGAATCCCGTGCATGTGAAGATGTTTGACGGAGTTAAAAGGCGGCCAGTGGAATCCGAAGAGACTATCTACTAAATTGGATGAATGACGTTCCATCACAAGCTTCAAGGAATCCCGCATTTCTTCAATTAACGCTTTGTGGTCGACCGTGAGATGCTTCGGATCAGGTATATGCGTTTTTGTTACTGCTAAAAAGTGGAAATCGGATGCTGGTCTAAAAAAACAAGAATTTTTCATGAAAAAAAGTCTTAAGTTAAAGTCCAATTTCTTACCTAATATCCTTAAATATCACAATATTGTCGGTTTCATGTTCAATTGTCGTTTCCTGAGCTTGTTTCGAGGCAATTTGGCAAAAAATACAATTTTCTACAGTTGTCATGACGCTTTTCCTGATGAATTTTCCTTTTTTCACGATTTTTTCCACTCCTTGTTTATCAATATTGGGCTTCGGAGGCTCGTAACGTATTTTTGGATTGCCTTCGTGACGAAATCCATGTTTACATCACTAACCTCAATGGCGGTATTTGTTGTGAAATGATGAAATCCGCTAAAAATGGACAATATTAAGGAGTTATTACACTGCATTGAACCGAAAGATGTGAAAAAAGCCCTCATTGTGGTCGAAACTGTCGATCAAACCATTCGTCAAAATGTAACAACAGCAGAAATCGGTAAAAAAAATCATTTTTTCTCAGTTTTTGACTTGTACTAATAATTTCTTATCTCAGCATTCGCCCTTCAAAAGGTCTTTCACAAAGATGAAGGAACTGTGGCTTTTCTCACGGCGATCGGACAAAATATGACTCGCAATGGAAAAATTTTCGACGCCCCAATTATTGCTTTGTTTAAACTTTGGGCCTCTTGGATTCACGATTTTTCTTCAGAAGTCAAGGAATATGGAGTGGAAATCCTGAAAATTACTTTGAGATTCATGAAAAGTGCTCATGTCACGTCAAAAGTCAAAGAATTGGCAGCTGGAGTCCTTTATTCGTTAGTTGAAGCGAAAATCCTGCCAGAAATGGAAATTTCAAGCATTTTAAACGAAATATTGCAAAGTTACAGCGATTCGAGGACAATTAAAGTATTTTATGGAAAAGTTTTGCTCCAAACGATGGGATTGATTTCCAAATTTCATCCTCATATCGCGGGATCGAGACATGAATCCATCAGAAATGCCATTCGGCAGACCATTGAAGTGCGGTTAATTGAAAAAGTTAATGTAAGTTGCGATAAAATTTTAGTTTTTATGCGATTTTGAGACATTTTTTCATTGCAGATAAGTTATTCGTTGATTTCAGGAGCCTTTGAGGCGTTAACCGATCACTTGAATAACTTTCCGCCAGATTTGATGATCGATTCAGAGGTTGATTTGGGATTTAAGTACTATAATTATGTGAAACCGTTCTCACTTTTGTCAGCTGGAGATGGAAAAGATGCCTCGAGAAGTAAGTTTTTATTGAATTTTGGGATTTTAAACGAATTTTAATTGAATTTCGTAAGAATTTTAAATTTTTTCTTTGAATATCTTAAAAATTTTGGAAATATTCATGAAACTGAAAAAAAAATTTCTTTGACATAGTTTTTTTTTCAAAACTAAGGCCGCTCCAAATTTTTTTCTATGTTTTTGTCCCCTGCCCCATTTTAAAAGCCGAAAATCCAATGGGGCAAAATAAAAAAAAAAGTTAAAAATTTCATCAAAATTGACCATTTTTTGGTCCTTTTCCTTACTTTTTCAAGAAATTTTCGAAATTTTTTAAAATTATTTTTAATTTTTAAAATTTTTTGTGTTGAAAATCGAAATTTTACATGAATTTTCTTCTCTAAAAATATTTCTTAAAAAATATTTTTTCAAAAATTTTTGACGGTTATTTTTATGGAATTTTTTTGTTAAAATTTTTAACTTGAAATACTTTCGAATCAATTTTAAATCATCAAATCTAAATGTAGATACCATAAAAACATCTAAAATATTCATGAAAGTCCAAAATTTGTTAACATTTTGGCATTTTGTATGAAACAGTATTTCAAAACTTTTTTTTTTTTATTTTGCCCCCCCCATTTTGAAAAAAATGTTTTGGGACAAAAACATCGGAAAAAATTTGGAACGGCCTAAATCAAGAGCAAAAAAACTGTGTCAAAGCAATTTTTGTCAAATCTTGCTCTAAATGGATAAAAATTTGTCAGAGAGGTCTAATTTATCATTTTTAATCATTTTATAACTCAAAACTGCCAAAAAATTGAAACTGAAAAAAAAAATTTTCTTTGACATAGTTTTGATTTGAAAACTAAATCAAGAGCAAAAAAACTGTGTCAAAGCAATTTTTGTCAAATCTTGCTCCAAATGGATAAAAATTTGTCAGAGAGCTCTAATTTATCATTTTTAATCATTTTATAACTCAAAACTGCCAAAAAATAGAAACTGAAAAAAAATTTTTTCTTTGACATAGTTTTGATTTGAAAACTAAATCAGGAGCAAAAAAACTGTGTCAAAAACTGTGTCAAAACAATTTTTGTCAAATCTTGCTCCAAATGGATAAAAATTTATCAGAGAGCTCTAATTTAATTTTTAATCATTTTATAACTCAAAACTGGATAACTGAAAAAAAAATTTTTGCAAAAAAATTTCAAAAATCATTTTTAATCATTTTATCTCAAAACTGCCAAAAAATAGAAACTGATAAAAACTAAATCAAGAGCAAAAAAACTGTGTCAAAAACTGTGTCATTTTGCTCCAAAGAGCTCTAATTTATCATTTTTAATCATTTTATAACTCAAAACTGCCAAAAAATAGAAACTGAAAAAAAAATTTTTCTTTGACATAGTTTTGATTTGAAAACTAAATCAAGAGCAAAAAAACTGTGTCAAAAACTGTGTCAAAGCAATTTTTGTCAAATCTTGCTCCAAATGGATAAAAATTTGTCAGAGAGCTCTAATTTATCATTTTTAATCATTTTATAACTCAAAACTGCCAAAAAATAGAAACTGAAAAAATTTTTTTCTTTGACATAGTTTTGATTTGAAAACTAAATCAAGAGCAAAAAAACTGTGTCAAAAACTGTGTCAAAGCAATTTTTGTCAAATCTTGCTCCAAATGGATAAAAATTTGTCAGAGAGCTCTAATTTATCATTTTTAATCATTTTATAACTCAAAACTGCCAAAAAATAGAAACTGAAAAAAATTTTTTTCTTTGACATAGTTTTGATTTGAAAACTAAATCAAGAGCAAAAAAACTGTGTCAAAAACTGTGTCAAAGCAATTTTTGTCAAATCTTGCTCCAAATGGATAAAAATTTGTCAGAGAGCTCTAATTTATCATTTTTAATCATTTTATAACTCAAAACTGCCAAAAAATAGAAACTGAAAAAAAAATTTTTCTTTGACATAGTTTTGATTTGAAAACTAAATCAAGAGCAAAAAAACTGTGTCAAAAACTGTGTCAAAGCAATTTTTGTCAAATTTTGCTCCAAATGGATAAAAATTTATCAGAGAGCTCTAATTTATCATTTTTAATCATTTTATAACTCAAAACTGCCAAAAAATAGAAACTGAAAAAAAAATTTTCCTTTGACATAGTTTTGTTTTAAAAACTAAATCAAGAGCAAAAAAACTGTGTCAAAAACTGTGTCAAAACAAATTTTGCTCCAAATGGATAAAAATTTATCAGAGAGCTCTAATTTATCATTTTTAATCATTTTATAACTCAAAACTGCCAAAAAATAGAAACTGAAAAAAAAAATTTTTCTTTGACATAGTTTTAATTTGAAAACTAAATCAAGAGCAAAAAAACTGTGTCAAAAACTGTGTCAAAGCAATTTTTGTCAAATTTTGCTCCAAATGGATAAAAATTTATCAGAGAGCTCTAATTTATCATTTTTAATCATTTTATAACTCAAAACTGCCAAAAAATAGAAACTGAAAAAAAAATTTTTCTTTGACATAGTTTTGATTTGAAAACTAAATCAAGAGCAAAAAAACTGTGTCAAAAACTTTTGTAAAAAACTGTGTTAAAGCCATTTTTGTCAAATCTTGCTCCAAATGGATAAAAATTTGTCAGAGAGCTCTAATTTATCATTTTTAATCATTTTATAACTCAAAACTGCCAAAAAAATGAAACTGAAAAAAAAATTTTTCTTTGACATAGTTTTATTTATCTCTGATCTAATTTATAATTTTCTTCCATTTTTCAGAAGCCCTCAACCTCCTAACAGCCCATTACCCACTTTTTCACGATCAAATCTTCATGGAAGCCGATTTTTGGCAACGAACCTTACGTGAGTGGATCTCCTCCGATCAATACGAAGACAGAAAAGCTGGAATTCTTGCCATTCATTCGTTCCACAAAGCCATTGCCTTGTCATTAGATGCTCGTCACGCTGCCCGATCGTCTCACAACCAAACAATCGACGACTCTGACGACAAATTGATGCTGCGAAATCTCGTCCAATCCTTTCGTCGCACTTTGAAACAACCAGAAGCGAATTTCACCAACATTCGAATCGCGATTCGGGGCTTTGGAACACTCTCAAAGGCATGTAGGCTACTTTTGGAGCCCGAATTTTTGAACGAAGTCTTGACTTTGGTGCTTCAGAGGATTCGTTACACCGATTATAAAGACGATGCGACGCGTTCCAAACAACTTCTCGAGCATTTACCGGATTACGTGAACTCTCTTTCGGAAATTATGACCAACATGGATCACTTGACTGCCATTCAGCTGACATATTTGGAGAATATTATCGTCGAATTGATGCGAGATTTTTATTATTTGAGTCAAAGTCATCATGAATTGGTTGTCGTTTCAATTCTTTCAACTCTCGCAAATGTCCAGAAAATGGGAGAAAACGTTTACAACGACTTTATCGACCGAATTGTCTTCCAAGGTGTCGTTTGGGCATGCGACAAATGCTTAATTTACGACACCGATTGGTCCGAAGAGCGAGATTGGAAGGAAAATGTGACTTATCGCTCGTATCTTCCGTTATGGCAAGGCTTAATTGACGAAGAACGTCTCCATCCGAACTTTGATAGGCCTAAAATCGCAAGAAAACTCCTTGATATCCTGCTAAATACGCTTTTTCAGATAATTGGAAAGCTAAATTTTACTTTGAAGAAGAGGACTTACCGAGATGAGGACGGAATTGAACAAGAATTTAATTTTTGTGACCCGAATATCGACTTGGAACCCGTAAAACCGCAAGATTTTCACATTTTTGTCAATATTGTCGATTTATATTCGGAAATTTTGAAGAATTTACCGGAAATTACGAAAAAAAGTTCAATAGCTCCACGTTGGCTTGGGCATGCATGTGACGAACTCATCAAAAAAATCTTGGAATATCCCTTAATAAGCGGTTTCGTTAAATTACTCGAAGTTTTGATCAAAATTGGAAAAGAAACAAACTACTTTTCAAACCTGAATGAGCCATTTCGTGTCTTATTAAGTGCCTTTGTGAAAGAAATCATTCAGCGCGTTACTCAATCAACAGCTGAGCTGCAACTTTCGTATTTGAAACTCATTTTTGTGTGTCCCGTCGTGTTATTGAAGGATTTTGTGAGGAAAATGACAGAAATTTATCTCATCGCTTTTGAGTTTGGGAAAAATTTGCCCGTTTTGTGGATTGCATCGATGGCGCTGAGGAGTTTGGAAGAGCTAATTGAAGTTATTGAAGATGAAAAACGTAAAAAATTGTTGAAAAAAGTGTTGCCGGCGTTGGAATCGTTCCTCAGTAGTTCAGGAGATGCGACAGTGAATAAGATTAAAACGGAAATTGTGAGATCTGGAACGAAAGGAGGGAAAAGAACGAATATTAAAAGGAAATTTGAGATTTCAGAGGGAATGGAGACGGAGTTGCTTAAATTTCAGAAGAGGATTGTCTTGTTTTTAGGTGAGAATTTCAATTTTTGTCTAAATATTTTTTTAAAAACTTTTTCCATTTAACGAAATTATCAAATTTTACCCTTTCAATAAAAATTTCAAAATTTGCCCATTTGATGAAAGTTTCAAATTTTACCCTTTTAACGAAAGTTTCAAATTTTGCCCTTTTAACGAAAGTTTCAAATTTTACCCTTTTAACGAAAGTTTCAAATTTTACCCATTTAATAAAAATTTCAAAATTTGCCCATTTAACGAAAGTTTCAAATTTTGCCCTTTTAACGAAAGTTTCAAATTTTGCATTTTCAACAAAAGTTTCAAATTTTGCCCATTTAACGAAAGTTTCAAATTTGCCCATTTAACGAAAGTTTCAAATTTTGCCCTTTTAACGAAAGTTTCAAATTTTACCCATTTAATAAAAATTTCAAAATTTGCCCATTTAACGAAAGTTTCAAAATTTGCCCTTTTAACGAAAGTTTCAAATTTGCCCATTTAACGAAAGTTTCAAATTTTGCCCTTTTAACGAAAGTTTCAAATTTTATCCATTTAATAAAAATTTAAAAATTTGCCCATTTAACGAAAGTTTCAAATTTTGCCCTTTTAACGAAAGTTTCAAATTTTACCCTTTTAACGAAAGTTTCTAATTTTTCCCTTTTAACGAAAGTTTAAAATTTTACCCTTTTAACGAAAGTTTCAAATTTTACCCATTTAATAAAAATTTCACAATTTGCCCATTTAACGAAAGTTTCAAATTTTGCCCTTTTAACGAAAGTTTCAAATTTTATCCATTTAATAAAAATTTCAAAATTTGCCCTTTTAACGAAAGTTTCAAATTTGCCCATTTAACGAAAGTTTCAAATTTTGCCCTTTTAACGAAAGTTTCAAATTTTACCCATTTAATAAAAATTTCAAAATTTGCCCATTTAACGAAAGTTTCAAATTTTGCCTTTTTATAGAAAGTTTCAAATTTTACCCTTTTAACGAAAGTTTCAAATTTTACCCATTTAATAAAAATTTCAAAATTTGCCCATTTAACGAAAGTTTCAAATTTTACCCTTTTAACGAAAGTTTCAAATTTTACCCATTTAATAAAAATTTCAAAATTTGCCCATTTAATAAAAATTTAAAAATTTGCCCCTTAAACGACAGTTTCAAAATTTACCCTTTTAACGAAAGTTTCAAATTTTGCCCATTTAATAAAAATTTCAAAATTTTACCCTTTTAACGAATTTTTTTTTTAATTTTTCAGGAAAACTCTCCTTAGAAGAATGTCAATTCATGTTGCACCGCGAGCCCGAATCCTTGGAATTAGTAAAATGGGAGCCAAAAAACCACTTAGACCTCAAAATTCAAGCCAACGTCTTCAAAATCGATCAACTAATCCCTCGAATTAGTCACTTGGCGCTCTTTTCTTCGGACCGCAAGACAAAAGTTGCTGCTTGTGAGTTTCTTCACACAATTGTTCTCTACTTGATCGGCACCAACAACCTCTCAACTGTCATTTGGGAGAAACTTTCACCGAAAATCATCGAATTAGGCGTCGACTCTGACGCTGCAGTGCAGGAAATGTTCGAACCTTTGCTTTATCAAATCGTTCATTACTTGTCGAAACCCGATTTTATCCATTTAAAAGGCACGGAAACGTTTTTTGAAGCACTTTTACACTTGATTTCCCATTCCAGCAACAATTCCATCCAAGATTTGAGTGCAAAACTACTCCGAGAGTTCGTTTCGTGGAGTTTGAGACACGTGAGACGCGATCGCGTGGGAGCAACTCCCGCTAATTTGAAGAATTTGTTCAATCGGTTGATGCTGTATTGCACGGATGCGGATAATAACAACAGAAAAGCGGCAGTTTTGACTTTTAATAATTTATTTCGCATCACGAGACAAGAAAAAAGTCTCGTTTCGGAGCTTTGGATCGAACTTTTTTACTGTTACTGCACGAATTACGTGATGACTGAGAACTTTTATCTCGAAAATCATCAAAAACCGGAATTAGAACAACACAACATCGCTTTGGACAACTTTATGAAGGTCTTTGTCGTTCAAGATTTTACGAAATTTGATCCCAATCGACGTTTCCCGGCAGTTTTTGATGCTCGTTTAGGCTTAAAATCGGTTGCTTTGTGGGTCCTGAGCCAATGTTCATCGATAAATCAAAGAAATTATCGCCTAAAATGCATCGAAATGTTCTCCGTGTTCGCCAAAACCCTAAATCCCGACAAATCTGTGATAAATTTCGTCACCGAGAACAACTTGGAGCTGATAAAAGTCTTCGAAGAAGCAAACGGAAGCGGTTTGTCACGATTTCCCGAGTACAAAAACACCGCAACGTTCCTTACGACGCCCCAACAATGGCTTGCGACACTTTTAACCGCCCTCGACGGGTACTTTTGGGTCATCCACAAAAAACTAGACGCCTCCATCGAACAAAATTTGCTCCAAGAGTCATCAACGTTCCTTGTTGCCATTGAATTTTTCATGCAAAACATGATTTTAGCGGATTCAGTTGTTCCCTCATCGAGTCAATCCGATATTTCGACCGATAGTTTGGAGATGCAGCTGAATTTGAATGAACGGGAGACCATTAAAAACCTAAAACAAAAAATTATTATTAAAATTTTCGAGATTTTAACAAATTTGTTGCTGCAAGAGACTTTTCCAACGGATTTTTTGAGGAAAAATCTCACAAAAATCATCGAAATTGTGAAATTTTTGATATTTGAGCCTGAAAAATTGGATTTTCCGACGCATGAGAGTTCTGAAACGGAAATTGGGCGAAAAACCAGTGTCAGATTCGTACTAGAAGTTCATCGAAAACTCAATTCCAGTGTAAAATTTGTATTTTTAGGTGAATTTCATCTGGTAAGTTCAATTTTTACTTAAAAAATTTATAATTTTTTTAATAATTTTTATCATTTTAGGCCCAAATTTCATCTTTTAAGGAACTTATGATGTCATTCGAAGCCGATATCCATAAAAACTCGATCCCATACGAGCATCACTCCAAAGCGAAAGGACTTTTACTGTCACTTTCTGCTCTTCCATCATCCGTCGCTGAATTAGAACTACTTTTAGATCAACTTTTCACAAAAATTTTCACTTCCCTGAAGAGAACATTGCTCGAAAGTACTGAAATGGAGGTCTCGGAAGCTGTAAATCCCAATCCAAGTATCAAAGATTACATTTCACGACTACTAAAAATTGTGTTGTTATCAAAAAATGCTTCAACTCGGCTAAAATCCTTCATTTTCGACGAAACTATATTAAAAACGGACGATACGGTAGTGAAACATGGCGAATTCTTCAAAAATATCTACAAAAACGTCGTTTTAGAGTTCGTTTGTCGCAACGTGGAAGATTTTGTGCAAGAAATGTTCTCGTCGGAAGATGAAATTTCCGGTTTTTATCAAATTTTGCAGTATTTATGTGATTTTTGTGACTTTGCCCATAAGAAAATCACCCCGGAGCATGCGGCAGAGACGAAAAAGTCACTTGTAAAGGCAATTTTGAAGCATTTACCATCAATTTTGAGTACAAGTCGCAAAGTAGAGGACAGCGAACTCCAAATTGTGAACTTAATCTCGCATTTAATGATGATTTTTAACGAAAACCCGCTTTACATGATCGATTCCGAGGGATTAATTCAATCGTGGTTCATGGAAATCATGTCGCGGGACCAAACTTTGTTAGATACGAAGACAAAACTGCTCGTTTTACTTCCATGTTTCACGGGATCTTTATCAAAAATCGATTTGCAGCAAGATTTGGATGCTTGTCTCGTCGAACATTTAAAAGATAAGCATTTTCCGCATCAATCCCACGAGTTCGAGCATGGCAGCATCCAACATGACAGCTATATCGCGTGTTTTCAAGCGATTTTAGAGGCTCTGGTAGTAACAAAGTCCCCTGTGATACTGATGTTCGTCGTAAAAATCTCCGCTTCAGACCCAAAACACGTCATCGAGCACGAACTGAGGCAAGCCATCACTAAATATGCTTCCGGGCAGGTACAAGAGACACTTTTGGCGGATATTTTTTATTTATTTGACGTTTTTCGGAGCTATTCGTACACGCATGACATTCGAACGACCATTTTAAAAAGATTTTTGTTGGGAATTCTGAAGGCAAGTCCCGAAAATGTCGCAAAATTGTTCTTCAAAACGGCTTTTAGGGACATTTGGCGACTCGTCAAGGCCCAACATCGCACCAAACATGCGTTAATTGACAAAATGGCGGGATTTCAGCTGCTGGAAATCCTTTTCGGGATCTGCACAAAGGATTTTCTCGACACTCCAGGCAACATTGAAGCTGACGAACCTCCCATGCGAGCGACAATCTTCGCGTGTCGCGACGAATTCCTCACCACAAACCACGATCCCGATCTTGCCGAGTATTTCCGGAAGGCCCAATGTGCCGTTTTTAATTGTTTGTGCACGACACTCGCGAATCACCAAACAAACGGCGACTTGTACTACAAAATGTTGTTTAAAAACCCCCAAATTTGGTCAAACATCATGAATGTCAGCGATTCGCAAGTTTATCAGATGACGTCGCAGGAAGTTGATGACTATCCGGTCGTTCGACGGCGCATCGTGGCAATTCGGAACATTAAAAAATTGCAGGGCGTGACGGAAAATCGACATTTTCATGCAACGACGTCCATTTATGCGAGTTCCCTGAGTCAAGATGTGCTCCGAGTGGATTTTAGTAACACCATTGTGAGGTCGAATGTCCCTGAAGAGCCGGAAAAAGAACTTGCGATGACTCCCTTTGGCGAAATTGCGCTCGAAAAAATCCTGATAAACGATCACGAGTGCATGGCGAACATTTGTGCGGTCATTCATCACATGCGCGACAAGGAAATAACGAATTTCGGCTTCAAAGTCGTGTGGATCGAGAGTTTGTGCGGCATGATGGTTGAACATCCGGTACTAAATGTGCGAAGATTCATCGCAAAAGTCGTGGATAACTGTCGGGATGTCTTCAAAAATGCCGTGGCGACAGTTTATCCGGCGATACTGAAGTTTCTGATCCAAGATTTTACGATGATGAACGCTTTTGTCACGGATTTGTGCGTTTTGCTGCTCGAATGGAGTGAAGTCTACACAATTCAAAGTCAAGAAGAGCAACAATTGGCATCGAAGTTGGTTGAATTGTTAATTAAAAAGGCAAATAGCAAGAGAAAAGACATTTTGAGGGCAAATTTGGAGATTTTTAAGAACTTTGTGGAGCTTTGGAAGGGATTTTTGGTGTTGCCGTATCAAGAAATCTTGTTAAAAGTCGCTGAATCGGAGCTGGCGGGGGAAATGATGGATGTTGAGACAAAAGGAAGCATTTATGGCATTCATTTAAGTGCAATTTTACTCTCGGCGGGACTGATTCCGTGGAATGAAGATACGAAAGTGAACTTTTTTGCAGCTGTGAGATGGTCCATGTTCAGCAAATACGCCGTCGAGTATCAACCAGCAGGGCAATTGTATGGAATGTGTTTAAGGGAGGAGTTTAAAGATAAAACTGAAAGGTAAGAAATGAGTTTTTATTAATTTTTATTTAATTTAAAAAAAAAATTCTATTAGAAAGTTGAAAACTATAAAGTTTGTGCTGAATTAAAATCGAGTATTTTAAAGCAAGTCACTTTTTGACCAATTTCAAGGCTAAAATTGAATAAATATTCATTCTAAAGTTCATTTCTGTTCATATTGGGTCGATATTTGATGAAACAAAAAAATCAGCGTTTTGAAGCTCAAACGCTGATAAATTTAACAAGTCACTTTTTGATCAGTTTTAAGCCTAAAATTGAATAAATATTCATTCTAAAGCTCATTTTTGTTCATATTGGGTCGATATTTGACAAAACAAAAAAATCAGCGTTTTGAAGCTCAAACGCTGATAAATTTAACAAGTCACTTTTTGATCAGTTTTATGCCTAAAATTGAACAAATATTTTTTTTTTAATTTTTCATTTTTTTAATAATTATTTTCCTTTTCAGTGCCTTTTTGGAAAACCCTGACATCGTCGAGTTCATCTCCCAACTCAAAATCGACCTTCGCCAAGACCAGAACAACGCTCTTGACATCATCTACGGCATCCAAAAATACTGCGTTACCTTCCTCAAGCCCTTCACAAATCTCATCACCGACAAAATCCCGCTCGCCATGCGAAAAATCAAACTAAAATACCTCGAAATGTTCCTCGCTGCCATGGAATTCTACGAAAATCACCTCTTCAAAGAGATAATTTACACCATCAACATTCGTCAGTTGCTCAAACAACCAGATTTTAAGATCATGGCTTTACATATCATCAACCGAGCGTTGCCTCTAATCACGCCAACGGAAGTTTTATTCCTTTTTACTGACGTCACAGCTTTAATTAACGACGCCTCGAGCCAAGTTCGCGAAATTGTGTATGAAATTTTAATTTTTATCTACAAAAATTTGGCGGGAAAAGTGGATTTACGGAATATTGATCGCACCGGAGCTTATCTCTTGGAAGGGATTTTGGACTCAAACCCCGAAATTCAAGCAAGATTGATAAAATTTTGGTCAGATCCGGAGCAACTTCCTCTGGGCTTGGATAAACGCATGGAAAAACTTTTTTGTCAAATTTACAAACATGACGCGAAAAATTTTCTCACGGCAGCTACGTTACTTTTGCTTCATCCGGCAATCGTGGATCCTACTTCGGCCTTACCTTTGTTCCATTACACGCCGCCGGAGGATGTCAAACATGTCGAAAAACGTATCGACACGAATTGGCGACGCAATGCAAGTCTCACGAGACCTCCTTTATTCGTCGAAACGAAAACGCTGCGACAAACGATCCAAACTTTGAGCTCCCAAGTCGATGGAATTCGCGTCACACAAACTGCTGACAAGGCGGAAACAACAAATTTCACTCCAACAATCGACCCAAACGACTTTTTCACGTCAAAAAATGTCTTTGGCAGCAATATCGTGACGCAAGATTCATTTTTGGTCCGTACGCAACAACAACCGAGTCTCTCACGTCGCTCAAATTTCGTCACGGAGACACAAGAAACGCAAAAAAGTGGATTTAGTCATCTTCGACAACGATTTCTCAAGGACGAAAGTAAAATTCAGAAGGAAAAAGCCTTAAAAGCGATTAATTTTCGTTACTCCAACGAGCAAAAACGTCGTTCGGAGCGCCGGGAGAACGAATTACGTGTCACTTTGTATCGGCGATACCGCGACGGAGATTTCCCCGACTTGACAATCAATTCTTTAGCACTTCTCTTGCCTCTGCAAGCCCTTTTGCGACACGACAAGCAAGTAACAAGACAAGTTTTCACCGAAATCTTTGCCGTAAGTCAAAAAATCGCACGGAACGAGGTCCTGAACCAACTAATTGGCAACCAAACAAACTCCATAATGGATTCTTTCGTCTCGGGAGACGCAACTTTCATCGCCACGTTGTTAGATATCGCCATTACCAACGCAAAAACTTTTAAAATCTCACCGGGAGCTGTTAAAAACGTCGCCAAAGCGAGTAATAACTTGACTTTGGGCATTTTATACCTCGAGGAACGCTTGAATGTCATTGAAAACGGGCAAGAAGACCATTGGGCGCAATTAGCGGAGTTGTATCGTTGCTTATCGGAACATGATGTGCTAAATGGCATCTTCGCCAACAAAATTAACGTCGATAATCGCCTTCCGGAAGCGATTCAAGCGATGGCAGAGAACAAATTTGAGCACGCCAACGATATTTGGATCGAAATTTTGGGATCTGTGGAACGCGGGAAGCCGGAGGAGGACTTTTGCTTTCAAGCACATTTCGATTGTCTCGCGGCGCTTGGCGATTGGGACGGTTTAGTGAAGAATGTGCGTCGAAAATGTGGCGAATTGAACGAAGTAAGGCATTTTTTGTTAAAAATTCGATAAAAAAATATTTTTAAAAATTTTTTTTTAGGTCTGGGACAACGGATTCAAACAAGAAGTGCTCCTTCCGCATCTCGTTTCAAGCGAAACTCACTTAATTTTAGAGGAATTACACGATAACGACTCATTTTTAACACATCTCGTACAATGGCGTGCCTCGAAGGACCGTTGGGAGATCTTAAAACAAAATTTCAGTGAAGAACTTGCCATGTTACTGGTTGCCCAAGGCGATTTCCATCAAGCAAGGGTCATTGCCGAACAAAATATTCAAAATTTTCTGCTAGAATGGGCCAATTTGGACATCCTTTGTGACAAAATTCGACTTTTTAAGCTAGAAAAGGTCCGAATTTTGTCAGAACTCTTCACAACAATCGAAAAATTCTTCCTTCGACCCCCGAATGAGGCGATTTTCAACTCTGCAACGAAATTTTATGAGCTTTCCTTACCTTCAAAAACAGATTCAACGATTTTTTGGGACACCCTGATCACGTATCGCTCATTTTTCGTGCAAAAATTGAACGAACGAACCATCGATGAGGACCTGGAAATGCATAAAAATAACATTTCACTCACAGTTGATGCGGAAAAGCTCAAATTATTCGACGTGGCATTGAAACAAGCGAATTACGGCTTAGCTGAGCACATTTTGGATCGGATTCGGACAAGTATTGACATCAAACAATTGGAAATTCACGAAAGTTACTTGGAAATTCGAAAGGCAGCGGAGAAAGAAAATGTCGGGACACGCTTGAATGATCTCCTTTTGGCATGTGCGAGACTCAAAAAGGCCCAAAATGACGTTCAAAGCAGTTTGAGTCTTGCGGAAATCGGAGAAATGTTACTTGAAGTACCGGAAAATGAAAGAAATCATCGGATTTTTAACGAATTTTGTGAGAAAAGGACTCCTTCGAGCGTGGATTTGCAGGAAAAAGTCATTTTTTATTTGAAAACCGCTCTGGAAAGGAACATTTCGAGTCAAAATGTGACAGAAATGGCAGAAAACTTTATGAAAATTGCGGATTTTTCGTATTTTTGTCTCGAATCTCCTGAAAAAAGTGACAAAATTCGCTTGGAACGAGACATTGTTCAATACACTTTGAAGGCAATGCAGCTTGGGAACAAAAAAGCGCGCGATCTCTTCGCCCGTTTGCTTCAACTCGAAGGTTTAAGTGACAAAAGTGTCTCGAATACGTTCATTTCCGAAGCTTCCAAAGTGCCCGATTGGCTTTTCCTCGAATGGATTCCCCAAATTTTGTGTCATTTGGATTTGCAACAAAGATGCTGCTTGGATATAATTGTCGAAAAATTGAATCGCGCCTTTTCATCGGAGCTAATTTACCCGTTGCGCTTCAAAATTTTGAGCAATTTGGAGGACGGGAAACAAGTTCGACCATTTTTAACGGAGTTACTGGATCGATTGATGACGCCGCTCGTGAAACGTTTCATCAATGGACTCTCTTTGATCTGCTTGCCACTCGTCAAAGTCAAAAATTCTGTTCAAAATTTGCAAAAATTGATGCAAAGTCGGCCTGAAACGCAAGTTTTTCACGATGCGGTTGCTAAAGAAATGCAAATTTTGTTCAAAAATACCGACGAAGGCTCGGAATATCGCAAAATTATGTCTTACAAAACGCATTTTGAGCAATTTTTGCAACAAGATCCCGTGACTTTGCGCGATTCGATCGTCAGTTCGTTACAAAAAATGTTTGAAACGCTCAATAAATCAACAAAATCGAACGCACAAGAAATTCTAAGCACGGAAAATCTCTCTCCGTGGCTCGCGAATTACCATTTCAAGAGCGGCACTGAAAGCATTTCCATTCCGGGGCAGTTTACGAGACCGAAATCCAAGCCGCACAGCAACGAACACGTTCAAATCATCAAAATCGACGCCAATGTGACAATTTTTCCCTCGATTCGGAGACCAATCAGGATAAAATTCTACGGATCTGATGGCAAGGAGTACACTTTTCTCACGAAATATGGCGAAGATTCGCGACAAGATCAGAGAATTCAGCAATTGTTGAGTATCATGTCGGAAAAGATGGGTAACGATCGAAATTGTCGACTGCAGAACCTGAAAATTGTTACTTATGGCGTCACGCCAATTGATAAGCTTTTTGGGCTGTATAATTGGGTCGGAAATACAATTCAGTTGAGAGATGCGCTGTTCAAAAGTTATGAAAGACATGAAAATGGATCGATTGAAGACTTGGTAGAGTTAATTAAGCCGGAGCAGGAAAGGCTTTTGAGCTCTGTGAAGATTTATGATGTGCAGCCGTACGCTTTGACGGCGCTAAATAACGAGAGAGAAGTTGTAAGTAAAGTTTTTTTTATTGATTTTTGTTAGATTTTCGAAAAACTGACTCTTAAAGTTTCAAATTTTCGAAACTTCTCAGATTTTCGAAACCTCTTAGATTTTAAGAAATTTCTTCAGATTTTCGAAAATAACTTGTTAGATTTTCGAAATTCTCTTAGATTTTCGAAATTTGCTCATCTAACTTCTTAGATTTTCGAAAATTGTTCAAGAAATTTCTTAGATTTTCGAAAATTGTTTATGAAACTTCTCAGATTTTCGAAGATTTATTTAAATTCTCTTAGATTTTCGAAATTTGTTCATAAAACTTCTTAGATTTTCGAAAATTGTTCAAGAAATTTCTTAGATTTTCGAAATTTGTTTATGAAACTTCTCAGATTTTCGAAATTTGATTTTCGAAATTTGCTCAAACTTCTCAGATTTTCGAAAATTTGTTTCGAATTCTCTCAGATTTTCGAAATTTGTTCAAAAAACATTCAGATTTTCGAAAATTTATTTAAAATTCTCTCAGATTTTCGAAATTTGTTCAAAAAATTTGTTAGATTTTCGAAATTCTTCAAGAAACTTTTCAGATTTTCGAAAATTTATTTCAAATTCTCTCAGATTTTCGAAATTTGTTTAAAACACTTCTTAGATTTTCGAAAATTCTTCAAGAAACTTAACAGATTTTCGAAAATTCTCAGATTTTCGAATATCAATTTTGAAATTTATTCAATTTTTGAAATTTTCTTTCTTATCTTTTAAAAAAGTCATAAAATCTAAAAAAAAATCTTAATTTTTCTTTTTAGATCGCCTCCAACTTCCGCAAAATCATCGAAAAAGTCCCGCGAAACCTTCTGAAGAACTCTTTACTCGACTACGCCTCAAACTACGAGAAATATTACGCCCTGAAAGCGAATTTTGTTCGTAGTTTAGCTTCCATGGCTGTCAGTCACTGGATTCTCGGCATCGGCGATCGTCATTTAAGCAACATTCTCATCGACACAAAGTCCTTCACGCTCATCGGCATCGATTTCGGTCATGCATTCGGCACAGCGACGCGAGATTTGCCAATTCCCGAGCTAATTCCCTTCCGTTTGACGCCCCAAATGCAAGTCGCCTTGGAACCCATCGGAGTTTTTGGTCAACTCGAACGTTGCATGATTCATGCAATGCGTTGCCTGCGTGCCGAACAGAAAATTTTGAAATCTTGCATGGATCTCTTCGTTAAAGAGGCAATTTCGGAGTGGTTGACCGACACGTCGCCCGAAGCTCGAGTAAATATCGCTTGTCGCAAGCTGTTGGGCGTAAATCCGGCAAAAGTGACGAAAGAAGAGCTGAATTTGAATAAATTAAAGGCACGCGGATACATGGAAGGATACAAAAAACTGCTAAAAACCTCAAATTATTATGGGAGAGAGGAAAAATTGTCTGTTGAGGCTCAAGTGAGGAAATTAATTGAACAAGCAACTGACGAGGCATTGCTCGGAGTCACTTATATCGGATGGACTCCGCATTTTTAAACGAATTTCGAACGTTTTTTCAATAAAAATTTCATTTCTGAACAAGACCTTTAATGAAAATCGCTTAAAAGTTAATTCAGAATTCAATTTCAAAACAAAAACAAACCGGAATTCACATGTCGACCTTAAAAAATTAATTTTTTACTTGAATTAAAATGATTTTACTGAAAAAAGAAGACATTGACAGTGAGAAAGAAGCTTTTTTCAACACAGTTGACTTAATTTTAAACAATCCAGACATCATCAGTAAAGGAATTTTGAGCACTGAAGTTATAAAATTCGGTAAAATCAGGAATTTTTGTGAATCGAAAGTCCTAAAAGTATCAAAAAATGAAATTTTTAATGAAAAATCCAACTTTTGGGACGAGTTTCGACCCGAAAATGTCGATTTAGATACTTTTCAAAGCAAATCTTGCGAAAATGGGACATCAACTGTCGTTGTAAGAAAGAATTTGTTAAAAAATACGAACATTGAAGGAGATTCTTGGACTGTAAGTTTCACCGGTGAGTAAATTTTCTACAAAAATTTGAACTTTTTGATCAATTTTTGTAATTTTCTTGTAGATTTCACTCAAAATTCGGTACTCGTGTGTCGTTACAAGTCCACGGATGATGCAAAAAGTTGTCCTTATAAACTTTTGTATGAAAAAAATTCTGTTTCTCTGTTCATTTGTTGTTCCGAGGAGGAGTTGAACGAGTTTTTGCACTTCAAACAATGGCTCGAGACGAAATTTTTCACTAAATTTTGTAAAATTCTCAAAAATTCGAACAATTTTCAAGGAAATTCCGTCAAATCCTTGTCTCTAATCGACCGAAACGAGTATTATCGTCTCTATTCGCAACTGAAACAGAAATACAGCGAACATCTCTTCTCAATTTGGTGCGAAGTGACCGACCCACAAAAGTACATCTTCGAAGATTTGGGCATCGCGGCGTATCTTTTGCTACTTTGGCAGAAATTTTCACCTGGAAAGCAAAAATTTGTCGATTTGGGATGCGGAAATGGACTTTTGGTGTACATTTTGAGCAACGAGGGACACTTTGGAGTCGGAATTGACGTTCGAGCACGTAAAATATGGGAAATTTATCCAAAATCCGAGATGATTTTGAAAGTTGCGACAGTTACAACGACTGAAAATTGCGAATTTCCTGAAGCAGATTGGATCATTGGCAATCATTCCGATGAATTATCGCCGTGGATTCCGGTAATAGCAGCTAAAAGTTCATTTAAAACGAAATTTTTCCTGCTTCCGTGCTGCGCTTATGAATTTAACGGACAAAAGTATCGACGAGGCAACTCCAAAACGAGCGTTTATGAGGATTTTTTTGTTTATGTGACGGAAATTTCAAGAATTTGTGGATTTCGGGTCGAACATGATCGATTAGCGATACCGTCGACGAAGAGAAATGCCGTTATTGGAGTCACCAGAGTTCATGACGAAACAAAAATGGAAGATTTTTTAAAGGAAATTCAAAATTTTATCGAAGAACGTACGAAAAATTGCGAAAAAAGTGACTTTCGAACGCGAGAATCTGTGGAAGTTGTGAAAAATTGCACGAAAATCGATCGAGAAGTCGTTTCAACGATCGCTTTGAAGGTTTTTAATGAACTTTTGACCAAAAAACGCTTCGTACCTGACTTGCCAGAATGGAATACGGGCGGAAATCTCGCTTTAACCGAAGTTATTGGCTTGTTAAACGACTCGGAAAGGAAAATTTTGAAAGAAAACGCTGGCGGACTCCAAACTTTGTTGAAAAATCATCCAAGCGTCTTCAAAATTCAACGAGGGCAAGTTTCTATTCGAGTTCCCGTAAAAACTAAACTCTCCGGTGACAAATTGAAATTTTACAAAAAAGCTGATTGTTGGTTCTTTAAACATCATCCGCAAAAATGTCCCTTGAAAGACGAAGATTGTACCTACAAACATGAATTTTAGCGTTAATTTTAGTCTAAAATCTATTTTTATTGAATTTTTTTAGAGAAATTAATATGCAATGACCGTTAAATTTATTGAAAAGTCTATTTTTGTTGGGATTTCATGGCCTTCTCTCGTGCCTTTTTGCCTTCTGTGAGGAGAGAACGTTCCTTCTCGCTCAATCCAGGTAAGATATTGGTAACGACGCCAGTGCCTAAGGTAACGTTGCCGTCGCGCAATGTGAAACGAACGCCTTGTTCAACAACCATCGGTCGAATGAGCTTCAAGTTGATCCTGAAAAGAAAAAAAAAAAAATTAATTAATTTTTTGAGAATTTTTTTTTATAGAAAATGGAAAAACATTTTTTTTGTGAATTCAGAACTTTAAAATTTTTTTCGCTTTTTTTAAAAATTATTTGAGCTGAATTTCTTAAGATTTTGCATAATTTTTAGCATATTTTTTGAAAATTAAAATAATTTTTCTTTAAAAAATTATTTTCTTAAAATGTTTAAAAAATCTGAAAATTTTGAGTTTTGAATTTAAAAAAGTTTTAAAATATTTTTTTTATATATCTGAAAATAATTAATTTAATTTTGAACAATTTTTGACTTTTTATCAATTTTTTTAAATTTTTTATTAATTTTTTTAATTTAAAATTGATATAAAAATTTTTGTATAATTTAAAATTATTTTCAAAAATTTTTAAAATATTTTCAAAATTTTTTTTTAAAAATATTTCTAAAAAAAAAGAAAATTCATTTTAAAATTAATTTCAGTAAAAAAAATTATAGTTCAAAAATAAAAAAAAATCTAAAAAAATTAAAAATATTTTTTGAACAAAAGACAAAAATATTAAATAAATTTTAAACAAAAAAAAAATAATTTTTGAATAAAATTCTTAAAATATTAAAAAATTTCTGAATTTTCTCGTAATTTTATGAATTTGTAATTTTTTTTATATTTTTCAGATGTTCAGAATTATATAAAATTGTCTCGAATTTTTTTTAAATTTTTGACAGAAAATATATTTTTTTTATTTTTTCAATTTTTTGAAAATATTTTCCGTTTCTTGATAATTTAAACAAAATTTAATATATTTGTTCATGAAAATTTAAAAAATATTTTTTTTATAAAAATTTAAAAAAATTTTTTTTATGAAAAATTTTAAATATTTTTAATTTTTCTAAAAATTTTTAATTTTTTATTTAATTTTTAAGAAAAATTTTAATTTTTTGAAGGAAAATTTTTACTTTTAATTCATAAAAAAATTAAAAAATATTTTTTTGCATGAATTTGTAAAATTTTTAAAAATTATTTTAATTATTTCTAAAAAAAAAATCAAAAGTCGATAAAAATAAAAAAAATCTTAAACTCACTTTGAATCTTCTCCAGGCATAATCATTTCCTTGCCATCCAACTGAACCTGCGTCGCACAATCCCACGTACGCGAAAACATTTGCAACTGATGATAGTTCGTCACGGGCTTCGAACGTCCTCCCTCTTCCTTCGTCAACATGTAAATTTGCGCCTCCAAGTTATCCGCCGCCTTCACTGTGCCCGGTTTGCACATTACCATACCACGTTTGATGTCATCACGTTTCACGCCACGCACCAAAGCACCCAACTGATCGCCAGCTTGTGATTCCTCCAAAATTTTATGGAACATCTCGATACCCGTGATGGTACTTTTGATGACTTTGTTGTAACCAACGAACTCGCATTCCATGCCTTTTTTGATAATTCCACGCTCAAGACGTCCCGTAACGACTGTGCCACGTCCCGGAATACTGTAAACATGTTCGACGGGCAACAAGAAGGGTTTGTCCAAATCGCGCACTGGCGTCGGCACGTGTTTGTCGACTTCTTCCAAGAGCTTGATAATCGCTTCGGAACCGATTTCGGGGTTTTTTCCTTCTAAAGCGCACAAAGCACTGCCTTTAACGATGGGAGCATTGTCTCCGTCATACCCCATTTCGGTCATTAACTCACGAATTTCCATTTCGACAAGTTCAACCATCTCAGCGTCGGCTGCATCGACCTTGTTAATGAAGACAACGATGTGCGAAATGCCAATTTGCTTCGCCAGCAGCAAATGTTCGCGTGTTTGAGGCATCACACCATCCGTAGCGGCAACGACAAGTATCGCGCCATCCATCTGATTCGTTCCCGTGATCATATTTTTGATGTAATCCGCATGCCCGGGGCAATCTGTGTGCCCATAATGACGATTTTCCGTCTGATATTCGACGTGGGCGACATTAATTGTGATTCCGCGGGCGCGTTCCTCGGGTGCATTATCAATTTCGTTATATTGCTTACTCTCAGCGAGGTCTTTGTCAGCCAAAACTGTCGTAATAGCAGCCGTTAGAGTCGTTTTTCCGTGATCGACATGTCCAATTGTGCCGACATTACAATGCGGCTTGTCCCGTTTGAAGACAACTTTTTCGGCGAACGAGCGACACTGCGTTTGTTGGGGAAATTTGAAGGAAATGGCAGTCGTGGCACGTGCTGCTCCATTAAAAGTCAGGAAACCACGACGAGAATTCCCATATAAAATCTGTTTGAGAGTCTTTTGCAACACTGCGAAAGAAAAAAAATTGATTAGAAAAAAAATTTAAGGAATCACATTGCCCGACACGAAGTTTCTGAGGCATTTTTTCGAGAGAAAACGAAAATCTCGTACTTACCTGGAGTGAAAATCGCTCGAACTGTCATGTAAGACGACATTTTGATGAATTTCGTACGGAATTAAATGAGAAATCTGAGAAAAAATGCAATTAATTGAAGAATTTTCTGCCCTTTTCCGTAAGTGACATAACAATTGAGGTTCGGTCCTACTCCAAATTTGGCATTTTTTGTCATTTCGTTGGCTGAAATGTGCATTCGGCTTGTTTTGATTGTAAATAATTTTAAATTTTCATGTTTTTTGTGACAAAAATCCATAAAAATTAATTTTTTTAGGTAAAAACTCACCTCAAAAACCTCTCAGGATGGACATTGATGAGTTCATGCGGATCGACAAGCCCATCGAACGTCGTGTCGTCAAAGGAATGAACCTGAATGCCTATCGGAAATCCGAATCAGAGTCTGAACCGGCGTTAAAACGAGAGAAAATTGGCAATAGTTTCGCTCAAGATCTCAAAAATGAGCAAGATCGTGCTCTGGAAAAGCGTTTTCGGGTGAAACGTGAGCCCCAAAGAGCTTCCACGATGGATGACATCGACGACGATGGAGCTTCAACGTCGGCTGGAAGCAAAATCGGCGGGCAAAAGGAAATTTATAGACGTTACAAGTTCAATAACGACCCTTTTAACGCAAATTTGCCCATTTTTCGCTTCAAAAAGGTCATTCAACGACGAATTCGAGAGACGCCCGTCGTGATAATCAAAGGAGAAACGGGTTGCGGCAAAAGTACGCAAGTTCCGCAATTTATTTTGGACGATTGTTACTCCCGGAACGAATATTGCAACGTTATTGTGACACAACCGCGTCGATTAGCTGCTGTTTCACTCGCGGAACAAGTCTCGCGTGAAAGAAAATGTGAACTTGGCACGCTGGTTGGACATCATATCGGCTTGGATCGACGTACGAGTGACGACACGCGACTCGTTTACTGCACAACGGGCGTTTTGTTGCAAAAACTCGTCAAAACGAAGCACATGGGCATGTACACGCACATAATTCTCGACGAAATCCACGAACGAGATGAAGAAATGGAATTTTTGCTCATCATGATCAAGCGTTTTATGATCTTTGATCCGTTTTCGACGAAAATTATTCTCATGTCGGCGACAATTGACACGGAAGAGTTTGCGGAATATTTTAAATTGCCGCTGCCAGGTAATGCGGGACGTTGGATGCAAGCGCCGTCGATCGATTTGGAGCAAGAAAGGCAATTTAGTGTGAAGCAGTATTATTTGGAGGATGTTGCTGCGTTGCAAAGAGGGGTTAAAGTTGATTATGAAAATCCGGGCATTGATGAGAGCATGTATCAGTTGGCTGTGAAGGTGATAGAAACATTATCAACGGGAGATTCGAGTAGAAATGGGGGATGTATTTTGGTATTTTTGCCGGGAATTCATGAAATTACGAATTTGCAAAAGTTGCTGAGTGCGGAAAAGGAACGGTAAATATTAAATTTTGAACAATTTCTTTGAAAAAAAAATTAATTACAAAAAAATCATAAAAATTTGAGTGAAAATTATTTTAAATTTTTAATAATTTTAAAAGAATTTGATATTTTTAGTCTTTTTAATTTTTTTGTTATTTTTTCAATAATTTAATTTTTGGATATTTTTTGAAAATGAAAATTAATTTTTATTACAAATTTAATTTTTTAAATTAATTAAATTATTTTTTCTTTTAACATTTCTTTAAATTTTTTAAATATTTTTTTTTAAATTTATTTTTATAAAAATTAAAATTTTATTTATTTTAAATTTTGAGAAAAAATAATTTAAAAATTAAATTAAATTAATTAAAATAAATTAAATTATTAATTAAATTAAATTTAATTAATTCATTAAATTAAATTAAACTAAAAATTAATTTAAATTTTAATAATTGAAAAAATTCATATTTCATTTAAAATTTTAATTATTTCAAATTTTTATAAAAAAAATAATTTTTTAAATAATTTTCTTCAATTTTGAATAAAATCCTGTCAAATCCATAAACTTTATATTTTTTGTAATTTTAAACTGAATTTTAATGTATACTTTTAATTTAAATAATTTTTTATATTAATTTTGTTTAACTTTTTAAAAAATAATTTTCAAAAAATTTTAAATTAATTATTATTTTTTTTTTTATATGTATTTTCATTTTATTTTTTTTTTATTTTTTCCACATTTTTATGAAATTTTTATGAAGTTAAATATTGGATTTTTATTCATTTTTTTTTAAATTTAAAATTTATTTTGTGTAAAATTTTTCAACGCTCTCAGTAATTTTTTTATTTTTAAAATTTTGTTTGATATTTTAATATGAAAATTTGAATTTTTTATTATTTAAATATATTTTTTAAAATAATTTTTGATGAAAATTTTTCAAAATTTATTTATTTTCTTATATTTTTTAGCTTGAAACGCTCTAATCGACGCATCATGGATTGGAATATCATCCCCTTGCACTCCACAGTCCCTTCCGAAACCCAACGCAGTGTCTTTCTCCGTTCCGCCAACAACACAATGAAAGTAATTTTAGCCACAAATATCGCTGAGAGCAGTATCACCGTACCTGACGTCAAATACGTCATCGACTTTTGTCTCGCCCGCTTGTTAGAAGTCGATCCAGACACGGGATTCGCTCGTTTACGCTTAAAATGGGCTGCCCGAAGTAGTTGCAAGCAACGCGCCGGGCGAACAGGACGAACAAGTGACGGCGAATGCTTCCGATTAGTCTCTCGTGATTTCTTTCAAGGAGAAATGCGCGAAAATGAGGTCCCAGCAATGCTCAGATGCTCGTTGGAGGCAATTGTGCTGAAGGCGAAGATGTTGGATGAGAACGAGGCACCTGCGAAAATCATTGGATTAGCAATAAATCCGCCAGATTTGTCAGATATTCAATATGCCGTGTTAAATTTGAAGGAAGCACGTGGATTGCACTTTGGCGTTGGTTCGAGAAAAGTACGTGAAAGACGATGGGGACATGACTTTCGTTGGAAAAATAATGGATGCACTGCCAATTGACTTCAGAGCGAGCAAATTGATCGTTTTGGGATACATTTTTAATGTTTTGGAGGAATGTATTATAATTGCAGCGGGAATTACCGTTCAAAAAGTCTTCTCGATGAACTTTAATGACACAATGAAGACTTACAGCAAGAAATTATTGTTCGCCGATGGGAGTGGGAGTGACTTGATTGCCATTTTAAATGCTTATCAGGTGAGATTTTTTTACTTTTTAATTAATTTCATTAATTTTTCCTCAAATTTTATAATTTATTTTCAATTTTTATTAAATATTTAATTTTATTTAAACCTTAAATTTATTTGAAATTTAATTAAATATATAAGAATAATTTTTTTTAAAATTTTAAAATTTTAAAAAAAAAAATAAAATTAATTCCATTAAATAATTTAATTTTATTCATTTTAAATTTTAATTTTTTAATGAAAAAAATATTATTTCAAAATTAAACGAATTTAATATTTTTAAACTTCATTTTTATTTGAATTAATTTTTTTTTCTTTTCAAAATTTGAATTAAAAAAAAAAAATTTAATTCAAATAAAAAATTATTTAAAAATTTATTTTTTAAAAATTGAATATTTTTTAAAATGAAATAATTTATTTTTTTATGAGGAAAAATTTATCAAAATTAAATAATAATAAAATAAAATAAATTAATTTTTTTTCATAAAATTAATTTTTAAAAAAAAAAAATTTTTAAAAAATTTAAAAATAAAATAAAAAAAAAATTTACCTTTTTAAAAATTAAAAAAAAAAATAATTAAATTAATATTTAACTTAAAAATTATTTATTTTAAATTTTAAACATTTTATGAATAAAAATTTATTTAAGTTAAATAATTTAAAAATTAAATAAAATTAATATTTAATTAATTTAAATTTGAATATTTTAATTTTTAAAAAATTTTTAATTAATTCTTTAAACTTTAAAAAATTTTTTTTCTTCATTTTTGAATAAAATCCTGTCAAATCCATAAAATAAAATTAAAAATTTAATTTTTCTTTCAGTATTACGTTCGAAAAATCTACGACAACCACTACCATCTCGATGAATCTCGTACCCAAGCACTCGAACGAGCATCTCTCGATCCCCGAGGACTTCATGAAATGTACAACCTCGTCAACGAGATCAAAACTCGTCTCGAACCCTTCAATTTGACACCCTCTGAGGGCGTAAATCGCATCCATTTGTCACCGCGCGACAAAAATACCATCCTAAAAGTCTGCATTTCGGGCGCCTTTTATCCAAATTACTTCTTACGAGCTTCCAGCATCACTCGCGAGGACATCGAACGCGACATGGCGCACGAACTCAACGGAAGAGATCCTTGCAACACAATTTTATACCGCGGCATCGGCTACGAAGACATGGGAATTCTGTATCAAAACCAAGTTAAGGCTTATTTACGTGATCGGGGAGTCATCGCATCGCCCGACGACGTAAAAATCACCTTCGACAAAGGAACGCAAAAGATGTTTGTCACATTTTTAGGCAAACAGCAGTTAATCGATGCCGGCGCGAACGAAAATAAACCGATAAGTGACTGGGTTCCGGGTCGGGTGTGCACTCAAGTGTACAAAGCGATAAAACTCGCGCGTGAAAAAGATTTTTTAAAACTTCGAGTGATGGATAAGGACAACATGATACGTTATGCGGAGAGTATTGGCGCCGGAAACTACGAATATGGCGTCTTTAACCCGAAAAATGTCAATATCAAGCACGAAGATTTGTGTTGTTTGCCCGATAAATTCACAAAATCCATCATTGGGCGCGTTTCCAGCATCGAAACTCCCAATAAATTCTGGATTAAACCGACAGACTCGAAAAATGAGTTCATCGTGACCGCCATTCGACGTGCTTTGAACAACCAACCGTTGGAAAGAGTCACCGAACTAACGGATTTAAAGGGAAAATTGGTTGCTGTGCATGTGAGAAACGAAGAAGCTCGTGCCAAAAATTACGGAAGGATGTTTCATCGTGCCCGAATCATCTCGACAGTGTTAATTAATGGAATGCACAAGTACCAAGTGCTCTTAATTGACGAAGGGGAAGAAGCTTTGGTCGAATCCGATCGAATTTGTCGTCTCGAAGCTCTATGGGTGCGTGGAAAACAACTCGGATTGCGAGATGACAACAAAATTTACGTCGCCGACATCCCTCCACGTGTCTATGAAGCGAGTTTAGCTGAAATTCGTCCTTCTTACGTCACATCAGCGGCGGGAAAATGGACTCCTGATGCCGTTGACAAGTTTAAACAGCTGATGTCGCAACAAGATGAGTTCGAAATTGAAGTTTATTCGACCTGGAATGGCGTTGCGAACGTTATTGTCTATGACAAATACAAAAATTCCATCAACAAAGTGCTTGTTAGGGAGCAACTCGCTCAAACATGTGAAGAAAGTTACCCCTCGAAGCAAGATCATGCAGTTAGGTTCCATGCCCAGCACTTTGTTCATCGCGAAAATGATGAAAGTCCCGTTACTTTGGAGATTTTGGACTATTTGAGGGACTTTTACGCCACAAATTACAAACCGCCGCCCGAATATTTGTGCACAAAGGTGATTCAACTACGAGGACCAACATCCCCCTTGGAGACACAAGTTTATGCAACTTTCCGATCGGGTCAAAGCAAGTCCATGACAGTTGATCGCTTGAGTGTTAACAGCATTTTACTTGATACGGACCCTCAAGACTCGACAGATCGACTTGTTGTTGCAGCAAATGTCGCTTCAAACGCCCATCGCGGTGACTTAACCTTAAGAAGTACCACAATAATGCCGAATATTTCGGGGTTTTCGCAATTTATGACGTTACTTTTTGCGCCAAGAATCGAAATTCATCGAGATGTCACCGAAACGCGATATTATTCTCTTCTCGGAGGTCTTGGATTCAAGGAAACTCGTGATGAAGAAACAATTTCTTTGTTTCCGGAACATGATGTTGCCATGAAATTCGATTGTTTCGTCGATCAAGATGATATGTTGCAATTAAATAAGCTCCGGTACACGATGAGTGCTTTGTTGCACACGAATCCGGGTGAAAAAGTGCCAGATTTGAAGCCGCAAGATGTGGTTGAGTTGCAAAAAGAGGCATTTTCGATACTGATCAAGTTTTTGAGGAAAGAGAGGAAATTTATTGATCAACGGATGCAAGAAGTGGCAGATTTTAAATGGGGTGCCGTGGATGAAGATGAGTTGCAATTTGTGGAAGGGGCGCAAGTTTATGGAGATAGAGCAGTTTTTCCGAGTTTTACGTTTATGCTGTTGCAAAATGAGACACAGGAGGAAATTGAGAGGTACAGGGAGAATAATGAACAGTTGCATCAAATTGCTTTTAGGTGAGATTTTTAAAATTTTGCTTTAGGGCGTTACAAGTTCATGATTTGTTTTCCATTTTTAATAAGAATTTAAGGATTTTTTAATTCTAAAATTAAATTTTTTAACAAATTTTATAAAAGAATTTGAATTTTTAAATGTCATTTTTTTAGTTTTTGAGATGAAATTCTTGAAATTATTTAAAAAAAAAATTATTTTAAAAGTAAAATTGGAAAAATTAAGACAAAATAAGTTTTTTATTAAAAAAATTTGAAAAAAATATTTTCTTATTCATTTTTATTTTTTAAAAATAATTTGAAGCAATTTGTCAAGTCTTTGGATCAAAATATTTAACCTCTATAATTTTTTTAAATCTTGATTAATATTCAAAAATTATTCAATTTCTTTTAATATGATTTTTAATTTAATTTTTTAAAATATTGGCTCATGTTTAAATGAAAAATTAAAAAAATTAGAAAAATATTATTTTTTCCTAAAGAAAAATTAAATTTTAAATTAAAATAAAAAAAAACAACTGTATTAAATCTAAAAATATATTTTTCTGATAAAAAAATTAAATTTCTCATTAAAAAACTGAGAAAAAAAATTTTAAATTTATTTTAAATTTTTTAAAATTATTTGAGACAATTAATTTTTATTTAAATAAATTTTTGACATTTTCAAATTTTTTTTTCATCTTATGGTTAATATTATAAAAAATGTTAAAATTAAAAAAAAAATTAACAAAAAAAATTAAAATTATTAAAATAAATATTTTGAATTATTTAGAAAAACTTTAGAATTAAAAAAAAATATTTTTTTAAAAAATAAGGCCGCTCCAAATGAAAATCAAAAATAAAGTCCAAAATTTTTTAAAATAAAATGGGGGGGGGGGGGAAATAAAAAAAAAATTTTTGAAATAATATTTTCATACCAAATGACAAAACTTTATCAATTTTTGAGCGTTAAATAATATTTTTGATGTTTTTTTTACTATTTACTTTGAAATTTGCTTATTCAAAATAGATTTCAGAATATATCATATTAAAAATTAAAGAAAAAAAATTCATAAAAAATAACTGTCCAAAAATTTTGAAAAAAAAATTTAATTATTTTATGAAAAATATTTTTAGAGAAGAAAATTTATGAAATATGATTTCCAAAGCAAAAATTAGAATAAATTGAAAATTTTACAAAAATTTTTTGGAAATTTTCTTGAAAAATTATGAAAATACACCGAAAAACGGTCATTTTTGGTTAAATTTTTAACTTTTTTTTTATTTTGCCCCATTTGTTTTTGGACTTTTAAAATCGGGGCATCAAACTTTATTTTTGATTTTCATTTGAAGCGGCCTAAATACAATTTAAAAAAAAAATAAAAAAATTCTGAAAATATTTTTTTCTCATCAAAAATTGTAAGATTTTTCTTTCTCATAATTTCTTTTAATAATTCAAAAATTGAAAACAAATCAAAAACTTGTAACGCCCTTAATTTATTCAAAAAACCGTCAAATTTAATGACTAACGATATTTTTTTATTTCAGTTCCGGAACAATGTCTGACCAAATCGAATGCTTATTATGTTCAAAAACGCTGCAAACTCGCCCTCAAGTTCAAACGCATCTCTTCACTAAACTACACAAGGACCGTGCCGAGCAATGTCACGCTCGCTTCGTCGTCCAGAATTATCAAGCAAAAAACTGAGATAATTTTTTCGAGAGAAAACAAAAATTTTATTAAGCTTATTATTTATTTTCATTCTATTATTTTATAAAAACTTGCATCAGAATAAAACTGATTCGTTTTTGTTTCAATATTAAATAATAATTAATTATTAAATTTACAAAAAAAATGAAATTTTCACCAAACAACAAGAAAATATTTTTTCTTAATTTTTAACGAATTTTAGAAAAAAAAAACGGAATTTCATGTTCAATTTTTCTTTTTTTTTTTTAATAGTAAAGAGTAAACAAAAAGAGAGAAAAATATTGAATTGAATTTTTAATGTTTAAACGTAATAATCATAATATAGTAAATGTACTCGGGGCGCAAATTGAAGTCACACACGCAGCATTTTACAAATCCTCGTCGTCCTCTGGTAAGGCAGTCTCTTGAGCTTCTTGTAGATCTTTTTCGATTTGAATTTGCCATTCCTTGTCCATCTTGACTTCGGGCGGAAGCAGGGCAGGCATTGCAACAAATTCGAGATTTGGGTCGCCAACCAATTTGCGTGCCAACCACAAGAAGGGCTTCTCAAAGTTGTAGTTTGATTTGGCGGAAATGTCGTAGTACTGAAAGAAAATTTCAATTTTTTTTCAATTTCAAGGCTAAAAAATGCAAAAAATTGAGGTTATTTTACCTGCAAATTCTTTTTCCGATGGAATACGATGCTCTTGGCTTTGACTTTGCGATCCTTGATGTCAACCTTGTTGCCGCACAGAACAATCGGGATGTTTTCGCAGACACGGATCAAGTCACGATGCCAATTGGGGACATTTTTGTATGTAACTCGCGACGTAACGTCAAACATAACGATGGCACATTGCCCCTGGATGTAGTAACCGTCACGCAATCCGCCGAATTTCTCCTGCCCAGCGGTATCCCAGACGTTGAAACGGATTGGGCCGCGATTTGTGTGGAACACGAGCGGATGCACTTCGACGCCCAACGTTGCGACATACCTTTTTTCGAATTCGCCCGTCATGTGGCGCTTCACGAAGGTCGTTTTGCCGGTACCGCCGTCGCCAACTAACACGCACTTGAATGTGGGAATATCTTGTTCGGCTGCCATTTTTGCTGGAAATGAAAAATTTCGATTAGTTTCATGGGGAAAATCATCTGTTGCCAACAAAGTGACGTCACGCACACCACAAACGCGACACACAAACACATTTGCGCTACAGCCAGCAGATGTCTGACTCACAATTTTTTGCACAACTTCTCGAAATGTCGATAAAATCTCCTTTTTTTTCAAATTTCTTGCGTAAAAAATTTTTTCTTGCACGACAAAAGCACTCTAACGACCTTTTGTCACCCTTGCGGCGCGTCCCGACTTCCCCCTATCCCTTCTCCGTTGCCGCAATGTTACAAAGGACGTTCGCATTTCCGTTCAATTCGCGCCCAAACTCGATATTTTCGCACATTTTCCACGTAAATCGCGTCTTTTGATGCCCAAAAGTCCCGTCGATGCGTAATTACGCGAGGAAAATGCCTCGAAATGCGAGAAAATTTCGCGAGAAATGGCGGCAAAAGTACTTACATCCTCGTTTAAATCAGTTTCTAGCAAATGTTTCGGGAATCTTTGATAGTGCTCGTCTCACACGATTTGCGGGGCCTTTGTTTGCGGGAACTCTGATGCTTGCGACGATAATTCACTGCGAGAAAATTGAATTTTTTCAGCTGAGTTTTTGCTTGAGAAACGCGTGGATTTCAGGAGAACTGCGTTCGTATGAAAAGAAACTCAACGACTGACGCTTGCGGTATTCGCATTCGTGGGAATTTGTGTGAGGCGAATGAAAGTGATGAATGAAATCGCGTTTGCTAATTCAGGAAAGGTACTTTTGAATTTACGGTTTCGGGATTTTTTTCTTTAAAAAATTCATTTTTAAGGTAATTTTTATAAGTTTTCTCATGAAAATTACTCAAAAATGCATTAAAATTTAAATTTTTTAATAAAACCGTTTATTATACCGTAAAGTTTTCAGTTCAAAATCTTTAGCCAAATGCTTATGAAGACAATTTTAGAGAAAATTTCTTTGAATTTTCTTAATTTTTGCTTATATAGATGACTTTTTTGATTAAAAATTTAAAATTTTATGAAAAAGGTATCATAAAATGAAATTTGTATATCGTACCGTAACTTTTATACCTCAAATTTCTTTAATCAAAACTTTTTAAAGAATATTTTTAAGAAATATTTCTTCAATTAACAAAATTTTAAAGCAAATTTAATTAATTTTTATTGAATTGATAATCCAAAGATAATTTTTTAAAACAAAACCTAAAATTTTATACCGTACCGTACGATTTTTAGCTCATAATTTTCAATTAACTCCTCTCAAAAAAAGAACTTTTATAAATTTTCAATAATTTTTCTTACACAGATGAGTTTTCAAACAATTTAAAAGCAAAATATATTCATTTTTCTTTATTTTAAAATCAAAAATTACTCTTTGGTACAAGAAAATTTGAATTTCATAAAATTCGTATATCGTACCGTAACTTTTTCTTCATTAATTTCGGTATTTTGATCTTTTTTATTTGATTTAAAATAAATCTTAATAATATTTTCAATAAAATTTTCTTCTAAATTTTTATTTTCAAGCCCGAAAAAAAAATAATTTCATCAAATACATCGAAAAAAATTCAAATCTTCAATACCGTAACTCAAAAAAATTAACGGTACTCAAGTTTCTTGTACAATTTTAATTTAACTAACGGTATGAAACCTTTTCCAATCAAATTCCTTCACTCAAGTCAAAACCGCCTTGTACAAGTTGTCAGTGAACTCAACCCAAAGCAATTTTCGAACGAAGCTCCAAAGTTAGGGTAACCCGCCCTGCGTACGAGAAAAACTTTTGTGACGCATGCCCGTATCGATTTTCGTTTGTAGTTTTTCTCGCTGTTGCGGTACACGCTAATCTAACACGAATTGGCGAATAAATTTCCGAATGCTGGCCAAGCATTTCCACTAAAAATTCCAAAAGTTGCGTCAACGTTTTGCTAGTGCAACGAGGCAAAACAAGTTGCCTGCAATCCGGGAAATCCACCGAGCGTTTTGTGGCAAAATCCGAAAATTAAAAGTTGGAAAAGAAGAAAAATTCCCGTAAAAACGCGAAAATTGCATTTCTCCCCTTGACACACACACACACGAAGAGTTGTGTGTACGGAGGAAGCCTACGACGACGACACGGGAATATTATGTGCTGATAAAGAGAAGTGAAGAGAAAAAAAAACACAAATTTTCCTTGAATCATCAAGTCAAGGCTGTTTGTTGTCAGCAGCAGCATCCAAAAATCGCGAAAAAAAGTGAACAAAAGTCACGAGAAACGAAAATTCAGAGAAAAAAAAATTGTGAAAGAAAAAAAAAATAATTGTTGCAAACTGTGTGTTGACAAAATAAAATAAAATAATTTCAAAAAACGACAAAAAATCGTAAAAAAACAACAAAATGACAAAGGATAGATTAGCAGCTTTGCAAGCGGTAAGTGAAATTTCCCCGAAAATTGTGCTGCGAGTTCCGGAGACATGACTCAGAAGCACGAAACGCCCTAAAAAATCGTATGTCGCGTACACGAAACACACACCCGACGAGCACGACGAGAATGAAGGTCAGGTGTCAATTGTGCGGATTTGCTTCTTCTTCTTCTGTGTGTGACAGTCCGGAGTTTGTCGTCGTCGTCGTCGTGTCACGTCAATAAATTTTTCTCACACTCGACTGTTAATTTAATTAATTTTCTCGAGCAACGACGATGATTATCGTTTTCAATGAGTGGGCGCGCAAGAAAGCCCGCATGAGTCACATGCTTCAAACCTCTCAAGGTCACTTGCGAAAAAAAAAACGAAGGAATCTCTTGAGTCACTTGACGGCAATCAGATAATTTTTCATCAACTTTGAATTGGATTGATAAGATAAGATTTGCGGGTTTTGCGAATTTTTGTCCCAAATTGTGGTTTTCAGATGAAAATTTTGAATGTCAAGAGGATTTCCTGTTAAAAATATTAAAAAATTATCTTTTCACGACTCTGAAATTGTAAAAAAAAACACAAAATAACTGAAAAAACAATCGTTAATATTTTATCAGTCATAAATTTTTACGCTTTGTCACTTTTATATGTGGCAGTCAGTCATTCATGGTCGAATAAAATGATAAAATGCGGCTATCAAAGATGACCAAGTAAGGCAATGAGGGTTTAAAAGAGGGATAATTTGGACAGAAATTGAAAAATTGACAGAAAATTATGTTGGAAGATGTCAATTATGGGTGAAAGTTGGCATTTTTTATTAGAAATTGTAAAAGAATTTTATTGAAAAGCTTTAAAAATTTAATTTTTGAATGAATTTTTGATGGTTTTGAACTGAAAAAGTTTTTTTGGTTGACAGCTGTCAATTTTCTAAAATTCAAAAGTGCTTTTAGAGCTTTGAAATAAGAAATTTTGATTCGGAAATATTGAAAATTATGTTTTTCGAGTAAGATTTTTATAAAATTTTTGTTTTTAGTTCTCTAAAAATTAGTTAAAAAGTGACACATGACAGCTGTCACAATTTAAAGAGAGATTAAAAAGCTTTAGAATCCTATTTTTTAAAGAATTGTAAAAAAAATATAATTTGTGAAATTTTCATTGACATTTCTGTCAATATTTCATTAAAAAAAAGCAATTTAAATTGAAATTTTGACAGCTGTCACTTTTCTGTCAAAAATTTTGGTTAAAAAGGCCAATAAACACCTTTTTTTGTAAAGTATTAAGAAACCTAAAAGAATTTTAAAAGTTTATAAATTGAGTTTTTTATGTTTTTCACTCAAACAAGTTTGACAGCTGTCAACTGTCAAAATTCAAAATCTTCTGAGAGAATAAATCTCAACAGTATTTTAATCTTAAGACTATTAAAAGGCAAAATTCCTATAAATAATATCTTTAAAATAATTGAAAATGCTCAAAAATTAATTTTTAGAAAAAAATTTGACATCTGTCAAAACTTAAAAATATTTTTTAGCTCCAATTTTGTTCATAAAATGTCAAAAATTGAGTCTTTTATAAAAGTTATTTAACTTAAAAATTAACTTCTTTAATCAGAGCTGATTAAAATTTTGACAGCTG
The DNA here is from genome assembly GCF_036172545.1 of Culicoides brevitarsis. Taxonomy (NCBI): domain Eukaryota; kingdom Metazoa; phylum Arthropoda; class Insecta; order Diptera; family Ceratopogonidae; genus Culicoides; species Culicoides brevitarsis. The sequence continues at coordinate 34,043,951 of NC_087086.1, read as the reverse complement.
TCATCTGTCAAAGTTCAAATACATCTTTTTGAAATAAATTCAACGCCATTTTGATCTTAAAGTAATTTTTAACCTTAAATTTTAAAAATAATTTCTAAAAAATCTCCAAAAAGTACCATAAATGAACTTTTCTCAATGAAAATGACACCTGTCATAATTTTTTATGATAATTTTCCGATAACCGAAACAAAAGTTGTTTTTGTTATCTCTGCTGACGCCCTAAAAAATTATTAATGACACTCGTCTAATCAAGGGTATTTTAACGCAGTTAAAGTAATCATAGACCCAGCATGGTAATTTGTTTTAATCAATAAATAATCACTAATTATTATCGGATGATGAATGGACTGACGATAAATGTCTAATTTGTCTTTCTCTCTCTTCCTTTTGTCCATCAAACTTTTTTTTCCTCTCTCATCGAGAAAAACTATCGAGCGATCGTTGGTCTGACGACACGAAAAAAAAGGGAAACAATTACAAGCACTTTACCATGTTTATTTATAATAATAATGACGGTAATGCTATTCATTGTTTCAAAAAGAGCTTACACACACAAGAAAATTTCATTTATTCAGCACGTCGCTCGTTCAAGCACTATTTAATTATTTTATTATGCGCTATTTGCAAAGTTGTTAGGACAAATTAGTGCGAGGCTCGTGTACGTGTGTAAAAAGGTACCTTTGAGACTTATATAACATCATCATGAACGGCGGCGTCGCTTGTTTGTGTGACACTGTGTCACCCGCCCCGTAACCCGGAGGAGATGGAGGCAGGAAAAAAGTGACACGAACTATGAAGTTCGTCGTCTGTCTTGTCATAAAACCGCATGACACCACTTTTGCCATATATCGCACCTCACACTGTTGTTCCCTTTGTTGCCTCGCAGCAGCAAAAAGGCTTGAGAACATGAACATATTTCTGTCACAAATGTGTCATAATCGGCCAGGCAGGAAGTTAAGGATATATTGTTATGTCTCGTTATGTGCTAAAAAAAGGGACCGACAAATTTTATCTAATGGAAGGATTTGTCATTTTGTGTGTGGAAAAAAGAGGGACATCAAGAAAAATGATCACCTGATGTTACTTTTTCCGAAATTTAAAGAAAAATTGTTGAAATGTGCACTGGGGCAAAAATTTTAAATGTCAATAAGGGAATTTTCGAAATACGCATTGGGTTAAAAAAAGTTAAATTTACATTTAGGGGTCCTATTAAAGTAATTTCTGATGCTAAAAGTCAAAATATTCTATCAGGAAAATTTTTAAATTGTGCATTGGGTCAAAAATTTAAAATGTTAATATGGGATCATTTGAAAAACGCATTGGGTTAAAAAAAGTTAAATATAAGATAAAGAGACCTTTTGAAATATTTTCTGAGGCTAAAAGTCAAAATATTCTGTAGGGAGAATTTTTACATTGTGCATTGGGATTAAAACTAAAAATTTAACTTTTGGAAATCTTTTTAAATGTCAATCGGTTTGAAAAGTTAAAATTTACTTCAAGGAAACATTTTAAAACCCAAATTTAAAAAAAAAATCTAAGTATTCCTTGGGTAGACATTTTAAAATGTGCACTGGGTTAAGTCACGTGGTTCAAAAAACTTAAAATTCGATGCAATTTTCACTTTTTTTCGAATCAAAACTTCAATTCTCAACATTCAAAGTAAAAAATTAACACTTCAAAAGTTGTCTATTACTCTTTTTTCTGCTCTTTTGATGATGATGTCGACGATGAGGTCATCAATCAGACGAATATTTGCTAAACAACAACAAGCAACTTGCTGTGCGTTACGGTTAGAGAATGAGAAAAAGATGACATAAATACCATCTACGATACACAACGGCGGATGAAGTAACCCACGACGACCGATCGTAACACAAGACGATTGTTTGTCGCGCTGAAACAATTGAATGGAAGCAATTATTCACGCAACAATGACACGAAACGACACAAAAGTGACATAGAAAGAGTTAAGAACGATATACAACACGAAGAACAACGGGGAAGTCAGTGAACTTGTTAAAACTTCCCAGTAAATCGTTGAGACGGAAATTATGTAATTTTGAGTGACCATAAACGTTGATTCGGGTGATTATTTTCACAGATTTGATAAGAATTTGTCGTTTTTGGGTGATTTTTGATGGCAATTTGTTCAATATGTGATAAAATTTTGATTTTCTTAAAATTTTTACGCAAAAAATGTAAAAAATTTACCATAAATCATAAAAACTTAAAAATTCGTAATTTAAAAAAAATTGCTTGAGGTACCTATAGCTTAATTTTAATTTTTAATTTTTATTTAAAAATGAAATTTAAAAAATTTTATGAAATAAATTAAATCATTTAAATATGTTGACTGAAATTAAACAAAAATTTTAGAATTTTATATTTTTTTTTAATTTTCTTTTTTTAAATTTTAAATATTTAAAAATCAAGCAAGTAAAAAAATATTTTTTTCAAAAAAAAAAAAAAATAATAATTAAAATTTAGATTTGCTTAATTGAACATTTAAAATTATCGTAACAAAATTTGATTAAATTTAAATAAAATAAAAAAATGAAGAAATTAAAATATTTTAAAAAAAATGAAGAAATTAAAATTATTTCTATCAGTTGAGAATAATTAAATTTTTATTGAATTTTAAAAATTAAAAAAAATATTTAATTAAAAATATTAACTAAAATAATTTAATTTAATTAAAATATTTTAATTTTATTAAAAATATTTATTTAATTAAATATTAATATATTTAATTTAAAATTATTTAATTTTTTAAAAATTAAATCTTAAAACGCAAGAAAAATCAAATTCATTAAAAAAATAAAATATAAATTTTAAATAAAAGAGTATAAAATTTTTTTTTTCGTTGAAAAAGAAAAAAACAACTAAAACTGCTTTTAAAAAAATTAAAAAGTTAAAAATGTAATTTTTTTTAAAAAATGTGAATGAATTTTCGTCAAAAATTTTAATTTTTTATAATTAATTTTATTAATTTTTAATCTTCAATGAAAGTCAAAAAAAAATGTGTCGAAAAAATGTCTAGACAACCAGAAAAAAAAATTTTTCCATAACTTCCAAAACTACCAAAAGAAACTTTTTTATCTCTCATAATACTCGGTTGAACACGCAAAAAATACCTTGATTGCATCCAAAAATAGCTCGAATGTCTTGTGCACAAATTGCTCAAATTAGTTTTGATTTGCTTTTAATCCTCCCGACCTAAGACTCGTAAACCGTTCATTAAATTCCCATTGGTCTACCTTCTTTACCGAAAAACAAATTTCTCTCCATCATAAAATAAATACCCAAAATTATTCCGTCTTACCTTCCTTTTGCCTCGAATGCATGCTCGGATGTGTTATTATTTATAAACATTTATCAAATTTCGCAATATGTGAAATAAATGAACCCTTTTCATGAAATAACAAAACAATCTGCTGTTGTTATTTTTTTTTCTGTGTGCTGTTCGAGTGCCTCGACTGAAAATAGAACGCATGATGATGAAGAAACACCTAGATTTTAAATATTCAACAAAACAAGTCATAAAAGGGGTATTTTATGTAGCTTTCGTGCGAACAAGGCAGGAAATAAAGCACACACTCTCGTTTCATGCCTTGAGTAAATAAATGATCAACATGATCAATGAATGCACCAAATTCGAGTTGGCTTGACATTTATTCGCTCCGTAAAATGCATTCCGACCTGTCTCAACATTTTTTCACGTGTCACTCACTTTTCTACTTTTTTTTTGCATTTATGGCACGAGACGAAATTTAATCACAAACAAAAATTTATTAAAAAATTTTTGGAATACTTTCGATATTTTCTCTTTTCGAGACGAAGAAGCAAAAATATCATAAACCAAAAAAAAAAACAATAACCGAAATTGTTATGGATCGAAAGTTGTTGGCTGTGTGACATTGTTGAAGCTTTTCAACACATTTGTCGGACAATAGATTGCGGTTTAGATTTTAAAATTAAATTCGATGTTGCGGCGTGGTCGGAGGTTTAACCGAAGAATTTTGCAATGTTGAGTATTGACAGGCAGTCCATAGTTGGTCTGTGATGAATTTTAACGGCAAGGCAATGGATTTAATGGAAAACGGCAATTTAGCGAGATTTTGGTCATTAATTTTATTGCTCGTTAAGGTCATAATAGAAAAATGTTTGGTATTAAAAAATTGGGATAATTTGAATTTTTTTGATGGAATATTATTATTTGACGTTAAAATGACATGAAATTGCCTTGAAATTTGCTTAAAAATATTTTAAAAATTTAAAGGCAAAAAATTACTTTTAGAAAAAAATTAATTTTTAAGAAAAATTTTTATTTTTTTTTAATTTTTTTTTCTAATTTTTTAAGATTTTTTTTAAAATTTATTTTTAAAAATTATTTTAAATGGCTTTAAAAATTCATTAAAATTGAAATTTCATAAAAATTTTGACATCTGTCAAATTTACTGTCATCAAAATTTTTTCCTTGAACTTAATCTTGATGCCTTTTTTAATTTTTTAACTTTATTTAAAGCTTATAATTTTATTAATTATCTCACAAAATTATTTTTAAAAAGAATTAAATAAGGGAATTTAAAAAAAATTTTGACAGCTGTCACTTTTTTAACTGTCAAAATTTTTTTTTTAAATTTTGTTTTTTTTTTGACACGAAATCAACACTTTTGCTTTTAAAAATACGTAAAATAATATAAAAATTCTTCACAAAAGGAAATTTCAGTTAAAAAATTTGACAGCTGTCATTTTTGAGAAACGTCAAAAATTTTTTTAATGAACAATATTTTCAAAAAATTTCGATTTTTTAAGATTTTGTAGAATTAAAAAATTTAATTTTACTCAAAATTAATTTAAAAAATTTCTTGAAATTGCTCAAAAATGAAAATTTAATTTAAAATTTGACAGCTGTCAAAATAATTTTCTGTCAAAAATTTTCTTTTTAATAACTTTGCTGTCAAATTCTTGTAAAGTAAAATACCATCCGTCTCCACATTTCGCCTTGACCTGCTCAAATTTCATCAACAAATTCAATTTACATCTCAAAAAAACTCCTTTTTTCTGAAGGTTTCCGCATTTTAACATGCTTTAGCGTGTGCCGTTACCCATTTTCATTCGACACTCATTAACATAAAATTCCTCCGTTTTTTTTCTTCTCATGTTATTTAGTGCCGCATTTCACGAGATACGCAAATTTTTATCTCATTTTCATCCAATCCAGTTGAATTAATTTAATGCGTGCACGTTCGAGGCATCCATCAGCTCTCGGAAACGTGTCTGCTTAACGTAACCTCCGACGCTCGTTTTTTTTGGTAACATCCGTAACCTCGATTCCTGTGAAAAATTTAAAATAATCAAAAATGAATCGTGTCCTTGAGCCATTTCATCTTTTTTTTTCATCTCATTCGCTTTTCATTCAACGCGTTGTTAGTTTTCTTTTTTATTGTGAACAGTACGTTGCTCACAGGCAGGAAAAAAACACGAAACCAGCAACTTTTTTTATTGGATGAAAAACGTGAGGACGTTAGTAATGCGATAAATGTTTTAATATTCGTAAGAGAATAATAAAAATAACCATAACGAACTTTTATTATCCTTTTGTCAATGAACAAAAAAAAAATAAAATGAAAAAAAAAATACTGAAACGAGATGTTTTTGCGCCCTTCATTCGTTGATTTCGTCAAAATTGTAAAAAAGTTTTGAAAGTTTTCGTTTGAAAAAGGAATTAAGATAATATCGGATTTTTATTTTTAACCACGTGACCATTTTTGAACCTTAAAGCAGCTTTTATTTCAAATTAAATAATTTTCTTACCAAATATCATGAATTTTTATCCATGAAAATATTTAAAATTTTCGAATCCAGAGCACATTTTGAGATTTTTGTTAATTACATTATTTTAAAAAATTTCAAACCACGTGACCATATATAAAACCAAATGCACAATTTGAGCTTCTCTACTTAGTTACCATTCTAAAATTTCTTTTATCTTTGTATTTTTTGGCAGATTATGAACTTTTATCCCAATACAATTTTAAAATTTTCGCTCCCAATATGAATTATAAAAAATTTTAACCACGTGACTTAGCCTAATTTACATTTTAAAAATTCCCTTAATTTAAAATTTTTAAAAAGTTTTTTTTAATGAGCTGATAATATTGAACTTGTAACGTAACCCAAGGCACATTTTAAATTTTTATCCCAATGCAAAATTTAATTTTTTGCTTTTAACAAAATTTGTACAAATTTCAAACCACGTGACCTACAATAACTAATATTTTATAAATTTTAACTTCAGTGCTCATCAAAATTTTTTTCCCAATGAAAATTTTGAAATTTTTTAACCACGTGACATAAAAACCCAATAAACATTCAAAATTTTCATCCCAATGCATATTTTTATGTAATTCTAACCACGTGACTTCAATTTTTAAATAAATCAATTTTTCCTCGAAACGCGATATAAAAAAAATCAAACAAAATATGTAAAAATAACAGAAGAACGTGACACGTGTTTTCTATTATTATCTTCGCTCATTCACTGTACGTCCTTGAAATCCTCATGCAAAATGAAGTAGAAGCCATTTGTTGCTAAATTTACATTAATTTATAACAAAAAAATATATAAATAAAAAAATCTGATAACAAGACATATGAGATTTAATGGCAACCGCCGCCCGTGAGACGTGCCTGTTTAAATTTATTACCAGCCACCCCCATTCTCTCCTCGTCGCCATATTCCTCCAACGCCTTCTATTTATTTATTTTTAACTACAATAATGCGTGCAACGGAATTTATGGCTAACTCTCGAACTGTTGCTGCTTGAGCATGTTGTTAATTACGGTACGTGCGAGTTTTTTCATTTTCCTCTCGACTTGCGAAAAATTCATTAAAACAACGGTGAGAAATGTTACGTTTTTGCGCTCTAGATGGAATTTTTTTTTTGCAGTGCAAGAGGAAAAAAAAAGATAATGAACAGGATAATTAACACTTGTGACTAAAATAAATTTTATCGAAGGAGAAGAGGTCAAGTCGCATGGAAAATCGATAAGCGACGTGATTTTGACGTCAGTTTTCCATGCGGAAAAAATGCTCTTGACGCTCCTTCGAGTTAGTTCGTTTTTTTATTAATGAGGTGCCATTTGTTGTCTTTTCACTCATTTAACGGAAAATTAGACGACGATTGTCTCTTTCTCATCCCCTTTTTGCTTCGTTTTAGTAAACGAGAACATTATCTGGCGTTACGAGACGATAAAAACTTTGAAAATTTATGATTATGAGTTGAATGAAAAGAAAGCGAGAGAGAAAGACCGGATGAGATGTGATTTTTTTGTTCGCATTAACAGACGAGAGTCGAGCGATAATGAAGAGGAAATATTGTTAGTGATGATTTAAAGGAGAAAAGCTGCGGAAAAGTAGAGCAGAAGTAAAGAGAAAAGATTTTTTTTTCGTTCGAGTGAATGACCAGGCGTTTTCATTATTTTATCAATTTTGAAAAATTTTGAGACGATTTTAGGTTAAATTTTAAAAAAAAAAATTTTATAATTTTTTTTTTGCTTCTTTGTCGAAAAATGATAAAATTAAATTTAAAACGAAATTTTTATATGAGTAATTTTTGACTTAAATTAAATTAAATTTAATAATTAAAATATTTAAAGTTAAATTTTATTTAAATTCAATTAATTTAATTAAATTAATTTAGATTAAATTTTAAAAAATTACATTTCATGGTGAATTTTTTTGCCTCTTGAAATGTAAAAATTTTGTTAATTTTCTTACTTACTGAGCCCAAAATTTTTTATTTAACTATTAACTGAAAATTTAAATTTTTTTTATAATAAATATAAAAATTCAAAAAAAAATCAATTAATTTAATTTATTAATTCTAAATTTCATAAAAAAAATATTTAAAATTTTTAAAAGTAAAAAAAAAATAATTTTTCAATTTTTTTGTCATTAAATATTCTAATTCTACTAAAATTTTCTAATATTTCGAAAATATTTCAAAAAAAAACTTAAAATATACAAAAAATTTGAAAAACCTTAAATTAAAAATCAAAGAAATTATCTAAAATGTCTAAAAATTAATATTTAAAGAATTTTTTTTCGTAAATTTCTTCAAAAACTACTCAAAAAATCGATAAAAATGAACAATTTCATCACACTTGACACTTTTTTATCAGCCAAAGTGCATCCTCAGGTGTCCGATTATCGTCATTTCAACTCGCGGGCGGCTGCTTTTGTTTCATTCTCGCCATTCATTGAAGATAATTCAATCAATTATTATAATAAATAACAATAACTATCATCATCATCGCATTATCGTCATCGCCATCCATTCAGCTTTTCTCACACTAAATATTTTTGCAACGTGCGCCATGTGATGCTCTCGTGTGTGTGTGTGTGTAAAATTACGAACCATGCGATAAATAAATTTGATTTATTAAAATTTTAATTTCATGCAAATTTTCTCTCCATTTTTCATTTGCAGGCCCAGAGTGACGACGACGATGTCGGGCCAGATGATGTTGCCGTCAATGTCGAGGGCAATCGTGACGGCTTCATGGATGACTTTTTCAATGAAGTCGAGGAGATACGGGAAATGATAGACAAGATACAGGCAAATGTCGAGGAAGTCAAGAAGAAACATAGTGCCATTTTGTCGGCACCACAATCAGATGAAAGTAAGTTAAAAAATTTTAATTTTATTAAGTTTAATTTTTTAATAAAAAAAATAATTAATTTATTTTGAAAATTTAATTTGATTTACTTAAATTATTAATTTAAAAAAAAATTAAATTTACTCAAAAAAATATTTTTATTAATCAATTAATTTTTAAATTAAATATTAAAATAAATTAAATTAATTTAATTATTTTCAATTAATTTTATTTTATTTTATTAAATATTAAAATTAATTTAACAAAAAAAATTAAATATTTTTTTTTATTATTTTATAAATTATTTTTTTTTTATTAAAAAATTATTTTTTTATTCATTTTAATTTTATTTAAATTTTTAAAAAATAATTAATTAAAATTATATATTAAAAAAAAAAATATTACATTTTTTAAACTAATTTTTTAATTTATTTATATATTTATTTACTTTTTTTTATTAAAAATTATTTAATTGAATTATCAATTAAATCAATTATCATTAAAAAAATTTTAATTTTTAATTTTAAAATTATTTTTTTCAGAAACGAAACAAGAACTCGAAGATCTTATGGCCGATATTAAAAAAACTGCCAATAGAGTTAGGGGTAAACTTAAGGTAAGTCAATTATTTTTTTCGTCAAAAAATGACAAAAACTGAAGAAAAACGTTCGCGACTCGTAGGGCATTGAACAAAACATCGAACAAGAAGAACAAGCCAACAAATCGAATGCCGATCTAAGAATACGAAAAACACAACACTCAACTTTATCGAGGAAATTCGTCGAAGTTATGACAGAATATAATCGAACGCAAACGGATTACAGAGAAAGATGTAAAGGCAGGATACAGCGACAACTGGAGATCAGTAAGTTCAATTTTTCCCCTTTTTTCTGTCGTTTTTTGTTGTCTCATCGTTGTCTTTTTTTGTATAGAATTAAGCGCATTTATATTTTTAACCACGTGACCTAATTATTAAAAAAAAAATAATTTCACTAAAAATTTTTTTAACCACGTGACTTTTAAATCTCCTTGAATTTATAAAAAAAATTAAAAAATTATTTTTTTTAATTTTTTAAATTCAGACAGACCCTGAAAAAAATAATTTTTATTAAAAAAAATATAAATGCGCTAAAAATGCGAGAGAAAAAAAAATCTGTGAAAAGAAAAACTTTTCCATCAACTTTTTTATTAATACACAGTAATAATAATCAGTAGTTTGCATGCCTTACTTTTCCCATCGCTTGTAATATTAAATTAAAAATCTAGAGCACGACCGTCGTCAATTGTTGCTGCACAACTTTGTATCGTGTCGTTCCTTCGTCGTCACACTTCCTTGGAAAAAAAAAGAATAAAAAAAGCGTTTAATAGAAAATAATAAAATTGCAATATAAATGCAATCGAAGTGATGTCAAATTATGCGCGTCAATAGCAATTGTGTGTCGTTGTTGTGAGTCGGGTGTTATTGTATCATACCAATTTAATGTACCTACCTAGCAGTTCCGTATATTTATGTTCTGTACATATTTTTTTTTATAAGCGATTGATTTGAGTTGATTGTTGATAATAAATTGATGATGGCGATAATAAAATCAAAAACAAATTTTTTTGTTGGTAGGAGTGGCGATTTTATGGCGGGAAAATAAAAAAGGGAAAGTTAGATCGATGGATTTTTATTTTGGTCGGGTTTTAGGATTTTTTTTGACAGATGTCAGTCTGAAAAAATTTTTTAAAAGTCCTATACGATATTTTTTTTAAATTTTTAATTAAAAAAATAAATAAATTTAAAATTAAAATTAATTAATTAAAAAAAAAAATAAATAAATTTGCTTAATATATTTTTTAAATTAATTTAAATTAAAAAAATAAAATAATTATTTTTTAAATAAATTAAATTAATTAATTATTTATTAAAAATCAAATTTTTAAATTAATTAATTTTTTTAATAAATTTTTAAAAAAATAAATTAATTTTAATAAAAATTAATTAAATTAAAAAAAAAATTAAATATTTTATATGAATTTAAAAAAAAAAATTAATTATTTTTATTAATTTTTAAAAAAAATTAATTTAAAATAATTTATTTACTTTCAATTAATGTAATTTTAAAATAAAATTATTTAATAAAAATTTTAAAAGAATTATTAAAAAAAAATTAAATAAAAATCATTTAACTTCCAAGTAAATAAATTTTTAAAATTATTATGAATTTTAATTAAATTATTTAAAAAATAATAAATTTGGAAAATTATTTTTTTTTATAAGAAAAAAATATTTAAAAAATAATTTTTAAAAAATTTCATCGAATAATTTTTCTTCTGCAAGCCTTTTATTTTATTTTCCGCGACGCCAAATTTATCACCAATGATAAAATAAATAATAACTCATCAATAAATTCTCAACAATCATTAAAATTTATTACAATCTAAACGATCGCCTCTTACACAACTCGCGTCACGTTGTTCGCGAAAAATGTTTCGCCATCTGGATGTTTAATCGTTTTCACAAATTAAGTGTATTACCCCCCAAAAAATAAATGTCTCTCACCATTAAAAGCCAACAACAACTAATAAAGTTTCTTCTCGTTCTTACACTTGTTTCCACTCTTCCTCATACTTGGCACAAAAAAAAACTTTTAATAAACAGCCGGGAGAACGACAACAAATGAGGAACTTGAAGAAATGTTGGAACAGGGCAATTCAGCAGTTTTCACTCAAGGCGTAAGTCCACAGCAAAATTCTTCTTCAACGAAAAATTAATCGGAAAACTGCCCAGAGGACTGAAAAAAAATTATTTTTAATCTGTCGTTAATTTCTTAATTCAAGTTTCGTCTCAGACTCAGACGTTGGATTGAGGAATTAAAATCAGTTAAAAGTGATTTTAATTTTTTTTTTTACAATTTTTTTGTTTTCAATTATTTTTTAAAATTTTTCGATACCTCAGCCTCTGATTTTTTTTCGTTTAATTATTATTTTCTTGAATGCCGATTTAACTCGTCTTTTTTCTAAAAAAAAATGAAATAAAAAATAATCAGATCATAATGGAAACACAACAAGCCAAACAAACGTTGGCTGATATCGAGGCACGACACGCCGACATTATAAAATTGGAAAATTCAATTAGGGAATTACACGATATGTTCATGGATATGGCGATGTTGGTCGAGAGTCAGGTCAGTATCAATTTCATCTCGTTTCATATTTTTTTTTATTTATTTTTCAATTTTTTTTCTTTCAAAAAAAGTGTCTTTCTTTGTATTTTTTATTTAGTTTTTTTTGTCCATCTGTTCGTCTTGTCACTCAATTGAACGAATTTCCTTCCCGCGCTTTCCTCTCATCAAATCGATATTAATTAAATTTGCTGCCTACATAAATTTATGGCTTTTGAAGTGCCTACGAGACAGTCATGACAACATAAACTAGAAGGGTGTTTGCCTTAATTTAACAAAACATACAAACGAATTTTTTATACCGAATCGAATGAGAGAGAGAGAGAAAAGTGTGGGAAAAAACATGGAAATTGAAAAGAACTTTGTTACGATCTTTATTTATTTAGATTTCATTAGCTGTTACTTTTTTTATTTACCTATCGTGCCGAGAAAGACGATGAGGATACAAATTCGAGAGTGTTAGGCAGGGGAGTTATTTTAATTGAACGACATCTAATGACGGGAATTTGAATTAATTTTTTTTAGGACCCTAAATGTTTGAAAAATGATTCTTAAAACTTCTTTAGGACCCCTAATGATCAGAAGTGTCTTAAAAGTTATTCTTAAAAACCTCATTAGGACCCCTAATGAACAGAAGTAGCTTAAAAGTTATTCTTAAAGACCCCTATAGGACAACTAATGATCAAACGTAGCTTAAAAGTTATTCTTAAAGACCTCATTAGGACCCCTAATGATCAAAAGTAGCTTAAAAGTTATTCTTAAAGACCTCATTAGGACCCCTAATGATCAAAAGTAGCTTAAAAGTTATTCTTAAAGACCTCATTAGGACCCCTAATGATCAGAAGTAGCTTAAAAGTTATTCTTAAAGACCTCATTAGGACCCCTAATGATCAAAAGTAGCTTAAAAGTTATTCTTAAAGACCTCATTAGGACCCCTAATGATAAAAAAAACTTAAAAAAATCAAAAACTCGTCTCTGCCTAATATTTCTCTATAAAAAAAGAGCCATCTCTCCAAATCACGATTTGTATCCTTGTGTAAATTATTGGTAATTGATTAATGTATTTTTCGTTTTTCTTTTCTTTTTTTGAAAATTTATTTTCCTTCGTCATTCTCATCGCTCAACAAATAAATAATCAACAAACATTACATAAAAATTTTCTCTGTTCTTCTTTCTCTTTTTTTCCTTCTCTACATTTTTCCAAACTAACCAAACAATTTCGACCGAAACAATTTGCAAACAATCGAACGAAAAAAAAAATTATTCGAAACTATTAAATTCTTGTGCGTCCTCATGAAATATTTAACGAACACATTAGGGTGAAATGATTGATCGCATCGAGTACCATGTTGAGCACGCCATGGATTACGTTCAAACAGCGACGCAAGATACAAAGAAAGCACTTAAATATCAAAGCAAAGCTCGTCGGGTAAGTTTCCTGAACACATTAACTAATGTTTCTTTTTTGTTTTTTTTTTCATATTTTTATCAACGTGACATTATTTGACCCCTACAAAAAAATTCCCCAAATCCTTGCTTGCTAAAACTCACAAAACTAACTCACAAAAATAAAAAAATTAAATTTTTTAACAAAAAAAAACTCACAAATAATTTTAAATCATCTTCATCACTGCATGTCTCTAATGTATTGTTGTTGTTGTTTTATTTTATTATTGCATGCATTTAAATTTATTTTATGTCTGAAAAAACTAAATTTATGGCAACTTTTTTGGGCTATCTTTTTTGGGAAAATGTTGTGTCGCGGTGCACACTCGAAAAATTGGGTGAAAATGTGCATCATCTGTTAATGGAACGATTTAAAATGTCGTTATGGTGCATTTTCTGTACGTTTTTGTGTGTGTTGATATGAAATTTTTCGACCGCATTCTTTTATTACCATGTTTATTTTCTATTATGGAATTTTTCTCTTTTTTTCTCTCTTCCCTATCAACATATTTTTTTTTATTTTTTCCGGGGGTGCGTTTCTTGCCAACAAATTTAACACCGAATTTATCGCTTTAATAATTTGTTTTTCTCGCCTTCGGTTCTGTTCTCTCGACTAAACTGGTTGTGGGCGAATCTCACGAGCAACAAAATGCAATTTCTATCGATAACTCTACTTCACGATCTTTCACGCAAATTAACAAAACTCCTCCTTCTACTAACTGTAACGTTCGAGAATTTTCGACTGCGGGGACAAATAATGCGAAAAACAGGGCGAACTGGTTGACAGAATTGAGAATCATGTGGAACAGAGTAAGGAATATACTGAGCAGGGGCATACGGCACTCAAGATCGCCAAGGAGTATCAATCCAAGGCGAGAAAGGTATTTGAAAAAAATTTAAAATTTTGTCAACTAACCCCTTGGTAGAAGAAAAAAAAATAACGATTACTAATGCTTGGTTTGGATAAATTGGAATAGATTTTAACAATTTAACCTCTTTTTTAATAAAAAAATAAAATTTTCCAATTGTTGGAGTTTCCTCCTAACTAATTAAAACGTTCAAAATAGAACTTTCTCTGAAACATGAAAAATTAATGAAATGAAGAAAAAAAAATGAAAAAACAAACGATGTCTCATCTCACCTATTATTGGCTCAAAGGAAGTCTTCGAAGCTCTTTGAAGGATAAAACCACAAATTCTAAAAATGGATTCCGAACTACAAGACAAAACCAACAAAACAAAAGCTGAAAAACAAAAAAAAACACAATAGGTCTTCGGACCGCGGTGATGCATTCTCAAACCTAACCTAACCTAAAAATTTTGACGATCCAAAAAATCCAAAACTCAACAATATTGAATAATTTCATAAAAATTTGTGCTAAGCTTGTCACATTGGACACTACGATAATGTCTTTCTCAAACCTAACCTAAAAAAAATGTGAATTGAAAAATCAGAAGAATTTTAAGTTTTAAGTCCGTTAGTTCATAATATAAAATTTTTTAAATGTCTACGAATTTTAAAATTTACGATATGAAAAACAAAATATTGTTCTTAACAATTTCCTGTCAAAAATTAAATTTTTAGGAGTCAAAAATGAAGAATTTATAGCCCTATAAATAATATCTCTATAAATTCTTCATTTTTGACTCCTGAAAATTTATTTTTTTATTTTTGACATTAAAGTAATTTTTAAGCATTAAGAGAAAGTTCTTAATGAAAATTTATTTTTCTAAAATTTTATAATTAATTTTTCAATAGTTTTCTCACATTTTATCAATTTAAAACTAGATTTGGCAAGTCGTTATTTTTCTATTAAAAAGTCAATTTTAATTTTTTTTTAAATTAAAATTGATAGATTTCCATGCCAAAAAAAATAATTTCTGATAAAAAAATTTTCGTAAATATTTAATTTTTTTTTAAATTTCTGCAGTTAAATTAAATTAAATTAAAATTTTCGACTCGTAAAAATCACTTTTAACAACATTGACAGGTGTCATAGCTTAAATTTAAAAAAAAAATCCTAATCGAATCATTTTTTGCCAATCTCTCTTTCTCGAACGAACCACTTTGGATGTATTTCCATCATAATTCGATAAAATTGTTTCGTGCAATTTTGATTATTTTTCCGATGAGATGAGCTAGACAGAGGATGAAAGTAAAATTCAATTTCCTCTGCTGCCTAATTTCATTGTGTGTGCGTCTCTCTACCTCTGCAATATACGTGGAGACGCCTGGCTCGTGTCTCGTGCATAAATCAGTTAAAATCTTCTTTAAAGCCCCTTCATTTGTTTTCACGTTCTTTGCATAGTAGACATAAAATTAAATTAAATACTTGACATGGGAAAAAAATCTCACACACAAAAAGAAAAGAGAAAGAGAGGAAAAGGAACGCAAAAAAACCTAATCTTATTAAAATATTTATAGAAAAAGATCGATAATAGTGATAAGGTGTTTGTGGCTCCATAATGTCTGGCTCTATTTTTTTTTTATTTTTCGCAAGCTTGGCTTAACTCGCTCGCGCGCGCAAAAGTAATACTATCAAAAACAACACGAGCACGAAATAAAAAAATGGGACACTGGCACGCACAATCTCTTTTTTTTTTTTTGAATAATTGTGCCATTCTGTTTTTTTGCTCCCTTTTCACATGTTCGTTCATTGTTCGTTCTTTATGAGCCGTATGATCATTATTTATCTGAGACCATGAATTTTATTCATGAGGAAATCGCTCTCGTGGGACACTGAGCGAAGACATTGCCGACATCGCAAACAAACAAAAAAAAAAGTTGTCGTCTGAACTTTTCTCAATTTAATTTTTCTTGACGCATTATTTAGATTGCGAAACGTTTGAACATTTTTAGCGAAGAGCGAATGAAAAAGAGACTTGACGATTTTTTAATTATCATAAAGTAGGACAAAATTATGTGAAAAGCTTTTGTTTTTCAACAAACAACGCACACGACAAAGCTCTCGGTTGTTATTAATGTGATGCACGTTCGATCACACACACTTAAAAATTTTCCATCTTGGTCGCTTTCTCTTTGTCTCTCTCATGGGAGTTGATTATCAAAAACAAAGTTTTGTAAATTTTCTTCGTGTAGAAATAAAAAAAAGGAAAAAAAAATGAGAATGGGCATTAATGACGAAGCGATTTGCGTGCAAATACGTGTCGAGAGGAGAGAACAAAGTGCTAAGAAGATTAATGAGAAATTAAACGATTTTTTTCTCTCTTTCTCTTTCTTGTTTGTACTTAATATTGTTATGTTATCATAAATTAATTTTCGTACAAAAGGATTTAATGATGTGAGAATTTTGACAAATGTCATAATTTTGACAGTTTTTTGACATTTTCATATGAAATGTCAAAAATTTTCTTAAATTTTGTGTTTTTTTAGGAAAAATCAGTAAAAGCTTGAAAGTTTATGTCAAAATTGAGAATTTTTTTAAATAAAAATTGAAAAAATTTCGAACAAAAAAATTTGATATAGACTTTGCAAAAGACCTTGGATCCGCCCTTGAAATTTTAATGAAAAGAAGTAAAAAATTTTAATGAAAATTTGAGCAATATTCAAATTTTTGACAGAAGCTGTCAAATTTTACTAAAGAACTGTCAAAAAAATTCTTCAAAATGTCATTAAAACGTCAAATTTGTGTCATTTTTTGTTTAAAATTTTAAATTTTTGAAGAAAAATGACACAACTTTGACGTTTAAATGACATTTAGAACTTTTTGACAGTTATTTAGTAAAATTTTGACAGCTCCTGTCAAAAAGTCGAAAAATTTCTCAATTTTTCATTAAATTCACTAAACGTCACTTTTGACATCTGTCACCTGTCAAAATTCCAACAGATTTTACCTGTTTTCCTTCACTTCCTCAATTCTCGATAACAAAAACTTGCGACAACAATCACTCCGGATGATAAAGTCTACTATTACTCCGTCTTCCGCAGCAGTAAAATTTATGACAAAACTTTTTTTTACTGATTTTGCATTATAATGCCGCTATAAAAGTAACATTTGTATTATTCATGTTGCTTTTTGGTCTATAAAAAAATGTCATTATTCCTCAGTAGGAAAAACCGGCAAAAAAATAAAAACACAAGCAAAGTTCATAAAAAAAGAGCTTGACTTAAAGGCAACTCAAGGTGAAAACGTTTGTTCCGTCCTTGAATGATGGACCTTTCTCACCAATAATTAAAATTTTCCGTTTTTTGCCACAATCGGCGGCGTCACTCCGTCGTTGTTGGGTACGAAAAACACGCAAAAGAGCAACCGAAAAAAATTATTGTTATTATGAGTATTGATTTGCCATAATCTTCTGTATAAATTTTTGTTACATTTGGGGGGATCAAGACCTTTTTTTGTGTCTTTTTAAAGCAAAAATGACTTCCAATAATCCTCACGTAGCACCGAGAGAGATCTCTTAAGTCTCGTTTCGACTGTTGATCCATTTTTAAAACATGTTCTTGTTTACACTTTTTTGCCTTTGTTGCTTGCATGAGAGACGCCCGCCCCGTATTTGCGTTCAACTCGAACTCGTATTGTTGTTACGGAAAATTAAATAATCGATACACAACCTTTTTTGTGTGTGAGTGTTATTTGGACAAGCAGCAAGCTGTGTGCGTGCATGAGAAATGGTTGTCGTTGTGGTAAGCAGCGTAAAATACGACACAACCCCAATTTACACGCAAAATGTATTTCAATTCACATTTGGGACCAAAATACTTTTTTTTTTGTTCAGAAGGAGGAAATTTAATATGCAGCATGCGAAAAATACCAGACGTCTCCATCGCATAATTAGAATTTTAACAAGTTCGAGATGAGTCCTTGACCAATAATAATAGCACATGAGATGAACATGAGTTACGTAACCGGAGAGAAAGAAAAAAATACGAGACGAAAATTTGTCATCATTTTTGCTCCTAAACACAAAACGAGATCCAACTTCTGTAATAATTTACAAAGATTAAGATAATGTAATTAACCCCCTTAAGCCATTTTCTTTGTTTGTAGGTTTTGCGAGCTCCATTCATTTCGAGTGGAAATGTTGCTAATAGCTTCTTTACGTTTGTTGTTACATGTTTGCTTTTAGCGTCAAGTCGTGAAAAAACGAGAGAAAAGGGAAAAGCAAATAGTCCACTGCTTTTATCTGTGACGTTTTTTGTTCCCCTTTCGCGTCTCTTTTGTCTTATCATGGAGCGAAAATCTTGTCCACGTACTCTCCGGAGAGAGATATGGCGAGGTAATTTTTTTTGTCTTGTCTTGTTGCGATTTACGATGCGAATGAAAAATGACACAGATGTGGGAAAAAAAATATGAAAAGGTTACACGGAAAAAGTTTTACGAATGTGTCTTTTTGTACTCGGGGACTTGGAAAGAGATGAATTTTAGCTTTGGTTGAGTTTCAGACTCCAAAGGAAGAAATTTGGGACCCATAAGAGTTAATTTAAGACCCTCAAAGTTAAATTTCTGACCCATAAGAGTTAATTTAAGACCCTCAAAGTTAATTTCTGACCCATAAGAGTTAATTTAAGACCCTTGAAAGTTAACTTTTGACCCATAAGAGTTAATTTGAGACCCTCGAAGTTAATTTCTGACACATAAGAGTTAATTTTGGACCCACAATATTAATTTGAGACCCATAAGAGTTAATTTGAGACCCAAAAAGTTAATTTGAGACCCATAAGAGTTAATTTGAGACCCTCAAAGTTAATTGACCCATAAGAGTTAATTTGAGACCCTCAAAGTTATTTTAAGACCCATAAGAGTTAATTTAAGACCCTCAAAGTTTTTTTTCTGACCCATAAGAGTTAATTTAAGACCCTCAAAGTTAGTTTAAGACCCATAAGAGTTAAGACCCATAAATTTAAGACCCAAAAGTTAATTTGAGACCTTTATAATTTTTTTAGCCATAAAAGGTCTTAAATTTATTTTTAGAGGTCTTAAATTACCTCCAAAGATCTTTTTAGACTAAAATTCATCTCTTTTCGAATCACAGGACACCCAACTGTTCCTTTCAAAGTATCTCCGTGTATCTGATGTACAAAAAGAAAACGATGTATCAACAAAAAAAAAGTCAGAGAACAAAAATTATTGCGGTTTGTGTTACAAGTAATGGGCTTGTTGCGTCGAAATTTCACTCCTTTTTTTCTGCAGATATTTCTGCCATTCAACTTTTTATCGTTTTCAAGTTTTCTAAAAAAAAAGTTTTTTTTTGCTCCCATTTTCTCGTAACCATGGAAAAGTCTCGATATAAAAATTCATGAATTCCATCGATTTTTGCTTGCCTCACCTAATGAAATCTAATTTACTTACGAAATTTACCGTTTTTATTCGTCAAAAGCACGCCAGAACCGCATCAATATTCCCGAAACATTCCATCTTCGTCGTGAATTCTGATTTCATTATCATTCCAAATTGCTCTTTCAGCCTAACGGCGATATTTTCATCGCATTCATTTTGTGATTGATTGGTTCGTTCGCTCTTGTTTTGGGCCATTGTCCAATCATTTCTCACTTCGGTGAAAGGCAGATTTATTATCGGTCGTTAATCAAAACTCCAATCGCATATTTTGGTGGCAGGATCGCATTTGTGTTTGTGATTGTCTTTTTATTTTTTTTTTGTTCAAGGTTCTTTTTTGTTGTCTGTTACATTTTTTTTTTCTATTTTTTTCATATTTTTTTTATTTTTTTGCAGAAGAAAGTTTTAATCCTTATTTGTCTGGTTGTAACAGCAGCTGCCCTCTTAATTGGCTTAGCTGTTTATTTGGGTGTTACTTTTACCTAAAAATAGAGAGAGAGAATGAAAAAATTGACAGAATTAAGTTTTTAATCTATTTGGTTTGTGGAACAGGTGTGTAAAAGGATTTAATTTTAGTTCGTCGTATTTTTAGCTGGATTAGAGAGAAAAAAATTTATTACATAAAAAAAATTAAAAAATGTCGAAAAATTAAATTAAAGCGTATTTTTAAAAATTTAAATAAAAAAAAATATTTTAAAAAAAATTGGAGAATAATTTTTAAAATTTTTTAAATATTTTTTTTTAATTTTTAAATATTTTTTGGCCCATACTGAAATTTATTTTAAAGAAAAAAAAATAATAATTTAATTCGAAAAAAATTTTAAAAATTTTAATTAAAAATAATTTTTTTCGGCGATTTTAAAAAAAAAAAATTTTAATTTAAAAAATTTTAAAATAAAATTTTTTTAAAAAATTTTTTTTTTAAATATTTTTTAAAAAAATATTTTTAAATTTTTAAAAAATTAAAAAAATTAAATTTAAAAAAAAAATAATAAAAAATTTTTGAAATATTAATTTTTAAAATTTTTTCGAATTATTTTTTTTTCTTTAAAATGGACTTCAATATGGGCAAAAAAAAATATTAAAAAAATATTTTTTTATCCTCTTAACGTTGCAAAAGTCACTCGCAGTGTGTGACAGAAAAAAATCAATTGTATATTACTCGAGTTACTGCCAAGCAAGGCAAACAAACAACGAAACTCACATAAAAGGGTTTTTATGTTGTCATATTTTATTTTTATACATTTTTTGCCATTACGAGTCGTCTTTTGTTACAAAAAAAATGTTGTAAAATTCGGAAAAATGTGAAAGAAAACAGACAGCTAATCAATTATTATTGAATCCTTTCCGGAGTCCATTTTCTTTCAATTTTAGTTTTTTTTATAGAAATTTTTACAAGAATACTCGAATAATGATAAACAAACGTTTTTATAGCGATTTCCTTTTAATTTCTTCTTTTCTTTTATTTTTTTCTATAAAAGAAAATAAATTTAAAATTTCCGTTCGAGAAAAAAAAGTGAAGAAAATTAATTTGTGACGACCAACGAGTAGTGAACGTGTGAGTCTGGGTGTTTTCTTTCCACTTTATTATCGATTCATTAGCCAGGACTGTGTTTTGTCAGACATTTTTTTTCATTCATTTTTCGCCATTAGCAGAAATTTTGAAATTGTGCCAAAAATGTGAACGAAATTTATGTAGACTCACGTATGAAACGTAAACTTATAAAAGTATTGTTGATGAAAGTTATGTTGTTGCCGATTTCTTTTTCGACTCTCTGTTTGTCGTGTCTTCCTCCTTCTTTTGATTCAAATCGCATTTTGGAATGAATGTTTACTCACATAAATCATGATTGAGTTCAATTAGATGTGTTCAGTAGCTGGAAATTTAATAGTTTAAGGGAGAGACAAAAGAGCAGGCGTCTCCATTGGAGGAAGTTTTTTGATTTTTAATGGATTTCGTGACGAAAATAATAAAAAATTGTCAGATTTTTATCTTTTTTATAAAAAAAAATTGAAAATTTTAATTAAATAAAATATATTAGAAAAAATTGATAAAAAATATTTAAAACAATAATTTAAATAATAATTTAAAAAAAATAAAAAAAAATTAAATTAATTAAAAAATAAATTTAATAAAAAAAAATATTTTAAAAAATTAAATAAAAAAAATCATTAAAAAATAATAAAAATTAAAAAAAATAATCAAATTAAAAAAAAAAAAATTAATAAAAAAAATAAAAATTTTAATAATAAAATTAATAATAATTAAATTAAATTAAATTAATTTATTTTTTTTAAATTAAAAAAAATATTTATTTAAAAATAATTAAAAGTAAAAAAAAAATCGAAAATTAATAAAGATTTTTTTTTAAATATAAATTTTAAAAAAATTTAAAAAAAAATTAAAGAAGAAAAAATTGAATTAAAAAATCGAATTTAATTAAAAATTAAATAAAAAAATTTTTTGAACTATAAAAGAAGAAAATTAATCTGATAAAATTAAGTAAAAAAATATAAATTAAATTTAATAAACAACCAAACCACAAATTATGACGATGAAATACTTCTCGGTGCATTCTTCCATAGTTTTACTCAAATTTTCCATCAACAAACGATCAACTTTTCCCCATAAAATGTCGGTTACTTAAAAAAAACGACAAACTCAAAAAAAAATCGTTGTAAGCAAAAATCCATGGGAATCAACTTTTAATTCCATCTCGTTAATAATTACAATCAAATTAATCCTCTGTATATTTTAAGGGCTTTACCGCGCATTTAGCTACACATTCGCTTATTTATACCCAAAAATGAACATCATCATTGCAAAAATCCCAACTGATTGTTTTTTTTTTCTGTGTGTTCGTTTCATATTCATTCCAACCATGGATGGCGTTCGTTGGTCGAGAACTGAATAAATAATGTTCTACACTGATTTCCCATCGTCCTCGTCTTCTCTTTTTTTTTGTTGACCTCTACTATAGCACACACCGAAAATATATTTCATCGTCATAATTTTTGCAATTCCCAACTACGAAGCAATTGAAATGACCTACAATCTATTTTCGGACAAACATTGCCATATTATCGCTGGTCACTGGGCATGTACGTTTTAATTGTGCCGCACAGGAAAAATTATTCATGAAATTTACTGCTGCCGCTCCAAATCCTGCGCTGCTGCTGCTGCCTTGACGAGGATTGTTTCGTACGTGTGACAATCCCCTTGCGACTCGAACAAAAAAGTCGAAGGAAAAAAGCATTCATCATTTCGCATTCGGTCTGTAGCTACAGAAAACAGAAAGACAGATGGATTTCGCTCGTCTTGAACAAAAAAATTATCCTAGCTGATTTTATGATCTCTCATCTTATTTATTTTTTTTTCGTCTCTTTTTGTTATCTTGTCGTGTTTTTTGTGCATGAAATGATGAGAAATGCGAAAATGTAACATGTTAATGTAGTTACATTAAGGAGTCAGGTCGTAAAATAAAATGAGATGCGATGAAATTAGCTGTGAATGAGATTTTGTTAGAAGCGAAAAAAAAATGAAATTTTTCGTGGAAATCATAATTTTTCTTTTATTATTTTTCGGATTTCATCACGTGACAACTTTACTCTTTTCATTTATTTGGCATAGAATTTACTTTTGTTACTTATTTGTGTGTTTGTGTGGGAAACTTTCATTGCCAAGTCTTTTCTGACATTGACAACTATACAATAACTTGTTGAGTTTTTTTATCCTTCAGTTAATTTTAAAATGTTTGTGGTTTGAATTTTTCTTTGCATGATTTTTTTTTATTTTTTTATTAAAAAAATTAATAAAATTAACAATTATAACAGAATTAATATTAAAAATTATTTTTTATACTAAAAAAAATTATTTTTAATTTTATTTAAATTAATTTAATTTAAATTTAACAAACAATTAATTTAAATAATTAATTTAAAAAAATTAAAATAAATTATTTGAATTTTGAAATTAAATAAAAATAATTGTTTGTTTGTTACAAAATAATTTTAAAAAATAATTTAATTTTATTATTTTTTAAATTTTTAATTTAAATTAATTTTATTGGAATTTTAAAAATTAAAAAATAATCAAATAATTTATTTGAAAATTATTTATTTAAATTAATTTGTATTTTATTTTATTTAAATTAATTTATTAAATAATTAAAATAAAAAATTAATCAATTAATTTCATTTAAATAATTAATAAAATTAAAATTTATTAAAATTATTAATTTTTATTGATTTATTTTATTCATTAAAAAAAATAATTAAATTTATTTAATTTTAATAACTTTTTAAGTTTTATTTAAATTAATTTAAAAAAATTTTTTATTTGAATATTTTAATTGGATTTAAATTAATAGTAAAAAAAAATAAAAATTTTATTTTTAAAAAAAAAAATTAATTTTTTTTAATAATTAAATTTTAATTTAAAAAAAATAAAAATTTTATTAAAAATAATTAAATTATTTTACTCAAATTTAATTTAAATTTTTTTTTAATTTTAAAATTTTAAAATTAAATTAATTTAATTAATAATTTAATTTTATATTTTTTATTTAATTTATTAATTGATTTTTATTTTCTCCCATTATTTTAGAAAAAGATTCTTATTTTGGCGTGCCTGATTATCTCCCTCATTATCTTGCTAATTATTTTGCTAGTATAAAAAGAGATGAAAAAAAAATCATAACAATTGTACCCGAACAAACTGCCTCAGTGTATGGTTCTAAGCGATCTGTCTTGCATCACGTCCCTATATCAATTAAATAAATATGATTACCACAACAATAACTTCCCGAATCTACTATTTTACGCCAATTTTACATTTACTTAATTCTACTTGATGATTTTTGTAAAGATTCAAAATATTCGTAAATGATGTTGTTATTTATTTATGTTTATTCTGTTATTAAAGTATAAAAAAATTATTATTATAGAATTGTATTAATTTAATAATTAATTAATTAATTAAAATAACTTGCTATTGAATTCCTTCTATCATTTTTTTTTTGTTTAAATTTATTTTATTATATTATTATTATTATATAAAAATTTATAAAAAAAATAATAAATTTCGAACATTTTATAAAAGCTTAGTAGTTGTTGTTGTTTTTATTTAAATTTAAATTATTATTTTAATTTTTTATATATATGTAGTATATTAGGTAAGTTTGCACGATTTTTTTTAGGTAAGCTTATATTTTATTTTTAGCATGATGCACGAAACTTAATTATTTTTTTTAGTTAAAAAAAATTGTTGATTGCAGACACTTTTTTATATTATTATAAAAAATATATATCTTAAAGAATGAATTTTTTCATACAAAAAATTAGATAGAAAATTTTTTTACACAAAAAAAATCACAAACTGCACTAAATGATTTAAAAGCACAACAAAAACGCAACATATATAATAATATATATTTTTATACAAAGAAACATCCTCAACATATATAATTTATCTTTCCTCCTCTTCTCTTCCGTCAAATGTTTGTCTACGTAAAAAAATCTTGTATTTGTCAATTTTCTTAAACAACTTTTTTGCACACACCTTGCAGAAGAAGATCATGATCCTGTTGTGTCTCACTGTCCTTGGTATGATGGTGGCAGGATACGTCAGTAGCTACTTCATGTAAACAGTTACACATACATACACCACCAACAACAATCTCTCTTAATTAACTAAGAAAAAAAAATAAAAAAAATAATTAAAAAAAAATATTCATGCTTCAAATTTTTAACTTTCTCGAATAAAAAATAATTAAAAATAAATAAAAAAAAATAATTATTAAAAAAAATATAACAAGAAAAAATTAAAGAGGAGAGGAAAAGTATGTATGTGTAGACGAAAAAAAGAACACCGTCACAAAATCACCACCTATTAAAAAAAAATCTACTAATGATAAACGAACAACTATCCTAAATCCTCACAAAAAACGTCACCAAAGCAACCATCACTGAAAATCACTGTCTGTCTGTGTTCATTCTGTAACCTGACTATGTGTATAAAGTCGAAAAAAAAATAACAAAAGAAAACTTACAAACCAGTGTGTAATTGTGTACTGCAACAGCGTCCTAATTGTTATTATACAGGTATTGCTAGAAGTTAAAATTATTATTTTTATACAATTTTTTATTTTTTTCAACCTGTCTTCGTAAAATTAAATATTATGTGTAAAGTGAAGTAATAAAAAAATATTTTAAGTTAAAAATTATTATTTTTAGTAAAATATGTTGTGAGTAGTGAAAAAAAAATGCAAATTTAGTGAATATTTTATTATTTGTA
The DNA here is from genome assembly GCF_036172545.1 of Culicoides brevitarsis. NCBI lineage: Eukaryota > Metazoa > Arthropoda > Insecta > Diptera > Ceratopogonidae > Culicoides > Culicoides brevitarsis. The sequence goes on along the minus strand of NC_087086.1, from coordinate 34,018,081 downwards.
GTAAAACTTCATTACACATAAAAAAAATAATGATATTTAAAAAAATATTTTTAAAATTATTTTTATTTAAAAAAATTAAAAAAAAAACAAAATATTAAAATTTAATATTTTTTTTTCAAATATATTTATAGTAAAAATTAAAAAAAAAACTTATTTTTAAATATTTTAATTTTTTTTGAAAAAAAAAAATAATATTTTTTTTCAAATAATTTAAATTTTAATGATTTTTTTAAAATATTTTGATAAAAAATTAATAAAATATAAAAATTTAATATTTTTTTCAAATGTATAGTAAAAATTTAAAAAAAAATTTTTAAATATTTTAATTTTTAATAATATTTTTAAAAAATTAATATTTTTTTCAAATTTATTAATTTTTTTTTTTAATATTTTGATAAAATTTTAAAAATTAATAAAATATTTAATAAGAATTTTTTAAAATAATTTTTTTTTTTTTAATTAAAAAAAAAAATATTTTTTTTAAAATTTTAAATTTTTTATTAAAAAAAATTAAAAAACAAAAATAAATTATTAATATTTTTTTTAATGAATAAAAAATTTCGATTTAAAATTATTATTTTAAACATTTTAATTTTAATTAAAAATTATAAAAAAAAATAAAATATTAAAATTTAATATTTTTTTCAAAAAATTTTTTAATTATTTTTAATATAATATTAAAATAATAATTAAATTTAATTTTTAATTTCAAAAAAATAAATTAAAACCCCGCAGAAGAAGATCATAATCTTGGTATGCTTGAGCATCTTGATCATCGTAATCGGTTCATCATTACTTGGATACTTTGGAATCGGTTAAACATCATAATAAAAAATATAACAAAAAAAACCGCCCTAAAAAAATTTTAATAATATAAAAAAAAATCAACAATGGGGACTACTTCCATCGAGTACAACGCAAAATTAACAAAGTAAGTCCCTGAATATTCTATTGTTTAATTTTTTATAACATTTTAAATATTTTTTATAGAAAAAAATAATGATGATGGAACAAAAACGTGATTATATTAAAAAAAAAGTAGCTAACACACACAGACACACACGGAAACAACAATGAAAAAAAAAATTGCTTGCGCTTTCACAATTTTCTTGTTATACAATCGACGACGATCTTCTGTGACAGAAAAAAATGTCCTGATATTATATATTAATTTCTCTTGAACTCGTATTATTATGAACTATACTTGTAAATACAATATAGAATGTTACACTTCCATATTCAAGTGTATAATTTATTATTAAAAAAAAATATTTAATAATAACAGAAAAAAATCAAAATATTTTATTTTAAAGAAAAATTGAATTGTAGACGATTATTATAATTGAAAAATTAATAATAGTGATGAAAAACTATGTTTCAAAAAAAAAACTAGTAAATATATAATAAAAGTTCACTAAAACTAATATTTTACAAAAAAACATGTATTATACACAATTTTGAACTAAACTTCATTCTTGATAAAAAAAAAAGTAAAAAAAAAATATTTTAAAACAAAAAAAAATATAAATTAAAAATTTGTAGGGAAATCTTTTTATAATCATCATTATATATGAAAAAAAAATATGAAAATTAGTTTTTTGCGATAGTCAATAAATAATTAATAATAAATTAATAAAATATATATAATTAATAAAAAAATCATTAAAAATATAATTAGCGATGCATTTTCAAAGATTTCCCTTTTTCTCTTATTCCGTTTAAATTCGCCCCGCTTTTGAAATCTTTTTCTTTACTAAAAAAAGCTATATTATATATAAAACATTATATACGTAGGCAATTATTATTATTATTGTAAAAAATAATAATAATGAATGAAAAAACAGCAGCACAAAAAAATAGTTTACAAATGTGTGATAAAAATTGAAAAAAGAAGAAAAAACAGCAAAATGATATCGAAAAGCTGGATTAATAAAACAAAAAAAAAACTTTTTTTAAACGAGTAGAGTTTATATAACATACAAAAAAAACATCATATACATATATATTATATATTAATGTTACAGAAAAAAAAACAAAGAGAGCAATGAGCGAATATTTTACTTTTAAATGCCCGTGTTGTGTTGTTCTTGTTGAAAATTATTAAAAAAAAAAATAATAAAAATTAAAATAACATGTGTAAATGATTTACAAATTGCTTTCCGCTTTAAATGCCATGATTAATGATTAAAATTTAATAAAAAAATGAAAAAATACAAAGAAACAACAAATAATCGAAAAAAAATGGGAAAGATAATTTTTAACAACAATAAACAACAACATATCAAAGTAACAATAATAATGTTATTTTGTGTCGAATTCTTCTATAAATTTTCTCTTCTACGTGTATGTCTTGTCTCCCTTTCTCTCGTATTACAACTTTCAATTTTCCGATGTTTTTGAACGTACATAATTATAAAATGTTATTAAAATGACAAAATATATAAATAAACATGAAAAAAAAGTTAATATGGGAACAGGGAACAAATTAATTATTAATTATTAAAAAAAAAATGTATCCGCCAGGTGTATAAGTTTAATGTTGTTATTTAATTGGGATATTTTAAATTTAATTATTAACATGCACCCATTTTGAGTGCATCCGGGCTATTAATAAAATATATATGAAAAAAATTAATCATTGGTCCTTGTGCGGAAAAAAAATATATCATTTAATTTTTAATTAAACATTATTATAATTAATTATATTTAAATGAAAAACGAAAAGCAATAAATTTGTGTCCCGTATTTAATTTAAAATTATTTTATTTTTTTATTATTTTATGTAAAAAAAATAATAATTCTGTAGAATACAAAAAGTTTCACGAAGGTATGACCTAAAAAAAAATAAAACATGTAACATACAACATATATAAAATAATAATAATAATGTTAATAGTTAAATATTATAATGGCCTAATATTTTTTTATTTTATTTTTTTTATATTTTTAATTTCTATAACATGAGAAAAAATTCATAGACAAAAAAATAACCCAAAAATTTTATTCAGTTTCATGTTTATTAATATTTATAATAGAATCACTATAGAATGAGGATTACCTTAAAAAGCAACATTAATGATAATCGAAATGTACCTTTCACATTAGCTAGAAGATATATACGAAAAAAAAGTAAAAATAGTATATAGAATGTAGAAATTATAAAAATTCTATTAAAAAATACTCTTTTTTGCTGAAATTATATATTATTAAAATAATATATCATAAAATTGACACACACACATACAAACATCAATTATTAAATAAAAGAACCTTCAGAAAAAAACTTCAAAAAAAAATTATTCACGTCAATTGTGATATTTACTGTAAAACTAGAAAAAAATTATATTATTAATATTAATTATGTAAAAGATTTACCTCGGACTTGTACGTTCCTGAGCTAAAAAAGATAACTTTAACACTAAAATAAATTTGTTTCCCTCCCCATGATACTTTCCCGACGACGATGTCCCACTTCTGGTGTAAATAAACCACAAACATCACATGAAATAATGTTAAAAATGATTCAACAACGAGAGATTAATATTTTTCTTCATAATTTCGAAAAAAAAACAAACTATATGATATATAATAAATGATGTGAACATATAAAAAAAACATTTAGAGACAATAGCAGCAAAAAAATAAATTTTAATATGATGTTATCGTATATTATATATAATAATGAAAAAAATATATATAATAATCATAGAAAGTATAACAATTATTAATTAATTAATTATTATTATTAAAAATTATTTTTTATTTTAAATTATTTATAATATATATGATGCATGAAAAAAAATATTTAAAAATAAAAATATAAATAAATAGAAAATATTCCATTATTTTTAATTTATAATATTATTCATACCTTTAGTTAATACATTTCAGTGTGTAATAATTAGTAAAGAAAAAAAATATAATACAAAAAGTAACACCATTATTATAAATTAATTATTATCATATACAAATATAAATGTTAGTAAACAAACAAAGGTATAAATAATAATGTATTATATATTATTATAAGTTAACAATACAAAAAAAAGAAAACTATAAATTTTATCAACGTGGAAAACTAGTTAGCGTGTCTTTGTAGTGAAACAAAATAACTAAAAAAAAATTTATTTAATATATTTTGTTTCAACAGCACAATAATAATTTGTAAATATAATAAATTAGTAATTTTTGAATATTTTTTTCATGCATCATATATATTTTTTATCCTATATTTTATAATATATAAAAGATAACTGCCAATTTCTTTTCGAATCTGCAATTCCTTCATAGTTTAGAGGATGCAAGAGGAGCAATTATGTTAAAATCGAACAAACTATTTAAAAAAATATATAGGATTAAATATTAAAAAAAAACATAATAAAAGCATACAGACTCAGAAAGGGTAAAAAAAACATTTAAAAAATAATATTCAGTAAAAGTTAATAATAAAAAGGGTTATGAAGAGGTTGACAAGTAGAGTTTTGTGTCCGTTAGGGAAGTTATTACACACAAGTTTTAAATAGAAAAAAAAGCTTTCGAAAAGGTCATCATTAATGTTATGATTCAAGAAAAAAATGGAAACGGAAAAAAAACATACAAAAAATTGAATCATATCATAGAAAATAACAAGAACAACAAACATAATAGTTTCAAAATACAAAAAAGGAAAAAAATTATTTAACATTAGTGAGGGGCAATAAACATACATACACACCAAAGAAATAAATTAATAGAAAACCCTCCGCCGCATTCTCTCATTCATTATATTATATATGTGTATATAAATACAGTATAAAATATGTCAATTTTCACTAAGTAAAACTTATAGAGGAAACAATATGGCCATTAATTAAAAAAAAAAATAAATTATAAAAAATTATATATGATAAAAAAAATATTATTTTATAATTAAATTAATTTTTTTTATTTTAAAAAATAAATATTTTGTAAAAAAAAATAATAAAAATAGTAATAACAAATGGTACCTATAATATATATATTTATTGTTGACAAAATAATATTAAAAAAAAATAAATAATAATGATTAATAATATTATTAAACAAAAAAAAAATGCTAAGCAAAATAGTTACACCACAACAACAACAAAAAATCTGCTTAAAAACGAGCATTTAGTTCCATTTTTAATATTACATAAGAAATTTAAAAAATTAAAAAAAAAATCAAAGAAATTAGATTTGTGCTGTTTAGAAATTTTCACGCATGTTTTACACTCAACTTTGAATAATTCGCTATAAATATTTTACTAAAACTTTATCTTTATTACAACTAAAAAAAAATAAATAGGAGCAAAAAAATAATTAAAAAAAAAATACAAAAAAATGTAGCTTCAAAAAGTATTATTACTACTTAATTAAAAAACAATTCAAATAATTAGAAAAAGTAGCGAAGCAAAAAAAAACTTAGTAGACATCTTGAAAATTATTAATTATAATAAAAAACTATATTAATAATGAAAAAAAATTTAATCATCAAAAAATTATTATGCTCTCTTAATAAAACAAACAAACATATACATTGTTCAAGTACTACGTTTGATAAAGAAAAATAAAAAAAAAAGAAAAAATGTCGATAGCAATAAAACGACAATTTTTTTTATAATTTTTATTAATTTCGAATTTCTTTCCTCTTAAAAAATCCCAATAATTAAAAATGTTAAAGTTTGTTTTAAAAATTATTAATTATTAAATTAAATTATTGATTAATGAAAAAAAATATATATTATAAAATAATAAAATTATATATATAATAACAACATATATATAAATAAAAATATATTTAAAACGCATTATAAAGTCAGTATATAAGTCATATATTATAATGCACTTTGAAGTGCATCAAGTGAGATTACATATATAATAAAAAGTCATATGTGTACTTATTGTGTTTAAAAAATATTTAAAAGTGTCTTTTTATTTTTGTTGGGCTGAAAGTGATAAAAAGGTAAGCAAAGTTGTTTTTTATGATTTTTAATTAAAAAAAAATTAAATTAAATTAATTTTAAAATTTTAAATTTTTTTTAATTTTTTTATTTTTTAAAATTAAATTAAATAAATTTAATTTTTTTTTATTTTTCAAAATTAATTTAATTTAAATTTTTATTAATTTTGAAAATTAAAAATTAATTAAATTAAAAATTCGAAAATAAAATTTTAAAATATTTTTTTTAATTTTTTTTCTTATTATAATATTTTTAAAAATTTAAAAATAATTTTTTATTTATTTTTTTTTAATAAAATTTAATTTAAGTAACTCTTAATTATTTAATTAGCCTAATTTTTCTAAATAAACTTTAAAAAAATTAAATTAAAAATTAATTAAATTATTTTTTTATAATTTAATTAAATTTTTTTTTTTTAATTAATTTTAAATAATTTTTTTAAAAATTAATTTTATTTTTTTAAATTAAAATTTTTTTTTAATTTTAAAAATTAAATTAAATTTTTAAATTAAAATTAAAAATAAATTTAATTATTTTTTTTTTTAAATTTTTAAAATTTTAATTTTTTTTTGAAAATTTAAATTTTTAAATTAAAAAATTAATTTTAATTAAAAATTAATTTTTTTTTAAAAATTAAATTTATTAATTTTTTTAATTGAATTAATTTTTTTTTAATTAATTAATTAAATAAAAATTTAAAAAAAATTATTTAAAAAATTAAATTAATTGATAAATTAACTCGAAACCGTTAATTCAAAATTCCATTTCCTGAATTAGCAACGACAACTCGTTTTTGTTCAATTTCATTCGTCTCACTAAAATCAATCCATCCGGCAACCCTAAAATTTAAAATAGGGAACCCTACTGTTTGTTTTGGTATACGAATTTTCCTCGCGCATTTCCTCGATTTCCGTGCTTACATAAAAGTTCCAATTAAATCCGGAGTGCAAGCGTAACGAATCGGCTGCGACAAATCCGTTCAAAAAACTGAAAAATCCCAACAATTTTCGTGAAAAAAGGAATTTTTCAACAAAACGGGTCAACGGGAGACAAGACGAGACGAAGTGTGTTGGCTGAACTATGACTAAGCGCTTAATTAGATTGAAATTTTCCTTTTCGTGTGTGTAATTAAAAAAAATAACAAAAGAGGAGATTTCTCCACAGAAAAAAAATTCAAAAAAAATTAAAATAAAAAAAAAATATTTAAAGAATGATTCATCATTCGAACAGCAGTTCACATGTCTCAAGCAACAGCTCGATGCCGAACGTTCCGCCGCGACGTCGTGCCAACTCGGTGCAGCCCAATCATCGTCCCGCCATCGAATTTGTCCCGAGACGATCGCTAATTGCGCCCGTAAGTTGACAATTTTTTTTATCAGCGATTTTTTTTTCTAATCTCATCCACGTACGACGAAAAACGACGTGTAATTGTGCGTTGAAACAAAAAAAAAACTTACGTTATCGCGTTTTATTTAAAGTTCTTTTTTTAATCAGATAATTCGTTATCGACCGACAAAAACGACATCAACCTGCGACGATGAGCCTTCTACGCGATGCACGTGAATCAAACGATAAAAAAAACGTAAAAAGCATGAAAAAATCAATATTAATTACATTTCGATACAAAAAACAAAAAGAAATTCATTGAATCACCTGTAATTGTGTGTGTGACGTAAAATTGTTTGTTTTTTATTTGTTGTGAAAGGGCAACACCGACAATTGCCTTAGCCGTTGCCGCAGCTCAAGTGTTTGAATTAAAGGGGAATTAAGGCAATGAGGAATGAATTTCCACGAAAGGCAAAGGATTGATGATTAAAGTGCATTACTCATGCCACAGAAACGAGATTTAACGGAAGGTTCATTTAAAAATCCATTAAAAAAAATTCATTAATAACAGAAATCATTCAACGACGTAGACAACAGTTCTTTAGTAGTAAAGTGGGAGAGTAAATAACAGCAGATGTCATTTGCTGCCAAATTTAGTAGCGAGAGATTCCCCTAACAGGATTCGATGGGGTGTTAGCTCAAAAAATTATTTTAACAATTTTTTTTTATGAATTTTCACTTGAATAGAAAAGTTTCCAAAAAATTAATTATTTTTAATTTAATATTATTTTTTTTTAAATTTTTAAATTTAAAAAAAAAATTAAATTTTTATTTAAATAAAATTTTATTAAATATTTAATAAAAAGTTGATGAAACTTTTCAAAAAATTATACAAAAAGATATTAAAAATTATTTTTATTACAAAATTTAAAAAAAATATTTAAAATATTTAAAAACGTTTAAAATTATTAAAAATTATCATAAAATAATAAAAATTATTAAAAAATATATTTTTAATTATTAAAAACAACTTTAAAAAAATTAAATAAAATTTTAATTAAGTTTTTTTTATTTAATTCTTTTTTTAACTACCCAGAATTCTAATATTTTTTCTTAATTTAAAATTAATTTTCAAAAAAAAGAAAATTATGTTGAATATTTAAAAATTTTTAACTTTTTTAGATATTTTTTTTTAATTTATGAATTTTTTGTATTAAAAAATAATATTTTTGACAAATTTATAATATTTTTAGATTTTAACAGAGTAATTAATGAAATTTTAACTCGAAATTAATTCTTAAAACTGATCATATAAAAAAAAAATATTGTTTTTTTAATTTTCACCCCTAAAATAAAATTAAAATTATTAAAAATTTTATTATATTTAAATAAGATATTTTTATTTTTTTTAAGAAAAAAATAATTTTTAAATTTTCTGAATTAAAAAAAATATTTTAAAAAATCGAAATATTCAAAGAAAAAATTCTTAAAAATTAATAAAATTATAAGAAATTAAAAAAAATAATGAAAATTTTCAAAAAAAAATCTTAAACTATTAAAATTATAAAACATTTTTAAATTAAAATTTTAAAAATTAATAAAAATTCTTTTTAAGATATTTTTTTATTTTTTTGAAGAAAAAAATCAAACATTTTTATTAATTAATAATTTTTTAATTATCTGAATTTTTTAAAAAAATATTAAAAATAATCGAAATATTCAAAGAAAAATTTCTAAAAATTAGTAAAATTATTCAAAATTAATTAATTAAAATTTTAATTAATGCCTTAAAATATTCAAAAAATTAATTAAAATCGAAAATCTCTCCCATTAAATCTCAATTTCATATAAAAATATATTTTTATCACCCCTCAATAAAAATTCATGCACAATCTCGTACTTGACACCGGCGCTGATCGCCCTTCGCTAATGTCAAAAAAAAGTATCAAACATCAATCGGGCCATCGAGTCTTGAGAATTGAAAGTGAAAAAGAGTAAAAACCCCGAAAACTATCGCTTCCTCAACACTTCTGGGCGAACAGCGCTGTTCTTTCGCATCCCACGATGACCACGAACCAAGTCGGATACCTTCCACAATTTTATGTGAGTAAAAAATCTACGACACTGCAAAGCAAAAAAGTAAATAATTCGCATTTTGTGCTACGTACAAAGTGTTTTGTGGCTCAAACGAGACAAAAAGATGCCATTTAGCGATGATTCAGTCGAGAAATATTCAAATCCGAGTTTCTGAGAAACGAAAAAGTGCAGAAAAGAAACAAAAAAATAATTTTGCAAGAACATTCCGATAAATTGCTCGGCATCGAAGTGATAAAATTGAGGTGCTTGTGACCAAACAAAGTCATGCAATAACGATAATTAATGTTAATTCCATTATTAGTCGTCGTAAAGTGTACGAGGAGCGACCGAAGAAATCAATAAAAGTTAACCTTGACACTCGACTCGTGTCGAAATATGGTCCTGTTGCTCCTTTCATGACGATTGATGTCACAAATTTCACTTCAAAAAATTAATTTCTTATCAAGGACACGGATTTTATGACGTTCGTCGCGTATTTCGACGTCACCAAATGACCAAGAGTGACGAGAGTTTGTTTATTGTTTGTAGAAATTATGCGACGAATGAGTCATTCGTTCATTGATAAATTGATTTCTCTTTAACGACGACACCGACGCGACGAGTTGAAAGGGGATTTGCGTGTCAACGGGGTAATTTTAACTTTTTTTATGGGGAAAATTTTTAAAAATCAACTCGAGAAATGTCAAAAGGTGAAAATTTAATGGAGGAAAAGTGATTATGAGCACTTGTGGCACGTCGTTAGTGAATATTTTATAAAGGAAAAAGTTGATTTTCGATTAGTTTTGAGAAGTTTTTGAAATGTTAATGATCGAATGTGTTGGAAAATTAATGAAAAATTTAACTTTTGTACTTGGATTTGTACTAAAATGGAAAATTTATCTATAAAAAATATTTTTTGAGTGTTAAAAAAAGTGTTTTTTATCTAAAAAAATTGTTTTAAGATAACATTTTTGTTTGTTTAAGGGCTTCTAAGAGCTCGTGAAGGTTGTTGAACTTATTTTTAGTACAAATTTTGGATAACAATTTTCAATATTAAAAATATTTTAAGAAATTTTTAAATTTTTTTTTAAAGAAAAATCTCCTTTTATTTGACTTTATATTGAATTTTTATTGATAAATTGATCGAAAATCACAAAAATATTCCCAAAAATGATTCAAAATTAATTGTAAAACACTTTTCCTTCACTAAAAAAGCCAAAATATACCAAATTTGGTTCAAAGAATGTCTCTAAAAAGCAAGTCAGGAGCATCACAAGCCTTTTTACGTCAAAATTTTGTCAAAATTGATCGATTTTGATATTAAAATGTTATGCAAAGCCCTAAAAATGACTTCTAAGGATCTGAATTCATATGAAAAGTTTAAATTTTTTACATATTTTTGTAAATTTTGTGATTTCAGAGATATTCAGGGCACTCATATTAAAAATTTTTGAGGAAATTTCGTCAAAATATAACAAAAATTACAGATTTAAGTACTTTTCTGCCTCAAAAGGAGTAAAAAATTTTAAATTTTTAGCAATTTATGCCTTTTTTAGCCTTTTAAAACCTTTTGAAGAACAGAAAAATATATTTTTGGGTCAAGTTTTTTATTCAGGAGGTCCAAATTTCACATTTTAATAATTCACCAAGTCATGAAATTTACTTTTGAGACTCAAAACTGTCCAGTTTCAATCAATTTTAACATTTTCTAAGAGATTAATAAACTAAAAATCTAAATCTTGAATAACTTTACCCAAAATTATGCAGAAAATTCGAATTTTAAGTTCTATTATTTGACTTTTGAAGTCAAAAAATCCAAATTTAAACAAAATTCATACCAAATAATTTCTTTTAGAGACGTTTTTAATAATTTTTCGTTAAAATTTTACATCATAAGGACCAGATTTGAACTTTTTCATACCTTAAGCGTCATAAAAATTACTTCTAAGACCCTCAACTATGAAATTTTTAACAATTATTGCACTTTTTAAATTAATTTTTACTCAAAAGTGACTGAAAAGCTTCAAATATAATAAAAAAAAAATAAAAATTAAATTTCAAAGCCATTTTTATGTAATTAATAGTATGCATAATGTTAAATTTTAAAAAATTCAAGCATAAAAATGCCTTTCAGAGCCTCGTTAAAGACTGAAAATTATTTTCAAACAAAAAGTGACATCATGAATTTCAAAATTTTAATTTTTAATTAATTTTTAAGCCAAAAAATACTTTTAAGACTTCAAATCGTCAATTAAACGTGAAATTTTAATAATTTTTAATTTTTTTCGGGTTTTTGATCAACGTAAAGGACAAAATTTTTCAAAAATATTTAAAAATTTTTTTTTTTAAATTAAAAAAATTATTTTTAAGAGTGTTTCAAGAAGATTTTTGTTTATTTAGCTTCTTTCTTTGTTTAATTTCATTACAAATTGCTTTTTAAACAGGAGTTAAGCAGAAAGATATTTTTTTTTTTGTAACAACGATCAATACAGCGATCGTTTTTTCATGATTTTTTTCAGAAATGAGAACAGATTTTGATTATTATTTCATTTTTTCCATTATTTCACGATAATTTTACTCTTGTTTCTTGTTATTGTTGCTGCTGGATGCGCCCCATAAGTCGGTGCCGCCTTGCCATAAGTAGCTAAGCGACTTGAATGGATCGTAAGTACGCATTGGCTCTTGATTTTGTTGTGCTCCCTGATTTTGCTGCTGCTGCTGCTGTTGCTGTTGATTCGCCGCCGCGACGCCAACATTCTCCTCAGATCGAATATTTGATATGTGAGACCCCGGAAGTTGTTGTTGTCGTTCGCGGTTCAACGTTAAGCCAGGCGGCGGTCGAACTGTCGAATTTGTCGAATAATTCATCGGATTCCATGCCATCGAGCGATTCCACGCGTCAAATTGCTCCTGTTGCTGCTGCTGCTGCTGATGTCGCGTGAACATTTCGGTCCAATTGGGATCCGCATTCCACACGGGAAATTGCGACATTGCTTCCAAGAGACTCGCGTCGCTTTGTTGCTGCTCGCGACTCTGAAACGTGTCCAAAAAACGACTTCTCGGTTGACTTTGGTAGTAATTTGACATCGCGGGGACTGGTTGTTGAATTCCCATCGGTTCCCAATTTTGCTGCAAGAACGGCGGAGAGTTGCGTGTCAACAATGGCGTGCCTATGGGTCCAAAATCATCCGAATGACGTTGATTTTTGGCATCATCCGTGTTACCGTACATCGAAATCTCATCCAAAACACGTTGCTGCTGCGTTTGTTGCCCATACATCGACGACAAATTACGTTTAACGTTCGCATTTTGTTGCTGGTTGAACAAATTTCCGCCGCCCAAACCGAGATTTGACGTGTTTTGAACATCTCCTGTTGAACGACGCGTTTTCTGCGGCGGTACTTGATCCATGAACAAACTTTTCTTTGGTTGCGTGACAGGTAAAACGGGTTGTTGGGCAACGACATCACTAAAAGTCGCCCGATTTTCGGTCCAAATGTTCGCCTGTGGCAGAAAACCGACGTGATTGTTCTTCGGAACGGAGTTTTGTGCCGTCTCGAAACCAAATCCGGGCGTTTTGAAGGAAAGTTGCTTGATGTTTGTGCTGTTTTTGATGGATTGTTGATATCCGCCGGACTTTCTTTCGCGCCCGGGAGTCTTTCCAGGCAACTTTTGGTTCGAAGAGTCGTTCTAAAAGGAAATTTCAATTAAATTTTGATTGAAAATTGATTTTTTAAGTACTTACGGGGCAATTTTCCGATGATAAAAGCTCCTTTCCGTTCTCGTGGGTCAAATTTTCCTTTGAATGGGCGTTAATTTGTTCATTTTGCTCGTCCTTACTGCACGTTTTTGATAAATTTTCACTCTCCTCGTACTGCAAAGGTAAACTTTTCGACTTTTTCACGTTGTTTTTCTTCGCATTTCCGTTACTTTGGGCAATTTGCGTCTTTTTTCGTTCTCCATTCTCTTTGTGACCTTGATTCGGGGCATCTGTCGTCAATGGTGAATCACTCTTGGGCGACGATCGGGTCGTCGAACGACTATCCGAGTCGTCAGAATTAAAGGAACTTTCTGTTGTAGTTGAACTTGTCTCTTCCGCCTCTACTACAATCTCCTTGGAACGTTGTTGCTTCTCCTGTTTCTGTTGTTGCCGCTTATTATTCACATTTTCCTTCCGATTATTGTTCGTTTCTTGCTTTTTCGCGCTATTACTGTTGGCATACCGTCCATTTTTGTGATTTACTTCGTTAGAATTGTCATTTTTCGCCGATTTTGCGTTCTTACGACGACTCACGACGGGCGTTTCCTTCTTAGAATTCGTCGCTGAGGCGTTAATTGCGGCATTTAGGGCTTGGGTCTCTTGCTGCATCGATGCTGCGATCTGTCGGAGGTCCAAGGGAGCTTGTACAGGCCCCCGATCTTTCGAAATGTTCGTCAAATGATCTCGTAGGACCTTGTCCGACTCCAAAAATGACAATAAAATCACGAGCAAGAAGGCGAATGTCAAAATTCCGAAAGTTATGCGTCGATAATTGTTCTCCCATGACGGGCGGATGATCGCTTTGTTGCATTTTTCGAGCGCATAAGGCGGCACAGTCCCGAGCAACGTGAAATTCACCAAATAATTCATGCTCGTGTGAAGGAAAAGTGTTCTTGTGAGTCTAGCAAGCGTAAAATCCGGCGAAAATTCGATCTCAATCTTTTCACTGGCATTCGGAGCCAACTCAAAAGGATGACAATTCAAGATTTTAAAGCCGAATCCTTCGCAGGGGTTGTTTTCGACCCGCAAGCCATAAACTGTGATCGGGACTTCGCCGAAATTCTTCGCCGTAAACGTTCTTTTGATCGTCACGAACGGATTGTAGTTCGTCTGAGGCTTATCGCACGCTTTCAGATGATTATCTGTCACTTCGAAGATCAAAGGTGTCGCCGAACCCGATTTTCTGTTGCTAAATTTGAACAGCGGTTGAACGGCACGTGCTGTTATCCAAACACTTTCGACCACCGTCAAGTTATTTCGCAAATAAAGTGCCGTCGAGTACGTTCCGGGCTCATTGGAGCTGAAACGAATCCCAATTTTCGCATAACTGTGCGGCGGAATGTCCTGAATAAAGACCTCCGTCTCTTCGTGCAAGAAGGAAAAGACATTTTCGCCGTTCGTGAGTGTGCAATTTGAACAATCTTTCGAAACGAAGGCTGGCGTGTAAATTTTGGCGCCGTGATTGGCAACGTCATGCAAAACGTAATGCACGAGCAGCAAATGATCCGTTGGATTGATGATCGTGATGAATTTCACAGCTTCCTGATCGATTTGGAGTGTTGGAAAATTTATATTTGTTGGCAGGAATTTTGGCCAAATGAGATTTACGCTTGCATTGAACTCGTGACGCTTCACGGTGTTTGTTGTTAGCTTGAAACTGATCGTTTTGAGCATTTTTTTCGCTTTTTGGTACAAATTTTGACGGTATGCCAGCCAATCGAGGTCCAGTTTGCGGTATTCGTTAAAGTTGTTTAGCGTTGACATCCAACGAGCTGCTGTCGCGTTCGATAAAATCTCGAAACTTGTGTAACAGTCGTTTTTGCAAAGTTCCTTGGGGTTGAAGTAGAGGCGGCCGATGTCGGTGACGACGTTCGGGAGGATTTCGGGGAATGCGGAGTCTTCGGTGCTGGCGACGTAGGAGATTCCAGCTGTTTCTGGTTGAATTGCTTCGACTTGCATCTTTTTCATGAATGTTGAGTATGCGCTGAGGTTTAGAGAGCACAATTTACCCTGTGAAAGTTGAAAAAAATTCGTTAAAAATTTGTTTTGGAAAAGAAAATTTAAGAGGAATTAATTTTTACTTATACCAAAAAACAAATTTGGGAAAATAAAAATTACATTTTCACCCAAAAAATAAAAATTTTAGAAAATTTTTGATTAAAATTACCAAATTTTGACATATTTTAACTGAAAAAAAATTTTTTTTTTTCAAAATTATTTGAAAAATGTTCATTTGATCAAATCAAAGTTACAATTTCTCAAAAAAAAATTTTTTTTTGACATTTTTAATTTAAAAAAAAAAATTTTTTTTATTTGTGATCAAAACTAAAAAAATTTTGACGTATTTTGAGTAAAAATTAATACATATTTTTTAATTAAAATATTAAATTTGATCAAACCAAAATTACAAATTCTTCAAATAAAAATTTATTTTTTCAAAAATTAATCTTTTATAATTTTTAATTACTAAAAGAATTAAAATTAAATAAAAATATCATGAAATATTTTAAATTTGAAGAATAAAAAAAAATAATAAAATTTACAGATTTTCTCATATATTTTTTTTTGCCTCAAAATAATTTAAATACCTAAATAATTAAATTTAAAAACAAAAATCAAATTTTTTTGTAATTTTTTTTTTAATAAAACTTCTTGATTTTTTGACCAAATTAATAAAAAAAATATTCATCGGTTAAAAAAAATTATTTAAAAATTTTGTCAAACATTTTCTTACAAAAATTTTAATATTTTAAACAAAAATACATTTTTTTTCAAACCAAAATTACATTTTTTAAAACAAATTTTCATACAAAAAATAAATTTAACTTCAGATAATTTAATTTTTTTATTAAAAATACGTCGAAAAAATCCAATTTTCAACTCAAATAGTTTTTCATAAATTTTTTTCAACAAAAAAAAAATAGTTTTTGTAATTTTGATTTGCTCAAAATGAAACTTGGTTTAATGAAAATGTATTTTTCGTAAAAAAAAAATTTTTGCTCAATGAAAAAATTAAAAAAAAAAAAAAATTTTAAAAATTTTAAAAAAATTACTCACCGGATAACATTCCGTGAAATGCAGCAAATCCTTATCCAGCTCCAATCTCCCCATCGCTGTTGTAAATTTAACTGGCGTCACAATTTCCTCCATAAACGTTCCCCCAACTTCACTTGTAACCAAAAATTTCCCGACATAATTGCCAACAGTTTGCGATTTGACCGCAATTTCAAAGACAATCCACTCTCCAGCCTCAACTTTATTGCACAATCGCAGCTTATCCATTTGATGGGGCCCACATCCGCGCAACGTCACCGACATATAAGTGCCATCGGCGGATTTCATGCGAAAATTCGTGATTTGCACTGGCACCGGGTTCGGATTGACAAACGCAATTAATCCGCGATGCGGTTGAGCAACCGGCAAAATCCCAAAATTCAAATTTTGATCGTCTCCAGCATTCGTTCCGTCGTAATGGGTGACTTCGAGGGGCACAAGTCGCTTGAGACGTCCATTAAAAATATGCAGAGGGATCTCATAAACACTGATATTCGTGTGTAATTGCAACAAAAACGTCAAGGGAAGCGGATTTGATGCCAAAAGTGTGCGAATATTCACGAGCGAAATCCGAAAAAGACTCAAAGTTTCGTTCGGCTTGAGAATTGTCGTTGCACGAAATCCCGTTATCTTGATGTGATCAATTGCGGCGGTATCGGCATCCGTTCTGCTATCGCTTGTCGTCAGATTTATCACGTTAATGGGCGTGCTGAAGTTGTTTGTCACGTCAAACGTGCGTTCGAGGGGCGGCGACGAATCCAGCAGTAAAAAATTCTCTCTTTCGTCGTCGGTGTCGCCATTGAGGTCGGTATTAAGTAAAAATTGCAGCGTTTTTGTGTCATACACGAGG
This sequence comes from Culicoides brevitarsis, assembly GCF_036172545.1. Lineage (NCBI taxonomy): Eukaryota > Metazoa > Arthropoda > Insecta > Diptera > Ceratopogonidae > Culicoides > Culicoides brevitarsis. The sequence continues at coordinate 34,001,055 of NC_087086.1, read as the reverse complement.
CTTCCCTTTACGATGCATCCCGTAAATGGAATCCGGTACTCGTCGCCGGCACGATCGCCCGTCTTCAGCACAATTTCTCCCGTAAATCGCTCACTTTTCGTGATTTTACTCCAGTCCAGCACGACAGTGACTTGATTTTTTTGCACTTCAATCGTCATACTTTTGATAATTTCCGGTTCTTCGCTTTCCACACGCCACGATTTCACTTCCACACTCGTTTCTTCCGTCTTTCGACTACTAAAGAGACTCAAGTTGCGCCTTTCCACAGTCGATCGGTTCGCCAAAAAGCCAAAATCGATGAACGGAGTGTTGGAATAAACTCCCGTATGACTGAAAATTTCAACTTCTATCGGCACAACGAGCATTCGGTTCGCCAGCGATGGATCATTGGCAGCGGAAATTTTAATCCTCACATAAGCGGTGTGATTTCCGGGCGTTTTTCCATTAAATTTGACCCGAATGACACTTTTCATGCTGAACGGCGGTATTTCCCACAGCGCTTGGGGCCCTTCTTGCTTCCCGCTTGGCAATTCTAGCTGAAAAGCGCCGCCGCTGCTGTAAACTTCGACAATTTGCAGTGGTTTGCTGTGATAATTGTACATGAAAATCTCCGGAGAGATCGTCGCGTTCAAGGGAGCCTTCAAATTTATCAGTGGCGTCAAGCGATAAGGACATTCCACGCCATCGCCCCGCACTTCGTACTTGATGAGACCAAAAGAGGTATGAATCATCAGCAATCCGAGCGCATTTCCGAGCTTCCGTGGCAGAAAGACGATGTTAAAAGTGGCATTTCCTGCAAAAAACGAGATTTAAACGTGAGAATTGGTGAAATTTGCGGTGAAAATATCAAAAAATGAGCGATAAAAAGCCACATTTGACCTTTGATGAAGTTATCGCAGCTCAAATGACCCAAATTCGAATCAATTTGCGGCGAGATAACGTCGTGTCGTCATGAAAAAAATCAAAATTTGTGTCAAACAAGGGATTTTTTCATGTAAATGCGATCCTCGTAACACATGTGTTGGTAAAACTTCATGTTTGGCGATCGGATTTCGTTACAGCGCGTACGTGCGTCGTACCACATGCAAACATATCGACGAAAAAAGTACGTAAACATGATATGACGAGTATGGAGACGCAACAAACTAATTTTTTTTCGCTTACCTTCTGGCGGAATGACCTTGTCCACGAATGACCACGAAGTGTAAAAATCGGGAACGTTGCCCGAAATGGAGCCCAGAACGACGCTCTGATTGCGATGTCTGTTGAAAACGGTAATCACGCGACTTTGGGGCTCCCCGATGGCATTTTCCTTGAAATCGATGCTCGCTGGCTGAAACACCAAATTTGTGCTTCCGATATTGCCGTCGGCATCTGTCGTCAGGCCATCCACCGTTTCTGCCGCATTATTCATGATCGACGAGAAAACATCGTTCTCGAAGATTTCCTGACCTCCGCCAGCATTCAAAGTTTTCGCAGAAGGCGACGACGACGCAGCAGCAGCTCCTGTCGTTGAAGCGGATTTTGTGGCATCTTGCGACGTCGTGATGGCAAAGGGCACGTTACACGTGCAAATTAGCAGCAAAATTACGTGAAAATTTTGCAGGATGATTTTCGACAATGATGATGACTGTGAATGTGACATCGCTACGATTACTTTTTTGTGTTTTTTTTTCACTTTTTCCACGCGTCTTTGGCGCTTCGCACGTATTCACATAGTTTCACGGGCCCGTCAGTTGCGCCGTTTTCGTGCATTTATCTCGGTTCAGCGGGATTTTTTCGTGTTTTTTGCGTTTTTTTTTTCTTTCTTGCGAGCTTCGTATTTACCTTTTATTTGTTCACTATGAGTCGGCTGAAAGTGATACTGTTATATGTGTTATACGTGAGGCTCGTGACAGGATGGCATGCGAAATCCATAGTGACTGTGAGGGGGAATTTGAGACGAATGAAAGTGAACTGTTATATGCTGTCAGCTAAGTATAACAGACTGGTATACTTAGCTGACAGATGTATAACAGTTCAATTTCATTCGTCTCACGTCGTCTCACTCAGTCACTATGGATTTCCGTATGCAAGTCGTCACGAGCCTCAAAAGATTTGAGTACGTGGAGGCGAATGGTACTTTTTGAGAGATTTTTAAGAGACAAAATTATTTTCATAAAGTGAAATTTTTGAGAAATTCTTTTAAAAATTGATAAAATATTGTCAAAAAATTAAAATAAATTGTCGAAAAGTATTAAAATTTTATAGACTTCTTGATAATTTAAAATATTTTGAGCGTAATTTTGAAATTAAAAATTTTTTTCTTAACAAAATTGAACATTTTTCTCTCAAAATTTAAAAAAATAAAAAAAAAACATATAAATATTTAGAAACCTAATTTCAACAGAAATTCTGATATCTTATTTTTTTTTAATTGTAATTTAAAAAAAATTATTTATAATTTTTTTCATTTCTGAATTGATAAAAAAAAATTTTTTTTTGTCTTTTAAAAGTTTCTTTTTTAATTTTTAAAAATATTAAATTTTTCCCATCATTACGTACTTTTATATTTTTTATAATTTTTATTTTTATTTATTTTTAATCATTAATTTTATTTTTTTTTAATGTAATTAATAAATTAATTAATTTTTCAAAAGATATTTTTTATTTAATTAATATTACTTTAAAAAAAAATTAAAAATATTTTTTGAATATTTTTTTTTTTTTTTTTATTTTTAATTTTTTATTTAAATAATTTTTAAATTAATTTTTTCAAGAAAAATTTTCAAAAAGTTGAAAAATATTTTTTTTTTATTTCACATTTGATTAATTATTATTTTTTTTTTAATAATTTTTCGAAAAATTAAAATCTGTTGAATTTAATAAAAATTATGTTTTATGAAAAATTTTTATTCGAAAAAAACTATTGAAAATTTAAAAAAAAATATTTTTCATCAAATGGTTGAAAATCAGAATCTAATTGACTTTCGAACGTCAAAATTTTGCTTTTATAATTTTTACTCAAGTTTAAATTTTAATTTTAGGGTTTTAAAGTTAAATTTAAGTCGAAATTTGGCTTTTAAAATTATTTTTTAGGATTAAAAATAAATTTTTAGACATAAAATCGATAAAATATAAAAATAATTCATTAAAAAGAATATTTATTTAAAAATTTTGAGGATAAAAATTAAGTTGGAAAAAATTTAAAAAAAAATTTTTTTAGAAGGTTTTTATAAATTTTATCAAAAAATCAACCAAATAACAATTAAAAAATATTTTTAAAACAAAATTTTACAAATTTACATTAAAAATTTTTATTTTTTTTTCTCTTTTCAGAACGACGAGGGTGTCAGTCAACTGCGCATTCGAGTAATTGCTGGACATGAACTCGCTAAAAAAGACATTTTTGGTGCAAGGTACGTCACAATTTCAAAAAATCCCGTCAAAATTCAACTTTTTTCCTAATTTTTTTTAGTGATCCCTATGTCCGAATCGACTTGAACACCATTTACGGCGACATCAATATCGACTCGGTGCACACAAAAACGAAGAAAAAGACCCTCAACCCGAAATGGGAGGAGGAATTTGTGTTTCGCGTCAAGCCAAACGAGCACAAACTCGTGTTCCAGGTATTCGATGAGAATCGCTTTACGCGCGACGACTTCTTGGGCATGGTTGAGTTGACGCTCGCTCAGCTACCCAAAGAGCAGGAAGGACGTGTTATTCAGAACAAGACGTATCAGTTGAGACCGCGCAGGTCAGTTGGGTAGGTTTTTAGCTCGAAAATGGCTTTTTATTATTATTTTTTTACGTGATTCATGATTTTTTCTTTCATCGACACTCGACACGAGCCAAAAATTGGAATGCATCACACACGAATTTTCCGTTGATTTGAGTAAAAATGTCTTTTGTTTGCAAAAAATCGCCTTTTTAGGCTAGAAACTGTGAATTTTTTCAATTTTTTGGATAAATTTTAATTAAAAAAATTTTTTTTCGAGCAGTGTTCGTTCCAAAGTGCGCGGAATGCTGGAGATTTATCATGCCTACATCCGCGATTTGGATGCCGCCCCTGAGCCAGACTGGGAAATTGTCGATACAAACGAAACCAATGTAAGTAGACAAACACACGATTTGCGATAAGAGACGCGTTCGCGATAAGATAACACAGACGTTGTCTTGTGACTTGTGTGCATCAGTCTGTCATAAAATCGCTTCTCGATGCCGAGCAAATTTTTCTTCAAGCGGCAAAAAGTTGTCATTTTGCGAGTTTTTGCAGCGAAAAGCACCCGTTTAATGCGTTCTTTTTTGTTTCAGAGCCTATACAGTGCCAATTCGTCGAGTCAGGATCCGCTGCCCTTCGGATGGGAAGAGCGACAAGACGCCAACGGGAGAACGTACTACGTGAATCATGTTGCGCGCTCGACACAATGGGAACGACCGACGGTTACGTGAGTGATATTGCGAATTTTTTTTTCGCGAGTGACGAAATTTTGTTATCAAAATTTGTTTTTGTTTTTTTTTTCGCTCGTTTAGCAGCAATTCAACGAGCGTAGAACAGACACAACAACAAAACAACGACGAAGCAGCTGCATTCCAAAGGCGCTTTCATATTAGTGTGGATGATGCTGACTCTAGAAGTTTAAATAATTCAAATCAGGTGAGAAATTTTTTTATTTTTTTTAAGTTTTTGGGTTTTTAGGGCATGAAATTTTTTATTTTTGTGAAAAATTTTGACAGTTAAAAATTTTTTAGTTAATTTTTTTTATTGAAAAATTTTCAGTTATTGAATATTTTTGAAGACATGTTCGACTTAATTTAATTAAAATTGGAAAAATAAATTTAAAAAAAAAATATTTTAAATTAAAATTTTAGAAAAAAATTTATTTTAAAATTTTTTCTTGTTAATTATTTTTACATTTCATTTTTATTAAACAAGAAAAAAAATTTAATTTTTAAAAAGAAAAAAATCAAAAATATTTCAAAATTTTAATTGTTTTTAAAAATTTATTAATTTTTTTTATTCAAATATTAAAATTTAATAAATAATTTTTAAAATTTTTAAATTGGTATTTAAAATTTTTAATTTATTTAAATGCAAATATATCTCAAATATTTAAAATGCTTATTTTTTTTTTAAATAAAATTTCACAAAATAAATTATTTAAAATTAAAATTTTTTACAAAATCTATCAAAATATTTATTTTATAATTTTTTTTATTTTTATTTTTTTGTTAAAAATTTAAAATTTTTCATAAAAAAAATAATTTTTTGAAAGATTTGGAGAATTAATTTCATGAAAATTATCAAAAATTTCTCAAAATCGAGACATTTAAAACTAAAATTGCTTTAGCTGTCAAAATTTTTTCCTATCAAAATAATTTAAATTTAAAAATTTTTAATTTTAAATTGGAATTTTTGGTTTTTTAAGATTTATAAAACTGTGAATTCGTAAAAAATGTTCAAAAATATTTAAAAAATAGCTCAATATTTAAATTTTTATTGAAAAATTTTGCAGCTGTAAATTTTTTTTCTTATAAAAAATGAAAGTTCAAATAATAAAATTAAATATTTTCAATTTAAAATATTGATTTTAAAAATTTTTTTACTTAAAAAAGCAAAAAATTCAAAAAAAAATTCTTAAATTTGAACTTGAATTTAAAAAAAAATTTTTTTTAAAATAAAAGAATAAATTTTCTTAAAAAAATTATATGAAAATTTTAAAGTTAGATCAAAAATTGCATGAAAATCATTTTTTTTTTTCATTCAAAATTTAAATTTTCCATCACTTAAAAAAAAATCATTTTCAAAAAATTTTCGGTTCATAAAATTTTTCCATTATAATTTGCATGCCCATTCAATTTTACCGTCAATTCGCATTCAAACTCCAAAGGAGGATTCGCCGCCTCACATTTCCGTCGTCGATACCGATGACGGCGATGTCATTTCCGACACTGTTGCGCCTCCCGAAACCATTATCGAAAATTTGGCGGAAGCCATTGACGACGAATCCGATGCCGAAAGTCGTTTAGAGACGCCGCCATTGCCCGACAATAGCTTAGAACGTAGTAGTAACGAATTAGTTGTTGACATTAGAGTTACGGGACCGAGTGAGAGTCATGACGACGACGTCGATGTCGAAGTCGAGCTAACGTCCCTTTTTGCCGACGACGAAGACCGAGAAGAGGTTAATTTTTGTCTGTGTCTGTGTGTTTTGCGCTGTATATCGCTCGAAATATCGCTCACTTCATGCACTTTGTCTCTCTTTCTGTCCTCTTGATTGGCACTTTTTGTCGAAAAAAACCTGAAATTTGCACAAATTTTATAATTTTTGGATTTTTAGGAAGACACAAGTACCTCACAAAATCCGCCGAGCGATTCGTTAGTCGAAGAATCCGCGGCGACGTCACCTTTACCTTCAAATATTCCTCCTAGACGACCTGCTCCAAGTATTCCCGCTGGCTTGGGCGGCATTAAACGTGCTGCGCCTCTGCCTCCGACGTCTTCTAGGTACTTTAAGCGATCCCTTTACCTCAAATTTTGATTTTTTTAATTTTTTATTATTATTTTGGATCGTAGCGCTAATGAAGCGACTTCTTCTAGTAATAATACCGAGGCTAATATTAACGGGCGAGAAAATTCGGAGGTATTTTTTGTTTGTGTTCGTTTTAATTTCCTCTTAGTTTAGTAAATTTTTTAGTTTAGGCAGTTTTCTGTTGAATGTTGTCCACTTTTAGTGTCAGTTTTGCTAAATTTCTTCAATTTTCGCAAAAAACTAATTTTTTAATTTTTTTTCTGTTCACAGGACGACGTTGACAGCACATCCGAGACACAGTCGAGCGCCAACAACAATCAAGGTCGATCCATTTCCTCCCAATCTCGCACGAGTTCCATCGATGAGAACAATTCGGCGAATGCTTCGCCCGCGCCAGCTGCAAGAAATCAACTTTCGGGCGAGGGACTTCCGTCGGGGTGGTCGATGCAACTTGCGCCCAATGGCAGAATCTTTTTCATCGATCACGTGAACAAGAAAACGTCGTGGGTCGATCCGCGTACGGGAAGAGCAAGTCCCATGCCAAATACAACGAGCGCCGCGCCAGTTGAACGGAAATCCGAAGACGAATTGGGACCGTTGCCCGAGGGATGGGAAGAGAGAATTCATTCGGATGGCAGAATTTTCTTCATTGATCACAGTGAGTAAAGGGTTTTTAGCTGAAATTAGAAGAAATTTGTGAAAAAAAAAATCAATTAATTCAATTTTCGTCAAAATTTTGTCTAAAAAGATTTTTTTGAGTTAAAATTATTAAAAATTTATCAAATTTTGTCAAAAAATTACATAAATTGAAAATATTTTCGAAAAATTATTAAATAATTTCATTTAAAATTGATAAATTTTTATTTCAAATTTTATTTAAAATTTTCTTAATATCGTTAAAAAAATTAAAATTTTGACCAAATTCAATAGAATTTTCCAAAAATGTTCAAAAAAATTTATAGTTTTGTAAGAAATTTAAGAATTTTGACTCAATTTGATAGAATTTTCTCAAACAATATAAAAATTTGTTATAAATTCGATGAATTTTGACTAAAACATAAGATCTTCTTATGAAATTTTAATTTTTCTGAAATTGAAATAATTGTTTTCAAGAAATTTCATTTAAAATCTATAAATTTTGGTATAACCAAAAAGAATTTGATCAGAAAAAATTTGAAATTTTTTTAAATATTGAACGTTTTTTTCAAAAATTTTCTTAAATTTTAAAAATTTTGTAAAAAATTTACTGATTTTGCAAAAAAAAATTAAAATTTGGATAAAAATCGAAATTGATTTGCAGCAAATAATTTTTACAAAGTTTTGATAAAAATTGATAAATTAAACCAAAGTCGAAATAATTTTTTCAAAAATTTTGATAATTTGGTTGAAAATTTACTGATTCTGTCAAAAATTGAAAGGATTTTCACTAAAAATATTTTCAAAAAATTAATTTTCTGAAGAAGTTATTTTAAAAAATAATAATTTTTAATGAAAATATAAAAAATGTTTCAATATTTTTAAGAAAAAAATTTAAAATTTCATTAAAATTTAAAAACTTTTGACTAAATTCATATTTTTTCTATTAAACAGATACTCGAACAACGCAATGGGACGATCCCCGATTGTCAAATCCCAACATTGCGGGACAAGCTGTACCTTATTCGAGAGACTACAAACAAAAATACGAGTATCTCAAGAGTCAATTACGGAAACCGGTGAGTTTTTCCTCTCATTTCTGCTTAAAAAAAACCTTTTTTTACGAAAATTTTGCATTTTTAGACAAACGTGCCTAACAAATTCGAGATCAAAGTACGTCGGGCCTCCATTCTCGAGGACTCGTATCGCATCATCATGGGTGTCAGCAAGGTAGATTTGCTCAAAACGAAGCTCTGGATCGAATTCGAGGGCGAAGCAGGTCTCGATTACGGCGGCTTGGCACGCGAATGGTTCTTCCTGCTGTCCAAAGAGATGTTCAATCCGTACTACGGGCTCTTCGAGTATTCCGCGATGGATAATTACACGCTTCAAATCAATCCGTTCAGCGGTTTGTGCAACGAAGAGCACTTGAATTACTTCAAATTCATTGGACGCGTCGCCGGAATGGCAGTTTATCACGGAAAACTCTTGGATGCGTTCTTCATTCGTCCCTTTTACAAGATGATGTTGCAAAAACCGATCGATTTGAAGGACATGGAGTCGGTCGACATGGAATATTACAATTCGTTGCAGTGGATCAAAGAAAACGATCCAAGCGAATTGGGTTTGACGTTCTGCGTCGACGAAGAAACGTTCGGACACACAAGTCAACGCGACTTGAAACCCAATGGAGGTAGTATTGAAGTGAATGACGAGAACAAAGACGAGTATATTCGTCTCGTGATCCAATGGCGCTTCGTTTCGCGTGTTCAGGAGCAGATGCAGTCGTTCTTGGAGGGCTTTGGATCGATTGTGCCGTTGCATTTATTGAAAATTTTCGACGAAAACGAGTTGGAACTCCTCATGTGCGGCATCCAGAACATCGACGTGAAGGATTGGAAACGAAACACGCTCTACAAAGGCGATTATTACGCAAATCATGTGATAATTCAGTGGTTCTGGCGTGCGGTATTGTCTTTTAGCAACGAAATGCGCGCCAGATTACTGCAATTTGTGACGGGAACATCTCGTGTACCGATGAATGGGTTCAAGGAATTGTACGGAAGTAACGGGCCGCAAATGTTTACGATCGAAAAATGGGGAATTCCCGATAATTATCCTCGAGCTCATACATGGTGAGTGATTTTATGCCCTAAAATTTAAATAAAAAATTAAAATTTGAGAAAATTTGAGCGAAGTTGAAAAAAAACTTTCAAAAATCTTAAAAAAATTGAAAATTTTGCTAAAAATTTAAGATTTTTAAGTCAATTTGATAAAAATGTTTTCGAAAAATTTTTTTAATTCATTTAAAAAAATAATAAAAAATTCATTAAAACTTAAGAATAATTTTCAAAAAAAAAATCTTCTGAAGAAATTTTGTTGGAAAATAAATTTTTTTTCATAAAAATACAAAAATTTAAAAAAGTTCATAAATTAAAAAAAATTTTTTGATATAAAAAATTAGATTTTTAATTAGATTTGATACAAAATTGATAAAAACTCCAAAATAATTCAATGTTTGAAAAGTGCCTTGCAAAGTTTTTGTCTCTCCCTGGTGCTTCTTCTTCATCGTACACGACATTTTAAATTTTTTCCATTAGTGTTCTAAAGTTAAATAAATAAAAAGTATTCCCGTGTTCAATAAAAGACGTGCTCAGTTTTTCTCACAGGAAAAAAAAAGTTCGAAATTGTGTAATTACTGCAAAAAAAAAAATTTTTTTTTTAAAAAAAAATTTTTAAAATTATTAAGAATTTTTTTTAAATTAACATTTTTACATTAAATTTAAAATTAAGAAAAAAAAAATTTTGAAATTATAAATTTTTTTACAAAAAAAAAATTAATATTTCCATTAAATTTTCAGCTTCAACCGATTGGATCTCCCCCCATACGACAGTTACTTACAACTCAAGGACAAATTGATCAAAGCCATCGAAGGAAGTCAAGGATTTGCTGGCGTTGACTAAACTGCGCTCACATAAAATAAACCTTAAATCACCTTTAAAAAAAATCAAAAAACCGAAAATTCCATGTAAATTTAAAGAAAAAACGAGAAAAAATTGTTGAGAGAGCAAAAAAGAACAAGAACCAAACATCACTATATGCTAAAGGAATTAAATACTTACGATTTATTATATATTTATGAATTATTACAAAGATGCTTTTACGACATTTTATTGTGTTTTCGTAAATAAAATTAATGTTTGAGGGCGAAACTGGGCACGTTTGACCGTAAGTTGTTTTTTTTTAAAAGATAATTCAATGTTTGAAAAGTGCCTTGCAAAGTTTTTGTCTCTCCCTGGTGCTTCTTCTTCGTACACGACATTTTAGAATTTTTCCAGAAAAAATTTTTTTCAGTTTCAATTTTTTAGCAGTTTTGAGTTATAAAATGATTAAAAAGTAAATTAGTGTTTTAAAGTTAAATAAAGTATTCCCGTGTTCAGTAAAAGACGTGCTCAGTTTTTCTCACAGAAAAAAAAAAGTTATTAAGACATTGTGTAATTACTATATTAATATTATATACTTAGTTAGGTTATATTTCAAATTCTACAAGAACAAAAAAAAATTGCTTAAAATTATGGAATTATTATAAAAAAAAATTCAATAAAAAAGTATGATTGCAAAAAAAGTTTTTGACACAGTTTTTTTTGCTCTTGATTTAGTTTTCAAAACAAAACTATGTCAAAGAAAAAAATTATTTTCAGTTTCAATTTTTTGGCAGTTTTGAGTTATAAAATGATTAAAAATGATAAATTTTAAATTTCAATCCATTTGGAGCAAGATTTGACAAAAAGCTTTAATTTTTTTTTGCTCTTGATTTAGTTTTCAAATCAAAACTAACAAAAATGTCAAAGAAAAAATTTTTTTTTCAGTTTCAATTTTTTAGTAGTTTTGAGTTATAAAATGATTAAAAATGATAAATTAGAGCCCTCTGACAAATTTTTATCCATTTGGAGCAGAATTTGAAAAAAATTGCTTTGACACAGTTTTTGACACAGTTTTTTTGCTCTTGATTTAGTTTTCAAAACAAAACTATGTCAAAGAAAAAATTTTTTTTCAGTTTCAATTTTTTGGCAGTTTTGAGTTATAAAATGATTAAAAATGATAAATTAGAGCCCTCTGACAAATTTTTATCCATTTGGAGCAAGATTTGACAAAAATTGCTTTGACACAGTTTTTGACACAGTTTTTTTGCTCTTGATTTAGTTTTTAAAACAAAACTATGTCAAAGAAAAAATTTTTTTTCAGTTTCAATTTTTTGGCAGTTTTGAGTTATAAAATTATTAAAAATGATAAATTAGAGCCCTCTGACAAATTTTTATCCATTTGGAGCAAAATTTGACAAAAATTGACACAGTTTTTGACACAGTTTTTTTGCTCTTGATTTAGTTTTTAAAACAAAACTATGTCAAAGAAAAAATTTTTTTTCAGTTTCAATTTTTTGGCAGTTTTGAGTTATAAAATGATTAAAAATGATAAATTAATTTTTTCTGACAAATTTCAATCCATTTGGAGCAAGATTTGACAAAATAGCTTTGACACAGTTTTTGACACAGTTTTTTTGCTCTTGATTTAGTTTTTAAAACAAAACTATGTCAAAGAAAAAAATTTTTTTCAGTTTCAATTTTTTGGCAGTTTTGAGTTATAAAATGATTAAAAATGATAAATTAGAGCCCTCTGACAAATTTCAATCCATTTGGAGCAAGATTTGACAAAATAGCTTTGACACAGTTTTTGACACAGTTTTTTTGCTCTTGATTTAGTTTTTAAAACAAAACTATGTCAAAGAAAAAAATTTTTTTCAGTTTCAATTTTTTGGCAGTTTTGAGTTATAAAATGATTAAAAATGATAAATTAGAGCCCTCTGACAAATTTTTATCCATTTGGAGCAAGATTTGACAAAATAGCTTTGACACAGTTTTTTTGCTCTTGATTTAGTTTTTAAAAGAAAACTATGTCAAAGAAAATTTTTTTTTCAGTTTCAATTTTTTGGCAGTTTTGAGTTATAAAATGATTAAAAATGATAAATTAGAGCCCTCTGACAAATTTTTATCCATTTGGAGCAAGATTTGACAAAATTGGCTTTGACACAGTTTTTGACACAGTTTTTTTGCTCTTGATTTAGTTTTTAAAACAAAACTATGTCAAAGAAAAAATTTTTTTTTCAGTTTCAATTTTTTGGCAGTTTTGAGTTATAAAATGATTAAAAATGATAAATTAGAGCCCTCTGACAAATTTTTATCCATTTAGAGCAAGATTTAACAAAAATTGCTTTGACACAGTTTTTTTGCTCTTGATCAAAGAAAAAAATTTTTTTTTTCAGTTTCAATTTTTTGGCAGTTTTGAGTTATAAAATGATTAAAAATTTGACAAATTTTTACAAAATTTGACAAAAATTGCTTTGACAAAATTTTTGACACAGTTTTTTTGCTCTTGATTTAGTTTTTAAAACAAAACTATGTCAAAAAAAAAAATTTTTTTTTCAGTTTCAATTTTTTGGCAGTTTTGAGTTATAAAATGATTAAAAATGATAAATTAGAGCCCTCTGACAAATTTTTATCCATTTGGAGCAAAATTTGACAAAATTGACTTTGACACAGTTTTTGACATAGTTTTTTTTGCTCTTGATTTAGTTTTCAAAACAAAACTATGTCAAAGAAAAAATTTTTTTTTCAGTTTCAATTTTTTGGCAGTTTTGAGTTATAAAATGATTAAAAATGATAAATTAGAGCCCTCTGACAAATTTCAATCCATTTGGAGCAAGATTTGACAAAATAGCTTTGACACAGTTTTTGACACAGTTTTTTTGCTCTTGATTTAGTTTTTAAAAGAAAACTATGTCAAAGAAAATTTTTTTTTCAGTTTCAATTTTTTGGCAGTTTTGAGTTATAAAATGATTAAAAATGATAAATTAGAGCCCTCTGACAAATTTTTATCCATTTGGAGCAAGATTTGACAAAATTGCTTTGACACAGTTTTTGACACAGTTTTTTTGCTCTTGATTTAGTTTTTAAAACAAAACTATGTCAAAGGAAAATTTTTTTTTCAGTTTCAATTTTTTAGCAGTTTTGAGTTATAAAATGATTAAAAATGATAAATTAGAGCCCTCTGACAAATTTTTATCCATTTGGAGCAAGATTTAACAAAAATTGCTTTGACACAGTTTTTGATCGTTATTTTTTGTAATGTTTCAATTTCATCCTTTTTGTTCAAAAATAAAATAGTGCAGCAAAAATTCTTTTGAATTTTGGAACTTCTGTACTTTCATACGAAAACATTTCCTGAAAATATTCCTGAAAAAAATGGATCAAAAGTCACTTTCTTTCTTTCCATTGTTTCGTCACTCCACAATCCATTCCTATAATTGCCCAACATATTTGCGTAGATGTTATCAGTAATAAATAGTATTACCTGACACGAATGCATTTCCAACCAAGTAACTTTTTTTCCAAGGAATTTCCTTTGTCTGTCCCGTAAGTAGGTACAACCAAAGTGCGCCTCGTACAAATTGCTCTTTCCATGCGTAACTATGACAATCGTCAATAAATAACTTGTCTAGACGGGAAAACTTCAGTAGTTCATTTTCACCTGCGTTTCAGTCAAGAGCTTTCTAGTTAAAGTGAATTGATTTTTTTATTGTGCCTCGTGCCACATAATAGTTCAGATCAGTTCTAGAACAGCCAATGTAGGTTTTTCATTTTTTTCTTTTTGTTTTTAAATTTTGTGTCAAAGAAAAAGAAAAAAAAAATGAGTTCCATCGCAGTTGCAAACGGTGTGAACGGCAACGACCGTGTCGTAAGTGGTTTTTAGGTCCAAAGAAATTATTTTAGTGATTTTTAGTGAAAACGTTGAAATATTAAAGCATGAACAAGCGTAGAATGATTTTTTTTGTGTTTGGTAGTTAACATCAATGGATGCCAACAGATATGCCACGAAAAAGACGATAGCCCAAGGGATGTTGGATATCGCTCTTTTGACAGCCAATGCGAGTCAATTGAAGTACATCCTTCAAGTTGGAGAGAAACATGAATTTTATACCCTCATGTTGACCTTGATCACGATTTCGATCATCCTGCAAGTAAGTTTGAGACAAAAATTAGAATTTTTTTTTGGTCGAAAGTCTTCCATCACCTTCACTTCATCTCTCAGATAACCACGGGTTTGCTCAATCTCACACTGAGCCTCATGCATGACTGTCGCTTGCATTTGAAAGAGTACCACAAGTCGGCCAACTACATAAATAATTCCGTGTCGACCATGTCCTTTCTCATAACAATGGCAAATTTGCTGCTTTCTGCCTTCGATCCGACTGTCCTGCGTTACATTGATCTCTAAACATGAGAAAAAAAAATTTATCGATTAATTATCGTGACTCACCGCGTGTGAATACTCTCACACGGAATCCAATATCAATCAATTATTAAAAAACTTACCGCGTAAAATCGATACTCGGATTAAAAATCCTTGACATTCAAATTTTATTCGAAAAAAAAAACTTTTCAACTTTCTTCCAGATGTCAGTCGGTTTGTTATTCGTCGTGCTCGGCAGTCTCGACATAAACAAGCGAAAAGATCAGGGGATGGCAGTCGTGCTAAACGACATAATTCTCGTGCTTATTTTCGTCATCTCGATTACGAACGTTGTGATTAGTGGTTTTGGCATCGAACATTCCTCGCAGCCGTTGCGGTTGCTGGAAAAAGAAAGAGCGCATTAGCTAGGAGAGTTGAAAGATTTGTCGCGATTTAAAAAGTTTTTGTTTAAAACTGAAGAGTGATAGATCTTTTGAGGTTAAATTATGATTTAAGTAATTTTTGACTGAAATTTAGATGTGAAAGTGTAGAAATTTACAAAAAAAATGACAGTTGAAGGATGACAGATGTCAAAAATTTTATGAAATTTCAGTTTTTTGACGTAAAATGTAAAAATTAAATTGCACGAAATCTTAATTAAAATATTTTTCTAAAATTTCATTTTTTTTTATAAAAATTTTAATATTTTTTCAAGAAAATTTTAATAAAAAAAATTTTTTGACATCTGTCATTTTTTGAACTGTCAAAATTATTTTATAGACTTTTTAATAGAAGTTGTGAAAGATATAAAAATTAGGTGACTGTGATTAAAAAAAATTTAATTTTTTGAAAAAAATATCTTACAAAAATTTATGATTTTTTTTTTAAATTTTTAACTCAAAAAATCAAATTTTAAATAAAAAAAAAATTATCTCAAAAATATTTTTAAGAAAAATTTTACTTTTTAACAAAAAAAATCAAAAAAAAAATTTAAATTTTTCAAAAAAAAAAAAAAAAAAAATAAAATTTTTAAAAAATTTTTTTTCAAAAAAAAAAAAAAAAAAAAAAAACAATAATTTTAAATTTTTAACTCAAAAATATTAAAATTTGGAGTCAAATTTTCAAAAATCGAAAAAAATTATGAATTTTTCTCAAAAAAATAAAAAAAGCCCAAAATTTATTCGTCATAATGTAATTTTCAGTCATTTACCTACAACAAGGGCATTTAATCAATATAATTATCTAATACTCACTAAAAGAATGTAACTCAAGGTCATAACACACATTTTTATTTTTATTGATTTTCAGTAGTAATAATTTTCCGTTTTTTTATATTTTTATGATTTTTATCATTTTTTTTATTTTTTTGCCATCCCCTGTAACGTCTTTTGCTTGACACGAACAAACTGTTAAATCAATATCCTTTTCTTCAATCCTAATTTTTTTGTAGGTTGCCGCTGCGGTATTAGGCATCATTTTAACTCAAATGCAAAATCGCGGCAATCACGTCGTCGCAAATCGCTTGAATCACATTTCGTTAGCGCTCGTTGTGCTGCTAATGTTTTGTCATGTCATTAGTTTAAACTTTGGACTCGATCCGGCAGTGCATTACAACGCTACAAAGAAAGAATTGTAAAAAAAAAATATTTGAAATATTTTGTTGTAATGAACGTTAATTGTGAGAGAGGAATTTTTTAATTAATTAAAAGTTCAACGTTCGATTTATTTTATTTTTATTTTTTATTTATTTTTTTTTATTTTATTTTTTTTATTATTTTATTTTTTTTATTATTTTATTTTTTTTATTATATTTTATTTTTTTTTATCAGATCGCCCAAGGCTTAATTTGTATTTTCCTCGGCACCCAAGATATTAATAACTCGGAGCACCATGAAAAGGCAGATTTGGGGCAAAATATCTCTTTGGGCATTAATTTGGCAGTCGTTGTAATAAATATCATGCTCAATACGATGGAAATGTCCTCCTCCACGGTCCCTGAGTTGACCAATGGCACTGATATTTATTTCAATGCCAAAACTGAGTAAACATTTTTTTTTTATTTTTTTTATAATTTGAAATCATTTTTTGGACAGTTTTTTTATGTAAAATTTTTAATTAAGATCTAAAAAATAATATACGTATAAAAAAATGTAAATTAAATTAAGGCTATAATTAATTTTAAGATAAATATTAAAAATTAATTAAAATAATATTAAATAATAAAAATGATGAAACTTGGTCTAATAAAAATAATAAAATATGGTTTTGGTAAATTTTTCGTGTTTTTTCTTATAAAAAGTTTTAATTCAGGTAAGTTTTTGTTTCAGTTTTGTGACTTGTTTAATATTTTCACTCAAATTTACATTCATTCAGTACTCGATGACTTGAATAATTTGACCAATTATTCCAACTTTGAAGGTTTTCGTAAAATCTTTTTCCCGGGCTTTTTGAATTAGAAGCTTGACAATGTCCGAAAATTTTGTAATTCGGTGATATGTAGCCTTTTTCAATTCCGAGATCTATAATTGCAAAGAGAATTTGAATTTGCTCGTCAGTAGGGTCGAAATGAGTGTAGTCTCCAATGAAGCCAATTGATATACAATCATCGCCTTGAAATGCTGAAAGAAATAAAGTTAGAATTTATTTTTTTTTGAGCCCAGTGCACATTATGAAATTTCTACGTAATGAAAATTATAATTTGTTTTTAAATAAAATGTTTCATTTTTAACTCTAATACAATTTCAAAAAGTTTAAAAAAATTTAAAACTTGTATTTTTGTCCCGAAGATCATTTTATGAATTTACCCCAATGCATATTTCAAAATTTCCCCATAACATAAAATTAAAAATTATTTCCCAATACACATTCTTACTGTGTTCTATAATGCAAATTTATTTTTTTCTATTAAATAATTTTAATTTTCAACCCAGTACACATTTTAAAATTTTATCCCAATGCATATTTAAAAAAACTTCCTAATGCACTTTTTATAATTTTTTCCCAATATACATTTTGAATTTTTGATAGGTCTATGTAAATTTTGTTTTTTAATTCTATAAATTTAATAAATTTTAACATTTTAAAATTTTCGACCCAATACAAATTTTTAAATTTTATCCCAGTGCACATTTTAAAAATTTTTTCGTCAAATTTCGCTTCAAAATTCTATAAATTTATTTTTTTTTTAGTTTCTTACCAGAAGTTAAAGATCCATCATACCGCCAACCCCTGCCTTCATACAAAAGCCCGTCATGCCCAAGGAAAAAGTTGTACGGCAAATCATCCCAAAACGCTTTTTTAATGTAATATTCTTCCATTTTCACAGCAAAGCTCGTACAATCTTTTTTCGTCGAACACCCATTCGGAAATTCCTTTTTCAGCAAATCTCCCGTGTGAGCAATGAAAATTTCCTCAGCCGGATGAGATAAATTTTTGTTTGCATGATTTGGCGTTTGATTCCAATCACGACGTCTCACAATCGTCAACGGAAACGGCGTCGTCGTCGTTATTTCGGGAGTTGTTGTTTCTGGAGTCGTTGGAGGAATTGTCGAAGGCATCGTTGACGAAGTCGAAGGAATTTCTGTGGTTGAAAGTGTTGTCGAAGGCTCAAAAGTTGTTACAGGAATAGAATTTTCTGACGTGGCTACGAAGTAAAAATTGAAATTTCGTGAATTTCGAAGGAAAAAAGTAACTTACAAAACAAAATTATCAGCGTAATTCCCATCGCAAGCAAGAATCCACTCAAAATTATCACCGCTGATAAGATTAAAATTCTCCGTGATCGTGAACTTTTCAAGCCGAAGCCTTTGTAACCGTCTCCCGTCTCTGTATCTTTCGAAAAATCACTACTGCTCGACAATTCCTCGTCATTTTTCCCACAAATGGCCTCACTTCGCGTCAAAACATTCCGAATTATCACAGTTCCTTTGATGTGTGTTTGATTTCCGATCGTCACATTCGTGCATCCATCCATATTTAGGTCGGAAATTTGTGGTCCGCCCCTTATCGCTTCCGCAATCATCTCATCTGTGGTGACTTCCTGCCCCTCGGGATACTCAAAAAGGTCGGCATCGTGCATCGTTTCGACCAAATCTCGCGTCGACCGCGGAAAAGAGGACACGGAACTCGTTTCGTCATCGGAAATCGAACGAATTTCAACATTTGCAGCGATATGCGACATAATTGGCACGCAATACAGCCCAAACTGAGGAACTTTGAAGCGCAAAATCGATTTTCGTAATCTAATCTTATCACTTATTCAGATAATTTTTTAATTTATTTCATGAATGAATCTCCCCGGAGACGTAGTACGAGAGAGAAAGAGAGAATTTTTCAATTAAAAATTATATTTAGCTAAAATTATCACAAAAAACACTTAAAAAATTACGAAATATGTACAAATATTTGAGTTCAATTACAGATTTCAGTCAAATTTCGCTCGACCAATGCTCCCAAGTCGTTATTACGTTGTAAAGTGCCTCGCCGGGACTCTCGCTGGCGATTAACTGCCGATGCCCGAACAGTTTGTAGTCGTCGGAGAGATATTTTTGGCTCAGACCTTCCTCAATTAGCAATTTTGCTGCCGCTAAAGCTCGCGGCGGCGGAAGTTTATTGTTGAAAGTGCCGATAAAAGCGATTCCGATGCTCTTTTTGTTGTAACCTGCAACGAAATTTATTGAAATTTTTTCTTTTTAGGTGAAAAATCGCAACTTACGAAGGGTATGAGCGCCTTGACTTAACCAACCACGTCCTTCGTAGACAGCTCCGTCGCCGCCAATGAGGAAATTGTACCCGATGTCGTCCCAATTGCGACTTTCAATGTGAAAAGTTTGGATGAAACGAACACGGAACGTGCATTGAGCTTGTGTGGTGCATCCTTCGGTGGCTGTATGAGCGATAATTACCTTGGTCGATGGCAGTTCAAGCGGCGTAAGAGGATTATTGGGAGGTTGGGCGATCCATTCGTCGCGAGTTACGATTCGGAGGATGGAAGTGTCGTTCACGCGACTGACATCTGGAAGAAAAATGGAGAAAAAAATTAGAAAATGGGGATTTTTTGAAGGATTTTGGATCAAATTCGACCTTTTTTGGAGAAATTTAATGGAAATTTTTATTTTTTTGGATTTTTCACAGCTTTTTTTAACAAATTTTGGTTTAATTTAAAAAAATTTTTTAATTTTCGCAAAATTTAGTGAAAAAATTTTTAAAAATTTTGTCAAAACGATTGAAAGTTTTCTTAAGGAGGCTAAAAATTTCCAAAAATTTAATTTTTTTACTTGAAACGTTTAAAATTTTTACGAAATTTTCTCAAAATGTTCAAAATTTTTACGAAATTTACTCGAAATGTTCAAAATTTTTACGAAATTTACTCGAAATATTCAAAATTTTTACGAAATTTACTCAAATTGTTCAAAATTTTTAAGAAATTTACTCGAAAAGCTCAAAATTTTTACGAAATTTACTCAAAATGTTCAAAATTTTTACGAAATTTACTCGAAATGTTCAAAATTTTTACGAAATTTACTCGAAATATTCAAAATTTTTACGAAATTTACTCGAAATGATCAAAAATTCATCCGAAAAATTCAAAATTGAACTAAAATCAATTCAAAAAGAAAAAAAATTACAAGAAAAGAATTCAACTGATCAAAAAAAATACGAAAATCTTCAAAAAATTCATTATTCTAACTAAAATTCGTATCAATTTGCTGCGCAATTCTCGAACCAAAACAAAAACAACCCAAAAAATCACTCGTCGCCGTTCTAATTCAATTTAGATTACAACATTTTATCGCGCATCTCCCCAAAATTTCCGCTTTTTATCGATATTTTTATTACCTATGGTCGAATCGATGGGAATATTTCGTCGCGAGTCTTCGCCGTCGCCGATTCGGTGTCGTTGATGCACTTTACCTGAAATGTCTGTCGCATAAACCACGAGAAATATTATCCCTATCACTATTGACATCATCACGCAACAGCAAATGGCCCCAATGAAGTAGTAATTTTGCAGCTTTTTCTGAATTGCGGCGATTGTTCCTTGATTTTCCGGCGACAAATTATCTAAAATCCAAAAAATTCTTAATTTTTGTTAAAATTTCATCAAAACTCATCTCACCCGTGGGATTTCCATCAGAAATTTTGCCATTTCCCGCTGACATGTCAACCAAACTCTTCGCAAATCCCTCATTAACGACGCCATTTTTCACTTCCAGCCACTCTTTTCGCTCCTGATCGATCATAAATTGCTGAATTGTCACCGGGGCATGGAATTCCTGTGTATTTCCGATCCGCACATTTGTGGAATTTTTAATCGCGATGCTCGAAATGTTGTGTCCTTGCGTTTCGCCAACGGGTAAGGCGTCGTTTTCTTGCTGCGTCGCCAGATAATCGTTCGTATAGTTGTCAATTTCCGTCGAAACGGGATTTTCCGCATCGTCGTCGTCGTCGGAAGTGGCTGTGGATGATGACGCACTCGAATCTATTGACGAAATTGAGATGTTGTGACGTCGTTCCTGCTCTGCGATAATTTTTTGCTGATCTTGGGGATTCACAGCATCTCGGACTGCCGTTAATTCGACATTGTTTGTGATTATGAAGCCGCTATCTGCATCAACGACACTTTCTTGAGCCATTTTTTGTGTTTTTTTGTTATCTGTTTGTTTTTTTATTCTACGAAATCACTTATGCGATCATCTTTACATCAATTTTTATGAGTTGTGTGCACTTTTTATCAGTTTTTTTTCGCTTTCTTTGTAAAAAAGTAGTTGAACAAGATAAAAATAGGTCCCGATAAATACTTCAAGTGTGATTCACGACACTTTATTGTCCGATAAACAGCTTAAGGTCGCGTTAGCGACAAATAACTCGCAAAATTAAGCACCAACCGTCTCCACTTGAGGTCTAAAACTCAATTTCCGGCTAAATTTCGTCTTAATTATCGCTTTTAATTAACTAGAAAAAATTATTTTCTTCACTTTTGGTCTTTTTTTTGTACGCGACTCGTCTCAAACCCGTCTTGTTTACATTTTAACTGCTAATCTTCCGTACGATCATACATTGAACAGACACTTAATATTCATATAAACGACAGTCAATGAATAATAATAATGAATTAAGTCCGATCGCAGCGACGCAAAGTGAGATACTGACCAGTTTTTTCGAATTGCAAAGCGAAACGAGAGGCTAAAAAGTTACTCAGCTGATCGGAGGTAATCGGGAATTTTTTATCATTGTGTGAGTTATGAATGAGTTGAGAGTCGATAAGAAGGTGTGTGACGGCGATCATCGCGAGTGAGAGTTATTTTGGAGAAGAATTTGACATTTAAAAATTTTTTGTGGGTAAATAGAGCGATGATTCAGACGAGTGATTGTTTGCGTTATCGAATGGGGTTTATCTGGTTGTGAATGTCGTAAAAATGAAGACATCTGGGAATCGTTTATTGAATGAAGAATGACGTGTTGTTACGCTGAAATTAATAGTTAATTGTTGCTTTAGTTGATAAATGAATGATTTTTTTTTACTGAGAGGTGATTATTTTAATTGTTCGAAGACTTGAGGAAATGAATTTGAATTAAAGATTTAATCGTAGATTTCTTGAAAAGATTAATTTTCTTAAAACTGAAAATTTTTCCTCTTAACTTACTTCAGTTTTAGTTTTAAAGCTAAAAAAATTTCTTTTAGAGCTAACTTTTGTCAAAGCTGAAATTTTTTCTTTAGAGCTAACTTTTGTTAAAGCTGAAAATTTTTCTTCAAGAGCTAACTTTTGTTAAAGCTGAAAATTTTTCTTTAAGAGCTAACTTTTGTTAAAGCTGAAAATTTTTCTTTAAGAGCTAACTTTTCTTAAACCTGAAAATTTTTCTTAAAGAGCTAACTTTTGTTAAAGCTGAAAATTTTTCTTCAAGAGCTAACTTTTGTTAAAGCTGAAAATTTTTCTTCAAGAGCTAACTTTTGTTAAAGCTGAAAATTTTTCTTCAAGAGCTAACTTTTGTTAAAGCTGAAAATTTTTCTTAAAGAGCTAACTTTTGTTAAAGCTGAAAATTTTTCTTAAAGAGCTAACTTTTGTTAAAGCTGAAAATTTTTCTTTAAGAGCTAACTTTTGTTAAAGCTGAAAATTTTTCTTCAAGAGCTAACTTTTGTTAAAGCTGAAAATTTTTCTTTAAGAGCTAACTTTTGTTAAAGCTGAAAATTTTTCTTCAAGAGCTAACTTTTGTTAAAGCTGAAAATTTTTCTTCAAGAGCTAACTTTGTTAAAGCTGAAAACCTAAGCTAACTTTTGTTAAAACTGAGAATTTTACTTTAAGAACTTTTGTTAAACCTGAAAATTTTTCTTAAAGAGCTAACTTTTGTTAAAGCTGAAAATTTTTCTTCAAGAGCTAACTTTTGTTAAACCTGAAAATTTTTCTTCAAGAGCTAACTTTTGTTAAACCTGAGAATTTTTCTTTAAGAGCTAACTTTTGTTAAAACTGAAAATTATTCTTCAAGAGCTAACTTTTGTTAAAACTGAAAATTTTTCTTTTAGAGCTAACTTTTGTTAAAGCTGAAAATTTTTCTTAAAGAGCTAACTTTTGTTAAACCTGAAAATTTTTCTTCAAGAGCTAACTAAAACTTCGATAACTTTTGTTAAAACTGAAAATTTTAACAATTCTTCTTTTAACTTTTGTTAAAGCTGAAGATTTTTCTTTGAGAGCTAACTTTTGTTAAACCTGAAAATTTTCTTTAGAGCTTTTGTTAAAACTGAAATTTTTTCTCGCGCTAACTTTTTTTTAAAATTTTTTTTGAGCCATTTTTTTTATCCATTTTTGAACTTTAAATCATTTTCAGAAGCCATTTTAATAAAAAAAATCCTCATTTTTATCAATTTTTCACTTAATCTCGTAATCTTTTAAAATCCTCTTCAAGCGTTTCATATATTTTTTTCACCTTATCACATTTTTTGCACTTTTTGAATCAAATTCCATTGAAAATTCCACATTTTAACAATAATTTTTGGCATTTTATTGACTGCAACAAGTTTAAAACATTTACTATTTAACATTAATATCCACAAATCTTACTCCCTAATCACGTAAATTAAACTAAAATTATTCAATAAATTCATTTGTTCAGTGCCGCGTTGACGGTTTACGGGATTCCGCTGCCATAATTGAAGTACAACAGCAGACACAATACACACAAAATCGTAAAAATAACAAAAACTACACGAAAATTGTTTTTCTTCAGTAGCAGCGCGATACTTTCTTTGCGTGTCAGCACCTTATCTGGAAAATGTTTGAAGATTTTTATTTATTTTTTTTTTAAGAAATATTTTTTTTTCTCACCTTGAGGCTTTCGATTGTAATATTCATGGAGTTTGGGGATTTGGTGTCGTTGCGTATTTGATCGTGGTTTCAATAAAAGTGGCTTCATTTTATTAATTCTTGCATAAGTTCATTGTTTTTTCGCACATAAATTACGAAATTAATCAAGCAGGAGCGACGACGCGATGTGAACCAACGAGAAATTGAAAGTCTACTGACAACTCATTCATTCAGTTCCGTCAATGAGTCCGTAGAAATGTTACGTGTCGCGATCCGTACGGCGAATTCGCGTTTGTGTGGGTTAAATTTGCAACGATAGCCGGTAAATTCCATGCGATGCGCGCTCTAATCGTCTTAAATTTCGAATAATTTGTCGTCGCATGTCATTTTTCGCATGTTATCAAATGCAATTCATTGATTTTATTGGATAATTGGATTAAAAAATTGCCTCAAAAACACGCGAAACTCTCCATCGGTGGTCTTCAGGCTCAAAAGTTGACAATAATTGACGGCACTAATTAAAAGTTCTCATTGCACCTCGTTCGCGATGCGAAAACCGTTATGTCATGAAATCACGTAAACAATTCGGCTCGTATTTCGTGTGCTAGCTATAAACATGATATGGGCATCGATAAGTTGTCGAGGTACGTGATCTTTATCGTTGTCGCGTCATGTTACTTTACTTTTGCAAAATTCGAGCCAAAAATAAAATTCGTATCCACGAGACGTCTGGCAATGTAAAAATTGAAACGGTTGTGAAGTGATGCGGAAGAAACGACCTTGCGAGAGAAAAATTGAAAGTTTTTCATGGAAAATTTATTTGGAGTTGTTTGCATACTTACCGGCTGATGAAACAAAAAATGGGAAAATTTCGTAGTAGTTTGTTTGAAGTCGTTTTCTGAAAATGTTTACACAAAGTTTTAAAATTTAATTTATTTTAAGAATTTGCTCTTCTAAATTACTTCAAAAAAGCTAAAATGTGTTTTTTTTTAAATATTAAAAAATGCAAGATTTTGAATGATTTTAACGGAAATTTTATTTAAAATTTTTATTTTAATTGTCAAAAATTGATTTTTTTTTTTGCCTTTAAGAGTTTAGAATTTTTAGAATAAAACTGATAGATATGATAATAAAAAAATGAACAAAATATTATATTCTTAAAAACTTTTATTAACAAATTTTTATTTAATTTGTTTTTTCAAAATCTTTCAAATTTTTTAATTGGCACATTAAAAAAATATTTTTAAATTATTTAAAAAAATTAAATTATTTTTTTTATGTTTTACCTTTTTATAATAGAGAAAATATAGAGAAATTTTTAGAGAAAAAATAAAAAAAAAATCTCTAAAATTGTTTAAATAGATTTTGGATCATTTCAAAGGTAATTTTTCATTAAAAAAAATTAAAAAAATAAATAAATAAAAAGAAAAAAAATTTAATTAAACCTTCCTAAAATTTAAAAATTTTAAAAAACTTCAATTAACATTTTTAAAATATAATTTTAAATAATAAAATAAAAAAATTATTTCAAATTTTTAAAAAAATAAAAAAGTTAAAAAAAATTTTACCTCAAAATTTAAAAACCTTCAGTTAATAATTAAAAATTACAAAAAAAAATTTATTTTATTTAAGAAACATTTGGGGGAAAAATGAAAATAATTAAAAAAAAAGACAAAATTAAATAATTTTTTTCGAAATGCGGTAAAAGATAAATTTAATTAAATTAAAATAAAAAATAATTATTTTATTAAACTGAATTAATTTTAAACAGTACAAAAAGTTAAAAAAAATAATTCAATAAATTACTTTTAAAAATTTATTAATTTTTTTTACTCATCAAAAGGAAAAATTTTAATAAAAAAAATATAAAATATTGATGTTTTTTAAATTCAAAAAATTAGTTGTCAATTTCCCTTTAAACGTTTTCGCAAAAAAAAAAAAAATAATAAATAAAAAAACATTTAATTATCACGAAGCTTAGGGGATATTTTCTTGACACTTTAGACAAAAAAAAAGGAAAGAAAAAGCACAAAAACTTCAATATTCTAAATAAATTATAAATTTTTAAAATTTTTTTTCCTGATGTCAGAATAAATGATTTAATGTGAAAGTCTAAATAACTTTAAAGGATGTAATATTAATTTTAAGCTAAATTTTGTTTCATTTTCGGTACAAAAATGTACCATGACCCCAAAAAATGTTCAATTTGATTAATTTTTCAGAAAAATTTTTTCTTTCAAATACCTGCAGAAACTCAAAAAGTTGAAAAATATTTTTTTTCTGAATTCTGTGAAAATAACTCATAAATAAGCAAAAAAAAAAACAAAAATTTTGAATTAGTTAAGTTTTATTCTCCTGTCTTGCTAAATATTTCTTAAGAGCTAAAATAAAATCTGTATATTAATAAAATTAAGTAAAAATAAATACAATATCATCAGGTTTCCAGATTCTTGAACGTCATCACGTCACATTTGCGTGACTTTTCCGTTCAAGTCTAATGCCTCTCTATCAGTAATTCTAGTTTTTTTTTAGTTTAAACATTTTTTCATTTCAGTAAAAAAATAAAGTAGCAGTAAAACCGGCTAAATATCTCTCTGTCGCCCTAAAAACTAAAGAATTGTCTTAGATTTCCTTCTCTGCCAATCGCGCATTGCCGCCATGCTTCTTGAACCGCTGTATCGCAATTATCGTATTGATGGCCTTGACCCAGCGCTTTTTAATAACATAACGTTTTAATTTTGTTTTTGTCACTGACAATTCGCGTTCGCGTTGCAACTCGGCCAACCACGGATGCCGCAACGCCTTCTTGGCGCTCATGCGTTTGCAGCCCTCCTTCACGAGCAACTGACTGATAAAGTCCTTCGCCAGATCCGACACATCGTCGAACGAGTGGTAGTCGAAGGAGTACTTGCCGAGCGTGACATTCGTCATTGTCTGGACATCGTCGTCACCCACGAATGGCGACAAGCCCGAAACCCTGCGCGACGGAAAAATTTCATCATTTCAAACAAAACTCGCTTTTTTGCGTCAAACGTGTGCAAATTATTAGTAAAAGTGACTACGTTCCCTCTCAGATGACGTCAAATGAATGACGAGCATGAGAGGTGTTTACCACAAAAAATTTTTTGTTACAAAATCTACAACATCAAATTATTACGTGTCGTTGCAATTTTCTAATTACAAGAAGATTGTCCAATTTTAGGCTCCTGAAAAGATTTTTCATGAAAAAAATCTTTTTTAAATTTGAAAACTTTTGGAGACTAAATATTCGACATTCTTCTTGCGATTATCAGTAATTAAAAACTAAGTTAAAACGTCATGTTACTAAAGAAAGCTGTTTTTGTACAACATCGAGCTCTCATTTGTGATCCTTTGTGGGAAGAAAATATTTACATTTGGCGCTCGGGAGAGGCCCAAGAGACTTTTGAGTGCAGAAAAGTTGGATTATTGTAAAAGACGGTGACGTTACGGAAGTTATCAACGATCTCAGTAACGATTTTCAGTCGAATAATTTTCTTAAAAAAATTTTAAATTTATAAAAAATATTTTTTTTTAGTTTTAAAAATATTTTTTTTTTAATCATTTAGCTCAAAAAAGATAATTTTTAATTTTTTTGGAATTTCTTTTCAAATAAAAAAATTTAAATTAATTTTTTTTTTAAATTATTAAAATTATTTTTTTTTTTATTTTTTTAAATTATTTTTTTTTAAATTTTTTAAATATTTTTTTTAAATTTTTATAAATAATTAATTTTAAAGGTCTTGCTAAAATTTTTATTTATTATTTAGAAATTATTGATTTTAAGTTTTTTTTTTTTTTTTTTTGAAAAAATAAGATATCTTTAAGTTTGATATTCGATAATTATTACAATAAAAAAAAATTATTTTCAATTTGAATCTAAATTTTTATCAAACTTTAAAATTTATTTATTTATTAATTTGGTATAAATAAATTGATTTTTTTGTGAAAAGACTTTTAAAAAAATTAATTTTAATTTTAAAAAATATAAAAAAAATAAATAAAATTAATTAACTTAATCTTTAAATTCAAAATATTTCGATAAAATTCTTAAATTTTTTTTTTTAAATAATTAAATTTTAATAAAAAAAAAATAATAAAATTATTAAAAATCGAATTCCTGTAAAAAAAATAAATATCTCAAAAATAAATATTTATTCGGATCTCGTTGGCAGAGACGTTGATAACTTCAATAAAGTAAAGTAAAGTGCAAATTTCACACATAAAACATGAAAACCATGCAAAAAAACATCAAAAATTTCATGCAAATTATACTCACAAGACGTAACAAATGACGCCGAGACTCCACATATCCGTATAAAAGCCAATTTCATCAAAGTTGATCACTTCTGGAGCAGCAAATTCGGGCGTTCCGAACATCACTTGCAAAGGCTTTCTTGGATCGTAACGTCTGGCGAACCCAAAGTCGATAATTTTGATACGATTTCCTTCTTTGGATAAGCACAAAACGTTTTCAGGCTAAAAAATAATTTTTTCTTGCTTCAAAATTCGGTCATGAAATGCTTTAAAAGTGAAATTTTACCTTCATATCTAGATGGATAATGCGTTTGCTGTGAATATAAGCGATTCCCTCGCAAATTTGTCGCATGAAAATCGCACAAGCGCGTTCTGTGAGTACAAAGTCTTCGTCGATCACGCGTTCAAAAAGCTCTCCTCCTTGAATTCTGTTGAAAAATAAATAAAAATTTAATTTTTTCAATAATTTTTTGATAAAAAAGGACTCACAATTCCAAAACTACATAAATATGATTGTCATAGTCGAAGGCATCATACATCTGAATCAGTCTTGGATGATGCAACGAACTCATGATATCAATTTCGCGTTCCATGTCGGCGCGTTCCTTCTTTTTCTTGTACTTGACAATTTTGGCGGCGAGCTCAAGACCCGTTTTTTGTTCCTTACACAAGAAAACGGTACCGAAACTGCCTCGCCCAAGCTCTGGCAAGATGTCATATTTAGTCGCGGGATCCACATTTGTCTTTAATGTGACATTTTGATAAGGGAAAAGAGGTTCAGGCTCTGAAAAAAAATAAAAAATGAAAATTTAATAAAAATAGCAAAAAATAAGTTTAAGATAAAGAAAAAATTTAAATTAAATTTAAAAGAATAATTAAATTAAAGATTATTTTTAAAAAAATTAACAAATTAATTAAAAAATAAAAGCAATTACTAATTATTTAAAAAAAAAAAATAAATAATTAAATTAAAAATTATTTTAAAAAATTTTATTTAAATAAATTTTAAAAAATATAATTATTAATTATTTAAAATAAAAAAATTAAAATTAAATTGAATAATTAAAATAAAAAATTATTTAAATATATTAAATTAAATAATTATATTAAACATATTAATTAATAATTAAAAAAAATAATTACTAATTTTTTGAACAAATTAATTAATTTAAAATAATTGATAATTAAAAAAAGTAAATCATTAAAATTATAAATAATTTTTATTTTATTTAATTTTTTATTTTTCCCCTCAATAAATGTTTTTCTTGAAATTTTTGAAAAATAATTAAATTAAAAATTATTTATTTTTTTATTAAAATATTTAAAAAAAATGAAATTAAAAATCAATTATTTAAAATAAAAAAATAAATAAATTTAATAAAATAATCAAGTTAAAAATTATTTTAAAAATTTTTATTTCAATAATTTTAAAAAAAAAATAATTAAAATTAATAACTACCTACTTATTTAAAAAAATATTAATTCAAGAAAAAAAAATAATAATTTAATTAGGTAACAAAAAAAAATTTTAATATAATTTTATTTTTTTTTTTGCCTCATTAAATATTTTTTTAAATTTTTAACCACGTGACATTATCTCCATCAAAACAAAAGAATAATGGAAAATTTTAAAATTAGGTCAACGAACGAAGAATTTCAGACAAGACAAGCAGCGACGCAAGGTCACCTTTTTCATCAAAAAACAATTTTAAAATTTTCATTCTTGTGATATACGAGATTTTTTTTTTCGAAAAAAAAAACACGCCAAATTTATCACCGCCTGGTAACATCGTTTTTTCGCACGCTAAATAAATCCGAAGTAGGACAGAAAAATATTTTTGATTATTTTCGTCGTTCTCGCTCTCGCAGAGGCATTTAAGAGGTGTCAATGCGCATTGATGTTTTACTGATATTTTTTTGGCGTCGTCGTCGAGTCACCTAATAAAACAAAATTTTTTATCGCGCCCGACTTAAACTGAGCAGAAAAATATTATATTCAACAAACGTCTTTATTATTCAATAAAAAATGAAAAATTTTCAAAAAGAAAAATTTTTTGGCAATCATTTCGTAAATACATCACAAGCAGCGTGTGCGCCCGTTTTTACAACTGTGGCACGAAAAACTAAATAAATTGTTATTATCTCGAATCTAATTGCTTCTATTGTGCGAAAGAGTGTGAAAACTGCCTTTGAATTTTCTTTAATTAGCAGAAAATGTCGCACACTCGGCCAAAAAACCGAAAAATTTTTTAACCTCTACTCATTTTCCCATCATTTACGGTTGACGAGTGACAAGTTCCTCTCTCTCGCGCATGCAAGTGTTGCCAAAAAATTAAGATTTTTTTGTTGTTGTGTTAAATTATTTACGCGCGCGCATGAAAAAAAGTACATATTTCCCTTTTGTTGAGACCTAGACCGTGAAAACGGATGTTGTGCACATTTTTTCGATACGAACTTGAAAAAACGTTCATTTTTCTTGACCGTATAGGTCAACTTTCAGATGTTTCATATAAACAATTTTTTTTTTCAAGAGACATGTACTTATGTTATACGAATAAACGTTCATCATTAAAAATCTTGTAAATATTAGACAGATCATCCGCATTCTTGGTGGCTGTGTGGATTCAGAGTAACATGTAAATATTTAGAAAGACGGCAGTTTGAGTGTTTATGGGATGATTTAAGGGAAATGGAATGAGAAACCTGTTGGATGCGACCTTGAGAGGAATTTTATTGACTTCAAGTGTATTTAAATTGACAATTTTAGTTCGTTTTACATTCAAAAAGTGAATTTATGGCTCAGAAAGAGATTTTGAAATTTTAAATTAATTTTTCTGAGATATCTAAAAATTTTAATTTAAGTCTTCTGAGGTTAATAAATACAAATTGAGCTCTAAACTGATCTTTACTGAGTAATTTGAAACCTATGAGAAGTTAATTTAGCCTTAAAATTATTATTTAAACTTCTTTAAAATTTAAATTAATCCTTTAGAGCTTAAAATTGCATCTAAAGAATTAATTCTTACCTCTAAAGAAGTTCAAATTATATTTAAGGGCCTTACTCATAGGTTTTAAATTAATCAGTTTAGAGCTCAATTTTTATTAATTAACCTCAGAAGACTTAAATTAAAATTTAAAAATATCTCAGAAAAAATATTTTTAATTTTTTTTTAATTTTCTGAACCATAAATTCACTTTTTGAATGTAAAACGAACTAAAATTGTCAATTTGAGGCTTTAAATTTACTCCCTTCTAATTTCGTTAATTCTTAAAAAATTTTCTAAGCTGATCTGTTAAAGAATGTCATTCCAGACGAATAAAAACTATGTCATTATTTTCCAATTCTTGATACTAAACGCCTTTAGAATTGCTCTAACAGCTTAAAATCCGCTTTAAAGAATAAAACTCAATTATTTTCAAAAATACAAGCCAATGATCTCCTCATAATTCATTGCAGTCGACGATCCAACTTCGCATCCATATCCATCTTCGCGACTATTAAAAAATTTATATGTGATCGAAATCGCAATAAATAACCGTCTTTCCATATCAAGGTTTCAAAAAAGTGAATTCAAGGCAGCTTTTCATAATTTGACGATTTTTTTTTCATCTTGTCTAGTAAATATTTAAACGCAAAAAAAAATATTTAAAAAAATTTTGTTTTTTGGTCGTCGCCAAACTTTGCATATGCCACCGTTCGCCGCCCAAATCAACAACAAAAAAAATATTTTTTTTAATGGATTGTTATTTGTTATTTTCAGCCATGCCATTCTTTTACATTTTTTTCGTGTGTTTAAAACACAAAAATATTTATTTTTTTTGCACGTTCGACCACCAAATGGGACCATTACACTCTCTTTTTTTTTATTATTCAATTTTGCTTCATTTCATCTTATTTATGTTCATTTTTTTTTATTTTCAAAACACCCACTACCGCGGACCAGAAATGTAGTCGTTAAACGCGATTATCAATGCTAAAGGACCATAAAAGGCGATTCGTGTTGATGATCGTTGTCGTATGCTGTACTTACCATCAAAGGGATATGTCTCATCAATGTAAATCATCTTTTGTCTTTTTTGTTTTTTTTTTTGCTTTAGATTTATTTACAGTTTCATTTATTTATTGTTTTGGACTTTTCCAGCAAATTCTACTGATTCGTAGACTAGTTGGGGTCTTTTATGATTTAATTTCTCTTTATTTTGTTTTAATTAATTCAAAAACTGCCACAGATCCGAGTCTGTTTGCAGTTAACTTTTTGCGAATTTTACTTTTAGCACACTTGAGTTCTGCACTGTGCAAAGTTCTTCCTCATACTGTTCAAGTAGGCGAAAAGTATATTTTTTATATATACATTTTAAAAAGTATATTTCATTCAGTATTTCTCTCTATTTTTACACTACACAAGTTTTCTACGAGATTTTAACATTGAAATCAGCTTAAAAAAAATATTTATAGATAGACGACCATAAAGACCACGACGACGAAATTTAATTAAAATTTGTGATTTTTTTTTCGTACACTTGTATCATTAATTCAATTGCCAATTCTAGTTTGTCCTTTTTTATTTTTGATTTTGTGTTTTTTTCTTCTAATAAATAACCTTTCAACAGGTTTTCACATTTCCGCAAAAAAATATTTGTTGGACTAGAATGAAGGAGTTTTGTATCGAGACTAAATTTATTTTTACAAAAAATATTTGAAGATACATTTGTTTTGGGGAGATAACGTCTTCGCGTCGTACACAACCGTAAGACAAGACAACGTGAAATAGATTTGGGCATCAGTTTGTTTGTTGTTTCTCCGCGATATACTTCATTAGTCCGTTTATTTGTACGCGATGGGAGAAATAGGCGTAGGATGGACAGTTAATGGAAAGAGAATTGTGGGACGAAATCACGTGAATTTTGTTTATTTACGTGAAAAGTTATTTGCAAACGAAATTTTGTAGTTTTTGTACATCTTCTCTATAAATTTGATTTTTTGCCGATCAAATTTCTTGTGTCGCATGTTATATAAGATCCTTCAAATTGGTCTTATTTAAGTTAAATGTAAGTTTTTTGATGGACTTTCAAGAGTTAAAGGGTTCATGTTTAACAATTCTGTTCAGCTTCTTCGTTGTCGTTAACATATTTGCCATTAAGTTTTTCAATTCTTAAAAAGGCCTTTTAGAACTTCTCCGTAGTCACAAGAAAGTCTTTACAGTCAAAGTAGCCAAATTTAGAGATTTTTAGTAAATTTTTAAATTAAAATTCAATTTATTTCGTTTTCAGTGCTTAATGGTTCTTGATACCTTGGTTTATGCATCCTTAAAGTTGAAGAGTTGAGCTAAAAGTGTCTCTGACCAAAGGCAGAGTGTCAGAGACGTCAGAAGAACTTTGTATAGTAGGCAAAATATGTCTTACAGATCATTATAGTTTTTTGAGCTCTGTTGCTTGAAGATTGAATATAACTTCTCGTCAGTAATAATATGCGATTAAGATTTTGTGTCTTCGAATCTATCTGTTTGCGTGGCTTCTTACCATATTATAAGACTTAACATAA
Source organism: Culicoides brevitarsis (assembly GCF_036172545.1). NCBI lineage: Eukaryota > Metazoa > Arthropoda > Insecta > Diptera > Ceratopogonidae > Culicoides > Culicoides brevitarsis. The sequence continues at coordinate 33,967,500 of NC_087086.1, read as the reverse complement.
GTCCTGTGAGAAAAAATCCATGCTATTTAAAGTAATATTTGTAAGAAAAGTTTTTTTCTATCAAATTTAAATTTTTTAATAAAAATTTCGTGTTCTGTCCAAAAATTTATTAAGATATCAAAATTAAACGATTAGAAATACTCACCATCGCATATCGATTAAATCTCATCACTTTTTTGGGTCATCCTACTCCATACAAAGTGTAAAAATCTCTCAACAGTCACGTAACTCTACTCACTCACAAAAACAACATCATTTAGCAATAACTTTTTTATTGTTTGGAAAATATAAATACACACGAGAAAAAAAAACAAAGAACGATTTAAATTCTCTGTTTATTTTTCATGTGTGTTGTATAACGCCATCGTCGTCGCGCGCGCGAGAAAAACCGATTAACCGCTTTTCTTCAACTAGCAACTCGCATCTTGGCGTCTTCTCGTTTTTTTTTTATTTTATCCAAAAAACAATAAAATATGATTTTAAACATCATCGACGATTAATCTGACTCATAATTAAATATTTTGTTTTTCTTAATTCGTTTGATCTAGATTTCAATGTCATTTCACACAGAAGCGACAAATTTTTATAAAGTGCGTACCAGAAAAGATTTTTTTATAAAAAAATTTATAAAAAACCTGCATCGATGTATTTATAGATGTTTTGCCTTAACATTGTCACATTAATCAAAACGGCCTTTTCCAACGGTTAAAACGGCGGAATGCACAGTTGTTGATGTTTTTGGCAAGAAGGGGACACTTAAATGTCAATTCTTGCGCCGTTCTTGTAATTTGGCGACGATTTCGTGGAACACGCGGAAAATTTTTGTTGTTTATTTATAAATAAATTAAAATATTTTTCGTGGCGTTTGCTTAAAAAAAAAGTGCCGTAGATTAAAGGAAGTTGTTTTGAGATGTTTTAAATGGCTTTTTATGTTCTTAGCAGCGTTGAAAGATCAACAAAATGAGATGATGATGATGATCGAGAAGGACCTTGACAACGCCCGAGACGTTCGTATAGGAAGCAGTAAGTAGTATAAACAACAACTTTTTATTGTCTCTCTTCTCGTTCACTGGTTTGTTTGGTTTCTTACTTTACATGCCCATAAAATGCACTTAAATTTAATTACACAACTTAACTCAACTGTCGTGCGATCATGGCATCGACAACGCAAATTGCTTCGGTGAGTTGGAGCATTTGCAACGTATCAATTACCGTTTGCAATTCAAAAGCACAGCCCTGTAAACACAGAAAAATTTTATGAATCATCTTGAATTTCGTTGAACAGATGTAAATTTCACCTCAATGTACGCCAATAAACAGTCTGATGGATTGTCTTGACGACCCCAAATGTCACAAAGGTTCTCCAAGTCAAGCAGTTGTGCGCATTGTTGCCACGAATTTGTGCCATTTAGGATCGCGCAGAGGTCCTCTTTGCCCTTTTTGTCAAATTTGATGGGATTTTTCGGCGCTGATTGATTAAGAGACATTTCTTTGAAGGCATTTTCGATTGGCGGCTCAATATTTGACACATTTTCATCTTCCTCATCACTTTCAACTTCTTCGTACGTCCTTTGATGATCATCAGAACTCTCATTTTCATTGATATGACTCGACCAACCACCAAGTGAAAGTAAAATTCGTGCAATTTCTTGTTGAGTCGCATCCAATTTCGCAGTAGAGTCGTACAAAATATCAAGAGGAGTTTTATCCGTGCCATTGAAAGTGTTGAGTAATTGTGTTCCGGTAATTTTTAGTATGAATTTCACCATTTCAAGGGATTTCTACGGGAAATTTCGATTAATAATAAAGAAAAAATACGAAATTGCTTACTTACTTGTTCAACAGCTGTATGCAAAACCGTTTCAAATGTCAATGTTTGACGTGTTGATAACAAATTGGCGCCATTTTCGACCAAAATACGAACAATTGGAAGTAAATCACGTTTGACAGCCAGATGCAAGGGAGTCCATCCTTTATAGTTTTTATTATCCATTGAAATTTTACTTTTATGGCTCAAAAGTGTCTTCAAACAATCAATTTTGTTGAATTCGACACACAAATGGAGGACATTGTTGCCATCGATATTGACGATATTCAAATCCGTACCTGAAAAAAATTGATTTTTATTAAAATTTTGTTTGAAATTAAGAAATTTGTGAAGAAAAATTACTTTTATCGATCAATTCTTTCAAATAAGTACTTCGCCCATAGATACAACAAAGATGGAGGAGCGTCATTCGTTTCCCGCCAAAACTGATATCTTGCATATTTACCAATTTTTGAAGCATCTTGTGATTTTTTACCAATTTTAGGATGTTTTCAAAGGAATTATCGTCTCCTTTTTTGATTATTTCCGTAAGTAACCTATAGAAATTCGATTTTTTAGTAAATTTTTAAGAAAATTTAATTTTTTTTTGACTTACTCATGCACATCTTTCACTTTTTTAATGGATTTTGTATCTTCTTTCTTTTCCGGTACACTGTCAAAGTCAAGTGTGCCCTGTTCCAAGTCTTCAAGTATTTGTTCAACCTTTTCTTGATCTTCCGGCGTCAATGGATAATCCAAATCAAAATCTAAATTGATCTCTTCATCAATTGTTGACGTCGTCGTCGATGAAACCAACTCAGTGATGGGCGTCGGAATGATATTTTCCTCTTCAACTCGTCGCATCTTTCGTTTCTGTCCCGGAATCTCTTGAATTTCGTTCGGTTTGTAGGTGAATTCGCGTTCCATTGAGGCGCAACCGTCCTTTGTGCGATAAAGATGAAACCAAACTTGCACAGGAGAAGTTATCGTTTGCAGCTTGTATGGAGGCGTTCGCATAACGATCGCATATTGATGATGTACGGTATCGACGCGAGCAAAATCTTGCCATCCTTCGTTGTCGAAGAAGCGAACTTTGATGTCGCCACGATTTACTTTTTCCACGAGAAGATAGACTTCTTGATCTCCAGCGGCGGGCGAAACGCAAGTACTGTAGTTACAGATTTTTAGTTCGCCTGTTAAGGCACTTTCTGAAAAAACAAAAAATTATATTAGCCCAATGCAAATTTTTTGTCACATTTTGAAAATATTTAAACCACGTGACTAAATAGCCCAAGGTAAATTTAATGTTTTTATCTTATTGTTAAATTTTTGTCAAAATTAATTTAAAATTTTTAGAAACTTTAACCCAGTGCACATTTTGAAATTTTTAACCACGTGACCAAATAACCCAAGGTAAATTTGCAAATTTTTATCCCATAGCAAAATTTTAAGTTTTTATCCCACAATTCAAAAAATTTTAAATATTTGACCCAATGTAAATTTTGCAAATTTGAATTTTCATCCCAATGCACATTTTGAAAATTTTAACCACGTGACCAAATAACCCAAGGTAAATTTGCAAATTTTTATCCCATAGCAAAATTTTAAGTTTTTGCACAATTACAAGTTTTAAATATTTGGCCCTATGTAAAATTTTTAAACTTTAACCCAATGCACATTTTGAAAATTTTAACCACGTGACCAAATAAAAAGCGATAAAAAGTGAAAAGAAACTTACTGATATTGTTAATCGGCTCGGAATAAATCCCAGGACAAATTTTGATCCATTTTTGGAAGTTCACATCATAACAAAATGCTTCAAAACACAAACAAACTTGATTCAAATTCATCGATTTCACATTCAACTTTTGAACTTTGGTTAGTTCTATGTTTCTTTCCAAATCCGTCAACGGTCTTTCCAGCTCAAACTCCTTCAAACGTATCAATTTAGCGCCCAATTCCTTAATGATGTCTTTCTTCGCTGTATGGATGATGCCCATACCTTTGAACTCGACGGTATATCCATTTTGAAAATTTGCTTCGACAAAATGGGGATCATATCGCTCCTGTTCTCCGCTTTTGATCACCAATTTGTGCGAATGAGGAATTTCATCGTTCGTGCGATCGGCTTGAGCCAAAGTACATCGAATACGAACCGTAGAATTATTTGGCAGGAGTTCCGCGCCCAAAAGTCTCACTGTGGGAAATGTTTTGATTTCACGTGAAGAATCTTTTCCCATTAAGGATCCATGCGTGCCATGCATTTCTGACTCGTAACGAAAACGAAAGAAGTTTTGTGGCGTTTTTGGCGCGATAAGGGAGACGCCTTGTACATTGATAAAGTCGGGATAATTTTGAGCATTTCCAGTGTATTCGGGAGTCATGTTCATCGTACTGCCGGGACTCGATGCATAATAACCGCTTTCTGGCGACGAGGGAGTGTTGAAGTTAACTACAAAGATAAAAAAAAATATGGAAAAATTAAATAAGTCACAGTTCCGGGAATCACGTTATCGCAAATACCAATTGTTATCAACGCGCGACAATTTTTGCTCGATTGAAGTCGAAAATAAGAGAAACCTGTTTAATTCATTGCAATTTTACAAGTTTAAATGCAACTTTAAAACTACAATTCTTCTTGGAAATTCCGTTTTTGTTTGCATTTCGGCACTCAACACGAACAACAACATGGATCTCACCAAATCACGTCTGGATTGTGCTCTCCAAACAAAAAAGTGAGTTGTGAATGACCTTAAAATCAACACTTACCTGCGTAAAATCTGGGGTCCATGAATCATGCAATAAGAAGAATTACGACAACTTGAGAGATAAAAGTTTTTTTTTTCGTTCAGAACGCGTAAAAGAGTCAACCAAACCAGACAATTACCAGCGGAATACTAATTATACGTTGCAATATCAAAATTTATTGTCTACTCTCACACACGCAACTGGAGCCATGACGAAACAAGGGAACTCACGGTTTGGATGTAAACAAAAATCGTCGATTGAGTTCGGATTTTTTCGGGCAAATCACTCACAACTGCACGAGAGAGATGATAAGAAGTTGTTGTTATTTATTTAGATTTTGCTTTGTTTCTTTCTACCGGTGTTTGGAGACGTTTAAGAGGTTGAACGAGACGCATAAAAAACGGGGATTTTTCTTAAAGAGGTTAGGAATGTCTATTTGTGTGGAAATTAAAATGTACCATTTTTGTAATAATTACGACCTTGGATTTTTTTATATAGATTATTTAACAATTGAGGAATTTTGATAACTGTTCCAGACAAATTGAGTAATTTTTATCATTTTGAATTTTAGGTCATGTTATGATTATAGTAAGTATTAAATTTTTAAAAAATTTGAAAAAATACTTTTTTTTATTAAATTTAATATAAGAGCTCTTAATTTATTAAAATTTTAATTAATTTTTAAAAATTATTTTAATTTTTTATTATTTTAATAATTATTTTTAATTTTTTTATTTATTTAATTTCAGAAATACCCTTGAAGAAAAAAAATATTTATTAGCATAAAATTTAAAAAAAAAATAAAATTTAATTTTCATAAAAAAAATTATATAATTTAAAAAATTTAAAATTTTTTAAAAAATTTTTTAAAAATTTATAAAAAAAAATTAAAAATGATTATGAAAATTGAGGAATAATGGAAATTTTATTGAATATTGAATTTGAAAATATTGATTTTTTTTTTATCTTGAATAATAATATAAGAGCTCTTAATTTATTTAAATTAAAATTAATTTAAAACATTAAAAGATGTAAAAAAAATATAAATAATTTTTAAATATTTTTATTTCATAGCTTTATTTTTTTAATTTAATTTTTTTAAATTAATTTTTATTTTTTATTAATTTTTTAAATTAAATTTTAATTATTTATTTTTTTTGTGAATTTATTTATTTATTTTAAAAATTATAAAATATCTAAAACAATGGAGACGCCCAGTTAATGATATATTTTTTTACTAACCTTCTCCCTTGTCCATATCGTAAATGACTTTCACTTCAAACATCTTGTTGAATTTCAAATTTGTCTAAAAAAATTTTCCAAAACAATTTTTCTTGTTAAATTTTTTGATCCTCAATTTTTTTCGAAGAAAAATTTTAAATTTTTACTACAAAACAAATATTTTGAACTATATTGATCGATTGCAGAGACGATATTCACTGGACTGAAGTAACAATTATACTGATCTGCGCAAATATAAACAATCAGCCGTGTAACCACATGTTGAATGGTATGTTATTGAAATGTAGTACGAAGATAAGAACATTTATTGAATGATTCATTTTTTCATTGAAGAAATGAATTAGAGTTTGTTGAGTACTTTAATGATTTTTGTATAAATTTTCAAAGAAAAAAATTAAATTTGAATTAAAATAACTTAAATTAAATTAATTTTTTAAATTAAATTTAAATTTTTAATTTTTTTTAATTAAATTTTTTTAATTTTTTAAAAAAATTTTTTTTTTTTTTAAATTTTTTAAAACTTTTAAAAAAAAAAATTAAATTAAATTAAATTTAAATTAAAAAAATTAAAAAAAATTTTCTAAAAATAATTTATTTATTTAAAATTTTTGAAAATTAATTTAATTTAAAAATCTTAAGAAAAAAAATCAAGAAGATCAATTTTAAAAATTTTAATTTTTTTTAAATGAATTTTTACTTTAAATTGTTCAAAAATTTATTTTCCATAAAAAAAAACGAAAATTAAGTGAAAATTTATTAATAATATTTCTACAAGAAAAAAAAATATAAGTATTCAATTAAAAGTGAATGAAATTCGTATTTCTATTACTGATAAACCAAAAAATCCCCGTTTAATCAGACGTTTCATAAACTGCGCTGCGCATGTGAATTAGCGAGTCTGTAGCTACAAAACAAACTTCTATTCACAAATATATTTCTATACAAAACAAAACTGAGACTTGCATTCTAAAAAAGATCAAACGTTGAGAAAATATGAATGAATTAAAAATAAAGCGACGCCTTAAAATTTCATGAATGGACTTAAAACTCGATCGACTATTTTTGAATCATTTAACAGTTAATTTTAATTTTTTTTCAAATCGACATTTATTAATTCCTCATAGCATTCCATAACGTTACAACGCCAAATGCCCCTAAAACGAGCAAAATTCCATTTTTATACAATCCGCTGGCTCCATTTCCTCCGCAGAAGAAACTATTGCAATCGGCATGTTGGAAACGCTTCAAATGTCTTAACAACGCACTATATTCACACAATCCAACTTTGCACCATTCGAAGTTGACTGGCTTCTCGTTTAAGTAGAACATGATTTTATTTGGTTCGGCATCTCGAGGACAACTAAAAGTAAAGAAAATTTTTTAAATTTGTTCAAAAAAGGTAAATTTTATCAAAACTTACTCATATTTGACTGCAGCAATATTCGTAGCGAAAGGACCAATTTTACTCGTTCTAAAATGACGATATTTCATGTCATCGAAATTGTCGGCTCTCAAGCTCTCACGATCCTTGGCGACACCGAGAGCAGTAAGGAATAACTGAATTGTCGAGGAATGTGCAAAATAAGCTTGTAACGATGGATTTTTGTCAGAACCCATGTGCATGAGTAAATCTTGCGCCAAACTGCATGCCAGATTTGAATTCAATTCATTGCCATAACCTTGCTTGTAATAGTACTTAATGTCTTCCAGGTACTCCATCACTTCAACTTGACTCTTCGTGAATGCCGAGCACCATGCGCTGTATTTGTCTAAATGCCATGCCTGTTCATAGCGACACATGTCCCAAATTGTGTCAATTTGCTTAAGTGACAAGTTGAATTTAAACCCGAGACGCATCGAAACGTCACTAACGAACTTTTGTCCGACTTTGGAGTCGATGAACTTTTGGTATTCCGAACCGGGACCCTTAGCTTTATCACTTTGTTCCTCGAAAGCGGGACACATGTCATAAAACTTGAGCAAACTATCATTAGCTGGCGGCGGAGGCGTATTAATGTTCAGGTAAGCTTTTGGCCCAAAAAGTCCCTCAGTGAAAGCGCGATAACTTGAAAGTGTTCGTTCGGTATCTGTATATCTAAAAGCATATTTCTCCCTTTCATAATAATTTCCAAGGATATTTGGGAAACGACGTTGGAAACTCTTCGCCAAGAACCGCAAATCTTCCCATCCTTGCCATACAAGGAAATTATCATATTGAGCCGTTATATTACTATCCCATTCCCAATTACGGAAACCAGCAAGATCGCCATCACACAATGCTCCTTGATCAGGCTTTGATCGCCTCGTGTCATAATTATCCAAAATCTCATCACGTAAGTTTTGTAACTTTTCCATCTGTTTCATTTCCTTAGCGCTTGGATACCGTGTGCCATGTCGCGATAAAATCCAGATTTTCTTTGGTTCGCAATTCGGTACGTAATAATCATTATTAGTTTGGGCCCCTTTGGCAAATTCATAGGCGGTTTTTGTGGCGAATCGAAGTACTTGAGTCTTGTCGCGATCACTGGAGTAGCAGTAGTCTTCGCAGCATTGTTGACTGATGCTTTGATGTGGCAACAGGAGACACACAAATGCCAATAGCAGCAAGAGAGGTAACGATATTTTTGGTGTCATGGTGCTGAAACGATAATTATATAGCAATAAATACAGGTGAGAATTGATTTAATTAACGCTGTTTTTTTGCAGGTAATTACGTAAAAAGTGTTTTTCTTAACGTGAACAAAGGCTTCTTATAAAAAAATGTTCCCGAGAGCGATCCAACACACACAATTAAATACTGCCGAGTGATTCATTGAAACGGAAGACGCACACTGTTCAAATGCAATTCAATAAAGAGTCATAAACATCATCGGAAGCCACTGATAACGATTGGTTCTGTATTATTGACTGTAGTTGCTTTTAAAGTAATTATAAAAAGTGTCGACTAAGGTCATTCTTGTTTAGACAGATGTTTCCCTTTCACATGTAATGTAATGAAGATAACTTCTGACGTTTTTTTTTTAATTTATAAATAAGTTAAGATCATGTTTCAAATCAATTACAGTGAAAATTCTATCATAGGGCATCTAAAATTCGAACAAGTATACAAATATCAAATTCATAAATCCATACATTTTTCAATGAAAATTTGTGAATAAATGGTTTAACAATTTTTTTTTTGATCATTTAGCTAAATTATTCAATAATTTAATTAAAAATTTTCAAAAAGAAGGAAATTTAGGCCGCTCCAATTTTTTTTAAACTTTTTGTCCCATGCCCCATTTCAAAAGTCGAAAATCCAATAGGGCAAAATAAAAAAAAAAAATAAAAATTTCATCAAAAATTACCGTTTTTTGGCATATTTTCATGATTTACAAGAAATTTAAAAAAAAAAATAGATTTTCAATCCTTTTTGTATTGAAAAAGATATTTTATTAAGAATTTTCTTCTCTAAAAATATTTTTTCAAAATCAATGAACTGATGTTTTCAAATTTTTTTTTAAGTTTTTTTTTGTAAATTTTTTTTTTCAATTTTTTAGTTGAATTTTTCTGAAATCAATTTTAGATAAGAAATTATCAATAAAGATACATTAAAAACAACGAAAATATTGATCATCGGTCAAAAATTCATTGTATATATTTGTCATTTTATATGAAAAAAAAATATTTCAATTTTTTTTTTTTATGAAAAAACATTTTTGGACAAAAAGTTCGAAATAAATTTGTAGCGGCCTTATTAAAAAATTTCAAATTGATTTTTTTAAAATTTTTAGGTATGTCTTTCTCTATCATAATATTTTTAACAAATTTAAACATTTTTCAATTAACAATAGTTAAAATAACCCTAAAAATTTTTTTTTCATTAAAATTTCTTAGAAAATTTTATGTTTCCTATTTAAGAATATGCCATATATCAGAATTGCCCTACGAAAGAATTTTCACTGTATCTTCAAAAAATATCATTCAAGAAAATTTTATAATTCTTTCAAGAATTTCTATAAGCTTTAAATTTTTTTTATTTTAGATCTAAAATTTGGGTATTTTGATCATCCTTTTCATCTAGCCCACAGTTCTTATCCAAATTTGGTAATATAATGACCTAATCTGTTCAATCTATTATTAGTGAATCACAGATTGTATCATTCACGTGATGATTAATTTGTTTTTAAGACTTTATAGGTATCTTTTTTGATTAGTACTTTGTATTACTTCAATAATTGCTCAAGCAACTTTTTATCACATCAAAAACAACCCGAATTGACAGTTCACAAAACTTTGATAACAAAACATGACAAGTATGACACCAAATAGCTTTCAATTTCAATTGAAATTTGGTCCACACGATAAAAATTCTAAATTTTTTAACACAAAAGGTCATCTTGCTACTTGAGACTTCCGCCTACAAAAAATTTGTGTTAATTAGTGTCTTCTTGCTTTGTATCTTCTTTTTCACAACTCTTATTAGAACTTTAATTGACTTGAACTTAATTCAACTCTAAATTGTTGAGACAATTTGTTCTATGCTAAACCGGTTTCGCATAATTTTTTTCGTGTCCATTGAACCAAAAGTGCTTCTCACATGATTTCATTCAAAAGGCATGTCACAAAAACGCCGAAATAGGTGCCCATTTATTATTACAAAGCATTTTGTGGTCACTCGTTCGGCAATTATCGAATTATAGCTTTATCTAAAGTTTTTTTTTGTTATTTCATGCACTTGTGAGTCATAACAAAGTGCTCTTGACAATAAATTTAAAATTAAAAATAAATATACAAAGACGAAATTTCTTTGTTTCAATTTTTTGAACAATTTTTTTTAATTTCGTTCGTTTTGTCTATAAAATGCTGACGATCATGATAATAATATGCAATTTCACACGTTTCTTTGTGCCACTTTTGTACGACAAATGAGCATGACGATCCACGCCTTAGTTAGTTATTTCTTTGAAGTTTCTTTCAACTCTCACATTTTATCAGAAATTTAATTTTTGATAATTTTTTGCGATAAATTTTGTACCTGTATTCGTTCTTTTAAAATTTTAATTTCTCCTTTTTTGAGAGACGAATATTTTTCGAGAAATTTCTAATAAAAAACGCGCAATGACTTAATTTTTTTTTTGTTTTCTCGTCTAAACAACTGATCGACTCGCGCATCTGAACAACACTGACAATGTCGTCGTCGTCGTTAAACTGGTTTCTCCAAATAGTACAAGTACTTACTATAGTGAGCTGATGATGCCATTCATGATGTAATGGTAGAAGCTGTATGGAAATCGGTATTCCGTCGTTGTTTTGTCGTTAATAACAACAAAAAGGTATACAGGTAAATCGTAGTTGATTCGTACCGTAGGTAAGATTTGTTTGTGTTGGTTTTTTGTTATAAATTTTTTTTAATGTTTTGTTTGTTTATTTACAATTGAATAGTTAAGCCGGTATTGGAGTTGAATTTTATTACATGAATTATGTTGATGAATTAAACTTAATAAGGGTTAAGGTAATTCTAAAGAATTTGTTGATTCAAATTTAATGAAATTAGCATAACTTAAGTTTTGTTTTTTTTTACATTTCAAACTCATGATATACTTTACTTAATAAAATTTTTATATTTTATTTTATTTTAAAATTTTTAGTTTAATTTTTTTCATTTAAATTTGCTGATTATTTTTATATTACCTATTTAATAAAATATTTTTTAAAAATTTATTTTAATTTTTATTTATGGATATTTTTAATATTTTTTTATTTAAAATAATTTTCAAAAAAAAAAATAAATAAATAAATTTATAAAATAAATTAAAATAAATTATTTCGTACTTTTTTAGTACGATTTTTGCTCCTCATATTATAAAATCGTACTTTTTTTTTTTACTTAAAAATTATTTATTAACTTTTAGCTTTAAACCAAAAGTTGGTTGAAACTGATTGGTTTAAAATTACTTGCTTTAAAACCCATCAAAAGTTGGTTGAAAATTATTCAACTTAAAAATGAATATTTATTAACTTTTAGCTTTGAAACCCATCAAAAGTTGGTTGAAAATTGACTTGAAAAAAAAAGTACGATTTTTGCTCCTCATATGGAAAAATTGATCAGATATCAATGGAAATCAACTTAAAAATGAATATTTATTAACTTTTAGCTTTAAAACCCATCAAAAGTTGGTTGAAAATTGACTTGAGAAAAAAAGTACGATTTTTGCTCCTCATATGATAAAATCGTACTTTTTTTTATTTCATCAAAAATCGATCAGATATCAATGGAAATCAACTTAAAAATGAATATTTATTAACTTTTAGCTTTAAAACCCATCAAAAGTTGGTTGAAAATTGACTTGAGAAAAAAAGTACGATTTTTGCTCCTCATATGATAAAATCGTACTTTTTTTTATTTCATCAAAAATCGATCAGATATCAATGGAAATCATCTTTAGAATGAATATTTTTTAACTTTTAGCTTTAAAACCCATCAAAAGTTGGTTGAAAATTGACTTGAGAAAAAAAGTACGATTTTTGCTCCTCATATGATAAAATCGTACTTTTTTTTATTTCATCAAAAATCGATCAGATATCAATGGAAATCAACTTAAAAATGAATAATTTTTAACTTTTAGCTTTAAAACCGATCAAAAGTTGGTTGAAAATTGACTTGAGAAAAAAAGTACGATTTTTGCTCCTCATATGATAAAATCGTACTTTTTTTATTTCATCAAAAATCGATCAGATATCAATGGAAATCAACTTAAAAATGAATAATTTTTAACTTTTAGCTTTAAAACCCATCAAAAGTTGGTTGAAAATTGACTTGAGAAAAAAAGTACGATTTTTGCTCCTCATATGATAAAATCGTACTTTTTTTTATTTCATCAAAAATCGATCAGATATCAATGGAAATCAACTTAAAAATGAATATTTATTAACTTTTAGCTTTAAAACCCATCAAAAGTTGGTTGAAAATTGACTTGAGAAAAAAAGTACGATTTTTGCTCCTCATATGATAAAATCGTACTTTTTTTTATTTCATCAAAAATCGATCAGATATCAATGGAAATCAACTTAAAAATGAATATTTATTAACTTTTAGCTTCAAAAAACCATATGATAAAATCGTACTTTTTTTTATCAAAAGTTGGTTGAAAATTGACTTGAGAAAAAAAGTACGATTTTTGCTCCTCATATGGAAAAATCGTACTTTTTTTTTTTTTATTTTAAAAATGAATATTTATTAACTTTTTTAAATCCATCAAAAGTTGGTTGAAAATTGACTTGAGAAAAAAAGTACGATTTTTGCTCCTCATATGATAAAATCGTACTTTTTTTTATTTCATCAAAAATCGATCAGATATCAATGGAAATCAACTTAAAAATGAATATTTATTAACTTTTAGCTTTGAAACCCATCAAAAGTTGGTTGAAAATTGACTTGAGAAAAAAGTACGATTTTTGCTCCTCATATTATAAAATCGTACTTTTTTTTATTTCATCAAAAATCGGATATCAATAGAAACTTCGCATTTTTTTTTTTATTTTTTTTTATGTGTTTATTTCATTTTAATGTCATTGTTTAAAATTTCGCTTTTAAAGGTTTAAAAATTGATGAAAATCATTGAAAAAACGGTTTTTTTAACTTAAATTTTAAGAAATATTTAAAAAAATAATTTGATAAAAATCAAAAGTTGGTTGAAAATTGACTTGAGAAAAATATTATGATAAAATCGTACTTTTTTTTATTTCATCAAAAATCGATCAGATATCAATGGAAATCAACTTAAAAATGAATATTTATTAACTTTTAGCTTTCAGTCAAAAATTACAAAAAATTAAAGCTTTTAAAAATATTTTAATTAAAAAAAATTTTTTTTTCGTTTATTTTATTTTATTTTCTCTTCTTCTTCTTTCTTTTTCAATTATAATTTGTTACAGTTACTTTTCATAAAATAATTATTTTACAATATCCTTTCTTTGAGAGGTTAAGATTTATAGGTTTATTTATTTATAATTTAACAATTAAACAGATATAACTCGCTCGATATCTCTAAAGAGACCGTTTTGCCAGTAATTCATAAGAGTTTATAGTTTAATAAATGTCTCAGCAAAAATATATGAGTGCCTCATGTGAATTTGTGTGTGAACATTGAATAAAATTGTCATAATAATAAATACAATATACAAAAATAGTTTCTTTCTTTCATCTTTTTTGTTTGTGAGTGAGTGTTTAAAATTTATTTCCAACCTGCAAAATTTTTATCTGGACAAGAAAATTGAGGTTGAATCGTTTTTATGCGTCGTTACTTATTTACATTAATAATTTCTCCCATTTTATAAGATGATGATTTTTTTAGTAGTCAGTTTCTCCGAGCACGTGATGCATGAGACGCTTGAAGGAGCCCGATTGATGAATGACTTCCGTGGACTCGCCCAAAGTGTTGACTTTGTTGTAGAACTCGGGTTGGGGAGCTGGATGGTAAGCATTTGGCTTCTAAAAAGAAAATTTTTTAGTGAAATTTTAAAAAAATTGAATTTTTTTCTTACCTTAGCGGGAACCATGCGATTCGGTCTGAATACTTTTGGTTGTACGGGCTCAGCATCCTCGACAACTTCGTCTTCGTGCAACGCCTTGAAGGTAGCTGATGTTGTCGGATCAAAGACTACGGTCTTCTTGTAGCTTTTGTACAGCAAAAAAATGATTTTTTTGTACAATTCAAGGAAAGGGGAGCAGGATTCGGGGAATTAGCATGAAGAAAATGTAAAGTAAAGAAATTTTTAGATTAATTTTTGTCCAAAATTGGGGTCATAAGGCACTCGTTCGTACGTTTTTGGTCCTTTTCCGAGTTACAAGTCACGTAAATTTCGTGAAAAGTGAATGAAAAATTTGAAACATCAAAAATTTTTTATTTTTAAGCAATTTTGTGATACATTGAATAATTAATTTTAAAATAAGCAAAGCCAGTGTTAATTCATTAATTTTCTCTCGAAAATTTTGCTCGTTATGCAAGAGTAAAAAAATGGAAAGTAGGGTGAATTAATGGGTCAAAGAAGCAGCTGTCACATTGTCTCTCGATCGTTATTTCTTCTGGCGTTTCAACATTTCTTGTTGCTCCAATATTTTTTGTTTTTGTTCCAAGAAAGAAAAATCAATAAAAATGCTAAAGGTTAACAATGTAGACGTGTTCTTGTCGCGCTAAAAATTACACATGTGTAGAAAACATGAAAAAATGTGGCGAAAAGTCCAAGTCCAGTCAATTTATTTTTCTCGTTCGAAAAATCGAACGAATTCCGTGTGCCAAGAAAAAAAGCCATAAAAACGATGACAACACAAGAAAAAACGAGAACAAACAACGGAAAAAGAGAAATTAATTACCCTTGAATTTTGTTTGGCATATTACTTTGAGGCAAAGTACGCGCTGGCGGACCTGGTTGATAATGATGCTGAGTTTGTGGCGGCACTTGGTATGATCCGTGATAATCGCCACTGTACGGACATCGCAACGTGTTAATGATTTAAAATTTTATTTACATTTTTTTTTACATTTTATTAGATTTTTTTTACAAAGTGCGATTATGGCAAGCGAATTTAATTTTTTTTTGATCCATTTTAATTCCAAAAAAAATGAGAAAATGGATCAAAAAAATGCAAAGTTACGACAATTTGACATTGAAATGACGTGAAATGAACAGGAAAAGGTACTTACGGCACAGATTGTTTGATGGTGTTCTCAATATTGCTGTCCGAGTAGAGACCAATGGGAGAGTTGAATTGCTTGTGTGCAAGCTGAAAGAGAATTTTAACAGAAATTTTAGTGATTTGACAAAAATAATGAAGGAATTTAGTAGAAAATCTCTGAAAATTACGTGAAATTTGAGGAAAATTGAGTGAAAGTGAATAAAAATTACAATTATTTGTACAGTAAAGTGCTTTTAATGAGAAGAGTGGAAGGAAAATTATCAAAAATTACTACAGGAAAGTTGGGGAAAGGAAAATTACGTGTTAAACATTATTATGGAATAGAGGGTAAAAAAAATAAAATTTAGAAAAATTAAATAAGAAACAATTTTTGACAAATTTTGAAATGATTTTACAAAAAATAATTTAAAAAATGTCGAAATATAAGAAATTTCATAAAAGAAAATTTTTAAAATTAAATAAAATTTTTTTTTTTAAAAAATAAAATTTTAAAAATAAAATTAAAGTAAAATTTAATTAATTAATTTATTTTTTTTATTAATTTCAATTTATAAAAATAATTTTTAAATAAATTAAAAAATAAATTTAAATTAAATAATTTTTTTTATTATTAATATTAATTTTAATTAAATTTATTTAATTTAAATTTTAAATTTAATTAAAAATTTAAATTAAATTTAAAAAAATAATTTTTAAATTTAATTAATTTTATTTTTATTAATTTTAATTTAAATAATTATTTATTTAAAAATAATTTAATTTAATAATTAAAAAAAATTTTTTTTATTATTAAATTTAAATTTAATAATTAATTAATTAAAAAAATAATTAAATTTAATAATTACAAAAATTAATTAATTAAATTTTTAAATTTAATTAATTATTTTTTTTTAATTTAATTAATTATTTTTTTAATTAACAAATAAATTGTTTTATTATTTTGATCCAATAATCTTTAAGAATTTCAGTTAAAAGAACGAATTTTAGATATTTTTGGAGCAACTCAGTAAGATCGTTAAAAAATAGTTGAAAAAATTAAAAAATTTAGTAAAAATATTTTTAAAAAATTCAGGAAAAATCGACTAAAAATGAAAAATTTTTACAGAAAATGAACTAAAAAAGAGTAAAATGGAAGAAATTTCTACAAAATTTACAAAAGAGGACAATTAAATGTTAAAAATTAGTTCTAAAGGAATTTTCGAACAATAAATTTCACAAAAATCAATCTCAAAAGGTTAAAATTTAGAAAAATTCGTTTCCCAAAACGATTTCTTTAACAAATTTTGAAGTAATTTCAATTAAAATTCGTTAAAAGAAAAAAAAACAAAAATTCAAAAACTAATCAAAAAATTTTAAAAACCTTTCCAGGAGCTTCTTGGCCGAGTGTGCGTTGCAGAATGGCTTCAGCGACCTTTTTTGACATCACAATACAAATTATTTCTACGGGAACTGTAAATTTTCACAGAAAACAGGACAAAAACTCACCTTTTGCTTCATGAGCACATCGTGAAAGTCGTGTGTTGGATGGGCGCGCACCGCTGGATTCGGATGGTGTCTCAAGTAGGATTCGGTTGGTAAGTTATTTTTATTGACTTTGGCACCGGGCAATATGAGAGGAGTTGTACGGTAGGGCTACAAAAAAAATTTTTTTAGTCACAGAGAGGATTTTTCGTGAAATGCAATAAAAGTTAAAAAAATTTTTTTTTTTTGGCACGTCGCCCAACGAAAAGTCATTCATCAATAATAATAATGAATAAATAAACGATGCGACGCGAGTTTTCTTGTAATTTTTCGTTGAACCAAATTTCGCTGGCCTTGCGACGCACGTTTATTTATTCCAGATTTAATTTATTTTAATAATCACTTGTTTTACAATTTTTCGCATCAAAATTGTGTCACCTTGATGATGAGTCGCGCGGAGAATTATGAGTCATTCGCGGTTTTTTTTTCGAGAAATTTCCGAAAATCAATAATTTTTTAACAGATTTCAGAGAATTTAGATAAAAATCGACAAAAATCTGTTGTTTACTCGATCATGATCATCACACATGCTGAAAATTTCGAACAACGTTCTATCTGACGAGAGTTATTTTTAGCGCTAAACTGCTTTGTTAATGATTTTTTGTTGTTGTTGTTGCTTACGTTACTCGAGCACGGTCAGCAAATGAGCTGAAATTGTTTGGCAGTGAATGTTGAATAATAATTTTTTAATTTTTTTTTTAATTAGAATCTCATCTGGAAGAAATTGGACGAGCGCGGAATTCAAAGAAAATTCAAAAATTTCATAATTTGTGTCAATGAAGACTTTGGTTTGGAGGAATTTTCATCATTTTTGAGTGAAAAAATGAAAAATTTAATCGGAAGTTGCATAAAAAGTGATTTTTGTTTACAATTTGAAGCAATTTTGGTCCTAAGTTCATCTACCTTGAGGTATGTTTCGCGCATAATTTATGTTTAGTTAAGAAAAAAATTAAAACAAGGTGACGATTTATTTATAAAATTATTAAAAAAATATTTTTTTTTTTGTTGTAAAAATATAAATTTCAGTTGATTTGTTTGTATAGCTGCTGTCTTTGATCTTGACGTGTAACAAACTTGACTGGTTTGTGTCAAAGTAAATGTCGGATTCGCAAAAGTCAATGGCTTTTACTTTAATATAGTTCAAAAAGTTAATGAATTCTGATGAAAAAAATTTTTTTAAAAGGTCCAAATTTGTCATTTTTTGTTAGAAAACGTTTAAATAATGAGTTTTTCTGAGAAAAAATAATTAAATGGGAAAGAGATTTTTTAATTTTTTATAGAATTTATTTAAATTTTTAAAATTTGTAACGTTTTGGTTGAATATTTTTTTCTAAAAATTGTGCATTTAAAAAAAATTTGACGAGGGCTTCAAAATTTTTTTTCAAGTTTTAATTTTTTAACAATTTTTAAAAATATTTTTGCATTTGATTCAATGAAAAAATCAAAATAAAAAAAATTATTTAATAAAAATATTGAAGCAAAATTATTAAAAATTATTTTGTCAAAAAATTAAAAAAATTTAAAAAAAATTAAAATAATTAAAAAATAAATTAAATATAAAAAATATTAAAAATAAAAAAAAATCAATTTAATAAAAATTTTTTAGCTTTATTTTGTCAACAAATTTAAATTAAATTAATTTAATTAATAATTAAAAAATAATAAAATTTAATTAAATTAAATTCGAATTAAATCGAAGTTTTGATTTAAATAAATTTAAAAAAAAATAATTTTTAAAATATTTATTTATTATTTATTTTTTTTTAAATCAAAATAATTTTCAATTAAAAAAAATATTTTTTTTTTAATTTTTCAAAAATAGAAATCAATAATTTCTCATCAAAAACATAAAAAAAATTACTTTTCTTTGAAGATTTTTTCAATTTTGTCTTTGATGACCTTTGAAATTATTAAAAACTGCCAATAAATTTTTATTGCTTATTTTTATTTTCGGTGAGGCATCGTTCCAATATATTTCAAAAATTATTTTCTTTTTTATCAAATATTAATATTTCTTTTATTTATATTTTTATTTAAATTTTAAAAAAATTGTCTTATTTTGACAAAATTTCACAAAATTTACTAAATAAAAATTTTAAAATTAATTTAAAAAGTCATAAAAATTCATTACTTTAAAAATTTTACGGAAATTTGACTCCATAATTGCCCATTAATACCTCAAAAGCATTTAAATTTTCCGCTAAAATTACAAAATAAACATTTTTCACATTTTTTTAAACAATTAAATCATTTTTTGCCAAAATTTTCTTCTCGAACGTCATAAAGTACAAAAAAACCAGTCACCTCCATCACAAAAAAAAAACATTTTTCTTCAAATCTTGTCACAAACCAACAAAAACAAACAAAATTTGGCTCAAAATAATTCATCTCTAATCCGCGCAATGAAAAATTACGTCGCAAAATATTTAAACTCTCATGACTTTTAAAATAAATTGAAAATAAATGATCTGGAAAACTATTCAAAGGTATGCAAAAAAAATTGAATATCTGGAAATCGTTTTTCCGTATCTCAGTCTGTAGTTTACTCAAAGATAAACATCCATTTTTCAATAAATAGCAGAAATTAATTGATAGAAACCAGTCGTAATTTTACAACTTTTGCTTTCATTTGAAATTTTACAATTCAAAAAAAATACAAAAAAAAAAATTTTTGCCTTGAAAATTCGATTAACGCCCTTTTTTTCAACGTTCATTATCACTTGAAATGAAGCAATCTGCCATTGAAAAAAAAAATTCGTTCGCGACGACAACAACAACTTGTCACTAAAAATAATTTTCCGTTGATTAATTTTCCCGTCAGAACGACATTCACGAGAAATGATTGCCCAATTTCACAAAAAAAAAAAAAAATTGCATGCCCTTCACATTTTCTTACTCCTCAAAAAATTTTTTTTAATTTTTTTTTTAGAAAAATGCAAAAAGATACAAAACAAAGTCAAATTGTGGGTGGCGCGCAGTCAGTGGTTATTTAGCGAAAATTGTTATTTAACGTGTGTGTAACGCTTTTATTTATGTTTGACGTCACTTGTTGTGTACTACGACGCTTAAAAATAGATCTTTTCACATTCAAGATCATCCGTTTTCATGTATTTTTATCTTCTTTCATTTTTAATTTTTTTTTTGTTCACAGCTTTCTTTTAATTTTTCGCGAATTTTTATCGTTTTAGAATGTTCCAGAGATAAAAAGAGGAAAATTTACCTGATAATTGATCGATTCTGCCGAGTGATCTTCGGGCTTTTGATTGAATCTGGTGTAAAATGAGGGAAGAGATGCTGGATAGGAGTTGCGTTGTGGGTAATAAGTCGTCATTTTTTATTATTTTATTTTTTTTTTAATTAATTAAAAATTATTTTTTATGAAATTTAATTTTTCACGCGCGATTTATGGAAATATTTTTTTAAAAAAAGTAAAAAAAATTCTTGTGTGTTATTTTCTCTTCGATTTTCCGTGAACAACTGACTAAAAAACCGCGAGCTTCTTAATAATAATAATTACATTGAATAAAAATAACTTTTCTCCCGAAAAAAAATTTTTTTTCAGCGTACAAAGTATGGTTGATACGTGAGAAGATGCGGAGCGAAATGTGGAATTTTACGGATTTGCGGCACTGCGCTTCTCCATCGTGAAATGAGAGCGAAAATTTGATTGAGTTCTGTCGATTTTTGCTCATTGACGTCCAGACAATGGAATTTGGTGCGATTTTTGGCTCAATTACGGGGATTTTGGCACACCGTGACAGAGATACGGACACACACACGTCAAAAAATTTCAAATTTTAATGAGACACTTGGCACTCATGCTGCTTGGCGACGATCTGGAACGACGAAAATGACAAATTATGACTAACCTGTTCGGCGGTCACTGCCGTGTCATGTTGTTGTTGTTGCGCGAAATTGAGTTCCTCGGATATCACGTCGGGCGTTGGAGGGAAAACGGTGTGCGGTAAGTTTTCCACGGGAGACATCATGGCACGTGCGTAATTTTGGGGACCGTGCGGCAAAGGTGAGTGAACTCTAAAAAAATTTTTAATAATTTTTTTATTTTTTTAGGATTTTTTGGAATTTACCCTGAAGGACGCCCATCGTTCGGGATGGAAGACTCGAAGAGATGATCCGCAGGAACTGTCGATGGACAACGTGAAGACTCGTTGCTGAGTGTTTGTTTGACGGCGATAATGTCGTCGCGACGAATGACGAGTTTTATTTGACTTTGTGCTTGTGTGAAGAGACGTTGGGCGTCTTGATGTGTCAAGTCACGTGCGTCGTATTCCTCGATTTTTGTGATGACATCACCGCGTAGCAGTTCTTCGGCGGCGGGACTGTTGGGAGAGACCTGAAAGAGAAAAAAAATTGAGTTTTCGTTAAGTTTTGTTCAAAAAATTTGAAATTTTAAGATTTTTCGTTAAGTTTTTTTAAGAAATTTTTCAGATTTTCTTTCGAACTTTTAACTTATTTTAGTTTTTATTCTTAAAAAAATTATTTCGTTAAGTTTTTTTCAAAATTTTTAATTTTTTTTAAATTTTTCGTTAAGTTCTTTTGAACAATTTTAGAAATTTATACTTTTTCGTTAAGTTTTTTTGATAATATTTTTAGATTGTTTCTCAAATTTTAAACTTATTTTATTTTTTTCAACTTAATTTTCAAAAAATTTATTCTTTCGTTAAGTTTTATTTGAAAAATTTTGAATTTTTGGATTTTTCGTTAAGTTTTTATAAGAGATTTTCTCTCACATTTTTAACTTATTTGACTTTTCAAAGTTAATTTTTTAACTAAATTCTATCGTTAAGTTTCAAAAAATTTGTGTTTCGTTAAGTTTTGGAATTTTTATTTCGTTAAGTTTTTTTTATTTTTTAAATTTCTTGTCAAATTTCGTCATTTTGTGTTTTAAATTTTACTTATTTATGTCGTTTTGTTTATTTTTTTATCAAATTCGATTAGTTTTGTTAAATTTTTTGATAAAATATCATATCTTCGTTAAGATTTTGACATTTTTTCAAATTCGTGTTTTATCGTTAAGTTGTTCAAGTTAACAAAATTAAATTTTTGAAGCTCTTTCGTTAAGTTTTGAACGTTTGCAAATTCATCAGTTTTATTGATGTTAACTTTTCGTTAAGTTTCGTTAAATTTGAAATTTGTGATTTTTTGAATAAAATTTTGATTTTTTTAACATTTTATGTAAAACGAAACTTAAAATCTTTCGTTAAGTGACTAAAATTTCAAAATTTCTATCAAATTTAGTTCAATTTCGAAAATTTTGTATTTCGTTAAGTTCCCAAAAACGATCGTTAAGTAATCAAACCCGATATAAATCAGTCAAAAATCAACCTTCGCGAATTTCTGCAACGGAAATTATGTCAACAAAGACGCATTTTCGCCATAAACAATACTTTGTTTGTACTACCTCATCTACCTTTCAACCAAAAAAAAAACTCATCTTTTGAGACGATATGACACACACAGACGCCCCGAAATGAATGTAAACACATAAAATGTTGCGCAAAATTTTCCTTCTCTGTGATTAATTTTTTTTCTTGGCACCGCACTCGTTATTCATCTAATTGCAATTTTGCTTCGTGCACGAATTGTGAACCACTGACTGACTGTGAAAAGTTGTCATTGTTCCTCGAAATAACATTTTTACTCTTGTTTTCATTGTCTGCATTGTGAAATGTGTTGCATCTCGATCAATATCATCCGTGACTGAGTCAGAAAATTTACGACGACGATCGAAGGAATTTGAATGTCTTTCCGTGTAATAAATTTACCTTTGTGATGATGAGGGGAGCATTCAGGTCACTTCCGCCAATTAAACGGATGCCCCATGGAGCGTTCTCAGCTCTTCTGTGGAGTGTCACTAAAAATTCGTGTAATTTTGGACTCATCACTTCTTAATTTTTTTTCAAAAGTTTCGCTTAAAAATTCTTTTGTTGATTTAAAATTTAAAAAAAAAAAATTCGACAATTCACAAAATTTATTTGCTTAACATATTTTTTTGCACTTAATTCAAAATAGTAAACGAGAGAGAAAAAACCAGAAAATTTTTTAAATCGAAGTCCTGCTTTGATTTGAAACGATACAATACTGAAGAAACACTGAGGCACGATCGCGTAAAATGCAAGTAAAAAAGAAAAACCAGATGAAAATTTTCTTCTGTATGAGTGATCGTTGAAAGTAAAAGGGATGTTTTCTTAATGTGTGTAAACATGCAAAAAAATTTTAATTGAATTTTCTCTCTTTTTCTCTCAGTGAGACGATCGCACGAGTGTAATTGATGCTCTAATTATGTACGGCCATTGGAAAAAGTCGAAGGGAAACGTTGTAGCGGTGAAAAATATTATTTGAAAAGCTTAACGAAAGATTTTTGAACATTTGAAGAGCTTAACGAAAGATTTTTTAACATTTGAAGATCTTAACGAAAGATTTTTGAACATCTGAAGAACTTAACGAAAGATTTTTGAACATCGACAGATTTTTGAACTTTTGAAGAACTTAACGAAAGATTTTTGAACATCTGAAGAACTTAACGAAAGATTTTTGAACATCTGAAGAGCTTAACGAAAGATTTTTGAACATCTGAAGAACTTAACGAAAGATTTTTGAACATCTGAAGAACTTAACGAAAGATTTTTGAACATCTGAAGAACTTAACGAAAGATTTTTGAACATCTGAAGAACTTAACGAAAGATTTTTGAACATCTGAAGAACTTAACGAAAGATTTTTGAATATATGAAGAACTTAACGAAAGATTTTTGAAGGTTTTAAAGAAAATTTGAAAACTTAACGAAAGATTTTTGAACATCTGAAGAATTTAACGAAAGATTTTTGAAACTTACAAAGAAAATTTAACGAAAGATTTTTGAACATCTGAAGAGCTTAACGAAAGATTTTTGAACATCTGAAGAGCTTAACGAAAGATTTTTGAACATCTGAAGAGCTTAACGAAAGATTTTTGAATTTTAAAGAAAATTTGAAGACTTAACGAAAGATTTTTGAACATCTGAAGAATTTAACGAAAGATTTTTGAATATATGAAGAACTTAACGAAAGATTTTTGAACATCTGAAGAGCTTAACGAAAGATTTTTGAATTTTAAAGAAAAATTGAAGACTTAACGAAAGATTTTTGAACATCTTCAAAACATCGAAATTTACAAAAAAAATCGAAATTCGTTAAAGTCGTTAATTAAACTTTCGTTAAAATCAAAATTCGTGAAAAAATCTTTCGTTAAATATTTTTTTTTAAAGAAAATAACTCAAAAAGAATCCAATCAAAGTCACCCAACTTCCCAAAGACGAAAAATCTCCTCTCTCACTACCTCATTAACATTTCCCAAGAAAAACACTTGTCTCATCAAATCATCAATTTATGTGTCGTTAATTACATTTTGTACGTGCCAGACTTTTACGACGGAGAATTTCAAAAGAGCATAAAAATATGATCGATTTCGACACTTGAAGGTCATAAAAACGAAAAATTGTGAAAAACTCAACGGTTTTTCTGTTCTTGTTTCATTTGAATTTCGTTAAATGTCATTTTTCCATCTCTCGTAGGCTGTACGTGCTCTATGGGCGTTCATTGAAACAAAAACAAAACATTGAATTGCAAAATTTTGTGAAATAAAATAAATTTCTTGGCTGTAAATCGCAGTAATCGTCGCAAAAAGTGTCAAAAACGGATTTTAACAAAATGTCTGATCAAATTTTTGGTTGGGAGCTGACTTACAAAAGCGTCGAGTCATCCTTAGAAAGCAGCACCGACGTCATAATCACGTTCATTCACTTTATCTTGTTGAAAAACAAATTCAAATGCATCGGAATCGGCGACGACAAAACTCTCACAGAAGCTGACAAGGCGGCGCAAAGCGAATTACTGCCCGACGGATGGAATCACATGGGCGGCATTTACAAATTACGCTACACCTGCAACGACAAACTCTACATTTTGCAAGCGATGCTCTCCGAGGATCTCTTCATTGCCAATCTCCTGGATGCCGAAACGCTGAATTTGTCAAACGTTGCTCTGGTTGTACGCGACACCGTGACGGAGGAAAATCGAACAGCAGCAAATGCGATAAAATCACCGAGCGAAATTCTCGATCGCATCACGAAGGAATTAGTCGAGCCCGTGTTCAAAGGCACGCAATCGAGCACGCAAACACAAACGGAGCCACGACGAGACCCGTTGCTTGCTGATCCGCTTCGTGTTGGACCGTCGCGACAACCGAATCCCTTGTTAGACGTCAATCCAAGTTTTCCCGGTATCGGGCGCGGGGATTTAGATCCCTTCGGAAGAGGCGGCGGAATGTTGTTCGATCCGCGAAGTGATTTGGGTCCATTAGGTCCGTTTGGGCCACGACGCCCGGGAAGTAATCCGATGCCTGGAGCGCCGCCGGGATCGCGTTTTGATCCGTTTGGTCCGCCGAGACCTGATCGATTCGAGCCAAATCCAGATCATTTTAGACCTCCGGGATATGATGATATGTTCATGTAAAAATTCAAGAGAAAGAAAAAGAAAAATTGGAGAAAATGTATCCTTATAGATTTAATTAAAAGTTTTTTCTAACAAATTTTAATGATTTTTAATGAAAAAAAGGCTTCTTAATTAATTTTATTCAATTAAATTTTAATTTTTGTGAATTTTTGATCAACATATTTTTAAAAAAGATCAAAGTTTTGGTGAAAATTAGTTTAATGGTCAATTTTTTTTAATTTCTCGTATTTTTAGTGAAAAATATTCAATTTTTGTAAAAATTTATGAAAGTCGTGGATTTTTTTTTGTAAATAAGGCTTTTTGTACGATTTTTAGATGAATTTACAAAAATTTAAATTTTTTTACAAAAAAAATTAATAAGATAAAAAAAATTGACTGATTTGAATTAAAATTTTTATGTTTTCAAAAAAAAATTGTTAAAAAAATTTCATAAATTAAAAAATTTCTTACTCTTTGGTATCAGAAATTTTTTTCTGAAAATTACCCAAAAAATTAAAATTACGAAGAAATTGAACAATTTTTTTTATAATTTTTCCTTTCAGTTTTTTTTTCCATTTTTTTTCTTGCCATTTTATTTTTTTTTTATTTTTAGTTTAATTTTTTTTATAAAATAATTAAATAATTTTATTTGAAAATTTTTATTCAAATTTTTTAAAGAAATTTTTTTTCTTTTAGAATTTTTTTTTAATATTGTCAAAACTGAATATTAAAGTTTTTTTTTAAATTCAACGAAAATTAAAAAATTTCTTAAATGTGTCACATTTCAAAAAAAAAAAAAAAAAAAAAAAATTGGAAAAAATCGGAAAATTGAAAAAAAAATCTAAGTCGAAATCTATAAAAAATTCAAAAATTTACAATTGCAGAAAATATTTCCTTAAATTTATTAAAAGTTTTTCCATTAAATTTACAATTATTTCTTTCCTTTTGCCAAACGTCTTTTGGCGGCATTTTTCCGTTTCGCGTCGTTTCGCATTTTTGCAGCTTTTTCTCGTGCCATAATTTTTTCCTTTCGTAAACGCTTCTTCTGAATCTGTTCTGCTGTCTTTAGATCCGGATCCAGATGCTTCTTCAAGTCTTCCTTGGCGTTGTGACGTCCCCAATGTGTGTTTGGATGCATTTTTCGAACTAAAAATAGACAAAAATTATTGAAATTTATTTAAAAATTTGAAATTTTTTGGATTTTCAGAAAAAAAAAATATTTAAAGAGGTTTTTAGCACTAAAAAAATTATTTTCAACTTAAAATTTTGAAAAAATTGATAAAAATTTTTGATAAAAATGAAATTTTTAGTACTAAAATTAACTTTTTTGAAATTTTCAAGTCTCTCAAGTACAAAAAATTCAAAAATCAATAAAAATTCCTTACGTATTGGCACATCTTCATCACTATCCCGCTCACGTTCGAGTTGCTCCTCCAACTTTGTCCTTTCCATCCATTTCGCATACCGATCAGTTTTGTACGACGCCGGAATCCAATTGCCATGTTCCGTGCGAATCTTCCCTGCTTTCGGATCCTCGACATTTACCATCTTTTTCTTCTTGCGATCCCATCGTTGCAAATTCTTGCTAAACCTCTGCGTCTCATTCGTGTCACCAATCACGGAGAATTCCGCCTTATGCGCATCCCGTATGAAAGAATTGATCGCAAGTCCATCTTCCGTTGCTTTATCGCTCGCCTGATACGGGATGTAGTACTCCGAATCGCGAAAAGCCGAGGGTTTCGGGATTTTTTCCGACTTTTTTCGCTTTTTCTTCGCTGGTTTTTGGACTTTGACTTCTTCTTCGTCGCTTTCCGAGTCAGCTTTTGGCATTTCTTCGTCTTCTTCCGACTCACAAGCAGTTTCTTTGATGGTTTTTTCCGTCGCTTCGAGATCCGCGATTCTTTCACGGTACTTTTGTATCTTTTCTTCGTGCGTTTTTCGCTTTTCGTGCATCACGAGGTACTGTTTGCTGCCCGCTTTCGGGTTCAATTCGAAAACTGTGCTGTTTGGTTTGTAATTTTTCATGCGCGACAGGAAGTCTTCCTTGAAAAGTGTCGCATTGACTTCTTTTTCTTCGTTTTCTTTGCCACTCAGTTTGGCGGTTGCATGCAAAAAGTCATCCAAGGCACGTAACGCGTGGAATTTGATGCGTTTCACACGTCGATTGGCATCTCCGCTTGCCGCAGGTCGAGTATTGATATAAGCTTTGTAGGCATTGACACTCGTTTTGTAGGTTTTTTCGATATTTGTGTCCTGCACCCAAGCCCGGATTTGTTGATGTTCCTCTTCCGTGAACTCCGCTGGGGCACATCCGATCGCTTTTGTGTCATCAATGTCGAATTTTCGGTTCAAAAAGAGATGCAAATCGAGCAAGTGCGCCTCGTCGTCTGTCGAAAAAATGGAAAAAGCTGTTCCTGAACGCCCAGCACGGGCACATCGACCAACGCGATGAATGAAAAGTTTGGGTTTTCCGGGAAAATGTAAGTTCACGACGTAATCCAGCGACGGAATATCGATACCACGCGCCGCTACATCTGTTACTACGAGCACCCGAACTTGTTTTGTGACGAATTTTGTGGTATTTATTTTGCGCGCTGATGCATCCAAGCTCGAATAGACGAGAGAATTCGAAATTCCCGCTCGTGACAAGATGTAAGAAATGACTTCGACGTGATGTTGGGTCCCAGCAAAGACCACAGTTTGCGAATTGGCGGGAATTACGTAACGCAAAAGGGCCAAAAGTGTCGCATATCGTTCGTCAGGACGACAAAACACAAATTTGAGGTCTAAGGTATCCGGCAGCTTTGATTCAACATCAAGTCGTAACAACACCGGGTCCGTTAATCCAGCTTTTGCAAAGTCCGCAAGCAATTTTGGAAGTGTTGCACTAAACAAAACAGTTTGTCTGCCCTCCGGAAGACGTTTTAACGTTTCATTCAATTGTTCGCCGAAACCCATTTCGAAAAGTCGATCAGCTTCGTCGAACACCACATATTGCACATTATGCAGTTTCAGGTCCATTTCGACGCACAAATGCAAAAAACGACCCGGAGTTGCAACAATTATGTCCGGCAAGGCATGCACCGCTGTGAATTGAGCATCCATCGAGTCTCCGCCGAGCACGAGAATTGTCTTTAAATCCAAAAATTTCCCCAATTCCTTCACGAATTTGTACGTTTGGATCGCCAGTTCTCTCGTTGGTGATAAAATCAGGGCACGAGCTCCTTTTACCTCGCGTTTTTTCAATTTTTCGAACAGCGGAATGAGGAAACAGGCAGTTTTGCCGGAGCCTGTCTTTGCCATTGCCACGACATCGCGTCCTTCGAGGATTAGGGGAATTGTGCGACGTTGGATGGGTGTTGGAACCTTGTAGCCACGCTTTAAAATGCCTTTGAGCACGGGAGGACTCAGGCCGAATGATTGAAATCCGCCGGATTTTTTACTTTTGTCCTTTTTTCCCTTTGAATTTGAAGTTTCGTCTGCGTTGTTGTTGTCTTCTGGCACGAAGAAGCCAGGAATGTCGTGAATCATCTCTTGATCTTCCATTTTTTGCCGAAAATTTAAGAGTTTTTTCGGAAAAAAATTATTTGTTATGGTCCACACGTGTGGAAAAGTGTTGAATTAACGAAATGGAGAGTTTTTTGAATTAGCAAAAAAATTAAAATAGGACGTTCCAATTGAAATTTTTTTTAAAGAAGAGATGATCAGGGGAAGGAAGTTCATCTCTAACTCTAATTTATTATTTTTAATCATTTTATAACTCAAAACTGCCAAAAAATTGAAACTGAAAAAAAAAAATTTCTTTGACATAGTTTTGTTTTGAAAACTAAATCAAGAGCAAAAAAACTGTGTCAAAGCAATTTTTTATCAAATCTTGCTCCAAATGGATAAAAATTTGTCAGAAGGCTCTGATTTATCATTTTTAAACATTTTATAACTCAAAACTGCCAAAAAATTGAAACTCAAAAAAAAAATTTTTTCTTTGACATAGTTTTGTTTTGAAAACTAAATCAAGAGCAAAAAACTGTGTCAAAAACTGTGTCAAAGCAATTTTTATCAAATCTTGCTCCAAATGGATAAAAATTTGTCAGAGGCTCTAATTTATCATTTTTAATCATTTTCTAACTCAAAACTGCCAAAAAATTGAAACTGAAAAAAAATTTTTTCTTTGACATAGTTTTGATTTGAAAACTAAATCAAGAGCAAAAAAACTGTGTCAAAAACTGTGTCAAAGCAATTTTTTATCAAATCTTGCTCCAAATGGATAAAAATTTGTCAGAGGGCTCTAATTTATCATTTTTAATCATTTTATAACTCAAAACTGCAAAAAAATTGAAACTGAAAAAAATTTTTTCCTTTGACATAGTTTTGATTTGAAAACTAAATCAAGAGCAAAAAAACTGTGTCAAAAACTGTGTCAAAGCAATTTTTGTCAAATCTTGCTCCAAATGGATAAAAATTTGTCAGAGGGCTCTAATTTATCATTTTTAATCATTTTTTAACTCAAAACTGCCAAAAAATTGAAACTGAAAAAAAATTTTTTCTTTGACATAGTTTTGTTTTGAAAACTAAATCAAGAGCAAAAAAACTGTGTCAAAAACTGTGTCAAAGCAATTTTTATCAAATCTTGCTCCAAATGGATAAAAATTTGTCAGAGGGCTCTAATTTATCATTTTTAAACATTTTCTAACTCAAAACTGCCAAAAAATTGAAACTGAAAAAAATTTTTTCCTTTGACATAGTTTTGATTTGAAAACTAAATCAAGAGCAAAAAAACTGTGTCAAAAACTGTGTCAAAGCAATTTTTTATCAAATCTTGCTCCAAATGGATAAAAATTTGTCAGAGGGCTCTAATTTATCATTTTTAATCATTTTCTAACTCAAAACTGCCAAAAAATTGAAACTGAAAAAAAATTTTTTCCTTTGACATAGTTTTGATTTGAAAACTAAATCAAGAGCAAAAAAACTGTGTCAAAAACTGTGTCAAAGCAGTTTTTGTCAAATCTTGCTCCAAATGGATAAAAATTTGTCAGAGGGCTCTAATTTATCATTTTTAATCATTTTATAACTCAAAACTGCAAAAAAATTGAAACTGAAAAAAATTTTTTCTTTGACATAGTTTTGTTTTGAAAACTAAATCAAGAGCAAAAAAACTGTGTCAAAAACTGTGTCAAAGCAATTTTTGTCAAATCTTGCTCCAAATGGATAAAAATTTGTCAGAGGGCTCTAATTTATCATTTTTAATCATTTTATAACTCAAAACTGCAAAAAAATTGAAACTGAAAAAAATTTTTTCCTTTGACATAGTTTTGATTTGAAAACTAAATCAAGAGCAAAAAAACTGTGTCAAAAACTGTGTCAAAGCAATTTTTGTCAAATTTTGCTCCAAATTAGTATTAAAAATCTAATTTACAAGAAAAAACTTCATAAAATGTGAATTTTTTCTCAAATTTATCCCTCCTCATATTTTTCAAAAATTTTTCAAAGCGAAACAAATTCAACAATTGTAACAGCCTTAAAACAATTTAGTAAACATTTAAATTTTTCCGACTTTTTCAATTAAATTTCGTCGTTTTTCTGTGATTTTGGGGCAATATGAGGATATTTTGAGTGCTGCAAAGGGAAGTAAGATGCCACGAAACAACAGGAACGCCCAAAATAATGAGATAAATTACTCCAGGTGAGAATTTTTTACAATTTTCTCCGACTTTGAACTTGAAAAAAAATTTTTTTTTCGCAGATATGGCATAGATGACGAGCCAACTTCTCGCCAAGCAACAGGATTTGTGGATTTAGACTACGCTAACGAATGTGACTATAGTAAGTTTTAATTTTTCGAGGTTCCACGTCGCAGATATCGAATTTTTTATCACTCAGATAACATTCGGTAGTTGATTCATTATTTTTTGGTGATGTCATTAAAGTGAAACCCATAAAAAATTTACGACTTCCGAATATTTTTTTCGTGTGTAGGCTATTTTTGTAACTTTCACAATTTTTTTTCTTCATTTTTTTAGCACATCCATCGGCACCAAATGAAATTTATCAAACGGGCGAAAAGCCTTGGTGGCGTAGCAACTTTTTCATCTCGCAGCCCGTGTTGTTCGGTACGTGGGATGGCGTTTTCACGTCGTGCCTCATCAATATTTTCGGCGTCATTGTGTTCCTACGTTCGGGATGGATGGTAGCGCAAGCGGGAATTATCGCGTCACTTCTGATAATCTTTTGCAGCGTCATAATTGGACTGATTTCGGTGCTGAGTGCAATCGGGATTGTCGAAAGATGTCGCGTGGAGTCGGGCGGCGTGTATTTTCTCATTTCACACACAATGGGAAGTCGAATTGCCGGCAGTTTTGGCTTGTTGTACTGTTTTGGACAAGCTGTTGGATGTGCCTTAAATGTTCTCGGGTTCGGCGAGTCACTTGCTGAGCTTCTGGGACTCAAAAACGTTTGGATGATTCGTTTTTTGGCGGCTTGTGCGGTTTTGGTGCTCGCTGTTATCAATGTTGCTGGCGTGAAATGGGTTGTAAAGTTGCAATTTGCCCTGTTGATCGTTTTGTTGCTATCAGCGCTGGATTTTATGGTAGGAACGTTCGTGAAAACAGATCCGGAGCACGGAATTGATGGCTGGGGCGAAGGAAATTTCATGGAAAATATTTGGTCAAAGTATCAGGACGGCTATGATTGGTTCCGGGTGTTTGGTGTCTTCTTTCCGACAATCACGGGAGTCTTGGCAGGCATCAATATGAGCGGAGACTTGCGAACACCGAGTTCTGACATCCCCAATGGGACCCTAGCTGCCTTTTCGACTGCGACATTTCTCTATATGACATTTATTTTGTTCCTCGGAGCGATTTGTACGCGCGAAACGCTCTTAACGGACTTTTCCATCGCCGCCAAAGCCTCCGCGGTGTCAGTTTTACTGCTCGCAGGTGTTTATGTCTCGAGTATGAGCAGCTGTTTGGGCGCCATGTACGGAACGCCGCGCGTTTTGCAAAGTATCGCCTTGGAAAATGTCATTCCGCGCATGAATATCCTCGGAACGGGACGTGGCGCGAACAAAATTCCGATTTACGCAATGGGAGTTGTCGCTACAATCACTATAACGTTCATCTTTATCGGAGATATCAACACTTTGGCACCAATTGTGACGATGCCCTTCCTCCTGACGTACGCCTGCATCGACTACAGTTACTTTGCCTTGGCGCAAACGTTCGACATTCAAGTAAATCGCGAGGAAAGGTATCGCGTTCAAGCCCATAGTCCCTCGTATGGCGCCACAAATGCTTATACCGATGACCTGGATCATCTTTTCCCCGAGAGAACGCAACACAAAAGTCTTCATCAGTCGACGTCGTCGCACAATGTGAACAGCGAGGCAACTAACGGCACAAATTCGACAGTTCAGACGCCTCAGGGCGAAGAAACGACAGCAAGTGTGACTGATACAGCGAGTATTAATGCAGCTGATGACGAACCAATTGCAGCTCCGAATCGCCCGACGATCCATTCGAAGACCCAAAATTGGTACAGTGGCTTTTGTAATCGATATGCGTCGTTATTAGGGGTAAAAAATTAATTTTTTAAAAAAATTTCAACAAAAAATTAAAAAAAAAATTTTTTAGGCACTCATTAAAATCCTCGTGATGTTCTTGGTGAACTGGATTTACGCCATTTTCTGCATATCAATCGTCTTTATTGTCTGGTATTACATTGGAACAGCAAATCCCGCCGTCAAACCAGGTTTAGCGCACGAGTTTCGGCTCTTTGTATGGCTCAAAAATTCCCTTTTCCAATGTTTCGGGTAAAAATTTCCCTTAAACCCAATTTTTCTCATTAAAAACTTTTGAAATTTATTTTTTAGCAAAAATCGTGATCAAGCAATCACCGCAATTATCACTCCCTCGTGCACAATGGACTTATCACAGCAACAAATTAACGACGAAAATGATGATTTTTCGTCGCGGCGCCGTTATCATCACACGTCAAACGTTCAAGGGCATTACGTGGTTGATGCTTAAAAAGCATTTTTTTTTCGTCAAAATTTTACTTAACGAGCTTTCTTTTTATTAATGTTTAAAATTTTTATTTAAGTTATAAAGTGCATTCCTATTTTTAATGAGATTTTTAAGAAGTTTCCTCTCAAGGATTCTCGAAAAAAAAAAAACAAAACCAATAGTCATTATGATACGTAACTAAGCAATTAATATAACAGAACAATAACAGATGCTCAGAACTTTCAATTTTTTGGAGGGTTTTATGATTTTTTGAGGTTATGTTTGGATTTTTGACAGTTATGAAATTTGAGAGATGTCAAAATTTTTGTTGAAAATTTAATTTTTTAAAGCAATTTCTAAAAAATTTTGATATTAGTTGAACTTTGAAACATAAAAAGTTAGAATATTTAAGAATTTTTTAAAAAATAATTTTTTTCAATTTTGACAGTTAACAAAAATTTGACAGCTGTCAAGTTGTTTCGTTGAAACTAAAAATTTTAAGGAAATCTTATACAAAATTGTTTATTTTTATGCTAATATTTTTAAAAAATTGTTAAGATTTTGAAATTTTTCATTGAATCACTGAATTTTTTTAATTTGAAATTTGACAGCTGTCAAAAAATTTTTTTGAATTCAAATTTTGAACAATTTTTAAGATAATTCAACTCATATTTTAAATTTTGTGTATTAAAAGTGCAAAAATTTTTACATTTTATCAAAAAATTTCAAATTTTCATAATTTTTGGTTTCTTTGAATTTGACAGCTGTCATATTTTAGTTGAAATTTAGTGTATTTTTTTTTATCAATTTTGAGATTTGAGTCTTAATAATGATAAAATTTAAGATTTATTCAAAAAATATTTAAACTTTAATAGATTTGATAATTTAAAGATTTTGACAGCTGTCAAACTTTGTAGAATTTTTAATTCTTTTGTTCGAAAATTATGTTGAAATTAAATTTTAAAAGAAGATTGTTAATTTTATTGTTTAATGTTTGAACATCTAAAAAAAATTAAAAAATTTCAAAAAAAAAAATAAATTTGACGTTTTAAAATATTGATTGTGTGCTTTAAAGACATTTTAAATCTTTTATTTTAACATTTGGACAATTTTCGAAACAAAAAAATTTTAAAAAATTTTTTAACGACTTTTTTGAAATTTAAATTTTTTGATTTTTGACAGCTGTCAAATTTATTTTAAATCTTTTTTATTTTCCTCAAATTTTAGATTTCAAATTTGTTTTTTTTTACAAAATTTTTAATTTTTAGAGAAATATTTTAAAAATTTCAGAAAAAATCCAGATTTGAATCAAAAAAATTTTTTTGAGCTGTCAAAAATTTCAAACATAACCTTAAAAAAACTTTAAAACTCACTGAAATCCGTTGAAAGTTTCACGAATATTTCCAAACGAAAAAAAAAATAACTAAAAATTTCGATAGAATGTTAGCATTTTTTATTGTAATTCCTGCATAATCTTAACATACAAAAAAGAAGAGAACAAAAAAAAATAATATTTATGACTTTTTCATACACATTCTCACCTACATTTACATTTAATATATTAATCAAAAACTCTATATATATAAATTATTTATATGACGATGTAATAAAAAACCAACAATTTACAAGAAATTTCAACTTGTAAGATCTATTCGTCTCTCCAGAATCTCCAAGGCAGTCACGGGCTCCATGAAAATGACTCCCAGCTCTTGCAAGGCAGCTCGCGACGTCTCACTGACGGGTTTCGCTTTGATTATTGTGTCTCGCAGCAACATTGCCGTGCCCCGAGGGAGTGTCAGCAGCACACAGGCATCACTGATACTCTTGAAAAGTTGCGACGGGTTCCTCGCATAAAGTCCAAATAAGGCAAAAAGGTTCCGTGTCATGTCGAAATTGAATTGATGGGCACCTGCCGGGGAGAAATTCGTCATCATTACCATGGAATCGATGAAAAAGTCGTCGAGTTGTTTGGCAACGCGTCTCAAACACTGCGAAAAAAGGTTTTCCGAGAGTTTACTTTCGAGTTCGTGGAGGATTGTGACGAAAAGTTGAAACATTTCGCCTGCGGTGTGAGATAACATCATGGGGACCTTGGGATCGTGCTCCGGCATCGACGACCAATTATCGTGTCGATATGACATTGATTTGGCTTTGATATCGTCGACGACTCGAGCTGCTAAGGCCTTTGTTAATTTCGATTGCCAATGCTCCAATTCCTTAATTATGACTTCAAACACGGAATTTATGTTGTCGACGTTGGGTCCATGCCACGCCGAGAGCAAATGCAAGTAATGAACACTTTCGCCCCATTCGCGCAACACAAAAATGACGTAATTCAAGGCATTTAGGATGTCAACTGAGTTAATTTTGTTCCGTTGGTCATTATGCAACTGCACCAAACGTCGTTGAAAGTTGTCAATTAACTCCATTTGAAGATTCAAGAATTTTATTCGATGTGCGGGTTGAGGTAAAAGAGAATATCTCTCACAAATAGCATCCAACAAGCGAATAAATTGGTCCGCGCATCGAGGAATTTTAAGTTTTTCCGTGTTTGAAGGCTCCAAACACTCAAAAGCGGATTCTTGTTGCAGGATTATGTCCATTTTTTCGAAGGCAACTGAAAAATATTGACTTTGGTAAGTGAAATTTTAATAAAAAATTAAGGATTTCTTACAAATTTCTTCGATTGAAAGCCATTTCGAGAGATATTGAGGTTGAGTGATGACAGTTATGAGGCTCGGGAAGTCACTTGGGCGCTTAACTTCGATAACGGCATCCAATTCTTGCTCAAAAGACAAGACTTCGTCAAGTAAGTGGCTGAAAAGGGAGTCGTCATCACTGATGGTCTCGATGTCGTCGCATAATTTTTGAACGCCGAGCTGAACTAAGCCACGAATGAATTCGATCTAAAATGAAAAATAATTTTTTATTTGAAATTAATTTTAATTTTTGGAATTAAAATAATGGAAATTGAAGAAAATTCGAGAAAATTCAAAAATATGAAAAATTTAAAATTTTTGAAAAATTTTTTTTTAACATTTAAAAAGCGGGAAAATTCGAAAAATTAATAAAAGTTTAAAAATTTTTGAAAAAAAATTAAAAAATCTTAATTTTTTTTGAATAATTCAAGAGGATTTAAAAAATTAAAAATTGAAAAATTTTTTTTTTTTAAAAAATTTTGAAAATTTATTTAAAAAAAATTTATTAAATTTTAGAAAATTTTTAAGAAATTTGAAAAAAAAAAAATTTTTTAATTTTGAAGAGCAAAAAAAAAAAAAATTAAAAAAAAAATTAATAAACAAATAGGTTTTTAATAATTTTAAAATATTTTGATTTTTCTTAAATAAAAAAAAAATTAAAATATTTTAAAAACATTTCTTAAAAATAAAAAAAAATTAAAATTTTGAAAAATTTTAAAAAATTTGAAAAAAAAAATTAAAATTTTTTTTTTTTTTTGCCCCCCCCCATTTTGAAAATTTTTTTTTGAACAATTTAAGAAAATTTAAAAAAATTAAAATATTAAAAATTGAGAAAATTCTAAAAATTTATGAAAAGTTTGAAAAATCTGTTAAATTTGAGAAAATTTAGGAGTTTTAAATTTTTTAAAAGCTTTTTTGAAAATTATTAATTATGAAAAATTTTGGAAATCTTAAAAAATTCGGAAAATCTATGGGAAAATTTTTTAAAATAACAGAAAAACTCAAAAAATTAAAAGTCAATGGAAGATTTTTGAACATAAAGGATCATGAAAACTTGAAAAAATCCTAAAAGATCTCGAAAATTTTCGGAAAATTCTTCCTCTTGTTTAAATTTCATCAAAAAAATTCTCTTACCCTGACATCCGTGTCAGTCAATCCCGCTTTAACTGCCGCCAACTGAAAATTCTGACTCACAAAAACGTGTTTTTCGTTCGCCCACGCCAGAATCTGCGTCAAATACCACTCAGGCTTATCCAATCTATTCGTTTCTCTATTTCCATTAAAGTGATAAGCGAATCTTTCTCTAAAACTCTTCAACAAAACTTCAATTGGCGCCGTCAGCGGAGGACAAATAACGTACGGCGTGAGCTTCAGATTCATCAATCCCTTGTCTCCGGGCACTTTTACCATGAACAAATACACCGCCAGCTCCTGCAATCGCGCAAATGTGTCGCGCGACGGATTCCAAAGCTCCATTTGAGGCCATTTCAGCGACTTGAGGATCTTTTCAAAGTCCTTCGAGAACTTTTCACGCAAAATATCGTGCCAATAAAAGGCAGTTCGACGTGCAAAGAGCTTCAAATTGGGCGCATCCGTTTCAAAAGTTCGCCCAAGAACGTTATCTAAGGAATACGAGTCGCCACAAAGCGAGAGATAAAGTTCAACTTGCTTCGCTTCGTCCGTTCCCTTGACAGCTTGACTCAATTCCTGACTGATATCCTGAATTTCTCGGATTAATTTGAAGTAACCGACAGAATGTTGGAGTTTTAAAATCGCTTCTGTCGTGTCGCTCACCGAATCGAGAATTTCCTTGTTGTGCGAAATTTTTGCTTGAAGCCTCGTGGCAAATTCTTCAACTTTTTGTAACTTTTCGTCGCTCTGTTCCGCGTATTTTGTTAGATTTTCCAAGCCTTTTGCCAATTGTGTGTCTTCGCGCGACGTCAACTGCAAGAAAAAAACATGAAAATTATCAAAAATTGTATTTTTGATGACGTATCACTCGAAAAACCTTCGTCTCGAGATGCTCCAACTCGATTTTGTAGTGATGGATGAGCCTTTTGGCATGATGGAGATTCTCGACGTCACTTCCGATGGCCTTATTGATCGCTTGAATGACCTTTTCCTCGATTTCCGTGGTCGATTGCACCATTTTTCGTTTGATTTTTGTCGATTTTTGCCGAAAACCTGGATTTCTGGCAATTTTGTCAACACAGCTGATTGTCAAAACGACAACTGTCAAACGCTTTTCTCGTATTTTTGTATTCAACTCGCGTTTATCGCGACTTTTTATGTAGCGAAATCACCTTTATTACTCGCACAAGTCTCGTGATTGGTTTTTTTCGTCTGTAAGTCGCGCTCCAAAGGTCATGGGGAACTCTAGTCAGAAGCTAGCGGAGCGTTGTTCGTTCCTCGCGAAGAACGAGGTGCCCGTCGTGGCTGCCAGCTTCAAAAATGCCAGCAAAAATTCGGATAAAATCAAGGAAGACGAGTTACTGAAGTACTGGGGAGCGCAATTCGACCCGCGTTTGGGTCAATTCATCAGTAATTTCCTCTTTGGACCTGTCGATACGCGAACAAGCACCGTTTCCTTCGAGAGATTCGCCGAGCTTTTTGTCTATTGCACGCGCGGGACTGTCGACGAGCGTACAAATGTCCTTTTTTGGGCAATCGGGCAGAATCCGTTCGAAGTGCAGGAAGTTGCGTATCCGCCGTTGCGAGAATTGATCGAAGCGGTTTGCAGCTCCTTTTTGCGCGCCATAAAACTCCAAAATGGGCGCGAATATCAAAGTTGGGAGAACAAAGGATTTCGTATCTGCTCCGAATTCGTGCAAAAACTCGCGGAAAGTCTCTCGAGTGACATTGTGGTGCAGCGTGGCGCGCAAAAAGTTACGCGAAGTGACGCCGAAGCATGGTTTCAACGGAATCCGACGTTCGGGAAGATGCTGGAATATGTGTTTAATCACTTGTACAACATTCGTCCGACGACGCAGAAACAAACGGAGGAAGCACGTGATGACACGAAAGCACGCACAACCCAAATCGCCTCAGATTGTCTCCTTCCCTACTGCGAAGGCTTGGAATACGTCCCCGATTATCCGGCATTTATCGATTTATCGCAGCTTATTTTCATCAATTCCAATCTTCCAGGTAATTTTTTTATTTTGTTCAATTTTTATTAAAATTTCATGAATTTAATAATTAAAGATTTTGAAAAATTTTTCGAAAATTGACCATCAAAAATTTTAATATTTTTATTTTCTTCAAAATAAAATTTAAAAAAATTTCTATTAATTTTTTTTTAATTTTTATTATTTTTTTCTAAACTTAAAAAAACTTAAATTAATTTTTTATTCAAAAATTCTATTTTTTTCAATTTTTATTAAAATTTTATGAACTTAAAAAATTTTAAAAAATTTTGAAATATTTCGATATCGAAAAACGTTTAAAAAATTAAAAATATTTTTATTTAAAATAAAATCTAAAAAAATTCTATTAATTTATTTTTAATTTTTATTAATGAATTTTTTATATTTTTAAATTTTCTTTCTATTTCTAATATTTAAATTTTTAAAAAAATTAATTGAAAATAAATTTTTCAATTTTTTTTTCAATTTCAAATTTTCGAAAATCGACCTATACGATATATATTTTTTTTTTGATTAAATAATTTTTATTCAAATATTCAATATTTTATTCAAAATATTTATTTTCTGTAAAAAAAATCTAAAATATTTCATTATTTTATTTTTAATTTTTTTTTTACTTTCATATTTATTTTTAATATTTTTAAATTAAAAATTTTAAATGAATATTTTTCAAATTTTTGAACAAAAAATTTTTCGAAATTAACTTCGAAAAAATTTTTTTGAATAAATTTATTTGCAAGCAAACCAAAAGATGAATTTTGAAATATTTTTTCAAACAAAAATACTGAATTTAAACAATTTTGAAAAAAATATTCAGTTAATTTTTTAAAAAATGATTTAATTAAATAAATAAATTTTTTATAATTAAAAAATAATTATAATTTTTAATTTTTTAAATAAAAATATTTTAAAAATATTGATAAAAAAATTAATAAAAAAAGACAAAAAAAAATTCTTAACAAATTTTTTTTTATAATTTTTGAATGAATTTGCCAAATTTGTCACTTTAGGTCAATTTGACCAAGAAAAATAATTTAAATTAATTTTTAAATAAATAAAATTTAATTTCAAAAATTTTTCAGGTGAACTCCGTCAAAAATGGCGATTCCTGTTCTCATCCCAGATGCATGGCGAAAGTTTCTCCACACTCCTCGGGCGCGTAATTGAGCAAGGTCCCACAGTTTTGATCGTCGAAGACAACAACGGACACATTTTCGGCGGTTTTGCACCTGCCGAATGGAAAGTCAGTCCAAATTTCGTCGGAACTGACGACGCCTTTCTATTCTCCTTGAAGCCAAAAATGCGAGTTTTTCACGGCACAACCATCAATGATCACTATCAATACCTAAACTTGCATTGCCAAACGATGCCCAACGGCTTAGGAATGGGCGGACAGCACAATTATTGGGGAATTTGGATCGATCAGGAGTACGGAAAGGGAAATTGCTCCGAATCTTGCACCACGTACAAGGGATATCATCAGCTGAGTGCCAACAAGGAGTTTTTGATTCGCAATATGGAGGTTTGGGGTGTCGGCGAGAAGCCCGTGAAGGAAGAAACGGGCGAACGGAGCACCAAAAAATCCGTTCTCGACGAAAATGAAGATGCCAAAGCAATATTGAAGATCGCGGGACGACGCGAATACTCGGAAGGGCTCCGCGAAGAGGACATTTCCGAAGAGCAACCTCAATAAATCGCCGACGAGTTACCTACAAGTTCAATCACAGTGCAATATTTAATAAAAATATTTATTTCTTAAGATAAAAAAAAATAATTCCAAAAGGATTTGCCATAAAAAAGTTTAAAATAATTAATAAAAAAAAAACGCTTCCCTGTGATAAACGAGAACGATCAAGCATGTAGCTGATGAAATTACAAACAGTTAATTATTTATTCTATTTATAAAAAAAAATATCTTTGAAGACTTGATTCACACCACTTTTTGGAACGAACACAAAAAAAAATAATAAATTTTTTGAACGTCGGTTGTTGATGTAGAGTTGTTGTCCCTGAATTAATTAATTGAATTTGTGTCGTAGATTTAAGTCCTCAATCAGGTGTTTTGTGTCTATATATTTAAAAATTAACGTAGTAGAGATTAAAAAAATATTTAACAAAAAAAGTTTCTTATATACAAAAAAAACACATTATTTATTGGCAATATTTAAGCAAATATTTACAAATTTTCAACGTAAAATTAACAATGAATGTAATTTCTGAGATAATATTTAAATTATTTGACATTAAATAAAGATCAGTTTATTCTACAAACAAAAATTTGTGTGGAATTTCGCACGTTTTTTTTATTTTTCAAGGTTTGGCAAGTCTTTGTTTGATCAGTTTTTAATTGATTTATTTTCGAATTTCGAAAAAAAAATTATTTTAATTTTTTATATTTTCGAAAATTTGTTTTTTTTATATTTTTCTAAAATACTTTTTTTTAATTTGTGACAATAGTCTAAAAAAAAAATTACATTTTCGAATAGAATTTTTTTTTTAAAAATGTTTCAAAATTGTAAATCAAAAAATTTTATTTTCGAAAAACAAAACAAATTTTCGAATATTTTTTAATTTCGAAATTAATTTAAAATACTTGTGAAATAAAATTTTATTTTTTTCAAAAATATTTATTCTTTTA
Source organism: Culicoides brevitarsis (assembly GCF_036172545.1). NCBI lineage: Eukaryota > Metazoa > Arthropoda > Insecta > Diptera > Ceratopogonidae > Culicoides > Culicoides brevitarsis. Next base: position 33,925,531 of record NC_087086.1, on the reverse strand, counting down.
ATTAAGAAAACTTTTTCTAAAACCTAAAAATTTAAATTTCGAAAATATTTTTGGAAATTAAAATTTTCGAAAATCGTTTTAAAAAACTTAAAGTATCATAAATTTTCTAAATTTTTTGAAAGTTCATCCACAAAATTAATATTTTAAAAATATTTTTAATTAATTTTTTCGAAATTTTCGTTTTAATCTAAGAGTTTTTTGAATTTAAAAATTTTTTCTTTTTGAAATAAAAAAAATATTTTTTAATAAATAAAAAATTTAAATTTTTTTTTCTGAACTTTGAATTCTAAAAATTTCTTTATTTTCGAAATAAAAAAAAATTAGGTATTTTCAAAAACATTTTTAAATTAAATATTTTTTTTGTTTCGAATTTTCGAAAATCAAAATAAAATGTTTGTGAAGTTTTCGAAAATATACGATTGATTTTGAAAAACTTTTTTTAAAATGTTAAAATTTTAATTTCGAAAATATTTTTAGAAATTCATCGAAAATCGTTTATAAAATTTAAAATTGTTGAGCTTTCGAAATTTTTATAATTTTCTTATAGTTGATCAAAAAAATTTTTTTTTTAAATAAAAATAGAATTTAAACTTTAATTCTAAAAATTTTTTCATTTTCAATTAAAAAAAATTAATTTCGAAAAAATTTTCGAATAATTTTTTTTTTCAAATTTTCGAAAATATTTAATTCCATAAAAATTTAAAAATTTTCAAAATTTTTTAATTTTCTTATATTTTTAATTCATTAATTTCCAGTCATTTTCTGATACCCGGGCAGTCCATGCCCATGCGTTCTTTCCATATGTTTATTCAAACAGCTCCGATCCGCATAACTCGCATCACATTCCGTGCAAATTTGATTTTTTTCGCCCGTATGTGACATAATATGCCTTTTCTGATTACTTGCACTGCGAAAAGTCTTCGGGCAAAATGTACAAGTAAACACCTTCGTTGATTCATCGTGTACTTTTATATGCCGATTCAGAGATTGCTTCCGCGTAAAACCCTTATCGCATACTTCGCAAAAGAATTTGATCTCTTTTGAGTGAACGACGATGTGTTTTGCCAAATCGTGTTTGCTAAAAAAATATTTTTTTTAATTTTTTGATGAAAAAAATGAAATTTTACTTACGAATCGAATTTTTTGGAGCAATGTTGACACTCGATATTGAAAATTCTTTCCAAATGCACTCGCGCCAAATGTCTCCTTAACCGATCTTTGCCTTTAAAGACCATTCCGCAAGTTGTACACATGATCTCCGGTTGCGACGCGGATCCAGACTTACTAACTCCGTGTCTGTTCTTCATGTGTTGTCGCAAAGGTTCTCGTCCCTACAAGAAATTTTCATTAAATTTCACTAAAATTTCGAAAAAAATTAATTTTTTACCCTAAACTCCAATCCACAAGTGGGACAAACACGCGTCGCTTCGTTTTCATGCACCGGCAAATGTCGATCCAGCGCCTCCTGACTCAAAAATTTGCATCCGCAGAACTTGCAACGACGCGCTTTGAGTCCCTTATGACTCAACATGTGAAATTTCAGCAGTCGATTACTCAAAAATGTCTTTTGGCACTGTTCGCACGTGGGAATTGCCTTATTTTGGTGCGCCGCGAGACGATGACTGTTGAGTTCTTGCAACGTCGCGTAATTATCTGACGTGCAAATGTCACAAGAGGTGCCTTCGAGTTGATGATCCGCCGAACGAATGTGCTTAACGAGCGCCAGAAGGTTTTTAAAGGTCTTCAAACAACAATTGCAGCAATATTTTTGCGTTTGGAGACGTGCATCGACGGGATTTTCCATGGGATGTGCTTGTTTTAAGTGTTCGTCGTACGAAAGAGCCACGATGGAAGCTTGACAAAAGATGCATTCGACATTTATGTTACGACTGATGAGATCTTGGTACGTTTCTGGTCTCCGATCTTCCATAATTTCAACTTTTGGAACGTCTTTTTCGTCAATTTCCGCATGAATTTCGACATTCAAGAGCTTTAGAAGCACATCTCGCATGGAATCAACGCATTCTTTGAAGGAATCCGCATGAAATTGACTTTCGTGGAACGCTAAATCGACAAAACGGGCAAATTTTTCGCCACAACTGCATCGATAAAGGCCGTCAATGTCGCCGTTGGTGCTCATTCCAAACAAATCCGGATCCAAAAACTCCGAATTCATGGGTTCTTCCTTCACAAAGACCTCCGTGATTAAATTTTCCGACGGTTCGTCGTCGAAATGCACAAAATCGACTGCCGGATTCAGTTCTTTGATCTCATTTTCGTGTCCGAACAGCTCAAATAACATCCCAAGATCGCTTCCTTTGTCGATTTTTAAAGTGTGGCGTCGTTTTTTGTGCGAATTCAAGTCGTGTTCCGAGTAAAAATACCTTCCGCAGTCGTCGCAATAGATTCTGCTGGATTTTTTGCGTATCGCATTGTTGCGACCTTTGACCAGCTTCTGATTCGGGTCAATTAATCGCGTGTGACCCATCAAATGATCGCGCAAATGCCATTTTGAGCCACTTTTGAAGCCGCAATAGTCGCAAATGAAGGGGTTGATGTGAACGCGTTCGTGTCGCCGGATCGTGGAGCGCGTATGAAACGATTTTGGACAAAAGCCGCAGTAATATTTGCCATTGAGGAAGGTAAATTTGTCATCTTGGGTCGTAGGAGATGCTGGATCGGCTTCCTCGATGATGGGTTCTTGCTTCAAAGGTCTCACAGGCACCTCTTCGGGCGTTTGTTGGTGCACTTTTTGCATGTGTTCGACCCAATGACTCTTCTGGGCGATCCTTTTGGAGCAAATGTGACACTGATAAGCCTAAAAAAAATCAAAAAATTAATTTTTCACTCAAAAAATGAAGAAATTTCTTACCTCATCAGTATGAATTCTCTCATGTCTCTTCCGAATTGTCGCATTTTTGAACGTTTTGTGGCAGTAACGACAAATTCTTTCATCTGTCTCCTCCGAAAGAGCCTTTTCCTCGAATTCCTCAGTCATTTCCAACATTTTTTCGATTTTTGGAATGATTTATGGCGGATTTTGGTTTGTTGACAAAACACAGCTGACGTTGACAGGTCAATTGTTTACCGTATTCGACATGAAATCGAGATGATTGCTGAAAAAATTGAAGAAAATGCGGATTTAAGTGATTTAAAGCCGGAAATTCTAACAGAAGACGACGATGAAGTGCAATTAATTAAAGTTGAGAGAGTCGAAAATGCCCAAAATCATCAAAAAAGTGCCTTGCAAAGTATTATAAACCGTTTAAAAGCCTCGCATTCCACGTCAAACATTCCATCGGAAGCGAAAAATGACCCATTAAACATCCAAAAGTACTTTCCATGCCAAAAATGTAAGAAAATTCTCGCAACTGCCCAAGATCTGGTTCAACATTTGCGCTGCCATGACAAAAAATCGCCTTCGACGAAGATTTTCCGATGCAAAATCTGTTCAACGGAATTTTCGAAGCAAGTTTCGTTCGCTTCTCACATGAATCTCCATCGAGAAACGCTCAAAAATGAAGTTTCGACGCACAAATGTCCCGAATGCGGTGAAAGTTTTCGCAACAAAGGCAGTTTATGGAACCACAAAAAGGCGAAACACATGCCAGGTGTGCGAAAATGCAATATTTGTTGCAAAACTTTCGCCACAGAAACGGCTTTCAAGGAACATTTGCAGAAACATGAGGCGGCAGGACCAATTAAATGCGAAATTTGCCAAAAATCGTTCACGTTACAGGCTTCGTTGGTCACTCACATGCGACTTCATACCGGGGAATTGCCATTTTTGTGTGCGGAATGCGGAAAATCCTTCAATACGAAGAATCGGTTGCAGGAACATCTTCGGAGGCATCAAGGAGAGAGGAGATTTGAATGCAGCGTTTGCTTAAAAAGGTTTTTTGAGAAGTCGGATTTGAGGAAACATGAGTTTACGCATAGTGATGAGCAGAAACCTTATAGTTGTAAGTAATTTTTTGCCTTTTGAGACGTAAAAATTAATTTTTTTGACATTTTTTAGGCTATTATTGCGGAAAAAGCTTCATTATGAGCAGCACGTTGCAAATTCATATAAGGACCCATACAGGTAAAAGTCAATTTTGGTCGAATTTTCATCAAAAAAATTAATTTTTGTGATTTTTTCGGGGTTTTAGGTGAAAAACCGTACGCTTGTGAGTTCAAGGAGTTGTGTGAAAAGCGATTTGCGACACGATCTCAGATGAAAAGACATTTAAAGGTCCATACGGGACAATTTCCGAACGTTTTGAGGCACGGAAGATGACAAAATTTCCAAATGATGTTCGAAAAATGTCTCAAAATAAATCAAATTTTGACTTTTTTGAACATTTATTAGTAAATAATGCCTCGTGCTATCGTGAAAGCATCTAAAGATTCCATAAAGGAGGATTGAGGGAGTAATTTAGCCTTGCAAAAATCCAAAAATCAACATTTTTCTTATTCCGCTTGTCGAAGTCGTGCCAATCGTTGCGATAATTCGTCCTGTTCCTGCGAAACTTGTGTCGATGCGCCCAAAGTTGATGCCTGAGGACCTGCTGGCATCTCCATATTCAATTCCAAACCTGCTTCGTCGGCAACGCGTTGCATTAATTGCTCGACATCGCCTTGCGGCACGGAAGTTGTCGTCGTTTGTGACATCGTATTCTCCATATACGAACTTTGCACATCCAAATCTTCGAATTGTGTCTCGAATTTGTCCATCAGCGTCGAGATTTTTTCCAAATTCATGCCTTTCATCGCCGCATCCATGGCTTTTACGACGCCAGCCATCGATGTGGTGACCTAAAATGCGAAAAAAATTGTTTTTTTATGAGAATTTTATTTCAAGGTCACTTTACCTTTCGCGTTGTGAGGGCAGTTTGAACACGAGATGCAACTGCATCGACTCGCGCACTCATTCGCAAGTAATTCAAGGCTTGATTCTTCTGACGGATTGCATTTTCAGCGTGAATTCGGGCTACCTCGGCATTTCCCTTCTGGATTGCCTTTTTGGTTTTGGCGATTTCAGCTTTTTCCTCTTTTTCGCACTTTTTTGAGCTACGTTCAAGATCTTTCACAGCGAATTTCAGGTTGAAAAGATGTTCTAAAAAAACAGAAAATTAAAAAAATAATTAAATTTAATTAGAAAAGTTTCTTGGAATGAGTCATCCGATTGTCTGGGAGACGGAATTCCATCATAAAAACTCACTTTCCATCGCAGATGCCGACATTTTGTTCGATTTTTATGTTTTTTTGGTGAGATTTTGTTCAGCTTTTACGATTTTTATTCGATTTCAAAAGACTTTTGGTACTCTGATGGAATTTAATTGCGAAATTTCTGATAAAAATTTGTAGTCTGGTAAACAAAATGTTAATATTAGGTCATTACAATGTCAAAAAGTTACTCCATTCCTTCAAAATTTTAGTTTTTCTTAATTTTTCAACGATTTATGAGTAAAAACTAAAATAAATTTAAATTAAAATTGATAAAATTAATGAAAATTTTAAAAATTTCATGAAAAAAGTAAAAAATTCACCCGAATTTTGTAGAAAAATATTCATCGGGCATGTCAAGTAACAAAATTTAAAGTTGTACCATCCTTTGTGTCAATTGTGACACTTGAACACACACAAAAAACACAAAGGGCCAAAATCGGGTCTCCTTCTACTGCAAGTTTTTCTACATTTTTATGCATTTTATCATCAAAAGTTGCATTTTTGGACCAAAAATACATTCTACAGACACTTTTTCGAACAAACAATGGCCATAAATTGATGAAAAACGGAAAAAAGTATTAATTCAAGCCATTTTTGACACACATTTCAGTATGCAGTATTAGAAATCAATCTCCTTATTGCACTTCGATCCAACGGGAACAACGAAAAAAGGTAATTTTTGCTTGATTTTCGGTAATTTTTGATTTTGCGACTTGTTTTTCGTTGCAGAGGAAGCAAAATTTAAAGAGACAAAGACGACAATTAGCGGATTGTGGATTGTGTGAACCTGTTTTGCCCATAAAAGGAAGTGAACTGGTTTTATCGCGAACGATAGACGTGCGACAAGTTGATTTTTTGTCACTTTTTCGCGAATTTGGTGTGTGAAGGAGGCAGGACAACGACAAAAAAATGGGCTACGATCTGGAGCGGTTTCAGGGCGAAGTTGATATTGAGCTAATTTGTACGATATGTGAGTTTTTGAAGATTTTTATGAAGTTTTTGTGATTTTAAAGGCAATTTTTTCAGGTTCCGGCGTTCTTCAGGACCCAATGCAGGCAACGCCGTGCGAACATGCCTTTTGTCGCGTTTGTCTCGACGCCTGGATGCAACGACAGCCCACATGTCCCGTCGATCGCAACCCCATTTCCAGTGTCAATCTCCGTACGGTGCCACGAATCCTCCGCAACTTGCTTGCACGTCTCAATATCAAGTGTGATAACGAGCCCTACGGTTGCTCGGCGATCCTGAAGCTCGAATTGCTGGCGACGCACGTGCAAGAATGCGAATTTAACCCTAAAAAGCCGCTTCCGTGCGAAAAGGGATGCGGCTTAGTCATTCCAAAGGACGAATTAAAGGATCACAATTGTGTCAAGGAGCTCCGGTTGCTCGTCGAGACGCAACAACAGAAACTTTTCGACCTGAAATCCGAAGTTACGGACCAAAGTCGCACAATAAGCGATCTCATCAGGGAATTGACGCTCTTTAAAGACTTTATGCGGGCGATGCGCTTGCAAAATCCAACGATGCGAGCGATTGCCGACCAAATGGAACGCGATGAAGTCGTGAGATGGTGCAATTCGTTGGCACGGGCACGCGTTACAAGATGGGGCGGTATGATATCGACGCCAGATGATGCGTTGCAACTCATGATAAAACGCGCGCTGAGCGAATGCGGATGCCCGCCACACATTTTGGATGATCTCATGGAAAATTGTCACGAACGACGATGGCCACGAGGGTTGAGTTCCTTAGAAACGCGACAAAATAACAGGAGAATTTACGATAATTACGTTTGTCGAAGGATTCCAGGTAAAAAAAAAATATTTCTTCATTGAAAACCTGAAAAATTAAAAAAAATTTTTTTTTGAAGGAAAACAAGCCGTTTTGGTATTACATTGTGACAACACCCACATGAGCGACGACGTGATGGTTGAACCGGGTCTCGTAATGATTTTCGCCCATGGCATTGAATAAGGCAAAAAACGACTAAAAATTAGTCCGAAACATGTGATAAATGTTGGCAAAAAAAAAGAAATCAATCGCCCGGATCTCTCTCTTCTAGCGTGTAGAAAAAAAAAATTCCGAGGGCCAAAACTCGCTTTAATATTTTTTTTTTATTTAATTATGCCATGAAACGCTTTTTTATATTTAAAATAATTTAAAAAAAAATTTAAAGCACAAAAAATTATTTTTACAAAAATTTACTTTGCTTACACTTTAAAAGAAAAAATTAATTAAAATCAAAATTATTGTTAATTTCGTATTTTTTATCATTTTTTATACAAAAAACTAAAAAAATAAAATAAAATAAAATAAGAGGCCAATACAATAAAATTAAAAATGTTTTTTCATTTTCTCTTATTAAAGTTTTTTTTTCTGAAGAATTTATTTTTTTTTATATTTTTTTTTAAATTAAAATTAATTAATTTTTTTATTAATTTTTAAATTAAATTAATTTTTTTTAAATTTTATTTCTTTTAATTTTTTTATTTTTTATGTCAAATTTTCTAAAATATCATGTTTTTTTTTAATTTAAATTTTTTATTGAAATCAACTTAAGAATAATTTTTTCTAATAAGGCCGTTCCAAATTTTTTTAATTCCCAAAAATTTTAAAAATTTTTAATTTAAAAATTTAAAATTTTAAGTTAAAAATTTTAGTATTTTAATTTTTTCATTTAGGCAAATGATCTGAAATTTTTTTCAAAAAATTAAATTTTTAATTAAAGTCCGTTCAAAAGTAATTTTTTCTAATTTTTAATAAAAAAAATGTTTCAATTTTAAAACTAAAAAAAATTTTTTTATTTTCTAAAAGAAAAAACTGAAAAATGCCAAATTTTATGAAATTTTAAGAAAAATTTTTAATTAAAATTTGATTGGAAATGGGGCAGGGGACAAAAACATAAAAAAAAAATTGGAGCGGCCTAATTTATTAAAAAACTTCAATTTTCTCAAAATAAATAATTTCTTCAAAATTTTTTTTTGAATTTCTTTAAAATATTTACTTTACTTTGACCATGCCAAAATTTTTATAAAAAATGAAAATTTTAAAAATACTTGACTTTTGAAATTGTTTTTTTCGATAAAATTTGCATTTTTTTTTCAAAATTTTAAGAAAAATTTAAACTTTTCAATCAAAAATTAAAATTTTTTGAAAATATTTGACTTTTAAAATTATTTTCACGATAAAATTAATATTTTTTATTAGAAATTTGACCAAAAATTTAACACTTTCTTACCTTTTCGACATTCAAAATTAGATAACCTTCCTAAAAATTTCTCAAAAAACTAAAAAAAATTAAATTAAAACATTTTTAATAATTTTAACGTCCTAATTAATCATAAAATTATCTCTTTATTTCTCAAGCGGGGCATAATTTAGCAATTTTTCGATCAAATCAACGTGTCCAAGGAGCATTCGTCTGCAGCAATATCGTTTCAAGCCCAAAGCATCAAGGGCGTCACTAAAAAAAAGTTCAAAAAAATCTTAAAAAATATTTTTTTATTGGAAAAAAATTAAAGAAAGCTCACCCTTCTGTATATTCAGCTTGCAAAAGACCCAAATAAGCCTCCCATTTGTTGCCAATTACTTTTCCGCAAGTAAAACATCTCACGGGGATAATCATTTTCTGTGTTTTGTTTTGTTACGGCGGCGTGCGAAATTGTTTTTCTCGGATTTCTCCTCGGTTTTGATGATTTTTTGGTTTTTTCAGGTGGTTTGATGGCAATTTTTACGATAAAAAGTGATTTTTGCTGTTAAAAAGTCGATTTTTAATCGAAATTTGCGGGTTTTTCGGGATTTTCAAGGATTCGAGCCGAATGTTGTGTTGTTAGAAATGTCAAAAGTGACGTTTGGCAGTCGGCTTCGCTGTCACACGAGCGGGCATCTTTTCCAGCGCACATTTCACAGGTTCCATAAGTTTTGTGGGTATCATTAAGTTTCTGAAATTCTTGCATTTTTCCAGGATAAAAGCCGCGCAAAGTGTGCGAAAGCCCATTAAAAGCCCGCTGCGAGGTGAGTAGCGACGAAATGCGATAAAATGCCAAAACGAAACCGGCAATTTTGCGTCAAAACGGCGGAAAAGCTGTAGTCCTTCATTACCTCATTTCGCTCGTCGTCTCTTTTTTTCTCGCCCGTACCCGTACCCGTACCGCGTACACACACGACGACGTCGGTCTGAATTGAAGGAGCCTCGCCATTGACAGTTACGAGGCGCTTTTTTGGGGCATCATTGCGTTGCGAAAGTGTCGCGAGTGACGAGACGTAAACAAAAACAGTGCGCGACGACAAAAACTCGCGTTTTTCGGCATCGACGGAAAATTTCGGCGATTTTAAAGAATTTTTTTGGTCTCACATCCGTTCCCGAAAAGAACTTGTGACGACATCCCGTGTACGTCGTGCACGTATACGACACACAAAAATAAAAATACGTCATGAATTTTTCCCAAAATTAATTTTTTTTTTAATTCGGCAGTGATAAATCCACAAACCACTTCATGCATTGGACCGAGGAATGTCTAAGAGGAATGTTGCATTTATAAAGCCCGACGAACCGAGTTTCTTGCAAAAATTAAAACAACAGGCCGGCTACAAGGAAGGCCCCGATATCAATACAAAGCGACAAAAGGTGCAGGATTACGACGACAGCGACGAGGATTTCAGCGACAAAGAGGAGGAAAGTCCGCAAGTTGTTGTGCTGAAAGAGGGAGATCTCACCGCGGAACAAGCAGACGTTGAAAAGAAACGCATCGAACTTGGTAAGTCATGAAAAAATTTTGACTTTGGAATTTTTAATGAAAAAAAATTTTTTTTTTATAGAGGAAAGTCAGAAAAAAGCAGATTTAACGGAACGGGTGATTTTTAAAGCAAAATCGAAAGGAGGTGAAATCAAAGAAAAATCGAAGAAAGAGAAAAAGGCAGAAAAAGCCGCCAAAAGTAAATTGTCATTTAACGACGAGGACGAAGAGGAAGAAGAAGGTAGGCAGAAATTTAATTTAATTTTTTAAATTTGAAGTTTTTGTGCCTTGAACGTAAGGAAAAGTTAATTTGTTGACGTTGTGCGATGATTTGTGGGAGTTTTATGTAAAAATTTTTGTTTTAAAAAAAGTTTTAAGTGAAATTGGGACGAGAGTGCTTAATTTTTTGAATGGAATATGTCCTCGAGCAATATATTTTTAAATTTTTTGGAGTTTTGTGGATCAGTTTTTAGACTTTTTGGAAGATTTTTAATGAAAAATAACTTTTTTCTGAAGTTTTTAGTGTCTTAGGAGTAAAGTTAGGGTAATTAAATTTAAATTTTTGATGACAATTTTTAAAATTTTTTCTTTAAATAAGATATTTTGGGATTTTTAATGCTATCAAAGGTAAATTTTTACCTAAATTTGAGTTTTAGAATTAAATTAAATTTTTAGAAAATAAATTTGTTCATTGAATCTTCACCAAAATCATTTTTTCTGCGAAATTTTCAATATTAAAGATCAAAAATAATTGTTTTTAATATTAAAACTCGATATTTGTGCCTGAAATTACCTTTTAGTAAGGCATCAATTGTCATAGAGGCGAAATTTCATCATTTCTTTTTAAAAAAAAATATTTTTTTAAGAAATTAATTCCAAATTAGGAGTTTAAACAAAAAATTTTTATCCATTTAAAATTTTTTTAGCTTAATTTTTATATTTTGAAGCCTTAGTTTGTCATTTTAACATCTAATTCAATTGAATTTGGATCATTTTCAGTCTAAATTTGCAATTTCTCTAGGCATTGAGTGTTCTAAAAAATTTTTTTACTTAGAAATTTCGATTTTTAAACCTCAAGCAGTAATTTTTTAAAATTTTTGAATTCAAAATGAACAATTTTTCAATTTTTTATGATCAATAATCCAATTTTGGTCTATTTTACTAAATTTTTGAATCCAAATCAAGTGATTCTTGAATGAAAAGTGCTAATTTTTTAATAATTTGCATAAAAAACTTTCTCTTCGGATCCAATTGAGGCAATTTTCGTACTCTATACGATCAGAAGTTGCTTATTGTTTGTAAGTTAAGTCATTAGAAGAGAAAATTTATTCAGTTCTGACCAATATTTAATATTTTTTATTACCTAAAGTGATCTTTTGTGGTCAATTTTAAACTTTAAGGTCTTCTAAAGTAAATTTTTAAAGAAAATCTCGCCTTTGTGATAGTCTTTAATTGAATTTAGTTCAAAATTTTAATGAAATTTGATCAAAAATCGATAAAATTTTAAATTTTTGTACCAAAAAAGATCCTGAGACCTCATTAACTGCATAAAAATTACCTTCGATCACTCAAATCATGAAAATTTTCCCAAACTTCGCATTAAAATTTAATATTTTTTTCCACTAATCACCCACATACATGCAAAAAATGGGCACAACTGCATCACAATTACGTCATCGACACTTTCTCACACCACACATACTCAAAAATTTCCCTCGAAGAACAAAGAATCGCCTCATTAAGCAAAAGCACATTATGTACATCGAAGCATTTTGATTTGACATGCACCCACTTTCTGCATCAGTCAGCGATTCCTCTCTCTCCGCCAAGTCTTGTTCCCGTTTTTCGCAGTTGCAGCGCCGCTGCCGAGTACATAAGTGACGTTGGTGTCGTTTTATGTGCACATAAGCGCTCTTTATGTACTATCGGATTACAATTCGTTATATAACCAACGGGGCTTTTGTTCGTTTGTGTGTGTGGCGCGCGGTGGTTTTTATTTATTTATGTGTCACAGAGTGCGAATTAAATTGGCAAAGTACATTATGTACACCGATTATTATCTATTTACTTGGTTTTTGGTCGTCGCAAATTCATGGCGAGCCTTGATGAAATCGATTTTTCGCTTTAAAATGAAATTTTGCAACGATCCTTAACCTAAAATTTCGATTTTTTGATGAATTTGACCGAAATTCTTGCGGAAAAAGGTCAATCGTGAAAATTTCACAGCGATCACGATCGTTTTTTCGCTCACTTTCGTCCTACTTTTACTTTGCACAAGTGAGTGATGCGAAAAATTTCATCTCCGTTACTTGCAAATTTTTCATCGAGATCATTTCGAAGTCAGATCAAGACCAAAAAAGACCCAAGACGAGATGATCAGTCATCCTGAAGTTCCAAAAGATGCGGAAAAAAATTTAAATTCGAATGTCATAAAAATAGCCTAGACTCGGGCCAAACCATTATTGTAAAAAATTTTCAAACACAACGAAAAAGGGGACGTCGTCAAAATCAAACAAGCAATCACAGAGGTACACACAAACACACACACACACCACGAACGCTGCTGCTGCCTGCTTGCCGAGTTCTGACGACGACGATGAAGTGACTGTGTGCCTGTCATTCGTTACGTTACCTCTTCAGTTTTCTTCTGTTTTTTTTTGTTTCTTGAGATTTTTTGCGTTTTTTGGAATTCCTGAAATTAGAAAAAAAAATAATTAAAATTTTAATTGATTTAAATTATTTTATTGATTAAAAATAAATTAAATTATAGGAATTTTCAAAATTAATTTTCTTTAAATTTTTAATTAAATTTAATTTTTTAATTTTTTTTTTTTTTTTTAATTTAATTATTAAAAATTATTTTTTTATTAAATTTATTTTTAATTTTATTAAAATTATTTTTAAATAATTAAATTTAATTAAGTTAAATAATTTAAATAAAATTATTTTTAAATAATAAAATTTAATTTAATTAAAAAATTTAAATTAAATTATTTTTAAAATAATTTTCTTAAAATTTAATTTATTTTTTTTAAAAATTTTAATTCAATTAATTTTTTAAAAATTATTTTTAAATAATTAAATTTTTTTAATTTAAAAAATTGTTTAAATTAAATTATTTAAAATTAATTTAAAAAATTAATTAATTAATTAAAAAAAAATAATTTAATTTAAATTATTTTAATTAAATTATTTTAATAAAATTTAATTATTTTTTAATTTAATTTTAATTTAAATGAAATTAAATTTTCAAAAATAAAAAAATTAAATTTTTCAAGATTTTTCCACTAATTAAATTTAATTGTTGGGAAAATTGCACGTACGCGACTCAATTGATGACGTTGCTTGACGTAAAGTTCCCATTAAAAAACAAAGAATATAACGGATGATGATGTGGCTAGAATTTGTTTTGTCTTCTGAGAAATTTAAAGATTTTTTCATCTCTCGCAGGAATTTTGCGTCGAATTTACAAAAAATGACTCATCGTTGCAACATTTTTTTTCGCAAACATGCAAATTTTAAAGCGAAAAAGCGATATCTAGGACATTCAACCAGATTTTTGTTAGAAAAAATCGTGTTTTTTTGTACATTCACTTTGCTTCTATTTGAAGGCTACCGACGAATTTGGTCATTGAACTTTGTGTGATTGGTGCTTCGGTTCAGTAATTTTTTCTTAAAAAATTTTTGTTTATTTTTTCGCATCTTGCAAGAAAATTTGTTCCAAGAATTTTTCCCGTAGAATTTAGAGTTGTTGCTATGTTTCCCCCCAAGTATTGTCGCAGTAGGTATCGAGTGTAGAACGAAGAAGAAGTAGGCATATGGTCACGAAAGACGATGATGATGATGATGATGCTGAGGGCATGCTTTTGAATTACCGCCGAGATTGCCACTCAAACGTTTGTGCGGGAACTCAGAGCGAAATCTCTCTTCTTCTAACACACACTCAAATGCGAGGCGAACGGTAAATTTGATTTGTTTGTGTTGGTGAGAGCGAGAACTGTCAATGTCGAGGAAATTTGTGAGAGTTTGTTTGTTGTCAAGGTTAGGGTGAACAAGAATTTTTAGAATTTTCGTGAAACAATTTTTTAAAATTTTTTTCATCAAATTTAAAAAAAATTAATTTTTTTCATTTAGAAATTAATTTTCAAGAAATTTAAAATCAAAATTACAAAAATCTAATTTACGGCGCGGAAGTTTGAATAAAATGTTTAATTTGAAAAATATTAAAAAAGTTTCGAATTTTTCGACGAAAAATGCAAATTTTATAAAAATTGGAAAATACGACGTCGTATAAATTTTATAGTTAAGATTTTTTGTTTTAATTTTTAAAAAATATTTTTAAAAATTTCCATATAAATTTGAGTTAATTTTTAACAATTTTTCTTGAAAAGGGGGGGGGGAGTATTTTTCTAAAAAGTACGTCGTAAATTAGGGGGGGTCTTTAAATTCCGACGGTTTCCGATTATAGGGGGGGTGGGGGTCAAAAAATGTCCCTTTTTATCCGACGCCGTAAATGGATGGCGCCTAAGTTGAAAACTGAATTTCACAAGTTTTAAAAAAAAATTATTTTAATTTTGGAAAATATTCGAATTTAGTCAAAATGTAACAAAAATAACCTTAAAGCTAATATTTAAAGCAAAAAAAAAAAATCAATTTTGGGTCAAACATGAAATTTTTATGAAAATTCAATTCTTTCCTTTAGCAAAAATTTAAATCTAAAGTTTTCTAAAAAAAAGAGATTAAAATATTAAAAGTAACGAACAATGTTTCATTTGAAATTTTATGAAAAATTGTGACATGTGTCAAGTGTCAAAAATTTTTAAAGATTTGAATATTGATTTCTGAGGAATTTTCTAAAGTTTTTTTTTATTTTTTGTTGTTTTAATTACAAATATCAAAGTTAAGTTACGCTGATGGAAAATTGATGTTTGACAAAAAAATTGACAGCTGTCAAATATCAATAATTTTTTATAATTTTTTTATAATTTCTGTAAAAATATTTTTTCAAAAAGTCTAAAAAATCATTATAATTAAATTTTTTTAATAAATTCAGAAATTTTTTAAAATTAAAAATAAAATAAGTAAAAACCTCAAAAAATTAGAAAATTTCATGTTCACCCTACTCTGAACTGTCAAACGCATTTCTCTCTCCCTCTCTTCCGTGTATCGCAAGCATTTTGTGAAAATCGTGGCAGATGTTAAACACACGAGTGAATGAAGTGTTTAGTGTGTGTGGAGTGCTATATCGATGCAGAAGCAAATAGTAATCAACAACAAATAAAAAAAAAGTTTAAAGAGCATTCGGGATCGCACAAAAAATGCTTCGAACGCGCAAAATGTGAATCGCAAAATCGCGCGTTTCTCTCGGTGAAAAGCAAAATCCTTCGACGTGAACCTGCAAAAAATTGCAAAAAAAAAACAGTTTCAGGGTAAATAAATAAATAAAAGTTTGGCATGCATGTTTCCCTCTGTGTGTGCATGTACCTTCCGTGCCCGTACATCTCGTCTCGTATGACGTCGTGCAGCAGTGTGAGAGCAAAAAAAAAAAAGTTTTTTATTGAAGCACAGTGCCCGAATGTTGTTGTTCCTATTCTACACTCTTTGGTAGAAATAAAGAGGTTTCGCTTGCTTCGCTGTGGGGCAACGCCATGCCTATCACTGAAAATTCCAATATGGCTGACGAATTATTGCGGACAAAATTTTTTAATGTTTTTCCAACTAATTGCATGAAATTTGGGGATTTTCACGGCAAATTCGGCGACACACCGCAAAATCGTCGTCTCTCTCGCTACAGCAACACATTCACATGTGTGCTGCTCGTTTGTTTGTGTTCGAGCCGGCACATTAATTGCCATTCAGTTTCGAATGTTTTTATTTATTTTAATTTTTTTTTCATTGAAAATTTAATTTTTTTTTTGAATTTTTATTAAAAAAAATAATTTAAAAAAAAAATTCCTTTAAAAAAAATGATAAAAAAATCTCATTCACACAAAACTCATGAAAGTAACACACTCGCATACGTGAGTCGACGAAATGAATGAAAAAGCAAACGAAATGTAAATTAATATTTGTCTCGCATGTGTGTGAGGGAACAACACAACACCGACGACAAAAAGCGTAAATCAGCTGATATTTTGCTCGTGCACAAGAAAAAACGAGTTGCGAGACGCGTCAAGTGTAAAAGTGCATCCAAAATGGGATAAATTAGCGGAAAATGGCTCAAATGTTGACGTAATGAGGACAACGTTTAACGAAAAGTGTGACGAAAAATCGATAAAATGTGAAAAGTTGACCGAAATTTATGATGGCAAAGTGATAAAAGGTTCAAATTCGGTTAAAAAAATTTTATTTTTTCAAAATTTTTCGTGAAAAAGCCAAATTTTTTAAAAATTGAAGATATGAAGGACTTTTAAGATAAAATTATGAATAAAAATCAATTGAAATGCTAAAAATTAGTGAAAAAAAAAATAAATTAACAAAAAAAAAAATGGATAAATTTAACAAGTCAATCATTTTTAACGGGATTTCTTGACATAAAATGTTTGAAATTTCACGAATTTTGAGAAAAATTTCGATTTTCGAAAGATTTTGAGGATCTTTTGTTTATTTTAGTGACTTTTGAAGAAATGGCAAGGTTTAAGAATACAAAAATCCTCATTTTTAAGCTTTTGAGCTTCAAAAATTAACAAAATTTCAAAAATAATGATCAAAAATTTTTCTACAAAAGAATTTTTTTTGTCAAAAAATGATTCTGGGGACTTACAAATTTAAATTTTTATTAATTATTTCAAGTCCTGCAACTACAAATTTATTTTGAAAAATTTTTATTTTTGTGACTTTAAGGCAAAATTTTAGTCAAAATTATTTTTTAAATTTTTTTTAAATTTTTTTAAATTTAAAAAAAAATTTTTTTTTAAATTTTATTTTTTTTTAATTTTTTTTTAATTTTTAATTTTTTTTTTAATTTTTCAAAATTTTTTAAAATTTTTAATTTTTTTTTTTAAATTTAAAAATTTTTTTTTTTTAATTTCTTAGAATTAATTTTCGTTAATTTGAGTTAAAAATTCTTAATTTAGGTATTTCATTTATTTTTTTTTATTTTTCGCGATTTTCAAACGAAAATTTTAACAATTTAAGTTTTGAAAGTAATTATAGGATCAAATTTTACATTTTTCGAGTCTCAAATGGCTATAAAATGTAAAAAGTGAACGTCAAAATTCAATAATGGAACTTTAAAATAAAAACTTAAGCAATTTTTTTTTAAAAAAGTTAAAAATTTGAACAAAAAAAGGTAAAATATTCACATTTTTAAGCCTTTTGACTCTAAAAACAGACAAATTTCTCATTAAAATCTTAAAAACAAGAAAAGTTTAACCAAAAATTTTGAAGAAAAATTAAACAAAATATTAATCTGAGGACTTTTGAGCTACAAATTTGTCATTTTTAGTCATTTAACATCAAAACATGTCAAAAAATCTACAATTTTCAGCACAGAACCAACTTTGCCATTAAAATAATGTAAAAATCCATAAAATTCGAGTCCAATGAAGCACATCAGTCACTCCTCTGAACTCGAAACCCACAAAAGCTCGGCATATTTCACGGATTTCTTCATCCACGCAGTTTTTTCGAGACACTGAACTGTTTTTTTTTATTCCATCCGTACTATTCAAACCACATAACAGTAATAACTAAGCTAGTTTCTATTTTTTTTTCTTCTTACTTTTCTTTTTTTTTTTTTTTTGCTTTTCTGTTCTTCTTCGTTTCTTTCGACTCGACCGACGAGCGACGTCTGTTATCGTGTAACTGTAATTTTTTCCTCTTCTGCATCGCGTCGTCGTCACTTCAATTCTATGAATAACTCTGAAAAAATTCACAGAAAAGAAAATTTTCGAAAATAGAATGAAAGTTGGCTCGAAAATCCTGATTGCACGAATTTTACGAGAAAATTATTATTTTTTGACTTTTACATGATTTTCAGTACATAATGTACCTAATTGAAAATCGTTCATGTGTCGTTGTGTGTGTCACCCATGCGAGTAAATACATAAAATATAATGCGTTGTCGATGACAGCGACCGAACAGAGGCAGAATCTCTCTGAAAATAGCATAACTCAATATAGGGGGCAGCACTTACCAGCAGCTCCTGCACTGTTTTGTTCGGAAAAAATGATTTAATTTTTGTTTTTTTTTGTGTCATTTCAGATCAATAGACGTGATTTATCGATCGCACACACACAAACACCCCCAACATGGCTGATGACAAAGTTGTTGGTGACACCGCAACGGACCCTGCTGGCGATACGGAGCTCAAAAAGCCCGAAAATCTCGACAAAAGTGACGAAATTAAGGCAAACGGCGATGTAAATGGCATCACCGAAGTGCCGGAAACCAAAATTGACGAGCCCATGGAAGTAGATGACGACGAACAACCCGAAATTAGTACGTGTGACGTGGAAAAAGACACCCCGAAAGACTCCGAGGACCTTGCTGAAGCGAAAAATGATGATCCCTTGGCAGCAACAGGCGACGATCCGGTAAAGGAGTCTTCCGCATCCGAGTCAATGGATGCCGATTCGAGTCAGGACGCAAAAACAGCGGAAAATGGCAAAGTTAA
This sequence comes from Culicoides brevitarsis, assembly GCF_036172545.1. Classification (NCBI taxonomy): domain Eukaryota; kingdom Metazoa; phylum Arthropoda; class Insecta; order Diptera; family Ceratopogonidae; genus Culicoides; species Culicoides brevitarsis. Next base: position 33,906,966 of record NC_087086.1, on the reverse strand, counting down.
AAGTACAAATGGAAGCGAAGAAGTGATTCACAGCATCGATTCCGACTCCGAAGAGGAGGATGAGGACGAAATGGAGGCAATGGAAGTCGATGGACGTGTGCCAAATGGCGCCGGAACGCACGAAGACGACGACAAACCAGTCAGTATTGGATCCGACAGCTCCGAGAGCGAAAGCGAAGAAAGTAGTCGACAATCGTCGTCGCTAAATCGCGCAAAAACCACAAACGGAGACAGTAATGACGTCACCGAGATCCTTTCGGACAAGGAAGAGGACTGCGTTTTGGTCGAAGAATCGAAACCCACGTCTACCAATCGACGTAAAAGTAATTTGAATGTGCGTCGCTTCGGGGGTTACGATCAAAATGACGACTCGATGGAGGAGGATCCGCTAAATACGAGCAATAATGTTCTCACAGCGAGTTCGGCAAGTTCGTCGCCGGTTGCGTTCCAAAAAACGACACGAGAACCGCCTCCATTGGTGATGGTCGACACAAATTCGCTGATGAAGAACAAATTGCCGTCAGCAGTTCCGGCACAAGGCACGTATCCCTTAAGAACGAGTGGCGGCGCCAACGTCACGCCCATCGCGAAACAGTCAAACGCGAATAATCAGCTGCTGCCTGCCTTGACAGACGACATGTTTGTGTTGGAAGCTCCGTCGTTCATCGTTCCTTACATCTACGAGAAACCTCCCGCTGACCCGTTGAAGGAAGTTGTCGCGAAAATCGCGAAAGAGGTCGAAGCGGAACGCGAAGCCGAAAATCCAAGTGCCAAAGACGAAGACGAGATCGAACGGGCGAAACGACTGTTGGAGGAGGAGGCGGAACGCGAAAAGAAACGCTCGAAACGCAAGGAATCGAAGCGCAAGCAACAAGATGACGACGACTGGGACGAGCTGGATACCTCGGATGAGGATGACGAGAGCGACGGCGAAGGCGGCAAGACAAAAGTCCTCATCAAAGACGTCGAAAATGACATTTCGCTCATCAAGGAGCACATTATCACGCCGGAAAGTGTCAAAGACGCCATCATTAATGCCGGCGCGAAGAAAGATGACTTTTTCCAGAGTCCGCTGGGGAAATTCTTCATGGGCATCGGAGTGAATCTCGTACAGGAACACGTGCAAAAGGACTTGCTGCGACAACAGAAGCGAAAATGCGAACGCGAAGGCAATCATCCTTCCGCATCGACGCAAATGGCGATCAATTCGCTCATGAAAAACCTGGATGCGAGCAAGGAAAATAATGCGCCCTTCAAATTCGAGCTGAAACGATGCGAATATTGCAATTTCAAGTCGGAATCGGGTTTGGCGATGGCGCATCATTACGAGACGCCGCATCACAAGAACAACCAGCATCGTTGTAACTTTTGCGAATTTGAGTGTAAGGCAGCGCACGAGATTCTGTATCACATGGAGGCAGTGCATAACATCAAGGGACGCATTGAGAAGCCTGTGAGTTATCATCAGTGTCCGAATTGCTTGTTCGAGGACAATGGCAAGAGCAAGTTGGCGCGACATGCGTTGGCTTGTGTGAAGAAATTCAAGCCAGACTCGAATTTGGCACCGCCGCTGGATTGGGAGCCGCCAGCGAAGATACCGAAAATTAAGCCGAAACATGGGTTGGTTGGCACGGCGACGGCATATCAGATGGCAGCGCAACAGCAACAGGCGCAGTTGTTGGCGCAGCAACAGAAGGCGGCAGCTGCAGCGGGTAAGAGTTTTATTTTAATTTTAATTTTTTTGAAAATTTATTTATTTTAAAATTTTTTTTTTCTGAAAAAATTTTTAAATTTAAATATTTTTTTTTTTTTTAAAATTTTATTTAATTTAAATTAAAATTAATTTAAAATTAATTAAATTAAATTTAATTGAATTAAATTAAATTAAAAAAAAATAATTAATTATTTAAATTTTTACAATTTAATTTAAATATTTTTTTTGTATTTGATTAAAAGATCATAAAATTTTATACTTTTTTATATTAATTTTTAAAATAAAATTTCGTTCAATTTTTCTATAAAATTTTAATATTTTTTGTCATTTTATTATTTTTCTTGAATTTTGTATTTTTTTAAATTTCTTTAAAAATTCAAAATCTTATTTGTTGAATTTTAATTAATTTTTAAATTTAAATAATTTATTTTTTTTAATTATTATTTATATTATTTATTTTAATTTTAAATATTTTTTAGCACAGTTTTTGCTTACATTTTTTTTAATTTTCGGAAAATTTTAATTAATTTTTTATTTTACAAAAATAAAATTTAAAATAAAAAAATAATTTTCACATATTTTGAATAAAATTTTAAATTTAATTAATGCTGAATTAATTCAAAATATTTTTATAAATTTTTTAAAGCTATTTTTTATTAAAAAAAAAAATAAAATTAAATTTAAAAAATAATTTAAAATTTTTCAGAAATTAAAGAAGCAATTCAAAAAAAAATATATTAAAAATCAACAAATATTTTTCAAATATTTTTTTTATTTTTCCTTGAATTTTTTTTTTCATTTCATAATTAATTTAAAAATTTATTTGTTGAATTTCAATTAATTCAATTTAATTTTTAAATATTATTTATTTTAAGTTTAAATATTTTCAACTAATATTTTTGGTTTATTTTTTTTTTAATTTTTGGAAAATTTTAAATTAATGTTTTATTTTTCAAAAATTAAAATTTTTTGCAAATTTAAAAAAAAATTCACTCAATTGTTAAATTATTTTTAAAAAAAATTATTAAATTTAATTTTTTTTTTTTTTGAATAAAAAAAATAACAAAAAAAATCATGAAAACTAACTTACATTTTTTTCTCTTTTTTTTAGCTGCTCAACAGCGAAATGCCGCAATCGCTGCTGCAATGCGCGGACAAACAGGCAGAGGACGCCCGAACAGCGTAACAAACAAAACGTCTCAAGGCACGGTATTACGCGGGCAACCAAACGCCAATTCGCCGTACGCCATGACAATGAGTCGCATGAGTGGCGGCTTCCCATCGGGCAACAACATGGCAAGTTTGCAGTATATCCAACAGGCGGTGAATCGCAGCAAACACAATCAACAACAACAACCAAGTATCTCAATTACACCCGTACCACGTCAATCAAGTGCTTCGTCGTCGTCATCGGGCGCCCATGGAGCCTTCAATCCGGCATCTGTTGCGGCAACGACAAAAATTCCCGCTGGCGTTGCGCCCGGCATGAAACCCGGACAAAATCCCAATTCCACAAACAAAACGTCGTTCGTCATCTGCGAGATTTGCGACGGGTACATTAAGGATTTGGATCAACTGAGGAACCATATGCAATGGATTCACAAAGTTAAGGTGAGATTTTTGTCGATAATTCTCAAAAAAATAAAAAAAAAATTAATTTTACGATTTTTTGATTTTAGATCCATCCAAAAATGATTTACAACAGACCACCATTGAATTGTCAGAAATGTCAATATCGCTTCTTTACGGATCAGGGACTCGAACGTCACTTGCTCGGTTCTCACGGGCTCGTCACGAGCTCCATGCAGGATGCAGCTAACAAGGGCAAAGATGCAGGACGTTGTCCCGTGTGTGGAAGAGTAAGTTTTCCTAATTTTTTCGTATTTTTCACCTTTTCTAACGAAAAAAAATTTTTTTTAGGTTTACCAATGGAAGTTACTTAACCACGTGTCACGCGATCACAATATGACACTAAAACCGGCGCATCTCTCGTACAAATGCACCGTTTGCACGGCAACCTTTGGCATGTACAAGCAATTCGAGAGTCACGTGTATTCGGCACACAGCACCGTCGCCAAGAAACAAATGGACAAGAACAAGGGCAGCGGACAAGGCAGCAGCGGAGGCGGTTCGTCGAGTAGTTCGTTGTTGAAGCCGCTCAAAATTAACGATGAGATTACGATTATTCCGCAACCGTCGAAGCCGACAATTTCCAATACGCGACCCATTGAAATTGAATGATCAGGTGACACGTAGAGCCGTTAGAGATCGAACAAAAATGGTGAGTTTTGAAAAAAAAATTTTTTTTCTGAAAATAAAAAAAAATGATTATTTTTAATTTAAAATTAATTTTAAAAATTAATTTTTTTTGAATAAAAATATAAATTAAAATTAAATAAATTTAATAATTTTTTTTTTAATTTTTTCATTAAAAAATAATTAATTTTAATTAAAATTTTTATTTAAAAATTAAAATATTTTTTTTAAAGAAAATTAATTTAAATAATTAATTAATTAGTTATAAAAAATACAGGGTGTCCCATCCAAATTTGGTCCACCGTTTTTCGCGGTTTTTCGCAGTTTTTCGCAGTTTTACTCTGTTTTAAAAAAAAAAATAACCGTTTCTTCCTGTTTTAAAAAAAGTAGTTTTTCTCTGTTTTGCTCAGTTTTCCTCAATTTTTGCTGATTTATCCCTGTTTATTGCAGTTTGTTAATTTCATTCCGTTTTTCGCAGTTTTGTAATGTTTCCATAGGTTTATTAACGTTTACTGAAGTTTTAAAGAAAAATTTTTTTTCACACTTTTTCTCAGCAAAACTTTGGATTAAAGGTATAATTTTGTATAATTAAGACAAAAAATAAGCATTAAAAATAAAAATTTTCACATTTTTTAGACTTTTTGGAAGTTTTTTCTCTTTTCAGTGATGCATATTCTGTGAAAACATGCAAATGCCATAATATTTCCAAAATAAGTATATTTTTTGCGAAATTACGAAACTTCTGAGTGTTTTATGCAATTAAATTGAAAAAAATTTTTCTTTAAAACTGCATTTAATAAATTTTATAAATTAACAAATGCGATTTTATACTGTTTTTATTTAAAAACGGCAAAAACTAAAACAGCAGAAAACCGCACAAAACTGATTTTTTAATTTTAATTAATTATTTATTAATTATTAATTATTTTTAATTAATTAATTTAAATTTTTTAAAATTAATTTTTTTTATAAATGTTCTTATTTTTTTTTTTCAAACAAAATAATAAAATAATTTTTCTTAATCTTTTTTTCAGAGGACATCAAAAAATGTTAACCTACAAACAACCCCGTTTAATTTTTATTTTAATGTGTAAAAAAAATCTGTAAATTTTTGAGAAAATAATCAATCAACAACACGAATTATGAAAGCAAACAAAAAGTTCCTCAATTTTTGAAAGTGAAATTTTCTTTTATAAAAAAAACTTTGTGAAGCAGGGACGAAGACGCAAATAAAACATCTTTCTAAAAAAAAACAAACAAGAAAATATTAATAAAATTAAGTACTAATAAAGAAAAAAAAGTAAAAAAAGCAACAACCGCATGCACAGCTCTTGTAAAATAAATAGATGAATAATTTTTAGTAATACAAACATTCAAAAAAATAAATAAAATAACAAAAAAAAACGTAATTTATATTATTTAAAGATAAAAAGCAGTTTAATGATGGTTAAAATATATTATTATTATTATTACTAAAGGTATGAAAAAAATAATAAAATAGTTAGAGAAACAATAAAAAATAAATAAAAAAAACGACAAAGTAGACAAAATAGTGACTCTTTAGATTTTTAGCCAGTAAGAAGGGAGCTCGTCGAGTTTGTTTGTTCAAACAACTCAAAAAAATTTAAAAAAAATTAAAAATAACAAAAAAGTAAATAAAATCCTGTAACATATAAGTAATATGGACAACTTCTTAATTTGTAAGGAAATATTTTTATGACGATCAAACACAAGAATATTCATAAATTAATGAGAGAAACAAAAAAAAACAGTAAAATAGTGGAGAAATTAATTAAATGATAAAATAAAAAATAAAGAGTAAAAATGAAATTAAATACAAAATATTTGTTTGTTTTTAATTTTTGTAAACTTTTAACTTTTAAAGCTAAAAATTAATTTTGATATCTTGAAGTGATTAAATAATTTTTTTATTACGGGTAAGTATTTATTTTTTTTTTTGAATTTAATAAATATCTAAAAATTGGTAAAAATATTATTTTTTCTAAATTTTAAAATTTTTAAAGGAAAAAAAAATTAAAATAATTGAAAAATAATTAGAATTTTTTTTAAAGCTTTTTAACTGAAATTAATTCCTCAAAATAAAATGAAAAAAAATAAATGTATTTTTAAATTTTGTTTAGATTCAAAATTTTCAAAAAAAATTAATAAAAAATATTTAAAGGTATAATTAAATATTTTCATAAAATAAAATTATTTTTTTCATAATAATAATTATTTTTTTGAATTTTCTTTTAAATATATTTTTTCAAAAAAAAAAAAAATAATAAAAATATAAAATAAAAAAATAATAATAAAATATAATAAATAAATTAAAAAATTTTTTTTGAATCTAATTTCAAGCTTGAAGGAAAATTTAAAACAAAATCATTAAAAAAATAAGAAAATAATTTTATTTAAATAAAAATTATAAATTTATTTAGAAAAACGTAAAATAATTTTGGTTCACTGATCGGGCTTTTTTCGTATGTACGTGAGTATTCCATTGAATTCTTTTTTTTTTTTAAATTTTTTGTTAATTTAACCGTAGAATCCACGTCCATATCCACCGTATCCGCCAAATCCTCTTCCGTATCCTCCATAACCTCCGAAACCTCTTCCATAGCCGCCATATCCTCCAAAGCCTCGGCCATAGCCTCCATACCCTCCGAAACCTCTTCCGTATCCGCCGTATCCATGATGAGCGGTTTCAGCTCCTTCCAAATCGGTATCCAAATTTACAAATTCTACATCTTGCGTTTCTGGTTGAATAGCGGCTTGAACGGTTTCGCCAGCTGGAAGAGCGTAGGAAATGGCAACAAAGGCACAGAGGACAAAAATTTCCTAAAAAAAAATTATTTAATTAATTTTTTTTATTTTTTTTAATGTTTTAAACTTTTTTTTATTTAAAAATAAATAAATTAATTTAAATAAATTAAAAAATTAAATTAAATAAATTTTTATTTTTTTTTTTAATTTAAAATTTTTTTTTTCACTTTATTTTTTTTCAAATCCTTACTTTGAACATTTTTAAATTTTTTTAAATATTTTTTTCTTTCACAGAGTATTTAACAATTGAACGTTTTTGCTACAACTGACTTCTTACGAAGCTTTGTCTGCTTTATATACGTCTCTCAGAACAATTCTGACACGAATATCGCAACAAAAAAGATAAACAACTTATTTTACGTATGAAATTCGATGCCTTAACGCGGTGTGCTGTGTCATTATTGTTGCTATTTATTATTTTTTAGGCATTAGCTTTTGTGGTTACAAGTTCAGGTGATTCACCTGCGAAATTGATTCTTGTCTTGTTATTGTAATAAATAAAAAAATAAATATAAAAAACATGGAAAGATACCAAAAATCTCCATCCAAGAATTTATTAAAGAAATTTTTTGGGATTTCCGAAAAAAAATCGTGTATGGGCCCATAACCTGTTAAATTTTTCAAGGTCACCTTTCTTCGTTTTTTGCCCTTTAATGATCGTTTTTTCTTAAATTTTTAAAATTCATTCAAGAAATCAAGAAAACTGACCTCCGATAAACGAAAAAAATACAAAGTTCATAGTCACTTGGGACCATAACCTGTTTCGACGTAATTCCCAGAATTTTTTGCTTCCTCTTTTCTTTCATCTAGATTTGACTGGACAATCGTTACTTCCAAAATTAATCAGCAACTTGTTATTTAAAATAAAAACTGTTTACTTTTTTGTTTTTGTTTTTTTTTCTTCTTACAAACCGGTCCCTCAGCAAAAGCCGCATCACGTAAGTTAATAACTTCGAGAAATATTTAAAATAAAAAAATCGTTACAAAAGATGAAGGCGGCTTGCAAATTATTTTTTTTTTACAACAATGCAAGAAATGTTGAGGTGACTTTGCGAATCTCCTCGAAGGTCATTCACTTTGCAAAATTTTCAATGTCAAAACATTTGATCCTTAGACTCGGGGCGATTAACGTTGCAATTGATGACTTACAGGAAACATTTCTTTATTACAACGGAACTAATTTTTTTTTCTAATTTTATGCTAAATTATTAGCTTGACGTCCTAGATTTCATCTTGAATCATCCCATTTTTCATATTTATTTACTTAGAAGCGTTAATCTTGACAAATGATGTAAACCACGGAATCGAGCCTTTTACTGACCTTGTAATGTTGTCAAGCTCACCGGATGAAATTGATCGTAAAGAGCTTTGTGGTTTTGGAAATTCCAGATGAAAAAAAAGATCTATGTTAATTTGTTGCTTCGTCGGCGATTCACGAGATGACGGATCGAATGACAAGTGTGAAATTCTTTTGCGATTTATTCTGTGGCCTCAGGAGATTCTTTAATTAAATTTTTTTTTTCGCTGGTTCTGCTTCTGTAAGTTGGGACAATAATAAATAACAACAACAACAAGTAATAAGTGAGTCATTTTTTGTTTGTTGTTTTTTTACGTGCTTCTACGCATTATTTAATGAGAATGTTTAATGAACAAAAGAACTTCTTGGAAGACGAGATTAATGATTTCGCTAATTGTGAAATAAGTAAGGTAATTAGGAGGGTTATTATGGAGAGGATTTAATTGTTAATTACTGAGCTTCAAACAGATAAATTTGAGTCAAAAGCTGAAAGTTTTTGAGAACTAAAAAGTTCATTTCAAAAACTGAGAAGAAATTAATTTCAAAATCTGAGAAGAAATTCATTTCGAAAACTGAGAAGAAATTCATTTCAAAAACTGAGAAAAATTTCTTTTGAAAAACTGAGAAGAAATTCATTTCAAAAACTGAGAAAAATTTCTTTTGAAAAACTGAGAAGAAATTCATTTCAAAAACTGAGAAAAATTTCTTTTGAAAAACTGAGAAGAAAATTTCTGAGAAAAATTTCTTTTGAAAAACTGAGAAAAAAATCATTTCAAAAACTGAGAAAAATTTTTTTGAAAAACTGAGAAAAACTGAGAAAAATTCATTTTCAAAAACTGAGAGAAAAATTTCTTTTGAAAAACTGAGAAGAAATTCATTTCAAAAACTGAGAAAAATTTCTTTTGAAAAACTGAGAAGAAATTCATTTCAAAAACTGAGAAAAATTTCTTTTGAAAAACTGAGAAGAAATTCATTTCAAAAACTGAGAAAAATTTCTTTTGAAAACTGAGAAGAAATTCATTTCAAAAACTGAGAAAAATTTCTTTTGAAAAACTGAGAAGAAATTCATTTCAAAAACTGAGAAAAATTTCTTTTGAAAAACTGAGAAGAAATTCATTTCGAAAACTGAAAAATTCTCTTCGAAAAATGAAAAATTGAAAAACGGAAATATGAAAAAGTGTCCTATTCTAAGATAGGAAAAACAAAAAAAACAGCAATTCTTACAACTTGTAATATAATGTAAACAAGTTTCATTTTTTCATGTAATAATTTGTAGTTGATGTAAATTTTGTAAGTTTTAATGATATAAAAACCTTACAAAAATGCGAAATTTATTTAGATTTATCTAAAACTTCTAATTAAATTCATAAAAAATCGTAAAAATGGTAAAATTAAAAATTAAAAAAAAAATTTCGATTAAATTTCATTAATTTTCTTCAACTTTCTTATAGAAACTACCTTTGCTTGTCGTTTTGACGTCTTTGTCGGCTCTTCTCTCCGTCATATTGGCAAAAACTACAAATTCTGCTCATTTTGAGGAAAAATCTACTGAAAGACCATCAGAAATACGACGAGAAAATATCGAAACTAAAATTCGAGCTCGTCGAGAAGATTCTCGTTCAGAAGAAAGGGACTCAGAAAGACCATCGGGAAATGTCGTAAAGCGTTATGAATTTGTCAAGTTCATTTATCGATAAATCGAATGACAAAAAATGACAAAAATTGTAATTAAACTTCGGTGACGGCAAAAAAATCAATAAAAATCAGTTTCAGGTAATTTATTTACAATTTCCTTCCATCACGACAAACTTTCGTAAAAATCTCCCAAATTCTCGTCATCCACTCCCATGAAAATATTCCTGCAACTATGACACAAATTTTGTTTTTTCGACTTTTCCGCACCTCGAACAGCTTCTTTTGCTTTTTCTTCGATAAATTCCGGCTCACTGATGTGCTGATTCGCAAATTCCGACACGAGTCTCGAGTATTCCGTGGCAAAAAGTGTTTCGGAATTCTCAAAATCCAACGGAGATCGGCAAACTTTACAAATTTCAGCGTTTCCCGCGTTTTTTCCTTTCAGCCTTTCGCCAGTTTTGAAGACTGTGGATACCGTTCCGCAAAATTGTTGCTGCAAACCGTCCACAAATTGCGCCGTGAGGTTCTGTATGCTCGCATTGGGTCCTTTATTCAAGCCGAATCGCGTCGAGGAGGCAGCTGACAGGCCATTTAGCGTCAAATAATGATGAATTTCTTCGATTGTCAGGTCGCGCATGGGACGAATGATGCGAAAGGAAACGTGGCGCGTGTCGCAAAAGCCGACATCGAGAGCGACGGAAGCTCCGCGACCCAAAGAGATGTTCGTCAAGAGAAGTTTTGCCAAATCTAGACTAATTTCCGGCGTAAAAACGAATTCTGCGGTTAATTCTGTGGCGGCGGAGGATAATGCGGCGACTCGAAGACTATGTAAGTACTCTTGTTGCGATGTTAAGGACTTCAAAGCTGATAATTTTTGTTTTAAACTTTTTTCTTTTGAGTCGTCGTCAAGTTGCTGCCAATTTTCATCGATAATTTTCACTGAATCCTGATTTCGAGCGAGATTCGTGTAAAATAAAGGCATTCCGAGGTATTTGTAACGCTCATAAAAGCTTTTTGGACCATTTCTGTCACTGTTGTCGCCCAAAAATCCCTCGTCAATCATCAAAACTCCCACAATTTTGACATGTAATCGCTGATGAATGTTCTGTTCGATGCAATTTTTGATCATATCCAGCATCACGACACTTTCGGGAGCCTCGTCAGCAACTAGCAGCACCGTAGCGTCCCGTTTTACGATCTTTGTACTTCCCAAAGCAGCTTTGAACTTGTGACGAACGTAATTCATGAAGCATTTTCCGCATTCCGGGTCTTTTTTGTGACTCAATTTCAGCACACATTTTTCCAAATTGCATCTTTTGCAGGTTTGTTGTTGCAGCGAATCATCTAGGGTGAGTTTTGCCGTTTCTGGGATCATGGCATGAACGCCGCCCTCGTCGCCGAAATCTTCTTCGCCAATGCTGCACATTTTTGTGGGATGATTTTGTGGAGGAATTTAACGAAAAAGTTGTCCGGAATTCACTTTTGTTGCGAATCAAAACAAATACACATGTTGGTAGGGTTGCCAGTGATGGATTTTGGGAGAGGAGTGTTGCCAACTTGAAAAAATTAAAAAGAGTTGCCAATTTAATAAAATTTAAAATTTTTGACCGTTAATAAACAAGGAAGTGACATTTTTCTTTGCAAGTCATTTTTTTTATCGCTTTTAAGCCTAAAATTGAATAAATATTCATTCTAAAGATGATTTTTGTTCATATTGGGTCGATATTTGACGAAACAAAAAAATCAGCGTTTGGAAGAAAAACGCTGTTTTTTTTACATGTCATTTTTTGACCAGTTTTAAGCCTAAAATTGAATAAATATTCATTCTAAAGATGATTTTTGTTCATATTGGGTCGATATTTGACGAAACAAAAAAATCAGCGTTTGGAGGTTCAAACTCTGATTTTTTTTGCAAGTCATTTTTTGACCTGTTTTAAGCCTAAAATTGAATAAATATTCATTCTAAAGATGATTTCTGTTCATATTGGGTCGATATTTGACGAAACAAAAAAATCAGAGTTTGGAGGTTCAAACTCTGATTTTTTTACATGTCATTTTTTGACCAGTTTTAAGCCTAAAATTGAATAAATATTCATTCTAAAGATGATTTCTGTTCATATTGGGTCGATGTTTGACGAAACAAAAAAATCAGATCACTTTTAAGCCTAAAATTGAATAAATATTCATTCTAAAGATGATTTCTGTTCATATTGGGTCGATATTTGATAAAACGATTGATTTGATTTTTTCAAGTCATTTTTTGACCAGTTTTAAGCCTAAAATTGAATAAATATTCATTCTAAAGTTGATTTCTTTTCATATTGGGTCGATATTTGACGAAACAAAAAAATCAGAGTTTGGTTCAAAGGTTTTGATTTTTTTTCAGTCATTTTTTTTTAAGCCTAAAATTGAATAAATATTCATTCTAAAGATGATTTCTGCTCATATTGGGTCGATATTTGACGAAACAAAAAAATCAGCGTTTGGAAGTAAAAACGCTGATTTTTTTACATGTCATTTTTTGACCAGTTTTAAGCCTAAAATTGAATAAATATTCATTCTAAAGATGATTTCTGTTCATATTCGGTCGATATTTGACGAAACAAAAAAATCAGCGTTTGGAAGAAAAAACGCTGATTTTTTTACAAGTCATTTTTTGACCAGTTTTAAGCCTAAAATTAAATAAATATTCATTCTAAAGATGATTTCTGTTCATATTGGGTCGATATTTGACGAAACAAAAAAATCAGCGTTTGGAAGTAAAAACGCTGATTTTTTTACATGTCATTTTTTGACCAGTTTTAAGCCTAAAATTGAATAAATATTCATTCTAAAGATGATTTCTGTTCATATTGGGTCGATATTTGACGAAACAAAAAAATCAGCGTTTGGAAGTAAAAACGCTGATTTTTTGACATGTCATTTTTTGACCAGTTTTAAGCCTAAAATTGAATAAATATTCATTCTAAAGATGATTTCTGTTCATATTGGGTCGATATTTGACGAAACAAAAAAATCAGAGTTTGGAGGTTCAAACTCTGATTTTTTTTGCAAGTCATTTTTTGACCAGTTTTAAGCCTAAAATTGAATAAATATTCATTCTAAAGATGATTTCTGTTCATATTGGGTCGATATTTGACGTAACAAAAAAATCAGAGTTTGGAGGTTCAAACTCTGATTTTTTTCAAACTCTAAAATTGATTTTTTTTGCAAGTCATTTTTTGATCACTTTTAAGCCTAAAATTGAATAAATATTCATTCTAAAGTTGATTTCTGTTCATATTGGGTCGATATTTGACGTAACAAAAAAATCAGAGTTTGGAGGTTCAAACTCTGATTTTTTTAGCAAGTCATTTTTTGACCAGTTTTAAGCCTAAAATTGAATAAATATTCATTCTAAAGATGATTTTTGTTCATATTGGGTCGATATTTGACGAAACAAAAAAATCAGCGTTTGGAAGTAAAAACGCTGATTTTTTTACATGTCATTTTTTGACCAGTTTTAAGCCTAAAATTGAATAAATATTCATTCTAAAGATGATTTTTGTTCATATTGGGTCGATTTTTGACGAAACAAATTTATCAGAGTTTGGAGGTTTCTGAAAGAACACAAAATTACTGTTATAATTTTTATTTATTATAATAAAAAAAATCATGGAAAGAAAAAATTTTGATTTGCACATTTCCGACTTTAGTATTACAAAAAAACAGAAACTCCCATCTGAATTTGGCAACTCGGGGATTTTGTCAGTTACAAACCTTCGAAAAAATTTGACAACTCTGCGTTGTCACTCCGTAACGTCAGTCTTAATTGAGCATTCGTCGCGTAAACAATAGAAATTACTTTGCTCCGTCTAAGAGATACTTAAAAAATAGCGAATTTCCTATTTTGCATCCAAAGTTTCATCATTCTTAGATAAATTTTACGGTTACGCGATTGTTTGTTTATAAGAAAAAAATATTTTGTGTAAAAATAAATTATAAAAAATTAGAAGGCTTTGAAGAAAAAGTGAAAGAAATTTGTGTGTGTGTCAAAAAATAATAAAAAAAATAGAAAAAAAAGAAAGAGAGAGTAATTAAAAATTAAAATTAATCAAAAAAAGTTAATCAACGAGCAATAAATGCCGCAGACGAAGTACCAACAGGTACACACGGAGGACACGGACACAGACTCATCGCACAGCAGGCAGTCAAGTAACGGCGGCAACGCAAATATTATGGAATCGCGAACGGCGACGCAGGGTGCAGGCGATGCACCTTCAGCAGTTGTTCCAGCTTCGAGTCTGCCAGCCACTTATTCGTCGCAGCATCTCATCAGCGGTTCGTCGGAAGATGTGGGCGACAAGGAGCGAGGCGTTCCTGCGACGTTAGATGCCAATCCGGGCGCTGTCGGGTTCATGAGTGTCCCCAAAAAGCATATGTTCACCGTGGTTGTGCTCTGCTTCATAAATCTCATCAACTACATGGATCGCTTCACGATTGCAGGTTAGCTCGCAAAGAAATTTCAACGAGTCGATAAAAATTGTTGAATGCCGAAGCAAAAAACGACGGAGAGAAAATATCGTACGATATTTGTTCTCTTTTTTGCTCGTCCGTCTTGTGAATGCCATTGAAATTGTTGTTGTTGTTGTTGTGATATGTTTATTTCTTCCGATTGTGTGTGCTCGTTGGCTGTGAACGGAGCAAAGGAACGACTTTTTGCATGTGTGGTAGTGAATTCGATGACGTGACGATAAAAACAACGCGGGATTTTTTCCATTTTTTATTAGAATTTGCAATTTTTTGCGTATTTACGCCTTTAAGAGACTTCATTAATGCAAAAAATTGCAAAATTCCTAATGACATCTGTTGAATTTGATGCAATTTTGTATTTTTTCGTCCCTTTGCAATACAAAATTGCTCATTACTGCATTCAAAACAACAAAAAAAGACAACAATTGAGTATTTCTCCTTTTACGATGTTAATTTTTTTGCTGAATTCTTGATTTTTTCATGATTCAAGGTTAACGATGTTACGATGTTTTCAAGCAAATTTAAAGAGAAAAAAATACGAGAGAAGCGCGGAAGTCAGTTTTTTCACCTTTGATCGGAATCGCGCCATGATAAAATATTTTTTTTTATCACAAAATAATCATTGTACGTCAGTCAGCGCCATTAGATTAGAAGCCAAGGCCCTCTTCGATTAATTTTTATCAATTTTTCATCATTTTAGTGTTGCGCGACGTCTTTGCGGTAAAAAATTTGCTTAGTAACTTGGACAACTAAGATAAGACGAGCGTCGCGTGCGGAAAATATCATCTTATTGTTGATTCGTTATCAGTTGCGATATGAAAAAAGATGTTGATCGAGATAAAAGTTGAGGAAGAACGATGTTTTTGTGTAAATAATTCAATATTTGTCTTCCTGTGAGGGGTTTTTATGTCTGGTTATGAGCTTTTGAGGTTTTGTGAGTTAATATTTGAAAGAAATTACAGACAAATAGACGGTTGAAATTTCTTTAGATAAGAATTTTTGTTGATTTTGAAGAATTTTACATGAAATTATTGATTTTTTGTTGATTTTGAGGCTTTAAATAGCTAAAATGTGAAAAATTATTTTTAAAAATCCAAAATGGTTCAAAAAAGATAATTTTGACAGATGAATAGAATGACAGCTGTCAAAATTTCTATTAAAATGTCAAATTTTGTAACAAATTTCAAGATGAAGTGGCTAATTTTGATAAAAAATGTCAAAAATTCTTCTGAAAATTTCAAGAAAATTATTCAAATTGATTATTTTGACAATTAAATAATTTGACAGCTGTCAAAATTTCCACTGAAATGTCTAATTTTTGAACAAATTTCAAGCTAAAGTCGCACGATCTAACAAAAAATTTCAAACATTCTTCAAAAAAATTTCTAAAAAGATCATTTTGACAACTAAGAAATTTGACAGCTGTCAAACTTTCTACTAAAATTTCAATTTTTTGCGATTTTGATCAAATTTATAAGCCAAAGTGACAAGATTTGACTTTAAGATGTCAAAGATTCTAAAACAATTCAGATAATTTTTAAAAAGAACATTTTGACAATTAAAAAATATGACAGCTGTCAAAATTTTTATTGAAATGTCTAATTTTTGAATAAATTTCAAGCTGAAATCGATGAATTTGATTAAAAAAGTCGAAGATTCTTTAAAAATTTCTAAAATTTGTTTAAGAAGATCATTTTGACAATTTATAAATTTGACAGATGTCAAAAATTATTTGTCAAAATTTGATCTTTTGAACAAGTTTGAGGCTCTTTACGAGAATTTTCATAAATAATGACTCTAAATGATAAAAAATTAACTTAAACTTGATAAAAAAAATTAGATTTTATGGAAAATTTTGACATCTGTCACTGTCAAAAATTTTTGTTTAAATTTCGTTTTTATCTAAAAAAAAAAATTTATTTTGCATAAAAATGAAATTTAAAGACTCTTGAAAGTCAAATAAATCACAAAAAATAGCCTTAAAAATTTGAAAATTCAACAAAAAAAAGTGACATCTGTCAAAAAAAAATCTGAACTGTCAACATAATTTCATGAATTCACCTCGTCAACTACTCCATCAACGTGCAAAATTATTTACCAATCATCACAAAGCTATGTGATTTATTGCACATTACTTTGAAAAGCTATATCTCGACATTACTTCATCGTTAGTAATCTATGAGTTTGTGCAGCAAAACGGGGGCGCAAACATATCGACACTGTAATTCAAACAAAACTTTCGTAATCTCTATTCGTCGTCACACACATTTTTTTGCATTACTTAACCAACTATTTTTATTCACATTACACAAAAAAATAAAACTTATCATTCAAAAAATGTTCAAACTTGACCTCTATTTCCGAACAATTCATGCAAAAATTCATCATTTTTCGCGGAACTTTTTCGCCAATTCTCCCAAAAATTCTAAAATTTTTTGTTTGTTTTTCTCCCTTTCCGGCTATTTTTAGTGACACATCGTCCGATTCATTCGCGCGACGTCAGAATCAAATGAAAACAACAAGAAAACGAGAGAAATCATCGTCGGCGGCGAGAGAGGAAGAAATCGCGTTGTTATTGCAAATAAATATAAATAAACAATCACGCGATTATTCGGTTTGTTGCATGTTTTAGTCATAAATGAGCGATTATTTGGACTTGAGACGATGCGTTTGCCTGCCAAAGTGGCAATTATATGAAGTTGTAACGTTGGAAAGGACACTAAATGACGGAAAATTGCTTCGTCCTAGACCTGAAATGGGTTGAGGCGCCGTTAAAATCCCTTTGTGGCGAAGAAAATTATTGGTTTTGACCGAAATCGTGTCTGAAATTGATAAGGGAATGAACTTTAAAAGAAAATTTATGAAAATTTTTTGATAAAAATGTCTTTTGAGAGTTAAAAAGTTGATAAATTGTACATAAAATTGCAATTTTTAACCTCAAAAGTGCTTTTTTGATAGATTTTTATCAGAAAAAGGATCGAAATTGAAAGAAATTTTGCAGAAAAATTAATTTTTTGTAGAAAATTAAGCAAATTTTTGCACTTTTAGTACTTCTTAATCTACTTAATCAACCTTTTTTGTACCTAAAATGACTTTTCTTGCTTTAATTTATTCAAAATATTAAATTTTGACATAAAATTTTTGACAGCTGTCAAATTTCAAAATTGTCAAAATGATGTTTTTAAAGCATTTTATGAATTTTTTATAGAATATTTCTAACTTTTAAAAAAATTGAACGACTTTATATTTAAAAATTTTTCAAAAATTTGAAATTTTAGTGAAAATTTTGACAGCTGTCATAATTTTTAACTGTCAAAAATTTTTAAAAGCTCAAAATATAAAATTTATTTAATTTTTTTTCAATTTTCTTCTTGTTTTTTAGATTTTTAAGAAATTTCAAACCTTTTTTGAAGACAAAAACTCACAATTTTTAAAATTTCCTTCCAAAAACGCCTTTTTCATGTTCAACCTCTGCCATTTACCTCAAAATATCGCTAAAATGTTGCATCAAAACCGCCCGCAGAGCATCTCCCGAAACCAATGCACTCTTTAATGACGTCTACCCGCCTTTTTCGCGTCATTTTTGTGTTTTAATAATAACTTGACTTCATTAAATTGTCTTCGCCATACAATTCATCGCCGCTGCCCACACACAAAATGTGCAACAAAATTTCTTGTCGTGTCTCGAGTGCATCAAAAACATAAAAAATTACCATTTACTGATTGAATTTCGATGATAGCACGCCAAAAGGGCACAACGACGCCAGTTTATCATCTGAAATTCGCTTAATTCAATCAAAGTCACTTGCACTGATGCACTTTTAGCCAATTACAACAATTTAAAAAAAAATATTTAAATCAATTTAGTTGTAATTGAGTCACTTGCAGGGCAAATTCTGTGAGAAAGGCAAAAATTCCGACGCAAATTGACATTTGAGTCAAATATTTTTAAATATTTTGAAAGAAATCGTCGGAATTGTTGATAAAATTGACACGAAACACCTCGATTCGATCTAAATTGCTACAAAAATAAACATTTTTTATGTTTTTTTGAAGTATTTCTAAACAATAAACTCTTGATAACTGACATTTTCTTCGGAAATCAGCTCGTCAAGTCAACTTGAACGATAAATATTGCAAGAAAAAGGTGTGACAACGTCGATAATGCTCATTTTTCAACGTCAACGTGCATGCCGGTGCCAGATTGATGTTCGTTAATGACACGAGTCACGTGTTGAGGTCTTCCGAAACGCATTTGGCATCAAAATTGGACGACTCATCGCCGATTCCTCCTAAAAAAGTAAAAAAATCGCATGTTTTTGATCCGATTGCCAAAAAAATCTCGGTTTAAGTAATAAAAATAATACTTACGTGATTCGTTGATCCGTTAAAAGTCGTCATTTTGTTGCAATTCACCCACAATTTATCACGAAATATTACAAAATACGATTTTTTTGTTGATATTTGTTCATGGATTACACGAAAACTCAATTTTTGTCCCTTTTTGACCACCAAATGTGTGACTTGCTACCGTGTGTGGTACAAAAAATGTCAAAAATAGATAGAAAAAGGTCCCGCACGATCGAAAAAGGGATTTAAAGTAATAATTTATGTTCGAAGGGAAAGTGCAGGGAATGCAAGAACATGAAAAAGATAACGACTGACGATACGGGCGGTGCATGTTTAATGTTTACGAGGGAAGATGACACCCATAAATGCATTTTAATGGGCTGTTATTTAATATTTCGACATAAAAGCCGTAAAAAAGTGAAGGGAAAGGAAGAGAATTCTTGAAATTCTTTAAGAAAGTGATTCAAAACGGGATTTTTTGATTAAATCCAATCAAAACTCAGACCAAAAAGAGTTTTTTTTGTGAGTAAAAGTGACTTTTATCCATTTTTACCGAAAATTCTTAACGAAGATTGACACCAGACAAGAGATCCGTTGTTGACTTGTTAGTAATTTGTTCTTTTTATGAGAATTTTGACATGAATTTATGAATGAAACGTTTGTTAATACCAATTTTTGACCAAAAGACGAATCACAGACCGTCATTAAGTGACGTGGTGACAAATTAAGATGGTCATTAGGTGTCAATTAAGTCAAAATTTGATCATTGGGGTTCACGGTGACGCCTTTTTATGTCACAATAATTGATTTTTTGTCAAAATTTGGTCGTATTTTATTAAATTTTGACATATTTGTATGAGTAAAAGATACTTTCATAAATAATTTTTGTGAATTTTGATACATTTCGTCTTTGGAGACACGGAAATCTACAAAAATTAACACTTTAATGAGACTTTTTGGTATAAAGTGTTATGTAGAAGAGCTTTTATTCAAGTTTTTTGATGAATTGAAAGAAATTATTTTGGTAAATTTCAATAACAAGTGAGAAAATGAGGTATTTTTCTCGAATTATTCAGAAAAAATTGTCGTTCGGAACAAAAATGTGTAAATTTTACCAATATTTCTACTGTAAAAACACTTTGAAGATATTTTTGAAGGATTTTTCTTCAATTTTTAGTCTTAAAATGGTCATTAAACGTCAATAAAATATTTTAAAAGGGTCTAAAAATGCTCATTTTGCCTTAAAAACCCTTCTTTTGATCAAAAATCTTCAATAATTGATTAAAATTTTTAAAAATTCGAATTACCTCAACATATTTGAACATTTTTCTTCAAAAAAATTACCATTTATGCTTCAAAAGTCTTCAAATTGAGAAATTTTTTCATTAAAAATGTCTCTTAAGACCATTAAAAGCACTTTTTGAATTATTTTTCACGTTTTTAGTCGAATTTTGTTCTAAAAAGTTGATTTTTCGTCTAAAATTCTTATCACGCCTTTGAATTTCTTCCTTTCCCATCATTTGATAATCCCTTCTGGCCCATATTTCATCTAAAAACAAAAAAATAATAGTCAATAAATTACAAAATGCACTCAAACTAAAGCATTTACGACATTCTTGCGCCATTCCATCCACTCGTTCGTCGTCGTTGTCCCGTAGAGATAAGCTTCACTTGCTTAAGTTGTCGTAAAATATGGAAATCTATTACTATTCATTACCATTCCACTGATTTTTTTATGGACTTGTTTCTGTTTCTTCGTTCTGTGAATAAAAAAAATAAAATTTTAACCGTTATTTCGATTTCCTATTAAAAAAATTTGTTTTTTTGCAGTTCCAGACATTTTTTGACGGCAAAAAAAATTCATTCATAATGAGAATGACCAAGAATCCGTAATAAGGTGCTAAATAAATTGACCTTCTGTCGTCATTTTTCGACTGTTGTCGAGTGATTTGCTACATTTTTGCGTTAAATGTAAGAATTTCACACACAAAAACGGGTTTCGATGCCGAATCAAGTGCCATAATGCACGAATGGATGAATGAAATAGAGACACGGATCGATGGTTATGTCATGATTGGTCATGTGAGAGGTCAAATTTCGACACAACTCGGTGATTTTTTCATCTCCTGATCATTTAATCGGCATTTTCTTAACCGGTTCGGTGAGTTTTGACGCAAAAAACTTCTTTCATCTCGCAAAAAAACGTCGAAATCTCGAGAGTTCAGTCACTTTCCGGTGCATTTTGCGTCAAAAGCAAGTCATGCTCGGTGAATTTTGGCACGCATGCAGTTGGAAAAAGTAAAAAGTTGTCTCGTCGAGTCGCAACAATGTTAAATGGTGCATCGCAAAATTCTTGTTTTTATTGCAGAATGACGTTGGTTAGAAGTCTGCGTTGGTTTTTTGCGTCGTTTTTGGATCTGAAATTAAATTAGAAATGTTTAGAGAGACATTTGCAAGTAATTACAACGAAATTGAGACAAAATGAGTGTTGATGATCGGAGTTTAATGAGAATTGGAGATGAGTGAAAAACCGGTTTTGATGAAAACCGGTTAAAAAAGTGGTAAAAAAATTTTTTTCTATTAAAATGAAGAAATTCATGTACAAAAAATTTGGATATGAAGCCAAAAATTCATTTTTAGCTTTTAAAATAAAATTTTACCGATTTTTGAATCGGTTATGAATCGGTAAAAATCTGGTTTTATTACCAGATATTTGTTTAAATGAGAAATTCTCGAAAATTTTTGATGTAAAAAATCTAAAAAGTAACTTTTAGCTTTGAAAATTGTTCATAAATGGCTTTTTTAATTTTTTGAACCAAAAAATGAAATCTGGTTTCTACGAAAATCGGTTAGAAATGCGGTAAGAAATCGGTAACATAACCTCAAAATCTAAAATTATTGAATTTTATGAAAACTTTGATAGCAAAAAGTCTCAAATTAAATTTCCGATCAATTTCGGACCTCATTAAATCAATCAAAACCTAAAATCACGCGCCACAGATATCAAAACGTGGCGTTCGCCATTTTTCTTAATTGGCATGTCTCTATTTTTAATTGCACCAAAGGTTTTTCTAATTAAAACTATTTACATTCCGCGACTTCTTCGTCGAAACGAAACGCATGTCTTGTCTCGGAAACACGTGAGCTAATTTCTCTTTGCTTCACGAGTTCTGAATTCTATAAATAAACTTCATCGATAACCTCGGAAGTCACTTATATCACGTTTAGAAAACAAAACACACGAGATTAATTATTTTTTTGTAGAATTTTGTTGAACAAATTATCACGATGTCATCTAAAAATTAAACAAAAAAAAACAAAAAAAAATTAAAGTTGAATAAAACTCACCTGATACGATCAGCAATTCGATCGCAATGATGTTTGAAGGTTACTTTACCTACGTCAAAGTACCAGTTTTTTGCTTTGCTCTTCTTATTAAAGCAAGATCTGGATTTTTTTTGCGAGTATTTGACGGTTATGACGTGTGTTGAGGAGTAATTAGCATCTTTTGTGCGGGAATTTCAAAGATTTTTTTTTTGTAGATCAAGAATTTGCAATTTTTTATGAAATTTTTAAAGAAAGATTTTTAATGAAGTGAAAAAGACACAAATACATTCAAATATTTACTACGAAACAAGTGACATGTCATTGTACTTTCTTTTCTTATCTAATTATCATGACACGACAATGCACGATTATTGTATTAAAACGAATTTGTAGAAAGTTTTCCTAAGTGAATGACCAAGAAAGTAGCGAATTACGATTTTATGTCACTTGAAATTTTATCCCAAAGCATATTTTGAATTTTTTTTTGACCCAATGTACATTATGAATATTTGCCCAATGCACAATTTGAAATTTTTTCCTAATAGATAATTGAATTTTTTTTCTTAAAGGAAACTTTAAAATTTTGATTCAATGATTTTTTTGTAATTTTTTCCCAATGCATATTTTAAAATAATTGCCTAATGCAAATTTTAATTTTTTAACCTTATGCATATTTTACATGTTTAGCCCATTGTACATTTTGAAATGTCTTCCTCACATTTATTCTCAACTTTCGACCTTGAAAATATTTTAAATCTTAAATAATTTAAAAAATTTCTTTTTTGATGTTTACATATTACCCTAATGCACATTTCAAAATTAAAACCTAATGTACATTTCACATTTTAAACCCAATTTAAATCCTAAATAATTTCTAAATAAATATTTTGAGGTTATCTCCCAATAGACATTTTAAAATTTCGCTTAATGAACATTTTATATTTTCACCCCAATGCACATTTTAAAAAAATTGTTTAGTTTTCATTCTAATATTTTTTCTCAATGAATATTTTGAATTTTCATCTCAATGAATAATTTGAACTTTTTTTCCTAATGAAAATTTAAAATTTTTTACCCAATGCATATTTTGATAAATTTCGCCCAATGCACATTTTGAAAATTTTAACCACGTGACCTATTATTTTAATTTCAATCTTTGCATAAAATCGAATTTTTTTCCTTAAAATTTGATTAAAATTAAGCAGTTAGGAAAAGTTTTTTCGTCGTAAATTAATTAAATCGCAAAAAATACTTGTAAGGTTGCTTGTCTGTCTCTCCATTGACCTAAAATCGCCCTTGCTTGTGTGCAACTCCATAAAAAAATAACAACTTGTGACGTCAAAATCTCTAACATCATCAAGTCATCGTTCTTCAACAGAAAATTTTTCAACAAATAAACAAACAAACATGACATCAATTTGTGACTATTTTTTTTTTACGTAAGCACGTAAATTTCATTCATGTTCCAAAGTGCACTTGTCCTCCTCCTCTGTGCTCGGCGGTTTGAGAGAAAAAACAACAAAACACAAATTGTTGGCAAAAATAACCCGCACCGCAGACTGAATGTAAGAAAATATGGTACGATTTTCGCGTGAACCAATCACCGACTTGCATGTGGCATGACGTAATTTTTTTTTCATCGAGTCGAGCTATGTGTGTTCAGTCATAATAATAAAGTTTTGTTGTTTTTTGCTGCGTTGTGCGGTAGTTGTAAAGATATCCAACAAGTTGTGAGTACGACGTTCGCCTGAGTCATTCATTATTTTTATTATCAGGCGAATACGTTGGAGGGTGTGAAGTGCCGGTGAATTTTTTCGTTTGTAGGGCATGCTTGTTGATGTGGCACACGCCAAAAAGTTGCTTTATTAGAAAAGTGATGACATGAGCGATAATTTTTTTTTGTGTTTTGAGGAAATTGGGGAGTGTTGTTGGCAATTTTTGTCTGAATATTCAACGATTTTCATTGGAAATGGGAGGAATTTTGTTGGAATTGTTCAGTTTTAAATTATTTTAATGTATTTTTGAACTCAAAAAGTTAATTTAAACTTCAATTTCTTCAAAAATTTATCATTTTATATTTTTTTGAGGACAAATATGTTCAAAAGACCTTCAATTTTATCGAAATTATGTCATCTGAGATACTCTTGAAAGCAGAATTATTTAAAAAATTCTAAATTTCTTTCATAATTTTCCATTTTAGCATCTTTTGAGAGCAAAAGAAGATCATAAAAGCCTCACTTTTGGTAAAAATTTAACTTCTCAGTGTTAAAATGCTCCAAATAGCTCAAATTTCTTCGAAAATTTGTCATTTAAGGCACTTTTGAAGCCAAAAATGTTCCAAGTGGTTTAAATTTCTATGAAAATTGTACATTTAAGATACTACCAATAGCAAAAACTCTCCAAATATCAAAATTTTCTTAAAAAACTTTTACATTTTAGAATTTTTACAGAGCGAAAATGTTCCATAGAGCAATTCGAAGTACTTTTGAGGGTAAAAATTTCCTCAAAACTTAATTTTTTTTCAATAATCCATCATTTGAGAGACTTTCTAGACCAAAATTGCTACATAAGGCTCCAATTTTTATAAAAAATTTCCTTCAAAGTCACTTTTGAGTGTAAAAATTTTTCAAATTCATCGAAATTTTTGAATAGTTAACTTCCGAATTCCTTTTTTAGACAGAAAAACTTGAAATAAAAAATTCCTAAAAGAAAAAAAAAATCAGATTTAGTAAAATTTCATGATTTTATGACACATACAAACCATTTTTCCTTCATGAAATTAAAAATTTTCATTAAAAACATTAAAAAATTGAATCTTAACTCAAAAAATACAAAATTTCATACAAAAAATTCATGTGACTTGCACAATTTGTCCTAATTTCTTCCCAAAATGACCTTAAATCGCCTTGAAACGTCGAATAATATTCATTTTCAAGCACTTTCGGGAAAATGATCGGAAATACACTCACGTCCTTCACTCTCTTCTTGCTCAACTACCGAAAAAAATCGTCTATTAATATTTTTTTTGTTTATACAAAATGTTTTGAATGACCTTCTCTTATCACACACATGTTTCTGCTTTCTATCGAACAACCGCGACGTCAATTGAGACACCCATCTTACGTGGCGCTGAATTTTAAGATAAATAATTTTTTTTTAATGATGAGCTGTCATGCGAGCGAAATGATGAGTTATCGTTCGGAAGTAAATAAACAATGAGTCAGAAGAATTTTTCGCTGGATATTTTCCGTTTGGTGTAATTTTGTGTTGAATTTGCCTAAAAAAAAATTAAAAAAATTAAAAATTAATTTTTTTTTGATGAAATATCAAAATTTTTGCTTATTTCATAAAAAAATCAACTAAAAAAAAATTTTTTTAATTTTTTTTTCAGGTGTTTTGGAGGACTTGCAAAAAGATTTCGGCATCGATGACGCTCTCGGTGGCTTCCTGCAAACAGCTTTTATCCTTTCCTACATGATTTTCGCCCCAATTTTCGGTTATTTGGGCGATCGATACTCTCGCCGGGTCATTATGGGCTTCGGCATCGCTTTGTGGTCGATTACGACACTTCTCGGCTCTTATATGCCCAGTTTCACGTGGTTTGTGGTATTTCGTGCCTTTGTTGGTATCGGAGAAGCCTCTTACAGTACAATTGCTCCCACAATTATCTCGGATTTGTTCGTCAAGGACTTGAGATCGAAATTTTTGGCGCTATTTTATTTCGCAATTCCCGTTGGAAGCGGTTTGGGGTAAGAAAAAAAAATTTTTTTTAATTAAATTTATGAGAAAAATAAAAAAAAAATAATTTTTTTTAGATATATCGTTGGATCAGAGACCGCCAATGCCCTTAACAGCTGGAGATGGGCCTTACGAGTAACCCCAGCATTGGGAATTCTCGCGGTTATTTTGTTATTCTACTGCAGCGAGCCAGAACGAGGCGAAGCGGAAGGTTCTCACGCCATGGAGGCAACTTCATACACGGAAGACTTGAAAGCTCTTTGTAAAAACCCGAGTTTCATGTTTTCGACGGGAGGTTTTACTTGTGTGGCGTTCGTTGCGGGAGCTCTTGCTTGGTGGGGTCCCAAATATATGTTCCTCGGTCTCAAAACGCAGCCTGGATATGAAAATATCACACAAAATGAGTAAGTATCCTGACATTTTTTGCCTTTTTAGACTTTTTTACGTAAAAAACACGCCCGCTTGTCCTTTAAACTCAATTTAACACGAAAAATCCGATAGTGTGTCGTACCAATTTGGCATTTGTGCGATGCTAGCGGGAGTTTTAGGTGTTCCCTTGGGCTCGTTCATCGCCCAGAAGAAGAGACCGACGATTCCGAACTGCGATCCGCTCATTTGTGCCATCGGATTGTTCATCTCGTCGCCCATGGTGTACTTTGGATTGCTTTTAGCCAACAAGGGACTTGCTTGGACCCTATTTTTTGTGTTTTTGGCGCAAGTTTCGTTGAACCTGACATGGTCTTTGGTAGCAGATATCGTTCTGGTAAGCGAAAAAATGCGGCGGTAACAAAGGACATGAATGGCGTGTTGAATTTTGAAGCAAAAATTATTAATTAATTAACTTTTTTTCTTACTAATCGTAAAAAATCAAAGGGTTTCCTTCAATTTTGGCGTCGTTACCATGATCTCAGGCATAATTGGTGTCCCGCTCGGATCTTA
This sequence comes from Culicoides brevitarsis, assembly GCF_036172545.1. Classification (NCBI taxonomy): domain Eukaryota; kingdom Metazoa; phylum Arthropoda; class Insecta; order Diptera; family Ceratopogonidae; genus Culicoides; species Culicoides brevitarsis. The sequence goes on along the minus strand of NC_087086.1, from coordinate 33,880,372 downwards.
TTTATCGCAATTCCTTATCAAACGCTATCCGAGATGCGATCCGATCATTTGCGCCAGCGGATTGATTGTAAGTGCGCCATTTATGGCAGCGGCGATGATTCTTGTCACAGCAAATGCCCCCATAACGTACATTTGTATCTTCTTCGGGCAACTTAGTCTCAATTTGAATTGGGCCATTGTGGCTGATATCTTACTTGTAAGTAGTTCTTGTTGTTCTTGTTCATGTTTTCATGTTTGGTTTTGGCTTTTATCTCTCAAAATTGCTCCTAAAAAGTGCAGAATGCATTGAAAGTCCTGCAAAACGGTCCGATTTTTTGAAATTTAATCAGCTGTCAGTCCTGTAAAAGTCCGAATTCCGATGATAAATAAGATTTTTTGCGACACTTAAATTATTTCCTTGGGAACGACGCCAAATTTGAGACGCCTTTGATGGTTTGGAAGAAGTTTTCTTCATTTAAAGTTGATTTTTTGTCTCAAATCCCCGGGAAATATTTTAAATTTATTTTTTTGTGTCGCGAAAAAATTCAATGCATTCAGTCCTTTGTTTATTTTTGACATACTGACGAAATTAAAGTCCAATGCACAAAAATAATTTTTTGAAAATGCCCAGTAAACATTTTTGTGTTATCACTTTCATTCGTCTCATTTTAAATTTTTTACTGAATTTTGTTCGTTTTTCATAAAATTTCTTATTTTGAATCAAAAAAATAATTTTTTAATATTTTTTTTTTTTTTCTCACACAGTACGTCGTCGTTCCAACTCGTCGCAGCACCGCCGAAGCCTTCCAAATCCTCATTTCGCATGCTTTTGGTGACGCCGGCAGTCCTTACCTCGTTGGAGTCGTTTCCGATGCCATCAAAGTGACTTTAAGGACTTTACCAGCTGGTTTAGCGATTGGATTGCAGACTTATGCGCAAGTTCAAGACGAATCTTTTGTCACATCCACGACAGTGGGTCCCATTTCATCGAGACCGAACGATACGGATGCCGTTAAATTCAAGTCGCTGCAATATGCGCTCTTTATCACGTGTTTCGTGGAAATTTTGGGAGCAATTTTCTTCCTCATCACGGCGAGTTACATCTTGCGCGACAAATCACGAGCTGAAAGAGCGGTGCAAGGTAATTTTTTTAACGTTTTTTTCTTGAAAAATCATCATTTCTCACCAATTTTCCATTAAAAAAATCCAAAAAGGTCAAATTTCAAGCATTCAACTCACAGAAAGTGTCTCGGATAATTCTAATAATGCATCACCCGTACATTTTTCCTCCTCTTCCGCGTCACAACATCATCATTACAATCACCAAAGACATCAAAATCTTTAAAAAATAAGTTTTTTCTGTGATATTTCGCGCCAAATGAAGGTTAGTCGTCGTTGTTGCTCGTTTTTTTCAATGTTCTCCTTGATCCTTTTTTCCTTTGAATCCACTTTTTGCATGTTGCTCGTTCAATTTTCATCAAAAAATTTAAAAAAAATTTTTAAAATATTTTTTTTAATTTTTTTTAGAGAGCCAAATAACTGAGAGCCACGAATCAACTAGTCAATCACTCGACAACTCAACAATCTACAATCCTGATTTGTAAACTTCGCATCACATCGTAGACAAGAGGGTATTAACAAAGACAATTAAGTTGATAATTATTTAAAAAAAAAATTAAATAAAAAAAAATTATTTGGACAAAAAATGAACTGAAATTGTTAAAAAAAAAATTAATATTAAATTATTAGGAGAAAAAAATGTACAGAAAATTGGATAGAAATTAGTATGATTTAAAAAATTTCCTCTCGAAAGACTGCCATCCAATCACTTAGTTTTATAGAAACATGCCTATAAATAAAAAAAATACTTAGAAAATAGTTTTAGCGTAAATAAAATAAAAAAATACTAAAAGAAAAAGTAACCGTTTTAAAGTTACACTCAAAAAATTGTCAACTGTAAATAATTTTTTTCTGTAAAACTTTGCAAGAAAAAAAATGTAATTAATTTTATAAAAGTTGCCTTTTTGTGTAATTATTTAAATAAAAAAAAAACTAAATAAATTAATGAAAGAAAAGTTGGAAATAATTAGTCTGGAGAAAAAATTGGTTTGCTTGAGAAGATATTAAGAAAGAAAAATGGGGAAAATTGGGTGATTTAAAATAATTTAATTTTTAATTTAAGGAAAAAAAATTAAAAAATGACTTTTTATTTAAAAAAATTAAATTTTTAATATTGAAAGGTTAAAATTATAGTTTATAAGCAAAAATAAAAGCAAAATATATATTAATAAAAAAAAAAACTATTAAAGTTATAAGTAAATAAAGATTACCAAAATATGCTTGTTTGTAAAAGTTTTTTGTATTTTTTTTATTTTCTTGAATTTTAGGTCCTTTTTTGATGAAAAAAATTTTTTTTAAGTGAGTTTACGAAACATTTTTTTTTCATTTAAGAAAAGTATTAAAAATTTACCAAAATTGTTTTTAAAAATCATTTCTTGACAAAAAAATTTTTTTAAAAAATTATTCCCTAAAAATATTCTTCAACTAAAAAAAAATTAATCAGCTACTTGTTACTCGATTTACTATTTTAATCCGATTTTCCCAAGAATTACACGTAAAATCACAGAAAAGTCTCGCAAAAAGCAGCAAAAAAAAAATCAGAATTGTAATCGCATTAAAATCCCATTGAATGCAAATGTTGGGCAAAGCAACCGAATGCAACACAACCACAATGTACAACATCCTTCGAATAAGTCAAGGTTCTGAAACGACATGAAAGTTCGTGTGCCCGTTCCTCTCCATTCATGGTGCATAAAAAGGTACAAATTATGACAACAATTTACGAACAACTGAACTCCTTTGCTGCTAAAATAACATTGAAAAAGTCGTTTCTCTCACGAAATTTCCTCGTGTTTGGCGTTCGTCGAGTCGAACGTTGGGAAAATAGAGAGGAAATTCGCTCTCTCGTGAAGTTGTTTTACATTAACTAACATATTTTTTGTATTATTTTATAAAAATGCTTCAAATGTTTTTAGAAAAAATTTTTTTTTATTATTTTTAAAGATTTATTTTTTTTTTAATTTTAAATTTCTCATAAATTTTTCCTTTAAATATTAATTAAGTAATTAATAAATTAAAAAAAAAATAATTAATTTGCTGAATTAAAAAAATTGTATTTTCATATATTTTTTTAATTTATTTTTTTTCTACGTACTAATCTTACGTTTTATTTTTTTTAAATAATTTTTTTAATTAATAAATTTAAAATTAATTTTAATTAATAATTTTTTAATTAATTTTTTTATTATTTAAACAGTTTATGAGATGGAATTTGTTAGATTTAAAATTTTTACTATTTTAATTTTATTAAAATAAAAAAAATAAATAAAATCAATTTAAATAAAAAATCTGTCGTTTTCCTAATTATGTTTTTTTATTTTAAAATTTAATTTCTCATATATTTAAAGAAAATAATTTATAAAAAAATAATAAAAAATAAGAATATTTAATAAATAATTTTATTAATTAAATTATTTAAAAAAATAATTAAAATTTTTAATTTATTCATTTAAATTGAAATATTTATGATTTTTATTGTGGTTGAATTATATTTTAATTTTAAACTAATAATTTAATTAAAAAAAAAAATTTTTTTAAAATTTAAAAAAAATAATTTTATAAATTTTAATAATTTTTTTCTTTAAAATTTAAAAATTTAAATTCAAATTTATAAAAAATAATTAAAATTAAATTATAATTAAAAATTATTTTTTTTATTTTTTTTAATTTTAATTTATTATTTTAATTAAAGTGAAATTAGATTGGAATAATTATTTGTACAATTTCAATAATTTTGATATATTTTTTTTCAAATATCATCTCATATTTTTTTTAATAAAAAAAAATATAAAAATTTAATTTAACCAAAAAAATTAAAAATTTAAAAAAATTAAAAGAAATAAAAAAAATTAACGCCCTGTACAAATCCTTACAACTTCCATACAGCTACACATGGGTACGTATCCTTATCACAGTAAGCGCACACTTTCGTACACACACACACAAAACCGTGAGAGAGAGCGAAATTACTTTCTACTCCTCATACCCATCCTCGTGCCCATTTTACGATAACAGAGAACGAAAAAGAGAAATTCGATCCCATCGTGTACATTTTTTTTTGTTGTGTGTTGAAATTTTCCTTTGCTGAACATATAAATCAGTCTGCGTCGAGTTTCGTTTGCATTTAGTCATCAATCCGCATTTTTCGCACCTGAACTATCCCAAAACACAGCAAAAAAAAAAGTAAATAGTGCTTTTTCTTCTCGTCTTAAGTACTAAAAATTGCCATTTTTCCGCAAAAGTGACTAAAACTACGGCGATAAACTTTTTTTTTGCGCGCTCTGATGAATTACCAGACATGAGCGCGTGTTAACAAGTGGCAAATAAAAGTTTTTTTTTGTGCTTCGAGATAATAGACATCGACACACTCGAGTGTGGTACGTGAGAAAAGCTAAAGAAAAACACTAAACGCACCGAGAACAAAGAGCAAATCTTTTGTTATTATTTTGTTAAACGTGAAAATGAGTGTTTTTTGTGGGGTGGAGACGCCTAGTTGTCTTCGTTTGCTTCGTTATCGATGAGAAATCGAGTGCGCTCCCTCGTAAAAAAAAATAAAACGACCTAATTTCGTGTTTTTTTTGTGTTCGTGAAAGAAAAAACCAAAAGAGAAAAAAATATTAAAATTTCACGTTAATTGCTTGGATTAATTTTCCGAGCTAGACAGACAGACAGACAAAAAAGAGAGATAACAAAAGCACTTCGTGAACGTAGCAAACGGCGAAGAGCAAACAGAAAGAGTGCTAATTGTCGAAAAGTAAAACAAAAAGGGGATTTTAATAAATCATCAAAGCACGAAACGGAAATTCATCGGGAAAATTTATCGTCTTTAGTGGTAAGTTTTGTGACAATTTATTAAGCGAAAATTTAAATGAACCCAAAAATTCGAGTGCGGGGAAAAAAGACGAATGAAGATTGATTTACTTCGCAAAAGTCTCTTGTTTTCGTTTTAATATCAAGCAACTGTGGACAAAAAAAAAACGAAAAAAATAGAAATAAAAGATAGACGCAAACATTTTACTGTTCACTGAACTGATGATGATATAGTACTCGGTGTGGTCGTTTTACATTGCAGTTCTTGCAACGAGCGACGTTTTTATGTGTGTGTTTGAGGAGATTGACGAGAAAAAACACATGTGATCACTTCGGAGCAGAGGGAGGAGGAAGTTTCGTTGTTTGGCTTGATAGACGCTTTTAGTTTTAGATGATGCTCATGTGTCGGAATTTATGACGAGTTGTAATTAAAAAAGTGGAAGAAGACTTGTTAAATGGGAGGCAATTTATTGTTTCGAGTGACATGCACTTTTAATGAGACAATTTTGAAGTTTTTAATTGATGTTTTTCTTTTTTCGACGAATTGATGGATGGGTTTAGTTTTTTTGAAAAGTGCTTGAGGAGTTTGAAAGTTTGTTTTAAGTGAAGTTTTTATTTAATTTTTTTTATTTTAAATTTTTAAAATGAAATGAAAAAAATTAATGAATCGAAATTTAATTTTAAATTAATTGTAGAAGAATTAAAAAAAAATAATTTTTAAAAATAAAAATAAATATTAAAAATTAATTTAATTAAAAATAAATAAAACTCACATTATTTCAAAATTTAATTGGAATTTAATGAGAAAAATTAATTTAATAAAAGACATTTTTAAGAAAAATTTATTATTAAATTAAAAAAAAATTGTTGTGTTTAAAAAAATTATTTGAAATTTTTGAAGAAACCAATTTTTTATGGAAAATATCTTTGAGGTATTAATTTTTGAATTTTTATTTAATTTCAAAATTCAATGAAAATTTGATTTAAAAAAAATATGAAAAATTATTTTTTTGAGAAATCAATAGGTAGATGATTTTTATTTAATTTGAAACTTTTGAGTTATAATTTAATTTTTTTAAAATGTAATTTAATTTATTTTTAAATTTAATTTAGTAATTTAATTAATTTAATTTTTACTTTTTTTAATTTTTTGAATTTATTTTAATTAATTTTAATAATTAATTTAATTTTAATTAAAATTTTTATTTAATAATTTCATAATCATTTATTGATTTTTTTTTTAATTTTTTTTAATTTTTCTTAAAATTTGAAAATTTAAGAATACTAATTAAAAAAAAATTGAGAAATCAATCAATAAATTTAAATTATTTATTTTAACAAAAAAAAAATAATAATAATAATTTTATAATTTCTTTACCAATTTTCATTTTTTTAATAAATTTTCTTTATTGAAAATATATTTTTTTATTTTTCAAATTTTTTATAGAAAATACTTTTGTATAAATTTTTAATAATTTTTTTTAAATTTAATTTTCAATTAAAATTTTTCTCAATTTGTTATTTTTTTAAATAATTTCTACAATTTTAAATGAAAAAATTAGGCATTTTAATAAAAATTCTGAGTTTCTACAAAAATTCACTTTACTCATTAATTAATTTTAAATTAATTTAATATTAATTATTTGAAAATTAAAATTTTTTATTCGAAAGTCGATTAAATTTTATCATTTTTTATTTTTTTAAATTTCATTTTTAATTAAAACTATTCTCAATTTATTATTTTTTAAAAAAATTAGCATTTTAATAAAAAATCTTTACTTCTACAAAAAAAATCATTCTTAATTAATTTTATATTAATTCAAAAATTCTTAAAAAATTATTTTTTTCTCTTTAAAAAAGTTCGTATAAAAATCGATTTTACCAATTTTTTTAAAATGTTTTTTAATTTTTTTTTTCAATTTTAGAACAGATTTCAGTTGAAAGCAAATCTTTTCAACGTTAAAAATGACAAATATCAAGAAAAATCTTTTGAAATATTTTTCAGTAAAACAACAATGACAACAAAACATCAGTAATAGACTCAGTAAAGTTACTCTGTGCCCACATTTCGTCTCAAAATTGTCTACTGCAGTTGCTTTTATTGCCCATTGAAGCACGAAAAACAGAAATAACAACATATGTTGATGACGAAACTTTGCTCCATTAAGTTAAAAAGTTTGCGTTTTGCGAAAGAAATCCTTCTTGGGCAATTTTACTGCAGCAAGGACAATTTGTAATAATACTGGAAATTTACTCAAATGGATAAAAATGACTTTAAAAGATAAAAATTGAAAAATGTCAAAATCGCTTAAAAATAACCAGCCGTCTCCACTTTCGTCATTGAATTAATGTAGCAAACGCCTTTCATGCCTCATAAACATCGTTGTCATGTTATTGATTCAATTTTCGTTCCATTGAATGGTCCCATCATCAGTCAATCCATTCTCGAAACCTCTTTTATTATTTTTCTTTATCTCGTCTTATCATCGAAAAATGGTATCAAAAGTCGGCAAAATGACCGGTTGAATGTTCTCGTTTCGGATCCGTCTTCGAAATCCGTTGAACGAGCTACGTGCAAGGACTTTTTATTGCTCTATTGATTTGATTTGATTTGATTGATTCGTCGGAATCGGAGCCAAAAGCGGAGATGCACGTTCCGAAAAAAAAAAGTTTTCTTCTGTCACAAAAAGCTCGAAACGACGACAAATGAAGGGCAATAAACAATTTTTCCCAACTGACATGTCGATTCTCATTATAATCATTTATTTTCACTCACTTGCTTGCTCTCCGGTGTACGATCAAGTATTTCATTTAAATTACTTACTTTAGGTACTCCGACGACGACGACGCCAAATGACGAAAAACGACGAAAACGACGCTTTATGAATGTTTGCTGATGAGTGAATTTCCACAAAATATTTCATAATAAACATTTTTTCGTTGTCGTTATCGACGTTCTTGTGCGCGTGCCACTTTTTGACAATTGTTGTTTAGGGAATTCGCATTCCGTCAGTATTTGCGAACATTTTTTATGATTAGCAAACACTCAAGAATGTTCCTGAGGAGAATTTATAGACAGCGTTTTTTTTTAAATATTTTTTTTTCGGAGAAAGGTTGATTAAATGATTGATGGATGCGATAAATCGCGACGATTATAAATTTTTTTTACCGTTTTTCGCAGAAAAAATGCGGTTATGTTTTTAAGAGAATTAATTCAATTCAAAAAAAATTTAAAATTATTTTTTAAAAATATTTGGGTAAATTTTTGGAAAGGAAATGTATTAAAAACTTTAATTTTTTTTATTTTAAATTATAAAAATTTTTAAAAATAATTAAATTTTGTAAAAAATAGTAAAAATAATTAAAAAATTATTTTATTATTAAAATTTTTTTAATATTTTTAATATAAAAAACAAAATTAAAAAAAAAATTAAATAAATTTAATTAAAAATTTATTTTTTCAAGTCAAGAATTTTAGAAAATTATTAAAACATTGAATACATTTAAAACATTTAATTAATTAATTAATTTTTTTTTCGAAATCATAAAAATTAAAATTTTTTTAAATCATATTTTTTTTTAATAAAAATTATTTAAAAAAAACTCAACATATTTTAGAAAATTCTTAAAGAATTAATTAATTTAATTTAATTAAATATTAATATAAATAATTAAATAAATTGAATTTTTTAATATTGATCAAAATTTTAAACTAAATTTTCGAGAAAACTATTATAAATTAATTAATTAAAAGAAAAAAAAATTAAATCTAAAATTAAAAAAAAATTGAAAATTTAACAAAAATTTAATAATCTCCCGGAAATCAAAAAAATCTCATTAAAAGAAAATTCATCAGAAGCTTGAAAAAAAAAATTAAATTTCCGTTCAAATTTTCTTTCTTTCTTTTTTTTCAAATTTCGCTGACTAGACTCGAGGAACTGCGTGCGATTTGTTTTCTTATCATTTGTCGCGCCAAAAAATCTCTTTACATGTCAAGAGCAAACAAGATTAAAGGAATTTTGATAAAAGCTTATCAAAAGCATTATCGTCGTGATACCGTTTCTTCTCCTTTACGTTACATGTGAAATGCAAACAAACATGACGACGATAAAAAAATCTTTTGAAGAAATTTCTTTTTTTTTTGAAAGAAACATTTTAATAAGATTATATTTTTATTTTTTATCATTTTACTTCATTTTTCATTCAATATGGCGAAGGAATGTCTTTTTTTCTGGCAACTCGTTTAGTTTGGCGGAATTTTAATGCAATTTCCGATGAAAAGCGACGAAAAAATCAAAGTAAAGTGTTTTCTCGTTCAAGCGAAAATAATGAAAAAAAAATTCCAACGAAAAAAACGGCGAATCTGAGCTCATTAGCTGACCTAATTTTCTGAGTTGAGTGAAGTAAAGTAAAATCGTAAGATGATTATCGTGACTTTCGTGATGATAAAAATGCTTTTTTTGTGTCATTAATGCTTTTTCATTAAAATAGAATTAATGGTCATGTCGACGTTGTTGTTGTTGTCTTTTGTGAGTGGTTAACGATGAATGAATGACATCTTAAAAAAAAGTATAAAGAGGAGACGTCATAAAAAAGCCTTTTTGTTGATCAAAAGTTAATGAAGTGAGCTTCAATAGTGGTTAAGAATGGATTCAAGGCAAAAATAGGACTTGAAATGAAGTGTAAGTGATTTTTTTCGATTGAAAAATTTTTACAAAAAGCGATCGATATTTAAGAAAAATTTTCTTAAAAAATTAAATTTAAATAAAATTAAAAGAAAATTTAATTAAAATTATTCAAATAATAAATAATTAATTTAATTAAATACGAGATTAAAATTTTAATTAAATTTTAAATAATTGATATTAATCATTTTAATTAAAATTTAATTTTAATTTAATTTTAAAAAATTAATTTAAATTAATTTAATTTAATTTTTTAATTTAATTTAATTTTAAATTAATTTTAATTTAATTTTAAATTTTTTAATTTAATTTTAATTTAAAATTTAATTTAATTTTAATAATTTTAATTTAAAATTTAATTTTTTATTTAATTAAATACTTTTTTTTAATTTTTTTTTTAAATTTAATTTTTTTTTTTAAATAATTTTTTTCAGAAAAATTCAATAGATAAAATTTCTTTAATCAACAAAATTTTTATATTTTTTTCTCTTCATTTCCCATGGATCATCATCAAAAAAAAATCATGTCAAAACATAAAAAATCAAGCAATTACAATAAAATAATGAATAAATAAGCAAATGAATCGATGACAATCAATTCTGCTTCATTATTTCAAGTATTTATACCTCTTGTTAAGCTTGTCTGGCTGCCTTCGAATCTAATAATAACGTAATATAATGTAATTTTATTGGATGTTGCATATAATAAAAACGAAGAATTTAATGGGACCTCGCTTGTAATAATGCAATTATTGTTATTTTTTTTGTGCGTTTGATCGTAAAATTTAATGGACGAAGCATGTGTCACACGTCGTCATCAAGTAGCTGGAGGCGTCCTTTTATTAGACGATAAATTTACGGCACGGAACCGAAAAAAGGGCAAAAAAGGACAAATCGCGCGCAAACGCCTGGTTGAAACATTTAGAGATAATGAGATCACCTGTGGCAAAATAATGGATCGTGCCGGCGCACGAAGGGAAAATTTAAAGGAGAAAAAAAGAGTAACTTGATAGTCTTGTTTTCTTCACAGAATTCCTTTTATCCCTTCTCTCATTATTCTCTCATAGTTTTTTTTTGTTTTTTTCATTTTCAAGAGTTTATTAAACACTTTTCATTCAATATTTCTTCTTTTCTTTTATTTTAGGGATCAAACCTGTAACTTTTTTTTTAACAAATTGAAAAAATTAAATAAAATTTTATTATTTTTAAATTAAATTGTTTAAAAATGTTTAAAAAAATATTTATTTTTTAAAATTAATAAAAAAAACAAATTAATTTATTTTTTTTTTATTTAAAATTTTTTTAAATTATAAAAAATTAAAAAAAACTTAATTTAATTTTTTATTTTTAATTAAATAAAAAATTAAAAAAATAATTAAACCAAATTAAAAATTTTTAAAAATTTAAAATTAATTTTTTTAAAATTGAAAATAATTTTTAATTAATTTTATTATTAAATTAAAAGTTCAAAAATTAAAAAAAAAAAAAAATTATTTTTTTTAAATTATTTTGTTAAAAAATTCCACAAAATAAATTATTTTTAATTTAAATTTAAAAAAAATTTTTTTTTTTTTAAATTAAAAAAAAAAATCAATTAAAAAAATTTTTTTTTTTTTAAATTATTAAAAATTAATTTTAAATGACAAAAAAAATTAATTTCATATAAAAAAGTTACAAGTTCGCCCTGTTAAAATTTTTCCAACGACGAACAATACAAACGCATCAAATACAGACGACTTTCTTTCTTCTCGTCTTTTGTGTTTAAATGAAAATTTCTTTTCTCCTTATTATTACCGCTATATTTCAATACATTATTTTGCTAAGCATCCATCTGACGTTTTGTAAATAGCCTCTTATTTATTTTTATTTTTTTACGCTGTGTCTAGGCAGCAAAATGAGGTACAAAAAAAATATTAAAATTGAAAGCCTCTCACGATAAAGTAAGTAATTAAATTTTGAGGATGGTGCCCGTTGTTGCCACGGAAACATTCTCTGTCTCTGTGTGTGTGTGTGAAAAATCATAAATAAATTAATTAGGCACGCGCGAGTCTTTGCTTTGGCTTGACTTGACGACAAAACAAGTCAAAATTGAGTGCATAGATCAAAAAATGCCACGAAATGGCGGAAAATTCAATTACAAATTGTTTGTTATTTTTTTTATGAATTTTTGCTTAGAAAAGTGCATATGACGCCTTTGAAAAGTTAAAAAAAAATACAACGCGGTTTGACACACATGTTTTGGTGCGAAATCGACGAAAAAGAAAATTCTATTAAAAGTTGTTCAATGTTCACGTGTGGTAACGAGCGCGTGACATGGCTTTTGATTGATCTCCTGGTGAACGGAAAATTTATTGGATGACAAATTTGTTGGGATATTAATTGATTTTTCCGACACTTTGATTGGAGAGAGAAAAAGTTCGTTGAAGGTTTTAATGAAGTTTTTGAGTTTTGTTTTGGATGGCAAGTGGGTTTCAAGCGACATTTTTGCCGAAAATTTTGTTAATTGCTTTCGGTATTGGTTTGCTAATGATTTCAATGTCAAAGTTGTCGTTTAATGAGAATCTGGTTTGATTGAAATATTTCAATATAAAAGGTAAAAGCGACTTAAATAAGAAAAAAATTAAGAGACTTAATTTTGAGTAAAAGTATCAAAAATATTTTGTGTTAGTTAGGCCTTAAGTAATCGAAAAAACCTAAATTTAAAATTTTGGAATGATCTTTTGAGATTTTAGAAATTTTTTAGTGAGTTTGATGGTTTTCAAGTACCTCTTTGGTATACCCAAGACAACTAAAAGGTCCTACAGTTGCGATCATATTTTTTGCAAAAGACTTTTTTTTATACGAAACCCTCGAAATTGGGCTTCTGTGAAAAATATTAGTTGCTTTCAGTAATTTTTTTACTAATTAGCAACTAATATTTTTCACAAAAGCCTTGAATTTTGAGGGTTTTGTATGAAAAAAGCATGATTGAAACTGTAGGTACTTTTGGTTGCCTTGGGTATGTCGAAGAGGTACTTGAAAACCTTCAAACCCATTAAAAAATTTCTAAAATTTCAAAAGCTCATTCTAGAATTTTGAATTTAGGTTTTTTCGATTACTTTAGGCCTAACTAACACAAAACCATCAAAAAACCTCATGCCATTTTTTTTCGATGAAATAATGAAATCGGGTAATGTTTGTAATAAGCTTTGGAAATCTACCTTAATTTAAAGAGAAATTAAATTAAATTAATTTCATATTTGAGAAAAAAATTTTTTAAGAAAATTTTTAGAAAATTAGATTTTGTATCTAACTTTAAGTTAGTTATTTTTAACCTCAAGTCAAAAGTCAATCAGTTTTGACTTAAAATTTTTTTCGGTAATGAACCTTTGTACTTATTTTTCTTGAGTTTTAAGCGAGTTAAAGCTTCGTATTTTTAATTAATTCTTGTTAATTGCTTGGTTTGAATTAATTGGAATAATTGTTAAGCTTCAGAACTCGAAAATTGATCATTTTCAAGTGTTTGGTTCAACTTTTTTTAGATTTTTTTTGCTATATCTGTTTCCTCTCGTCATTACTCTCAATGCTCTGTTTTGTATCTTTTGAAGTCCATTCTTTTCTTTTTTGATATCCAAGAAGAGAATTTTATTGTCACAATTCAGTTTTAGCTCCTATTGTCTTCAAGTTCCTTTTTCTACCTGCAAAGAAAAAAAAAATTAAAGTAAAAAAAATAAATTTAAAAAATTTTACCCGTCACATAAAACAGAAAAGGCACTCCATTCTGCCTTTCTTTTGATAACAAAAGCCAATCTAGTCTTCCGTGTAATATATTTGTCGAATTCCTGGAAGAACCTCTTCTCATTTTTCATCCACTCACTTTTGATGTTTTTTTCCTCCTCTTTTCTTCTTCTCAATGTTCTCGTATATGATCCAATAACCGGTCATATCTCTTAGATAACGCAAATATATTGATTCAACTTACTTTCGATTCACTTTACAACCAACATCATGCCCGCAGGTTAAACGAAACCTTATTACACAAGAGAGATAAAAGCATCTTGTTACATCCAATTTTTTGCCGCTTCGTCTTTATTTTTCTCTAACCTGCTCGTAATTGTGTGTGTTTGGCGAAATGGGCAACAAAACCTACCTACACGCATCCTAAGGTTATCCAATTAACAACTTATTTATTCCATTCAATCAATTCTCGAGTATCGTTCGTTCGTCAGTTCACTGCTGAGCTGAAAAAAAAATGAAGAAAAAAACAATTTCAATGTAAATGGGGATGCCATTAAATTTATTACGAGCATTCCAGCACAATCGCATCCATTTTCATCTCATTTCGGTGCACGGTTGGTGAATTTTGCAGTTCAGGCGAAAGCACAGAAGAGATAGAAATAAATTTGAAATTAAATGACCCACATTTGTCCTGACCACACATTAAATGCCATTCTAATTAAAATATTTAACCATGCTGTGCTGTGCAACAAAAAAGTGTGTAACAAATTGCAGTTGCAGCCAGCCAAGGCAGGAGATGGAGTGGGCACACAGGATTACATATGTCGACCTTTTTGTGACATTACATTATTATTAGTGTGAATGTGACTAATTTTAGATTGGTGTTTGTTCTGGTTTTCGCACGCTTTTGTACCCATCTATCTGTCTACGTGTGCCGTGTATCTTGCTCTCACAATGCGGCGGAACAATGTCGTAGTAATGCATTCAGCTGCAATTTACGATATGAATGTGCAAGGATTAAGTGTGCGAAGCAAATTGTGTTGTTTTTGTGCTTTATGACAGAGTTGATTTGTATCTTCAGAATTAGAATTCACGGGAAATTTATGAAATTATAAAGCTTTCTAAAAAAAGAAGGATTTTTGTTTAAAAAACTTCGAGATCGAAAAATTTTCGAATAGAAAATTGTCGAAATCTAAAGTTATCAAAATTGAAATTTGTCGAGATTTAAAAATTTCGAGAACTGAAAATGTTCGAATTTTAAAAATTAAAAAAAAACTTTTTTTTTATAAATTTATGAAAAGTTTTTATTAAAAAAAATTCATGAAATTCACATAAAAAATTCAGAAAAAAATCGAGAATTGATAAAAATTTTTAAAAAGATTCTAAAACTTTCGAGAACTGAAAATGTCGAGATCTGAATTTTTAAAGATTAAAAAAAGTTGAGATTTGAAACTGTTGAATTAACAAAAGTTTGAATCATTTTCTAAAATTATCGAAATTAAAAATTTTTTTTTGATTTCGAAATCGTTGAGATCTAAAAATAATTTTTTAAAATTCAAAAAAAAAATAATTAAAAATTGGCGAGAATTGAAATTAAATTTAAAAAATTAAATTATAATTAAAATTAATTAAATTTTTAATGAAAAATTAAAATTTATTGATTCCAGAAATTTCTTCTGAATTTTTAAAGATTGAAAATGTTTAAGATCTGAAACTTTTGAATTAAAAAGCGACGATCTCTAAGGCTATCGAGATCAAAAAAATTTGTGATTTGGAGATCGTTGAGATCTAAAAGTTTTCCAGTATCAAAAACTGTCAAGACTAAGAAGTGTCGAGATCTGAAATTTTTAAACCTCAAATTGTCGAGATTGAAAATGTTCAAGATCTGAAAAAGCTGATCTTGGCGGAAATCTGCTGAATTTCGAAGATTAAAAATGTCGAGATCGAAAAAATTTACTTTGAACTGTCAAAATCTAAAAGTTTTCGAAATCTAAAAATTACCGAATTGAAATTTTTTTTTAATTTTTTTTTTTAGTTGTCGAGATTGGAAAATTTGTTGAATTTAAAACTATCGAGATCGTAAACTGTAGAGATGAAAAATCAACAAGATCTGAATTAATCGAGATCGAAAAACATCGAAAACCAGATTTGAATTTGTCGAGATTGAAAATGATCGAGATCGAAAAAGGGTTAAGTTAGAAGACTGTCAAAATTTGAAATTTTTCGAGATCTAAAAATCTCATGGTTTCAAAATTTTATAATTTTAGATTCGAAAAGTGTCGAAGATTAATTCTGTAGGGATAAAAAAGTGTCAAAATTCAAAATCTTTTAAAATTACTGAAAAATTTTTTATATGAGATTTCTTAATGAACTTTAACCTTGAGATAAATTACAAAAAAAAATTAACTCTCAAAAAATTCAAGGACTAACTCAAACTACAAACAAAAAACGTCAAAGTAAAATATAAGGGCTCCTCATCAAAAACATCAAAAGAGCAAAAGCAAAAAAAACACGACGTTGCCTTTTTTCACCCTTATTTCTCGATTGTGCAAACAAAACGCATGAAGAGCGAGAGAGAGAGAGTAAATAACACTGCATCGCATAACAAAGTAAGTTCTCACATTTCAAACACATTTTAATAGTTTTCTCCATGGCAATTAATACACGTTTGACTAACGATGCATGTGCAAACTTTTTTGGGGAATGTTTGCATTTGGCTTTTATGGTTTTGTAATATTTTCCTCTTCAACAATTTTTTTTTTGCGTTAAATCGACTGAGTAACTTTAAAACTCAGAAGGGGAAAAAGTTTCCTGGAACGAAGGAAAAAAAATAATTTAACTCTCCGGTGATTCAATCAAAATAATAATAATGAAATTGTGTCGTCGCAACTCGTTCGAGAAACGCACATCAAAGCATCGACGACGACGACAAATAACATCCTGCGAGATGATTTCAAGTTCAAGTACGACGCAAATCGCTATGACAACAACTTATTTATTGTTTGCTGTTGACAAAAGAGATACACCAAACCAACCGACATAATTGGTTTCCGAATGTTAAGAGCTGTCTCGAGTTGTGTTCGAAGAGAAGGAGTATGCAATTGATGAATAACAACGAAACGAAATGAAAATCAAGTTCACGAGAAAGTTTCTCGTCGTCGTCATTTTCAGAAGTGAAACTTTTTTTTTTGTTTCACTCGAAATCCAGTTGCTGCTGTTTCTGTGTTGACTTTCTGGTTGATGCATAACTTTTTTGATTTATATTCCAACAAAGTACAGAGGAACCCCCTCCGAGCGATTCTGAGGAATTATTTCGCAAAATGAAACATTTTTGTTGATGTTTCAACGTTTCCGAATATATGAATATGAGGAAATTCGATAAATTTCGTTGCAGAACGGGATTAAATGTGGCACAGGGAGGAAAATGTAATTCAAGGATTAAGCAACTTTGGGGAAAAACGTGAGGAACGGCTTTTGTTGAAAGATGTGAAGACAGGGAACAGAGGTGAAAGTACTTTTCTGATAGAAAAGAGGATTTTGCATAAATTTAAATCTATTGCGCAGAAATACTAAACAATGCAAATTTATGCTCTTAGAATTTATGTGGAAAGGTTTTTTGCATGTTTTTTCTACGGAAATGGATTTTTTAGATAAGTTACGAAAAATTACTTCACAAGATTTTTTTTGCTTTCAGTCCTTGTACTTGTTGATGAAATTACAAAGTCAGCAATTTTTGGCTTATCGATGAATTGAATAGAGTTTCAAGGAAATGTGATAAAAATCAAAACATGTTCCGATTTTGTAAGAGAACAAAGAATATGTTGAAAATTCAAAGAAAAAAAAGATGAATTTCCAATGAAGAAATTGGTAAAGAAATTTAATGCAGAAAAAAGTTTTTCCTGATTTTGGATTACGCCAACGTGTCACTTTTATAAAAAAAGGAAGGAATAAAACCGAAGGCGTTCAAGAGTAATTTTCATGCATTTACCTGTAATTTTTCAAAAACAGATTACTGAACGTGGCTATCTTGACAAATCATGAATTGGAGTTTTACTTACTGTGAAAAATATCAAAAAAGTTGATCTGACGCCTACATTTTGTGGTAAAAGCCTTTCAGAAGGAAAAGTTTGACAATTTAAAAAAAAAATAAAAAAAAATACTAAATGTAATACAATTTGGAAGTAAAAAAGAACTTTGCTTGTTGGAGTTCGAGGATTTTTTTCTCACACAAGAAAACAATTAAAAACACCTTTTTAGTTCCTCAATTTAGTGACTAAATGTGATACATTTTTTTAATTATAAGAGGAGATTAATTTTGATGACGAGATCCTAAATTTCAATACTGAAAAAATTTTTGTGAATTTTTTAAAATATTTTTGGATAGATTTCCTTACCTGATTCACGGACAATTTAAGAGTAAAATACCATCAATTTACCTTTGAAAGAAGATTGACAGAGATACAAGACTGATACTTTACAAATCCATGGTTGGCTCATAAATTATTTACTGCAGCTCGATATTGATTTTGAATAATGAAACTGATTTAAATGAATTACAAAAGGTACAAAACCATTACCAAGCATTAAGATCGTTGACTGAATCTGAAAAATAAAAAAAAATAATTAAAAATCGATATAAATTTAAAAAAAAATTAAAAAAAAAATAATTTTCAATTATATATCCTTAAAAAATTTATTTTTTAAAATTTAAAAAAAAATTTTTTAATTTTTTTTAATTTTTTTTTTAATATTTTAGAATAACTTTAAAAAAAAATTAATTTAATTTTTTTTTAATTAATATTAAGATTAAATTTTTTTAAACCTTTTTTTAATATAAAAATTGAAAATTAAAATTTTTAATATTAAAATTGAAAATCAAAATTTTAAATATATAAAATTAAAATTTAATATTTCAAATAATAATAATTTAAAAATTTTTCATTTAAAATTTTAATTTAAATCCTGCAAAAAATTTAAATAAATATTTTGTCACATTTTCCCGTTAAAACGAACTTTTTCCCATAATTTCCTGCTTTAACAATGAAAAATGTCACAACAAAAAATCCCATAAATATAATTATTTTTATGTTTTGTTTAAACTGTTAAATCCTCTCTTTTTTCGACACATCCTTTATAAATATTGGAAAATGTTATTAAAATTCAATTTATTATCCCGTTATTATTATAACTTTTAAACATGATGATGAATATTTACCGCACTTTATCCACTTTTCAGCTTCGACAAGGGATTCAAAATTTATCGTTCACTCGACATCAAACGAAAATGCTGGAAAAAAATATGTAATAAAATAAAGTAAAAAAGTGTCGATAACCCTCTTAAAGATAAATAAACTCCTACTTGTGGTTACATATTTTTTTTTCTTTTCGGAAGCTAAAAGCATTGAGAAGAGACCAAAACATGTCTTAATAGCTTCCTTTCTTCGTCTCGAATTTTTTTTTGTGGCAATTTTTTTTTTCTTCTTCTTCAGCAGAACAACAATAATCATAAATATAAATATAAAGAGGAAAAATCGACACCAGATTAACTGTCAGAGTTCGTCCTTCTTTTTTTTTTCTTTATATTTCTTTGCGTCGAGTAACTCGCAATAAAATCGTAAGAAATATTAGACCCATGTCATGCACGCATTTTTGCCATCATCATCATCGTCGTCATACAATAAAAATAACGAAATAAAAGTGGTTTGGGAAGAATTTTCGTTTTCCGTCACGATAGAACGATGCAAAGTGAAGACATTTAAGAAATTCAATTATTTTTGACACAATATTTAAATTTTTCTCGAAGGTCCGGATAAATTATCCGATGGATACTTTGATTTTCTTGCAAATGCGTCGTTGTTGTCATCAAGATACGCACCGAAAACAAATCACAGCACGAGGCACAGAGGCAAAAAAGGGATTTTATAGGATCGAATTTTTGTCATTTTTCTCGTGCGTGGTTTGTTTCATCCGAAAGATTAAGACACGAGAAGACACAAGACATGCGGTTTTATTGTCAATATGTTCTTGTTACATATTTCGTCTTTTTTGTCGTCTTTTACTGCTTCTTGCAGTGGGTGGATTAAAATGCTTTTGCCGGAAAATTTCCTTTTGTGTCGAAAGATGAGGGTTCAGGACACACGAGACCTTGAAACTTTTCTAATAAACGAAATTTATGAGCTTTTATAACATTTTCCCTGATATTTATTTTATTTCGTTTTATTATTTGGTGAATTGCGTTCAGATGTGGCTCCGTGCGAAATATTCATGAAGTCACGTGTGTGATTTGTTGTTCTTTTGCTTCGTCGGTTGTTTCTGTGAGGAACGGGAGAAAATTTTATGATTTGATTTTTCGCCTGTTGCTCCCTTTTGTGCGCGATGATTTGTTGGAGCTTTGCCAACTTTTTTTTCGGTTTGATTTAACGGCAATTCGTGAAAACGAAATTTGACGTTGAAAGGAAATATGAGATTGACGTGAAATGAATATTGTAAAGTGCGTTGCTGTTCGATTGCGAGAATTTTCGGTATTTAGGTATTAAATTTTTGTACATTTTTCTGAATTTTATATTTTTCACATTTTATTTTTTTTCACAATTTTTTTTTTATTTAATTAAATTCATTTTTTTTAAATTAATTTTTTTTTACTTAATTTTTCACAATTCCATCATTTTCAAAATTTGTCACTTTTTATTTTTTTCGTGAATTTTATTTTCGAAATTTTTCCTTTTATTTTAAATTTTTTACATTTTTTTTTTATTTTTTCTGAGTTTGAATAATTTATTTAATTTTTAATATTTTTTTAAAAATATTTTTATAAATCAAATTTTTTAAAATTAAATTTTAAATAATTTAATATTTTTTTTAAAATTCAATTTAATATTTTGCATTATAATTTTTTTTATTATTTTTCACAATTTCACACTTTTTAAATTTTTTCATAAATATTATTTTTAATATTTGTCACTTTTTTATAACTTTAATTTACTTTGTTTAATTAATTTAGCTGTTTTTAATTAAATTAATTATTTTTTTTTTAATTTTTATTACATTTCAACCATATTTTTATTTTTTTTTTTCATTTTAACTTGATTAAAAACTTATTTTTAATTTTTCCCGCCAAAAGTAAGATCTTCAAATTTTGACTGCTGAAAGATCTTTTATTTAGTTTAAAAAAAATCCGCTAGAGGACTTATGTTAAATTTTCCCGCCAAAAGTGAGATCATCAAATTTTGACAGTTAAAAGATCTTTCAGCCAGTTTAAAAAAATTTCCGCTAGAGGGCTTATGTTAAAAAATCTGACATTGATCATTTTGATTCGTAAATTCAATTAAATCCCAATAAAATAATTAAATGACATCAAATCAATTAAAAAAAGGTCTGGAAAATCCAAATTTACACGGAAACTCATTGATGCCATGATAATCAAATAATCAGTTGTTACGACGACTTAATTACTGTCACATGTGAACTCATGCAAACTAATTAGTTTTTTTGCGAACAAAATTCACCCTTTTTCCCTCTCATAATTTTGCACTTTATGTAGGCAGAATGCCGGCATGGAAGCCGATCCGATCCAATGATCCGAAAATTTATTCAATTATCTTTAATTGATTTGTGCACACAAAAATTATTTTGACGCTTGCCGTTCTACGTCGTAAACAATGATAAATAATAATGATATTTTATTGATACAACCTTTAATTACCGATTTGTTCCCTTTTTCCCATTTTGTTGATAACGTACACTGACAATGACGGAAAATTTTCCATTGAATGCACGCTCGAAGGATTTTTCTGTAAAAGCATCGACGAGGCAACGGAGTAATATCATTTACTTTACAGAATGTCTCACATTCCTGCCATGTTCTAAGGAAAAATTTTATTCATTCCTCGCAGGAGGAAAAATCTTTGCAAACAAACTTTTGCTCGGCGTTTTTCCATGACAAAAAGTGCTCCAGATGTCAATTGTGTCATTTTTTCCTTTCAAAATGCGCCTTTGAGGATTTTATGACAAAAAGTTTCAAAGTTAATTCAATATTTAAAGTAAATTTTTTGCATTCAGTAGCAAAATGATCAAAAATGTATCTCAGATTTTTTATTTTTATTTTGTTACATTTTGGAAGCTGTTTGTCTCATTAAATTCATACAAAAAAAAATTCCTTTAGGCATTCGTTGCTCTGCTTGTTTGTTGCTGTTCTGTCTTCGGTAACAAACACTCGTCGTCAGCATGTTCTCGTGTAACATCATTGAAAAATGAAAGGAAAAAGGGAAAAAAATAAATAAATAAAATATTTTCTTGTATTTCCTTTTTTCAAGGGCATTTCCATGAAAAAATGCTCCTTTTTGGTTTTTTACTTGTCTGTCCTCAGAGAATTTATTTTTTAAAAAATTTTTAAAGGGTTATTATTTAACTTTTGATCGAAAAAAAAATAAAAATTTAAAATTAATTAAAATAAAAAAAAATAAAAACCACGTGACCAAAATTTCATTAAAACTCGTAAAAATGTTTATCAAACCACGTGACCTTTTGTTTATAAAAACTTTGAGATCAGCTTTAAACAATTAAGTAACTTTTGTAAAATTAATTATTTGTTTAAAGCTGATCTCAAAGTTTTTAAAAACAAAAGGTCACGTGGTTTTTACATAAATTTTACGAGTTTTGTTAGAATTTGGTCACGTGGTTTAGTAAAAATGCATTTTTTGAACTAAAATACGTTCAAGTTCGTCTTTTCTGGTCATTTTTTTGCTTTTCCATTCGAGTGCCATCACACACACAACACTCCAAGAGACTCATGAATGTTTCCTCGTTGTTGTTGTTTATGAGTCGTAAATTTTGTATCTTAAGACGAAATTTCCTATTTTCTTATTTTGTTATTTTTTTTTTGTATTCGGCGAAAAAAACAAGACAAGACAAATATAACGATGTGCCATTCACTCAAACTCAAGTCTGCTCAAGTCACGGCGCCCAAGACATGTGGGAGGAGAGCACCTAATGTGATCCAATCCAATTTTTGTTCGTTCGCTTGATGATCAAGAGCCATTAAAAAAGTGTAATAAACTGGAGAATAAACAAAAAGAAAAAAAAATTGGATAATGGGCATTAGATGACTTTCAGGAGTTTGGTTTGCTCTATGGCGGATTAACAAAATTCATTTTTAAGTCGTCATGATTGAGTGATTCGAAATGCTTCGTGTTTGCAGAAGAGATGGTCAATCGAATGGAATGACGAAGCACGAACGACGTTATCGAATGTTTTTTTTTTGTTTCTTGTCAAATCAGCAAATTGGACGTTTTTTCATCAGTGATGGGTGAGTTGAGTTGATGAGAGAAGTAAACAAAAGTTAACTTGAAAGAAAAATTATCTAAAAATAAACAAAAAAATAAGATTCACATTTTTGTACTCCTCATCCTCATTTTGACAGGTAAAGATAATTTTTAAAGATCAGCCCTCTAGCGGAAAATTTTTAAAGCTTAAAGATCTGCTAATTTATCAAATTTAAAGATCGATCTTAATTTTTTTTAAAATTTTATTTCGGTAAATTTAAAAAAATTAAGAAAGATCTTTAATTTTAAAAATTTCAAGATCTTTTAAGCTTCAAAAATTTCCCGCAAGAGGGCTGATCTTTAAATTATCTTTACCTGTCAAATATGGATGAGGAGTATAAAAATGTGAACTTTTTCTTTATTTTAGGTTTTTAATGAATGAAAAAATTCAAGATAGAGCTTAAAGATCGTACAAATGGCAATTTTTTTAGGGATGCCATTTATAAAATTTCACATTTTTGTACGCCTCATCTTCATTTTTGCGACAATTTAACACATTTTAATTAAAATTCCTCCAATCGTTGTAAAATCTATTTAAATTCTCAAGTTTCTGAACCATATGTGATAAAAAGCAGATGCCACACACGCAAATTACTCGTTAAATTCCAATTTTTATTGCACAGCTGGAGAACTTGTTGAACGAAATTCACGCGAAAGCCACTCAAACTATTTTCTTTCCATTTTCTCTTCAAATTTTTTTCACTGAACAAATAAAATGTCGCACATCAGTTCACCAGATTTCTCAATAAAATTTCCCATCTGTCTGCCATCAAAACGGTAACTTGTTCAAATCTTGCAAAAATTAATTTCATTTTTTTGAAAAAGTTTAAACACGTAGAAAATTTTCACTCCTTCCTTTGCTGTCATGAAAAATCTATGCATTTATTAGTCACGTCACAAAAAATAAAAAATTGCATTTTTCATCTTGCATTAAAAAAAAAATCATAAAAAATGAACTTGGGCAAAACGCAAAAAAAAAATAGTTACAAAAGAATTTTGTGCGGATTCACTTTGACCTGACTCGCCGCATCGCGGGGAATTTTTACACGAGACATAGCTAACGAGAAAAGAGTACGTGCAAGCACAAAAAACGGTATAATATTAAACTTTTTGAATAGTTTTTCTTTCCCTCCTTCCCTTTTTACTCCGATTTTGCCTTTTTCACGTCGAGCGTCGTTCACGTCGAGAGCGAAAAATATGCAAATAAGTTTGGAACTTTTTTCAAAGGCGCAGCATTTTTCTCATCATCTCGAATCGTCGCTGGGGATTTTCACTTATTTTTGTGGTTCAAGCGAAAATAGAAAAACGATAAAGGTGTTGGATATTGGTCGCGTTGTAATCTGCGGCATGATGATTCAGTCACGTCAGACAGAAGAAGAAAAAAAAAGAAAAAAGTGATTATTGGTTCGTCGCCATTTAACGACTTGCTACATTACGGTTTGGTTGATTTTCGTGCGAAAAAGACAAAAGCAGATTGAAAATTGTGGAATGTTTGATGGAATGAAGGATTTAAGCGCATTTTGAAAGTTTTTTATGAAATATTTTGTAATTTTTCTCGAATTTTTATTTTTTTTATATTTTTTTTTTAACATTAATTTTTTTTAAATTTTTTTATGACTTAACAAGCTCAAAAAAATTTTTTTTTTAATTTTTCAAAATTTTCTGATGCTTTTTTCAAGATTCATCATTTTTCATTAAATTTTTCAATTTTTTTTACAATTTTTAAATCTTTTGAAAGAAATTAAATTTTTTGAATACAAAAATAGCTTAAAGAAAATTAAAAAAAAAATAAATAAAAGAAAAATTCGTGGGAAATAAGTCACATTTTTATAAAAAAAAATAAAGCAAATATTAAAAAAAAAAATAAAAAAAATAAACATTAAAAAAAAAGCAGAAAATTAAGAAAAACTTGAAGAAAATTCAGAAAATTCCTTTTCAAAAATTTTCTGCTTTTTTTTAAATATTTGCTTTAATTTTTTTTAAATATTTGCTTTAATTTTTTTTAAATAAAAATTTGACTTATTTTCCTTGAACTTCCTTTTATTTAATTTTTTTTTTCAATATTTTCTAACAAAGTTAGTTTGAAAAATACGAGAAAAATATAAAAAAAAATTATTAAATTAAATTAATTTTTTAATTTATTTTAATTCAAATTTTTAAATTTAATTTCTTAATTAATTAAATTTAATTAATTTTTTTTTAAGAAATAATTTTTTTATATTTTTTCTTAATTTTATATATTTTTTTTAATTAAAATTTTCTTAAATTTCCCAATTTTTCCTCAATTTCGAAAAAAATTCTACTTTTATCGTAAATTCTCACGATTTTCGCATTAGGCGCCATTTTCAGCATAAAAACCACATTTCGCCTCGAAATTTGATAGAGCAAGAAAAAAGAAAAAGTCGTCAAACAACGTCTTTATCCGAAAAGAGGCATTCTTTTGTGTCTCGTAACATTCCGACACAAACAATAAAATATTATATTATTCCACCTTTTACGCTCGAAATATAAATTGGTTACCATGAGGAGCGAAGAGAAAGGCATATGCATGTTTCACAGACAAATTTTCGCATCGATCTCTATTTTTATCACGCCTTTTCTTGTTGATACTCCAGTTTTGTGCCGAAGCACAGAGTGAGAAAAACATTATTGAAAGTCGTATTTTTTTGCCATTTTTTGTTTGCATTGAATTGTAAGAGCTGACAAACAAATTACTTGCTGAATACCAAAACGAACATTATTTGATTTTTTTTTCTGCTTATCTAGGTGTTTGTGGAAAACGAACGTTATTTGTGGTGCATTGAATATGAATGGAAAAGAGGTCCGCGTGTGAGAATCAAATATTCATGGATTTTTGTGCTCGTGCAGGCTTTTTGCCGCTTCATATTCAATTATTAGTCGTACGACAATGGAAGACGTTATTAAAGTTGTCGCTTCTTTTTTTCACGTGACACACATAGAAAAATTGTAATAAATATAAAAAGTGACGTCGGTGTGCTGAATAAGAGAAGAAAGTAGAAGAAAAAGACAGACAGAGGCAAAATATGACATGCACAAAGGAAAGTCAAGAGAGAGGAAAGAAGCGCTTGAGAGCACTTCACACCATTTTTCTGTCGTTCTGTAACGTTAAAAATTGGATACGGCCATAATTCAATTGAAAAGGTTTTTTTTCATAGCAAAAAGTGGGACGTTTAATGAAAATATTGTCAGTAAATAAAGCTAAAAAGTGCTTTTGAGTGGTTTTTACTTTTGACACTTGACAGTTATTTCAAAGGAATTTTTTAATTTTTTTTTTCCTTTAGAAAATTTTTTTCTTTAAAATTGTAAAATTTCGTTTTCAAATTTATTTGACATTTGACAGCTGTCAAAATATTTTTTTTATCAATTTATCTGTGGACTTAATTTCCAAAATCTTGAATACGATAAATAAAAAATTCAAAAAAATTAAATTTTTGGTAAGGAACAAAATTTTGACAGTTGACATCTGTCAAAAAAAAAGTTTTTTAAAATTTTTAAAAAATTCTGAACTTGAATGAACGGATTTTTTTTTAAATAAATCATAAAAAATATTATATTTCTGAAATCAAAATAAATTCTTAAAAAAGTAAATAAAATTTTTGACACTTGACAGCTGTCAAAAAATTTTTTTTTTATTTTAAAAATTTTTGAGCTTAAAGGAACGGAGCTTCTTTAAAATTTTTTAAAAAAATAAATTCTGACAAAAATTAAATAAAATAAATTCTAAAAAAAGTATAAAAATATTTGACAGCTGTCAAAATTTTATTTTGTTAAATACTTGCAAATTTTGAACTATAGGCAATGGTTTTTTTTCAAAAATTATTTTTAAATTCTAACCTAAAATTTAATTTTAAAGTTAATTCTTAAAAAAAATATTAAAAATTTTGACACATGACAGCTGTCAAAATTTCCTTAAAATCGAAAAATGAATGTCAAAAAAAAAATTATTGAAAATTTTAAAAAATTATGTTCATGAAAATTTTTTATCTTTTTTTTTTTTGATGGTTGACAGCTGTCAAAAATGACATCAAAACGTCAAAATTAACCGAAAAATCAAATTTTTACCGTTAAAATTGTCTTTTAAAAGTAAAAAAAAGCGCTTTCGTTCATTAAATTTCCTCTTATTAACGTGTCATGACCCATTTTTACGTAAATTTACTCTACATTTGTGTGTTTCTTTATTTTCTTTGACTTTTTAAGTATGTGTCACAATCAGAAAAGGATGACAAAGGTACGAAAGGTAGATTATAATGGAAATGTTTTGAATAAAATATCTTGTCAAAATGTATTTTACTTGCATGATTTGAGGCAAAAATGTGTCTCGTGCACTCCTGACAGGCTCAAACTTTCACGAGAACTCGTATTTCCCACGCGTCATTCGAAACTTTTGCAATTAATTCTGAAATTCTCTCATAATCTCATTTCTAATTTACTTTTTTTTTTATTTTTGTTGCAGATACCTTTTTAGCGAGAATTACGCGAACGAAAGAGCATAATGGGATCACCGTGCAATCGCACAAAACGTCACATCATGGAAATGGGTGACAAAATTTCCTCTTTCACGATCGATTGTTCGAGTCGCTTGAATCGGTGCACGTCGTGGTTGTGCACGCGATCGAGTCGTTTGCATCAGAACGGAGGAAATTCAGGGGAATCAGAGAAACAACGAACACCTTCTGCCTCGGAAGTGCATCATGGACCGGGTCCAAGTCCAGCGGGATCTTGCGGAGATGATGATAGTCATCCGCCGCCGAAGAATTGTTATCGTCTCGTTATGCTGGGGTGAGTACAAAGGCGACGATGACGGGAAATTATTTGAGATTGTTAAATTTCCTTCCGGTTGTTAGTGCTTGAAAATCATGGAGAAAGTTTTCGTAAAAAAAATGAAGATGAATAGAATCGCTTTTCGTTTTAAAAGCTCTTGAGTTTTTTTCCGAATGCACATTTTGAATTTATTTTCAAATTTATGGTGTCCCAGTTTACATTTTTATCCCAATGTTCATTTTAAATTTTGTCCCAATGCACATTTTGATTTTTTTTTTCAAATTTATGGTGTCCCAGTTTACATTTTTATCCCAATGTTCATTTTAAATTTTGTCCCAATGCACATTTTGATTTTTTTTTAAATTTATGCCCAATGAGCATTTTGAATTCCTATCCTATTGAACAATATTAATTTCACCCCAATTAAAATTTTACTTTTTTGACCCAATGCACATTTTAAAAATTTTCCCTAATGCATATTCTAACTTAACGCTCAAAGAAAAATTTGAATTTGTATCTCATTTTAATTTTTATGCTCAAATTTACTCAAAATAGAAGTTTTGCCCCATTGCATATTCTTAATATTTTTTTTATTTTTGACCCAGTGTACATTTTTAATTAATTTTCCTCAAATAACTTCTATTTTTTGTCCCAGTTTACATTTTTTTCCTTTTTATCTCAGTGAATATTCTTTACTTTTGCCTCAAATGAAATTTTTTGACCCAGTTGACATTTTAAAAATTCATCCCAGTTCACATTTAACTTTTTTTCTCTTTAAAAATTCGTTAAAAATGCACATCAGCAAAGATATAATAAAAAGAGAGCAAAGGAAAGAATAACACAAACAAAAGGAAGGAAAAACTTTTTATTAGACTTATAATTTAATTTGTACTTGTAGCTACACGAAATCTGCTTTAATATATCCTGCTCTGTTGTTCTCCATTTTTTACTCTCGTTTTATCGTCGTCGTTCGTTCATGCAAAAAACAAACACAAACACACATCAACATAAATATTAACAAAATGCACTTTTTGTGTTCAAACATTTATCTTTGTATTTATTTCTGTCATTTTTTTGCCGCTGCTGCTGCTGCTCGTTATGCAAATTCAGGTCTGCTCGTGCGGGAAAAACGTCTCTCGTGGCAAGATTTCTCGGCGGCAAGTTTGAGGACTCGTACACGCCAACCATTGAAGATTTTCACCGGAAATTGTATCGCATACGGGGCGAAGTGCATCAACTGGATATTTTAGATACATCCGGCAACCATCCGTTTCCTGCCATGAGACGACTATCATTTTTAACAGGTATGTAAATAATTTGATTTTTTCCCCTCTCGATTTTTCTCGCATGAAATTTTTGTGTGCATATCCCACGCGGAATCGAATTGACATGATGTCAATTAAAAAACATTGAAATGTTGCATTTCCGGGGAATTTGATTTTTTGATGATTTATTTTTTTGTGTGACAAAGTTATGCAATTTAGCTTGAATAGATTGCAATGAAAATGCGTTAGAGAGGAAGAATTTTTTCAAATAATTTTTTTTTTATTAAAAATTGGAGGTAAGAATACTTAAAAAATAAAATTAAATTAAATCAAATAAATAATAATTAATTATTTTGTTTTTAAAAAATATTAAAATTCATTAAAATTTAACTCCTAAAAATTTGTATTTTACGAAAAAAAATTTTTTTTTACAATTATTCAATTATTTTTGAATAATTTTTTATAAAATTAAATTTAATTAATTTAAAATAAATATTTAATTTAATTAATTTGAAAAAATAAATTAATTAAAAATCAATTTTAAAATATTTTAATTATTTTTTTTAATTTAAAAAATAATTAAATTTAATATTTAATTAAAAAAAAATTAAAAATTTAATTTAATTAAAATTAATTAAAAAAAAATAAAAATTTAATTTTATTTTAATTAATTATAAAAATTAAAATAAATTAAAAATTTAAATTTAAAAAAAATTAATTAATTTTTATTTAATTTTAAAAAATTAAAAATTCATTAAAATAATAAAAAATAATTTAAAATAAAAATCCTTTTAAAAATTGACGGAAAATTTCAATAAAAAAACCAAAAGACGTCAATTTAAAAAAAAAACAATTAAATTTTCTACTTTCAAGGTTTCGACATGCCCACAGTCGATAACCTTTCGCCATCACCCACAGCAGTTGACTACTTATTTTTTTGTGTTCGCCGCCGTGACTCATTCACCCACTCAACAAACTACAAACAACTCGATACAAAAAATCCCATTCAAGTTTTAATAATAATTATTGTGAAAAAAAAGAGTTTTTCATTTCATTTTTCTGCGAATATTTCTCTTTTTATAATTTTTTTTTTGTAATTTGTTTCACTTCCACATAAAATTGCATTTTATCGACTAAAAACGACAACAACGTCGCAGCTAGTTATTAAATTGAATTCTACGAGAGAAAATTTTAAATGAAAACTTATGTTAATTTTATTATTATGATGATTATTTTATTTTTGCGAAATCTGCCTGAAACGAATTTTCTGCGCGGTCGCACAAAACAAGAAAAAAAATAAAAAACTTTTTAAAATCAATTTTCGTTTATTAAAGAGCATAAATTTGATTGACTTTGATCGCAGCTAATGAAATTATGTTTCGAGGGAAAGATGTTTGGTGCGTAAAAAAATATGTTCAAGAGCGGAGAAATTTTTTTTCGAGAGACGAAAAATAAATAAATAAATAAATGAAAAAAAAAGGTTTCTCATCCGAATTTTATTATGATATTTTAACTGCTTTCGGAAAATTAACCTTTTTTTACCTTTCGTTCCTCTTCTCGTTTCCTTTTTTATTATTTTTATCATCATTTAAGGGCATTACACAATTTTTTTGTGTGTCTTCTCCCGTAAAAAGGCACAAAGGTGTTTGATACTTTTTTTTCTGTCGTTTCTTTGTCGAAATTGTAAAGGGATCCGCACATGCATGACAAAATAAAAATTGTTTGGATTTGGGTGACAAATTGGTGAGTTATGTCTGTCATAGTTGACATAGTTTTGAAGAGAATGACCTTTTTTCTTAAAAAAAATAAATTAAAAAAAAATCAATTTTATGCTGAAATAGAAAAAGAATTGTGAAAAGTTATTCAAATTTTTAATTAAATTAAATATTAAAATTAAAAAATTTTTAAAATTCATGAAAAATAAATTTTAATATTTTTTTTTAATTTTAATAAAAATTAATTATAAATAAAATTATTTTAACTTCATTAAAATTTATTTTAAATTAAAGTTAATTTTTTTTATTTTAATTTTTTTAAATAAAATTTAATTAATTTAAAAAATTTAAATTAAATTAATAAAAATAATTAAAAAATTAAAATAAAATTATTTTTATAATTTAATTTTATTTTTAAAATTTAAAATTTAATTAATTTTAAAAAATTATAAAAAAATATTTTAATATAAATTTTAATAAAAATTTATTTTAATTTATAAATTAAATAATATTTTGAATTAAAGCTTAATTAATCAATTTTATTTTTTAAATTTAATTTATTTAAATAATTAAAAATAAGAAAAAAATAAAATTTAATTAATTATTTTTTAATAAAAATAAAGAAAATTAATATAAGTTATTGAAAAAAAAAAAAAAAAAAAGTCGAAAAATTAAAAAAAAATCGGTTCAAAAATCTTCTTTAAGCAATTTAACGTTAAATTTAGCCAAAAAAGATACTTCTAACAGATTTCACTTCACAAACTGACAACCTTTCACAATTGTCCGACAATTTCTTCTGGCATATCAAATTAATCTATTTACCGTTTCCATGTTTTAATAAAAAAAAAAGATGCAAGACTGTAACAGATGTCTTTCTCACCCAGACACAAAATGAATAACGGCGACATCCGAGTGGCTGTGGGATGATTTTTTTTTCTCTTCATTTTCTTCTTGTTCTTCGTCTCGTACATTTCTTTTATATGGGGAGCGTGGTAATGAAATTAGTGCGTGACTTATCAAGAAGATCAATTGGGAGCAAGAAGAAATCAGAAAAAGGTATCACGGCGGGATTATCGCACGTGTTTTGTCCGCATCCGATGTTGATGATGATTATGATGTTGTTATTAAGATGGGAAAAAAAATCTTGATCTTGGACTTGAAAATCGATTTTTTTAGATGACTTTTTGATTACTTCGATGACTATTGAGTTAAAAATAATTTCTCTTTTTTTGCTTTTCAGGGGATATCTTCGTTTTAGTTTTTAGCATGGATTCGCGCGAATCATTCGAGGAAGTACAAAGACTGAGAGAACAGATTCTGGAGACGAAATATAGTGCATCTCTGCCACAAACACAAGGCACGAAAGTGAAAAAAGTCATACCGAAAGTGCCGATGGTGATTGCCGGGAATAAGTGCGACAAGGATATGAAGTAAGTTTAATTAAAAATTTAATTTAAAAAAAAAATTGACATTTTTTAAACATTTTTTGAAGAAAAAATAATTTTTTTTCATAAGATTAAGTCTTTTAAAAAAAGTCACGTGGTTAGAATTTAGAAATTCGTAAAGTTTTTAGCACTTCTACTGACAAATTCTCGATAAAATGAGAAATTTTTGTTATTTTTATCAAAACCCATGAGAAAAAATATTTAATTTAAAATAATATTGAAGATTTAATAAGTCACGTGGTTAAATTGACCACGTGGTTCAAAATTTTTAAAGCAGAAAGAAAATTCTTCTAAGATAATAATTTTAATTAGAATTAAACCTTAATGGAATTTTTATAAAAATAAGTTAAAATAATGCCGATTGAAGATCAAACTGAGGCATTTAAAAGTCACGTGGTTTCAAAAAGTCACGTGGTTCATATTTTGGTTTTCTAAAGGTTGGAATTGTTTTTAGTAGATAAAATTTGATCAATATAATAATTAATGTAACTTTTTAACGAAAATTCTTAAAAAAGGGTTAATTTCAGATTAAATTGACACATTTATTGATCACGTGGTTTGAGAAAGTCACGTGGTTCATAATTTGAGATTCGTAAAGTTAAAACTGTTTTCAATTCATGAATTTTGATCATTAGAACCTGTTAATGTAACTTTTTAACAAAAATTCTTAAAAAGTGTAAATTTAAGATGAAATTGATGAATTTATTGGTCACGTGGTTTCAAAAAGTCACGTGGTTAAATTTAAAAATTGAGCAAAAATTTAACTTTTAAATAAAAATTCGTTTTTCTCAATGAAAATTTTTAAAATTTTCTCTTTTAATATCACTTTTTACAGAACGGTCACCGTCGAAGAAGTCGAAGCCTACGTAAATTCGCAAGACAATTCGTGCGCCTTCGTCGAAACATCGGCAAAGAAAAATCTGCATGTCGACGATGTCTTTTACGAGCTCTTCAACGTGGCTAATTTGCCGCTCGAGATGGCACCGAATCACCATAAACGCGTAACCGCCGCCTTTGGATCGCCGTGCACGTTGCCGCCCACGCAGCACAGCAACACGCGCACCAAGAAGGCGCTCAGCATAAAGCGTAAGTTAAGTGATGCGTGTGGTGTTGCCGTTCATGTTCGACGTCCTAGCATTCGGACAGACCTCATGATAATGAAAACCAAAACGAGTTCATTGGGTGACGGATCCAGTTCGAGTGCCAGCAATGCATTTAACTTCAGTAAATTAAGTAGAACAACAACGGCTAATTGCACGATACAGTAAACGTTGTTGCTCTAATTAATTTACTTCTCACTTTCTTTCCTTTTTTTCTACACACTTTTCTCGCTGTTTGAACAACTCTCTTCTAATTATTAAACACGGAACACTTTCTCGAGGGAAAAGCAAAATCTGTCCATCGGGCGGATAGAGAAGAAAAAAAAACCGACGAAGAAGAGGAGAATCAGCTAAACTTTACACGAAAAGGATATAATTCAGTTTAAATATTCATGAATGATGTTGTTCTCAACCACCTGCGTTTATGATCCTCTCATTTCCTGTCGTCGTTCCGTTCGCACAGACACAAATTTTAAAGCAGCTCCAGTTACCCCCAACCAAGTGCGGCAATAATGCATGAGTTAACAGGTGTCATTAAATAATACAGTAAGGAAGTGTTTCGTCTCCTTTTGCTTATGTCTACAAGTTTAAGCACTTGGGACGATAAACCATGAGAAATGTTGGGGAAAGTTGTGAGAGAAATTAACACGATGCGAAATAAAGTGACAGTCTCCTTGGAACTTTTTTTTTTGTTGTGAAATTCGATCCATTGGGAGCAAAAGTTTTAAGAATTTTATGAAAGGTTTTCGTAGAATTTAAATTAAATTGTTCGAAGAATTTTTTTTTAAGAAACCAGACGTCTCCATTCTATTAATTTTTTTAAAATTGATTTTTTTTTAATTTTTTTAAAAAATTTTTTTATTACTAAAATTTAAAATTAAAAATTTTAATTAAAATTTAATCAATTCAAAAATTTTGCTATGAAAATTTATAATTTTAATTAAATAAAAAATTATTTAATAAAATCCTTAATTAAAATTATTTTAATTTTTTTAAATCGAAAATTTTAAATTTATTTTTTTTTAATTAAATTTTTTTAATTTAAAATTTAATTAAAAAATTTAAAATTTTTTTATAAAAATTTAAATTTTTTTTTAACCAATTTTAAAAAATAAAATTTTAATTTTTTTAATTTTTATTTAAATTAAAAATTATTATTTTATTCTATTTTAATTTAAAATAAAAAAAATAATTTAAAAAAAACCAGACGTCTCCATCGAAAATTTAAACAATTCAAAAAATGACATAATTTTCAATTTATTTCGATTTTTTTAATTTTTAGAAATTACAAAAATTAATATAAATTAAAAAAAAAATTAATTATTGAAAAAAATGGTTAAAATTAAATAAAAAACAAAAAATTGTTGAAAATTAAATTTTGAGCTAAAAATTTTTAACCTCAATTAATTAATTTACATACTTTAAAAATATTTTAATTTTTTTCTCAAAATTTAATTTTCTGCATTTTTTTGTTTTTTTTCTTTTAAATTTTAACTATTCTCCCAAAATTTAAATTATTTTTTAATTCATAATAATTTTTGAAAATTTCTAAAAATAGAAAATTATGTAATTTTTTGAATTGTTTAAATTTTTTAAATGGAGACGTCTGGTTTTTTGTACATTTTTTTTTCTTAAAAAAATTCTTCATGTTTTTTTTTAACTTAAATAAAAATTTTTAATTTTTTATTTTTTTTTTTAAATTAATAAATTTTTAGCTTCAAACTCTAATTTCTCTCAAAATTTCTCATATTTTGTCACTTCAAACCTTTATCGCGATCACTTTTCACACAAACCTCCATCAACCTAAATTTTGATGAAAAATGAACTGTACCACAACACATCTGCTCTTCTGCCATCCCGCTGCTACTTCTGTGCAACAGTATCACCCAAAGTTAAACAAAACACACTTTCACAAGTTATTGTTATAATCCCAAATAAATCTTGTATGACATAAACCATAGGCACCTGTCACGAACACGCATAGACACTCACAAATCGTTTAGCTGATTCCTCGTAATTCTTCTTCTGTTTTCTGCACCGTCCTCCTGCCGTTGCCGCCGCCGTCACTCACATATCTTTACACTTTCTATAACTTTTCATTAAAATATATATGATGATATAAAAAAAAACTGAAAATATG
This sequence comes from Culicoides brevitarsis, assembly GCF_036172545.1. Taxonomy (NCBI): domain Eukaryota; kingdom Metazoa; phylum Arthropoda; class Insecta; order Diptera; family Ceratopogonidae; genus Culicoides; species Culicoides brevitarsis. Next base: position 33,845,296 of record NC_087086.1, on the reverse strand, counting down.
ATGTAATTTAACGAATTTGAATGTCTACACGATGTTATACTGTAGCACAAAATTATATATATATTATACATTGTACTTAACAATTTACTGTAATTCTTACTCATTATTATTATTACTGTTAGAGAGCTTGTTTTTAAGCTGTTGTTAATTATATAATTATTATCATGTTACATTTTTTATAAAAAAAACCAAAAAAATTTAAAAAAAAAATAATTGAAAAATATAAAAAATATCAAAATTGGGGTATTATTATTTTAACAAAAAAAAAATTATAAACTATCTCTCTATATTTATTAAAATATATATTTATATCTCTTGTATTTGTATTCTCTATAATATTTATATAACATATATATTTGTAGATTATTGTCTAACTATACTACTAACTAAAATACTGTACTGATTGTAAACTTTTTTATATTATATATGAATGGTCCACCGTCCCAAATTCCCTTTTTTTATTATTACTTTTTAACTAAATACGAGCACGAAAAAAATAATAATAATCGAAACGGGGCCAAAACTCTCATCATATCTCAATATATAATACTATTCCATGGTAACTGATACCCTTTTTTTATTTTTTTCTCGATATTGAACAATTGAAACTCGATTCGACTCGATAACCGGTGTGCGTTATGATATGAAAAAAAATATTGCAAATAAACGGATGATGATGTAAAATATTTCTACATAAAATCATATAAATTTATGATGAAGGAAAAAATATAAAAAAAAATAATAAGAGGAAAAAAAGTAAAACAATAAACATCCAAACAATGAGCTGAGCAAAATATTGAGTTAAAACAATTCAACGAAGCAGAAAAGATTGATTTTTATAATACTTTTTTATATATATATTATTATTAAGCGATCATATACTTACCCATTGAATGTTATGAAGTTAAGGCCGGTTAATGTTTGCACGCAGGTTTCGCAGAATCGGAATCAGAAACGAGGGAGGAGATTTTTTTTGTTTTGCGTAAGTTTCTGTTTGCAGTGATAATTAATGATTTCAACGTCATGTTGTCAGATTTCCTTGGAAATAGTGCCTTTTCTAGATGCTTTTTGATGGATTTTAGTTTTCTGTCACGGATTCATATTAAAATCAAGAGCTTTCTTAATTTTCGAAAATCGTTTTAAAAGTTCGAAATTTTTTCCTGAACACTTCCATTTTCGAAAACTTTCGAAAAGCATTCGAAATATTTTACAAATTTTCGAAAACTATTCAAACTAATTCAATAGATTTCGAAAATCAATTTCAATTTTTTTTTAGTTTTCGAAATTCATCGCAGGAGTTTCTAAAATTTTCCAAAGTTAATCCAAAAGTCTAGAATAATTTCAAAAATACTTCCGAAGCATTTTATTGTTTTCGAAAATCATTTTAAAGAATTTCTATAGGTTTCGAAATTAATTTCGAAAGTTTCTCATATTTTCGAAATTAATACTGAAAATTTCTTATATTTTCGGAATTTTTTATAAAAAAACAAAAAACTTTCAAAACTTATTATAGAAAATAGAATTATTTTGATCGATATCCTTACTTTCGAAAATCAGTTTTTCAAATTTTCGAAAAATTTCGAATTTCGAAAAAATTATTATTTTATACTTTTTAGGACTTTTCTTAATAAAATCTAACTTTTTAAATTATATTTTGTGATTTAATTAAATGAGTTTGATTGAAGAAACGTGCCAAGATTCCCATTCTCGATAGTGAAATATTCGTATCAACCGCAAATGTATCAAAATACTTTGTCAAGAGTAATAAAACACAAACATAATTAAGTCAACAACATCGACAACGAACACGAGAAGCGACGGAACAACAACAACAACAGATATTAATTGCAAACTTAACCAAAAAGCATTTCGTTAAACATTTTCCGCTAAAACATGTTGTTTTTTTTCGTATAGATGTTTCTCTTACCTTTTCGTCATCTTCTTTCAATGCCAAAGCTTTCCATTCCATCCAACTTCCTACACAAGCACGCACGTTTCGCAAGAAATTTCCTTCGAAAACCCAAAAAAACAAAAATGTTGATTGACGTTCCTTCTCTCTCATGTTGTGTTCCTGTTTATTTTATTACTTGTTGTTTTATTTCCACTTCTCCTTTTTCCAAATTCTTCCGTCACTTAATTAATATAGCTCGATATGTTTTGTTTCTAACTCGAACGTTTTTTGTACGCCAATTAAAATATTAAACAGAAATAAATTGAATATGACATCATCAATCATATTGTGTATAATTTTTGCAGGAAAGAAAAACAAACAGGCAAAAGTCTAAAATAATGATTATAATTATTTATGAGAGAAGCAATAAGGACCGGATTGAACAACATAATTGCCCCCTCCTCCCAAAAATGTTTCCTATTTAACATTAATTAATAACTAAACATATTTCTTGTAATATCAGAGAAAAATATCTAGTTAGTTTGTAAGAAAATATATTGATGTGTACTTACAAAAAACGTTAAAATAATGTTAATGAAGAAAAGCTTTATAATAAAAATTAAAAATAATTACAAAGTTACTGTTTTTGTGTGCTAAACATCTGACTGTGAATGTATTTAATTTTCCAAATTAATTAATTAAATGAATTAAAATTAATTAATTAAACATCATTGAAGTAAAACATAAATAAAAACCCGAATAATTAATTAATAAAAAAATATCAATGTTAAAATAAATAAAAATATTATTAAGAGAGCAATTTGTTACCTATACCTTATAATAAAAAAAACCCACGAACGAATAAAGGAGAAAGAACCAAAAAATTACCAAAAATTTGCTTTAAATGTTAATAATAATAATGAATATCCAAAAGAGACCAAATCCGCTTAAAATTATTTTTGTTGAATAATAATAATATTATTAATAAAATATATATATATTGGGAACAGAAGGAACTGTTTGAAAATAAATTGAAACAAATACAAGAATGATAATAAATAATAAAATGTAAGGAAAAAAGGATTTTATAAAGTAATAAAATAAAAAAAAGGAATTACTGGTTTAAAAAATTATTATTTATTGAAGTTGAAAATAATAAGATAATGATGAATAAAATCAAAAGAAATATTGTTTTTACTGTAATCTATATTTTTGTTTGGGGTTTGAGTTTTCACTTTTAACATGTTTGCTTGGGTAAGTAACTTGTACAAGTATTTCCTACAAGTAAATGAAACAACTTGATATTTTTGAAATCGTTTTATTCAATTTTTTGTATGTATCAATTAGTCCGTTTCTTCTTAACTTTTCTTATTAACTGTTTTTCTTCATAACATTGCTATGTACATTTTTTTCTTTTTTTTTCAAATTCCATTCTTTCAGCTTTTTCTCAAATGTTTTTTGGGGTGTTTTCTTGTATTGTATATTAATATAATATTTTAATCATATTTTGTTTATAAACTATTTGCATTATATTTTTCTGTTTCAGATTGTTCTGAGCAGATATTTTTTTTATGTTTTGTAATATAAAAGCAAGCTACTTGTTTCTTTCTATTTTTTATATTTCCCGGAAAAAAGAAAGGGTGAGTACGTTGTATAAATAATAATAATATAATAATGATAAAATAAAATTATATATGATGAGGATGATGTATAAATTAAATAAGAATATTTTTTTGTATAATAAAATAAAATAAAATAATAATAAATAATTAATTGATTAATGAGAAAATAAAATAAAAATTAATATTTTGGATGAAAATAATATATGTTGTTGAGGAATGTGCTTAAATATGTCATTTAATACTATTCTTCATAATTTATGAATGAATCCAGAGGAGATTATTTTGTTCAAAAAGTTTTTCTTTCTTGTATATAGGTAGAATTGTTTTAAATATTCATCAAAAATAAATTAATTTATATGATAAAATTACAACTAAATTTCAACTACAAGTCTAAAACTGCTGTAAAAAGCATACCCAGTGTCAATAATTTCACTAAAATTACATAAAATAAAGCCAACGATCATTGCATGATCCGGATATTAACTTAAAAATTATTCTAGATAATAATTTACATAAAATATTTTTTGTTTAAATTAATCTAAGAATTACATATTTAGAGTTTCTTACATGAATAATATTTTGTTTATAAAATTAAGCTAATGAGCACCGTTGTTATATAAGTTTGTATATAATATAATTAATGTAAAATATAATTAATTAAAAATTAAAGGAAACGCGTTAATTTAGTCTATTAGTACTAATTTAGTATACTGTGTGTGTTTTTATCATCATTGTTCGCCCCTGGCGATTGATCAACGATTTTTTTTTCATTTCGATATCGATTTGCTACTCGTTTAGTTTTTACAAAGAGTAATTTCTTGTTGAGAGAATAAATTGAGGAACTTTCATGTAATATAATAAAATATCAGGAAACAAAAAATGTTAACGTAAAAAGTCTATTTTACTGTAGCCTGCTGTAAAAGGGATTCACACCACTCAAGTACGAGTGATTTTCGACGGTCGACGACAAATCTTGGTAACTAAATTGCGAAAAACGCTTGTCGTCGATAATGGCTAATGGGGCAGTTGGATCTGGAGGCGTCAACTCGACACTTTCTCCCGTAAATTGAGAGTCAAAATATCGCGTATCTGTGTCTGACGTAACCTGAGGCTTGAATGGCGGTGTCATTTTAAGGAGATTATTCCAGTCTATCGATGCGAAGAATTTGTGCCGTTGTATCTCTTTGTGATCGTCGGGTCCACATCCGAGTCGCCTGCTTGGCGATTTTTCCAGCAAGCCGCTGAGAAGACTTTCCGCTTCGATGGAAATCGAGCGACGGAATCGCACTTTTTCCTTCTCAATCTGTTCAAATAGGATCTTTTGGTTTTCATTGAGGAATGGCGGTCTACCGATCATCATTTCGTACAGTATCACGCCCGTTGCCCACCAATCAACTCCGCGCCCGTAATCGTTGTCTTCGACAATTTCGGGCGCCAAGTATTCCGGAGTGCCGCAAAAGGTGTTTGTTGTGCCGTTATACGTGAGACCCTCTTTGCAGCAACCGAAATCCGCTACTTTGATGTGTCCATCTTTGTCGAGCAGCAAATTTTCAAGTTTCAAATCACGATGGATGACGCCGTGTGCGTGCAAATACCCGAGCGCTGAGACAATTTCGGCGCCATAGAAACGCGTTCGCTCCTCCGAGAATTGACGTTCACGTTTCAAATGGAAATAAAGTTCACCTCCGTTGACATATTGCATCACAAAACAGAGACGATCGGCAGTTTGAAAGGCGTATTTGAGTGACTAAAAATAAATAATAAACAAAAATTTAGATTTCACAATAACATGAAATTCCACAGAAAATACTCACGATAAGGAATGGATGTAAATTACAATTTCTTAATACTCTGTTCTCAGCCATTATCTGTTTAATATCCTTGTGCTGGATGATATTCTCCTTCTTCAGTATCTTGATGGCATATAGTTGACCTTTGGTTTTTTCGCGACACAGGACAACTTTTCCATTGTTTCCCTTACCAAGCACCTTCAAGAACTCGAAATTCTCGAAGGTAACTTTTCGTCTTCCGCTGTTCGAGGAAGTGCCTTGCAACGAAAACTTCTGATCCAGCAGCTCGTCTTCGGCAATGGCAGCTACCTCGACATCAGCATCTAACGATTGTACCGCTAGCATTTCGGCTTCGTTTAATTTGTTGGCGACATTACTGAAAGGAAGAAAAGAATCGTTAAAGATCTTTCTCGAAAGTAACGGAAAAAATTTCTTACTTGATTGCTTCGACCCATTTGATGCGATCCTCTTCGGCTTCCAGGCAAAACATCCGTTCAATTGTCGTATTCGATTGCAGTCCGCGTATTAGAAAGGTATAAGGTCGCGGTTCATTTCGCGTGATAATCTGACATCCGCGCACCGTGAAGTTGTTACAACGTTCCGTCGTTTCTGTGTCGTCTGGCTTGACTTTGTATCCCACGAGACTTCCGTCTGTTTTGAGGACAAAATAGCGCGGGCGCCACGTTTTGATATGTTCGCCGCGCTTGTGTATCCATCCCTCTTTGACGATCTCCACGGTTTCTTTGGCGGGCGCCGTTGCTTCAAAGTTCTTTGAATTGCTCATTTTCGTACTCCTCGCTTCTTCTACGTCGTTCTTTCGGCCAATTTCGTACTACTATCTCACTTATCATTTACTCATATTTTTTGCGTCGTTGTAAATAATAATAATAAAACAACTGGTGAATGAATTATATGCATTCAACTCTTCCAAACACGAGCAACGTATCAACGGATAAAGGTATGCAGCGTTTGTGTGTAGCGTTGTGTGGGGGTTTTATGCACTCGTGTCGTAACTGCGTAAATTACTATTTCTTCAAGTACGCGACGACGTATTTACTATTATATACTTGTAACTGATATCACTGTATTCACTTCTGTAGCACTCTACGGCGACACACTGCGCGTATGTATATTGTATTAGGTTTCTCTGGTTTCTGCTTTTTACGTCTCAATTATTTTTTCAACAACAACTTTTATCCTATCACTGCTACTATGTTTTTCTGTTCAAGGATTTTCCTCGTATTCGAGTCTTTTTGCGCGACAAGATGCGTTTACATCTCAAAATAGGATCGAACTTTGACACTCAAACACAAAAATATTTCATTGGAATTCCCAATTCATTCATAATATACGTCGTGTTTTGCAAGTGAGTCACTTGGAATTTTCGACTCGTTTCTCGGGGATTTTTTTGGCGTAATATTTCACTTTTTGCCTACTTTTGTCCTTTTTCCTGCACTTTTGTGCGCAATTTGGCACCATGCATTCACTTTGCGACACAAAATGTCTGGCAAAACGGCCCTTTATCTATTTGTTTTGCTTTTGCCACAATATATAAATACACAATATCAATGTTTTTGCTTAACACGTTTTTTCAGTGGCACCTATTTTCGTCAATTTTTGTCGTTTTTCGGGCACTTGAGACACTTTTAACACGCGTAATGCTTAGTTTTTGCGAATATTTACACGTTTCACGTATTTTTCCTCGGTTTTGACGAGATTTTTTATCAGAATTTTACCGTAATCGCATTATTACGTCGAAAATTTATTATTTTGATTTCGTTTGTGACATGTGAATGACGCTCTGCTACACAAACCGATTCATAGTAAAAAGCCAAATCGGTAAACAAACCGATTCCGAGAAATGTACGGTGACCATACCATTCAAAACTATCTTTTAAACCTTGAATTATTCTGAAACTGAATTTTAATAAGTTTCATTTGTAATTTCAAACAAAATTTTCTTAATTTTTGAAATCAAAAATTTTCTTCTCAACAAATTCTTAAACATTATGAAAATTTTTTAACATTAGGTCACCCGATCATCATTTTAGCGCGAGATTTTCCCATTGCGCAATTCTCCAAAACCAAACAATCCCATTGCAAAAAAATAATTTTCCTCAAGAGATGGCGTTATTTTCATTACAAACAGCGCTTCGGTATTTTAAGCGGCGAAAATAAGAACTAACTTATCACTTTCATGCCTCTCTTCGTGACATTCGTAAACGTCAAGTGAATCGAAATCAAATAAAAATAAATGAAATAAATAAAGTAAAGTTCACCGAAAATTCTTACAAAAATACATAGAAAAAGTGCGAAAAATTTACGTGTAAAAAGTGTTAAACAGTATTTCACAAGCGGATTTACCTTTTTGAATGCGGTAAGTACCCTTTTTGCATCTAATAAGCCAGCAGCTGCAATTCGCTACGTAATTTTTTTGTGCGATAAAGTGAATGAGTTCACTGCGGATTCTTTATTAATGGGATTTTCCAGAAAAGTTTACACTTTTGTCGGACTACAGCGAGCATCCCAAGTGATTTACGAGAAAAGTGATTGACTGAAAAGATGAAAAACGCATGAAATTCATGTTTAATGCTAAAATTTGGCAAATTCTAATTCGAATCTCGCTGTATCGATGTATAGTCCAATAGCATTCATGCGAACGACGACGAAGATTTGATTCATTTTGTTATTATTATTTATTTTACAGCAAAAAAAAAGTTAGTGTGCTGTTCAAATTAAAAATAGCTCGCATTTAAAGCGCATCATTAATGAATATTTTTTTTTTGTAACTAGCTGCGAGTCTGCGGTGTGTCGGTGTATGTGTCTATGTTGCTCTAATAATAATAATAATAGTAATATCTTAGAGAAAAATGAAACTTTTTTCGAAGACACACAGCTTTGCAACAAACAGACGTTTCTTCTTCTTCTTCTTTCGACAAACAAAACAGATGATGATGATGAGATGATGTGATGAAGCAGGCAGAACACATAAAAAAAACTTTGTTGTAGTAAAAAAATATTTCGTAATATTCGTGTGTCTGGGTGCGTGTATGTCATGTGTACGACGTGTATCGCAAGTGCGAGATGAAATAACGCAGTTGATGCATCTAACATCGGAAATGTGACGAAATCTTATCGGGATGTGACTGTAGTTTGAAACTTTTGAGCTCAGAGGAAATTTTTTCAGAGCTTCAGATCAAAATTTTGAGATCTCGATTTAAGATTTTAGTGAAATTTCAGTTTTTGAAGAACTTTAAGGCTCAAAATGCTTCAAAACTGAAAATTTTCAAATTGATCTTACTTTTAACCTTAATTATTAGACCTTAACTAAAAGTTTCTTTCAGCCCTTTGGAGAAAAACCTTATTTCAAAAAATTCAAAATTTCACAAAAACTGAAATTTGGAATGAAAAAAGTTGAAGGGCTCAATTTTCCCGTCTCTGTTCTAACGCCTTTACACACAAATAATAACAACAACAACAACTACGACGACGTGACAAAACGTTTGCTAATGCGGTTGCTTTTCAATTCATCTCTACAAGCAGCAGATCATCCACTGCGTACAACAAACAAACAGAACGACTGAAAAGAAAAACAAAAAAAAAATATATGAAAATCTGAGTCAGTAACTAAAAATAAAATCTACGCAAACCTACATCTATAGATCTCTACAAAACATACAGAATCACTACTTTGATAAATCTGATTAACAGGAACATGTGTGAATTTTCTCTAACATCATTCTCACAGCGGATACCTATGAAACTGAGCAAAAATCGTCTTTTGTTTATATTCTCTCATATGCTGCTCTCGATCATCAGAGAAATTATGTGGGAGATCGTCTCATGGCATTTTCTTCGATTCCTCATTTTGTACTGAAATTTCCTTCATTTCCAATCAAAAATCCTTTTTTGGAACTAAACATAACCTCAAAAATCTATAAACCTCAAAACATAGATCTTCAAAAGCATGAAAGATCCTTCAAGGTGTGGTACTGATGACACTTGTCGATCGCCCAAAAACTGAGAGAAAAATCACTTGTTGACTTTTTCACTCACTCATACAAACACATGGGAAAATTTTCTCACCGGAAAATGAGAAATTTTCTCTTCAGCATGATCTCAAACACAAATCGCGGTGTCGATCAGTAATTAGGGAAAAGGAACCCCGAAAGAACGTGTCGCGACAATTCCATAAGTAAAGCAATAATAAAGAAAAAACTTACCATAAGAATGGGTTTTGTCACTGCTTGCTGCTCTATGATGTTGGTACCAAAGTGCTGTTGATTATTTTGTTAAAAGTGATAAAAGTGAAAAACTGAAAAATTAAAAAAAAATTAAAATTTATTAAATTCATTCCAAAAAATCAAAAAAATAGCAGAAAATATACGTAAAAAAGAATAGAAAAAAAAACTATCCAGACACCAACCACCATATTTTTTAATGTTATTTATATTATAAATAAAAAAGAGAGTATATAAATGTAATGAATTGAAAGGCAGTTAAAAAAATAATTATTATTATAGAGAAAATCTGCGCTATTATAAACAAAAGGAATTTTAATTCAAACACTGAATAATGTGTGTGCAATAATAATTTTCATTCATTCACACGCTAAATACAATTAAAAGGCACACATTTTTCATTCATTGAAATAATTTTTTTTTTCGGTGCAACCAGTGGTCATTATATACTGACGTAATTCGGATTTCGGAAAATTACAAATTTTACACATTAAAACAAAATATTTATATAAAACGTGAGACCTTGCGTCGATCGATTGATTGATCATGAAAATGTAATCAAAACTAATGCTTCGTGAATTAAATTGAAGAGAAAGGAAAAAAACGTAGAAGGAAAAATTTGAAAATTACCAAAAAAAAAACAAAGGTTCAAAGTCGATGCATGGAGAGGACGTTGCTGTCGGGTGCAATTTAAGGTGCTTGTATGTAGTACAGTTCGTCTCGATTAGAACATGCCAGTCAGCACTGATTCTGGTGAACCACTTGCTAAACGCTGCAAATGTTGTGATGGTAAGCTACTACTGATTATCTGTTTTTCATGTCGTTGTTCATGGAATTCGCGCAATGCTTGTCCCTTGATGTGTCGTTTTTCGATCGTAACAATAATAATGCGACACATATCATTTCATAACATCATTTCCACTTTTTTATTATTATTTAGTGTGTGTGACAGAGATGGAGGTTTAAATTTTTTAAAAAGGACAGGCCTTTAAATTCAGAAAATTTTTCTTGATGATCAAAACCAAAATTTTCACAATTTAAAATCATCGGATTTTGTTTAGAAAATTCAAAACAAATAATGAAAGAATTTTTAGAACAAGTCTTGAAAACAACTTGAAAAAATCTAAGAGGATTTCAAGGCATTACTGAAGGAGAAATACAAGTCTAAATGTTCAGTTCAAAAAAATTTCCTTGATGATCAAAACCAAAATTTTAATAGCACAAGAATATCGAAAAAATTTGTTCAAAAAATTTAAATACAAATATTGGAAGAAGTTTAAGAACAATACCATAAGATGAGCCTGAAAAAGCCATATTGATATTATCTAAGAGGATTTCACGGCATTACTGAAGAATAAATACAAGACTGACAGACCCGTTCTTAAAATTTTAGTTCAAAAAAATTTTCTTGATGATCAAAAACAACATTTTACATTCGAATCTAAGTATTTTTGCAAAATAGGAATTTTGACAATAATACTAAACAAAATTGCGAAAAATGTCGAAAAAGCTGAAAGATACTTGAATCTATCAACTTAAGGTAAAATACTGACTAAGATATGGAATTACTGAAGAAGAAATTCAAGATCGAAATTCTGATAGATTTTGAAGCTTTCAAAAAGTAAAAATTTCTCAAAAGAAAAATATGAGCTGAAAATAAGATTATGAGCTTAAGAAAACTCAAACTCTTCAAAATTAGCCCTCATCACGTTCCACACCTGATCTGTTTATGTGCGAAAAATGTTTTGACTTGGCAACTTGTTGTTCATCTCTTCTTATTATTATTAAATTTTACTACAACTGCACTCTGATGAGAAATAAAAAACAACAAAAAAATGCAGCAGCAGCATCATTTTCATCCAACATCAACTCAAGCTCATTTACTTGTTGCGCGCGCCCGTTTGCCTGTTGCGATGCAAGAAGCAAACACAAAATATGTGTGCAATATAATATAATCTACTATGTCTGGATGTGTAGGCAGTGCATTAAAATGACATTTTCTTTTGCGATTGCGAAAAAAAAAACAACAGAAAAAAATGAACTGAAAAGAAATTATGGGATCATGAAATGAAATGTGTTGTTTATAGCAACATTCAAGACAAAAAAGACACAGAGCTGGAATGAATCAGTCTGACATGGAAAAATGTTTTAAATTATACACTTTTTTTTAATTGAAATTTCCTTGTGTCGGTGTCGGCCATTGTTATCGAAATTTAACAACGACAAAAAGTGACGAGCGATGAACGCTAATTTATGTTGGAACATTTAAGATTGTCAGAAAATATTAAAAGAAAAGGCATTTGCGACGATATTTTGGAGACATTTATTGACCATAAAAGTTTTTATGGCTTCGTGTTTGGCAGGAAAATGAATATTTTCTTGCATGTCAGGAAATAATTTCACGAGTTTTTCACGCATTTTCAAGTTGTCTGAGGGACTTTTGAATAATTATTAATTGAAAAATTAAAAAAAAAAATTTTTTTCGTTTTAACGGAAATTTTTTGAATTGACATTTTCAAAATTTGTTCCCTTAACTGTCAAAAAAATGTTTAAAAAATAATTTTTTTAAAAATACGCTTAAAGTCTTGTAATAATAAGGATCAAAACTCCTAATTCATGATCTTCATTCAATTATTGCTACTCGGAAATTACTTTCCAAAACAAATGACTCACCTCAATGAACTTAATTTCCCGATGACTCGACCAATTCCCCTCTAACTTATCTCAATAGAAGATTATTGCACAGAACTGCTTCATCTTCCGAGTCATTGTCTTTTTTTTTATTTCCATTTGCTTTCCACGTGAAAGATTTGTCTTTGACAAATTTGCCATTTTTTTATTCGAAAAAAAATACAAATTCTGATAAAATTAATTGGTCTCGTAGCGACGTCGAACTGAAACTTTGCCAAAAAAAAAAAAATTGCGGAGGAATTTTTATCATGATTTTTTAATGATAATAATGATATCGTGCCGGTAACAGAAGGTTAGCACAAGCGAAGAAAAAATTCACGAATTTTCTAACTAATAAATAAAGTAAATAATATAAATCGGCAAAAAAAAAAACTGAAAAGCAAAACAAACTTTTATTTTTACACACTTTCAAAGCACATAAATTTAATGTCAACTTTATTTTTGGATTAAGCAATTTTTTCGACATTTTTTTTTTTGCTTGCTTGCTTGAGAAGCGAGAGAATGTCCACTCATTGCAGCAACGAAAAATTGATTCAAAAACACATTCTATTAATTTTTTCTTCGTTTCATTTGAGAAAAATAATTTCACAGACGAAATTTATGTCAGAAAAACGTCTTTTACTCTCTAACATTTTCGTCTTGATTCATAAATCCACACTTTGTGTACGAAAAAAAAAAAAATGTTGAAAAAGTAAAAATTTAAAAGGCAAAATGACAATTTCGTTGAGCGGCGGCGGCGGTGCTGACATAAGAATGTAAAACATTGTTATCTGCTTTATTAATTCAACACTTAAAAATTATTATTATTATTATTTGCGTCGAGCATATGAACGAAACGGGCAAAATGACGACAACGTGAGCACACAAATATCATTATGTGAGACAAAACACAGAAATTTTCCACCTGTCACTCATTATTTTAACTGCCATTATCTTATTTTTCATACATTTTGGCGCACCATATATTATGAAAATTTTGAAGATTTACTTAAACTCTTATGGTTTATTTGCCGCGTTTATGAAAATTAAAATATAAAAATTAAATGGACCTTATGAAGTCGGTTTGATATACATTTTTTGGTAAAAAATTTAATGATTTTTTGAAAAAAAAAAATTATGAAAATTAATTAAAATTTAATAAAAACTTCTGAATAATTAAATATTATTTAAATAAATTAATTTAATTAATTTTAATTTAATTTTTTTTAAATTTATTATTACAATAAAAAATAATTATTTTAATAAAATAAAAAAAAATATTTATTTGAAATTATTTGATTAATTAATTTCAATTTGAATACAATTTATTATTATTAAATTTAAATAAATAAATTTAAATTATTTAATAAAAAAAATATGAAAATTTTTAAAAAATTAAAAAAAAAATAAAATAAAATAATTTAAAAAAAATTAAATTCAATAAACATTTTTAAATATTTAATTATTAATATTATTTAAATAAATTTATAATTAATTTAATAAAATTTTAATTTATTTTATTTAAATTTATTATTTCAATAAAAAATTAATATTTTAATAAAAAAAATTATTTAAATTAATTTGATTAATTTAATTTAATTAAAATTTTATTTCATATAATTTAATATTTAAATATTAAAATAATTAATTAAATATAAATAAATTTAAATATTTTAATGGGAACAATAAAATTATGAAAATTTTTGGAAAAATTTCTAAAAATATTTTTAAAAAATTAAGAAAAATTATAAAATTAAACAAAAATATTTAAAATACGCTCAAGTAATTAATTTCACGCTAATTTTAAAAAAATTAATTTTTTCTTCATCTCACATACGCGTAAGGTTTTAAAATGTGAAATGTTTATTATTATTAATATTTTTGCCGTTTGCACTCGCGTATGTTGTTGATGTTCATGATGATGCTGCCCTACACGTTTTTACGTATAAATTAGCATTATTTATACGACGGATGATGGTGATTCATGAACGAAAAATCATCATCAGAAATACATAAATAAGGCTTTAAGTGACCGCGAACGCGAGAAAAATTCATTCGCGCACAATCAAAAATTGTTTATTAGAGAAATTCAATTTTTTCGTTGTTGTTGTTGTTCTTTTTCATTGAATAACATTCAGCGAATACGCGAAATATTTCCGCATTCAATTGCTCAATCAACACCAATCCCAATTTTAGCTCAAGCATCGTCCGCCTGCCTGCCTGCTAACTGCTTAGTTGCGTGGCTCGAGTGGTGAAAAGGCAACAACAACATAAATGAGAACGAAATTACATCACTTATTGTTGCCAAGATCATCGGCTATTTTTGATTTATTGCAGCGGCGAGCGTTGGACATTATCAGCGATGATAAAAATGTGTCATATGTCTACAGATAGAAATGCTGAAACGCATAGTTTTTATTTTCTTTTTGATCAAATTTGAATTTAGGACGCGAACATCTCTCATTCTCGAGCATCGACGTCGACGTCGCATCATATGATGCAATCGCAATTGTTGTTGAGCGATTATAAACAAGTTTCTTTATTCTGCATTCGATGAAGAAGAAGCATTTTGGTGATCGGGCAATGTTTGAAATTTTTGTGAAGTGATTGATCTCGTGTTGAAGGGTGAAATGCCTTTGTTTGTTTCAATAGAAGTTTCGGTTCTGAAGCACTGACTTATGAAAATTTAAAAATTTTCAGATTTTCTGGAACATTTTTATTTTTGCTTGGTTTGGATTAATTTATTTCATTTGCTGAAAAATAAAATTTAAAATAAAAAAAAAATAAAACTTACAAAAAAATATTTTCTTGAACCAAATTTGGAGCAATCGTGAAACAACATCTCAACGCAATTTTCCGGAGAATTCGCACCCAATTACTCCGCTTGACAGCTGAATTCACGTCGCGTTCGCTATGAAAATAATCATCATCATTAATATTATTAATTGTGTATCGTAAAATGTACGACGAGGCAAACAGCAAACAGAAAAAAAAATATCAAGAAATTCTTTAAGGTTTTTTTGACAACTAAATTTACCGAATATTCAATGAAATTCATTCGTAAATATAGTTTTGGCACACTTGTCTTTTGTCGATCGCTCGATGCGTGTGCAGATATTTGAATTTATTTTAACCACGCGACATGCGACGAAATGATGATGATGATTCGCAGCCAGCCAGAGAGATAGATGGTGTTGTTGATTATTTGATCAATCGCACAAATAATTGGCTCACATAATTGTCATTTTATGTGTTTTTTTCCTCCAGAGAAAAAAAAGCAGCTGAAAAGAAAAAAAAAGAGGAAGAAGGTTAAAACAATAAAATGTCAAAAGAGAAAAACTAGTCGTAGTCGCAGCACGTGTCAAAACAGCTTTTATTAAAAAACAATTATTTTGTCAGTTGATGGAAAGGAAAAAACACAAAAGACACGAGAAAACAAAAAAATGACCGTTCTACATATTTTTGTGTTATTTTTTTCGTTTTTTTTCTTCATAATGTGGGTAGCTAGGAATGATACAAAAAATAAAAATTTACAAGTTGTATCTCTTGTTCCAAATAGTTCAATGTTATTTCCGTCATTAGAGAGATAGTTGAATGATTTTTATGAATTTGCGAGTGAATGTGCTTGATGAAATCTTTCATTGATGAAATACTTTTTACTCGTTCTGAGAGACTCGTAGTCGGCAGTTTTATGATTTGAGATTTTTTTAAAAATTTTGCTCTTTAACTGATATTTGATTGAATTTTTTGACATAATTTTTGGTAGAGTTCTAATTTTTGAATAAAATTTTTGATTCTTTAATGATCTATCTTCTATTCTTAATCTATGTTAGGAACTTTTTAATTGTTGAAATTCTCAGAAATTCAAAATTTATTTTTTTAAATTAAACTTAAATTAATTAAATTAAATTAAATTATTTTTTTTTATTTCTACAACTTTTTTTTTCAATATTTATACTTTAAAAATT
The DNA here is from genome assembly GCF_036172545.1 of Culicoides brevitarsis. NCBI lineage: Eukaryota > Metazoa > Arthropoda > Insecta > Diptera > Ceratopogonidae > Culicoides > Culicoides brevitarsis. Next base: position 33,829,114 of record NC_087086.1, on the reverse strand, counting down.
AATTTTAAAATTTTAAAAAAAATTTTAAAATAAAAAATTTTGAATAAAATTTTAAAAAAAAAATTTTTTTTTAAATAAAATTTTAAAATTTCTGAGTGTTTCACTTTAAAATTTTAAAATAAAAAATTTTTAAATAAAATTTTAAAATAAAAATTTTTAAATTTTTAAAATAAAAAAAAAATTAAATAAAATTTTAAAATAAAAAAATTTTAAATAAAATTTTAAAATAAAATTTTAAGTTTAAAAATTTTTGAATTTTTACAGTTAAGGACTCAATATATTTTTTTTCATGAGAAAATTGTCTTAAAAGTTAGATTTTAACCAAAAATTGTAACATTTGTCAGATTTTGATCTGTCAAAATTATTTTTTTAAATTTTAAAACCTAAAATTGGATGTTCTTTGAAAAATATGAATTTTAAAAATATTTTTGACAGATGTCAGTTTGACGTTTAATAAATTTGTTTGTTTAAATTTTCATTTTTGAGCAATTTTAAAGTCAAAATGAAATAAAATTTACTAAAAATTCCTTAAATTTGGAAATTTTGCTATAAAACTACAAAAATTTTACAATTTTGACAGATGTCAAATTTAATTTTTTTATGTTGAAAGTTAAAATTTTGAAAATAAAAATTTTTTCTTGTAATTTGAATTCAAATTTAAGTTTTCAATATTAAAAGTTTAGTATAATAATAAGAAAAATTGAAAATTTATAAAAAATTTGACAGCTGTCAAAAAATTTTAAATGTCAAAATTATTTCATGACTTACCCAATGCAAAAATTCAACCAATTTCCTTCACTTTCTATTCCTCTAAACATCTTTGGCGATCTCTCGCTTGTCATAAATCCGTCATCACTCTAATTTTACGATTATTATTTTTCTCCGCATTTCAACTCTTTTCTTCTTCTTCTTTTTTTCATTCCAAGAAGTTATTAGAAAACACTCACTTATGACGCGACGCTTTTAATTATTTATTTTTATTGCACATTTCCACTTGATTTTCCGCCGCGCGTTTTTCACTTCAAACACTCCCATGATTGACATTCTTATTATCATTATTAGGTCAAAAGAAAATAAAATCACGAAAAAAGTAACTTCTCAAGTAATTTTCCATTACACATCGCAAAATGGCACTTTAGACACTTTTTTCTCGTATTTCACTCGAAATATTAATGAATGAAGTGAGTTTTTTCACATTTGACGCTCGGCGACGTTCGGAGATTAGACTTCAAAACACAAAATCTCATAAAATATGATCTAGAAATGTTTTATGTTGACTTGTTGTTGTTGTTGATTTTCGGTTTGTTTGTCCCTCGAACGTGTGTGTAGACACAGCTTTTATTGAGGTTACAACTACTAATATTAATTATGATGATTTTCTGAAAAATAACAAATAAATATTTTGATGCGATGTTTTTCACGTCGTAAAGTCATTTTCATATTTTTTAAGTAAACTCGCGTCTTATTTATTGACTTTTGATCCTTTTAGCGCAAAACTGAGGCGCGTGTGACTTCAATTTTGGTCTAAAATTAAATATTTCGGCAGATAAATCTTCAGTTAGTCACCGATTAACGTCGTTCCGAGATATCGTAAATCTTATCAAAAGCATTGTTTCTTGCTGTTCTCTGCCATTTAAATGACATAAAAAATCGTTTCTAATAATAATCTGACATTTTTTTGTCTCTCTTCTAATTAAAATAGTTTTAGATTTTTTTTTCGTTGAATTTCGAGAGACGATTTCCTCAAAAAAACAAAAAATAGAAAGTTTTTTTTTATAATATCATCATCATTAAATCGTCAACTCAAGGCAAGAAACGAAATTAACACAGTTTTCCTCGAGTTTTCAAAACGACTTTTTTTTTGTCGGCAAAATGAAAAACTAAAAAGAGAAAGATAATAAAACAACATCATCATCATTAGTAGGTAAAGCGATGCATGGTCATCGCAAAACAAAACTACAGTTTACCACCTTGGCTTTTCATCTGTCCTTCTGCTGTCAATCATGAGCATCGCGTAAATTTTTCTGTTTTGTGGCGTGGCACAATAAATCGCTCGATTTTTTCTTTTTGTGTCGTTATTGTTCTTAACTATGAGCGATTGCCACTGTCTGGTTGTCTTAATTGTCATCTTTTTACGCGTCGACGGGATTTGTCGATCATTTATTCTAATTTATGGATGAAAAAATAAGTAGTTTAAAAATCATGAAAGCGCATTTACGAAATTTAAACAAAAAAGTTTCTAATTTTTTATCTTAAAAAAAAAATAAAAAATAAATGTTGAAAAAAATCTAAAATGTTATAAAGAAAAGAAAAAAAATATAAAGTGCCATCTAGCGGAGAAATTTTTTTTCGGCAGTTTAATAGAAATTTCATGTTAAACTCTTAATTTAAGTCTTAAAATTTCATATTTTGTATAATTTAATCTACATTTTATGCTTTGTAGCTCGTCAAAATAAACTAAGAAAAAAATAAAGCGACATCTGGCGGCAAAAATTTCAATTCGAAATTTTTAAAGACTTTCATATCGATATATTTAAATTTTTTAATATCTTTTGGTAATTTCTCAAAAAAACTTAAAGATAAATCTTCAAAACTGACTTAAAAGCTCACAAATTTCTGAATTATTAAAACGTCATCTAGCGGAGAAATTTTTTTCCCGCAGTTTAAAAAAAAAATTAAGTTAAACTATTAATTTGAGTCCTAAAATTTAATATTTTGATTATTTAATTTTCTTTTAATTTTTTATTGTTAGTCAAAATAAGCTAAACATAAAAATAAAGTGACATCTAGCGGCAAATTTTTCAAATTGTAATATTTGAGGACTTTCATTGATATCTTTAAAATTTTATCATAATAGGGGATTTTTCATCAAAAATTTTTAAAAATAATTCCTTAAAACTGATTTAAAAGCTTAAAAACTTCAGAATTATTAAAACGCCATCTAGCGGCAAAATTTTTTAAATTACAAATTTACCTTGAAAGCTTAAAAAATCTTTAAAAAACTCATCAAAAATTCAAAATTTATCATTATTTAAACTATTTTCTTACCTGAAACCTCATTTTCACTGCAAGACGTCCTCCAAAAATTTGTCATTTCCTTCACGTACCCTCAACTATAGATAATAATTACTTGAATGACATACAGACGAAGCACCACAAAAAAAATGTGTTTCAAGAAAACAACCGCCCTCATGTTTTTCTCGCTTCATTTCTTGCATACAACGTCCAAATATTTGTGTTTTTTTTCTGCGGCTCAAGACGATGACGAAAAATAACCGTTGCACGTAATTGTTCTTCATTCGTTTGGCAGATTCGTGAATCACCAAAACCAAAAATATATTATTTTGGATGTAAATATAGAAAAATTTTTCGGCATTAGTGCAAGAAATTTATTTGGCTTAACAAGTCGTCGTCGGCGGCGGCAGCGGCGCTAAATAATAATTTTCAGTCTTTTTCGTCGTAGGAGGCAAATTCCTGCGATGTTATTAATATCCTTGACGAAGCTTACGGGTGTCGATGGAGGTCATTGCATGTGTGAAAGGGACTTTTTCCGCCATGACAGCTCATTATACAATTAATATAAATTTGTCTAAAAAATAATTAATAGTTTGAGATATGTTGATTAGATTTTTTTATTCATTATTTTCATCCGTTCGTCGCTCGTCGTTCGCGTTTTGAATAGCAGTTAATTCGGTAAATGATGATTATTTGTAGCAGCGGAAAATTTAAATAATTCATAGGATGAACAGTTTTTTTTTATTAAATTAAAAAAAAAATATATTTTAAATTAAAAATAAAATAAAAAAAAATTAAAATATTAAAAAAATTCAAATGAATTTATTTAAGTCTGTAAAAAAATGTCAAAAAAAATAATAAAATTAATTTAAAAAAAAAAATAAATTAGAAAAATTATAAAAAAATATATTTAAATTATTTAATTTAAATTTAAATTATTAAAAATGATTATTAAATAAATTAAAAATTTAATTAAAAAAATTATATTAAATAAAAATAAAATAAATTAATTTTTAAATAATAAAAAAATTAAATTAAATATTAAATTAATTTTAAAAAAAAATTAATTAATAATTATTTTTAAAAAAATTAAAAAAAATAAATTTTTTATTTAAATTAAATTTTTTTTTTAAATAAATAATTAAAAAAAATAATTTAAAAAAAATAATAAAAAAAATTAAATTAAATTTAATTAAATACAAAATATTTAAATATTTTTAAAAAAATCTTTGAAAAAATATAAAAATAAATTAAAATTAAATAAAATATTTTTTTTTCAAGCCTCAAAAAAAGCATAAAATTAAAAATTTGTGTCACTCTACTCGTTGTGAGTGATTTAGATGCAAAGACACGTACACCTGCACAACAACCCGATCGTGCTCTCTTGATAATAATGACGATGTGACGAGATGGTGCTAAATAAATTTTCAATTTTCTCGCCACCGCCGCACGCTAACCAAGTCATTTAACATCACTTTCGTGCATGGCGGCACGTTGGATGATGATGATGAAACTCGAAATTCATCCCACACAATGAAAAAAAAAAAAATTTTTTTTCCATCTACTTGTGTCTGGCTGAAAATTACATATTAAACATCATTCACACATTTTTAATGCAAAGCGACATGTTGCATGCAAAATTTTGGCCTAATTTTTTACGTCGAGCCTCCGTCACATTTTTTTCTTGCGTGCGAGATGAAAAATCGAACGAAAATCGGGACACTCAAAAAAATTGTATGTCAGTCAATCGGTCACTTTTGTTTTGTTTGTTTGTTATTTGTACCTCTCTAAGTCGCGCTAATGCTGTATTTGACCGGTAGTTTTTTGGCACTTTTCCCATTTTTCTAATTTTTTATTTTTTTTTCTTCTTGAAGAAGTAGAAGAAAAAATTTGTGTGTCTCTTGAGCGATAAAGAAAACTCCTACACATGAATTAGAATTGAAGATTTGACGGTGTCAGACACTTTTTTTTATCTATTCTATGCTATGCTGATATTTTATTTAGTTTTTTAGAAAAAAAAAGAAAATAACATAAAAATATGTTCAACGATTTTTTTTTGATGTTTGTATTTTTTTTTCGTTTGTCGGGTTGACCGCTTTCGATTTTTTTTACATTTTTTTTTGCCCTGAAAGTGATGTAAAAATAATTTAAATTCGTTTTCAGTGCGGAAATTGATAAACAAATGTTGTTCGCGTTTTTTTAATAAATACAAGTTTGGCACAATTTTTTTTTGTCAGAAAATTTATTAAAATTATTTTTAAAATATTTATATTTTTAATTTAATGATAGTCTCTTAAAAAAAAAAAGTTTTTAGAAACTAAACAAAAATAATTTGAGTTTTTTATTAAAATCTTCTTGTTTTTTTAAATAATATTCATTTTTAATAATTTTAAAAATTATTTATTTAAAACTTTATGATTTTTTTTAGTAAATTTTTATTTAATTTTTAATAGTTTGACGTAAAAAATTAAAAAAAAAATTATAATTTTTTTTAAAGATAAAATTTTATAAAATAAATGTAAAATTTTTTCATAGAAAATATTCAAATTCTTAAAAAAATATGAAAATATTTTATTAATTAAATTTAAAAAAAAATAATTTAATTTAATTTAATTTGTATTTATTAATAATTAATTTTTTAAATTATTTTTTTTTTATGAATAAATTAATATTTTATTTAAATCTCTTATTTTATTAAAAAATATTATTAAATAATTTGTAAAAAAAATATTTATTTTAAAAAAATTATTTAAAATTTTAGATTTTTATTGAATTTAACTCAATTTTTTTAATAATTTAGTTACAAAGGTTAAAAATTTAAATTATTTAAATTTTTTTAATTAATTTTATTGAAAAAGAAAATCTAATTTAAAAAATAATTTTATGAAATTTAAATATATAAAAAAAATTATTTGAATTTAAATAAAATTAAGTTATTTATTTTTTGTTCATTTAAATTTTAAAAATAATAAAAATTTTAATAAAATAATTTTGATTTAAAATTTTTTTCACACAATTTTGATAATTTTCGAATTCAATAAATTTTTTAAAAATAATTTTTCACTCTTTTTTAACAAAAAAATAGTTTTTAACTAAAATTTTTTAATTAAAATTTTTCAAAAGTCCCCGAAACTCCTCATAAAACGACCTTACTTTATTAATGCCAACACTTGCCACACACAATCACTCCCGAAAACCATAAAAACTGATCTACTTTTCCACTGATCCATGCTTGTGTGTTTGTGTGTGTATCGGTACCGCTGAAAAACATTTTATTATTTATTTACTATATAAAATTCAGTGTTTCGTAATAAATAAACTCTTAATTTTTTGCATATGGATGCATTTCGGATGCGTGATTCATACTTTCGGGTACTCGGCAACAGTAAACAATGTTTTCCTGTCATAACAGAATTTTTTACGTAATCTGTTTATTGCATAAAAATCGCCTTTTAGAACAAATTGAGCCATGATGCGAAAGAAATTCAGGTCATTTATTATCGACTCGAGAGAAAGAAGAAAAAAACGCCGCCAAGTAGTTTAGCTTTAATTGTGCATTCAAACAAATTAATCTTCAAAAGATTTAATTAGTGAAATATATATTTGGCTGTTAATCTCTTTAGTTTTTTTTTGTAACGTGCGCCGTCGTTGTCTGGTGTTTTTCACGCCGAAATTGTGTCACACCATTGTTTGAATGACACAAACATCGCATAACATTAATTTTGGGGGCACAAAACAACCGCCAAAAATTTAGAGCTCCCGCTAATTTCTTCTCGATAAAGTGCTAGATCGCCAAGGACGCCCTCTACATGTCGATCCTTGAGCTACAAACGCACGCGAGACGCGATCGCAACTTGGACACTTGTCAAAACCATTTATAGCATCTTGCTATGCGACAACCTAATTAATTTGTCTGCCAAAAATATGATGCATTCAAAGAATGTAAATGATGGCATTTCGGCTATGTGTCACGAAAGCAAGAATTTTTTTTCTTAATTTAATTTTTTTTTTGCCTTATTTTTCTTATTGTCGAACTGCGATCGATAAATCAATGTCCTTACAATGTTGCGATGAACCTTGACGACGACTTGCATTTTTTTGTTGCAATCGCATTGACGAACAAATAACCAGGCGCCAAACGCCCACAACGGATCATTTTTCGTGGAAATTAAGAGAGTTGCTAATAGATTTTCTTGATTTCATGCGTGAAACAATAAAAAGTTATTAATGCGTTATAAAAATCTGGCATCCAACTGTTTTCATTATCGCCTTGTCTTTTTGATGAAATTTCTCTCTCTCGCAGTCTATTGTTGTTATTATCCGTTCGGTGTATAAAAAAAAACAAAAAACGTCGAAATAGTTTGTTTGTTTCAAAAGCAAACAAAATTTTTTCGTATTTCAATGTAACGAGGAAAAATTTGTAGATTTAATGACATTATTTATGTGATGCATGACATTTTCTGTTGTGTCGTGGCCATCCTACACACAAACACTCTCATACTCTCGAAACACGCAGTAATAGCCGAAAAATATTTTAAGTGGACCTCTAAGAAAAATCATTAAAAAAATATTAAAAAATGAAGAATTTTTTTTGTGAGAGAATTATGAAGAGAAAGGAAGATGAAAGGAATTTTTTTTGTTATTTAGCCTTGGAATTCTTTCGAGTCTATGATGAAAAATTTAGTTCAAAAAAATTAGAAAAGAATTATTTTTTTTTTGGAAAAAAAATTACTGAGATATGTTAAAAGTTGAAAATTTTTAACAAAAATCTAATTATTTTCAAAAAAAAAAATTAAATGTGCATTGGGACAAAAAATTTTAAATATCCATTAGGGTGAAAATTTCAAATGTGCATTAGGTCAAATTTTTTAAATGTTTCATGGGGCTTAAACTCCAAATATGCATTGGGAAAATTTTTGAATTTTTTTTTTTATTAAAATTTTAAAAATGTGCATTGGGTTTATTAAATTTAAATTTCTAAAAATTAAAAAAAAATTAAAATAACCCAGTTAACATTTCAAAGATTTTAAATATTTCCAAAATAATCATTCAAAATTCAAATGTATTCTTGAAATATTTTTCAAAAATTTTTTTAATGTAATTTTAAAATGTGCATTGGGTTATTTAACTTTAATTTACAGTTATTCTTAAAAAATAACCCAGTTGACATTTAGAAATAAAAAAAAAATCATTAAAATTCCATAGATTCAATGCGAAAATTTAAGTTTTTTATTGGAAATTTTTTTAAAAGTCTTCTTCGAAGTCTCATTATGTGCATTGGGCTGATATGATAAAATTTTATATTTTTGAAAAAAAAATCGATAAGAAAACTCAAAATTTTAATTTTTGGTTTGTTTTAAAAAATTTTTTTTTAAATTTTTATCAACAACTTTGTGACTTTTTAAGATGAAAATTAGAAAAATTATCAAAAATTTATTCACCTGTGATATTTTATCATTTTTAAAAATCCATTAAACTCATATCCGAATATAATAAAATTTCTCAAATATTTATTCTTCATAAGTCAATGTTAACCCAGATACTTTTCCCGAAAATCAAACAAGAATCACTTTCATTTAATTAGATAAAAGTGTCTTTCCTCTTTAGTCTCCGACTTTACGGAAAATTTATATCTTATTAAATGTCGTCGTTAATCCCACATCAACAAATTCCTTCGTCAGAGATACAAAAGCTGGCTCGCAAAGACACCAAAATAATGACGCGCGCGCGAGCGAAATTAATCCCTCACTATATACATGTCAACTTCCATACGCACGAAAGCAAAGTATTAACCGCCTAATCAAATATGATTCAAAGAATTTCCATTTAGAATATTAATTTTGCTGTTTGATCAAGTCGGTTATTTATATTAAAGTAGAGCATTTCCTCCGCCAAATTTAATATGGAGTCTGCTTAATTTTTCGGCCCGAAATCAAACCGGACAAAAAGAAACCGTACGTGATTATAAATTTTAATTAGTCCAACAACTATTGTTATTTCTGTTTAATGAGACAAAGAGGAAAATTTGAAAATTCCTTTTATAACACACACAGAGAGTAGATGTTTATTTACCTCTCTGCTCTGAAAAAACGAAAAATGGAAAAAAGTCTGTGAAATGCAATAATGAAAGTGTCTTTCGCGCGCCATGAGAGCAAATTTGAACCAGACACGTTGTTTGGCGCTCGAAAAGAAAAACATGAAACTAAATGAAAATTAGAAAAAAAATAACAGCAGCAGCATAAAGTGTAAATAGCGTGCAGTTTGATTTAATTACATTTTAAAATGAAATTTTAGCATTTAAAATGTTTTGTTGCACATTGAAACGTACAGCATTCGAAAACGTACCCATACCCATAGTCTCTCATTAATTGCTCGAAAACACACTTTTTGGAATAGTTTAAATTTTTTTGGGACAACTTTTATGTTTTTTGTTGTTGTTACTATTTTCGCTGCAGTTCATCCAACAATACTATTTTTGGTATACACATCAAATGTAATGAACATGGAGCGACAGAACACACGCTTGGCTTAATTCGTTTGTGGTCTCATCAGAATTTCATGACGATGAAACATTGTCCGTTGGCTTGACATGAGCTCGAAACGGGTGATTCATGGGATAGAACGGAGTAACGGAACCGAGTGATAGTCAGAGAAAAGGAAAACTGAGAAAGAGTTGTTAATCAGAAATTGTGCTTAACTGGCAAAATGTTTTACGTTACATGGGGAAATTTATATCTAAAAAGAGATACGAATGTTCATTATGGAAAAATAATGAAATTTTGTTCCGAGAAGAGGAATGTGTTGGAAGCTATAGTCTAATTTAACTAGAATCTAGTTTAGTTTGAAGTCAAGTTTTTGATCCATTACAATTTCGAAGCTTTTTGATTCATTAAAGACACATTTGAGTTCAAACCGTTTCAAATCAATTCACGGCGATAAATTATGCCAGAGGCTTTGCTTAAAAAGGAGTCTTTAACACTTATACATCAATAGTAGGACATTGATACTTGGACAAAACAAAATGGTGGATGATATGGATGCCACGCTGGATCCAAGATGGCCTGATAACAAAAATTAATGTTTTAATTGATGATTCTCAAAGTCACAAATGATTCTCTTTCTTAAATTTTACCTAGAAGAATAAAATTACATGTTTCTTCGTTCGCTTATTCTTTCAGAGTGAGGTTTTTCTTAATTTTTGTGACGTTTAGCGTAAAAATCTAAATCAAATTGTTCATAGGGCAATTTTTAAAAAAATCATCAGGTAATATTGTTCAATACTAATAAGTTTTTTGAGAGACTTCCAGCTTCTTTAACTTGACTTGCTTAACTTACTTAGCTGACGTTACATTCAAGACTTGGATTTAGCTGAGCTTAAGATGAGATTCCAAAGTTGTATGTCTTCTGCTAAAGTTCTCACATCATCCGATATCAGCATTTTATCGAAAAATAAATGGCATTTTTTAATGTTTTTGTGTTAGTTAGGCTTAAAGTAGTCCAAAAAACCTGAATTCAAAATTCTGGAACGAGATTTTGAGATTTTAGACATTTTTTAGCGGATTTAGGAGTTTTCAAGTACTTCTTTGACATACCCGATCTCACTGAAATTGCATAGAAACACTTGAGCTCATTCCAGAATTTTAAATTTAGGTTTTTTCAACTACTTTAGGCCTAACTAACACAAAACCATCAAAAAATCTCATGCTATTTATTTTTCGATGAAATGCTAATATCGAGTGATGTGTTCTGTATTCAAATAGGTCTTCTTTGACATCATCAATTCATTATATTTTAACAAACTTTCCTTAAAATCGATCTTCAAAATTTTGAGTTTCAGAAAGTAACTCAAAATTCGAAAATCGATTTTAAAATTTGCTAAAGTAGATATTAAATGTGTTGTGCTAACGCCTGGTTTTGTACTTTTTGTAATTCATATAAATCAGTTTCATTGTTCAAAATCAAAATTGAGCTGCAATAGTCAATACTTAACCCAATGAAGCACTTCATAGGTACACAAAATCAGTCTTGAGTCCCTATTGATCCTCCTCTTTTCCATTCTATGAAAATTTAAGTGGTTCAGGATTCCTCAGAAAATTTCCATTTATAACTTCAAAAGATTTCTCGAAACTTCATCATTCGAAACCATCCATCTATCTGTGAAAAGTTTCATTACAAAAGTTGATTGTTTACGTATTGATTGTCACTCAACCAGTACATTCTAGAAAATTTCTTTCATAAATTTCTGCGAAACCCTTTCTTTCTTAATAGTAACACAATTTACAATGAAAGCCTTGTTTCTCCTCTTTCCAAGAATTCAATTGTCATCCAAATGCTCACTTGTTGATTCCTCTTTTGAAAACACTGCATCGAAAATTGAATAGAAAAAGAGATAAAAAAGCAAGAAAATAAGTGATAAATGACTCACCTGACGGCTTTTCCTATACCTACAACAAATCTGTCATTACATTCCTAAAAATTCTGGTTTATTTATAACAAAGTTATATATATTTAATAAAATAACAAATAAATACACAGCGAAACCCGACTTGACTTGACTTTGCTCGTTAGTCATTTGAAATATAAAAGAGACACCCACCTTTCGGTTTGGAAGAGCGAGAGATAATAAATAGAAGTGAATTTGTACACGATTTTGTAATATGCTTATTTATAGAAGGGAAAAACATCTTTTTTTTTGTATGTCTATGGAAATTTCGTGTTTTTAAAAATTTTTCGTCAAACGACAATCCTGCTCGTAACTAAATGATTTGTCAATCTTTATCTCTCTTTCTACTACGTTAGACTGCGTTTGTTTATTCGTGTGGGTTGCGATCGTTTGATATTTATCATGATGATGTTGTGATGACGACAGCGAAGATATTTATTCTCAAAGGTAGATAGATGCATCTTGTTTGCATGTTACAAAAAAAAAACGAAGAAGTAAATGAATTCAAAGAAAAACAGAAGTAGAATACTAATGCAAAAAAAAATTCTCGAGACTGAAGAGAGACACTGAGAGAAAAAACAACGAGAGAAACGTTGTTTATTGTAATGTAATTCTGATTGTATAAAAAGTATCAGAGTTTCTCTGCATAATATTAAAATGTTAATGGAACAAGGAAATGTTTCTTGCACTGCTAAAGGAAGTACGAAAATGGTTCGTCTTGCATTTTAAATTCTCTTTACGAGATTTATTGCTGCTAAGTTGCATTCTAGTGTCCTCAATTAGAGTTTTATAGAGTAGCTATAGAGTACAGAGAAGCCATTAAAAGGGATTTTGGTTGTATTTACTTCATTCATCGGAAGACGATACTTCAAGTTGTGTAATCTTCTGTGAAACTTGTTCATTCAAGAATGAGGTTTTAATTTGTGAATTGAAATGAATTGAATCTAAATAATGAAATACTTGGAATTAATTGAAATAATTGCCACTAAATTAATGAAATGTACAAAATTTACTATTTGTTTATTTCTCAATAAACCAATATTGTGATATTTGTTTAATTAGGATCGTTTCACATCTATGAGAATAACATTCACATAAAATTTTTGGAATAGGTCTAAAAATTGCTACAGATCCTTTTTTGAATGGTATTGATGAATTTTGAGTCAATAGCATTCAAGAAAGGATCTGTGTAGTAAAATTGGATATTTTTAGAACTGATCTTAAAATTTGATGTGAAGGTTCCTCTACGAGATGTGAAATTTCGCTCATCTTTTAAATATCTCAATACGGAGAACTGGTTTATGTCTTATGGTCCAATTCGTGAAATAAGGATGACTTTCAAATGTCATTGAAAGAAAATTTCTGAAAATTCTTAATTTTTCTTAAGCATTTAATTTTTTAAATTCTAAAATAGTTGAAATCGAAAAATCTGTACAAATCATTGAAGATTCTGATACAGCGAGAAATAAGGACGTTGACAAGGAACCTTTTAGATGTTGATTTCTCAAAGAAAAAAGGCTTCTTTTACTCCATAAGTATTTTGTATTGTATTTAATTTATTTTTATTTTTTCTTACATTTTTTCGTCACTTTATTTTTTGCCATTCCAGTGACACAAAGTCGTTAAAGGAATTGACAAAAATTAATGAAATAATTATTATTGAATTTAAAAAAAGAGAATATAGGTATATTAAATTAATTTCAGAATCTATTCATTGAAGCCAAGCATTTCCCCATAACTACATATTAACATTGAAAACGTCGAGCTATCACGAATTTTCCTATAATCAACATATTTCGAATGCTTAAAGACAGTAAACCACACACATGATGCACTTAGATACCTCGAAGAGCAAAGGACTTTATGTTCACTAAGTCTTAATGACAATATTTTTCAACAAATTCAGCTTAATGAGTTCGAAATTAATGTTAGAACACAGCATATCAGATGTGAAAATAGCGCAGTTAATCCAAAATTGATCGTCGAAAATCAATCATTGCCTTTAAAAAAGCATTTTGAAGCTTTTTTTGTCCATTATTCGTTTAATCTCGAATTTATTGCTAACAAGTTTAAACTTACTGGCTCTGAAAATCCTCTGAAATGTAAAAAAAAATTAAAATTTAAAAACTTACCTTTCCATGCAGTATCCAAGAGTCCTAAATGCAAATCTGTCTGACACAAATTTTATCCTAAAGCTTGTTTAGACGCCATCCAATCAGCCAAACCACCTGTTTAATTGAATAAATTAATAAACATGCATCTCTCAATCCATTAAATACAAACACACTTTCCGATGTAAACCTTTATTTTTTTATTTCGTTTTATTTTTGCATTTTTTACACGTTTCCATGTACCGACAAATCTTTTCTGTATAGTTGCAATTTTTTTTTGTGTGTGTCGTAAAAAAGTAAAATAATAATAAATAAAATAAAATACAACAAAAAAATCGTTTGAATACATTTACACTCCCAATACATTGACATTATTTTTTTTTATCAACGCTCGTACGACGAGACACTCCGTGAGACAGTTGTAGAGGCAAAACAGTTGCTAAATCGTATTATAACAAGTCACACACATCGCTCAGCGCCGCGTACAATTTTTTAACACGAAAAAAAAAGTTTTGTTTTTGTTTGAAAAAAATCAGAATTATTGTTTCTATTAATTTTTCACGGATAATTGATCGATCGATGATTTATTGGATGAACGGATTGATGGAACGGAATTTGTTTTGATTGATTACTGCCTGGGCGGACAAGCATTTGTTGTTTGCTTTTTGTGGCAAAACAAACTTAATTTAATGTAAACAGTGTTTTTGTCCTGAAAACTTGAAATTCATTACGTCATCTCATTCTGAGAATTGGTAAAAAATAATCAAAGTTGAAATGCTCTCAGTGTTAAATGTTATTTCGTTTGGGCCCGAAATGTAAATTAAACAAAGTAATAATTGTGAATATATATCTCATAAAAAAAGCAAATTTAAGCAACAAAAACATTGCAAGAAGAGAGAAAACGAGAGCGAGTGAAGTGACCATATGTTGCCCAAAAATGTTTTCTTTTATGTGCCGAAAGTTTTATGCAAAAATAACAAAATAAAAGACTCGTACTACTTACCATGCTAACATGGATGGCATGATGATGGCCGTTCCGCGATACAAATTACGTCTTTTGTAAATATTTTCTGCCATTACAAGTAGGTGTTACTCAAGATTTTATATTTATTGTTCTTACGACTAGATTCTTAGCTTGCTGGTGTGCGTCGGTTTATGTTTGTAGGGTGCCCGGTTTTTGTCATTAATGACTTTTTAATCGTCGGCTTAGAGATTTTCAACTTGAAAAGTGAAAAAATTTCATAAAAATTGCTTTAAAATTGATTTTTGTGAGATTTTTAAATGTATTTCTTGTTCAAAAAGTCCTTTAAGAACTTTTAAACACCACTAAAAAATATAAAAATTGAAAATTTTGTGACTTTTTGAGTATCCTTAGAGGTATTTCTTCCTCAAAATTATTCAAAATTTTGCAAAAAACTTTCAAAAAAACGCCCCAATTCAAACCCTTTTCACGGCGTCAAAGTGACATAAATCCATCAATATTGCTCAACACGCCGCATTGACGAAGATAATCATCTCACAAAATCTCTCTCCTTGAGCAGTAATGAACGGTATTTGCAAAAAAATAAAAATCTCCGCGAACTAAAATAAGGTCATGCTTTTATTGTTACATAAACATTCAATTTCAATTCCATACACACATAAATCGACAATAATCAAGCAGAGAGCAAAAAAAAACATTGCCAAAAAAATCTTCCTTATGTTTATTCATACGAAAAAATTAAAATAAAATAAATTCACTTTCATCGAATGCGCAATTTATATCTGGTCAATTTGCTTAGAATACAAAAAAATTGAACGAAGAAGAATATATCGATAGCAACATAAATAATCAAACTCGCATCGCATCGCATACAAAAAACCGGTTATCCTACGCAATTATTTTTATTTTATACTAATTTTATAACAATCATCGCGCGCAGATTATTACAACCATATGGTATGTTCGGTGTTTTGATTAAAATCAGCTTGTTGTTGTTGCCTTTTTTGCGCGACACTGTCGACCTGTGTACGACGACGACAAAGTAGTATATTTACTACAAGCAGCAAGGCACACGTGTGCAAACAACATAGAGCAAATTGATTTATGATGTAAGTGAGAAACAACCTCATAGAATAAACAAATAATAATCAGAAGACGATCAAAATGTGAGATGCAAAAGGTTGTTGGTTAGTGCATGAAATTTGCTTGAGCGTATTTTTGATTTCTGATTAATATCCTTTAGAAGTTTTTTCAAAAGCTATATAAGGGTTTCAGCTTAATATAAAGTTTAATTTGAGCTCTATAAGTTTTCGAGCAGCTTTTGTGATCTTTTTCTAATTGTTTCCTCAGGCCTCTTCTCATGTTTATCTGAATGTTCAACGTTAGTTTTGAGGCTTGTATCTTTGAGACAGTTCATATTATTCAATTTGCCTTTTTGAACCCTTAATGGTTTCTCTTTAGAGTTTAAGAACTCTAAGAGTTTCTACGATATCCAACATAAATTCATACATTAAATGATTTCTTTCAGTTACATAGCTTTGCATCCTACTTTACATCTAAAATTTGAAAGTGACTTAATATTCTTGACATTCGATAGCTTATGTCTCATGACAATTCGGCTTTTATTTTTTGATGTTCATTCACATGGGGGCTAAGATCATCTTTTCCTTTTTCTACAATTCGTTAAATTTTCATTTTTATATCAATCTTCATTAAATTAACAACTTTTCAACTTAACGTTTTGCATTAGATCTCAAAGGATTGAAGCATTTTTACTTGATTGCAAACCATCCGCATAAGCATCAATGTAAAATGGTCCATTAGAAAATTCTGGTTCCAACTCATTGAAAAAAAGCTTCTCCTTGTTCTCGCTCTCTCTTCTTCTTCTTAAAATTTTTCGTCTTAAAACTACACAATTTTTGTCTTGGTTTCAACTAATTAATTAATTGGTCCAAGGTTAGCATCATTTTAACTCTGAAAGGACCTCAGTCGTTGCCTCGGCTCTTGTCGCTGCTCCTTGTTCTCTGATTGAAAAAAAACTTCTATTAATCTAATATTACTCTTGATTTTGTTGATTTTTTAGAAGAATTAATCCATCTAATAGTGTAATCGTCAATATTCCATCTTTTCATTTCATTTTCAATTGAAACTTAAGGAATATTGTTGAAAGCTCCTTCTTTATTAATAAAGCTACATAACATAAGTTCTTTTCGGTTTTTATCGTACCTCTTGCTCTTTTCAAGAAGATGTAAAAAGCTTTGTTGTAGATTTTTCTTCTCGATATCCGTGTTGATTCATATCTAATGGTACAATGTTTAGAAAGTTACCTTGTATCTATCGAAAGCCTTCTTCATAGTTAGCTCGTTACTTCAAGTTTCTTTTAAATTTGCCTTTGAAATGTTCCTTCAAGCTTCTTCTTCTATTTCCTCAGACAGACAAAAAAAACCTAAAACAAAAATCAAAAATTCTATAAACCGTTCAAAAATGACGTAATTACTCACCGCACATTAACTGACCTTTACATTTTTGGGGTCCGGCATAATTTTAATTTAACGCATTGCACATACGGTTTTTCGGTGAAAGAGGTGCAGCCATTATTTTTGGGCATTTAAAGTGCGTGATAACGATTAATTATTACCCATTGAGTGGAAAGAGATAAATAAATTGAACGTAACCCGCTTCATATTTTGTACTTTCCAGAGAGAGAAATTTTGCCCAATGAGCTGTGAAACTGCTGGATTGAGAAAGTTTTTGCGTCACTGCGTATCACTCTGAAAACTGAAAAAGGCATAAAGGTTAACGCGACATATTGACTCTTTTTGCCTGACCTCAGGCATGCTGTCATGCTCACATCACAACAGCACCTAATTCACGTTTTTGCCATTAATTAATTGAAAAATGTTTGTGCACTGAGAATTTATATGAAATGTACTTGTTGAATTGATACATGACCTAAATTATATCTATATATTGTGCATATGAAGTGTAGCATAAAAAATACAAATAATAATAAAAATAATGAAACATATGCCGCCGCGACGTGAATGCACTGCGCCGTGTATACTGTAAACAGAGCCAATGTCATGCATGAACGAACTTTTTTGATGTATTTATTCAATAAATATATGAGGGATAAATACAAACACAAACAGAAATCTCGGGTTGATAACAAGTGTTTTGGCGTTCGGCACGAGATATGAGTCACCAAAAGGGCTCTGCTAATGTGATTATGACTTGTTTATGTTTAAAAATATTTTTTTTAAATTTTATTATCAACAACAAAAGCGTTAACCTTGGAGAACATTTATTGGAAAAAAAATCGTCTGTTGAATACTTTTGTTGTCTATGAATGAATCTATTCTCGGAATATTTTTTTTAACGTAATAATGTAACGACGATGTAAATAAATAAATGAGGGAGATTATGAAAAAGTGTGCCATGTGACTGAGGCAAGACAAGACACAAAACGGAGGTGAAATTTGAATGTTGATGACAGACAAAAGCAGGTGAACAGCAGGAATAGTAGAAACAAAACAACAACAGCGTTTCGAAAGGTTTTTGAGGTTAATGAGTTCGCTTAAGAGAGTTCACTGGACTCTGTTTAGGGCTTTTAATATGACTTCCGTTTCGAAAATTGTCTTTTGATTATTTTTTTGTAAACAAGTTTTGTTTATTGGCAACACTGATTTTTTTTTTCATTGAATAAGAACTTACCTGAATGTTGGAATTATATCAAACTTTTCTGAAAATTGCAATTTTTCAACCATTTTGAGTTGAAGTTGTTTTTTGGCAACACTGTAAAAACTATTTTTAATTCACAATCTACTTTTATTTAGTTTTAGATTAGAAATTTAGAAGTTAATTTTGATTTTTTTTTAAGAATTGGCAACCCTGAAATATTTTTTTTAATTTTTAAATAATTCTTTGGCAACACTGTTCATTAATATTTTGATAAATTTGATTTTTTGAACACTTTTTCTATTTTTCAGTCACAAATTCAGAATTTTGAGCCCTGAACAAGTTTTTTGAAATTATAATTGAAATTTGGCAACTCCGTATATTCAAAATTTTGATGAATTTAGAATTTTTAAACAATTACTGAGTTCACAAAAATCAAGAAAATTTTCAATTTAGCAACCCTGTATCATAATTTTGACTTAAAAATGAACTTTGGCAACACTGTATCACTGAATTCTTTCACAAATTTCACTTTCAATTAATTTCCGATAATTTTTAAATAAAAATTGGCAACCCTGTACCTCAACATTCCCACATTTGTATTTCCCAAAAACAATTTCTCGTACAAACAACTCAAAAAATGGTCCAAACACGTGTTAAAAATTCCTTACTAAAATTTTTTTCAGATGCTTTCCTATCCAGAAAAAAACACTCTTTTTATTGCATAAATAAAACATAAAATAATTGTTTATTTCCCGTTTATTTCACGAGAAAAAAAATACGTCATCCGCCTAAATTTTGACCTATTACAAATTCTTCTATTCATGGAAAAAACTCATGGAGCAAAAATTCATGTCGGAAAATTTTAATTACTCTCACAAAAAATTAGCGCATTTCCACGAAACTTTCTACTAAGCTTGTCATTTGTGTCAAATTGCATCGCTAAAATTGTTGCACAAGGTTACTTTCAAAACCATTAATTTGGGAAGTTTTTAATGATTGTTCTATTTTTGGTCGTCATCTAAAATTAAAGCAAAAATTTTACAAGGCAAAACTTTTACTTTACTAACATTTTATGATATTCTCAGAATACCTAAAATAAATAGTTTCTCTTGTTTCACATAACGACGTGAAAATTTGATATTTTATTTTTGTCATTTGAGTTTTTTTTGTGATCTTGCAGATCTGAATATGCAATGTGCATTGCATAGATTTGTTTACAAAGCTAATTTTCGCGCGCGCGTCAATTTCATGCGAAATTTTCTCTCGTTTATATCGTCAGCTATAAAAGTGACGTTAAATTTTCCCTAATTTCGCATGCTTTTATGAGCAATATCCGCGTGATATCATCGGTAAAATAAACAATTTTATGACATAATTTTTTTGTAGGTTATGTTTGTGTTTTTGTTAAAAAATGGAGACGGCTGGTTATTTAAAAAAAATGTTTTTTGGCGCCTGGCGTTATTTGGCGTAAATGGCAAAAAGACAAAAATATGTTTTTAAAGAAAAATTGAGAAAAAATGATTTTTTTGGCACAGTTTGAGATTTTTTTCGTGTTTGTTCGAATTCTAAACATCCATCATCGAGTTATGTTTGGTAATGCTTGTTATTGTTTTTTCGTCGTTTGTGGGACAGGAAAGAAAAGACAATTGCATGATTTGTCTGCGACGATGAATAATGACATTTGGCGCGACATAAGTGTGATGTCAACGAATTTTTTGGTCATGACACATTTTCTAATTTTTCATAATTTTTTTTCTCTTTTCAGAGTCTACGCACAGCGTGGACGGTCCTAATTTATGGTTATTAAATCTAGATCAGGATCTAGTCAACACACTTCGTGTCAATTTTCCCGAGTGGAATTTCGGATCAAGTACTGTCGTAACCGCAGTTGCCGATCAAGACCTGAATAACAACAACACCGTGAGCCCCAGCAACGCCATTATCGTCGAAAATCAACGAAAACGTCGACAAAGTAGCAAATCCGCATCTACAGAGACATCTACACACAAAAGCAAAAACTATTCCAAATCATCGTCAATTTCGTCATCGCACGACAGAAAAATGGCGGAAGGTGCGTATTTTTATTTCATATCTTATCCGCTTATCTTATCACCTCGTCATTGCAAGCCCTTTTAACGAAAACAACTTTTTGCAGGCGAACATTCCAAAACACAGTCGTCGATCAACGCGACCGGCAACAACAACAACAACACAACGCCTGGCTTGGTGCGAATGACAGACGATGCTCAGCAGCAACGTCAATCACCGCCGAAAGCAATTGTTGATTCATCACCACTCCAACCGCAAATGGATAAAAATAAAGAATGTAAGTACTTTTCATGATGCCACGCGTGTCACGGAGCTCTCGGATAACCTCAAGTACCGCAAAAAGAAAAATTCGACAAAACCAATTTCTTTCAATCAATCATAATTATTCTGCAATCTGTCGGTTTCTCTGTGAGAGTTGCTCACTTATCACTCGTTTCGCTCGTAAACACAGAGGCAAATTTGCGTGGGTTACAGATAATTTGATGATAAAGAAGGCACAACATGTTTTTGCGACTCAGAATCGATTTCGGAAGTAATGTGAGTGAAAAAGAAGACAATTTGGAGTCACTTTGATGTTTTTAGGCATGAATTTGCTTAATTAATTTGTTTCAAGAAAACACAATTGTTATTTTTGTGATAAAAACAAGAAGGAGAAAAGTTAAGAAGGAGACGGCTTGTCTGGGCAAGTCAATCAAAACAAATCAAAAATGTTTTTAAAAGATTTGAAAAGTTTCTGTTATGGACATTTCAATTATTTATTTTTTTACATTTTAAAGGATTGGGAAGTTAATTTTTAATTTTTTTTGACGTTTGGCATTTTTGACAGATTTTTGACGTTTACAAAAAATTATACATAATTTATTTCATATAAAAAAAAATAATAATTTTTTGTTAAAATTGAAAGAAATTCTTAAAAGTGGATTTTCAAAAATTAAAAAAAAAATCATATAAAAATCCTTCAAAGCAAGTTTTAAAAGAAACGAAAAATGACAGATGTCAAAATATTTAAATATCATTTTTTTTTATTTTTTTAACAGAAATTAAAGAGTGATTTTCATTTAAAAGGCTTCAAGCTTTTCAAAAATTCATATTTTAAGAGAAAAAAAAATTTTTTGACGTCTGTCATCTGTCAAAATAATTATTTTTTTTTAAATAAACTTTTTACAAAAAAAAAAAAATTGTCGAAAAATTAAAATAATTTAAAAATTTTATAACAAAAAGTCAGTTAAATTGAGAAATGTCAAAATTTCATGTTTCTATCAAAAAAACATAAACGTCAAAAATTCTGACATTTCAAAAAATGACAGTTGATACATCAAGTTTTGAGAATTTCTAAAAATTTTGTGTCATTTTAGCTTAAAAAACTTTTTATTGTACAAAAAGTGACCTCTTAAGTCAAAAATTTGACAGCTGTCAAAATTTTCTTTTATTAAATTTTTATTTTTTAATTAAAAATTTTAAAAAGTTTTAAAACAATTTGCATAAAAATCGAATAAAAATTAAATTTTTGAATATGTCAAAATGACATCTGTCAAAAAAAAAAACTCACCTGTCAAAAAAAATCTCCTACGTTACTTGTTCGCTCCCTCACAATATTTGCACTAAAAGTCTACCAACTTTGTAATAAATTTTTAATGACTTTTTCGCTCAATATTTTTTCTGCATAAAATTTCTATTTTTAAGAGCAAACAGTCGCTTTAATGCAATAAAAAACCACAGATTTAATTTTTTATCCTCCCTCGTGAGTTTGAATGTCTCCCTTTCCCGTGGACTTTTTAATATTTTATAATCGCACGTAAATTAAGTTTTTAATCGCCTTTTACTTAATCCAATAATAAACGTTTTTACTCATGCTTCGAATATTTTTTTCCGCTGTCTGTCACTCTCGACTTTTCATATCGCGACATAATTTTTTTTTTTTTTTTGCATAAAATTAGAAAATGATGAAGAAGCGAAGAGAAGAGGAAAAAAACACGGATTTGCTTTATTGGGTGTCGTAAAAGATTTAACACTGGCAATTTTTTAGATCGTTCGCCGTACGTTTTTCTTTAATTTTATGCTTCTTTTTGTTCGCTTTTTTTATGGCAACAAAGTTTCAAAGTCGTCTCGTGAACGAAATTTCCCGTCGCCAATTTTTAAAAGAGAAAATTTTCAAAATTTTTTGTCTGAAAATGCATCAACGACGAAAAAATGAACTTTTCCTATTTTGAATGAGAATTTAATGAGGAAAAGTGTGTTGAATGAATTTTTGCCGTGGTTTCCTGTTTCTTTCTCTCTCCGTCTCTCGAGAGAGTGACTGACAAAACGGAAAACCAAACATGCTCATCACTCATGCAAGCAACAAGAGAGGAGGAAGTGTATTAACAGACTTTATCATGGAAATTGTGCGGTTTTTAGCTGATTATTTCGTCTTGTCTGCTGTGAAGGTCTCGGAACGAACACAAATTGTGCGACGGGGAACATATTTCACAGGAGTAAAAAGTTTTCACATAAATTTATTATGGCAAAAACACAAAAAAATAACGAGGAAACAAAATAATGGGGAAATAGTTGTCGGTTTTAGAAAATTTTTACTAACTTTATCGCTTTTTCTCAATTTTATTTAAATGTGAAAATTTCCGGAATATTTTCACTTCTTTGAAATTTGAATTTTTTTTATTTTTTTTTTTTTATAATTTTTAATTATTTTTTTTGGAGTATTAAAATCTTTTTTTTTTTCTAAAAATTTTATTTTTTTTTTAAACTTTTTTTTTTATTTTTTCTTTAAATTTAAAAATTTTTCGTACTTCTTAATAATTTTTATTTAATATCAAAAAATGGTTTTTAATTTTTCGAATAATTTTAATTTTTTTTTATTTTATCTATTTTTAAAATTTTTTATTTTATTTAAATATAAAATAGTGGAATCTTTCCACTTATTAATTTTTTTTTATACTTAAAATAATTTTTTTAAATTTTTCGAATAATTTTAATTATTTTTTAACTAAATTTAATTTTTTTTTTTAATAATTATATTTAATTTTTTTTTTTTGATAATTTTAAATTACTTTTTTTTTGAAGATTTTTAGAATTTTTTAAAATTAATTTTTAAATTTTTGAATTATTTTTTTTTAATTTAAAAATTATTAATAAATAAAAATTAAATATTTAATAAATTAATTAAATTAAATAATTAATTAAAATAAAATTAAATTTAATTTAAAATTAATTTATTATTTTTTTTATCATTTTATAAATTTTTTAATTTTTTTTTTTATTTAATTTTTGAATTTATTTTTTTTCTATTAAAAAATTAATATTTCAATATTTTTTTTTAATTAAAGATTTTTAAAATTTTTTAAAAAATTTTCTTTAACTAAAATTTTCCAATTTTCCCATCGAAATGCATGAAAAATTTCCAACCGGATGTACACAAAGGACTTTTCTCTCTCGTACAACAATATTTAGTTGCACAAACTTTTTGCATGTTTCTATTAAATTCCTGGCATGTGGAAAATTTGTTGGAAAAATGCATTTTAAAAAGATTATGTGTTTAAAGTATAATGAGATATCCTGCCGAGAGCTCCATAAATTCATCCCTTAAACATATTTTTTAATTTTTTTATTTTTATTTTTTAGCACTGAAAGTCAAGTTAATGGTTCGTCGCACCATGAACGAGCTAATACAACAAAATATCATACCACGTAAGTATTTTTTTTATTTTTTTTCTGTCACTTGTTGCTCAAAAACTTAAAAAATTTGCAGCATCAAAGCCTTCTCCGATGCTGCATCAGCAATGTAAGCAACTGGAACGCGCCAAAACGGGCGACGCCTTGAAACAAAAGATTCTGCAACGTCCTCAGAGGGAAGAACTTGAACGGCGTCACATCCTGGATCAACAACAGAGCTACATTGATCCGTCAATCGCGGAAAAAAGACGTCAATTATCGAAAGCGATGATCGCGGATCATTTAAATTCGAAAATTTCGCATCGCCCGGGTCCTTTGGAGTTGATTGAGAAGAATATTTTGCACACGGAAGAGCCTATCGAGCAACTTGTGAAGGAGGGATTTGTCACGTACAAAGCGGCAAATGAGGGAACTCAAAAGGGACCTCAACATCCGAGCAGTTATGTGGTCGATGATGACTCCCAAAGCTCGGAAGGAGATCCGCTGAGTGTTTGTAGTCAAGGTGATGTCGTCGAAGTATCGAATAATGCGCAAGTTGTCACCGTCGCACTTACAATACCAACCAGCGGAGGTGCTGTCGTCGTCACTTCCGCCCCTTTACAAGCCCCCGCTGCTTCAAATACCGTCAAAATGCCTTCTCTCGTGCCAACAAACCCGCAATTTGTGTCGCCCAGTCCCGTGATGAGTGCCGATCAGCCCATGAACGCGATCTGCGTCAAGCAAGAACCCACAACACAGAACCTTTATGCTCAATTGTGTCAAAGTACGGTGTCAAATAGTCCGCATCCGAGTGCCGCATTGAGTCCCCAGAGCTTGGGGTCTTCTACATCGAGCCTGAGTCCCATTTCGAACGTTGCATCGCCACCCGGGATGCTTTCCAAACCCATTCCAACGGCTTTCCTGTCGAGTCAGCAGCAAAAAAGTGACGCGCCCGGCAAAGACAAGAACAAGAAAAAGTCAAAAACGAAGGCAGCAGCTGCCAAATCGCGCATTATCAAGTTTCACGAGTACAAGGGACCTCCGAGTGCGCAAAAAACCAACAGTCCTTTGAGTAATTCGATCACCGGCGAGAATGGCGAGACGAATTATCAACTTGCCATGAAGCAGCAGTATTTGTTGCAGTATCTCGAACAAATTTACAAGCGACCTCACATCTTGCCTGCCACGCAAAAACCGCAACAAAGTGTTCCCGTGCCTCCGTTACAGCTCCAGAGCTCGTCGCAGATCGTGATGAACACGCCGCAAGGTCAAACGTCGGAAATGATGACGACCCAGCCGCCAACTGCGAGTTCCCAACAACCGCAAATGACAATTGTGACGCAAATTCCGCAAGCCACGCCCTCGATTGCGTCGTCAAGTGCTTCAATTCCGCCAAGTCCCGCTTCCACGTACAGCGATTCGACCGTCAGTGACATGGGAAAGATGAAAGTGTCGGATTTGAAGCAACAATTGAAAAAACTTAACCTCAAAGTGTCAGGATCCAAACAAGCCCTCATCGAACGCCTGAAACAACACATGCCATTAGACATCGAACCGAGCACCGAAGAGTCCATTTCCGGCGAAACGTGCGATTTTGATGCCGTAAGTAATGCCACGCCTCCGCATCAGTCGCCCTCATCCGTGGAAGAGTCAGATTTTGACACCATGGATACGACGACAACGCAACAAGATCACATCAAACACGAACCGCTGACGCCGCAACCGATGCAAATCTCTGTCGGCGAGTCCGACGACATTGTTCGCGAGCAACAACGACAAATCGAGGAGCTCCAAAGAAACCTGAGGGAGGCACAGCAACAACTCGAACAAATGAAACAGATGAAAATGGATGAATCCGAACCCGTGAGTGTTCGTCTGAAGCACACGCTCGAAGCAAAAAGGCAAAAAGAGAAACTCGCTCAACTCGAAAAGCAACAAATGTTGGCGATTCAGAAGCAGAAACAGCAGCAAATTCAAGCGGCGCAGCAGCAGCAGCAGAAAAATGTTTTTGTCGCAACGAAATCGCCGCAGCAGCAACAAACGCAAGCTTTGAATCCGCCGCCGCCAGCCTTGAATGCATTTATCACGCCCATTAAGAAGGAAGCGACAACAAATGGCATGGTGACGTTCTATAACGAAAATCAGCAAATTCCGTTGCCAACGCTTTTGGTGTGTGTTCAGGACAATAAGAAGACGCATCAGAGGACGACTTCGATGCCGAGTATTGTGTTGCCGTTGACGACAAGCAATTCAGGTGAGTTTCAATTTTTTTGCAGTTTTGAGTTGAAAAATGATTAAAAATGATAAATTAGAGCTCTCTGACAAATTTTTATCCATTTGGAGCAAGATTTGACAAAAATTGCTTTGACACAGTTTTTGACACAGTTTTTTTGCTCTTGATTTAGTTTTCAAATCAAAACTATGTCAAAGAAAAAATTTTTTTTCAGTTTCAATTTTTTGGCAGTTTTGAGTTATAAAATGATTAAAAATGATAAATTATAGCACTGTGACAAATTTTTATCCATTTGGAGCAAAATTTGACAAAATTGGCTTTGACACAGTT
Source organism: Culicoides brevitarsis (assembly GCF_036172545.1). Taxonomy (NCBI): domain Eukaryota; kingdom Metazoa; phylum Arthropoda; class Insecta; order Diptera; family Ceratopogonidae; genus Culicoides; species Culicoides brevitarsis. Next base: position 33,802,622 of record NC_087086.1, on the reverse strand, counting down.
TTTGACACAGTTTTTTTGCTCTTGATTTAGTTTTTAAAACAAAACTATGTCAAAGTTAAAAAATTAAAAATGATAAATTAGAGCTCTCTGACAAATTTTTATCCATTTGGAGCAAAATTTTTTTTTCAGTTTTGAATTTTTTGGCAGTTTTGAGTTAGTTGAAAAATGATTAAAAATGATAAATTAGAGCACTCTGACAAATTTTTATCCATTTGGAGCAAAATTTGACAAAAACTGCTTTGACACAGTTTTTGACACAGTTTTTTTGCTCTTGATTTAGTTTTCAAATCAAAACTATGTCAAAGAAAAATTTTTTTTTTCAGTTTCAATTTTTTGGCAGTTTTGAGTTGAAAAATGATTAAAAATGATAAATTAGAGCCCTCTGACAAATTTTTATCCATTTGGAGCAAAATTTGACAAAAATTGCTTTGACACAGTTTTTGACACAGTTTTTTTGCTCTTGATTTAGTTTTCAAATCAAAACTATGTCAAAAAGTTTTCAAATCAAAACTATGTCAAAAAAAATTTTTTTTTTCAGTTTCAATTTTTTGGCAGTTTTGAGTTAAAAAATGATTAAAAATGATAAATTAGAGCCTTCTGACAAATTTTTATCCATTTGGAGCAAAATTTGACAAAAATAGCTTTGACACAGTTTTTGACACAGTTTTTTTGCTCTTGATTTAGTTTTCAAATCAAAACTATGTCAAAGAAAAATTTTTTTTTCAGTTTCAATTTTTTGGCAGTTTTGAGTTGAAAAATGATTAAAAATGATAAATTAGAGCCCTGTGATAAATTTTTATCCATTTAGAGCACTATTTGACAAAAATTGCTTTGACACAGTTTTTGACACAGTTTTTTTGCTCTTGATTTAGTTTTCAAATCAAAACTATGTCAAAGAAAAAAATTTTTTTCAGTTTCAATTTTTTGGCAGTTTTGAGTTGAAAAATGATTAAAAATGATAAATTAGAGCCCTCTGACAAATTTTTATCCATTTGGCAAAGTTTTTGCTCAAAACTATTCAAAGAAAAAAGCAAGATTTGACAAAAATTGCTTTGACACAGTTTTTGACACAGTTTTTTTGCTCTTGATTTAGTTTTCAAATCAAAACTATGTCAAAGAAAAAAAATTTTTTTCAGTTTCAATTTTTTGGCAGTTTTGAGTTAAAAAATGATTAAAAATGATAAATTAGAGCCCTCTGACAAATTTTTATCCATTTGGAGCAAAATTTGACAAAAATTGCTTTGACACAGTTTTTTTGCTCTTGATTTAGTTTTCAAATCAAAACTATGTCAAAGAAAAAATTTTTTTTCAGTTTCAATTTTTTGGCAGTTTTGAGTTGAAAAATGATTAAAAATGATAAATTAGAGCCCTCTGACAAATTTTTATCCATTTGGAGCAAAATTTGACAAAAACTGCTTTGACACAGTTTTTGACACAGTTTTTTTGCTCTTGATTTAGTTTTCAAATCAAAACTATGTCAAAGAAAAAATTTTTTTCAGTTTCAATTTTTTGGCAGTTTTGAGTTGAAAAATGATTAAAAATGATAAATTAGAGCCTTCTGACAAATTTTTATCCATTTGGAGCAAAATTTGACAAAAATTGCTTTGACACAGTTTTTTTGCTCTTGATTTAGTTTTCAAATCAAAACTATGTCAAAGAAAAATTTTTTTTTCAGTTTCAATTTTTGGCAGTTTTGAGTTATAAAATGATTAAAAATGATAAATTAGAGCCTTCTGACAAATTTTTATCCATTTGGAGCAAAATTTGACAAAAATTGCTTTGACACAGTTTTTGACACAGTTTTTTTGCTCTTGATTTAGTTTTCAAATCAAAACTATGTCAAAGAAAAAAATTTTTTTCAGTTTCAATTTTTTGGCAGTTTTGAGTTATAAAATGATTAAAAATGATAAATTAGAGCCTTCTGACAAATTTTTATCCATTTGGAGCAAAATTTGACAAAAATAAATTTTTATCCAAAATTTCAAAGAAAAAAATTTTTTTCAGTTTCAAGCAGTTTTGAGTTGAAAAATGATTAAAAATGATTTAGACACAAACATTTGGAGCAAAATTTGACAAAAATTGCTTTGACACAGTTTTTGACACAGTTTTTTTGCTCTTGATTTAGTTTTCAAACCAAAACTATGTCAAAGAAAAAAATTTTTTTCAGTTTCAATTTTTCGGCAGTTTTGAGTTATAAAATGATTAAAAATGATAAATTAGAGCCCTCTGATAAATTTTTAACCATTTAGAGCAAGATTTCACAAAAATATTTTTCAAAATGAACTTTTTCATGAAATTATTTCAAAAAATTGGAAAAAAATAATAATTTGAAACATTTTTTCTCATAAAACTTACCAAAATATAAAAACTTTTACAAATTTTAATAAAAAATTTTTACTTTCAGGTCCCCCTCCTTTGGTTGAAGCCTCCCAACCGATCACACTCCAACAAAACCCGATAGTCAAACACCACACAATCCCCCTTCCGCAGTCATCGCCTCCCGAATTACGTCCCATTGATCCGCTTCCGCCTCCGCATTACGACGAAGCAACCAAACGTCTCGAGGACAACAAGAAATTAGCGCAAACTTTGGCAGCGCAAAACGTTCCTCCGCTCGCCAAATGCACGCCAAACATCACGCAAGTCCAAGCCTTGAGCAAAATCCGCAAAAACGGCAGCGGCGACTCAATGACACAAGCTTTCAAAGATGTCTACGAGATTTTGAGCAAAAATGGCGAGTTACCTGACAATGCAGAGACTCCCGAAAGCCCTTCGACACCAACGCCGCAACAGCAAGTAATGATGATCAATCCCAATTTGATGTTCGACCGACGAGTTCGAAGTGTCGTGAATGAATTAACGAGCTCTGGAGTCAGCAACGACGCTCCTTCCTCGGAAATTCCTTCGTCTTTGTTGCTCGATGGGGGTTCCGATCTCCTAAATTTGCCCGTTTTGTCGCCAATGCAGCAGGACTGCATGCAAAGTGACCCCGAAGAGACGCTGGACAAGCTTTTGGCGCAAGCGCAGCAAACAAACGATTGTCACACGCCCCATAATTCGCCTTTCCATCAAGCAGCGACAAGCGGAACACCCACTCATCCATCCTCCGGGTCGTCTCAGCTCCTCACAGACTTCAATGATCTCGAATTGCTGGAATTCCCGATGGATATTGAGGATGATGCGGCATTCCATCACGCGAATTTCACTCAAACCCAACCGCAATCCGACTCAAATTCACAAATTTCGTCAAATTCTCGCGTTCATCGCGAAATGAATCCAAGTCTGACGCCATCCCTGAACGAATTGATCCAAATTCAGCAGCAACAGCAACAACAACAGTCCGAAATGAACGGATTCGGGAACAATTTTACGGATTCCATGAACAATAATCACAGCGAGAACAGTCATTGTAGCAGCAACAGTCACTTTAACAACGAAACGCCGATGGATTTTGAGAATTTATTGTCAAATTTTGAGATTCCCACGAATTTCGACACACTTCCGGGACTTCAAACGACCAATTCAGCACCAAATACGCCTCAAAGACCGCCGTCGCGTGATTTAAATGGCTTCGAAACGTCTCCCTCGAGCTTCGGATCGCACTTTTACAACCATCATGTGCACTCGCCACTTCACTCGAATGCTTCCAATCACTTTGCGAATCACCATCACATGAACCATCATCACGAAAACATCCTCGAATTCTTCAATGATGACTTCCGCATGGGTGTCGGCGATTCCATGTCGTGCGAAGTCGATAATTTGTTGTGCAACATTTGAACCCGATTGGAAATTTGTAAATAGGTAAGATTTTTTGTACATATTTAGACTTAAATGATTGTGATTTCTCTCTATTTTTAAATATTTAAAGAAAAAAAAATTAACGTTGAAGGCATTATTTTATTTTTTAAGGCAGGCACGACTTACTTACTTACAGTAGAAGCATTAATCAGCACTCTAATTAAAAAAAAATAAAAATACGAAAAAAGTGCCTTTGTATCCTGGATGAAAACTAAAGGATACGACTTTCTTAATTTTTATTCCAATTTCCGTAGTTGGTCTTTCTTTTACTTATTTTTTCAGTACTTGACAAAGAACTTTCATTCACAACTTTTCTTTTAAATATTTTTTTAAGCAAAAAAAAAAAAATAATTCAACACTGAAATGAATGGCAAAAAGTTTTCTTTTACAGTGAAAAATCTTTATTTTAAATTAAAATGAAAAACTTTCCAACAAAAAAAAAAATAATAAATAAATAAATAAAAATATTTCCCCATCAAAAAAACAATAAAAATGAGATCATTCCCAATTTTATTACAAAAAAAAAAACATGAGAATAAAAAAAACATAATTGCCGATTAAAGACAATTTTTTTTAATTAATTAAAATTATTTAATTCAAAGCCGGATTTATAAAATGTCATTTAAATAAATAAAAAAATACATAATAATTATGTGTGCAATAAATTTATAAAAAAAATATCATTTTTTTTAGCTAAGTTAAATACAAAAAAAAAATAAATAATTAAAAATTTTGGATCAAAATTTAATTAATTTTAATTAAAAAAAAAATAATAAATAAATATTTAATCCCAAATAATAAATAAATAAATTAATTAAAAAAAAAGAAATTTAGCATTTATTTGCTAAAAAAAATACAAATTCATTCACAAGCTTACATAGACCAATATATTCGTAACATAATTATTAAAAAAATATATCTTGCTGTATTTTTTATTAAAAAAAATTATAATTTTGAAAAAAAAATTAAAAAAAATATTTACTCTCTAAATAATTATTAATTATAATTTAATAATAATATATTTTTTACATTAAAAAATATTTTCCTGTGAAAAAATTATTTTTCTTGCAAAATAATAAACAAAAAAAAATCATAAAAAAATATTAATTATATCATTTAAATATATTATCAATAAATAATATATTTAATAAAAAAAAACATGAACATATGATTAAAAATTAAAATTTATTATTATATATTATTAAATATAACTAGGAAATTACTGCCTTGATTGCTTTGAAAGCTTTTGCTGTGAGTATGATTAAATTTTTAGATAGTAAATCATTTTTAAAAAAATGTTTGTTGAATAAATGCGCATAAAAAAATTTCTGGATTTCTAGAAAAAAAAATTGATGATTATTATAATTAATTATTATTATTAAATAAATATTATAAACCTACAAGCCACCATTATACTAACCATTTCAGCCAATAAATTAATTTATTATCATTTTGACATTTAAAATAAATAATTAAAAAATTATAAAAAATACAAAAAAAGAAAAAATAACTATTAAAGACTAATAATGAAATTATTTTTAAATATAATGAACGTATCCTTATTAAAAAAAATATTAAATAAGTACTTTTAAGTGTAACAACTATCTTTAATATTAATATTAAATAATTAACTTAATTATACTACTTATTATTATAAAATAATAAATATAATAATAAAAAATGCAAAAATATTTTGAAAAGTTAAAAATTGTTTTTTTTTATGAAAAAATATAAAAATTTATGTTAAAAGGTAATTTTAAAGGTAAATAATTTTTTATGACACATTTTTCCATCGCAAACATAAAAAATAATGTTTAACGAGAATTTAATTATACATTCAGCAAAAAAATAAAAGTCAACTCTCACAACTCGTTAAGTTCAAATTCCCGCACGTAACCGATAAATATTTGATATGAAATGGAAAATGGCTTGTATTTACAATGTTCTCGTTTTAATATCGGGTTTGCTATCAAAACACGTTTAATTTGTTTCCGTTCCTAATGTTCCATCCAGGTAAGTTGCATGCCAAGTCCCAATATCATAATAATAGTTCATATATAACAAGAGCCGCTAAATATTTCCAACGAATAAGTTTAACTTTGCGGATTTCAACCATTTTTCTACTTATGTAGCTCTCGTAACGTTCGACGGGGGGAGAAAAGTAATGACCATCATTATCTTGCGCTGCACTTGCTTTGTTAATACAATAATAAACTTTGCATTGAATTGCAATGGAAACAGGGATGGAATTAGATTTTTTTAAATTTTGTTTTAAAAATTTTTTTCAAAAAAATTTAATTTAAATAAATTTTTAAAAATTATCAAAAATTTAAATTTTTATTTAAAATTTATTTAAAAATTATTAATTTAAAATTTATTTCTTTTTATTTCATTTAATCAAATCTAATAATTTTTTTTAATTATTTTATTTATTTATTTTATTTTTTAATTTTTTTATTATTTTTTTTAATTAATTTTATTTTATTATTAATAAAAATTTAAATGCTAATAATTAATAATTTTATAATTGAATTTATTCAAAATTTATTTTTTATTATTTTTTAATTAAAAATAAAAATTTCAAACCACGTGACTCAAATTAACCTGAAATTTAAAAATTTATCCCAATACACATTTTAAACTTTATCCAAATCACATTTTAAGCTTCTTTTCCAAAATATTTTGAAAAAAAATCCCACTGCACATTTCAGAAATTTTTCCGACACATTTTCTGAAAGTCTTAACCACGTGACTTAGCCAAGTAATATTTTTAATTTATTAACCCAGTAAACAATTGAAATTTTCTTTAAAATATAAATTTGAATTTTTGACCCTATGCACATTTAAAAATTCTTTCAAAATTATATTTTGAAATACACCCCAATGCATATTTAAAAATTTTTAACCACGTGACTTTAACAAGAGAAAATTTTGTTTAACCCAGTTAATATTTAAAAATTTTAGTAAAAATACATTTTTGAATTACTGACCCAATGCAAATTTAAAAATTCTTCTCAAATTTTTTTTATGAAATTCATCCCAATGCAAATTTTAAAATTTTTTAACCACGTGACCATTTAAAAATTATTTTTCTTTAAAATTAGATAAAAATCTATCAAAATTTTACTTTTTATTAATTTTTGGGCCTTTAAAATAAAAAAATGATACACTCCTGAACCATGTGTCGTAATATCGCATCGCAGGAACAAAAAAAAAATCAAACGATTATTGGAATTTTTCTCCGTGCAACTTTAAGGGAGAAAAAGAGCTCACTCCTCCGATGATAACAGACACGATGTTAGGTGATATTATTACAGCAAAAAAATTTTCTATTTTTAGTAAATGCAGTGTAACATGAGTATTGAGTATGCACATGGCGCACATTTGTGCAGCAGCAATAACAGTTCTCGGAATACAATTTATGAGCGAGGGAGGCAGAAAAAAAATTGAAAAATTTCTGCATCAGATGATACCAACCCAATGATAGAAAAATATGCACTTTGCTGACTAAGCAGAAATAATCGGCGACAATATCGAGCGAGAAAATGGCCCAAGATAATTGAAGAGCGAAGCAACAAGTTTTTTAGAGCAAAAAAAAAATAAAACGGAAATTAAAGATGAAGAAAGTAAACACATGTCCTCCCACTCGAAAAGCTATTTTTGGATTTCGTTGTAAAAATAAAAAAAAAATCTTAGACAGTCGCGCTCGTTCACAGGACATAAAATTTTATTAACGCCGACATTTTTTCAGTGTGCAGAAGCGAAAGATATGAAACGTAGATTTTGTCAAAAAAAAAAGTGAAAAAGAAGACGAACTTCCCTTCATTTGAATTTTCTTATTTATCGCATCACGGATTTGCATAAATTTGTCATGGTGTGGAAAATTTTCAGTATCTTTTCAGTGAAGAGAGATTTTTGACGGAAAAATTTGATGAAAAAAGTTTTCATTCTTTTGTAAGGATTTTTCTTGGGAGTAAATTTATCTCTCTAGAATGGCTTAGCTTTTGGATTTTTTTGACTTTTATTTTTTTAAACACATGTTAAGTATTAAAAAATCAATTTTTCTTCAAAAATATTTTTTTAATTTTTTTTTTATAATAAAAAAAAACAAAAAATAAATTTTATTTAAATAAATAATTAAAAAAAAATAAAATAATTTAAAATTTTAATGAATTTAATAAAATTTTCATATTTAAATTATTTATTTATTTTATTAATTTTTTTAATTTTATTTTTTTTTTTTAATTTTTTATTTATTAAATTTGTTAATTAATTTTTTATTGAAATTAAATTTATTTTTTAAATTAAAATTTATTTGTGTTTAATTTATTTTTTATAAATGAAAAATATATTGACAAATCTTTTAAATTTAAAAATATTTTTTGTCCATTTTTTCATTTTTAAAATTTAATAATAAATTAATTTTTTAAAATTTTAAATCCATTTTTAACACTTTTTCACAAATCTTCTTAAATCTTTTTTTAAAAAATAAAAAATCATACAATTTTTAATCTCCCAATCTCGTATTTATAGCAGCTTATTTCGATTTCCCGTGTCCAAGATAATCACAGTAATGCCAAGTAATGCTTCCTACTTTTTCTCCTCTATTTATCTCTCAATTTATCGCATGTTACAAACGAAAAAAAAAATTGCAAAGGAAACGATGTAAAGAGATAAAAGTTGGCGACCTACATACACGGAAACGACGGAGCGTTCGCACAAAGTGTAAAAGATGTATTGCCGATGAAAGTAGTTCGAGGTGACTAGTTCAAGGTCTTGTTTTTAATGCGAAAAGTAAACAGATGACATTTTCCTTGCGCTGTTACTCTTGAGCATTACGATGACCAGAAGTTTTATGAAATTAATTTCATTTTGCCATGGATTTTTTTTAAAAGGAAAAATAATTACGCTAAAAGGATTTTTTTCCTTCTAAGAAACGCCTTAAAAAATGCAATGAATTCTGATAAAATTAAATTTCGAAGCTCCGTTTGGTATGCAATGAATATTAAACTAAGATTTTTTCGTTTTTCAGGAGTTTTCACGAAATTTTCTTAATTTTTCTTGTTCAAGAACTTACTTTTAGTTGAAATTGTTACATTACAAAAAAATTTAAAGAGATTCTTGAAGCAAAATTTGAGTTATTGCGTTACAAAATTTTTATTTATTTTAAAGTTTGATTTAATATTTTTATACAATTTATTAAAGAAGTTTTAAAAATTAAATTTTTAATTTTAAAAAAATATTAAATAATAAAATTTAAGAGATTTTAATATTTTTTTTTTTTATTTAATTTAATTTATTTAATTCAAAAAATAATTAAATATTTTTTTTTTAAATTCGAAAAATAATAATTGGTTAAAAAAATAATTAAATAAATTTTAATTAATAATTTATTAAATTTTTTAAAATTCTAATTATGTTTAATATTTTTGTGAAAATCAATTAAAAAGCTATATTCAAATTATTTTTAATTAAAAAAAAATAAATAAAAAAAATTTTAAATATTTTTCAAAAAAAAAAATTTTTTTGTTAAAAAAATTTATTCGATTAAAATTAAATTTATAAAAAAAAAATATTTAATTATTAATTGTTTTAAATTTTTTATATTAATTTTATTTAAAAAAAAACATATTTTCTTATCTTTAAATTAAAATATCAAATGACACGGCGTCTCCATTTGCCAAACGCAACGTCGTTGCAAATAAAAAAAGTCTTTTGAGAGTTTACGTCGCTTTGTAATTAAATTCGAAACACTTTCAACTCTTAAAAAAACTATTAAAAGTGGATTTAACACGTCGCGGAGTAATGTGAGTAAATTAAAACGTCGTCTTTCGCATCATCTAACCTCCTCATCCACTTTATTTACACATAAATTACGTCGAAAGTTCACAACAACGTCAAGCATCTCGCTGCAAAATAACATTTCACACAAAGAGCTACAAACGAACCGCAAGAAGAAATTTTCTCCGAAAACCCCAAGTGAGATACAAACCATTATCATTTTCATGTTTACCACACACAATGCACGAACGGCGCACATCTACCGCACACACATAAATGAGTGAAAATTGAGTGGTTTGAATTTTCACTTCTTCTTCTTGTTGTTTTTCCGTCGTTGTCTTCTTCTTGTCTTCTCGTCGGACGTATGCCGCTCTCGAGAAAATTAACTTGTTGATCAAAAAATAGGAAGAACGTCGTTCTCGTGCACACATGTGTGGTTTGGTGTCAGCGTCAATGTCGTGGAGAGACAGAAGTACGTCGCTCATCGCACAGACAAGTAACAAGTGTGCTCACATCACAATCACATGGGAGTTGAACGACGACTGGAAAAAATGTGTCAAAGTGAAAAATAAAGTTTGGATGGGAAAAATACACCACAAAATAAATGATGATCATAATTTATTATTGATAGAAAATTTTTCGTTTTTTTTGTGGCATTGTCATCGGGAAATGGCAGTAATAAGACATAATGGACGATTAATGGGCATAAAAGCATTCGTCGATGAATAATTTGAGTCGTAAATGGGAAATTATATTGCGAACGTTGGTTAAAGCTCAGTGCGCGGGAGAGAGATATTGATATGGAAAGTGACATTGGTAATAAAGGAAAATGTTTAAGGGGACAGTTGCGGTTTATTGATTTAAAAGAAATTGATTGAATTTACGAATAATCTTGACAGTTTTTATAAAAAATTAATTCTAGAATGTGTTTTTTGAATCGTTTAATAATTTTTCATCAAAAATGTTCTTAAAAAACAAGTTTTTATGATTTATGAAAATTCCCGTCAATAGATGGCGCTTTTTCTTAATTTTAAACGCTCTTGAATTACTCATCAGATGGCGCTTTTTAAAAATTTTGCATGATTTTTGATGTAAAGTTTGCTAAAAAGTTAAAATTTTATTCAATTGACTGAAAATTGGTTACTAAATATCGACTTTTAGCAATTTTCTGCCAATAGATGGCGCTTTACTTTTAATTTTAAGTCAAAAATATTCTTTAAGGGTAAGACTTTTGTAATTTTACTAAAATTTTCTTATCATGAAATTTTTACTGAAGACTTTAAATATTGGAAAGTCTCAAAATTAACATTCATGATAAAACTACTCAATAGAGGGCGTTGTGTAAATATTTTAAAAAGAATCAAAAACCATTCTAAGAGAACTATTTAGTTCAAAAGTATCTAAACTCTTAACTATATTCTTTAAATTGAAAGTTTTCATACAAAAATTTCATGATTAGAAAATTTTAGTAAAATTACGAAACTTTTACCTTTTAAGAATATTTTAAATTTAATTAAAACAAAAGCGCCATCTATTGGCAAAAAATTGCTAAAAAGCGATAATTTGTAACCAATTCTCAATTAATTGAATAAAATTTTAACTTTTTTGCAAACTTAACACCAAAAATCATGCAATTTTTTTTATATAGCGCCATCTAATGAGTAACTCAAAAAAGTATAAAATCAGATAGAGCGCCATCTATTGACTGGAATTTAGACAAATCTTGAAAACTTGAGTTTTTTTTACTATATAATGTTATTTTCTTACCAAAGAGGGCGTTCTTGATAAAAAAAAATATTTTTAAAAAATTAGTCAATAGATGGCGCTTTTTATGCAATTTTATTTTTGAAACGATAAAATGTCTGAAATAAATTTTAAAAAATTTAATTTAATTAAAAATCATAAATAATAATTTAAAATACAGAAAAAAATTAACATAGATGGCGCTTTAAAAAATTTCTAATAAATTTTATATAAGAAATTTTAACGAAAAATCTCAATTAAAAATTAACAAAACAAAATCTTCTGCAAAAAAAAACTTTCAATACTTTCAACTCACAAAAAAAAAATCTCCCTTAGGACTCCATAATTTAACAATAAAAACTTTCACTGTTCAAACTTTTAAAATTTTCGACTTTTTTTTCTCGCAGTAAATACCTTGACCTTGAACTTGAACAATTTGAACGCAATGAATTACATCGAACCAAGCGCCAAATTAAACGTTTTTCCGTTGAGAATGCAACCCACAAAACCCCTTTCTTCTTCTCATCATCTCATAAAATGCAAAAATAATAAAGTTACATTACAAATTACCTTCTCGTCGTACATTCGAGATGAACTTTGTACAAAAACCACCTGCAGAAAACTAATTTTTCATGGTTAAAATTACGAAGTGAAGTGATCTTTCGCTGCATCGCATCGATAGTTGCATTTTTTTTTGTGACTTTTTGACGTCTCCTCACACATGAACTTTATGGATTTTTGCTATTTTATTTATTATCGTTCTGCTATCAGCTGAAATGAACTCGCAACTCACAAGATGTAAAAAAAAGCGGAGAGAAGAAGAAGAAAAAAGCACTCAATGTCTACTATTATTATTATTTTTATCATCATCACTCGTTTACCTGTTGTTTGTATCGACGCGGCATCGTGCGTCGTCGGCTCCCTCGGATCGTCCTCAACATCATCAACAGCTGTGTGTTGCTTATCAATCGTCGCGTAGCTCCATCGATAGGGGGCGAAAGTGTGCGCATGTGCGTTCCTTTTGCCGAAGTGAGGCAGAAAAATTTTTCCTTTCCCAGGGTAGGATCACACGGGGCGAACATACAACGCGCGACGAGACAACGGACCCAGTTAGAGACGAGCTTTCAATCCGGTTACATTCAAATCCACAAAAATTCTTCGTTTCTCGCGTGTGTAAAATTAAATTCATACACGCGCATACACACACACACACACTCACCCGTACACACAATTTCACATAATCACAAGACACTCGCTCATTCACCGTTACACCGTATCGATAACGCGCATTATATTTACTTTTTATCATCCTACAGACTCGCAAAAAATATGAAATAATAAATTTTATAACAAACTTTGTATATAACAAAAAAATTATTATTACAAAAAATTTAACAATCTGTGTGTGTTGTCAGTTTTTTATATTTTTTAATTACAAAAAAAAAGTTTAAATTGAATTAAAATGTAATAAAAATAAAATGGAAACTTCTCTTACCTAAAAAAAAAATAAAATAAAAAAGTAAGAAAAAAAGGGTTCAAAAAATAAATAAAAAAATATTTTTAATAAATAATTTAAAAAAAGACCTGAAAAAAAAATAAAATATTAAAAAAAAATATTTAATAAAAAAAAAAATCATCAGAAATTTACGAACCAAGCGCAACCAGTGTTTTTTCGCTTTTTCATCATTGTCGTCGTCGCTGTTGTCCTCGAAGCACGTCATTGTTATATTATTATTAAAAAAAAAGTCTGTTGCTTTGTGTGTGAAATTAAGTTATAATGTCGTCGTCGTCGTCGCTCGTACCTCGAAAAGAAAAAAAAAACATTAACGATAAAAAAAAATCATAATAATTTGTGAGTGTGTGTGGATTTGTGTGTGCTGTGGTGAAAATTATTAAAATACAAAAAAAAGAAAGAAAAGAAAAATATTACGCAGAAAAATTGTTGGATAAAAATGTTATTTTAAATGGATTCTGTGGAATCGTTTATTTTAATGGAAGAAGAAAAAAAAATGGATTTTAAAATATTTTATAAAAAAAAATTTAATTTATTTAAAAGAGAAAAAAAATATTTTAATAAATTGTGGATCAGTTTTTTTGTTAATTGATGCATTTTCTTTATTTTTCGTGAAATATTTAAAAAGAAAAGTTTAAAATGTGATGAGATTAAAGTAAAAAAAAAGTTTTCAAGAGCGATAAAAAGTTTTGATGAACAATTAAATTTTTTATCATTTTTTTGTTTAATTCGGATTATAAATTAAATTTTAATGAAATGAGGTATCAAAGTTGCTCTGTTTGAATTAAATTTTGTGATATTTTAATTTTTATTTGTTTTTTAAAAGTTATTTTTATTTATTTTTTAAAGTTTTCTGAGGTTTTTATGAATTTTACGTTAAAATTTTATAAGAAAATATGAATTTTGTGAGACTTTCTTAATTTAATGGAAAAAAGTTTTATCTAAAAGAAGAAAAAAGTTATAAAAATTGACTAAATAAAGTAAGAAAATGTTCTTTATAAGTTTTTTTTATGAATGATTTCTAATAAATTTGGGCAATTTCTTTGTGAAAATCCAATGAAAATAGTGAAAAAGTTTTTTATCTGAAGTTATTTTTGGAAAGAAATTTGTCTTAACGTCAAATGCTTAATATTTTTATTTTTGTAAAAAAACTCAATAAAGTTCAATTTTTTTCCAAAGAAAAATTTTTTTTAAGCATATTAATGATTTTTTCAAAGTTTTAACTCACAAAGTCTTTTAATATTAAAAAATTTATTAAAAATATTTTTTAATTTTTTTTATTTTAAAATCATTTTTTGTATTGAATTATTTTAATTAAAAATATTTTTATAATTTAATTTTATTTAAATTTATTAATTTAAATTTAATTTATTTAAAAAAAAATCTGAAATTTTAATTTAAATTTTTTATTATTTTTTTTTATTTAAAAAAATATTAATTTAATTTAAAATTTTTATTAATTATTTATTAAATTTAATTAATTTATTTAATTAAATCTTATTAAATTTATTTTTAAATTTAATTTTAATAACAAAATTTTTTCTTAAAAAATAAAAAAATGAAATTTCAATTTAATTTAAAAAATTCAATTTAAAAAAAAAATAATATTAATAATCATTAAAATAATTATTTTAATTTAAATACTTTTATTAATTAATTATTTATTTATTTAAATATTTATTCATTATTTATATTAATTTTTAAAATTTAGTCATGCCGTTGAAAATAAAATAATTCAATAAAAAACATAAATAAATCATTTTCCTCAAAAAAAAAAAAAAAATAAATTTAAATAATTTTCACTTTTTTATTGCATTTGCTTATTTATCCTTGAAACGCACAGAAAAAAAAATTGAATGGACGAAACGAAAAGGAAAGAAAAAATCGAACGTCTCTCCAAGGTGTTGTTACTTTTATTAACAGCTAAAATTTTCGATTCTCCATTTTTCCTTCGCTTTTTAACTTATTCAAACATCTCTTCGACGACGACGACGACGACGGCAAAAGACGCGCGCCGCCCGAAGAAATAAAACACAAATGCTCCTTTTTTATCCTTTTATGTTCCTCGAGGGAACTGATTTGGAAAATGAGCTTTCGGCGTGATCGATGACTCTTTAACTTTCCTTTGACTTTTTCTTCTCGTGCTCATTATCGTCGTCTGCATTTTATAATCAAATTTCGAACGTAGATGAAATAGTGACTTAATAATGCATGAGAATCTTCCGTTTTTTTCTGCTTTTGTGTCATTTTTCGCGTAACAAGTTACATTATCGTCATTATGCCTTTTAAAGCCAGCGATTTGATTTTTATCGTCCTTCCCTCGTGTCTTTCGCATCTTTGTTGATTTTGTACTTCGAGAGAGGACGACCAAAGATAATCTCTTAATATTTTTATGTGTATGCAAAAAAAGGGAAACGGAACGTGATTCTTAAATTTTTTACGAGCGACAGACGAAAAATGCCCAGTTTTGTGCGGCTTGAAGTTTGAATAAAACTAATTTTGTGGCAGTTTAAAAATTTCTTGTGTCTGTTCCAAAGTGGGAAAAATAACAAAATAACCGCAAAACACACAGAGCAACAACACAAATTGGAATATCATAAAGTTGCTGACTGAGGTAAGTTTTTCCCTCCTCGTTACAACTTTTGTACGAAAATAGATTATTTGTTTATTATTTGCTCAACTTACTTTCTTGATGAGGTCATGTAAATAATAATTTGTTCGGTAAAAAAGGTCAAAAAAAGTTTTAATTAATTGACAGGATGACGAACGAACGGAGAACGGACAGAAAACGAACGAAAAAAAAACTATAATCGCCTTTAAAAAACTTGATAAAAAATTAAGTACCTTTATTATTAATAACAAACATCAAAAAATGCCCAACAAAATTTTATTTTTTTTTTATTTAAAGAGTTCGACGTGTTCGTGATATCACTCAAGAGACCCATATATGAGACTCGTATTTTTTTTACCTCTCCGGTAGAAAATAAAAAAGGTCAAAACCATAAAATACTAACCCAAAAAATATAAGAAGACGAGTGTTCGGCAAAATGAATGATAGACAATTAATTTTAATAAAAAAAAGAGCTTAAATAGACAAAAGGAGGCAAAAAAGGCAATAAAAAGCACAAACATTCATTTCGTGTGCAAAGCTACGTTGAAAGAAAGAAAAGTTTAGAGACCCATCATTATTAGGCCAAAACGGAAAATTGAAAGCGAGAGAGAGAAAATGAACAAATTTTTGATGATGAAATAATTTGAGGGAATTTTAAGTAATACGTATTAAGGCTAAATGTTAAATGTTGATGTTTTGTAAGGAAAATGTGAAACGGAAAAGAATCACAAATTAACGAGGAATTTTTTTTTTGTTGAAAATTTAAGCTGGTAAATTATTTTTTAACAAATTTTTGAATTAACGTTTAATTTTGCTGAAATTTTTTTTTTTTTTTTTATTTTCTATATATTTTTTTTTAATTTCTGACAAATTTTTATTTTTATTTTAATTTTAAAAAAAAATTATTTTTTAAAAATTTTTTTTTAAAGTTTAAAAATTTTTTATTATTAATTTAAAAAAAAATAATAATTTTTAATTAAAAAAAATTAAAAAAAAATTTAAAATCTTTAAATCGATCAAAATTGAACTTTCAAGAGAGCTTGGCGATTAATTTTTAACTTTTTAAAAATTACAAAATTTTTTTTGCAATATTTTCAAAAAAAAAAATTTTTTTAAAAAAACTAATTTTTTTAAATTTAATATTATTTATTTTTTTAATTTTTTAAATTTAAAAAAAATTAATTTTTTAAATATTTAAAAATATTTTTTAATTAAAACTAAAAAAAATTTTTATTTAAAAAAAAATTATTTTATTTTTTTTAGATAAATTTTTTAAGTAATTTTTTTTTTAAATAAAAAGAAAAGTCCTAAAACAAATTTTCACGTTCCAGCTATAAATTGAATCGAAAATTAATCTTTCCTCAAATTTAAATCCTTTTTCGTGTCACATCTCCATGCCATCAATAAAGGCCAAAGTGATATTTTATCGCAGCGATTAACTCACAAAAATATCAGATTTCAAAGTTGTAGACGACGACGACGACGAAGAAGAGGCGCAAATGAAGAGATGACACAACAATATCGCTTCATTTCGTGCTCAAAACAGTCTCGGAATTGAGATAAATAAATCAATTACACGACACAAAAGGGTTAACAATGAATGAATGGCGCGGCGATAATAATGTTGTAACATTCAAAAAGAGAGACCCTACGCATCTACGTGCAAATTTATTTATTTATAAACGACTGAATACAACCAATTTATTCTCATGCTTAATTAGATTAAATTATTCAAACAAACAATTTCCACGCGCGTTCCTTTTGTTTCGCTATGTTGCCATCATCATCATCATCATCATGTTGACTTGACTGCCTTGACTTGTCGTCGTCGTACAATTCCACGAACTCCCTAAATTTTCCGTCGACGACGACGAAATATATTACCTGTCTAACGTTTAGTGTTTACGCCCGCGAGCGTTATTTGCGACGTTGCAGAATTAATTTTTCATGCTTTGTGAAATTTCTTCGTGGTTGACATTTTCAGAAAATTAGCCCGAGAAAATTATTAACTGAACCTTGATTTCTGGTTTCTAAGCTTCAGCACAGAAGCCAGAGAAATAAAAAATGAAAATTAATGATTTGAAAGAATAGCAGAAATTTTGCATAATAAATCTCTCGAGCATACGACGACGACGATGAACGGTAGCAGCAGCAGCAGCGGCATTTAAACAGCAAAGTAAGCATCGCACATTTATTTAAATAAGACTCCAGCATATACACAAACACACACTTGTTGTTAGATTAATTTTCTGAACGAACGAATGTTCTTCTTATTTTATATAAATTTCCATTATTTAAACATTTTTTAAAATGTCGAGGCGAAGGAGGAAAACGTCGTCGACTTCCTTGAATTTGCGTGGAAAACGATCTCTTTCTCTCCTTCATTATTTTATTTAAATGTTTTCTTTATTCCATTTAAATTTGAAAAACGTGAAGGGTAGCTCATGAAATTTTGACTAATTGTTAAATAATTGATTAAAATTGATTTCGTTAAAAACTAAATTAATTTTTTTCCTTGAAAATGTAAGAAAAAAATCTTATTAAAAAAAATTTACAAAAAAAGTCGACAATGTACTAAAATTTTAATATTTTGTGACAATTAGTCGATATTAGATATTTGTTCAGAAAATTTCTCAAAAAAAAAAAATTGAAATTATTGATAAAAAACAAAAGTTAAACCAATAACATACAAAAGCAAACTAAATTTGCGCCAGTTTCGCTCAATGCTCTCATCAAGTTCAGAATGTAGACAAATTTTCAATTTCTTGATAACTTGAATTCTACGTCATTATCTTCGTTTATTTTTGTGACTCTTTAAATCTGCCAATTGATTGTACGAGAAGAGAGAAGAATATTGGACAAAAACTGTTCAAGATGAAAATCATTTGATTTTATGGCAATTTCGTGAACTCTGACCGTGTCGATATTTTTAAAGAACTCTATATTATCTTGACAATATTAGTATCCATTTCAGTCTTCTAGAACAATATTAATAGTTAAGCCATTCTTTGGGACTTGCTTCAGTACCGATAGTGGCATTTATGCATTTCGCAGATGAATGTTATCCCGCTATTGAAATATTAGAAACTCGTCGAAAGACATTTGCTTTTAAGTTTTCGAAAAATAATCCAACTTTCGTTTTCACCTTCCTTTTCATGTCATCCTTGCAATAAAATTACTCAAAGATATGATTTTTTAATGATTCTTGTAAAAACATCAAATTTTCACTTTTTTCAAATCTAAAAGGCAAAAATGTTTAGTTTTTGAATCCAATTTTAGAAATTAATTTTACTTACCTCCTAAATTTCCTCAATTTAGTATAAACGACTCGTTTCTTCGACTTTTCCTGAGCTACCCTTTGTACCTACAAAAAAAAAACAACAAAAGAAGAAATTGAATGCCTTGAGCGAACAAAGCACACACTGTGATTTGATTTATTCAAAAGTGATGTAAAGTAGAAAAGAAGAACGAAAAATAGAAATAATTTACCTGTTCTTCGTATCTTCTTCATGCCATATATCTCGCGATATGTGAAATGATGCGTTGTCAACATTCTATTTCTCGACGCGACATCTTTGTTTGCCTTCTCCATTGTTGTATTTCCAATTCAATCCCATGTTCGCACATCAAACTGCCTTGTTACTTACTTATTACTGTTTATTGTGAATTTTACCTGCGACCAAGATGAAACAACGTGGATTCCTCGAATTGTGTCAAAGCTGAAATGCAAAATGGAAAAAAAGAAATTGTAAAAGTATGAAATTATGCAGCAGCTGAAAAAAAGGAGCAGGATATAATTACACTGCAAATATGTACGTTGGTGCGGTTTCCTTTGAAAAGCACTTCAAAAACGATTTTAATGGAGTTGCAATGCGGAATTGCACGTGCAGTTGCACAAAAGATGGATGGAAAATGTGCATTGTGAAAAAATGTTAAACGGGAAATGGATACTTTTGAAACGGATAAAAATGTTTAAAGGGACAAAAGTTTGACTTTGACACAAGTTTTCGTAACCTTGTAAAAAATTTTTAAAGGTCAAAAAAATTTAGTGAATTATTTTTCTTTAATTTTAAAAAATTTTAAATATTTTTAAGGATTTTAATTTAATTTTCTTTTTTAATTAAATTTTTTTATTTTTTTTAATCCCATAAAATCTGAATTTTTAAATCTGAATAAAAATGCATTTTTAATTAAAAAAAAAATTAATAGAATGTGCTTTAAAAATAATTTTTCTTAATTTTTAGGAATTTAAAATATTTTTTTTTATTTAAATAATTATAAAAAATAATAAATAAATTTAAATAATATTAAATAAGTGTTTAATTTATTTTTTCATCTCATAAAATTTTAATTTATGAAAAATTTTAAAGCTAAAAATGTATTTTTTATAAAAAAAATATTTTAAACCCAAATTTGATATTTCAAATTTTTTATCAATTTTTTTTAAAATTTTTTAATAGAAATTTTTTCAAAAGTAAATTTTCTAAATTTTTGTTCAAAAAACCTTCAATTCGGTAAAAAAAAAATTTTTTTTTCACAAAATTTCTCAATTTCTTAACAAATATCACAAAAAGTTAAACAAACAAAAGACTTACCCGCTGAGGCAAAACCAGAAACAGGTGTTTATAATAATATAATTTTATTTTGTGTTTATTTTTGTAAACGTGACATAATTTCTGACTGCAATTTCCACCTTCTTCGTCGCTCCGCGTTGTGTTGTGTGTTTTGCTGTAAAATGAATTGTCTCATTTATGTCGCGCTCGTCCTTCTCATTTTTCCGCCAACACCGAACCTTGTCGTGACAAAATAATAAAAAGAGGCAAAAAAAAAAGACGGAAAACATAAATAATTTTGTTAGCGAAATGTCTTTTATTGCCGTTTAAACGTTTAATGTGATGCATGACGAGAATGTGAAGATTATTCCGTGACGTACGGCAAAAAAATTGATTAAAATCATTTTTGAACCTTTTTTGCTGTTTCGCGCGCCAATAAAACGACTCTATTCTAAATAAACGAAAAAAAAATGTGCTTGATTACTCATAAAATGATGTTTTTGGGTCGTCAATGATGAGAGCAATAAATTTTTAGGGACTACCGTTATTTACAGCTTTTATGACGGCAAAACGAGGAAAAAACCACCAACCGCCTCCATTTTACCTCGTATCCAATTTCATTTAAGGATTAATTAATATTCCGCACAAAGCAAAAAAGAAGAAAGAAAATCTGTGAAATGTCTCTTGAGAGACGCTCTACGGTGAAATTTACTTTTGTTATCATTTCATTTGTCTTGATCCTCGAGTAAATAAATAAATAAATAAAAAATGTAAATAAATACAACTGGTGCAAATACATAAAATAATGGAAAAAAAAACGACACAGAGCAAAACATGGACAGGAATTCAAGTGTCACAAATAAAAATAATGTTGATGTTACATAAATAAGCACAGCTACGACGACGACGACTAAGGAGAAGAATATAAAATTGAGGTTTTTCTTATTTTCTTTCGTGTTTCTTCTCGAGTCGACGTCTTTGGGTGAATTGAAAAGTTATGAGAGATATGTGAGTGCGCTGTTCTGTGAAAGCAAAAAAAAAAAATTGTAAGAAAAGATGAACAAAGACAAATTCCAAAGAAATTTTTGTTATTTTTGTAAGGCGAGAGATATTTATTTCTTTTTTTCTGTGCGGAGGAGAAAGAGATGTTGGACGTGATTGATAAGATTATGAGGTGAGAAAGTAGAAATAAGATGAGCTTAACCCGAAATGACATGATTGAATTGCTTTTGAGAACTCACGTTTTTTATTCGTGGAAAAAGGCAAAAAGGGTTCTCCAGACAGGGATTTGTGTTTGGCGGTTTGAAAATTGATAAAAAATTGTTTTATTACTTCTTTTTTGAAGTTTGAAGTAAAAATTTTTGAAAATTTTATTCAACATTGGAACTTTTGACAATAAGGGCAATAAATGGGCAAAAAATTTTAAAATTGCCCTTCACATTTAAAATTTTAAGCAGATGGGCAATGAATGGGCAAAGTATTTGTAAATTGCCCTTCAAGATGAACAATTTAAGTCAATTGCAATAAATTGGCAAAATATTTTGAAACTGCCCTTCAGCTTTAAAATTCTAAGCAGATGGGCAATAAAAGGGCAAAATGTCTAAAAGTTGCCATTGAAGAATTCAAATTCTTCAAGATGATGAATAAAAGGGCAAAATATATTAAAATTGCCATTTAAAAATTAAATTTCTAAAAGATGGGTAACAAAAGGGCAAAATATCTGAAAATTGTCCTTTAATATTTAAATATCTAAAAGATGGGCAACAAAAGGGCAAAATGTCTGAAAATTGCCCTTTAAAAATAAAATTCGAAAAAAGATGGGCAATAAATGGGTAAAAAAATCTAAAAATTGCCCTTTTAAACAAAAATTTTAAGAAGATGGGCAACAAAAGGGCAAAATATCTCTTAACTGCCCTTCAGCTTAAAAACTTTAGACAGATGGAAAAAAAGAAAGGAAAAATAACCAAAAATTGCCCTTTTGCGTCAAAACTTATGTATCGGCACTGCCCATCTCTTGCCCTATTACCCTTACACTCCTTATTGATCGATTTTCTACAGTTCATTCATCTTTCTCAATCATTCAAGGAATCGCTTAATGAAAATAGCAAGCACACCCAGAAAAATTCCCTCTTTTTTACAAGACACAAAGAAAGCAAAAGCAACAGTTTATCAAAAGCCGATCCCTTGAAGAAATACAAAAAAGGGAAAAATATGAATGAATAGAAATATATCTGTAAGAATGAATGAACGTCTTCTAAATATTTATTCTATTCATCACCGCAACTTGGTTCGTCTCGTTATTCCTTGGAAAGAAAAAATAAAAAAAAAATCCTCAAGAAATTTTCTTCAACTGGAATTTCAATGATTCTCATTATTATTATTATTTTTTTTTTATTTTGCAAGCCATTCAGCCCAAGCCTGGCAAAGACGATGACGACGAAGAAATTTTTTAATTTAAAAATTGTTTACTCAAAGTCAAGGCAAGCAAAAAAATGTAAACAAAATACCAAGATGATGTTGCTCGGAACGATGATAGACTGATGATTTTTCATACATGTGATTTTAAAGCTTTTTTTTGCTTTTAGTATGAAAATGCTCGCACGTGGGCGTAATTAACGTCATTTTTAATTACTTTTAATGGAAAGTATTGGGCTTTTCGTTTTTTTTACATATTTTTTTCGTGTTTTCAACTCGTTTTCTGCAAAGAGCAAAAAAAAATGGAAAAAACATAAAATTCGCATGTCCGGAGGGTGTTTTTTGTGCCTGTTGCTGGGATACTGCAGAAAAAAAAATGAAAAATAAAATAAAAAAGCAAACAAGCAGCTCTCCGCTTTCAAAAGGTAACTTCCGACCAACCAACATTTTTGCGTCATTTAATAATTCATGCATGAGAGAATTAGAGATGATTTAACGACGGTCGACCCTTAGTCCTCGTTTTCATCCTCGTCGTCTCGTTTTTTTTTCTCTTGTCGTATAATTATTATCTTTTATGAACATTTTTTTGTGATACAAAATTTAATAAAAATGTTTCTCTTTTTTTTAATGTTATTTTTCTTAAAAGACAAAAAAAAAGAAAAAAAAAATTATATGAGAAAAATTGTTAATCAAAAATACTTTACTTGACACCAAAAACACTTTTCCTTATTTATTCATAATGAGATTATATTGTTCGTCTCAACAACCGAGCAACAACAACAAAAATAAAAAAAAGAGATATTAATATTGTATAAAAAACCAGCCAACTTCCATTCAGTGGATTTCGGTTGAGGGAAAAGACGGATTGCGTTAACAAGTTGTAGAGAGTTGTACCTTACAAGAGGCGAACAAAAGTTTTCTGTTTTTTTTTTATGATGGGTTGCTTGTTGAAAATTGTGTTCATTTCGCTCATTTTTGCTTATAGACCCATTAAATTTTATTTATTTCTGTTTTATTTTGGCTGTGTGTGAAAAAGAGAAAATTGAAAATAAAAAAAAAAGTTTTTCTTGTGTTCGTTTTTTGAAACAAACGTTTTTGTTTGGGTAGAAAATGTATGGGAAAAGGGGTTGAGAGTAAGGTTTGGAGGTCTAGAAAATTCTTTGAACTTTTTGTAGAGGTTATTTTATGAATATTTATTGTTGGGAAATTATTCAAAAGGATTTTTTGGTATTATTTGAGACAAAATTTTATCAAAAGTTGAGTTATAAATAAAATTTTCAAAATTTGTAATGACAAAAATATCTGAGGTAGTTAAAAATTTTTATTTTGAGAAAAAATTTTATAAAAAATATTAAAAATTTTTAATGTCAATTAATTGAAAAAAATCAATAAAAACTCGTAAATTTTTTGTAATTTTGTAAAATAAAAAAGTTTTTTGTTAAAAAAATTATTTTTTTTTTAAATTTTGACAGTTGACAGATGTCAAGTTTTTTTTTGAATTGTTAGTTCATAAAAAAATAAATTAATGAAATTTATTATTAAAAAAATATAAACATTAATATTAATTATTAATTAAAATTTAAATTTAATTGAAAAATTAATTAAATTTAATAAAAAAAAATTTAAAAAAAAAAAAAAAAAAATAATTTTATAAAAATTTTGATAAATATTTCTCATATTTTTTAATTAAATAAATTTAAATATTATTGAAAGTTTTTATTTATTATTTTTAAATTTTAATTAATTTGACCCTTAAAAATATGACAGCTAACAATATTTTTGATAAAATTATAAATTTTATGCAATTTAGTGACTAAAAATGTAATTTTTTAAATAACATGAAGAAAATCATTTAAAACTGCTTAATATTAATATTTAGCAAAAAAAAATTGACAGCTGTCAAAATGTTTAAATTTTGTCAAAATAATTAATTTTTTTTACTAAATTTTTATCTTTTGAACAGTTTTTGATGTATTTTGAGTCAATTTTATTCAAAAATTTAAGATTTTAATACTTAATTTTTTTCAAAATTGAAAATTTAACAAAAATTTTGACATCTGTCAAACGTCAAAATATTCACTATGAGTTTTGAATTTTTCACTTTTCTTCGATTTTTCTTCTAAAATTAATTTTTTTACACAAAAATTTAATTTTGAATGAAAAAATTCAATATTGAGGCTCATATTTTTATAAAAAAAAATTAAAAAAATTTTTAAATAAATTAAATAAAATTAATTAATTAATTTAATTGAATAAAATAAAATTAAATTTTTATCAAAAAAAATTTAATATTCATAAAAAAAATAATTTTTAAAATGAGATGAACACAAAAAAAATTTATTTAAATCTTTTTGATAAAAATATCATTAAAAAAATACAAAATTCTGCAAATCATCGTTCAATTACGATGAAAATTTGGCGCGAAAACAACAAAGAACAAGTAAAACCCACAAAATGAGCAAAACTTTTTAAAATATTTGCGGCACGAGAGCAACCGCACTCGATCTGAAGCGCTTTTCAAGTGGACACTGATTCAAATTACGATCGCAAAATAATTAAATGATGTACTTGAGGCGAAAAAAATTTGACCTAATTTCGCGTAACACCTGGCTGTGCTCCGAATTTGATGATGATAAATAGTGGCAAACAACCAAAAGGCAATTTACGTATGTAAATGTTTTGTTTTCATTTCCTCCTTTTCGTTTGTGTGCCATCGTTCATTAAGAAAGTAAACAGCGCGTCGCAGCAAAGAAAGACACAAAAACACGAAAAAAAACCGAAAGTTTATTAATAATACAAGCTACAATATTGGGCATTTGGCGTGTTTTGCTGTATCCACGTGAGGAAGGAGTTGACTCTCGTGTTTACGGAGGGTGTTTGTGTAGCGCATGCCACCCCAAAGCTAATTATCGCCACCGCAAACGATCGTGTTGTCTTGTAGAACAGCGCGCCGCCCGAATCCGTCTACGGAAAAAACGCAAAAAATCACGCATTCACATCGAAAGGTGTCGAAAAAACACTCACCTGACACGTATCGCGCCCATTCGAGAACGTGCAAAGTTGCGACGAGACCAAATTCGGATAGCCACGCGACACGCAATTCGCATTTGTGATGACATTCAAGGAAACTTCCCGCAAAACGGGCGACAGGGGACCTGCAAAGGTCTCACTTCCCCATCCGACGGCGACGAGAGTGCGGGAATCGAAGAAATTTGCGTTGTAGAGAAACGGAAGACAAGCTGGACCAACGCCACGAGTGTAAATTATGTCAGAAGCGGTCGTTAAAATGGCAATATCGTTCGCTGCGGTGCTCGGATTGTACTGCGGATGACGCAGAATGGCAGCAATGTTCATGTCAACGGAGTAAATTGTCTCTGTGGAGGCCCGTAAGTCATGATCGCCGAGACGAGCGACAATTTCGGATGGTTGGCGGAAGGTATCGAAGCAATGGGCAGCTGACATGATGTAACGGTAAGATACTAAAATGGAGAAAAATGAGTTTTTAAGCCAAAAAATGACAGAAAAAGTGACTTACTGATGGTTCCGCCGCAGAAAAGTGATCCGCTGGGACGATAAACTAAGCCAGCCATTGAAACGTAGTCGTTTACTTCAGTGGTTTGACCTCCGACGAGCTTTTGCTACAAGAAAAAGATGAGAAAAAATCATTTTTAAAGATTTTTGATACAAAATTGGTCAAAAAAAATTAAAAATTTTAAAGTTTTTATTCCAAGAATGACAATTTTGAGCCTTTTTGATGAATTTTGAGTGAAAAATTAACAAAAGTGGTTAAAAAAGTGAGATTTTAAGCAGTTTTGATGCCTTTGAGTGACTAAATTTCATTTTTTCTTGAAAATTTTATCAATATTTGGCATTGTAGTAGCAAAAATTTCTCAAAAAATTAATTTTTTTGGCTTAGCGGGCATTTTATTGTCTTTCATAAGGGCAAAATTCTTCAAAACTGTTCAAAACTCTCGAAAAGTTCATATAAAATCTCCCTTAATGCCCTGATTTTTGAATAAAAACTTAAAAAATTTCAGATTTTTGAACATTTTTTTAACTTTGGTCATCAAAGCTTGCCGAAAAAGTCGAAATTTTGGCTTTCTAAGCAATTTTTCGCCTTTGATTGTGATGAAAAGGCACAAAAATGTACAAAATTTATCAAAAATTGAATTATTAAAAATTTTTTCTTTAACTTTGGTTTAAAAATTTCAACAAAAAGTCGCATCTTTGGACCTGATAAGCGATTTTTGATCTCATGAAATAGAAATTTTTTTAGAAAATGAGAAAAACTCATCAAAAAATTAATTTCTTGAATATTTTTGTGACAAATAATTTACTAAAATCTTAAAAATTTCAAGATTTCTGAACATTTTATGAACTTTTTCTATTAAAATTTCACCAAAAAAAAAATTTTTTTTATCTAACAAGCGACTATTTGTCATTTAAAACAATAAAAAGTCCCAAAAATGTTCGAAATTCATAAAAAAATTTTGACTTTTATCACTTTTCATCGCATCAAAGGCTCAAATCTGTCAAAAATTCACCTCAAAAGGTGCAAAACGTCACTTACACTCCGCGACCATCCACAATCGCATGCCGCAGGATTTGCCGCCACACTCACGAGGCACGAAAAATATCCCGCTGTGGTTGTACTTGTGCTCGTGTATGCAATAATCATCCTGTTGAACAGCGAAGTGCGTGTCACAGTGCCCATTCCACACAAATATTCGGCGCCGAGCAAGTTCAAATTGTAATCCGGTGAGATGTAGAAAATATTTTGATCACAACCGTTGCTTCCCTGCACAAAAATTTAATGAAATTTTAATTTTTAGACAAAATTTTACGAAAAACATGGAAATTACTCACTCTTGGGATGTTAATGTTGCACTCGGCACGTATTTGGTACCCATTTGGCGCAGTAATGACATATCTTCCCGATGATCCAGGCGGATAAGTGTAGTTCGGGTAGTACGGCGAGTTGATATAAGTCGATTGGGATGCCCTCAAATCGATTACGTGATCATTATTTTCGTACAAAGCGCCGGCAATGACGAAAAACGCACAAAAAAGCAGGAATTTGATCATTTTTGGACGAAGCTCGAGATGAAACTAAACAATTTTTAGTGAATTTCGAGCATAGAATGTCTACAAAAAGCAAATAAACGACACGAGACAGTTGTGTCAATATTTTGTACGCACGCGAAATCGGAAAAGATGCCTTCTGGAGAAGAAGCATCATGAAAAAAATAATTGTAAATTGAGAACAAGTTCATCGAAAGACCTTGACATGCCGCCTGTGTGCTTACGAGGAATAAATAAGCTGCTTATGGTGACTCAGTACACACTTGATCGTCATTAATAACTGATGAATAGACAATAGCGAGCATTTTGCGTGAAAGATGAGAGAAAATGGAACGATATTGACCTATTTTTAGCGTTACAACTGTTAATTGGACTTGAAAAAGTGATGGAAAGTTGTCGTTTGAAGAAGGATTTTATGAAATTTTTAATGACCCAGTGCACAATTTGAAAAATTTTATCCCATATAATATTTCAAATTTGTCCCAGTTAACATTTTGAGACTTTCGCCCAATTCGTATTTAAAATTTTT
This sequence comes from Culicoides brevitarsis, assembly GCF_036172545.1. NCBI lineage: Eukaryota > Metazoa > Arthropoda > Insecta > Diptera > Ceratopogonidae > Culicoides > Culicoides brevitarsis. The sequence goes on along the minus strand of NC_087086.1, from coordinate 33,774,594 downwards.
AAGAAACTCTCATTTTAAACTTTGACCCGATGCACATTTTGAATATTTCGCCCTATTGCCCATTTTGAATTCTTGACCAATTAACATTTAAAATTATTTTTCCTTAAAATTTTATCCTCAATAGGCATTTTGAATTTTTTATGCAAATTTTCATCCCAGTTGACAATTTGAAATTTTTTTATCCCATTTAATATTTCAAATTTGTCCCAGCAAACATTTTGAAACTTTTGCCAAATTTTTATTTGAAATTTTTGACTTAACTTTCATTTTAAATTTTGACCCGATGCACATTTTGAAATTTTTTCGCCCATGGCATATTTTTAAATTATTGCACATTTTGACTATTTCCTCAGAAAATATTTTTAAAAATTTTATATCGATTCACATTCAAAATTTTAACCTATTGCAAATTCTTAAAAATTTTTAGCCCAATGCACAATTTGAAATGTTCAGTATTGAAATTTTTTGCCCCATTGTACATTTTAAATTTTCCCCAATGAACATTTTAAATTATTTTTCTCTACAATTTAATCCCCAGTTGGCATTTTGAATTTTTTTAATATAAATTTCCATCCCAATGCACAATTTAAATTTTTTCTAAATATTTTTTTTTAAATTTGCCCTTAAAAGTATTGAAATCGCATGTTATTATTTAAGCCTGATGCACAATTTAATTTTATTGCCCCATATCACATTTAAAAATTTAAACCCAGTGCATATTTTGAAAAATTTAAATCACAAAAAGCGTTAATTTTTTCCTTTAAAACGCGTTAAAACCTCTTTTTCTTCATTTCCCTACCTTTCCAATCAATTTTCACCTCAAAAAACTAATTAAATATTCTAATTTGTCTAAAATTGATAATGATAGAAGCGCTACAGTTAAAAATATCCGTTATCGTGGGTTGGATCAACACAAATAATAAATTACAACACAAATACGGCCGAAAATTCATCACAAACACAAATATTTAGTCAAATTCCTTCATTATATTTTGCAAATTTTCGGAAAACATCATTATTTCTCATCCCTTTTTCGCTCGCTATTCCAAACTTTCACCTGCTAAATTTTTCTGAAAGTAAAAATATCAATCTTCGTCTTTTTATGAGGTAACAAGTATCTGCCGAGCACAAAAGATAAACGAGTGAAGAGCAGCTATCAGTTAAATACACAAAAATAGATACAAGAACAAGTCTTCGTTTATTTTTTTGCTGTAACAGCGGCAGATAGATTGCGATGCACGTGTGTTTGGTTTAACGATTTTTCTTCTTTGTTTGCTGCCATGAGAAGCTTAGAAGAGAGTACGAGGTGAATTTATAAAGAAAAGAACAAAAAGAAGAAGAAGAGCTTCTTCGAATCGATTCAGTGAAAGGAGTTTACAGAGAAAATTTTCTTCTTTTAAGGAGATCAATTGTTCGATGGAAGTCGAGATATTTGCAGATGAAAGACTAAGAAATTTTTGATCAAGTGAAAGTTTAGCAAATTGAGAGACTTCTTAAAGTGTTTTAACGAGCTTTGTTCAATTTTGTAAATTTAATTTAAAAATTAAAGCTTTTAAGATTTTCTACTGATTTTTAGTTGATTTTTAACAAAAAAAGAAAAGCCCAGTGCACATTTTCAAATTTCTGCCCATTGCATATTCTAAAATTATCAGACCAATGCACATTTTTACTTGATAATTTTGATTTATCTTCTCAAAAACTTTCATTTTAATACAAATTTTTGACCCAAGTCGCAATTCAAATATTTGCCCCAGTACACATTTTAAAAATTTTATAACATTTTTTGAAGAATTTCAAGATTATTTTTTGTCAATTTTTGCCTTAATTCGAAAATTAAAAAAAAATCTTGAAATTCTTCAATAAATCTTTTAAAATGTATACTGGGCAAATATTTGAAATGTGCATTAGGTCAAAAATTTTAAATTCGCATAAAATGTGAATTTTTTTCGAAGAAAAAATCATTTTTGTTTAAAAATTAATTAATAATGGCCAAAAATATCAAATAATTTTCCTAAAACCTAATTTTCATCAATTTTGAGCTTTAACTGTGACGTAAGCTTCCGCATTGGTCCCAAAATATTTCTTTCTATTAATAAATCTTGACAATATTTGACATCTTAAGACTTTTATTGCACTCTCAAACCTCAATTCAAAGCGAAAAAATCAATCAAACTTCGGTCATTGCCAAAAATATCCGCCATGGTTTCCATCAAAAGTCCATCAACTGTCACAATTTGGCACTTGATTGACAGTTAACTTCACGGCGGAATTATTTCGCGAAGACTTCCTTCCTCCCACTTCAATTTGGCACATTTTTTTTCCTCATTTTTTGCCATAATCCACTTTTCGCAAGTCCCGCAATAAATAACGATCAAAAAAACCGAGAAAAAAACGCGCAAGATTATACCTGTCAAATGTTATCCACTCCATTACGCCTAACGTCCTCACCGAAACTGACCACAAATTTACGTTCTTTGTGTGTTTTATTTACTGTTCAAACTTTCCTCCCTCCGGCAACTATTTTCGGTGTCAAAAGTTTTGTGAAGAGCAATAACCCTCCATAGAACATTTGATGAGCATGTCAGCGACGACGACGAGCGACGAATTTCGAAGAAAAAGTTAATAGGAATGGCCACTGGAGAAGGAAGAATCAATAAAAGTTGGTAAATAAATGTCTGTGTCGGGGAAAAAAAAGTTAATTTTTGTCAATAATTTCCAGTTGTTTCGAAAAAATAATATAGAAAATGTATGCAACAAGTATGGAGATGACGATGATGATGAAGAACAATAAAAAAAATAAGTTAAGCATGTATTTATTGTTGTTACACTTGAGTAGCTCGACATACGTCGACGACATGATAGACATCATTTATCAATGCAACAAGTTATGAATGAAGTTTATTCAAATCGGTGTTTGCTCACGTTCGGATGTTCGTTCAATGTGACTCTGTGGATCGGAAATTGAAGAATTTTAAACACTTTTTTTTCTTGAGGTCTTAAAATTCTCTTTTGAAATATAAAATTCTCTCTTGAGGTTTTAAAATTCTCTCTTGAGGTCTTTAAATTCTCTCCTGAAGTTTTAAAATTCTCTCTTGAGGTCTTCAAATTCTCTCTTGAGATCTTAAAATTTTCCCTTGAGGTCTTAAAACTCTCTTGAGCTTTTGAAATTCTCTCTTGAGGTCTTCAAATTCTCTCTTGAAGTCTTAAAATTCTCTCTTGAGGTCTTAAAATTCTCTCTTGAGGTCTTCAAATTTTCTCTTGAGATATTTAAAATTCTCTCTTGAGGTTCTAAAATTCTCTCTTGAAGTCTTAAAATTCTCTCTTGAGGTCTTAAAATTCTCTCTTGAGTTTTTAAAATTTTCTCTTGAGGTCTTAAAATTTCCTCTTGAGGTCTTAAAATTTCCTCTTGCGTTTTCAAAATTCTCTCTTGAGGTCTTAAAATTTTCTCTTGAGGTCTTCAAATTCTCTCTTGAGGTCTTAAAATTCTCTCTTGAAGTCTTAAAATTCTCTCTTGAGGTCTTAAAATTCTCTCTTGAGGTATAAAAATTTTTCTTTTGAGTTCTTAAAATTCTCTCATGAGGTCTTAAATTTGTTATAAAGGTCTTAAATTTGTTCTTGAGGTCTTAAAATTTTCTCTTGAAGTTTTAAAATTTTCTCTTAAAGTCTTAAAATTTTCTTGGGGTCCTAAAGTTCCTTGAAATCTTAAAATTATCTCTTGAGGTCTTTAAATTCTCTCTTGAGGTCTTACAATTCTCTCTTGTGTTTTAAAAATTCACTCTCAAAATCTAAAATTTTTTTCTTGAATCTCCAACGACTCTAATTCAACTCTCTTTAAACCACAGTGTCAAAAAATACATGGAGCCGCCTTGTACTTTTTACAATTCTGACAAAATCATGCCTCCAGCGCAATAAATCTTGGTTCCATATTCTAGGTATCTAATCGAACATCCTTGTAACAAAACACACGAAAACAGATACAAAAAAAATCGATTGAGACGACAAAACGTTTTTCTCGCACACAATCCGGGAGGGAAAAATAACAAACACACAATAGCTACAGGTTGTCGTCATTCTTCGTTGTTGATATTGAAACTTTATCAATGTTTTGTTCGTTTGTGTAGCAAAATAATCCGCACAGAAAAAAATAATAATGAACGTCGGAAGTACTTGTTTGTCCGAAAAAAAAGAAGAAAGAAAAGAGACACAATTTATTATTAAAAGTTTCTTATCTTCTTTTTACAAAAATAAAAGTTTTTTTTTCGGGTTAAGCCTCGTAATAATAGTTCATGCCAAACAGGGACAAGTCAAGCCCCGAACAAAAAATAAAAAAAAAGTTGATAAATCGATAAAAGAAGTGCTTGTCGTCACATTCTTCGTGTCACTTTGTTGATGTGTGTAACAAGTTGTTCTGTGCTATTTTTGTGCTCTTTTCGAGGAACAAAAAATGGTCAAGAACAGCAAAAAATGAGAAGGGTTGCAAACTTTTTTTCTTCTTCTTCTTCTTGTGTCTGATCTTTATTGTTATAACTGATGAGAAACAAGACGCAGCAAAATGCTGTGTGGGTGCTGTTATTGGCGAGTCGTAGCAAAAAAAAGTAGCAAAAGAACATAAATGATGATTTCTGAATGGAACAGATGTATTCCCCCGAGCACTATTAAATCCTACAAAAAGCAAAGAAAATAAAAAAAGAAGAAAAAAAATAAAAAAGGAGAAATTATAAAAGTTGTGTGTGACAACAAAAGGTTTCCAATAAAATTTATCAGGACTATTTTTAGTTTTTAAAATGAGAGACAAATTTGCTTCGAGGAAACCACATAAATTTATACGAAACACGTCTCCGAAGCTTCTTTTCTCTAAACAAATATGAGATAATAATTATAACTTGCCGCCCACTGTCTAGATACTCCGACTTGGGTTACATTCAACCTACACTCATGACATTGGCATGCAAATAAATGGAAAGTAATTTCATAAGATCAAATTAAAATAAATTGTGGTTAAACTGGGACAAAAAGTGAATAATGTGAGGGGAGAGTTGGTGAAAAAGTTTGGAGCTTGGGATTAGGCAAAGGGGTGAGAAGTGTTTTTAAAAAGATAAGAAAAGGGATGAAATTTTAAAAAATTAAACAAAAAAGTTTAATATAGAATTTTGATAAAAAAAACTTTAATATTAAAATTTCTAAGATTTTAAAGAATTTTTTGATAAAAAAAAATTTATATTAAATTTAATTATTTTGATTAAATTATAATTTTATTTTTTTAATATTTTCTTTTCCATTTAAATACCTAATTATTTTTTTTTTAAATTAAAAAAAAAATCTTTAAAAATTAATTTTTATCTAATTTTTTTTTATGAATATAATATAAAAAATTTTAATAAATCTAAATATTTTCAGAAATTAATGAAAAATTCTTTGAAATGTTCCAAAAGCTTTTTTAAAGAAATTTTTCAAGAATTTTCTAAAAAAATATGAGAAGCTCAAAAATTTAAAAATTTATATTTAAATTGGAAAAAAGATAAAAATTTGAAATAAAAAAATCATCAAAGACTCAAAGAGTTAAAAAATGTCAGAAAAGTAAATATTTTCATTAAAAAATTTTCAGAATTTTAATAAAAAGAATAATGTTAAAAAATATTAAAAATTTAAAAAAAAAATTTAAAAAAATTTTTCACAATAAAAATAAATATTTAATAATATTTAAATAATTTTTTTTCTAAATTTATTTATTTATTTATTTATTAATAATAAAAATAAATAAAAATAATTAAATTTTACAAATTTAAAAATTTTAAAGAAAAATAATTTAAAAATATTTAGAATTTTAAGAATTTTAAAAATTAAAAAAAAACCTCTGAGTATTAAAATTTGTAATTTTTTTTTATTTATTTTTTTTTCAATTTATAAAAGTTTAATTTTGATTAATTTTGTGATCCAAAAAGGCATAAAAATAACCTAAAAATTTTTTAAAATATTAAAAAAATGAAATAAAAAATTTTTAATTTTTAAAATTTTTAAATAAAATTTGACCTCAGCATCTTAATTGATTTTAATGAAAAATTTCAAAGTTTTAAGAATTTTTACATTTTATAGTAATTTTGTTGGTTTTTTTATTTGAGAAAAAATTAAAATAAATCACAAAAGGCTCAAAATCTAAAGAAAAGAGTTAAGAAGCTAAAAATTTTTTAAAACTCGAAAATAAAAAATTTTTAATACAAAAAAAAATTTTTTTTTTTTTTTGAAAAATTTGAAACATAATGCTCAATAAATTTTTTAAAAAATAAAAATCAACAACTTACTTTAAAAAATTCATAAAAAGGTTAAAAACCTTAAAATTTCTCACTTTTCTAAGCAAAAATTCCCCAAACCGAGTCTCTCATCTCACATAAATCAACTTTCTTCCAGCCAGCCAACTTTTCGCTCGTTCTCCGACGATGTCAGACCAACCTGTTCGTATTTATTTATGATTGTGATTATTTATTATCCGTTTCCATTTGAGCGTCAACTCGTCAACAACAAGCACTGACCAGACCACACAACATTTTATCCTTTCATCTCTCTCGTTTCAGTCGCTTTTCATGAAAATCGTTATTATTATAACAACATTAAACAAAAACAACAACAACAACTGTAAATACCACTTTATTCGGAAATTAATCATTTTTATGTGTGCACGACGTGTGTGTGTTCGATGATGATGTTGATGAGCGCATGTTGTGACAGCCAACATTGATAGATCGAATATAAACATGGTTGTTTGATTTTGATTTGATTTTCTCGGTTTCACTCTTTTTTTTTATTTTTTGCAGGCACGAATTGATTTTTCGATTGAAAAACCCGAAGAACCGAAGAATAAATTTTAATAATGACCGAAAATTCCATTAAAATGAAAATATTTAAGCGATTATTAACCCGAAATGTTGTCACGTCTCGTTGTTCGTATCGTGCAATAAAATTATACTTTTTTTTTGTGGGCACGTCTCCTAATCCAACATCGGTTTCGAGGTAAATTGAGGTCATTTGCCAAGGTTTGGTCATTTAGAGCAAATGTGGTGTCTGTCGTTTCGGTTTGTGTGCTTTTTAATAAAATTTTCTTTATTTTTTGTTCAAGAAAGAAATCGAAAATTTTCTGAAGGTTTTTTAATTTATTGAAAATTATTTTAAAATTTTTGTATTTTTTTTTTAATTTTCTAATTTCGAAAAAATAAAAAAATTTCTAATTTTTGAGAATTTTAATTTAAAAATTAAACAAAAACTCTCTAAATTTTAAGAAAATATCTAAGTCAATAATTTTGGAATTATTTGAAGAGTTTAAAAATTTCGATAAAAAAGCTATTTTTTTGAACTTTCAAAAAAAAATAAAATTTAAAAAAAAATCAAAAATTTTGAAAATTTCATTAGGTACGAATTAAAAAAAAATAAAAAAAAATTAATTAAAAAAAAAATAAATAAAAAAAAATAAAAAAAAAATATTTATCAATTAAAAAAAAATTAATTTAAAAAAAATTAATTTAAAAAAAATTAATTAAAAAAAATTAATTTAAAAAAATTAATTAAAAAAAATTAATTAAAAAAAAAATAATTTAAAAAAATAATTTAAAAAAATAATTAAAAAATTAATTTAAAAAAAAAATTTAAATTTCATTAAAAAAATTTAAATCTTCCAATTTAAAAAAAAAATTTTTACATTTTTTCTAACTTTATTCAGATGTTTAAAAAGCATTTTTTTCTCTCACCTCATCCTCACATTTTTCCTACCGTTTTTTCTCATAATTTGCCTTGATTCCTAAATAGACGACACAAAATGTGTTACATCCTTATCATCCATATTCAGGTGTTATAAGTGATGTTCTTCTTCTTCTTACCGTCTTTTTTCTCCTGTATTCCATATGAAGTTAACGACGACGACGACGATGGCAAACAACGATCGTTAGTTATCTTTATCAGATTTTTCCGCTATGTATACAAATAAATTGTTGAAGGATGTTAAAGAGATGATAAGAGAAGAGGCTTTTGTCTCTATATTTTTTTTGAGTTAAAAAATTTATTTTGATTTTTTTTTTGACTTGAGCGCATTTTGATACAAAAAAAAATTAAAATTTTAATTAACGAAGAAATTTTTGAAAAAAATTAAAAAAAAAATAATTTTTTGTCTTTTTGGATTTTTTTTTCATGAAATAATGCCTTGAGACATCTTACAAGTTTTGTTTGAACATATTTTCAAGGATACGTTCTGAAAGTGACAAATATGTAAAAATGAAGGAAAAAGTTACTTTTTGAGACAGAAGACATAAAAAAAAGTCTTTTGAAGTTTCAAACAATATTTCTTTATGAAGTACAAGAAGAAGTTTATCCTTGACTAGTCTCTCATCTATTTTTACCGTGTGTAGTAACAAAAGAGCAAAAATGAAGGAAATGTCTCACAAAAGAAGAAGAAGAAAAACGACGACACATGTTCATGAATTTATTGATTATTTCCGTTTTGAACTTTCTTCAGTTTCGCTTTTTTTTCTCTTTTTTGCCAAAAAAATCAATATTCAAATTTCTTTAACGGAAATTTAATTTATTATTCAATGGCACAAAAAGCATCTCTCTCGTTTTCCTCGACAGTCATGGCAATCCATGCCAAGTAATTAGTAACGCGAGTATTCACCCCGGGACTTTTTGTAGCTGCAAGAAAAACCAAAATTAACAGATTTTTCCAATAAAAATTTTTCTCATGGCTTTTCTTACCACACCGGATGCCAAAACTAATTATGCCAACGACGTATTGTCGATTGTCTGCTGGCGATGTGTAATAAACGGGACCTCCTGAATCAGACTGGCACCCGTCTCGTTGTTCGGCGTACGTACACAACTTTTTTTCGTTCACCCAGACAATTTTCTTGTCGCAAATATCTGTGTCCATGACTTTGAGCGTTACTTTTCGCGGGACCTGAGATAGCTGGCCATGCCAAGTTGTCGTTCCCCAACCTACCATTTGAACATCGTCGTCGTAAAAATTGTAATTGACGAATTTCCATGGCAGACAAGCCGGGCCCACGCCACGTGAAAAAATTATTTCACGAGTAAGTTTTAGAAGTAAAATGTCGTTGTCCTGTTCCGTGGTTTCGTAATTTGGATGCGTTATGATTTTCTCAAACTGATATGCGGTATGATACGAACTCGTGGATTTATCGTGATAATTATGGGCTCCAAGAAGAATTTTTACTTCGTATCTGTTCCGATAAGTGTGGGAGACGAAACAATGAGCAGCACTCAAAATGTACCGCGGATGGATAATTGTCCCACCGCAAAAGGTATAATTCGAGGGGACATGAATCATCGCAACTACCGACGGAAATTCATTCCTTTCTGTCTCACTCCCGTTCACGATTCGACGATCTACTGGGCGTCCCCATCCACAATCGCATCGCTCCCTTTTCTCTACCTGTAACCTACACTCGAAACGACCACTTGCTGCGTCGTCGTCACTTATCGAAGACGTCGTGTTTCGCATCACTATAATTAGATGATTAAACAGCGACGTCTTCGTAAAGTTACTTGAAACGAAAATTGATTGCCCCCCGTCGTCGTTGTGCGTATAGTCCGTTTGGACATGCAAAAACTCCCCATCGTTGGAGCCTTTGGTGTAGTTACACGACGCCTTGATGCGATGATTGTGCGGCGCAAGTAAGTGATATCCGGAGCGATTGAAAAATTTGGCAGTCGACGAAGTAATTTCTAATTCTTGTCCGGCGGTAAGATGCTTTGTCATTAGTTCAAAGCACGATGCCGAGGAAATCCAATAAAGCAACACGAGGGAAGCTATTTTAAAATGCTGCGAAGGAATCATCCTCGTTTTTATTTCTGTTGTTGTGTTGCGAGGTTGCGAAATGAATAAAGAGAGAAAATTTGCTGACAGAAATACGTTGATTGGATCACAATCAAGAATCGACTGATCCGTGTCTGTTTTATCGGATGTGTGTGTGTAACAGATAAAGCAAGAAAATAATGATGATGGTGGTATTGACACATTCTGTCTCTCTGTTTTGTGTTGTCAATGTGACGACAGTGAGGGGCTGAGATGCGATTTTAAGGATTTTTTAAACTCTGAAAGTTTTTTAGGCTCCTTTACCTTCATTGGATTCTCTTTAAAAATCTCTTTAGATCATAAAATTTAACATAATTCAAATTTTCAACAATTTTTAAAATTAAAATTTGAAATTTCTCTCAATTCTCAGTCCCCTGGATCAAAACATCTTCGTCACTCGCTTCGTCAAACGAAACATCAACCCAAAAAAAACGGCAGCTGTGTTTACAGTCACCATTGACGAAACTTACATTAGAGTCGTATTCAACGGATAGGTTTTTGTATCATGTCAACCAATTGTTCAAATAATTACACAAAAATTGATATTTTTGCTCAAAACATCGTCTAAAAAAAAGTTTTGCGTCCCAGAAAAGAAACTTCGATAATCCTTCGCTCAAACAACGCACATCGGCTTGAATCAAATCAATTGTTCGTAAAATGAGACTAGCTGTTGTTTTGTTTGTTCTTCTCTCCATTTTTTTTCCATGTGTGTCGTCGTCGTCGCGTCGTTATTAGATTATGTTACATGGTATCGGATTTCAGGGTTTTTTTTTATTCATTTTAGGCTGTTTCAATGAGTGAAAATGTTTTAAATTTCCTCCATATTTCCTTAAATGAGGAGTTGAAACAGTTTATGTTGTCATAATTTGAAGCATGATGAGGTCTTTAAAAAAAAATTTCAGTCAAAGTCTGAAGGAAAGTTTTGAAGTATTTGATTTGAACATTGCTCGATGTTATTGACTTAACAATTTGGACCTTGATGAGCTCCTTGGTCAAAATATGAAAATTATTGATTCTTGGTTGTTTTTGTTGGATTTTTTTTCCACGGTTGTAGATGATAAATTCGATTATTGTTCGAATGAATCAGGTTTAGGGCTAGTTTACTCCATTTTAACCTCGATTTTAACGTTTTTAATCACAAAGTCAATACAAACAGTTCAATACAAACAGTTTTTGGATGAAAAAAATTTTTTTTTAATAATTTGTTTCAAAAACCAAAATTTGACCATCTAAAATAGAATTCATGTGGATTAATTTTACAAAACACTTAATCTTAGCAGAATCCCATGATACAAAAAGTTTTTTTTAGTTTTTTTAAGTTTTTTTTTAAATGGCAGATTTTGGAAAAATTTTGAAATTAAAATATTTAAAAGTAATTTTTAAAATTTTTTTCACATATATTTAAATTGAGAAAAGTCAATACAAACAGTTAAATAAATTTTCCAAAAACTTAATTAAACAGTATTTTTTGAACCCATATAAATTTTATTATTTTTGATTATTTAAGTTTTGCTTATCTTTGTCGAAAATTATATCTAAAATAAAATTTTTGGATTTTTTTTTTGAAAAAAATATTTTTTCGGCTTAAAAGTTTTCAAAAAATAAAAATTTTTGCAAAAAATATGCTATAATATGCTCAAATTACGCAAAATATGCGCTAAAAGTCAAAATATGCAAAATGAAGTTGGGCTCAAAAGACTCGAAATTGCATGAAACGGATTTCCCTATATTTGGTTTTCCATTAGGACGAAAGCATGGCTGCAAAAACTTATGACTTAAACTTAAGCTTCAAAAACTTATGTGACTTAAACTTGGCTAAAGTTTAAGTTAAAGTAAAAGATGAATTAAGTCAAAAGTCAAATGTTTTTTGAAATTTTGGGAAAAATTTCCATTTTTTGAAATATTTGGTAAATTAAGTCAAATAATTTGACTTAAATCAAATTTTTGTGACATTTTACTCAAGCTTAAGTCATAAGTCAAATGGTTCATAAGTCAACTCATTGAAAATAATGCTTCTTTGTAAAGAACTGAATTTATTTGAAGATTTTGTGATGGTTCCTCAATGTATAAGGCTGAACCTCATCGACTTGTGTTAACTTTCAGATAATCTGGCAAGAGACCCTTGACACATTTTATAAGTAAGGACGAGCTTATTAAAGCTTAATTCGTTGTTTGACACTCATTAATTCAGTTTGTTTCAACATATCGCTAATTCTGGTATCCTTATTTGATTCAGTCAGTGATCTCAATGCTTGATTTTGTACCTTTTGTAATTCATTTAAATCAGTTTCATTGTTCAAAATTAAAACCGAGCTGCAGAAATTTTTATATTTATATAGACATTATTTAAAGTGTGAGCGAAACTTCTTGAATCTATCATGAGTAAAAGCTTCTTTGGATCAAAATCTGAAAAGAAATCATCAAAAAGCTTCTCGATCTTTTAAAAAGTATTTCCTTTATCTTTCTTACCTCATAAAATTTATTCATCCCCCCAGATTTCCATTTGAAACATTTTCCTTTATTGCTTCGACATTATTTTCAATATAAAACTGAAAAAAAAATAAAAATCAGGCCATTATAATGAAAGAACAATAAAAATGTTACCTGGAAAGCGATTATCCTCATGTGTACGTCTCTCATCCGTACTTATCAATCAATAAAAACAACATCGATTGACGTAATTTCACTCGTTTAATTTTATGGTTGTCATTGTTTTGTTGTCCGTTGATGATGCGTTCCGATAAGCGCAAAAAAAAAGTGTCAACAAGGATTTTTCATGAATGGTTTTTTTTTATTTCTTACCTTGTCTTGATATTTTTTTTTTATTCTATCGCATGTCAATCCAATTCATCTCTATTGAAATATTAAACTATGTTCGCGTGACTAATTTCCGTTTTTGCGAGCCTTCCTAATTTATCGGGTTTCTTGTTGTTTACGGTTTGTTGTTATTTCGTGATGAAGTTGCCTGCTGCTGATGATGATGATGGTCATGCAGAAACCTAACGCCGAGGAAAGAAAAAAAAAATGAGGAAGGAAAATTATTTTGTATACGTGACGATAAGAGCGTAATTTAATTTATGTGGTACAATTTCCGGTTATTGCTGTTTTGTTACTGTTGACAGGAAAAATTACTCTGCGGAATATTTATTGAGCGATTTTTGTTCGTTCGTTGAAGTCAAAAGCTGTGAAGATTCTTTAATTGCTGCGCATCCCCAATTACGCCTACTATTTTTGATATCCTTCCGAAACCTGAAGAAGAAGAGAAAGACAATCAATTAAGATTACAACAGAGCGATACATAAATTGGCAAGAACCCTAATAAGCGGCAATCAATCATGCATGCTTGCTTATGAATTAATCAAGGTGTCGCTTTAAGAGCAATATTCGAGGTTGATAAAAAATTGACGTACTTTGAAAGTTAAATAAATCGCAGGCAGGTAACGAATGACAGAAAGAGAAAGAGAAAAAGGGAAAAAAGCCTGAAAAATAATAAATGAAGTTAATCAAATTTAGTTTTCTTTCTTTTTTCCCTTTTTCGAATTTATTTTCTTTTTTTTTATCTCATCCGGACAACTTTTTTTTTATTATTTATTATGAATGATTATAGACTTGGAGCGACATTTCGTAAGAAAAAAATCAAGTCTGAGACGAAAAATTATTTATTTACCGACAAATCAAATCTGAGTCGAAAAAGGTAAAAAAAAAGTCTTAAAATAAATCCTTTCAATTCCAATCCATTGGAACGAGTGGAAAAGAAAAAAAAAAGAAAGAACGGATAACGAATCGTCAGCAATTTCATTTTTCTTGTGGGTTTTTGGAACTTTTACTTTATCTATTTTCTTTTCTCTCTCTCTCTGTCTATCATACTTTTCTACGAGGAGAAATGGTTGTCCGAACGTGACACAAATAAAAATATAACCAATCGAATCATTACGGACCTCATATATCGGAGGGATAAGTGGAACGTTTATTTACTTTGTGTTATTATTGCAAGTAGTTTGTTTTTGTTTCACTCGATGGTTGTGTCTCTTTTGTTTTTTTTTTCGTTTTATGTTTAACGTAAAAACATACAAGTTATTTTTAATAAGTTGAAACTTTTTTAAATTACCAAGAAAATGACGTGATAAGGATCTTAAAACAACATGAAAAAAAGGGTAAATATGTGATAAATGGTGTTGACCACACACATTTTGGACATGATTGTTCGATTGTTAAGTGATTTATGAGAAAAAAGTATTTATTGACAGCTGGTTTTTTTTTGGGAAGGGGAGACTTAAGTGACAGTTATTGTTTGGCAAATAACCCCTGAAGGAAAGAAAAATGTTAATTGAATGATGGAAATTTATGAAAATTAATTTAAAAATTTTAATTTTTTTTTTTGACAAACTAAAAAGTTATAAAATAATTTTTTAATTTATTAAAATTTAAGAATTTTAAAAATTGTATAAAATTTAAAAAAAAAAAAAATAAGCTCAAAAATATAAAAAAAAATAATTCAGTTATTAAATCCATTTATTTTAATATAAAAAAAAATTAAAGCAAAAATTTTTTTTCCAAATTTTCTAAATAAAAATTAAGCTAAAAAATCATAAAAAAAATTGTCCATTTAATTTATTTTAACTTTTTTTTTATTTTTGTAAATTAAAAAAAATATTTTGTCTAAATTGAGTATAAATTGAGCTGAAAATTAATTTTTTAAAATTTTAGGATTTCAAAAAATTTTGTCGATTTTTTTTAAATGAAAATAAGCTAAAAATATTTAAAAAAAAAATAATAAAATAATTAAAATAATAATTAATAATTAAATAAATGAAATATTTAAATAAATAAAATAAAATAAATTAAATATAATAAATTTTATATAAAAAATTGGGCTAAAAAATAATTCCATTTAATTTAATTTGAATTAATTTTTAATTTTCCATTTAATTTTTTTTTTAATTTTTGTCAATACAAAAAAAAAATATTTTATCAAAAGCAAATTAATTTTTTGAAATTTTGGAATTTTAAAAATATTGTAAAAATTTTATTCAAAAAAATAAATAAAAATAAAGATATTATTATATTATTAAATTAATTAATTAATTACAAGAATTTAAAAAATATTTTTTTAAGTTCATTAAAATTTTAGAATTTGAAAAATTTTTTCGAAAATAAAAAAAAAATTAAATTTATTTAATTTAATTTTAAAAATATTAAAGAAAATTTAATTATTATTTTTTTTCAAAATAAATTCCATTTAATTTAATTTGAATTAAATTAAAAAATAATTTTTTTTTATTTTAAATAATTTTATTTTATTTTATTTTATTTTTGTCAATTCAATAAAATATTTTGTCAAAAAATTGAGCTGAAAATTTTTGATAATTGAAAAAGTTTTGTACTAAAAGAAAATGATGAACAACAAATCTGCCATAAAAGTCACTTTAAAATACGGTTTTAATCAAACAAGCATTATATTCAACCCGTAAACACTCCTAATGCCAGTAATTTTCCTAATGCTCATTCTAAACAAATGGCAAATGTAATACACATTATTTTACGCAGAACTTTCTGTTATAGAAATCTCTTTCAATAGGAGAGCAAAATAGAGACGATGTAACATCTGTGCTTCTTTTGTATTCGGTCTCGTGCACATTTTGTTTCTGACTTTTCTGCATGAAACTGTTTAAAATACAGCCATTTCCATAGAAATTATTCTGTTAAATATAATGATTGTATCAGTTTTTGTTCGCTCTTTTGGACTCGATTTGCTTCTATTTGATAGTCAAATAAACCTACGCAGCTTTGTGCTGATTCGAAAATGATGGTTATAAATAGAGACATTTTCTGACCTCTGCTTGAGTTGACTAAGCTTGGAATAATAAGCGATAAAAGTTAGATTTTTTTTGTTTTTATGGCTGAAACGATGTGAAAAAGTGTTTCAAATTACTATAAAAATATTGAGGTTTAAAGATTTTTTTTAAGTTTAAAATTAATTTTCGAATAAATTTGAATTCTTAATTAAAATTTGTAAATCGCATTCTTTCTAATTCAAGAAATTCTGATAATTCAAAGAATTACCGTTGAAAATTTGAAAATCGCTTTTTGTTAATTCAAACCAAGCTAAATATTATAATATATAAGCTTGGTTTGAATTAACAGAAAGGCGATTTTCAAATTTTTGATTGTAATTTTTTGAATTATCAGAATTACTTGAATTAGTAAGAATGCAATTTACAAATTTTTATGAAAAAATATAAAAATAATTCAAATTTATTCGAAAATTAATTTTGAATTTCTTAAAAAAATTATTTTCAGTTAAAAACTTCTAAAATTAATTTTTGGATTAATTTTTTAAAAAATAATAAAAATTTTTTATTAAATAAAAATTTAAGATGAAACACTTTTCCTAATTGCTTCCGCCTCAAATTTGAATAAAAATTCAATTTTTCTCCTTTTAATAATTTCCCATATTTTTTTTCTCATTTCAGATAACAACAGCAGAAAAACGATGAAAAAGCGAAATCAACGCGAATCTTTTGTTCAATCTAACGCGACGCTCTCTTTTTTCTTTAGGATTAACACTATTTTCAGCATCAATAAATCTAATCTGTGAGTGAGTAGCTTTAAGAAAACCAAGACAACAAAAAAGAAAACAAAAGGAAAAAAATGTATAAAACAACAAAGAAGAAAAGGAAGGAAAAATAATAATAAAAAAATATATTATTATTATTATTTAAAATATCTGGAAAATATCCAAACAACAAAAAAAAAATGTTAAAATAGATAGAAAAAAAAACAATAAAAAAGAGGAAAAAACCTGAAGTGATGATAGATCGAGAAAAAAAACGAAGAAATAATTTCTAGGAAGCAACAACAATAAAAAGGAGTGAAAAGAAATGTTAAATAAAATATACAATAATCCTTCGAGGATTTTCCTTCATTATTATCATCACATCAGAGGAGAATAATAAAAAAAATATCAAATACCAAAGTGAATCAAAATTTCGTCTCTAACAAAAAATACGACGAAAATACATAAAAAGTAAAAAAAAAAAGGATTAGCCGTCACTACCATAATAATTATTTTACAACAATTTAAGAAGGAACGGAACAAACAGAAAAACCGCAAAAATGTTGCCAACGAATGTGATGTCGTTCATGAAAAAGGTAAATGGAATTCTATTGTCGTGAGTCAATTAGATAAATTTGTTTTTGATGACGTTGCCGCTGCGAAGCCATTTTGCTCTGACAGCAAAAACAAAACGTGAAAGAGTGCACTAAATGATCAGATCATTATCCACATCTGACTCTCGTTTCCAACGACGAATGATTTGTGTGATGTCTCTTTGTTGTGTTGCCAGGTGTGTGTGTTTGTTCTGTTAAACGAGCTAATATATATTTTATTTATCCAGTAAGTAGCAGATTCCCATAATGATCCTTTTTCATGTAAATCGCTTTGTTTTTTCATCCTTTTTTTCTCGTTAATGCTTTCGTTTATCAAAACATTAAATAAAAGCGATACTTTTGTGTATGTTCAAAGTAAAAAGAAAGAAAAAATTCATAATCTACAGAAGAAGAAGAGGGACAGAGAGAAAATAAAAAATACGAAACAAAAGAACGAAAATTTCAATCATAATAGCCTCAAGCAATCTTTTTAACATATTTATGTCTCGATAAAAGAAACTTGTTGGCATTTTGCTTTTTTTACTCTCCCGTCTCTCGAATTTTACATGAAACACAAGTTAATAATAATGGAAAACGTCTACAGGGCCTTTGAGAGAAGAAAAATGAATACAAAGTAGGAAAATGGCGGCGGCGGAGATTAACGAAAAAAGTTTACAGAAAGAAATCTGTCAATTGTTTTGATAAAAAATTGACTTTTTGAACAATTTCAGGATTAAGAGTTAGAGTTTCTCTCTAAAAATACTTTTAAATTGATTAAAAATTTGAATTTTCGGTATTAAGAATGTGCATTGGGTCAAAAATTTAAAAAATCGACTTTAAAATGTAAACTGGGAATTTTTATTGAACTTGCCCAATGAACATTCTTAAGCCTTTCAAAAAAAAATAATTTTTAAACACTTTCAAATTGATAAAAATTTTAATTTTGTGTATTAAGAATGTGTATTGGGTCAAAAATTTGAAAATTGATTTTAAAATGTAACCTGGGAATTTTTATTGAAGTTGCCCAATGAACATTCTTAAAGTTCAAAACGATTTTTTTTCCTAAAATTAATACAAAAATACTTTTTGATTGTTTACAAATTCATATTTTATCAAAATTTTGACAGCTGTCAAATTTTCAGTTATCAATTTTTTTAAATCACAAAAACATTTTAAAAACCCAGTAAACATTTTAAAAGTTTTGATACTGAATGAGACTCAAATGATTATTGAAGTAAAAATTTCAGATAATTTTTGACAGCTGTCATCTTCAAAAACTGTCAAAATTGTCAAAAAAAAGCCCCAGTGTACATTTTCTAATGATCAAATCTATTTTTTGGCTAAAAATGATAAAAAAAATATTCTTCAAATAGTTTTCAACTGAAAATTCAGCTTAAAATTCTGACAGCTGTCATATTTTTGGAAAATAAAAACTATTTAAAAAATTTTCCCAGTTAGCATTCTGAAATTTCTGAGGCATTTTTAAAACTGAATGAGACTTAAATGATTACAAAAAAACATTTTCAGAAAAAATTTTAACAATTTTTTTAATTTAAAAAATATCCAAATTGTCAAAAAAAGAGCCCCAATGCACATTTTTAAAGCTCAAATACAATTTTTTGGCTACGAATGAGTTAAAAAAAATCTCTAAATTATTTTCAAATAAAAATTTAACCTAAAACTCTGACAGCTGTCAAATTTAAAGTTGCTGTCAAAATTATATTTAAAAATTTTTAAATTACCCAGTGCACATTTTAACAACTTTTATTTGGCAATTCAGTTTAAAATGACACAAAATAACATTAAAACATCTTGTAAATTGAGTTTTTAACAAAATTTTCGACATTGTAAAATGCCAAAAATCTTTTTCTAGATCCTTTAAGCCCGTAAAACTAAAACTTTTGCCCATTAAAAACTTTCACACGGCACCGACAAGAAAAAACGTGAGGCAAGAGCATAACAATTACTGCTTCGTAAGTCGTCTACTCTACACTATTCTCTCCCTTTTAATTATAATCTGCATAAATTAACAACTTTCTATTCAAAAAACTGTTCGCCTACCTTCGAGAAAATGAAAAACTTTTTTTTTCTCCTTTCCCAAAGTTAAAATGTGTTTGCCAGTAATACAACTGTTGACTCTTGTTAATGTATTTCGTATTTTAAAAATAAACATTTGACTTACCTGAGCAGGGTTTTCTCTCTTTCTTCTGTTTATTACGTTTTTTTTTCTTTAAATGAAAAACAAAAGTTTTTTTTTCGTTGCCAGTGACTTGCCTCGTGCATGTTGTGTGCTCGGTAAACATCTTGAAACTTTAATTCAGAAAACAATTTGTACCTTTTCATGGCCCAACCTTGGAGGATTTAACCCGATTCTTTGTTTACAACTTTATTACTATTATTTGCAAAAAGTTTGTTTGAGATTTTCGTTGTTTTGTGAGATAGTAAATTATTAAAGAGTTTACCCAACTCTTTGTATGGTTTTCTGATTTGTAGTTACATTTTCTTGTTTTCTCGAAACATTTTAAGGGATTAAACATAAGTTTCGTAATGCCTTTTGACGGGAGTGTTCACTTTTTGACGTGCATTTAAGGATAGAAATTGTCTAAAGTTTTGATTGGTTTGTTTTAAAAGAGACAGTTTTGACGTTTGAAACTCTATATGAGACAAATATTCAAGAAAAAACTCGATAAAGAGAGAAAATTCTGTTAAAAAACTTTAAAATTATGAATTTTGGCTAAACTAAATCAAGAACCATGTCAAAGAAAAATTTTTTTTCAGTTTCAATTTTTTTGCAGTTTTGAGTTATAAAATGATTAAAAATGATAAATTAGAGCCCTCTGACAAATTTTTATCCATTTGGAGCAAGATTTGACAAAAATTGCTTTGACACAGTTTTTGACACAGTTTTTTTGCTCTTGATTTAGTTTTCAAATCAAAACTATGTCAAAGGAAAAAATTTTTTTCAGTTTCAATTTTTTTGCAGTTTTGAGTTATAAAATGATTAAAAATGATAAATTAGAGCCCTCTGACAAATTTTTATCCATTTGGAGCAAGATTTGACAAAAATTGCTTTGACACAGTTTTTGACACAGTTTTTTTGCTCTTGATTTAGTTTTCAAATCAAAACTATGTCAAAGGAAAAAATTTTTTTCAGTTTCAATTTTTTTGCAGTTTTGAGTTATAAAATGATTAAAAATGATAAATTAGAGCCCTCTGACAAATTTTTATCCATTTGGAGCAAAATTTGACAAAAATTGCTTTGACACAGTTTTTGACACAGTTTTTTTGCTCTTGATTTAGTTTTCAAATCAAAACTATGTCAAAGGAAAAAATTTTTTTCAGTTTCAATTTTTTTGCAGTTTTGAGTTATAAAATGATTAAAAATGATAAATTAGAGCCCTCTGACAAATTTTTATCCATTTGGAGCAATTTTTATCCATTTGACAAAAATTGCTTTGACACAGTTTTTGACACAGTTTTTTTGCTCTTGATTTAGTTTTCAAATCAAAACTATGTCAAAGGAAAAAATTTTTTCATTTTTTCAGTTTCAATTTTTTGCAGTTTTGAGTTATAAAATGATTAAAAATGATAAATTAGAGCCCTCTGACAAATTTTTATCCATTTGGAGCAAATTTTTATGACACATTTGATTTAGTTTTCAAATCAAAACTGTGTCAAAGAAAAAAATGTTTTTTCAGTTTCAATTTTTTTGCAGTTTTGAGTTATAAAATGATTAAAAATGATAAATTAGAGCCCTCTGACAAATTTTTATCCATTTGGAGCAAAATTTGACAAAAATTTAGATAAATGGAGTAAATTAGGTCATTTTCCATACAAAAATTAAAGAATTAGAAACCACGTGACCATTTAAAACTACTAAAGATACCCATTGCACATTTAGAGTCTTTATCCCAGTTACCATTCTACTCAAAATCATCAAAAATAAAATTCTGAAACTTCATCTCTATGCGAAATTTGAAACTTTTCTCCATATTAAAGTTTTTCAAATTTCAAACCACGTGACCTACTAAATTCAAATTGCTTTCTTTCAGAAGACATTTAAAGCTTTTATCCCAATGCACATTTAAAATTTCATCCTAATGTAAATTTACAAATTTCTCAATAGAAAATCTCATTTCAAACCCAATCCCAATGCACATTTTTAAAATTTTAACCACGTGACCTATTTTATTTCAATTTAAAGGCAAAAACTGTTAGAAACGTCAAAAAATGTCAATCAAACGTCAAATTTTTGTCTTTTCTAACCTCAAACTTGTCATTTTCAACAAAAACTCATAGAAAAACAACAAATTACATTAAAAATTAAATTCTAACCTCAAATTTCATCCTAACCTAACTCTTGAATTGTCAACCCATGTTTCTTAATTTCATTACTCGTCTCTTGAACTAATCACAAAAACACAAGTCAGACAATATATGAATGAATGCAATGCAGCAAACAACATCATCTGAACCTGAAACAAAAATAGAAATTCAATTAAACCGCAATAATAACATTGTTGATTCTATTCTCTAAACTCACACAGATGGTTGCGACAGATGAAACGCCACACCAACAAAGCACGCCCGAAAATACTGGAACATTCGGCAAACTTAAACAAACATTGTCATCGTCTCTGTTAACGGCACAGGATAAAGGTGAGTACTTTTTGATGTGTAGCACTAAAACTAAATTAGGCAATTTTCATGTGTTTTTGTGCGTGGCACATAACTAAAATCAAATTAAATGAAGTACTTTTGGGAGTTTTGTCACTTTTCGGGAAATTTGTTTAGGGAGTTAATCACAATTTTAACGCATTTTCGACATAAATTTCGATAATTTTCGCGAAAAACATCTGTCTGTTTCTCGTCTTCGTGAGATAAGCGACGAGGAAAAAACCCCATTCGATAATTGACAATACGACCCTTTTTTATGCCATTGTCAATTTTAATGGAATTTATATCTATTTTCTCCTTTCTCGGGTGTTTACCTGACGAACGCGGCATACATTTTTTATTACATCACTTCATATTCGTCATCATCGCAAGAAAGGGGCTTACCGAGACAGAATTTTATCATGTCATGTCTTTTTTTCCAAAGGTTCGATCGAATTGTGACATTTCCATATTTTTTTTTGTTCGTGGGTCGATTTTTTTTATGGAAGCACATAAAAAACGATTTGAATATTTTTTTCTTGAAATGTGTTTAAAATTGATTTTTATTGTTCGAGAAAAGTATGCAATCAATTTTACTCAGAAATGCACTAAAAAGTAAGAAATAAGGAAAATTTTCGTGTGAAAAGGGAAAGAATTGATTTTCCATTTGAATGATTAACAAAAGTTTGGACAAAAGGTTCGGTCCTTTGTCACACTTGTTCCTTTTCGACGCGTTTCTGTAGTTTTTGAAAGAAAAACAAAATTTAAGGTCAAATTGATTTTCAGTTCGTACCTTTTATAACATTTGCATTTTTTATATTGTTAAAAAAATAAAATGTTGGAATGAGATAAAAGGAGGAATATGGGAATTAAAATTGCAGTTAACTATTAGATTTTTTTCTCTTCGCTTGAATAAGTTCATTCCAAAGCACACAATCTATCATCATCATCATTGGCGTTTCTTTCGTGCCCTTCTTCCATTCAGTAATATTGATGAATATGTGCTTCGTCGTCGTTTTAATACATTCAACTCTCATCTAACTCAATATTTGCTGTTTTATTTACGAGTCGTACTAAAATGACTTTTATTAGGGTTGTAGGGTGGCGAAAACTTTTTTATGTTTTGAAAGGAGATTGGAAATTGATTTTTTGTTATCTAATGATTTTTTGAACTGAATTCGACTCAACGAATAATTTTTTGAACTGAATTCGACTCAACGAATAATTTTTTGAACTGAATTCGACTCAACGAAGAATTTTTTGAACTGAATTCGACTCAACGAATAACTTTTTTGAAATGAATTCGACTCAACGAAATTTTTTTTATCTGAACTCGACTCAACGAACAAATTTTATTTAATTTCTGATCTGAATTCGACTCAACGAAGAATTTTTTAAACTGAATTCGACTCAAAGAAGAATTTTTTGAACTGAATTCGACTCAACGAATAATTTTTTGAAATGAACTCGACTCAGCGAAATTTTTTTTATATGAATTCGACTCAACGAAGAATTTTTTAAACTGAATTCGACTCGTCAAATTATTTTTTGAGCTGAATTCGACTTAACGAAGAATTTTTTGAACTGAACTCGACTCAACGAAGAATTTTTTGAATTGAATTCGACTCAACGAAGAATTTTTGAACTGAATTCGACTCAACGAATAATTTTTTGAACTGAATTCGACTCAACGAATTTTTTTTTATCTGAACTCGACTCAACGAACAAATTTTATTCAATTTCTGATTTGAATTCGACTCAACGAATAATTTTTTGAACTGAATTCGACTCAACGAATTTTTTTTTATCTGAACTCGACTCAACGAACAAATTTTATTCAATTTCTGATTTGAATTCGACTCAACGAATAATTTTTTGAACTGAATTCGACTCAACGAATTAATTTTTTATCTGAATTCGCTTTAAAAATTCATTTTCAACGTTCAAAAAAATGTTCATCCTCTTTGTCCAGACAACAACACATGCTTCCAGTGCAAGAGTAATTTAGCTTTGATTACTTCACTCACTCAAACTGAAACAGTAACACGTCCCGTCAGCTCTTAATACCCGAAGTACATCGCAATATGTCGTCGCAACGAAAATAGTTAATACACTGTTGCACATTTTAGAAAATTAATGTTTTCCAACATCGTCACTTGCCAACATGGGAGTGAAGTGACGTGAAGTGCTGTCGACAAGTGTCTCGTTAAAAGGTCGGTCGATTTGTTTGTTTTTTTCTAAACAATAATAAAAAATCAATACATCGCTTCTTTGCAATTAATTTTTTTTTTCTAATTATTTCAGCGAAACGCACCCTTTCTCGCTTCACGATGATCCAATTAATGCACATTCTCGCTTAATTGGGTCAAAAGAACGTTGCTTATCGCATTTCATGTGGTGCAAGGTAAAAGCCGCCGCTCCATTCGGTTCGCAATAATAGAAAAGTGTCTTGTCACTGTTGTCTAGAACGGGAAAATTTATGCACAGACACGCAGCGTCGACGTGCTTGAATTAATGTTGGCCCATGCCGGAACGTGATAAAATCTCACCTGGAAAGTATCCGATGCGTTGACAGTCACGTGGGCTCCGAAAAATCCGAGAAATTTCTTTGTCGAAACGTTTGCACGTCACTTCGGGGTTTTCCGTTGTCGTCGTAATTTCCTCCCATTCGTCGTCATTCGCGTCATTTTCATCGAAATTCAAGTTGATTTGCTCGCGATTTTGGAAAATTTGTCGTTTAATGTCCTTCGATGCGGCGCATTTTTCATCGGGCGTCGAACAAAAACTCGGATTTTCCTCGTCGCAGACAGTTCCTTCGACGCAAGCATGCGAAATTGGGATTTCCACGTCTCCGTCGTCGGGCGTTTGGCAGACTTCATATTCGCGCGCGTTCACACAGCGAAATCCGTACTCCCCGCATGGCTTTTGCGACGTTTGAGCAGTTGTTAGGGAAATTTGCCAATAAAAAATCAGCAATAAAATTGTCTGGCATGACATTTTGCACATTTTTCTCTGAAATGAAGGAAATTTCTGCGGTTACTTTAACAAAATTTTCATTTTTTTCCGTAGTTACGAACAAAATGTCGCCTCGCCCATCGATAGTTCCCGAATCGGATGCCTCGAGTTCGCCCCAAAGTCAGATTAGTTCGGCGACGGCGACAACAACCACGGGCGAGAACAACAATCAGCAGCAAAATAGCAATTTGGCGAATCAGCAACAGAAGCAGAATCAACAGAATAACAATCAAACGAGTGGCGGGAAGCGAACAGGGTCGTGCAGGGTCTGCATAAAGTCCTTCAAGCCAAATGAATTTAGCAAAACGTGTTTTGAGTGTCAGCAACGCGTTTGTGAGGATTGTGCGAGTTACAGTAAACTTGATCCGGATGAAGATGCGGTAAGGAATTTTAAATTTTTCTTTAAATTTATTGATTTTTAAGATTTTCTGAAAATAAATTGAAAAATGCGAAAAAAATTATAAATTTTTCAAAAAATTAAAATTTTCTTAAAAATTTGAAAAATATTTTAAATTTCATAAATTTTTATAAATGAGTAAAGTTTTTTTTAGCAAATTTTTAAAATAATTCAAAAATTAAAGAAAATTCAGAAAAATTAAAGATTTTCATAAAAAAATTCTTTAAAAAAAAAAAAATAAAAATTTTTTTTTTTAAATCGAGAAATTTTTGAAAATTTCGAAGAATTTAAGAAATCTTGTGAAAATTCATGAAATTTTCTAAAATTGAAGAAATCTTGTAAAAATACAAGAAATTCAACAATTATTTAATTATTTTTAGAGAACTCATGAATTTTCAGTAAATTGGTAAAAAAATTTAATTTTCACTAAAAAATTGTAACAAAAGTATCAACTTATAAAGTTTTAGATAGATCTCAAATTTTAAAATAATTTAAGAATATTCATGAGTTTTCTATAAAATTGAAGAAAAATGTTGAAAATTCATAAAAATTCGATCAAAATTTCTAAAAATTTGAAAAAAAAATCGAAAAATTATAAATTAAAAAAAAAATAAAAATTATTAAAATATTATTAAAATTCGAATTTAATGAAAATTCAGCAAATTGAGAAAAATTTATTGAAAATGAATTAAAAAAAATTAGAATTTATTCGAAAAATTTGTGAAAATTTAAAATTTTCTTAAAGATTTTAAAAAATATTTAAAAATTCATAAATTTTAATAATTTTAGAAAATTTAGAAAATATTTTAAAAATTAAAAAAAAATAAAAATTAATGAACTTTCAGAAAATTTCAGTTAATTAAAAAATTCTTTGAAAAATTTTTCTAAAAATTAAAAAAATCTTGTAAAAATTTATGAAATTTTTTTCTTGTGAAAAAAAAATTTTCTAAAAAATTTATGAAATTAAACCTAATAAAATTTGAAAATTCGAAAAAAAAATTTAAGAATTTTCATAAAAATTAAGGAAAACATAAAGAAATTTAAAATTTTTGTGAAAAGTTGGAAGATTTTATAATTTTTTTTTGAATTTTTATAAAAAAAATGAAAGAATTCTTTTTAAAAATTAATTTTTCTTACTCTTTTTTCAGACAAAATGGCGCTGTAGCGTTTGCCGCAGAAAAATGGCATCTCGCGTTTGCATCCCGCAAGACTCGACAGACTCCATGCTCGATGTGCCTGTGCTGGAGGCGTTACAACGAAGGCATTCCGACGCGAAACTCGGCTCCACAAACACTTTAGGACCAACGATGGATGGTTTGGGTCTCGCGCCGCCTCGCAGTCCCGAGCTACGACGACATTCGGATGTCTCGCCCGCGTCATTGAAGGAATTGGAGAAGCTCAAAGGCGCACGAACGCCAACGGGAGACTTGGATTTGCGACGCGGTCGAAGCGCTGCCCCAAGTCGCTCGAATTCGCCGCCGCGACGAGGCGAACTGGAAGCTGCATCACGAATGGCGTCACGGAGAGCGTCTCGTGTGTCGCGCCAACACTCGTACGACGACGATATTGCCACAACTGTGAATAATGTGCCACAAAATGACTTAGGTTTAGGGTTGCCAGCTCCGATGCCAAGGCGGTGAGTTGATTTTTTTGACATTTTTGATAAATTTTTGATGATTTTGATGAAATTTTCACAGAAAATCCGCGTATGACGTTTACGCACCGCAACTTGTCGGACAACTGCAACAGTCACTTGGGCAACAAAACGCATTAGCGCCCACGGGAGGACAACCAGGCTCGCGTCGTCCCTCATATCGCATTCCCACAGACGACAATCAGCAAGATGACTCGCTCAACAGTCCCGAAAATGTCGTGGCGCCGCCTTCGTCGCTCGGCGTTGACGAAGATCGACCAATGCGACGTCGTGGTTCGCAACTGTAAGAAAAAAATTTCAAATTTTCATGAAAATTTTTTAAAAAATTCATTTTTAGACCCGATATCGCTGCATTACGTGATCGAGGCGCCTTGCCAGCTCCAACGTCGATTCCCATCAACCCCACGCCGTATCAAGCGCCCGCTTTGGAAGATCTCGAAGCACCGCGACGTCAAACCTCGCTCGATGGCGAAGCGATTAAAATTGTCATTCACGACGTCGATTCGGGACCAATGGTGGCATCGAAGCGACGTGTTGTCCTGCGCAAAGATCCCGGCGACAAAGCACACCGAAGTAAGTTTTAAAAAAAAAAGTTTGGCATCTCAAAAATTTATCGCTTCTGGTATTTTTAATTTTCCATCCTCTTTGCTGCTTACCCACCTCTACGAGTTGTTGCGATGAATTTCAATGAGCGCCGTCGTCGGTGTCATTAAAACACACACAACGACTGAGCAACGAAGAACATAAAATAAATACCAAATAAATAAACTTTTTTCTCCCGTTTCGTGCACTACGAATTCTAAAATACTGGAGAAAAGTAAAAAAAAAAAATTTTTTCAAGCACGCAATGTGAGATAAATGACGCGTGGAAAATATTTACGTGCAAAAATTGAACCGATGGAATTTGCTCACACAACTTTTTTCTTCGAATTTTTCAATTTTCTACATTTTTTTACGGTAAATGTCTTCGTCGTCTTTCGTCTTTTAGCAGTAAGTAGTGATAATAGTGAAAAGTGAAGAATCCGTAAATAAATTTTTTATGATGCGAGATAAATTTTAAGAGGTACCTGCCATGTCATGCTGCCAGATGAGAAAATGGGATTAAATCAAATTACGTCCCAGACATACGAGAGATGATGAACTTTTGTTCGTTGCGCTTCAATTGGCAAACATTTCAATCCATTTTGCTATCCATCATCAAAAGAAAGACCGAAAATGTAACACTTTCTATTCTTTTCATTCACGAAAAAAAAGGACGAAAATAGAAAGGAAAATTAGGTTGAAATAGTTTTCGGGCAGAAATTAAGAGTAAGGAGTGACGTTATCGTATTTTATATTTTTTCCGATTTTTATTTTTTTGAAAAAAAAAAATTTTTTTTGTTCTCATGTTTCTTAAACTTTTCAATCTTTTTTTACATTTTTCAAAATTATTATTTTTTTTTAATTTTTTTTTTTTAATTTTTTTTTTATTTTTTTAATTAATTAATTAATTTTATTTTTAATTAATTAATTTATTTAATTTTAATTTTTACATAATTTTAAAATTTTAATTAATTTAAATAATTTTTTTTAATAAAAATTATTTAAAATTTTAATTAAATTTAAATTAAATTTTAATTTTAAATTAAATAAATTTTAATAAGATAAAAGTTTTTCTGTTTTCAAAATTTTTTTTAAAAGTCAAAAAATTCAAAATTAAATTTTTTCCAATATTTTTTAATATTTTTAAAACTCTTAATTTTCGAAAAACTAAAAATTAAATAATTTTTTAAATTTTTTCAAAATTTTCCTAATTTTCAAATTTTTTTTTAAATTTCAAAAAAAAATAGTAAGTGTGAAATAGTAAATTCTAAAAAAAATTCTTATGATTAAAATTTTCAAAATTTAGTTTTATTAAAAAAAAAATAAAATTAAAAAAAAAAATTTTTAATTGAATTTTTTTTTAATTTTTAAAAAAATTTCGTACAATAAAAATTTTCTAAAATTTAAAGCTTTCAACATTTTCTGAATTTTTTATATTTTTTAAATTTTTTAGATTTTTCAATATTTTTATTTTTTTAATTTGAGACTCAAAAGTCTGTCAAAAATTCATATTTTTCTCCGAAATGCGGTTAAACATATAAAACGTCCTCGTCATTAAAACAGATGATAAAAGATGATCGAATTTGTCCCTTTTTTCCAGATTTTCACCTGAGATTCTGCAAAATTACTCCTTGAACTTGACTGATGAACACACAAGAAAATTACTGCGACAATAATCGTAATGAAAAGTAATATTCCTCTTCTTTCTGCCTGGATTCTCGTCGAAGGAAATTAAAACTTGAAAATCAATAATTTCTCTCTGTGTGTGCGTGTATCTTATCATCACTCGTCTCGTCTCTTCCGAACAAATCGCTCTGGGTGGCAAAGGGAATACGGAGGAATTTACCATTCAAATTGAATTATCCATGAGAAATTATTTACTTAAGATGTCTCTTGCTGTTCGGGCTTAACAGTCGTTTGCTCTTCACTTTTCTAATTGAATATTGAAAATCTTTTGTATTTAAATAGAAGACGAAAATTCATATTCATGCAAAGAAAAAAGTTTTTTTTTACGATGATCTCGGCATTTAAGCACGGAAACGACAAACAAACAGACAGACGGAATAATGAACAATAAAAGAAAAACTTTTTTCATACGCAGATAATTGTTCGGAATGGCTCGTTACATTTGATGTCTTGATAATGTGGAAACGACTGGTACTTTGTGATGATTTCCGTGAAAAATGGAGAAAATATGAATAAATGGAAAAATTGGAGAAGAAATGTGGAGAAAAAAAGTGAAACAAGAATAATCGAATCATGTCAAATTTATGACAATGAAGATGGATCTGAAAAGTTATAAAGATTTGATGCAAGTTTTGATATCGGAAAAATCGACTTTGATGTCAGCTGCAGATTTTATTTTTAAAAAAATTTGATTTAAGAAAGTTTCTAATGAATACTTTAAATAAAAAAATGACAACAGAGGGCGCTTTAACGACAATTTGTGAAAAAACTACGAAAATTAGGACAAAATCTATTCAGAAAACCTGAAAAATCTAAAATTTATTACCTCAAAACTAAAAATTTAAAAACATTCAACAGATGGCGCTGAAAATCATGACCTTGAAATAAAAATTACAAATCATCCAATAGATGGCGCTTATCACTTTTTCCACTAAAACAACTTTATCAAAGAGATTTTCAATGCAAATAAGCATCAAATGACACAAAATCATCCATTATTGATGCTTCATTAAATCTCCATTGATGGCAATAATTATCAGAAATATTTCCAATCAATGAGGAATTTTGAGAGGAGAAACCTTACACCAAAGATCCACTTCAGACATCAATTTTCCATGCACAAACACTAAATCATCTTCAAATTTCCAATTGTACATCGATGCTGATAGTAAGAGACATGCCAGAGCACAAGCAAAGCACAAGTAACTCAATGCCTCTAGGGTTTACAAAAGATTTCCGATCGTGAATAAATTACATGTTCATCAAGAAATCACATGCAAAAATCCATGTTTATCCTGAGAATCTTGACAAGACATATTCGAAAATGACATCTTTCAATTTTTTTCCCGTTATCAAAAATGATGTATCATCTTTCTTCTTCTTCTTTTACGATGGCTTACCAAAAGAAAAAAGTCGTTTTACAGAAAGAAGAAAAAAAAGTAAAAGTTTTTCACACAAAATTCGAAAACTGGAAAGCAAAAAAAAAACAGAGGAATGAGAAATTGACAATGAGTAATATGGGTTTTCATGGCATATCATAGCTGATGTGAATCAAGATAGAATTCAAGTAACTCGAGAGCTACATTAACTTTTATTGCTTTTTGTGGTAGGATATTTTTTTTTGTTTTTTTGACTTGAAGAGCAGTTGTTCAACTTCTATTTAATTTCATTTTCATAACGTTTCTTAGTTTCAGGATAAAAAGGAGCTCTCTTGAAGTGTCTGTCTGTTATAGAGAAGACTCAAGTAACAAGAAAGAAGGCGAAAAAAGAAAAGAATTCAACTCAAAGTAACTTAATTTGAATCGAAACTAGATGAAAAAATCAGAAATGAAAGTAATTCAAAACCATAAAGACCTCCAAGAAGAACTAAAGAGCTACTTAATATGAATGTCAAACAAATCAGAGTAATTGTTACTTTCCTAACTGATCATATGCAAGGCTTAACAAAGTAACCTTGTCGATTTCAATGGACTTCAGAAAAGAATTGAAATTGAGAACGAATTGAAAATCATTGTTAGACTTAAGGCCAAAGTCAACGCGCCATCCAAGATCGTTTAAAAGAGTGACCATATGATCAACTTAGATCATGAAATTCTCAACATGGAAACATGTAGCACGTAATGAACGGTTTTAAGTGAGGAATTAAAAAGGTGTTTTTAATTGTTTTTTTGTGTAAGAAAAAATTCTTCGAACTCCAATGAGCAAAGTTCTTTTTTACTTCCAAATTGAGACTTAAGTACAAATAATAAAAGATGAAATATTTTGTTGCCTCAGAATTTTTCCTCTAAATATTTAATTTAATGAAAGTAGTCTTTAAAAGACGAATAAAGGAATACGATGGACCATGAAAGTTTATTTGAGTCAAAGCTCTTCGACAAACATCTCTCATCTCTGAGAAGAAAGAATATCTAAAGTCAAGTTTTCATCATCCACAAACTATTAGATTGATGGAGCACTTTTACAGAACTTTTGAAGCATCCTCATCTAAAACAGGAGATTATTAAAGTTTATTGATGCAAATATGTTCCCTCTGTTACTTCTGGGAATTCAAACCACGATGAATGAGACTATCAAGACGAATCCATCTCAAATTTTGTAAAAGGAAATAAAAACTGAGAAACTTTTTTGTATTTTCGAGCTTTCCATGAATCAAGCTCCTTATGAGAGACAAAATGCGATCAAGTCAAATTAAGTTAAAAACAAATTTTTTCAATATTGTTTATGTTGTTTTAGTTAGCGCAACAAAGACGAACAAAAAGATGTTGAAAAAATAAAAAACGAACATTGTCTAAAGTCCAGTCTAGCATAAAAACGACAATTTTCGCATTAAAACAAAATAACAATGCGACGAACAATGAGTCAAACATTACGTTTCATGGCTTCATCGTTGTCGCTCCAACCAAAAAAAAAACGAAACCGCACACAACAAAAAAAGTGTGAATGTAAAGAAATAATAATAGATAACATAAAAGAAGAGCAACAAGTGTCCAATATAAATGATTATATGGGGGTGGTTTTTCATTCATTTCATTTCATTATTATTATTATTTTCAAGTCATTTCAGACGAAATACGACGATCGCCCACTCATTCGAATTTTATTATTAGCATTCATAAAAAGCCATTAAACTAAAATTACGTTTTACATTTTCTCTATTTTTGTTTTCGCAGCTCGTGGTTTCGGGATGCGCGTCGTGGGCGGCAAGACAGGAGCAGATGGTCGACTTTTCGCATATATCGTGTGGACAGTTCCTGGCGGTCCTGCGGAAAAAGCAGGATTGCAACAAGGTGATAAGGTAAGGCGAGAGAGAGAAAAATATGAACATCATCACTAACAACATAATAATCATAATAAAAGAATGAATTTTGCATAAATTTGAATTTCATCCGAGTTGTTACGGATTTGTAATGTCGGAGTAAAAATGGGAGATTTTATTCATGGAAATGATGTTAATATAGTATGGAAAAGAGATAAAATAGCAAAGAAGGCAAGATGAGCACAGAAACGATAATAATAATGGGGAAAAATCTACCATTATTGTTCCATCTGATTTAACCTTTTTTTCTATGTAGGCATTGCGTTACGATATTCAAGAACAACATTCAGTTGGGTCTTTTGTATATTTGTTATTGAACTGAATGAATGTTTATTATTTTCCAATGGGGTTGTCTTACATTTGTTTATTGTAAAGGTTTTTGCTAAGGAAGTGATTTGTAAAAGTAAATTTAAGACTAAATTTTCTCTTTGAAATATTGTCTTAAATTTAATTAATTTTTATGTTCTTGAATTTCTAATGAAGTTTTTCGCTTCTAAAAAAATTAATTATAAAAATTTTAAAATAGATTTAATTTCATTTAAAGACTATTTTAACAAAATCGTCCGAGAGATGGCGTTTGATATTTTTTTTTTGATCAATTTTATTTGAATTTTTTCATAATTTTTTCAAGAATTTAGGAAAATTTAAGCCTTAAAAAATTATTTGTAGAAAATCATCCAAATGATTCAAAGCTAAAGTATGATATGTTAGAAAAAATACTCAATAGATGGCGTTTTATGAAAAATTCTTATCCAGTTGCTTTAACTTTTTGATTTAAAAATTTAAAGATTTTACCATAAGAAAATTTTTAGACAATCTATTTAAATCTGAGTTAGATAAAGTATAAGTTTCTGAAATTTACTCAAAAGATGGCGTTTTATATTAAAAACTAAATGCTGTAAAAATAGGTCTCTGGTTTAAAAAATTAAAGATTTTGTCTTAATAAAAATTTCTAAAACAATCTATCTAAATTCAATCCAGATCAATCATAACTTTCTAAAATTTACTCAATAGATGGCGCTTTATAAAATTCATAACTAAATGTAATTCATCAATAGAAGTTTTTTTTTGATAAATTATCTTTCTAAAATATGACAGGACCTTGTCTTGATATAAAATTCAATGAAACGAATGTGATAAAATTTACTTGAAATGATCCGCCAGAGGGCGTTTTATCACATCTTCATAAAAAAAGGTCATAACCTGATTCTCGCTCGTAAAATTACTGACAAATATGCTCTCTTTCTCACCATGTTTTATGTGTTGCAATAGAGAAATAAAAATGGAACTTTAAATCCACTTGATATTCCTCCCCATTCCTCAATCTTCAATCTATTCATTTATACATTATGTATTGATATTGATTGTAAAATCGAATTGCCTGTTGCTGCCACCGCACATCCAACATAAAATTTATTTTCATTTTATAAACCTACACGCGCTCCCTGGCATGCATTGTTTGAAAAAGGTTTATAAATCTAATATATTCGATTTCATTCTTCGTTTTTTCGAATACTACGAACTACACACATTCGCCTAGATTCAATAAAATATTTATGTTTCACACATTGTTATTTTTCCGGAAACATTCCAATTTTATTATATGCTTAATATGGTTAATTTAATAGTCAATATCATATCACGTTCCATGATTTGACACGGAATTGGGACGCCAACGAACTCGCTCTCTCGCTATCTCGAGTTATGTTAATAAAATTGAAAAAAAGTAGGCGTCAGATGAGACAAGAAGAGATATGGATGAAGAAAAAAAAAGACACAGATGCAACCCATATAGTTTCAATTTTCTCGTTCATAAAATTTTATTTTATCTTTATTGGCGTACTCTACAACTAGTTGAACGACGACTTCTCTTGTATCTCAAGAAGAGACAAGATTAATATCACACAAAGTGCATCTGTATGCACGACAAAGTAGAGACGAAGCAAAAATTTAATTATAAATGTGATTTTAAGCTTTACTCGGAGAGCGATTAAATAGCAATTTCTTCCACGCCTTTTTCTATTTTTTTTTATCGTTTTCTGAGAAAATTTGCGCCTTTTTGTAGGTCACGTGGTTAAAAATTTCAAAATGTGCAATAGGATGAATTTCAAATTTATACAAAATCAAAATTTTTACTTTTATATAAGAAAATTTGTATAAAATAATGTGCTCTGGGACGAAAATTCAAAATGTTTATAGGATGAAGTCACGTGGTTAAATTTTAAATGTTCATTAGAAAAAATCTTTTATGCCAAAAGTTCAGTAACTTTACATTCAAATTTATTAAATATTCATTGGGCAAAAATTTAGAATGTGCTTTGGGGCAAAATTTAAAAATTTGATTTTTTGAAAGTCACGTGGTTAAAATATACTAAATGTTCACTAAAACGTATTTCAAAAGCTCTGAAGGCCAAAAATTTAGAATTTTTATTGGGAATGTGCATTGGGAATAATTTTCAAATTGTGCATTGGGACAAAATTTTAAAATATGATTTTTTTAAAAGTCACGTGGTTAAAATTTTTTAAATGTTCATTGTCAAAAGCTCTATAGGCCAAAAATTTAAAATTTTCATTGGGCAAAATTTTCAAAATTTGTATTGGGACAAAAAAAAATCAAAAAATGCTTTAAATTAAGTCACGTGGTTCAAATTTCTTGCCTTAAATTCCTTTCAGGTCCTTGAATGGGATGGCACATCTCTAATCGATCGCTCCTTCGAAGAAGTTTGTTCCATAATGGATCGCACAGGCGAAGTCGCTGAACTCTTAGTTGAACATTCAACGGATTTACGAATGTGCGATTTGCTGGAAGATGGCATGCCCGGCAGTGGTTCGGGAACGGGAGGCGGAGGATCAGCAGCTGGCGCTGGAGGACCAAGAAAATCGGGAGATGGCGCTATTGGTTTGGGACTCGTTGCAGGTAGGAATTTTTTTTTTTTTTTTTAATTATTTAAAACGAGAAAAATAAAAATTTTGAAAAATTCTCTTGAAAATGCTTATCAGACCCGGATCCAACGGATAAACAACCCTCGTCTCCTACGCGACGAAAATTACCAAAAACTCCGGTATAAACATAAAATTAATTAATCTATACATATTTATAGCTTAAATCCTATTTATTATAAACAATACAGAAAAAAACAACAAAAAATATTGAATAGGAAATTATTTTTAATTTTATTTTAATTTTTAATTAATTTATTTTTTTTTATTTAAATTTAATTTATTTTAAATTTTTAAGTTTTACATGTACAAAAAAAAATCGCTTTATAATAATTTTTCTCTTCTAATTTTCTCTTTCGCTATTTCACAATCTTGAAACAAAATTACAATCAAAAATAAAAAAAAAGTAAAATTCCTCGCCTTTGGTTGCTTAATTTACACTTTTATCCTTTTTCGCAAATAAATAAAATTATACAAACACGACGCTGCTTGTAGAAAGCTCTTTCTCTACTTTCTTATCTATATTTTTTCATAAATGTGAAACTTTTTTGATATTTTTATTATTATGAAAAATAAACTATACTATGTATATCGCTTACATAAAAAATCTACTAAGCTAAGAGTTACCTTACTGCGCAATCAATCATATCTTCATATTTTTCTACTCTTATAAAACTTTGTGTAAAACTTAAAGTGTGTAGAAAAAAAATATTTTTTATTATTAAAAAAATGAAATATTAAAAAAATATAAAAAAAATAAATAAACGGCTTGAATTCTCAAACATACATAAAAAATATTTAAGATAAATATTTATATAAATATTAATTTAAATAAATAAAAATAACAAAGGAAACGATATTTTTATTGACTGTTGATAAAAAAAAGTTATAAATGTTGAAATTTTTAACAATAACGATTGTTATTATTATTAAAAAAATGAAGAAGAAATAAATCATAACTAAAGGAATCTACTTCCTTCTCTTATTCTGTGATAACTTTTTCGTATTTTGTGTCGTTTTCGGGAATCATGAATACGAGACACAATTTTACTCCGTTTTATCCTTCGTTTCGTTTTTCACACAAAACAAAAGTTAAATAATAAATATTAAAAAGTAGTGAAAATAAATCAAAATAAATATAAAATATTATGTAGCCAAGATATATATATTTAAATGTTAAAAAAAATATTAAAACAATAAATAAATGTTAACAACTAAGAGTAATAAATGTGACAATATAATACGACAGAACAAAAAAAAATTAATAAGTTTTTCACGCGAAACTTGTTTTTAATTCAATTATGAATACTAATTATCATCTATTTATTAATATTCTGCGCGCGCGAGCGAAACTCCATCATCATCATAAATAAATAAATAATTTATAATACGAAATTAATGTATATCAAAACATGCTATCATCTTGTCAAGTCATAATAATAATAATGTTAAGTCGCTGGCTGGGTGGAAATGGCGAAGCGAGGAAGGATGATAGCGTGCAACAAGTTGAAAAATAAATAGTATTTTAATGATGATGTTGGCATGACATTCGTATTTTTTTTTTAAATCAACAAAAATTAATGAGAATTAATTCAACTTATTTATTTATTTAAAAAATATAAATATTTATAAAAAATAAATATTTAATTAATTAAAAATTTTTTTTTTAATTAAATAAAAATAAATTAATTATATATTATTTTTATTTAATTAAAAAATGAAGAAAAAAATAAATATGTATTATATATTAATTTATTTTAAAAAAACTTTTTTATTTTTTTTAATTAGGTATTTTATTAAAATTAATTTTTAAAAAAAATGTTTTTAATTAAAAATTATTTAATTATTAAATTTTTAATTATTTTTATTTAAATAATTTATTTAAAAATAATTATTAAATAAAAAAAGGTTTTTAAATATTTTTTTAATTATTTAATTAAATATATTTATTTAAAAAATTAAAGAAAATAAATATTTAATAAATGAAAACAATTTTTCATTTTTTTTTTAAATTATTCTTTAAATTATTTTAAAAAAAATTATTTTTAAAGAAAAAATATATGTATTAAATTAATAAAAAAAAACTTTATTTTTATTTATTTTATATTTATTTATTTATTTTTTTTAAATTTATTTATTTATTTATTTTTTTTTTTTTTTTTTTGAAAAAATATCTTAATAAATATTTTTATTTAAAAAAAAATATTTAAGGTAAAAAATTATTAAATAAATAATAATAAAGAAAAAAAATAATTTTCGAAGATTGTATATAAATGAGGTTGTTTCGTACATACACATCTAGGGGCATCACTGGCTGTGTATGAATTTTGTAGAGCAAAAAAAAATTAATGAAAAAATTATAAAAAAATAAATGATAAGCGCTAAACTATACTTTAACTATAACATAACATAACACATATACGAGACAGTGTGAAAATAGGCGGAAATTCATCGTCGTCGAAACAAACAAGTTGTTGATATTATCATGCCACTAATGTTGTTATTTCTCACTTACTCGTGCAACGAGCGAAGCAGCAACAGATAATAACACCCCGAACAAGTCTGCTGCTTGATAAATAACTATCATCATAATAATTATATTATAATTAATGGAAAACGTGTTTTTTATTATATTATTATTTTTTTTATTATCTTACATGAAATTCATAAAAATAATAATTATATTCAGTTCCAGACATTTTCCTTTTGTCGTGCTAAAAATAAAAAAAAATATATTTATAAAAAGGTCAAGATTGTACTTTATCAATATCATTAAAACATGTCAGAAAATTTTTTATTCATAAAAAAAAAATTGATTTTTACAAGAGCTTGCCATTCACTCAATCAAGTGTATGCAATTGATTGCTTTTTTCCTTGATTTGAGGAGCGGAAATTCAAGTATAAGTGCAACGTAGTAAATGAAGGAATCATCACAACTTGTAGGAAGTAAGGCACAAAAAATAAATATTTTTGTTATGAAAATGGATGATGATGAATTGAAATATCAAGCAGGAAGTTTTTTGTAGTTAAACATTTTTTTTTGTATTTTTTCGAGAGTGATGATGAGAATAATGGAACATATCACAAACTTTATTTTTGAAGTATGTTTTAATTTTTTCTTGCTTTTTTATGTAGATATAGTTTCAGGGTTGCCAAATATTGATTTAAATGATGAGTTTTGAGAGTTAATTTAAAAAAAAAATTAATTTTTCAAAGGAAAACTTTTTTTCAAGAAGTTCAGATTCAAGAAAGCTTAGTAAATTTATAGTTTTTATGATAAAATAAACAATTCTAATAAAAATTTAACAATTCAAAAAACAAAAACTGAAAAATTTTTCATTGGAGCTGAAAATTTTTTCATCGAGCTAAGATCTGAAAAAAATTATCAAAAAATGTTAGATTTTAGTTTTTCAAGTTTAAAAAGTTAAAAAATCATAAATAACAAAAAACTGATTAGTTTTGAATTCATGTTTTGACAAAAAATGAAAGTCTTAGAAATTTTCTAAAGAAAGCTAAAAATTTCATTATGGAGCTAACTTTCATAAAAAGTAAAATTTCTTTAATTTTATGACCCAAAAAGATAAAATTAAGTCTAAAATGATAAAAAATTAAAAACTAAACAATTTAGCTTCAAAATTGAGTCAAATTTGAAAAGTCTAACGAATTATCAGCAAGAGCTGAAAATCTTAAAACGGAGCTAATTTTTATAAAAAGTAAAATTTTTGAAAATTTATGACCCAAAAAGATTAAGACAAGTCTAAAAATGATAAAAAATGAAAAACTAACCAATATCTTGAGCCAAATTTTAAAAATCTAAAAAATTTTTAAAAGCTGAAAGTTTCTTTATGGAGCTAACTTTTAAAAAATATTGAATTTTTGAAAACTTTTTACCCAAAAAGATTGAAACAAGCCAAAAATTAAAAACTAAACAAATTTCTTTTCATTTTTTGACCAAATTTGAAAAATCTAACAAATTATTAGCAAGAGCTGAAAATCTTAAAACGGAGCTAACTTTTAAAAAATCTTAGTTTTTTGAGTAGTTCAAGTCATAAATGTATAAAAACATAAAAACTGAACAATTTTCAATCACTTTTCTTAAAAATTTTCCTATTTCTTATTTTTCTCCCATCCCAAAAATTTGGCAACCCTGTTTTACATCATCAAATATCAAGACCAAGGTAGTTAATCAATAAAACACACACACACATAACATTAGTAGGTACTTGTGGTTGATATTAAAATTTTAATTAAGAGACAGACTTCAATGTTCTAAAATTACACACTTGAACATATGGAAACATATAGATTTTACAATCAGAAAGCTCTATATTATATAATGTTAAGAAGAATCAAATCAATGTTATACTTACTTACATGTTAATGATATTATTATCCGACATTAGCATATAAATATTCAATAGCTAAAAAAGAGACGTATTTAGTAGAAATTTAGCGATAGCAGTAGACTTTAGATGAAATTCGATGTGATAATAAATAGAAGCATTAATAATAATAATAAAAATATAATTAAACTAACATCATGCATTCGTGTCGCTATACTAAATGAAAAAAAAATAATTAAGTAAAAATTTATACAGAAAACGAAACTTTTGTTTTGATATCATATCTGGCCGTACCTGTTGCCACACCAAGTTATTAAGGGATAAGATTCTTTTTCTACTTTTTTTCTTTTAAAAAAATAAAACTTTACTTTCTTTTTATTAAATGTATCATAACGAAAATTGTGTGTACGTCAAATGTATGTTGTATAGAAATTTTATAAAAGTAAATATAAAGTAATATTAAAGTAAATAACGAACAAGAGCAAAAAAAATCATTCTTGTTTACTTTATGTTATTTTCTTATATTAAAATTATGTTTATTTAATTTTACATTTTTTTTATTATTTATTTTATTTTTAATTTAATTTTTTATTTACAAAAAAAAATAATTAGCTGCTTAATAATAAATACTAATTAGTCGTACGAAAACACAAAACTAAAATTGTTCAAAAAAAATGAAAAATATATATAATGATATACATTGAAAAAAAATAATTAAAATGTTTTTTATTACCAATCATATATAATTATTATTTTTTGAGTAGAGAAGAATATTTTAGCTTATAGGTTACGAAAATTGGTAAATGAAAGAAATGGAGAACTTGTGGGGTCTTTATTAAAAATCTTAGGTAATTTTAACAATTTAAACATAATTTTTATTTGTATCGTAGGATTTATTTATTTTTTTATTATTATTATTAATAATTTTTTTGTAAAATAATTTAATTATATATATTAATATAATAATAAATAAAAATTAAATTTAAAAAATATATTAATATAATATCGAAAGAATGCTGCTTGTAAATGTATCAAATTAAAAAAAATAGATTTTTTATTTATAATTAATTTATTATATTTTTAATCTTTTTTTTTATTATTAAAATTTATTTGTTTTTTTATTTTATTTCGCATGCACTTAATCTCTACTAATTTTATTACATTTAAAAATATTTTTTTACAATTTTTATACACATAACATACATAAAAAAAATATCAATCGTGCTTAATTTTAATTTTATTACCCATAAATACGACAAAAAGTTGCATGAATGCTTAATTTATTTAATCCACAACAATAATTGCATTGACAATTAGCAATTGGTAAATTTACCACAATTCGCATGAAATAGCATTCTAACGAATATTTCAAAATAATTTTATTTATTTTAGTATTTTTTCATACATTTTATTTATAAATACGTAAAAATAAACAAGAATGAAATGTTTTACACTCAATAAAAAATATATAAATATTTATATAACATTAGTTGCATGATGATAGTTTAACGAACCTCTCTAAACATAAATATATATAAATAATTATAAATAAATAAAAATAATAAACAAGCTTGCTGCAATACTATTAAAATAATCTATTATTATTATTATCACTATGATTGTTTGTAAATAAATAAACATATAGAAAATATATGATGATGAGCATTTGTGTAAATAACAATAACAGAGTGTTTAATAATAATTATATTGATAATAACAAGAAAAAGTTATTATTATTATTATTAATTATTATGAAACATTTTTAATTATTATTATTAATTATAAAAAAAATAACGTTGACAATATATAATAATTAATTAATTATTTTTTTGCATGAGTCTCCAGCAATTTATTGATTATTATTATTTTTTGCGCTCTTCTTTAATAATAAAAATGATTATTATATATATTATTATACTTGAACAAAAGAAAATATTTTCAATAATAATTAATTAACTTTAGTACAGTCACGTGTGGAGACGACTGGCTTTTGTTCCAAATATAACTTTTATTAATACATCTGACAAAAACACGTTCTTTCACATTATTTATTATTATTATATATATCATAATGATAAATATCCTAAAAATATATATATTTTATAAATACATGTGCATTATTCACAATGAAAAGTTATTTCCGATATTCAGTCACATTATTGTTACTCGCACTCCTGCTCTACGTGTTGTGCCTAAAAAAACAAACAATAAAATATGTTATGTGTGTGTATCGAAGGCATATTGTAAATATAATAAACAATAATTTCCATAACATAAAATTAATGAAGATATTTTAGTTGTTACACATTGCCATCACATGAATAGAATAATATCGAAAATGTGCTTCTGTGACAATGAAAAAGCGCATTACAACATAATAAAGCAAAAAATATCAAATTTAATTATTTTGCATGCCATAAAAACGCACGAATTGACAGCTTTTGATTTTTCTTTCCCAGTAATTTTTTCATTGATTTTTTTTTTGTGTTTTTTTATTATTATTTGTTATGATTTATTTTCTGATAATTTTTTTTATGGTAAATTGTTGATTTTTTATTGACATCCGTTTTTTCTTCCGCCACAGGAACAGATAATGCGTGAGAAACAGGTGTCAGGACGTGTACAAGTTCAGGTGTGGTATCATGGAGAAAGGAACGAATTGGTTGTGAGTTTGATGGCTGCTGATGATTTGGCGCCGCGGGATGATATGTTGGGTTATGGACCGTATCCAGAGGCATATGCGAAGATAAGGATTTTGCCGAGAGTGTGAGTATTATTTTTATAATTTTTTTTTATAAAAAT
The DNA here is from genome assembly GCF_036172545.1 of Culicoides brevitarsis. Lineage (NCBI taxonomy): Eukaryota > Metazoa > Arthropoda > Insecta > Diptera > Ceratopogonidae > Culicoides > Culicoides brevitarsis. Next base: position 33,732,201 of record NC_087086.1, on the reverse strand, counting down.
TTAAATTTTTTATTTAAAAAAAATAAATATTTAAATAAAATTTTAAAATAATAATTTTTCAAATAATTTAAAATGAAAATAATTCTCAAAAATTGAAAAATAATTTTCAAAAAATTTAAAAAAAATATTTAAAATAATATTATTTAAAAATTTTTTAAAAAATAATTTAAATGTAAATTTAAATGTAAAATAATTTTTCAAAAAATTAAAGCTTTTAAAAGCATTTTTTTTTTAATTATTTTTTTTAAATGAAATATAAATAGATAAAATTTAACAAAGTAAAAAAAAATAATTTTAATGTAAAATAATTTTTTTTTAAATTTTATAAAAAATATTTCAAATAATTTTTAAAAATAATTCAATTTTTTTTTGAATATCAAATACGAATAAAAAAATTAATTGAATTTATTCTTAAACTGATTTTTAAATTAATTACTCTAAAATTTAAAAAAAATATTATTAAATAATTTTTTTTTTTTATTTTTTAAAAAATTTTTTTTTTTTTTTTGAAATTTTAAACAATCCTGATATTTTTTTTTTAAATTTAAATCATTTAAAAAAATATATATTATTTTTTTAAAATTTTTATAAATGAAAAATATTTTAAATAATTTTTCAAAAATATTTTTAAAAAATTTTCTTTGGATGTAAAAAATTTAACAAATAAAAATTAATTTCAAAGAATGCAAAAAAATTTAAGAATAAAATTAATAATATTTTTTTAATAAAAAAAATTTAAAAAAATTAAAAAAAAATAATTATTTTAAAAAAATTAAAAATTATTTTTTAATTAAAAATTTTGAATTATTTTTTAAAAGACTTACCAAAAATAAATAAATTTAATTTTTTTTTTTTTAATTTTTTCTATTAGGGGTGATGGTTCTCCAATCCAAACAGAAGTATCTCCGCCAACGCAAAGTCCCATCTGGAATGCAACTCTAACATTCACGGGCGTCAGCGAAGACAATCTCATGGATCGCTTTGTCGAAATCCAACTTTGGGACTTTTTACCGCAAATGGAGCACGTCTTTCTCGGCGAAGCGAATGTCGACATCTCCAAGGCTTTCCTCTCGGACAACGCTTCATGGTATCGTCTCGAGGATCCCAAAGGTCTCCGCGGCGCCTGCATGGCAAAAAGCGCTAATGCCAGCCCACGTGGTTCTCTCGCAAATGCCGACGTTGGTCGCTTAATTCGTCGCTCCGACTTTGGAATCCAACGTTCAATTTCTGACGACGTTGATTCCATTGGCGACGCCACATCTTTGCTGCATCCCGACACTGCGTGGTTTGGCGGTTCACGTCGCGGCTCTTCGCAATCCGAGCAACTCGAAGTCGAAGTTTACCAACTGAACAAGGACTTTTCCCGATCACTTCCGGGTTCGCGACGTTCCTCCTTCCAAAATGCGGAAGATGGCGCTCGAAGCGGCGAAGCAACGCCCCCTGTTAGTTACGTGCCAAGTCGAAGACGCAGCTCGATTGCCATCCGGAACAAGGATCCCGATGAAATTTTGCGTTCTTTGAAACGAGAGCTGGGACGAACGATGAGTTTGGAGAAACCCGAGAAGAAATTGACGTCACGAAGTAAGTTTTAGCGGACAATCCGTTCTCGAAAAAAAAACTCTCCTCGCACATTTTTCTTGCAAAAATCACTGAAAAAAGCTCTTTCATCTGCAACACTCTCTTATTTATTATCTTCTTCCTTCACAGTGTGGGACTCGTATGATAACCACAATTATTGAATGAATGTACAAAAAAAAAGCGAAAATCTCACAAAAAAACCACACAAAATTTCTCACATTTTACTTTTACATTTCAATAAGAATTTCAGCAAAAAATACTCATTCAAAAAATTTCTTTGACAAAAAAACGAATGAATGAATGTTGTTTTCACTTCACACACAAAATAAAACTTTTCACACCTTTGCGGTAAGGAACACAGAGTAAAAATTTCTTACAACTCAATTTTTTTTTTTTAGTTTTTAATTTTTGATTGTTTTTAGTCGTAATTGGAGTTAAATATTTTTACAAAAAAAAAAAAAATTAATAATTTTTTATAGAATTTTTAGCTTTTATTACATTTTTGAACACTAATGTTGAATGAAAGTCTTGAGAATACGTGTGTAATTTTTATACATTAAAAATAGCATTAGCGTATTATTTTTTTTTAGAAATTAATTTTTTTGTTTGAATAAGGGATTTTGGTAAAAAAAATTAAATTTTTAAAAAACTGACTTGAAAAATTAAATCTTTAAATTTTTAAATAATTTTAAAAATTAATTTTTAATAATTAATTAATTTATTTTTAATTGATTTAATTAAATTAAAATTAATAATTATTTTTTTTTTCATTTTTACAATTTTTTTTACTTTCCTCAAAAAATTAATTAAAATAAATTATTAATTTAAATTTAAATTAAATTGTTATAATTTTTAATTCTTATCGAAATCTAGCTTTTATAATTGTTTTTTTAAATTATAAAAAAAATAATTAATTTTTAATAATTAATTAATTTAATTATTTTTTTATTATTTTTAATATTTTAGATTTTTAGATTAAATATTATTTTTTATGTAAGAATGTATTTTAAAAAATAAAACTTCTTGTAGAATTTCATTTTTAAAATTTGAAATCTAAGGAAATTAAGAAAGCGAAAAAAATCAACCTACATAAATATAATTTAATTTAATATTATGTAAAATTTTTATTTATTAGTTTAATAAATTTAATTAATTAATTTTTTTTTATTTTTAAATTAAGTTAAATTAAATTATTAAAATATTTTTTAATTTTTTAATATTTTATTATTTTTTATTTTTAATTATTTTATATTAAAAAAAAATTTTTAAATTTGATAAATATATATTAATTTCTATTTTAATTAACTTATTCATATATAATTTTAAATTTTGCTAATTAAAATTTTTTAAATTAAAATTTTAATTTTTTTAAATTAATTTTTTAATTTTTGCTTATTTTTTTCTCCTTAAAATTTAAAAAGAAAAACCTTTGTTAATAAAAATTATTAAAATTTTAAGTAAAATTAAAGAGCATTTCGACTCATAATCAAAAATTTTATTGAAAAATACCTTCAAAAGTACCTTAAAGTCGTTTTTTCGTAAAATAGAAAAATTTTTAATCAAAATTGACAACAACAGATCAACTTTTTACCAAAATCCCTTTTTTTAAAACAAATTCACGCATCAAACCACAGCACATTCCCCGAAATTTTGCTCTATATGGCAATGCACCAAGAATGTCAAGCACTAATCCCATTTTATGAACATGAAATTCGTCGTAATTTAATTTAGAAAAGTAAATTTTAGTCGAAAATATATTTTTTTTTAATTTCAAAAGTTGTGTAAAATATCTCCTGCCTATTTTTTCCCGCATAACACACACAACCGACAACGACGACGACGAATCCCTCTAGTTTTCTATTTTTTCACGTTAATTAACACAAAAATTACCTTCTCTGCTTTTCCTGCATGTTACTCGTAGTTACTTAGGCTTTCACGTAGTTTGTAGTTGAAAAATATAATAATATAAAATTTAATGGAGTTCCTGCTAGTTGAGTTTAACTTTATTATTATAATGATTATGGTTACATAGAACCGGAGTTACTTATTGAATTGCCTCCTTTTCCTCCGCTTGGCATGACGAGATCTGACTTTTCAGATGTCAAAATGCCAAAAATTCGATTTTTATTAATTTTTTCGCTTTTTTCCCGCTTTAGGAGCGAGTCAAATTCGGAAGGAAAGCGTTTCAAACATTCCCGAGTTGCCGTTGAACCAAAATCTCTCGCATTCCACGAACGTAATTTCGACTTCAGCAGCGTCGCAGGATCACGACGAGATGCGTTACGTCTCGAATCAGTCGGGCAACAAGCGAATGCATCTCGGCAGCAGTAATCCGAACATCAATCACACGTCAGTCAATCAAGAATCGACGCCCATCGCCTCAAACACGAGTAAAACGCCGACTCTTGGCAGGAAATACAGCAAAAGGCACAGTACTGTTGCTTCAATGATGAGTGGTTTCTCGGGCGGCGGCGGCTCAACATCAATTTCGCCAATTGTCGTTGCGACAACCACAAGTAACAGCACGACAATCCCCATAAATGAGAAACAGGTGAAATTGGGACCGGGTCAGGTGCAGCCAAAGGGATATCGGTTGTCGTCGATGCGATATGGCGAGCTAAAACTCGGTTTCATCATGAATAAGGGGATGTTTGAAGTTGAAGTAAGTCTGAAAATTGCGATTTTTGGGGATTTTTAATGAAAATTTTTGCGTTTTAGGTCATTCAAGCGAGAAATATTGTGCCGCCAACATCAGATCCGCCAGATACTTACGTGAAATGTTATGTGAAAGACGGCGAGAGGCTGAGACACAAGAAGAAAACTCGAGTTGTGAGGAATTCGTATGAGCCGATCTATAAACAGACGTTGAAATATTCCGTAAGTTGCCAGTTTTTGTCTTCGAAAGTGTTAAAAGTTCGAAAATATTTCTGAATTTCGAAATTTATTCGAAAATCTTTTCAAATTTTCGAAATTTATTCGAAATCCTTCTCAAATTTTCGAAATTTGTTCGAAACTTCCTCAAATTTTCGAAATTTGTTCGAAAAGCTTCTCATATTTTCAAAATTTGTTCGAAAACTTTCTCAAATTTTCGAAATTTGTTCGAAACTTTCTCAAATTTTCGAAATTTGTTAGCAAAGCTTTTGATATTTTTAAAATTTGTTCGAAAACTTTCTCAAATTTTCGAAATTTGTTAGCAAAGCTTCTCATATTTTCAAAATTTGTTCGAAAACTTTCTCAAATTTTCGAAATTTGTTAGCAAAGCTTCTCATATTTTCGAAATTTGTTCGAAACTTCCTCAAATTTTCGAAATTTGTTAGCAAAGCTTCTCATATTTTCAAAATTTGTTCGAAAACTTCCTCAAATTTTCGAAATTTGTTAGCAAAGCTTCTCATATTTTCAAAATTTGTTCGAAAACTTCCTCAAATTTTCAAAATTTGTTAGCAAAGCTTCTCAAATTTTCAAAATTTGTTCGAAAACTACTTCAAATTTTTGAAATTTGTTAGCAAAGCTTCTCATATTTTCAAAATTTGTTCGAAAACTTTCTCAAATTTTCGAAATTTGTTCGAAGACTTCCTCAAATTTTCGAAATTTGTTCGAAAACTTCCTCAAATTTTCGAAATTTGTTAGCAAAGCTTCTCATATTTTCAAAATTTGTTCGAAAACTTCCTCAAATTTTCGAAATTTGTTAGCAAAGCTTCTCATATTTTCAAAATTTGTTCTAAAACTTTCCCAAATTTTCGAAATTTGTTCGAAAACTTCCTCAAATTTTCGAAATTTGTTCGAAAATCTTCTCATGGTTTCGAAAATAGTTCGAAGACATCCTCAAATTTTCGAAATTTGTTAGCAAAGCTTCTCATATTTTCGAAATTTGTTAGCAAAGCTTCTCATATTTTCAAAATTTGTTCGAAATTAGTTCGAAAACTTCCTCAAATTTTCGAAATTTGTTAGCAAAGCTTCTTATATTTTCAAAATTTGGTCGAAAACCTTTTTTAAAATTTTCGAAATTCATTAAAAAACAACAAATTTCTTCTCAAACAGGGCGCCGACATCTTTGGTCGTTCCATCGTCATCATGGTATGGCAACGCGGCACAGGTTTCGAACACAATCAAGGACTTGGCGGCGCCGAAATGTACTTCGACACGATCAAATTGCAAACCTACACGGGCGGTTGGTATCCCCTCTTTCCCATGCACTCGTTGGGCTCCGACTCAAATGACTCTCCATGACCACTGGATAACGCTACTCGCTTAATGCTGATTTTATCGCCAAGCAGCACGTTCGCGATGATGATGATGATGTTGATGACGATCTTAATGGTAGTGAAGCACAAAATTACTCCCACACACATCACACGGTTACCAATTAACAATCAAGCACAATAATTTTACTAGAGATTAAGCTTCGTTGGAAAAAATAATTACATGAAAGGCACTAATAACCCTTTTCCGTCGTCGTAGATTGTAGTTGAACAAAAAAAATATCAGTAGTGATCTTTGATGAAGAAAAAAAAATGAAAATTAGCTTTAAAAATGAGTAACTTAAAATAATTGTATTCATTTGGAAACGAAAAGATGAGAAAATGAAAGAATTTATTAGTTTATTAATGAAAAAAAGTAAAAAAAAAATATTGGGAAAATATGCGTTTACTAAAGATATACAAAATATTAAAAAAAATTAGGATTAACGATAATTTTATCAATAAATGTTGTCCCTCCCCCTCCCCTAATTTCCCCCTCGTAAAATCTATTCTTACTACAAAAAATACTAAATGGTTGTGAAATCATCCCCCCTTCAAGTTCAAGTCTTTTATGCGCGAGAAAGAGAAAATTTGACGCTTTTACGGCCTATAAAGCTTACATTAGAAGCCTTGGCTTGGTTTCTTACACAAAAAAACTACTCCTTGCTCTCAAAAGAAGGTTTCTAAGCTTAAAAAATGCTCTCAGTAAAATGCAGTTAATTAAATATCTTACGAGGTTGATCTTAAAATGTTTCACTAAACTCAGCAAGATTCATAAAAAATAAAATAAAAAAATAATAAAAATGAAGAAAGATGTTATCAACGGCCTATTATATCTAAAAAAAAAAAATCATAAATAAAAAAAAATATTTTCAAAAAAAATAATTGATGTGAGAACTTTCTTCTTTGCACATAAAAAATACTTAAAAAAATAATATAAAATATATAAATAGAAGAAAACTTAAAAATATATCACCCGTTGTCAGTTAAATATAAAAATATAGTATATCAAATTATATTAAAGATATAGATATATATTTATTATCGAAGAAGAATTGATAAATATAAATGAAACATATTAACAAGACAATCTTAAATGTTAGCCAAAAAGATATTGATTAAAGAAAAAGTTGCAAATTTATACTGTTCTATAAACATTAAACATATTCTTCCTAATAAATATTAATACTTGACTATAATTAAAATTTTTATTTAAAATAATAACTTCCATTCTTATAACTTTTTTTATTTTAATTTTTAAAATATTTTTATTTTTTTTATTAAAGCAAAAAAAGGCCTAATCTTGATAAAAACTAAAAATATATATATATTGAAAAAAAATTGTTGAATGTTTAGATCCTAACATATATAATATATATTACATACTATAATATATTTATTAATTAAAAATATTAAACTAATTTTTTTTTATTTTTTAAAATTGAATTTAAATAAAAATCAGACAATCCATGCTAAAAAAATAACTAAATCTAATATAAATTATTGTTATACTTCCTTAAAATTCTTATTATTAATTATTATTAAATGGCTAATTATAATAATATGATAAAAAAAGAACGAAAATACAACATATATATAATTGTTGCGTAGTTGATTGTATTTTATGTGAATGTTAAAAAATATTTTTATTTTTTTTTAACTTTTAAATTAACATTTTAATAATAATATTTCATTAAAATATAATTTATATAAATTATACTATTTATATAATATATATTATAATAATTATTAAAATTATTTATTTTTTTATTTTAAATATTTAAAATTAAAAAAAAATATTATTTAAATAATTTAAACCTTTTAATCAAAAAAAATTAACTTTTATAAACACAAAAAAAAACTTAAAGGCAGCAAAATCTTTATTACACAAGAAAAATATATATAATAAACATAAATATAAAAAAATATTATTTTTGTAAAGATTTCTTCCAAAATAATGAGAGAAAATCTATCAACGCGTTAAAATTTCTAAATATTTAAAGAAAAAGTATAAAAGTTATTCATTAGCAAAAAATGAATAAAAAAACAGCAAAAACTTCAACTTAAAAAATGACAAATAAACGAAAATTTAATTAATGTTGTATTGTCTCTATACAAAAAATGTATAAAAAGTACATATTTATGATTGTTCTGATAAAAAAAAATATTTACAAAAAAAAATCACACAAGGAAATTCTTAATCGAACTCTTTTATACATTACACGAACACTAACATAACAAACACTGAATAACTAACGAATAATTTAATTTCTTTAATTAATTTTCAAAAAATATATCTTCCTCATATCTGAAAAAAAATCATTTCTCAAATAAATTGGGGATCAAAAATTAAAATAAAAAAATATTGATGAATTTATTTAGAAAGGTAAGAATTTTTGTGAGACAAAATTATAAAAAAAAATAAAATTAAGATTTGTAATTGGTGAAAAAAAAGTAAAATAAAATTAATTGAGTTATAAGTTAAAAAGTGTTAAAAGTAATTAATTAAAATATCAAAAAAAAAAGTTAGAAAACTTTAAAAAAAATATTATTGAATAAAAAGTGAAGAAAAGAGAATTGATTGTAAAAACAACAAATTAGAGAAAAGAGACAAGGAAAAATAAAAATATATTTATTCAAGAAATATTTTTGTGTGTTTTTTTCTAATTAATTAATTTTTACTATTTTATTTTTTTTACTCTGAAAGAAGCTAATTTTTAATGTTTTTTTGAATTTTTTTATTTATTAAAAAAATAAATAAATATTTAATTTAAATTTAATTGAATTCAAATTAATTAATTTTTAATAAATTTCTGCACTTTTAAGTGACTTTCATTTTTTAAAAAGAGAAAAGAAAGTTGTTAAAGTTGTTTTAATTCAAAAATATTTTATATACATATTGATGACTCATTTGCCTGTTTCGCTGTCATAGTTTCTGTTCTGTACGCGAGCTCGTGTTATTTTGTCACTTTTCCATCAGCTGAAACAACTTCGACAATCTCCGCGACAAATTTTTCCTTGCAATGCGACGAAAAAAGAGCAACAACTGTATCTAAAACGCATTTCGCTCGTGTCAAATCCGTCGCTGTGCACTCAATGAAGACATTTTTCGTGTTCAGCGTGATTTTTGAATGATCTCCGTTGATAATTGGAGGCAACGAGAGCACAATTCCGTTTGCGTCGTAAATTACGGGATACACGGGCGAATCTTTGATGATGGGTAAGTAAGCTTTCAACTGTGCATGTGTGCTATACAGCTCCATTAACTCAGCTGCGGTGAATTCTTTCTCTTGATTCAAGGGTTTGAACTTTATTTCCGCCGGAGGTTTCGCGTCATAGACAAAAGGACCTTTAATTGTGTCAAGATCATGCGTTCCAATTGCTACCAAAGCCCGTTTTCGACAAATATTTTGATGTAACTTGTCTTGCAAGTCGATAAAGCGCTCGTACGGTTCCTTCGTGAAGGTAATATCGCGTAAAATTGCCGCAACCACAAAGGGACGAATTTGCGATGAGGCTTCTTTGACTGTGAGTTTTTCATTTTTTCCATTTTTCGCAGGAATCGCTTTGAAAGTTGGCGGTTGTTCTTTTCCTTGAAACACGAGCAAGGCAGATGCGAGTCCCTCTAAGCTCAGAAGATCCGAACGATTTGCAGGCAGCTCAATTCTGTAAATGACTTTCAAAGCAGCTGAATCGCCTTGTTTCTTGCTCAACACTCCGACGTCACATCATCCAACTCGATGCCAAAGTCAAAGCAGAACAGAAGCTGGAAATTGAAGAAAAATTGCGTCCATGGAGATAAGATGCCGAGTGCCTTGAAGAGCTCATCTCGTTTCACGCCAATAACCGGCACTTTTTTTCACTCAAGTCGCGTCTCTTTGCTCTTTAAAAAACGGGAAAAATGGGAAAATTGATGAAAATTCGATGATTGTTATTAGACAGGCGTTAGTGCACAACAGGAGGCGCTACTCTCGACCGGAAGTGCACCGATTTTTCATTTCCGGCACCGATTTTTTCCATTTCCGGCACCGATTTTTTCCATTTCCGGCACCGATTTTTCCCCATGAGACGAATGTAATTGATAAGGACGGCAGCGCCATCTGGTCTCATTTATCAATTTCAGTCGTCTCAAAATTAGTTCCAATTTATGCCGCACATTCAGAAAGGCGCCCTGAAAAAAACTGAATTAGCGTGAAGCATATGGCAATTTCTTGTTTCTTGTCTCTGATTGGCTAAAATTCTCCATAGCTCAACCAATCATCGCCCTTCCTACAACTGTCATTCTCGCCGCTCGAAGTCTCAATAACGGCATTGAATTTCAACACAAAAAATTTATTTCCGCAAATTTTCCCTTTTAACTCTTCGGAAACGCAGTAAATGCCCCCTCAAAATCATCTCGCGCCAAAGTTGGAGTTGTGAGACGTGTTAATCGTGTGTTTCAGCGATTATTTGCGCGAAAAAAAGCCAAAAACTGCGACATGAGTAAGGATCCCGTGCCGTCATGTTTGCTCTGTGCAACACAGGAGAACTATTGTTTCAATTCGCCAGCGGACGTTTTTGCGTTGCTCGAGGTGCGGAAACGCAAGAAACTCGTACGACGCTGGCTCTCGAACCTGATATTTCTGCAACGCGTAAAATGGCGTCCGGATAGCCCGATTTTCATCTGCGAAGTGCATTACGCGAAAGACGACTTGGATCGCGTCGTACGTGAGAACGGCAAAACGGAAGTAAAGTTGGCGAGCGAGCAAGCGTTGCCCTGTTATCTCAAATTGGAGGATCGCGCGTTAAATAATCGCATCAAGAGCTTCCTGTTTCTCGTCGAGGAGCACGAAAAGTGTCTAAATATGGGAAATAAGTGGCTAGCGAAAGTTTTCAAGGACAAACGGTTCGCTTTGCTGCTCGGAAATCTCGTCAAAATCGAAATTTCGGAAAATTTGGAAGCAACAATCACCGAAAATGGCGAAATTATCGCCTTGGAAGACGCCATAAAAGCTGGTTTTGTCGAAAACAATCGTCGCATCATGTTTTGGTCACGTTTGCGTGGAATGATGAAGCACTACGAGGAAAAATACGCATCGCAACAAGTTGTTGTTGTCGTGCCTGAACAAATTATCACCAAACCTGGCAAAGTAGGGCGTCCCCGGAAGTTCCCCAAGGTCGAAATCCCCAAAATTGTCGAGAAAAAACCCCTCAAGGTCATCGTTCCCGCTGTAAATGCCCCGGAAGAGGAAGAAATTTCAACCACAACTTCAGATTCGGACTCCAGCAGTGTCGAAAACGCAACACCAACCTTCAAAATATTCAAAAGTATCCCCCAAGAGGACTTGCCTGTGCCGAAAATCGTTCAAGCCACAATTTTACCGAAGAATTTCGAGCGTCCCGTGAAACGAAGAATATCGGAGAACATAACTTCCTTCACAAAAATGTACAAAATGGAAGCCACAGGTCCAAAGGAGCTCAAAACGACCCTTTCTGACCCCAAAGATGACATCGTAACAGACATCCTGCCTCTTATCCCGTCGATGATCCGCAATTGTCTTCCCACATGGCACGTAATTAGTCGAAATGACGCCGTTTGTACACTCAAAATTGTGATTGTGCACGCTCCGGATGGCACAAAGAGACCTTATATCGTGAAAGCGGTAAAAGTCGATCAAAATCTCGTCGTTACCGGGTACTTGAATGGCCAAAAAATACAAAATGACGACATTAACCGGCACGAAAAGCAACTTTCGCAACAGGAACTCATCGAATTTATGCAAAATATTGACGATATTCCCTTCGAATTGCCGAAAAGTGTTGAAATTCACGAAAAAATCGTGAAAAATGACCCGGATCAACTGTCGTTCGGAGCTTTGGCGGAGAATTTGAACGCTTTTTCGGGAAATAATTGGAAACCGACGTGCATTGACAACGAAATGATCCTCATTTACAAAATCGATTTCTCGGATGTGCCTAAATTCAAGCGATACATTACCATAGATCGCGATTTGACCGTAACTATCTTCAATAATGGTCAAAATCGGCAGCCAGGAGAGCTGCTTGAAGGTTCCTTTCAAATGTATCCCTTGACAATGCCGAAAATCCATCGAATTCTGTCAACTTTGGATGAAACGGTCTTCGATAAGATTCTGCGACCCTCGAAATATCGCGAAAAATCGTTCGAGGAGAACATTCGCACCGAAGAGGATCATCGTGTGATGGAAGGAACCGTGAAAAGACACAAATGTACGCTTTGTGTGTACGAAAGTGACACTTTGAACTACGTCAAGCAACATTACGAGATCAAACATACGCCGCCAGATCGCAAATGTCCCGAATGCGATAAGGAAATGAACGCGACGCAGCTCAAAATTCACGCGAGATTCCACATTAAGAAGGTAAATTCACAAAAAATCCCTGAAAAATATTTTTTTTAAACAAAAATTCAATTTTTTTTATTAAAAAATATTTTTTTTAACAAAAATTCAATTTTTTTTAATAAAATTTTTTTATTTAATTTTTTAATTTATTTATTTTTATTTTTTTTTTTTTTTTTTTTTTTTTTTTTTTTTTTTTTTTTTTTTTTAATTTAGTTTTTTTTTATTTTTTTTTTATTTTATTTTATTTATTTTTATTTTTTTTTATTTATTTTTATTTATTTTTTTTTTATTATTTTTTATTATTTATTTTTATTTATTTTTTTTTATTTTATTTTTCAATTTTTTTATTTTAATTTTTTATTTTTAATTTAATTTTTTTTTTAACAAAAAATTATTTTTTTCAACAAAAATTCAATTTTTTTACCAAAAATTCAATTTTAGGTCAAATGCTCCATCTGCAACAAGGGCTTCGCCGACAGTCGTGACCTCAAGAAACACATCAATGTGCACAACAAGCCCACCGATCGCTTCCGTTTCCGCCAAAATGCCCTCAAGCCACACAATCAACAGCATTCCGACTCCGATGACAGTCTCTTGAAGCACGAGCCGTGCATGAAACTCGAAGACACCGATTCCGGACGACACTCGATGAGCGATGAGGATATTTTAAAGGCACCAATTCGCATGGATTCCGATGACGAGGGCGTTTTAATCATCAATGAGGCTTAAAAAATGATTTTTTTTTTCGTTGCCAGAAAAATTAGTTGTTAACTACTGAAAAATATTACATTTAATAAAAGTTATGTTTAAGTTTTTTAATTCATTAAATTTTTTGTTTTGTTTTAAAATCCCGACGAATTTCCATTGAATTTTATTATAAAAGTAATAAATTGGCATCAGATGGTGTGCTTTAATATTTTTGCTCAATATTGCATAAAATGTACATAAAAAAATATTTTTTGTATAAAAATCGCTTCATTTTGGGCTTCACTCATGGAGAAGAAGAGGAAATGTACAATATGATGTAACGTGCAGTTTAGGTGCAGTCGGCGATGCGATTAAATTTGATTTAACTAAAGTTGGTCCTGTGTGTTGGAAATGTAGAAAAAATTCAAAGCAGATTGGGTTAAAGTTGTGGTTGAACGACAAATTTTGTCGTATTTTTATTTTATTTTAATCTTTTCAATTTTATTTTTTTTTTCAAAAAATATAAATAAAAATAAATAATATTTATAAATATAAATCAAAATTTAAAAATTTCTAATAAAAAAAAATTAATTAAATTAAAATAAATAAAAATCATAAAAATAAAAATTTATCTTTTTTTTTATTTTAATTTAATTTTTTAAAGATTTCACTATATTTTTATTTTTTTTACAATTTTTATTTTATTTTTTAAGAAAAACCAAAAAAAAAAATATAAACTTTACCATTTAAGTATTATTTTTTTATTTATTATTTTATTTCTATTAATTTATTTATTTTTTGTTTAAAAAATTTCATTAGTGTTGATTTTTTAGATAATTTTAAGTCTATTTTAACATTTTTTAGATTTTAATTTTTTTAATAATTTTTTTTAAATAATATTCTTAACAATTCACAAAATCAATTTTTTTTCAATTTTATTTTTAATTTTTTTCATATAGGTAATTATATTCTACTTTAACAAATTTTACTAATCAATTTTAAAAATTTGAATTTAATTTAATTTTTTATTTATCAACTAAATTTTCTTAAATTTTTTTCTTTCCAAAAAAAAAATTAAAATAATGAAACTAGAATTCAACAAAGAATAAATAAATTTAAATTTGTTTTTTCAATTAATATAATTAAATTATTTTTTAAAAAATTAAACTAAATTTATTTTTTTTTTGTTGTATTTTGTATATTTTTTTTTATTTTATTTTATTTCATTTATTTTTTTTTTTTGAAAGAGAAAATCATTGAAAATTAAGATTATTGTTAAAATTAATTAAATTAAACAAAAATTTTAATTAATTTATTTAATTTTTTATTTAAATAAAAAATTTAATTTTTGAATTTATTTTAATTTTAATTTAAATTAATTAATTTATTTCTTTTATTTAAAATTTTTAAATTTAATTTTCAAATCAAATAGGTTTAAATTATTATTAAAACTCTTAATTTTTATTTGACTTTTTTTACATAATTTTTTTTTCACTGACAGACTTAAAACAAGAAAAGTCCTATTAAAAGTTCGAAGCTCGTTGAAAAATTTTTTTACACTTTCATATGTTTCTCATTGTTTAGATAGAACACATTTATCAAAACAACTGTGACAAGTTCGCTAAGCAAGATGCATGAAAGCAAGTGCAAAAACTGCCCCGGAAATTGAACCATTTTTCATGAAAAATCTCGGCCAAATTCATTATTTTTTCTTATTTCACGCCCGAAATCCCTTTGAGACTGAAAGAATTTCATAAAAAGTTTAATAAAAAATTTAATTTAAAATTTCAACGGAAAATTCGTTGTTTCCATTCACTTTTTTGCTGTTCTAATGAAACATTATTAGTCGTACGTGCGTCAATATTTTTGTTTTTTTTTGCAAAGTGTGACTTTAATTAGTAAATATTTACTTTTTTCTGTTTTTTTCTTGTCTTGTCAACAAGTGTTGTTAGTAAAATTGTCCCAATTGTTGTCGCGAGAAACAGATCATGAGGATATATTTTAGCATCAAATTAACGCAAATGCTCTAAATAGCAGCAAAATTGAGCTATCATGTTGTTTTAACAGTTAAACGTGCAACGAGGGTGTCGATTTTTACACTTTTTTAATACTTTTCGTACAAAAATTAACGAAATTTGTCATTTTCAGGGCATCCTAGCTCACAACGACATTGATACAGGATCCGTACTTGAACTTGAGTCTTATATTGTTGACATCCGACGCGAAAATTCTCAGTTTTTATTGTTCTTCTGATCGATCAACTTCAGTTGTGGCCTTTTAATTGTACCAAAAATACATTATGAGTGCCCGAAAAGCAGCAAATAGCAAGGAAAAGGGCTCTTACAGCATTCATGGTGTCTCAAATTCACAATTTTCGATAAACACAAGCGGATATGGGTCGAGCGATTTCATTTGTGAGTCTTTTTTGCCTTGATTTTGACGGTTTTTGACCTTTTTCTGCTTTTAGTGACACGAAAGGAGTCCGTAATAGACACTGCGAAGAAGATCAATCCATGGTTTAAGCAGAAATTGAAGAAAATCTTCCGAAAAAAGACAATTACGAAGCGACTTCCGATCCTGCAATGGCTTCCAAAGTACAATTCTGATGATTTTATCGGGGATTTGATCGCTGGAATGACTGTGTAAGTTAAAAATCATCAATTTTCGATCAAATTTTTGTAAATTTTTAATTTTTCAGAGGACTTACTGTCATTCCGCAAGCTCTCGCGTACGCCGGCATCGCTGGATTGCCTCCGCAAGCAGGTCTCTATGGCTCGTTCGTCGGATGTTTGCTTTATATCTTCATCGGAAGTTGTCGTTGTGTCAATATCGGACCCTCAAGTACGTCATCCTTCCTCACGGGTCAAGTAGCGGGCGGAAATTGGCCTCGAGCAATAGTTTGCGGCGTCATTTCGGGCTTTATTGAACTTTTAATGGGCATTTTTGGGCTTGGGTTCGTCATAGATTTCGTCTCCGGGCCAGTTTTGTCGGGATTTTCGAGTGCTGTGGCTATTATGATCTTCACGGGACAAATAAAATCCTTTTTGGGCATCCATGCAAAGGGATTTACGTTCATCCAGGTGTGGAAAACGATCTTGGCGGACATTCACAACACACGCGTCGGCGATACAGTGATGGGCGTTTGTTGCATGACGACTTTGTTGCTCATGAGACAACTGCCGAACGTGAAATTGGGCCCGAAAGATGACGATCACAAGAAAAAATGGCAAAAAGTCGTCAATAAAACACTTTGGATCATCGGGACAGCGAGAAATTTCATCGTAGTTGTCACAGCGACGATCGTTTCTTACAATTTAATCGAAAGCGGCGAAGGTCATTGGCTGAAAACAATCGGAGAAGTCCCGCCAGGCATCCCAGAATTCAAAATTCCGAAATTTTATAGCGAAGATGTCGTCAACGCCACAGGATTTGTCGTCGAAAAGGGAGAAACGTTCTGGGAGATGATCAGTTACATGAATATTGGACTTCTTGCGGTGCCTTTGATCGCCCTGATTGAGACGATGTCGATTAATAAGTCAGCTGCCAACGGAAAATCGCTCGATCCAACGCAAGAATTGATCGCCATCGGCTCGGGACAGTTGGTGAACAGCTTGGTAGGAGCTTATCCGGGAAATGCGTCGTTTTCGAGAGGTGCGATTAATAAAGCGTCGGGCGCAAGAACCCCCTTGGGATGTTTGTATTCGGGAGTTTTGGTTATTATTGCACTTTTGTACATGACGCCGTATTTCCAGTACATTCCGGATGCTGCATTGGCTGCGGTGAGTATTTTTTTGATCACGTGACTTGAACTTGGGGATGAAATTTTGTTAAAAAGATACAATTTGAACAAAAAGTTTTAAATTTTTAAAAATTTAAAGAAAATATTGTGAAAATTTTCAAATTTTTAGATATTAATTTTAATTTTTTTTCACAAATTTTTTAATAAATTAGAAAAATTCGATCAATTAGGAAAAAAAATGTGAAAAAACATAAATTTTCAAAAATAAATGATAAACTTTGATAAGAGTTTTTAACGAAAAATTTTTGATGCAAAAAAAAATCAAAAGAAAAATATGAGAAAATCGTTTGAGTTTTGATAAAAATTCTTAAAAAATTTAAAATAATTTAAAAAATTATTTTTTTTTTAAATTTGGTCATAATTTTTAAAAATTGATGAAAAAATTATTTTTTTAAATTTTTAAAAATTGATGAAAAAATTATTTTTTTAAATTTTTAAAAATTGTTAAAAATATTATTTTTTTAAAAATTGATAAAAATATATTTTTTTAATTTTTCGAAAATTTTTAATAAATGAAAATATTAAATTTTAAAAAAAAAAAAATTTAAAAAAATTGAAAACTTTAAAAATTTGTGAAAAAATATAAAATTCAACAGATTTGGATAAAAATGTGTCAAAAAATACAAATTTAGTTAAATAATTCTTCAAAATATGACAATTTTCTACAATTTTGGAGAAAATATTTGTCAAAAAATCGATTTTTCTTCAAAATTTCATCAAAAATTTCGTAATTTAGAAAAATTTTGTTCACAATTCTTATTTTTTTTTTTAAACTCATCTAAAAATTTTGAATTTCTTACCTTTTTCCGCAGGTAATCATGTCTTCCGTCATCTTCATGGTCGAATATGCTGTCGTCAAGCCACTCTGGAGAAGCAAAAGTAAGTCTCAATACCAAAAATCTCCCAAAAAACCTCAATTCTCACCTTTTTTCTCCCTCAGGAAGCGATTTAGTGCCCGGACTCACAACTTTCGTGTGTTGCCTTTGCTTTGGCATCCCCGTGGGAACCTTCATCGGCATCGCTGTCAACATTCTCTTCGTACTTTATCACGCAGCACGTCCCAAAATCCAAGTTGACAAACGCGTAACATCCGGTCTCCACACAAAATTCCTCTTTATCACGCCAGATCGCTGTTTGATGTTCCCGAGCGTCGAATACGTGCGAAATTTAATCAACAAAGAAGCGCTGCGAAATGCCACGCCAGTCGTCATTGATTGCACGCACATCTACGGCGCGGATTATACGGCGGCAATGGCGATCCAAATGCTGCTAAATGACTTTGCGTCGCGCCAACAACCGATTTTCTTCCTGAATTTGAAGCCAAGTGTCGCCGAAACGTTCGAAGAAGCGGAACTGGACTTCCATTTGTTTTACTCGTATCACTTGCTGGAACAGGCGATTGATGATTCGAAAGTGCTTGAGGTTTCTACGAAGTTGTAAAAGTTTTTTTAAAGGAATAAATTTTGTGTTTTTAGGTAAATTTGCATAAAAATACAAATTTTTCATGCATTTCCGGAGATAAAAGTGGTCGATTCTCGTTACTGACCAACATTGCGGGTGACCAAATGTCTCTTCGTTTGTAATTTTTGATGCAAGGAACGACTCAACTGTAAAATTGTGTGCTTTGAGCTTGAAAAATTTGCACATCAAGACGATTCACAGCAAAAATGCATCAAATTCCCTTCACTTGAGAGGATTTCTCGAACAAATTTGTCGTCATGACGCCTTAAATTGATGCTTCTTGACCCCTTGAGAGCAAAAATTATCATAATTCTCAATGAAACATTGAACTTTTTCCTCGTAACGACGCATTTTTCATCCAAAAGCGCGCCTAAAAATAGAAAAAATCCAGAATTATCGCATAAATTTATGGGACTAGACAAAATCAAGTACCGGAAAGATTAAAATTAACTCACAAAAGTTGGTTTTCCCGTCAAAAAAGTCCTTAAATCGTACATTCACGTGCTAAAAACTGCCTTTTTGTGTCTCGAAATGGAATTCTGTTATACATTTTCATGATTTCTCTCCAAAAATTTTCAACGTGAACGAGAATCTACACAAAATTTGAGCGAAAAATCCTTTTTGAGAGGGAAATTGTGGAAATTTATCCCC
Source organism: Culicoides brevitarsis (assembly GCF_036172545.1). NCBI lineage: Eukaryota > Metazoa > Arthropoda > Insecta > Diptera > Ceratopogonidae > Culicoides > Culicoides brevitarsis. Next base: position 33,713,425 of record NC_087086.1, on the reverse strand, counting down.
ACTCCGAGTGGTTTACATCGTATAACTTACACATTTGTGGCTGATTTTAGCAGAAACTCATTTAAAAGTTGGAGAAATTTCATCCCTACTACTTTTTCGTTCGAGTATGAAGTCCTGTGGAACTCATTTCTTTTGAGAATTTTTGCTCGTTTTGGTTTTTAGCAAATTTTAATCATGCAACGGTAAATAAAAAGCGACATTGGAAGCCAAATAGCTTGCATACTGTCAAATATTTGCGTAAGGTTTTGTAATAATGATTTTGCTGCTATCAGTTTTCGTCCAAAATTCGTCGGAATTCATTAAAATAATTATTATTGTTGATAACATTTGATATCAGCGAATGCTTATCTGTTTTTTTTAGTGATATCAAATAAGTGCACACCCATTTTGATGAGTTTTGGATGTTATTAAATGCGATGTGGTTGAAAGATTGATGAATTTCAGTAAGAGATTTAACTTTTGAGGTCCTAAATTTTTCTTTAAAAGGCTTTAATTCAACTCTTGAAGTCCTAATTTCAACTTTGAGGTCCTAATTTCAACTTTTTGCATCTGAAATTTAACTCTTGGGGTCTTAAATTTTCTCTTGAAGGCTTTAATTCAACTCTTGAGGTCAAAATTTCAACTCTTGGGGTCTTAAATTTATCTCTCAAGGTCTTAAATTTTCTCTTGAAGCCTTAAATTCAACTCTTGAAGTCCTAATTTCAACTCTTGGGGTCTTAAATTTATCTCTCAAGGTCCTAAATTTTCTCTTAAAGCCTTAAATTGAACTCTTGAAGTCCTAATTTTAACTCTTGGAGTCTTATTTTTTTCTCTCAATGACTCAAATTCAACTCTTGGGGTCCTAATTTCAACTATCGGGGTCTTAAATGTATCTCTCAAGGTCTCAAATTTCTCTCTCAAGATCTTAAATTCTCTCTTTGGGTCCTAAAACTCTCTCTCAAAGTCGCGAATCTCTCTCTCAAATTCTCAACTTCTCTCTTGAGGTCCTAAACTCAAAACTTTAAGACCCCATTAAACAAAAATAACTCATTTCGTATCAAAATTCATCAATTTTTTAACCACAGAGTACATTCCTTATCAAAATTCACAACTTTCATTGCATGGCTTCACCTAAAATGACATCAGTTAAAACTTGTTCAAGCCCAAAAGATGTTCAAATCACAAAAGGTACCATTTCATGCCTAAAAAACGAAGAAATTTAAAACTTTTTCTCTTGAAGAATTTAATTTTATATACCTTCGTCATTTTTCTAATGATGATCTCATCAAAAGATATTTTCGTAAATGCAAAAGCAATCGATCAAAATTTTCAAGTACTGAGCAACGACGATGGAACTCATATCGATATTGAATTCGCACTTGACATGCATTTGGACATCAAAGTGAATGGACAACATGTTACTTCAACGACTGAAATTCCAACGACTTCTACTACTTTTTATTCTACAACTCCAAGCTAAAATTTAACAGAAAAAAAAAAAACTATAAAATCACGTACTTTTTCCCCATATTTACCGGAAAATCAATAATTCTTGCCTTACTCCACATTCGGAATTCCATTTTCCTATTTTTTTTTCAGAAAATTTATGAATTTTCACTACTGACGTATGAAATATATAACACTATGAGGCATTTTTATCACATTTTTTTTCCTTCACATCCCATTCCATCACGTGCTTAACATCCAGGATGACTCGAGCAACCACAAAGAAATCTTTTTTTTTGCCATTATCGTGAATTACTGGCACGTACTTTCACGTGAAAGGCACATTTTCTGCATTTTACGTTGAAAAAAAGTACATTCTGACTCGAAAAATGTGAGCGGATGCATTTTTATTGTTCCAATTCGTGTGAGCAACGAACATATGTTTCGTCGTTTCATGTAAAAAGTTTTTTTTTTGTCTGTTTTTGACACAAGAAAAAAACTTTTGTGAAGGAAAATGCGAGAAAAAGAGTAAATCTGGACAAAGAAAGAAACTTTTTGTCTGAGATTATATCAATTTAATGGTTGTTTGTCCATTTTTCCCAACTTTGTCTTTGAAATGAGCTCGAAAATTCATAAAAAAATTTTTTTTAGATTAAAACTTATTTTTTTTTCTTCAAATTACTTCGAGTTTGCAGTAATTTAAATAAAATATCCGCACGGTGTGCGAAATAACGGAAGAAAAACAAAAAGAACGATAATTTTATGAGTCTAATGATGACGATATCATCAAACTACGAGTCCATTAAAGAAAATATTTGTCTAGTTTTTTTTTCTTTTTACTCGTTTAAATTCAAATAAAATGAAAAAAAAATTTTTTTTATAGTTTTCCTTTCGCAAAAAAATTCGACCTTGTCCTCGTCTTTGTAGTAAAATTTTATTCCCCACAAAATTTTCGGGTGTTTTGTTTATTTAATGATGGGCCTTTTTGTCGAAAAACGAAGCAATTTCACAGGAAACTTTTATTTGTTTTAAAATTTTATGCCGTTTTAATCCGTTTAGGACTCGTTTTTCGCTGGAAATTTGTCTAGACCGGAACCAAAGTATTTGCCTTTGACTTCCTTTTTAGGCACTCTTTAATTGGATTATGTCGAGATTTTGTTAAATTGTTCTTTTTATTGATTTTCTCTTACATTTTTTTTTATTGAACACGAAAAAATTGCATTATCGAAATTGTTTCTCTCAATTAGTGAAATGGATATTGTTTTATATTTTTGTGACAGATAAAAGTTTATCTTTCATAATTTTTTCAATGACAAACTTGTTTATGGAAGGAATTGCTTGAAAATGCATTGAAAACGTAATATTGACGCAATTCTGGGAAAAAGGAAGGACAGACAATGCCTTAAAGGCAGCTTTCATAAGGAATTAGGTAAGGTTTTGTTCTATTTATGGAAAAACTTTTATAAGATGCCACTCATTTTTTTTATTAAAGAAAATATTATTTTACAATATTCTTTCTTTTAAGATTATTGCAATTTTTACTGTTTACATTCTTTCGTTGTCCGTTTCATTTATTTGAAAATGAAAATTAAGTCCATAAATTTGTTACAAATATTAACGAATTTTAAGGAAAAGGAAATATTTTGATCAGAATGGTGACAAATTTCATAAAAATATTTTCTGAAATGCTTATAAATATTTTTTTTCTTTAGTTAATTTTGATTTTTTTTTTTCTTATTTTAATTTTTTATTAATAATTTTATTATTTTTAATTTATAAAATTTATAAAAATAATAATTGTATGGCAAATTCAATATAAATTTGGTAAAAATTAAAAATAATTAGAATGTTTAATTTAATAAAAATAATTTGAATTATTATTAATAATTTAATTCAACTATAAATAAAAATTTAAAAAAAATAAATATTGAAATTAATTAAATATTATTAAATAAATATTTTAAATATTATTTAAAATAATTAAAAAAATAAAATGTAAAGAAATTAAATTAAATTTTAAATTAATTTTTAAAAAAATTAATAAATAAAAATATTAAATTAAAAATTTAATTTTAAACAATTTTAATTAATAAAACTTGACGAAATACATTTTGAAAATCAATTTAAAAAAATCAAAGTGAAACATTTCACTCGAAATCCAATATTCCTTTTTCTTCGAATAAACTGAAACGGTGAAAATATTTTTCCGATACTAAATGCTTTTCTATGAAAATGTTGTTAAGAGTTTCGTATTAATTTTTTTTATTGCATAATAAAATGTAAACAAATTGCAATTTTGTTCCTTTACTATGAATTTACAATGAATTTTTACCTCTTATCAATTTCAAAATCAATTTATTTTTTTTAATTAAAAATATCTTGTTTTTTCTCGTAATTTCTCGTGAATATTTGTAACTTTATTTTATTTTTTCGAGAAACACTGAGAAAAATATTTCTCAAAATCATTACAAAGCGAACTTTTAGTTTCGATTGAATAAAAATTTAAAATATAATTTTTTTTTAATTCAAAAAAAAACTCTCAAATTACAAATACGTTAAAAAAATTTTTAAAGCAAGTTTTGAACGAATACGAAGCTCAAGGAAGGAAAATACATGATAACTCAATTAAAAGATCCATTAAAATGTATAGTTGAAAGTTTTAGCATTTTAATACTTTTCAAAGAATTTACAAGCTGCACTCCTTTTCATGTTAATTGCGCTCCGTTCGGATGGAGATGATGATAATGAACGATAAATAAGACAATAATTGGGTTAGAAATCTGCTTTAAAGATAATTACTATGCAACGAGTTTCAATGCTTTTGTTCAAAGAATATTTTTTAATGAAATTTTTTACCGAAGCTTTTAAAGTATTTCTTCAATAAAATTTAAATTTGACAAAATTTTCCGCTCCTTAAAATATCTTTTTTGCTAATAAAACTACGAACCTTCTCCGAAATCAATAACCCCGTAAAAACATCAAAACCGATAAAATTAAATTAAATTATTGTCTCGTGTGGCTCGTGTCTAATTAGCATTTGTGACTCAAAAACGTTTAAAACCCAAATCAATTAGTCTTGATCTCTTTAACATTTTCAACCTCGAGCTTTGTGATATTTTTAACCAACGTACTAATTGCTTCATTTTTCACGTGACTTCTTTTCAGGTGACGCAACTCATCAACTTGCAAAAAGATCAACGTATCGAAGTTAATTAATTTTCTACTCATTTTCATTCATAAATTAGATTTGACAACGTCAATGCAGTCTGGCGTTAAACTGATGCCGCTCGTTATGTAAAGTGACGCAAAAGGATTTGTTCACTATGAATTTATCGAGGATGTAAACGGTTGAAAGTTAATGAAGGTAAATTTGTAGGATTTCAAACTATTTTTAAACTTTTGTGCTTTAAAAAAAATTAATTAAAAAATTAACTCTTTTCAACAATTTCTATGCAATTACCATTTTTTTTTTCAAAGTTGAATATTCTAGAAATGAGAAAAAAAAACAAACTTTTCAAAGTCGTCTCAAGAGAATAACTTTTCAAATTCATCACTTTTGTTTGTTTTTTTTTTGTTTATTTATAGTAAGTTTTGATTCTTTTTCTGTATTGGAAGCAAAGATATTTTCTCTCGTTTTCGAAAAAAAAACTCGCATCCCAAGATAAAAGAATTAAACTTAAGACAACTTCTGTTCTCTCATTGTTTACTGTTGTTGTTATAAATTGAATTTTAAAGTTTCCTCCGCTTATTTAATGCAACTTCGTTTTAATGGAAAAAAAATTAAAAATAGCTCCTAAAGGGTTTCTATGTCTGTCTTTTAAAGAAATTTTAGATATTAATAAATTTAATGTATGAATGGTGTGTATTTGCCTCATTAAAGTCACAGTACGATTAACAGATTTTTAGATATATATTTTTTTTTATTTTTTAGGTAATATAGAATTTAATATCTCATAAGAAGATGATTCTTATTACAAATAGCATCACATTTGATGCACGAAAATTAATCAATCCAACTTGGTAGCTTATTAAATCAATAAAAATTATCTTGTCTCAAATTACATATCTCACTAAATTACAATTGTTGACATCACAAAGAGTCGAAACACAAGGGCTTACCAAAAAAGATTGCAATATTCATGAGTTTCATCGTCTTTTAGGTAACATCAAAGGATCAATTTTTATATATATATACCAATTAATCTTTTATCAGACTTAGTCAGAGGAAGAATTATTTCTTTTGAAATTATATGAAATGAGAAAAATAATTCTTGGTTTAATATAGTTTCATCAAATTTCAAATTTCCTGTCCAGCTACGAGATATTTCTGCATTCCGAAGAATCACATCACAAGTTTAGAAGGATATTAAAATTGTCTGATTCTGTGAACGTAATACTGAGTCTTTTATGGCAGACCATATTATCTAATATCAAATGTTTCCGGTTTATGTCATTATTTGCATTACAAAGATGTTGATCCAATTCTCCGAATCAGAATACAAATATTTTAAAGACTTCATTGTTTTCTTTGTGCTCTGTCACAAACGTTTTTCCAAAATATCAATAGACTCAAAAGCTTCGATATTTTGTTGAAAACCTAAAATTTTGTCAAAACTTTTTAATTGATTAATTTTTTAACTTAATTTTAAAAGAAAAATATGCCAAAATATCATAACTTACCTCTTTGACAACATAAAATGCGCTTTAGTCAATCTTACCGTAACACAAAATTTTTTATCGTTCCTTCCCGTTTCCGATTCATAGGCTAACACAAGCTTTATTTATGCAACAGCTTTAACTTGTTTTGCAACAATTTTTCATCTCACTCGTCTAACTTGCAACGTTTGCATTATGAATCAAGTGCAACTATTCCTCACACACGATGCGATATTAAAAATCTATTTATTTTATTTTTTGCTGTATTTTAACATTGAAGGGAAAATGTTGAGCTATGTGTTTATTCTATTTGGATTTTTTTTTTTCGTTTGAACAAGGGAGATAAGCGTAAAATAATCGAAGGAAAGTGAATTAGAGTGAGTTGAATTAATTTTGAAAAATTATAAAAAATTACCTTCAGTTTAAGAAGCTTTTTTACAGTTGAGTTATTTTTAGCTCTTTCAAAGAGAGATTTTCATTAAATTTTTTCCACATAAATTTTTCATTAATAAAAAATGAAAAATTTACAAACAACTCAATCAAAAATTCAGATTATAGCAAAATAATTAGTTTCCCTTGGTTTGTGCTTAATCGCCTTCAACATGCAACGTTGTTATTGTTCGTCGCCGACTTTTCATTCTTTCCTGGTTTCTCGAGCGGTAAACAACAATGGCTCGCTTGAGTGTCGTAAAAGAAACAATCAAATCCAGCAAAATCAAGTTGACGAAAATAATTGTCGACCAAAATTCCGGATTTTACGAGTCAACGCGGTATATTCTCATAGCGGCACAAGCATTTGCTGTCATGCCTTTGTGCGGATTGTTATCACGAAAAGTCGATGGGAAATTGGATGATTTGAAGTTTCGATGGGGTTCGGTGAATACAATTTACAGCGTTTGCTGCATCATTTCGATTGGAGTGATGTGCGGATTTTCCGCAGTTAGCACCGTTTTTCAAGGCGGATTGAAAATTGGAAAAATTTGTAAGAAATTTTCCTTTAAATTCTGTAAAAAAAAATAGAAATTATTGATTTTTTTTCTCTACTCACCTTTATAGCTCCATTAATTTTCTACTTGGTAAATTTCGTAATTCTGATTCAATTTTTTTTGCTCGCTAAAAAATGGCCCGCATTGATGTCTTATTGGAAGTCAATTGAAGATACGTTGCCCAAAAATCGGAATCGTCCTCGAATTTGTTACAGCATCCATTTTTTCAGCATTTTTATACTTTGTATCTCGTTCGTGGAGCATTCCATGTCGATTGTTAGTAACTTGGTGAATGTTATAGAATGCTATAACGGGCAACAGTCAATTACGGAATCCTTTTTTCGGTCTCACTTGGGCTTCATTTTCAACATTATCGAGTACAATTTTTATCTGGCGCTTTTTACGAAGTGGATGAACATCATTAGTACCTTTAATTGGAGCTTTATGGATTTGTTTATAATTATTATAGCGATTGGATTGTCAAATATGCTGCGACGGTTGAATGGATTTTTGTTGAGACAAGATGTTTTTGATAAAGGGGAAGCTTTTTGGGCGGAACAGAGGAAAAGTTATCGGAAAGTTTATGATTTGATTGCTGAAGTAGATGACAAAATATCGACTTTGACGTTGATATCGTTCTCGAATAATCTGTTTTTCATCTGTTTGCAACTTTTGAATAGTTTGCTGTAAGTTTTTTGAAAAAAAAAATTTTTAATTTAATTTAGTTTGATTTAATTTTAATTTAGTTTAAAATAATGGATTAATTTTTAATTTAAAAAATTAATTAATTAATAAATTAAAATTAATTAATAGTTTTATTATTAAAGAAATTTTTTAAATGAAATTTTAATTCAAAATTATAATTAAAATTAATTATTTTCAATATTTTAATTAATTTTAAAAATTTTAAATGAAAAATTTTCAAATTATTCATAAGTTTTAATTTAAATTAACTATTAATAATATTAAAATAATTTTGAGAATTTTTTTTTTGCAATTTTTATTAAAATTTATGAAAAAATTATTATTTTAGGTTAAGTTTATGAATTTATTAATTATTTTAAATTAATTTTAAAAATTTTTCAAAGAAAGTTTATTTAAAAATATTTATAAATTTTTATTAATTAATTATTTTAAATTAATTTAAATTGTTTTTAATTAATTAATTCATAAATCTTAAAAAAAATTAAATTTATTTTTAATTATTAATTAATTAAGTATTTAAAATTGTTTAAAAAATTAAAATTAAAATTTTCAAAATTAAAAAAAAGTTAAATATTTTTTAAAATAATTCATAAATTATAATTGAAATTAATTACTTTGAATTTTAAAACTATTTAGGTAAATAATTTTTTTTTTATTTATATATTTTTGTTCAATTTTATTATTTTTAATTTTAAAAAGTAAAAATTTAAAAAAATATTAATTTATTATTTATTTTAAAAATTTTAATTTTTTTAATTTTCTTACCAATTTCAGTGAAATGCCGAAACTCTACGAAGTCTACTTCTGGTTTTCGCTCAGTTTCCTGATCGCCCGCACCTGTCTCATCGTCATAACCTGCTCCTACATCAGCGAAGAGTCTCGCAAGCCTCTTGTGGTTTTCCGTAAAATCCCCTCGGAACGATGGTGCTTGGAAGTCAAACGCTTTTTCGATGAAATTACGTCATCGAGCATCGGTTTAACGGGAAAACGCTATTTTCGTGTCACGCGTGGCTTATTACTCACAATTACGGGCACCATAATTACGTACGAACTGATCTTATTCAATTTCAATCAAGACGAGGACCAAAATATCGGAAATTGTACATTTCATCCGCCAATTGCGATTCCAAATTTACCACAGAACGTAAATGGGTCGAACATTTCGACGGAAAATCGTTGGTTTCATTAGAAATATTTTAATTTGTTTAACAGACACCCATCAATTATCGATTGATTTTTGGAATTTAGTCGCCAATAATTGTTTCAAGTGAAGAAAATCTAAAATTTAGAGTTAGTTTAGTTTGGATCGCGTCTCGCCGATATTTATAAATTTTGGTTTGTTAAGTTTGGCAATTTTGTCGACTCATTCAGTAAAAGAATAATTAAAATTTAGTGTAAAATAATTTAAAAAATTTTTTTTTAAATTAATTTTTATTTCCGCTGAAATTTGATTGAACTGCGGCACAGGTGCAAATTTGATCATTTTTATGAAATTTGTCGATAATTATGTTTTTTATTTGTGGTTTCATAGACAAATAAATAATAAATTTCTATAGAAATGTGATTTACAAAAATTTGCATTAAAATTTATAATGCAGTTCGTGGAAACCTTATTCATCATATTTTATTTATCCTTTTCAGTAAAAAAATTTTAATAAAAAAACTTATTAGAAAATATTTTAAATAGGAAAAAAATTTTTAATTTAGGTATTTAAAAGAAATTTTTCTTAAAAAGTGAAATGCCAAAACTCTACGAAGTCTACTTCTGGTTTTCGCTCAGTTTTGATCGCCCGCACTTGTCTTATCGTCATAACCTGCTCCTACATCAGCGAAGAGTCTCGCAAGCCTCTTGTGGTTTTCCGTAAAATCCCCTCGGAACGATGGTGCTTGGAAGTCAAACGCTTTTTCGATGAAATTACGTCATCGAGCATCGGTTTAACGGGAAAACGCTATTTTCGTGTCACGCGCGGATTATTACTCACAATTACGGGCACCATAATTACATATGAACTGATCTTATTTAATTTCAATCAAGACGAGGACCAAAATATCGGAAATTGTACATTTCATCCGCCAATTGCGATTCCAAATTTACCACAGAACGTAAATGGGTCGAACATTTCGACGGAAAATCGTTGGTTTCATTAGAAATATTTTAATTTGTTTAACAGACACCCATCAATTATCGATTGATTTTTGGAATTTAGTCGCCAAAAATTGTTTCAAGTGAAGAAAATCTAAAATTTAGAGTTAGTTTAGTTTGGATCGCGTCTCGAAAGAGACCGATATTTCCTGTTTTAAATTAAATAAAAATTAATTTCGAAAAAAAATGGCAAAAACAAGCAAAATTTTGTTAATTTGTTTGGCAATTTTGTCGACCCACTCAGTAAAAGCCAATAATGCCATCAACAGATTGGCCAGGATGCAAACGATGGTGAGTGAAAATTGCAAAAAAAAAATGTATTTTAGGTAAAATTTTAATAACTTTCCGCTGAAATTTGATTGACCTGCGGCACAGGTGCAAATTTGATCATTTTTATAAAAGTTTTCGATAAATATGTTTTTTATTTGTGGTTTCATAGACAAATAAATAATAAATTTATATTGAAATGTGATTCCATTACAAGTTGGACGAGATATTTTTATTGCATTAAAATTTATAATGCAGTTCGTGGAAACCTTATTCATCATATTTTATTTATCCTTTTCAGTAAAAAATTGAAAAAACAGGATTTTAATAAAAAAACTGTATGTAGAAAATAAAAAGGAAAAAAATTTTTAAGGGTTTAGGTATTCGTAAAAGAAAAGACAAGATAAGAGTTTAAATTAAATTTTCAATGAATTTTGTAATCTGAAAATTTTTATAAAAAGCGTTTCTGAATGAAAAAAAATTAAACGATAGATAAAAGTGGTTTTATATAAAAATTGAAAAAAAAAATCTTGAATCCTATAAAAAGAAAAAAAATAATTATTTAAAAAAAAATATTGAATATTTAAATAAAAAAAAAATAAAAAATAAATAAATTAATTTTAATAATTTATAATTTAATTATATAAATAATTTTATTGAATTAAATATAATAAATTAATTCAATCAATTACATTTTAAACTTTATTCATGAAACGTTAAATTTAAAATTAATTAAAATTAAATTAAATTAAACTAAATTAATTAATTAAATTTTTAATTAATTCAATATAATAAATAATATCATATTTTTTTTAATAAAAATTTTAATATTAAAAAATTATAAATTATTTAAAAAATTTTAATATAAATAAAAATTTTAATAAATACAAAAAAAAATTTTTGGACAAATTTTTCTATGATCTTATGAACTTTCTATTATATTTTAAAAATAAATTTAAAAATAAATAAATTTATTTTTAAAATATTTTTTATTTATAATAATTTTTATTAATTTTCAATTTTATTTTTTTTTTTAAATTCAAATTGTATTTTAATTTAATTGTATAAATTTTATTTGTACAAAAATTCTTATTTTTTTTTTTAATTTCAGTCTAAAAAACGATTTTTTTGCTTAAATTATTTACATTTTAAATTAAAATATTTCATATCCTATTAAAAATAAATAAATATTGAGTTTCCTCAAAATAATCCAATTAAAACTGCAACCTGTAAAGGTCAAAAACCGCTTTTCCCGAGAAAAAAAATAATAAATTAATTCTTTTGAAATGAAATTCTGCAGCAAAAACAAGTCAATTTAATTCACAAAAGTCATGCCGAGATTAATTATATTTTTTAATCCTTTATAAATATGAATTTATCACCTCTTTTATTTTTATCTCTTTGCTTTTTTATCGCATTTTTCCCCCGCATCCAGACAACGACCACTGAATCACCCGGATCGCAAGAAGTCACGCCAGCAAGTCAATCAAATCGCTTTCGCAACATCGTCTCATCATCTCACTCGCCAGATTCGAAGGGTGATGATCTTCTGACGCGCATCAGCGAACGTTTGGCTGCCTTGCAAGTCCTCGACGAGCAACAATTGAAGCGCCTGGAGTCGCTGGAGTACAAGTGAGTAATCAGTCAATCACTTTTTGTCCCTTTTTTCCGCGAAAAACACGCGAAAATATGTCTAGACGGGAATATTATTCGCAAGAAATAAATAAAAAATACCTAAAAATGGTCACTTTTGCATATTTGTCTATGGATGGTGCACGAAAATAAATTTAATGAAGAGAGAAGAAAAAAAATCAATTGATCCGAATTTAAATTGAAAACACACGCACGCTAAACAAACAAGTGTTCGAATTCTGGAAAAATAATTATTGTTATCAATTTTTTTTTTCGTGTGACGTGTCTGTTTTTGTCTGGATTGATGTTGTTGTTTGCAGTAAAAACAGACAAGATGTTGACAAACATTTCGCGTGTCAGTTTTAAATTGAAGCTAATTAATTGGAAAATATGGAAAATTATACTTTTGAAGTGTTGTTTGGCACATGTTTTGTCAAAATTTGTTTGTCACGTGGTTTTAATATTATTTTTTTATAATTTTTTTTTTAATTTCTTCAAGTTAGGTCACGTGACTTTTAAAAATTTATTTCAAGAATTTTCTTTAATTATTTTCCTTAATTTAATTATTTAAGTCACGTGGTTTGAAATTTTTTTTTAAATTTTTTTTAAATTTCTTCTAGCTAGGTCACGTGATTTTTGAAAATTTATTTCAAGAATTTTCATTAACTTTTTTCAATTTAAGTCACGTGGTTTGAAATTTTTTTCATAATTTTTCTTTGAATTTCTTCAAGTATAGTCACGTGATTTTTGAAAATTTATTTCAAGAATTTTTCTTAATTTTTTTTCAATTAAGGTCACGTGGTTTGAAATTTTTTTCATAATTTTTTTTGTATTTCTCTTCAAGTTAGGTCACGTGATAATTACAATTTATTCTAAGAATTTTCTTTAATTTTTTTAAATTTAAGTCACGTGGTTTGAAATGTTTTCCATCATTTTTTCTTTAAATTTATTCAAATTTGATCACGTAGTTTTATAAATTTATTTCAAGAAATTTTTTTAAATTTTTTTAAATTTTTTTTCAAATTTAGTCACGTGGTTTGGAATTTTTTTCATAATTTTTCTTTGAATTTCTTCAAGTAAGGTCACGTGATTTTTAAAAATTTATTTCAAGAATTTTCTTTAATTTTTCTCAATCAAAGTCACGTGGTTTGAAATTTTTATTCATATTTTTTTTTTAATTTCTTCAAGTATGGTCACGTGATTTTTGAAAATTTATTTCAAGAATTTTTCTTAATTTTTTTTCAATTAAGGTCACGTGGTTTGAAATTTTTTTTCATGATTTTTCTTTAAATTTCTTCATATTTGGTCACGTGACTTTAGCAAATTTCATGAAAAATTCAACTTTTTACAAAATTTCAACAATATTTATTAAATTAACAAAATTTCTCCTAATATTGAGCAAAAAAATCTTCAACGATGTCTCGCAAATCCATTTCTATAATCCAACCTTGAATACACGCGATGTACAAAAATCCTCCCTTCCCTCAGCTGATCAAACCAAATATGCATCAAATGTGGCAAATTATCAAAAAAATTCCTCGCCTCATCAAGCATCACAAAATTCCCGTGCAAAATTGGCAACTGCAAATCCTCTACTTTCGTCGAATACTGAATGACATCCTCGAAGGCGGCCCGATTTTGCTCCTCCGTCATCTGATACGTCGAAGATTCATCAAAACTCATCAGCACATATTTCAAATGCGGCAATTTCGGCAAAATTTCTCCCGTAATCGTGTCAAGAGGAGCCGAACGAGAATTTATATGAAAATGAAGACTTAACAAATTTGGCGCAAATTCATGGATATTGTTATAAGGCTCGATGTCGTCGGTGATACTGATAAATTTGAGTGTCTCATGTGGCGATGATGGAAATGTCAAGCCAACGAAAGGCTCGATCACGGTAGAGGCATGGCGATTATTGAAAACTGTTTTGTAGAGCTTTGGCCAGTGTTGGAGAAGGGAAGTGAGACGAATTTTCGGGATAGTTTTCTCCTTGAGGACTAAATGGAAGATTTCCAGAGCCGGGAATGATTTTGTCAGCGTCACGAAACATTCCGAACATTCACATTTTCCCAAATTCAAGTGAAAAATCTTCAATTTTTCGTGCAAAATCGCTTCATGGCCCATCGGGCACGGAATATTTGACGCTTTGAAGTGAAATTCCGCGAGATTCGTCAAAGCTGCGAGCGGTTTCAAGCTGAAATTTGCCAAATTCTTAACTTTTACATCCAGCGCTGTGATCCGGAAGAACTCGCACGACGGAATAACGTTACACGTGACATTTACATCGCTAATTTTCGGAAAAGTCCCCAAAACTCTGCCCAAATACCGAAAATCATCGCTCGTGTAGTAGTAAAATCGCTCAATATTGTGATCCGGCATCGCCAAAAATTTTTCCCGAATTTTATCGAAATTTTTGTTGTTGTCATACCATCGCAACGTCTTCAAAAACATCGGATATTTCTCGAAACAATTCACCATTTCATCGCCTGGCGGGTCATCCGTGTTGTAAATGTCGTAATCGATCGTTTTCAGCGACGGTAATTTCTCAAAAAGCCCATCAACGTTATTGACGAGGAAGAAATTGCTGACCTTGAGATGTTCCACGTGCGGCAATACGGGAATTACATCTTCCGCCAGCCACGTGAAGTAAAATCCGTACATGTCGAGGGATTTTAGCAGCGGAAATGACTCCAGAACGCGATAAATTTCCAAATCCGTGAGACCTTTGACCACTAAATCGGTGACAGTTTCGCCTAAGAAGTCCCAAATTGGGCGCATCTGAGCCAAAGGCACCGTTTTGTACGAAATTTCATCCATCACGAGATGAGTGAAGCGATATTTTGACGTCAGAATTACGGAAATTTGCTCTAAAGTGAAGAGTTTTGAGACTAAATTCAATTGACGAAGGTGACGGAAGTGATAATCGGTCATTAGGAGAGTGAACCATCGTTCGCAAACGCATTTACAGGTAAGTTGATCCTTCAAAGGTAAGCGGAGGAAGACTTCGATGAGCAACTATAATGAAAAAATGATGAATTAAAGCAAATTTAAGGTTGAAAAATCGAAAAATACTCACGTCATCAAACAAAAAGTCGTGAATTGACATCGTTTAAGGCCTGTAAAAGGCGATTTTAGGTCCAAAATGAACTTTTATCCTCGGATTTCAGGAACATTTGGGTTTTCAGTAACAAAAAATGGAAAAATGTGTGTTGTGCCGGCAACTGTGTTTGTTACTGTCAACAAAATGTGTTTGAGAATGAAAACAAAACAAGTGAGAGAGGGACTCGTTCATTAAGAATGCTTCATTGACACAAAAATTTAATAATTTTTTTACTAAAATTCAATTTTTTAGTAAAAAATTTATAAATTTAAGTCTTAAAAAATATTTTCACGTGTAAAAAACTAAGATTACGTCAAAAAAATTTATGATCGATCCCTTTTTCATGAAGAGACGAACGTAATTTGCTCTCTCATGGCTTCAAAATCATCTGTTTGATTCAAAATTTCAGTTCGTTAAATTTTTTTAAATTAAAAAATTTTTTTCTTTTGGTTTTTAGAATTACTCGCATAGAAGTTTCTCATCAGGAACGCAGTGACTCGCTTCGTGCTGATATGCGTGAGTTGGCTCGACGTGTTCAGAATCTCGATTGGTTGAGTACAAAAACGGAAAATACTTTGGATCAGATGAGAAATGAGGTTGAAGGTATTCGTTTGGCGGTCGATGATCCAGGAAGTGAGTTTTTTTTTCGAATTTTTTAAATATTGAAATTTAATTATTTCTTTTAATTTTTTAATTCTTATGTCAAAGAAAAATTTTTTTTCAGTTTCAATTTTTTGCCAGTTTTGAGTTATAAAATAATTAAAAATGATAAATTAGAGCCCTCTGACAAATTTTTATCCATTTGGAGCAAGATTTGACAAAAATTGCTTTGACACAGTTTTTTTGCTCTTGATTTAGTTTTCAAATCAAAACTATGTCAAAGAAAAAATTTTTTTCAGTTTCAATTTTTTTGCAGTTTTGAGTTATAAAATGATTAAAAATGATAAATTAGAGCCCTCTGACAAATTTCTATCCATTTGGAGCAAGATTTGACAAAAATTGCTTTGACACAGTTTTTTTGCTCTTGATTTAGTTTTCAAATCAAAACTATGTCAAAGGAAAAAATTTTTTTCAGTTTCAATTTTTTTGAAGTTTTGAGTTATAAAATGATTAAAAATGATAAATTAGAGCCCTCTGACAAATTTTTATACATTTGGAGCAAGATTTGACAAAAATTGCTTTGACACAGTTTTTTTGCTCTTGATTTAGTTTTCAAATCAAAACTATGTCAAAGAAAAAAATGTTTTTCAGTTTCAATTTTTTTGAAGTTTTGAGTTATAAAATTATTAAAAATGATAAATTAGAGCCCTCTGACAAATTTTTATCCATTTGGAGCAAGATTTGACAAAAATTGCTTTGACACAGTTTTTTTGCTCTTGATTTAGTTTTCAAATCAAAACTATGTCAAAGAAAAAATTTTTTTCAGTTTCAATTTTTTTGCAGTTTTGAGTTATAAAATGATTAAAAATGATAAATTAGAGCCCTCTGACAAATTTTTATCCATTTGGAGCAAGATTTGACAAAAATTGCTTTGACACAGTTTTTGACACAGTTTTTTTGCTCTTGATTTAGTTTTCAAATCAAAACTATGTCAAAGGGAAAAATTTTTTTCAGTTTCAATTTTTTGCAGTTTTGAGTTATAAAATGATTAAAAATGATAAATTAGAGCCCTCTGACAAATTTTTATCCATTTGGAGCAAGATTTGACAAAAATTGCTTTGACACAGTTTTTGACACAGTTTTTTTGCTCTTGATTTAGTTTTCAAATCAAAACTATGTCAAAGAAAAAATTTTTTTCAGTTTCAATTTTTTTTGCAGTTTTGAGTTATAAAATGATTAAAAATGATAAATTAGAGCCCTCTGACAAATTTTTATCCATTTGGAGCAAGATTTGACAAAAATTGCTTTGACACAGTTTTTGACACAGTTTTTTGCTCTTGATTTAGTTTTTAAAACAAAACTATGTCAAAGAAAAAATTTTTTTCAGTTTCAATTTTTTTGCAGTTTTGAGTTATAAAATGATTAAAAATGATAAATTAGAGCCCTCTGACAAATTTTTATCCATTTGGAGAAAGATTTGACAAAAATTGCTTTGACACAGTTTTTGACACAGTTTTTTTGCTCTTGATTTAGTTTTCAAATCAAAACTATGTCAAAGAAAAAAATTTTTTCAGTTTCAATTTTTTTGCAGTTTTGAGTTATAAAATGATTAAAAATGATAAATTAGAGCCCTCTGACAAATTTTTATCCATTTGGAGCAAGATTTGACAAAAATTGCTTTGACACAGTTTTTGACACAGTTTTTTTGCTCTTGATTTAGTTTTCAAATCAAAACTATGTCAAAGAAAAAATTTTTTTCAGTTTCAATTTTTTTTGCAGTTTTGAGTTATAAAATGATTAAAAATGATAAATTAGAGCCCTCTGACAAATTTTTATCCATTTGGAGCAAGATTTGACAAAAATTGCTTTGACACAGTTTTTGACACAGTTTTTTTGCTCTTGATTTAGTTTTCAAATCAAAACTATGTCAAAGGAAAAAATTTTTTCAGTTTCAATTTTTTTGAAGTTTTGAGTTATAAAATGATTAAAAATGACAAATTAGAGCCCTTTGACAAATTTTTATCCATTTGGAGCAAGATTTGACAAAAATTGCTTTGACACAGTTTTTTTGCTCTTGATTTAGTTTTCAAATCAAAACTATGTCAAAGAAAAAAATGTTTTTCAGTTTCAATTTTTTTGAAGTTTTGAGTTATAAAATTATTAAAAATGATAAATTAGAGCCCTCTGACAAATTTTTATCCATTTGGAGCAAGATTTGACAAAAATTGCTTTGACACAGTTTTTTTGCTCTTGATTTAGTTTTCAAATCAAAACTATGTCAAAGAAAAAATTTTTTTTCAGTTTCAATTTTTTGGCAGTTTTGAGTTATAAAATGATTAAGAATGTTAATTAGAGTACTCTGACAAATTTTTATCCATTTGGAGCAAGATTTGACAAAATTTGCTTTGACACAGTTTTTTTGCTCTTGTTTTAGTTTTCAAATCAAAACTATGTCAAAGAAAAAAATGTTTTTCAGTTTCAATTTTTTTGAAGTTTTGAGTTATAAAATTATTAAAAATGATAAATTAGAGCCCTCTGACAAATTTTTATCCATTTGGAGCAAGATTTGACAAAAATTGCTTTGACACAGTTTTTTGCTCTTGATTTAGTTTTCAAATCAAAACTATGTCAAAGAAAAAATTTTTTTCAGTTTCAATTTTTTTTGCAGTTTTGAGTTATAAAATGATTAAAAATGATAAATTAGAGCCCTCTGACAAATTTTTATCCATTTGGAGCAAGATTTGACAAAAATTGCTTTGACACAGTTTTTGACACAGTTTTTTTGCTCTTGATTTAGTTTTCAAATCAAAACTATGTCAAAGGAAAAAATTTTTTTCAGTTTCAATTTTTTTGCAGTTTTGAGTTATAAAATGATTAAAAATGATAAATTAGAGCCCTCTGACAAATTTTTATCCATTTGGAGCAAGATTTGACAAAAATTGCTTTGACACAGTTTTTGACACAGTTTTTTTGCTCTTGATTTAGTTTTCAAATCAAAACTATGTCAAAGGAAAAAAATTTTTCAGTTTCAATTTTTTTGCAGTTTTGAGTTATAAAATGATTAAAAATGATAAATTAGAGCCCTCTGACAAATTTTTATCCATTCGGAGCAAGATTTGACAAAATTTGCTTTGACACAGTTTTTGACACAGTTTTTTTTGCTCTTGATTTAGTTTTCAAATCAAAACTATGTCAAAGAAAAAATTTTTTTCAGTTTCAATTTTTTTTGCAGTTTTGAGTTATAAAATGATTAAAAATGATAAATTAGAGCCCTCTGACAAATTTTTATCCATTTGGAGCAAGATTTGACAAAAATTGCTTTGACACAGTTTTTTGCTCT
Organism: Culicoides brevitarsis; assembly: GCF_036172545.1. Classification (NCBI taxonomy): domain Eukaryota; kingdom Metazoa; phylum Arthropoda; class Insecta; order Diptera; family Ceratopogonidae; genus Culicoides; species Culicoides brevitarsis. The sequence continues at coordinate 33,694,568 of NC_087086.1, read as the reverse complement.
TGATTTAGTTTTCAAATCAAAACTATGTCAAAGAAAAAATTTTTTTCAGTTTCAATTTTTTTTGCAGTTTTGAGTTATAAAATGATTAAAAATGATAAATTAGAGCCCTCTGACAAATTTTTATCCATTTGGAGCAAGATTTGACAAAAATTGCTTTGACACAGTTTTTTGCTCTTGATTTAGTTTTCAAATCAAAACTATGTCAAAGAAAAAATTTTTTTCAGTTTCAATTTTTTTTGCAGTTTTGAGTTATAAAATGATTAAAAATGATAAATTCGAGCCCTCTGACAAATTTTTATCCATTTGGAGCAAGATTTGACAAAAATTGCTTTGACACAGTTTTTTTGCTCTTGATTTAGTTTTCAAATCAAAACTATGTCAAAGAAAAAATTTTTTTCAGTTTCAATTTTTTTTGCAGTTTTGAGTTATAAAATGATTAAAAATGATAAATTAGAGCCCTCTGACAAATTTTTATCCATCTTTGAAATTTTTATATTATTATATTTCTTTTAATTTTTTTTTTCAATATTTTTTAGAACGAACAGGAATTTCATCGCGTAACGGCGGCAGTTTCGATCTCCCAAGCAAAATCGAAGAACTTTCTGTCATGATCGCCTCGACTCGTTCCGGCGTCTTCCGTCTCGAAGTCGAAATGCTAAAAGCCACAAACAACTTGACCATCATCAATAACACGACGCGCGACATTCAACACGGTCAACGCTCGATTCCGACGAAACAATTTGTGAACAACGCCATTTTAAGCTTAAAATCCCAACCGATCCACGTAAACTTGCAAAATGCCTACGAAACACAACCCGACAAGGAATTACATTCGAAACATCCCGCCTTGCCCTCGTCGTGCATCGAAGCGTCGCCAAACCAATCGGGAATTCACAAGATGCAAATCGCCGGAAGGAATCAGAGCCCGTTTTACGGTCTTTGTGAATTGGTGAAAAATGTTCCGTGGCTCGTCATCCAGAATCGTGTCGATGGTTCGCTGAATTTCTTCAAGCCCTGGTTGGATTACGTCAACGGATTTGGCAGTTTGAGCGGCGAATTCTGGATTGGACTCGAAAAATTGCATCAATTGACGGCAAATGAGATTCATGAGTTGCTGATTTTGTTGGAGGACTTTGAGGGAAATAAACGTTATGCGCATTACGGAGCGTTTGTCGTTGCGAGCGAAAAGGAACAATTTACGTTGAGCGTTTTGGGAACGTATAATGGGACAGCGGGAGACAGTTTGTCGTATCATGCAGGAAATAAATTTTCTACTTACGATATGGATAATGATGGATGGCAAGATGGGAATTGCGCACAAACTCATACGGGAGCTTGGTGGTATAGTGCCTGCGATTTGAGGTAAAAACACGTTTTTTCTTGAATTTATAGAAATTTTCATGAGTTTTCTCAAATTTTTCATCATTTTTCTTTTTTTATGAATTAATTATGAATTTTTCCAAATTTTTCAATTTTTTTTTTCTCTAAACTTTTCACGAGTTTGAAAAATTTTCATTAGGTATTTGTCTTGATTTTTTTTCAGTTTTTCAATATTTTTATTTTTTTTTTCATAATTTTTAATACGTTTCTCACGAAAAAAAGTTGAATTTGCAAATTTCCTTAAATTGTTAAATATTTCAGTATTTTTTCTAAATTTTGACATTTTTTCTTTTTTTAAATGTCGAGCCACGAATATTTATGAAAATTCAAAAATTCTTGTCAAATTTTTTTTTTATGTTTTCAAAATTTTTTAATATTTACTTTTGAGTTTCCCACAAATAAATTCAATTTGAAAATTTTCTCAAATTTTTTAATATTTCATTATTTTTTTCCGAAATTTTAAATTTTTCACATATTTTCTAATTTTTTACAAGCCAAGAATTTTTTTAATTTTTGTTAATTTTTTTCTTCATTTTTCTTGAGTTTCTAAACAAATTTTAGACTTTACTTCAGTTTTTCAAAACTTTCATAATTTTTCACAATTTTCATTTTTTTCCAAAATTTTTACTAATATTTTTCGAGTTTCTCAAATTTTCGTTCATTTCATTATTTTTTTTTTTAAATTATTAAATTTTTTAAATTTTCTTTTATTTTTCCACAATTTTCTAAAATTTTCATTTTTTTTTTTTAATTTTTTGAATCAAATTGAATATTTTCATTTTTAAAAATTTTTTTCATAAATAAATATTCACAAATTTTATTCAAAATTCTTATAAATTTTGATATTTTTTTAAAATTTTTATAAAAATTCTCTAAAATTATTTTTATTTTTCAATTTTTCAGTAACCTCAATGGACGTTACTTGAACGGCGATGGCTTAAACGGCGAACAGGACTTCCAAGGCATGTATTGGAACGATTTCCGTGGCAGCTCCTACTCCCTCAAATCATCCAAGATGCTGATTCGCCCTATTAGTGCAACTCTTGGCAGCACTTCTTACGACAAAAATGTCGTCTAACAATTTTTTTACAATTTTTTTCTTTCCGTAACTAACACTTCACCTTGAATAAATTCCCATTTGAATGTAAATTCTCTCTTTTCTTCGGTTTTTCTCTTTCGTCATTCGATTCGTTTGTAAACAAGTCGTTAACTAAAACCGGTCGACTGCAATTTCTCGATAAACGACGAACGAACGAGACACAGATAAGCCGTGCGAGTTAATCAGATGTGTTTAGACCGTGATCTGGTGCGGATCGATCTCGCACGAGTGTGAAAAAAAATATTTTTTTTATTTTTCTGAATATTAAATAAAAATATATCTCAATACAGAACACGAAACAATAAAAAAATAAATTGTGTGACGAATTGCTTGCTTGCACAAATGTTTTACAAACTGTAACAAAGTCAGAAAAAAAATCGTTCATAATAGAAAAAATATAATGAAAAGGTGTGTTTCTAACATATTTTTTTCGCTCTCAAAGAAAATAAATTAATTTATGTGAATATCTTATCATCGTCAATGCAAACAAGTTTGATGTGTACTTTTTAAAGGTACAGCAGAAAGAAAGTTCTTTTCATCAAATCGCGTCATAATATGAGATTGGTAACGGTATTCGATCGCGAATATATTAAAAAAATAAATATGTGAATGAACGAAATATGAGAGATAAAGTAATTAATGCGATGTTATCGCACAGAAGCAACGCTAAGAAGGACAGTGAACTAATAAAATTTGAATAAATTATGAAATGGTGACGAATTTTTTATTGGATTTGAACAGGAAATGAAGTCATTATAGGAGAATGGATTAGAAAAATAAATATTTGTTGAAGAAAAATTTATGAAATTCTTGAAAAAAGTGTAAAAAATATCTTAAAGTGTCTGCATTTTTTGCAAAATATGCAGAAATAATTTTATAAGCTTGAACAAAAAAATTAAAAAAAATATTTAATCATTGGATGTAAGAATTTTGCACTAAAGTGAAAATTTACTGAGAGTTCAAGAAGTGATTTTTTAAAATTTTATTTAATTTAATTTTTTTTTTGTAAGAAATTTTTGAGGTATGGATTTTTGAAAAAATATTAAAAATTTTGGGTGATTTTCTGTTAATTTTTCTAATCGATTGTTTCAAAAAAAGCTTTTTTTTATTCATTTTTAAATTTTTCAAATTTTTTTAAATTTTTCAAATTTTTGAAATTTTTTAAATTTTTAAAATTTTTTAAATTTTTTAAAATTTTTTAATTTTTTTTCAAATTTTTTTAATTTTCTCATAAAATTTTTTTTGAAAAATAATTTATATAAAAGTCAAAATATTTTGATTTTTTAAATTTAATTTCTTATACATATTTCCCGATGTCAAAAAATTTAGAATATATCTAAATTTTTATTCAATTTTGACCATTTTTTTTTTAAATAAACGAAATTTTTGCTAAAAAAAATTTCAAAAGTTAAAATTTTCAACTTAGGTATTTAACAATATTTTGTAAAAAATTATTTATTATTTTATTTTATTTTTTTTTTGAGATTTTTGTGATGACAAATATTTTAAATTTTGTCAATTTTGAAATATTTATCTTAAATTCTACTTTAAAACTTCATAATTTTAAAATTTTTCTCTAAAAAAATTATTTTGTATGAAAAAAATTTTTTTTCCATCCATAAAATTGCATTGTGAATTCTTCTCACTATGTATTTTACAATAACAAGCTTCTTTTAACCTTTCATAAGAATTATTAAAGCAATTTATTAATAAACTACCTTGACGTGTGTTGCAACTTTTATATCTCTTGTTATAACAACTTCTAATACGAACAAACAAGAATTTCAACACAAATATTTGCAAAACTCGCAAAAAAAATCATAAAATAAAGAAATTACGTGAAGAATCAGAGAAAGAAAAAAACAGCAAAAAAGAAGAATTTTTATGATTAGTCATAATTTGTTGCTGTTGAAACCTCATTTTTTATCATTTTTTTATTAAAAATTTGTTCGTTTTTACACAGAAGTCAGCTTGAATGCGTGATCTCTTTAATTTATCAGAAATCAAAACAAATTACCAACAAATTGAGGTTGAACAGGAAAACGCACTTTGGTAAAAAAAGAGAAAAATTATGACGGAAATTTAACGGATGTTTATGCAATTTATGCTTTTTTGTAGCTTGGTATTAACTTGTCTAACAAAATCTCGAGTTTCGTAACGATGATGCATCGATCAAATCTAAGAAGGCAAGTTCACTTTCTTTCTTTCTTTCTTTGAAAATAAAAAAAAACTGGATTCGCTTCATTATCAATTCATATTTTGTTCCCAAATCTGTTGAAATGAAAAAAAATAAACAAAATTTTATTTAATAGGTTTGACATTTTAATCCCTTGATTCACTTAATTTTGTTCATTTCTCATTCGTCACACACTCACAGCGCTACGGAGTTAGACGATGGGAGAACGACACTTTCCACCTTTCTTTTTTATTGCCTTCATATTTCTTTCAACGCGATAATTTGAATTTCGTCTAAGCACTAAAATAACCTACACAACAGAAAAATTATTTGTTTTCGTTTTATGGTTCCGTAAATGGACATAACGAGCAATTTGATGTTTTTTCGTTTTGTTTCAAAGAAATTTGGTTCCGAGTGTCAGGTGTCATTTTTATAGGCAAAGCGCGTTGTCGCATCTCCAAGGGTCGCGTCATTAAAAGACAAACATTAAGTCTATCGCACACATCGTTCCCGTCATCGCCACTTCGATGTCCAAACAGCACGCATCTCATTTTTATTTACTTATTCAATCTCTCCATTCGTCTCGGCCATCATAATAAAACATGCACAAGAACTCGTTTTTCTGTTGTATTCTTTGTATTTTTTCAATGTAATGACATTCTCGCTCTTTCAAGTATTAATTATTAATAAATACAAGAGAAAAAAAGATCAGCTCAGCTTCCTTTCTTGCACAACATCACAACACATTAACTGTAGTTAAATGCATACTTAAGAGCATATTTAAGTGTGCGATCATATTATTTACGGTATAATGAACAGCAAGATGTAATTATATTTCTCTCGCAAGAACTTCGCATTTATCGCAAGAATAGAACTTGATCTACATACTGCAGCAGAAATTGCACATTCGATGCTTTTATATCAATCTTATCAGGTTTCTTCGGCTATTTATTCGCTTTTGTGTATTCATTTATGCTGCTGAAAGCGGAGTTTTTGCCGTTTTTGGCCTGTGGATAGACTTGAATGGTGCTTAGAATGATGTAGAATTGAAAATGTTGATTACTTAACAAATTGTCTGATGTTAGAGACGAGCTTAGCAACGAAGTTTCATAGATTTACGATATTTTGATCTATATGACAGATACGAAAAGAGTTTAAATTTCTTTCAAATGTTTTTAAGTCATAAAAATAATATGGAAAATATTTTTCCGCAAATTAAATGATATTTGTCCCTTTTGTCACACTTTGAATAGTATAGAAATAATTTTTGCAAAAGACGCTTCTTAATTTCTCTTAAAACAATTTAATATTTTAAGCAAGGACATGTTTCGTGCTACTGTATATCATCAGGTTATTTGTATGAACAAAATAGAACTTGTTGTTAGAACTGAACACGACTTAATGCTGCTGGTTTTGATGATGATGCCTGATGTTGGTCTATCGATATTCTGAACTGTAAAGAAGGCACACATAATTTGTTTAATTTCTCGTCGGAAGGCACGCTTTGCTATTAGTTTCAATTTCATGCCATGTAAAATTATGAGTTCATCCAAATTTGAAAAATTTGCATTGCCAAGAAGGAGAGTATCAATAAGACCTTTAATTGTAATAATTTGAGAACGTCTTGCCTTTATAAGTACTTTATCTCATGAAGAGTTATAAATTCGTTTTAAATGTCCAACCATTGTAGCAAGATGGATTTTTTTTTTCTCTTGCAATTTCTTTGCTTCATCCTATTGCTGCAATCTGAGTTTGCAGATATCCGGAATTGTCACTTTCTTATATTTTCTTAAATTCGTTTCGATTTTTCTGCTTCAGTTGAATTTGTCCCAGTTGTTCCAGTTTTTCAAATAAAAGATAATATAATTAATAAAAAATCAAAAATCTCAAGTTCTAGTTCATATAAAAATATTTCAGTAACTTACCTTCTCGTCATCAAGTTCGTTGAAAACTTCAGTCTAAACATTTCCAAGAATCAAAATGCTAAAACAGACATCACGTAAGATGCTCGTTATCTCTTTTTATTGGATCTGCATCCTTTTTCCTTTTTGCTCAAGTTCCTTGCTCGAGGCATTTTCACAAAAACAAAGTGTTTCTCAAAATTATCACAAAGCGTGAGAAATCAATGAAAGTTCGTCCCACAAGTCAAAACGCCATCTAATAACAAGTAATTAATATTCAATCAAGTACAAAATTGATCAAATCTATTCCGAAAATGGAGGCAACATGACACTTGAATCAAATGGTAAAACACAAAACACAGAAAAAAATATTACTGAAAAGAGAAGTAAAAAAAAATGAATAAACAGATAGCAACAGGTTATTAGCACTCTTTACCTTTCTTTCATCTCTCGTTCAACTTCTTGTTTGTTTGCTTGTCATGTCAATGCCATTGACCAGATTTGGGTTTGAAATTACAAGCGATTACGTTGCAAGCGAGTTTTAATGCTCTTTTGTGAGGTTAAAAAGAGATTCGTCAGAAAAATTGTCGGTTTTGAAGATATGTACATGAAATTTGAGCACATGTCATGTTTTTTATTTGTAAAGTTGATTCGCGGAAATTAATCAAACTGCTGAAGAATTAGCAAATAAAAGAGAATTAATTACATGAAACATGACAAGTAAAGGGAAAAATTGCCAATTTGTCATTTTTTAAGCTATTTGAAGAATTTAAGAGGATTTTTTTTTTAAATAAAAAGTTCAATGAGAGTCAAGATGATCAAAAAGAAAGCTACTTAAGGGTAAAAATTTTCATTAAAACATTTTTTCTTATTTTTGAGTAAAATTGGTAGAACATCTTTATAATTTTTTTCATTTTCAATTTTTTTTTAAAAATAAAAAAAAATAATAATTAAAATTAAATAATTTTTATTGATTTTTTATTATTATTTAATTTTAATTAATATTTTTATTTATTAGTTTTTTATTTTATTAATTTTAATTAATTAATTAAATTAATTTGTTAACTAAATAATTAATTTTTTTAAATTCTTAATTAAAATTAAATTATTTTTAATTTTATTTAATTATTTTAACAATTTTTCTCAAAAATAACAAAAAATTATATTAAACTTGGTCTAAATTTAACAAACATTTTTTGAAAAAATTTCGATAATTGTCTTAATTGTTAACCAATTATTCGTGCGTTCACCTGATCTCAACAAAAATTTAAGTTTCGTGATAATTACCTGAGTGTTAATTAGGAGAAATTTGCTGACGTCTCATTTTCCGATGCAAAATCCATCATCAATTCAACCATAAGTGACAATTTGCTCATTGAAGCACATCTTGCATCTTTCTTCTACGTAAATGGCAACATTTCTTACTTAATATTCACTTTGGCTGAAAAAACCGGCACACTACCAGTCTCAATCAGCGTATTTTATCATCATCAAGAGAGTAAACTGAAACAAGTTACTTTACAGTTAAATTTCAGTTATTTATTATTATTATTAGTACTTTGTGGTTAAGAGACGAGAATTTCTGCATACGCGCAGTTTCGTCAAAGTGTTTGCATTGATAAGACCTCCAAGATTCGCAATTAATTAAATTTCTCCATTTTTTTCCATAGAAAAATGTTTTAAAGAATGAATTCCGACACAATCGCAGCTCTTAAATCGCGCGCGGCTTTCATGCCAGGCGGAAGAGATCGCGACTCACATCTCCTGATTGTCGTCACTGTTCCGCCAGAGCTCGTGCCAAAGTCTAAAGAGTATCTTGACACGTGTCTCAATTTCATTATCGACACTTTGAGTCCCGAAACACTCAATAATGGGCTTCTTTTGCTCATCGATGCCCAAAAGTCAAATTATCGTCTCACGACGACGTGGATCGAGCACGTTGAAAGTATCGTGGATCCGGATTACTTGAAACTTATGCTCGTCTTGCGACCAGATGCCTTTTGGGACAAGCAACGCATGGATAACTGCACGAAACCGCAGAAAAAGGGAGAGGTAAGTGAATGTCATAAATGTCTCTCGAATGCGATAAAAGGTGTGGAATGAAGGAATTTTTATGCTGTCTGAGCAAGTTTTGAGTTGCGGTTTTGCCAGATTGATTTTTATTTGTGAACTTTGATTTCAACTGGAATAAATGTACTTAGAACTCGTAAATTGTTCTTATAGCTTGATTATTTGACATTGTCGCGTCGTTGTGTGACCCAAATTACAAATAAAATGCAAATAAGTCATAAGTTTACGCTTTAAAGCTTGGATTTGCTTGCGATATACTTTTATTTTATTATTATTTCATTCCGTCAAAGTCAACGTGAGAGCAGAGATGTGACTTAAGATAGGGCTTAGTTTGAAAAATTTAATTTAAAAAGATTGATTCTTGAACAAAACTGAACAAAAATTTTGCAAAAAACTAAATTTTTTAGAAAAATTTGAATTAGCGAGATGGCGATTCTCAAATTTTAACAATTTTCAAAGAATTTTAAGTTGAAATTTGAAGGAAAAGTAATTAAAGAATACAATTTTCTTAATTTTCAACAAAATATTGAAAGTAAATTTGAATTAAAAATCAAAAGCTCAAAATTTGAAAATTGCCTTTTCGCTAATTCAAACATTTTAATTAATTCGAATTAAAGATTTTCAAATATTTAGTTAAGAAATTCTTTTTGTCTTAGTTTTTACATAAAATTTTTTAATGCAATTTTTAAAAAATTGATCAAAAACTTCAGATTTTTAAATTTTTGAACAAAAAATTCAAAATTCTCTTAATCTTATTTTGTTAATTTTCAAAAAAAATTGAAAAAACCTTACAAATGGATTTTCTTTCAATTTTTTGGTTTGAATCAACAAAATAAAATTCAAATTGTTCAAAAATGAAAATCTGAAAATTTTAATTCTAAATTGAAATTCGTAAATCGCTTCTCCGCTAATTCAAACTTTTTCATATCTCACATTTGAATCAACTTTTTTTACTCTTACGCACCTGCAAAATCACATGTTTAACATAAAACACATTTTTAAAGCATAAGAAAAGCAAATAAGCTTAATCGAGATAACAAAAAATGAAATAATAAAATATTCAAATACGAATTTATTTATGAGTGAAATAAAAAATAAAAACATTTCAAACCGGTTGAAAAGACTTAAATTTATTTATTTATTTCTAAACATTGACTAACACAATGCAAGAGAGGTGAATGTCTCCTTTAGCAGTGAATGCCTCAGAATGCATTCGTTTCAAAAGAATTCCATTGAAAAGTTCAAATATTGCAAAACACCTGATTTTGTGTCGTCGTCGTCGTGCCTTTTTGCAGCTGACACAATTTCATTCACAAGAAAACGACGAAGAGCGAACATCAAGGAGAAACAGATTGCAGCAATTTGTTAGCACATAAAAAAAAGTCATGACGATGCACGAGAAACTGAGAAGACGAGCTGTAACGGTGCTTGGAGTGTTTTTTTTTAATGGTTTTCGAATCAAAATAAAAGATTGATCACTTTTTGCATGCATTTGTAAGAATTAAATTGCACAAAAAGCTGCTGTGCAAAATAATTTTCAAACATTAGAAATATTGTGAAACGCATGTAGTGTACATGAAAACTGGTTTCTCGCATTCTTTTGCTGCCAGCGCGCAATTTGAAAGGAGATTTTTCGCGTATATCGAGAGAGAAAGTAACGTTGAGGCGCACAGTGGGCCGAAATTTGAAGTCTTGAAACTGAAAAAAAATCATTTTGATATTTTTCAGATCAATCGAAAGCTCAAAAAATATTTTTTTGAACTACTTTAAACGCACAGTGGTCCAAAAATGAAAAAAAAAATTAAAATCAATTATTTTAAAAAATTTTTTAAATAAATAATTAATTTAAAACAATTTTTTATTTAATTTTTAATTAATTAAAAATAAATAAATTAAATTAATTAAATAATTAAAAATTAATTCAATAGTTAAAAATATTTTATGTTTATTTTTGGACCACTGTGCGTGTGAAATAATTCTAAAAATTCGTAAAAAAATTAAATTTTTTGATAGATCTTGAAAAAATTTTCATCTTTAAAAATAAATTTCAGCCCACTGTGCGACGACAATTTTTTTTAAAAAATTTTTAAAACTCAAAACAAATCAATTAACCGAAAATTGCGGCAGACGCCTCTCTCAATTAATGCTCTATAATAGGTTTCATGCCGCATTAATTCATTTTTTACGCACGAAGATAACCGATTACTTTCAATTTTTTTCATTTATTTTTATTTTCTTTTATGTTCTGTCCGCGCCAACAGTGGATCACAATACAAAAATCACGTTTGAGCAAATATATTGACTTGTCGGAGCTGCCCGATGATTTAGGAGGAACATTTACTTACAATCACGAGCAATGGATACAAAATCATGTGGTGAGTTGATTTTTTTTTCTGTTTGTTTATTTATTTATCTGTAACGATTTTGCGCGCGCTAATTGAACGGTGATCGTTGATTTGTGCCACGATTTGTGAAGAAATGAGTCAGAGATGACTGGCAAGGTCGGCAATCGGTTCGTAATTGCATGTAATGGAGATGGGAAAGGTCTTAAAGGTCGATAATTGGTGCGATTTTAACACTTTTTTATTTGTGGTTGGGAGCGAGTTGATGAAATAAGAGTAATTTTGCGTTCTTTACTCTGCGATTTTGGATTTTTAAGGAAAATTGAGCTTTTTAGTTTAAATTTTTTTGAAATTAAGAAATTTTCTATTCAATTTTTAGTCAAAATTTGATTATAAATTTCCTAAATTTAATTTTTTGACACATTTAGGGATTAAATTACGAAATTTTGTCTAAAAATGGGTAAAAATATCGAAAAAAAAATTTTTAAATAATTTGAAAAATTTCCAATTTATAATTTATATTTATAAATTTTTTTTTTAATTAAATTTTTTCTAAAATTTTAAGTTTTATTTATATTTTTTTTAATAAAATAAATAATTAAATTAAATTATTTTTAATTAATTAATTTAAAAAAAATTAATTAAAAATTAATTTATTAAAAATAATTTAATTTAATTATTTATTTTATTAAAAAAATAATTTATTAATTATTTAATAATTTTAAATTAATTTTTTTTAAAATAATTAATTATTTTTTTTAATTTTTAATTGTTTTTTTTTTTAATATTATTTTTTATTTTCGAGTTTTAACCTAAAAATACATAAATTTTACTTCAAAAATTCTGAAAATATCATTTTTTTTTCATTAATTTTACAAAAATTGCTCAAAAAGATCAATTTTTTATTAATTTATATTTTAAAAAATTAACTTTAATTCCAAATTTTACGATTTTAGTCAAATTCTCACCCAAAAAGCTAAATCTTTGAGTTAATATGTCTTAAAAATGCACTTTTTAGTAATTCTCGCGGCAAATCGTCACCTGTAAAGCAATTTTCTCTCCCTTTTGCGACATCTTTCTGCCAACCTTGCCTCAAACGACCCATTAAACTGCAAATTTTTGTTAAAATTCTTCATTTATCTTGATGCATTTGCACTTTCAGCGCATACAAGAGTACAAAAAAGCGTATGAGAAAGCCATCCATGACCTACAATCGCTGTACACACTTCTCATTGATAATCAGTCAACGCGAGTGATTCGTGCCACATCGACGTCGTCCGAAATTGAGCAAACACTGAAGACGTGCATGTCGTGCGGCAACGAGGTGCAACGCTACGTGAAATTCGTCATGGATATGGGTGAGTTTTCACTTTTTTCCTCTTTTCTCCCAATTTTTCGACCAAAAACCCGAAAAAAGTCACCTCAAAGGAATCCGGATCTGATTTTTTGATCGTTTTCATGCGACGACGAGAGAGTTTGTTGACTCGCGTTTTTAATTGAATTTGGATTGGATAATAAATTACTTGCCGCGTACAGCGAAATAATACTTGAAACCAGTTTTCTTTATGCGCGAACATTGCATTCATTCAGCCTGTCCCTTCTTTTATGCTGCGAACGTTCGTCAGTCGCACTCGTGCATTAATCGGTGTCGGATCTCTTTCTCTTTCGCAGGCAATCGCTTGATCACGCAAATCAACGAGCTGCAAAATTCCAAAGCTTTCACGTCGCAAGACCTCCTGGATGCCCGCGAAACCATCCGCAACATGTTAAATCGCATCGAAAAGAAGCAAATGGATCTGAAAGCGGAATACGAGAAAATCGAAAAGCGTTCTGTGGAGTTAAAAGAGCTGGGAACACTCGAAAATCGCGTTACGGAAGTCATAAATTGGATTTTGGTGACGGCAGAAGGTCTCTTGAACAGTCAGCTGAAAGTCGGTTTTGATATTCACACGTCAGAGAAACTCCGGAAAGAGCACGAAGTCTTGGAATTGGCTTGTTGGAAGACTTATGGGCAATATGCGGAGTTGTTGTACAAAATTGACTCCATTATGAAGCAAAAAGATGGTCCAGAGTACAAAGATTTGAAATCCCAACGAGATTTTATGGATTTTGTTTGTCGGTCATTTGCGACGAGATTGGAGAGGAGAAGAAATATCTTGATAACGTCGGTGAGGTTCTTCAGACTCGTTAATGAGTACTTTTCGAGGACGAGTGATGTCTTTGAATCGCTTATAATGGGAGATAAAGTTGACGATTATGATGTCGCTGTTACGAAATTGAAGAAATTACAAGCAAGTCAAAGTAGTTTAGGTAAGAAAAATTTTAATTTTTGAACCCAATGCAAATTTTAAAATTTTTGTCTTAAAAATTTGTTAAATTTTCGACCCAGAGCACATTTCAAGGAATTCCAATCCACATTTTTCGAGTTTTTTTAAGACATCTATGTTAAAAGTATTAGTCTCAGAGTACATTTCAAAAAATCCCAATGCACATTTTAAAATTTTTGTCTTGAAAATTTGTTAAATTTTCGACCCAGAGCACATTTCAAGGAATTCCAATGCAATCTCTTTTAGGTTTCAAGTCACTAATGCCTAAAATGTTTGCCCCAAAGCAAATTTCTAAATGTCCCAGTACACATTTTTAAATTTCTGCTTTACTAAAATTTGTAAATTGTGTCTCTGAACACATTTTTTAGTTTTTGTCTTAGATTCATTTTGAATTTTTATCCCATTGCACATTTAGAATATTTATCCTATTGCAAATTCTGATTTTTTCTAAGCCCAATACACATTAAGAAAATTTTTAAAGCAAATTTCTTTTTGAAAAAGCCGTTTTGAATTTCACATTTGAATATTTCGCCCCAATGCAAATTTAAAATTTTTGACCCAATGCATATTTTTAAAATTCTTCTTACACATTTTTCGACTTTTTACCCTTAAAATCTTATGAAAATTTTTAACTTTTTTCACTTTTCATAATTCAACCCCAAAGCAAATTTAAATTTTTTGTCCCAGAACACATTTTAGAATTTCCCCATGCACATTTTCAAAATTTTAACTACAGAAACTTTTCAGACAGACATCAGTTTTTGCAAAATTTATTATTTTTTCTTTAAAACTCGTTAAAAAAAACTATTTTTCTCACAAATTATCCCTTTAAATAAAATTGAACTTTCCCCTCGTTATTTTTTTTTTGCAGATTCAATCGAGCGCCAATTGATGCAACAAGGCGAGAAACTCAGCGATATGTTATCGATGCCAGTAAAAGATGCAGTTGGTCGTGATATTGCCGTCGATTACAGTGACGATATCGCCAACATTCGTGATATTCTCGAGGCAACGACAGCGCGTCGCAACATTTTTATCGACAGTGTCGAATTGCAGAAGCTGACACTCGAGCAAATCAGTCACATTCACGCTTATGAGAAAGATGCGGCAACGGCGAGCGAATGGATGGACGATTTGTATCGCGTGATGATCAAGGCGCACACGCATGTCGGCTGTAACGTGCACGAAATTCAAAGTCAGAAGGATGAACATCAAAATTTTCAGGATACCGCAAGAAGTACATTTAATTACGGATGTCAATTGTTGGCAGCGGCACTTGCATTGCGACAAAGTTGCAAATTAGTGATCGATAAGAACAGGGAAATGTCCCGGAATCTCGAAACAACGTGGAAAAACCTTCAAATCGTGAGTCAGGAGCAAATGACGCGTTTAAGGGTGTCAGCTGTCTTCTACAGAAGCGTCGAAGAACATTGCGTGAAGATGACGGAGATAAAAAATGCAGTTTTGCTACTTCATACGATCAATGAACGTGATCGACGTCTCTCGAATATGCGAAAATTGTTGGTAACACGTGAAAAATTGCTCGTAGAAGTCGGAAGAATGGTCCGTTTGGGTCGCTTGCTGCGTACAAGACTTCGAGATCCCTTCATTTTAGACGAAAATGACGACGGGTAAGAATTTTTTTGATAAAATTTGAACAATTTTCATTAAAATCCGAATTTTTTTAGATCCTCGATCGTTCCAACTGCCGATAATTCGATCGCATGTGAGTCAATTTCCGAAAAACTCTTGGAAGTGAGTCGAATAGCGGAGAATTTGGACCGTGCGATTAAAGAAACGCAAGAAGATCTTGAACTGCATTTCACGGATTCGACCGATACGGATGGCGAAGGAGCTGTGAGTGTCATGCACAAGCGCGGAGGCGTCAATTCAAGCGATGTAAGTTCAAAATTTTAATTTTTCCATGATTTTTTGTTAATTTTTCGATATTTTTCCTTTTAGGATTGGAATAGCAGCATAAAATCTTCCATCACGGAAGACGAAACTTCGTATTTTACGGCATCCGAAGGACATTCCGGCACTTTACACTCGAGATCTTCGTCGTATCACACAGCTTCCGAATGCGCTCATTCGCCGTGGTGGGAAAATGCGGAAAAATGCAGTCTCGATTCGTCGGATCATGAAGCGCCGAGCATGGAGCTGCTTTCGGGAGTTGTTGTCTCGAGTGCAAGTGCGTCCTTCGATGATACCGAAAGCCATCCCGTGACTTTCCACTCGCCTACTGTGAGTGCCTCGGAGCAAGAGTTACACATTGATGCGCACGAAGAACTGATAATTCCGTTGTCGCCGCCCTCGTTGCAACCGCCGTCGAATAAGAGAACGACAGCTGCTTCGCCCCATCAAAGTGCGAATAGCTTTGAGACGCCCGAAGATGATGCCAAAAGTAGTTCTTCGATGGATTTGTTGGATGAAGTGGGTTCGGGTTGCAGTATGGATAAGCCTCCGCGATCGCCGAGTGTTCAGTCGCCGACGTCAAATGAATTTGCGACACTGAAAATGTCGGGACTGAGTTATTACTATCAGAATATCATGACGAAACAGGCACTCAAGACGTGTCTTTAGATGTAAGATTGGAGAAAATTTTATTGAATAAAGGATTTTATTGTGAAAAATTGAGAAATGTGATTTATTCTTGTAGAAAAATTTAAGAAAAAATTATTCTTTTAACTTTTAGACCCAAATCACATTTCAGTTTTTTTGACCCAATGCGAAATATTAAAATTTTCAATTCCAATTCCAAGAAAATTTTGTCCAAAGAACATTTTGATTTCATTCAAATAATTTTTTTAAATTTTTTGACCTAATGCACATTCTAATTTTTAACCCAATGCACATTGTGAAAATTACCTATGCAAATTTTCATGAATTTCAATCTTTATTTACATTTTTATTTTTTATCCCATTGCAAATTTTTGAAATTTCATCTTAAAATCGTACGAAAATTTTGACCCAGTGCACAGTTCTCAATTCACATTTATTGAATTTAAAAAAAAATCTATACCAAAGCAATATAAAATTTATTCAATGACACTTTAAAAATTTTTTAACCTAATGCTAATTTTAATTTTTTGGGCCCAATGCAAATTTTAGGAATATTTTTTTTACATTTATGGAGTTTTTGCTTTAAAAATAGTTTAAATATTCATCCTATTGTGTAATATTAAATTTTGACCTAATGTATATTTTGAGTTTTTAACCCAGTACACATTTTAAAACTTCCCAAAGCACATTTCTTGAAATTTTGTGTTAAAATTAGGTCAAAATTGTCATTCCATTGCACATTTTCAACCTTTGACCTAAAGCATATTCTGAATTTTCAACCCAGTGCACATTTCGAAAAATTCCCAATGCACATTTTAGATTTAAAATTTATAAATTTTGTATTAAATTATGATTTTATAGCGAAAATCTGAGAATTACGACTGATAAAAGCATCAAAATCGACGAAAAAGTCCTCTTTCTTCCAGAATTTGATGCTTTCCGGTTATTACAACCCCAATCGTGACACAATTGACAAGATTTATCATTTTGATCTTCACACCGTGCCTTCTGCTCCTCAGTTAGATGCATAAAACATCCTCTCGTGACACGATCAGTTTCAAAATCAACCATCGTATAACACCATCTCTCACTAAACTCTTGAATTTCTGTCGTACAAACCTCCGTTGTGCCATTTCCGCCATTTCTGCATGTCAAATCGACATTTGAGTCACAAACAATGCATTCTTGTCGCACGATATTTTCATTATTGCACCCTTTCGAGTTGCAAATTGTGCAATTTGTGACATTCGGATCCTCACAAATGGCAGGAAAATCATTCAAACATCCTCTTCGGGCGACGTCACTTCCGTATTCAGTCGTGAAACATTTTTCTGTCTCTCCGTAAGGCACTTTTTCCTTACAACTAGTTGCTTTGTCAGCCAAAACTCCCCATTGACAGTTGCCTAAAAGGTTGCTGGGCTCACAATTGATGCAAGAAAGTGTTGGATTGCGGAATTTTTCGCCATTATTGCAACCTTCGGAGACGTTACACTCGACACAGGCTTCTCCGCGTGTCTGACATTTCTCAAAAAGTTCAAAGTCGGAGCGACAACCGCGAATCATGAGTCCTGTTGAGTTGTCAATGAAGCCGAAACAAATATCGCCGCGTTCTTTGTCGTATTTTGGGCAATAATGCAAGAAAGTTGAAGAGGTTTGAAGGTTGTTGGCACATTCTGGGTTGAATTCTTCCGTGCAACGATGACATTTTTGACGCGTTTCAGGGTATTTTTGGTTGTTGCAGAAGTTTTCGGTGCAAGAATGG
Source organism: Culicoides brevitarsis (assembly GCF_036172545.1). NCBI lineage: Eukaryota > Metazoa > Arthropoda > Insecta > Diptera > Ceratopogonidae > Culicoides > Culicoides brevitarsis. Next base: position 33,676,949 of record NC_087086.1, on the reverse strand, counting down.
CAATGACTCTCAGGACATTCGAGTGTTTTGTTTGAAATACAGGAGCGGAGGGTGTCTTGACCTGAAAAAAATGAAAAAAAAAATTAATGTAATTTAAAAAAATAACTCTAATTTCAAAAAAAAAAATTTAAAATTTTCTTCATTTTTAATAATTTTTATAAATATTAAAAAAAAATATTTTTAAGATTTTCTTTTTTTATAAATTATTTAATAATTCAGTAAATTAATTAATAAAATATTTTTTTTTATATTTTTCATAATTAATTTAGAAAATTTTTGAACAATTTTTTCGTAATTTTAATTAATAAAATTTTTTTAATTTTTTTTTCCAAAAAATTCAAAAATTCCAAAATTTTTTAAAATTTTAAATTTATTTTCATACCAAATGACAAAATTTTATAATTTTCGTTAAATAATATTTTTGATGTTTTTTTTACTATTTATTGAAATTTGCTTATTTTAGATTTTAACCTATCATATTAAAAATTAAAGAAAAACATTTCATAAAAAAGAACTGTCAAAAAAATTTAAAAAAAAAATTAATAATTTTATGAAAAATATTTTTAGAGAAGAAAATTTATGATAAAATATATTAGAAAAAATTGAAAATTTTACAAAAATTTTTTTGAAATTTACTTGAAAAATTATGAAAATATACCAAAAACGAAAGTAAATAAATTTTAACTTTTTTTTTATTTTGCCCCATTGGATTTTCGACTTTCAAAATGGGGCATCGGACTTTATTTTTGAATTTCATTTGGAGCGGCCTTAATTTAAAAATTTTTGAGCATTTTTTTCTTATTTTTTGTATTTTTTCGTTTTTCTAATTTTTTTTAAATATTTTTTGAATGAATTTTAACGAAATTTTCTTTCAAATCAATTAAAATGGAAAAATATTTCGAAAAAAATTAAGAAATTTAAATTACCAGCAATTCCTGTTAATGAAACAGCACACAAGTCATGATATCCAGGACACAAGACCCTTGGAAGACTCTCAGGAAGTGCTAAAGTTGCACAATTCGTGTTTTTGCTGGAGTCACAAAGGTAACATTTCTGAAAATCAACTTTTCAAAAAAAATTTTATAAATTTTTGTTAAATTTTCACAAATTTCAAGACTTACTTTTGTCATTACATCTCGTGCTCTGACAAATTTTACATTTTTCTGAATTTTCAGAGCAACTTTTCTTCAAAACTTCCTCTCGAATGGTATTTAAACAACCTCTTCTAACAATTTCTCCATCTTCTTGTCGATAACAAGCAAGTTCTTCATCTCCAAACTTCGGAACTAAACAAAATCCAAATTCATCTTCTTCTCCAAAATTATTCAAACACGTGGTTTTTTCATCGGAACTGCATTTTCGGCACTCCAAAGTACGGTAAGGCTCGTTATTACATCCTTTCAAGTCACATTTTTCACAAAAATCACTTTCATCACACTCTTTTTTGTCATTTTCTTCAAAGTAACATCCTCGAACGAGATGATCTCCGTCATTGAGGGTGTAACATTGCACAGATCTGCCCAAAGGAATTGCTCCACAAGAGTTCGTTTGAGTCTCCGTAGCACAGGAATCATCTTTTGTACGAGAATCTGTGCGACATTTCACACATTCAAAGGTTTCCGAGAACGCAGGTTGAGAATTATCGACTCCTGTGATGCAAAATTCACGTAATTCATCGCATTTGGCACGAGCAACAGTCCCAACGTCAGACATACATCCACGAAAAGTGTCTCCTGACTCGTCATCGACAACGGTAAAACACAAATCTTCCGGATCGTAATTTTGACACGTGATTTTTTGATCATTTTCAACATTTTGACATTCCAGCCCGTCGCATTGATGACACTGAAGACGATTTATGGGAAAAATTTCGCCATTACAGAGATTCGAGGCGCAGGAAAAGACATTTTCCGGTGCAAATTGTTGACAATCTCGATGAGTGACGCCTTCAGAGTCGATCCAGGTCGCACATTTATCGACATAGGACTCACAAACGACGCTCAGGATGGCAGAAGTCATTTTTGAGCAATTTGGATCGGATTGTGAGTTGCAACGAAAACATTCTTGAAACGAATTTTTCGAGTTGCACGAAGGTTCGCGACAAATTTTGCATTCCTCGCTGTTTTTCAAGCATTTTTCCTGCATCGCTATGGGAAGAGAACTCAAACAACCTTTCGAAACGACGTCATCTGCAATATTTGTAAACAAAAAAATTAATGGTGAGTCATTTTTATGTCAATTTAATCAAAAAAAATTTTTGATCTAATCTGAAAAATATTTTATTACCTTCTACTTTGTGATAACACGCCAAATTCTGCTCATTTTCAGGGCTAACGTAACAAAATTCATCATTTTCTGGATTTGTGGATGAACAACTTTCGCATTTTCGGCATTTAAGTGAACGGAAAGGCTCATTATTGCATCCTGTATTCGAACATTTCTTACAATTTTCACGTGCGGCGTCACATTTTGCAATTTCTGAAGTTCCTGAGTAACAATCTCGAATTATTTTGTCTTCTGTGGCAATTGTATAGCATTCAGCTTTACGCCCGAGAAGGATTTCCTCACAAAAAGTCGTTTTAGTTTCACTTGCACATGAGGGATCATTAGAATTTGATTCACATTTGACACATTCGAAGCTGGAAGTGCTTGGTTGATCATTTGTAAGCCCTTTTTGACAAAGATCTCCGAGTCTTGTACAAACTTGAGTGCCTGGAGTATCGATTTTTGCATCGGAAAGACATCCACGGTAAGTTTTTCCATCGTCTAAAATAAAATTTTATTAAAAATCGTTGAAAATTTCAAATTTTTAGCTTACTATCGACTACAGCATAACACAAATCATCAGGTTCGTAGTATAAACAAGGTCTAAATTCAACTTTTGAGTTGCATTCGTCTCCCTCACAACTCAAACATTGCAATCTCTGTTTCGGACATACCCCATTGTTGCATTTATCTGTTCCGCAAAGACACGTTTCGATCATTTCTGATATTTCGGTGTTTGAATCTACACATCCACGAACCGTTTTTCGACTTGAAGCTGAAAAAAATTCTTTAAATTTTATTTTTTCTCATAAAAATCGAAACTCACGTTGAATCCATGTTGCACACTTTGCATCGGGCGAATCACAAATTTCAGTTTTTGTCGGCTCAAAAACGCACGACAGATCATCAGAAGGACAAACGTAACATTCCAAAGCTAAAAACGCTGAGATAAAACTAAAAATTAGAAAAAATGTCAAAAAATATTTCATCGAAGGAAATTTTTCTGCGTGTTGATTAAATGAATGGTCGTTTAATACTGACAGAGCAATAAATAATCTTATCCATAGTTTTTTGGGCAATTTTAGACCAATCTTATCGAATGTTGATTATTATTTTCGGTTATTATTCAGTCGATATTTGTTATCAGCAATTAACATTCTGAGAAATGTTTGGTTTTGATAATTGTCAAAATATTTTGATAGATTATGTGCACTTGAAATATTTAATGAATGAAAAGGAGATTAGGAAAGATTTATTTTTTAAGGAAGTTGGGAAGAAGCTTATCTTTTTTAAAAACGAATTTCAAATAATATGTGCTGAATTAATGCAGTGACGGATACAAAGGAAAGGTAATTCAGGGATGGATACTAAAAGGGCTCAAATGGATAAATTTTTAGAAGGAGCTTGACAGGTAAGATTTTAATTTTCTAATTATTTTTAGTTCATAAATTAATGAACTGAATCTTTAAATGGCTCCTGTACATCGGAAACGCAAAATTTAGAAAAAGTCCAAAACAAAAGTTGTTTCTAATGCCAAAACCTTCAATTTGAGCTGGAGAACCGTGATCTACAAAAGTTGAAAAAATTTTGAAAAATCGGTATGTGAGCCCTCATAATAAGAGGATTTTGACTTAATTTTTTTTTCATTGAACCTCCAAACTCTGATTTTTTTGTTTCGTCAAATATCGACCCAATATGAACAGAAATCAACTTTAGAATGAATATTTATTCAATTTTAGGCTTAAAACTGGTCAAAAAATGACTTGCAAAAAAAATCAAGTTTGACTCCCAATATGAACAGAAATCAACTTTTGCAAAAAAAAATCAAAAAATGACTTGCAAAAAAAATCAGAGTTTGAACCTCCAAACTCTGATTTTTTTGTTTCGTCAAATATCGACCCAATATGAACAGAAATCAACTTTAGAATGAATATTTATTCAATTTTAGGCTTAAAACTGGTCAAAAAATGACTTGCAAAAAAAATCAGAGTTTGAACCTCCAAACTCTGATTTTTTTGTTTCGTCAAATATCGACCCAATATGAACAGAAATCAACTTTTGAATGAATTTTATTTGAAAAAATGACTTGCAAAAAAAATCAATGAACCTTTAGGCTTAAAACTAGAAGTTGAAAAAAATTTGAAAAATCGGTTTGTGATAATAACAGGAAATCAACTTTAGAATGAATATTTGAACCTCTGATTTTTTTGTTTCGTCAAATATCGACCCAATATGAACAGAAATCAACTTTAGAATGAATATTTATTCAATTTTAGGCTTAAAACTGGTCAAAAAATGACTTGCAAAAAAAATCAGAGTTTGAACCTCCAAACTCTGATTTTTTTGTTTCGTCAAATATCGACCCAATATGAACAGAAATCAACTTTAGAATGAATATTTATTCAATTTTAGGCTTAAAACTGGTCAAAAAATGACTTGCAAAAAAAATCAGAGTTTGAACCTCCAAACTCTGATTTTTTTGTTTCGTCAAATATCGACCCAATATGAACAAAAATCAACTTTAGAATGAATATTTATTCAATTTTAGGCTTAAAACTGGTCAAAAAATGACTTGCAAAAAAAATCAGAGTTTGAACCTCCAAACTCTGATTTTTTTGTTTCGTCAAATATCGACCCAATATGAACAGAAATCAACTTTAGAATGAATATTTATTCAATTTTAGGCTTAAAACTGGTCAAAAAATGACTTGCAAAAAAAATCAGAGTTTGAACCTCCAAACTCTGATTTTTTTGTTTCGTCAAATATCGACCCAATATGAACAGAAATCAACTTTAGAATGAATATTTATTCAATTTTAGGCTTAAAACTGGTCAAAAAATGACTTGCAAAAAAAATCAGAGTTTGAACCTCCAAACTCTGATTTTTTTGTTTCGTCAAATATCGACCCAATATGAACAGAAATCAACTTTAGAATGAATATTTATTCAATTTTAGGCTTAAAACTGGTCAAAAAATGACTTGCAAAAAAAATCAGAGTTTGAACCTCCAAACTCTGATTTTTTTGTTTCGTCAAATATCGACCCAAAATGATTAGAAATCAACTTTAGAATTAATATTTATTCAATTTTAGGCTTAAAACTGGTCAAAAAATGACTTGCAAAAAAAATCAGAGTTTGAACCTCCAAACTCTGATTTTTTTGTTTCGTCAAATATCGACCCAATATGAACAGAAATCAACTTTAGAATGAATATTTATTCAATTTTAGGCTTAAAACTGGTCAAAAAATGACTTGCAAAAAAAATCAGAGTTTGAACCTCCAAACTCTGATTTTTTTGTTTCGTCAAATATCGACCCAATATGAACAGAAATCAACTTTAGAATGAATATTTACGTCAAATATCGACCCAATATGAACAGAAATCAACTTTAGAATTAATATTTATTCAATTTTAGGCATAAAACTTATCAAAAAGTGACTTGCAAAAAAAATCAGAGTTTGAACCTCCAAACATCTGAAACGCAAAATGAACAAAAGTCAACTTTAGAATGAATATTTTTCAATTTTAGGCTTAAACTGATCAAAAAATTACTTGCAAAAAAAATCAGAGTTTGAACCTCCAAATCTGATTTTTTTGTTTGAGCCCTCATAATAAGAATTTTTTTTTTCATCAATTTTTTTTTGCTAACATCTTTAAATGGCTCCTGTACATCGGAAACGCAAAATTTAGAAAAAGTCCAAAACAAAAGTTGTTTCTAATGTCAAAACCTTCAATTTGAGCTGGAGAACCGTGATCTACAAAAGTTGAAAAAATTTTGAAAAATCGGTATGTGAGCCCTCATAATAAGAGGATTTTTTTTTTCATCAATTTTTTTTGCTAACATCTTTAAATGGCTCCTGTACATCGGAAACGCAAAATTTAGAAAAAGTCCAAAACAAAAGTTGTTTCTAATGTCAAAACCTTCAATTTGAGCTGGAGAACCGTGATCTACAAAAGTTGAAAAAATTTTGAAAAATCGGTATGTGAGCCCTCATAATAAGAGGATTTTTTTTTCATCAATTTTTTTTGCTAACATTTTTTCCTGCATCGAAAACGCAAAATTTAGAAAAATCCAAAACAAAAGTTGTTTCTAATGCCAAAACCTTCAATTTGAGCTGGAGAACCGTGATCTACAAAAGCCCTCATAATAAGAGGATTTTTTTTTTTCATCAATTTTTTTTGCTAACATCTTTAAATGGCTCCTGTACATCGGAAACGCAAAATTTAGAAAAAGTCCAAAACAAAAGTTGTTTCTAATGTCAAAACCTTCAATTTGAGCTGGAGAACCGTGATCTACAAAAGTTGAAAAAATTTTGAAAAATCGGTATGTGAGCCCTCATAATAAGAGGATTTTTTTTTCATCAATTTTTTTTGCTAACATCTTTAAATGGCTCCTGTACATCGGAAACGCAAAATTTAGAAAAAGTCCAAAACAAAAGTTGTTTCTAATGTCAAAACCTTCAATTTGAGCTGGAGAACCGTGATCTACAAAAGTTGAAAAAATTTTGAAAAATCGGTATGTGAGCCCTCATAATAAGAGGATTTTTTTTTCATCAATTTTTTTTGCTAACATCTTTAAATGGCTCCTGTACATCGGAAACGCAAAATTTAGAAAAAGTCCAAAACAAAAGTTGTTTCTAATGTCAAAACCTTCAATTTGAGCTGGAGAACCGTGATCTACAAAAGTTGAAAAAATTTTGAAAAATCGGTATGTGAGCCCTCATAATAAGAGGATTTTTTTTTCATCAATTTTTTTTGCTAACATCTTTAAATGGCTCCTGTACATCGGAAACGCAAAATTTAGAAAAAGTCCAAAACAAAAGTTGTTTCTAATGTCAAAACCTTCAATTTGAGCTGGAGAACCGTGATCTACAAAAGTTGAAAAAATTTTGAAAAATCGGTATGTGAGCCCTCATAATAAGAGGATTTTTTTTTCATCAATTTTTTTTGCTAACATCTTTAAATGGCTCCTGTACATCGGAAACGCAAAATTTAGAAAAAGTCCAAAACAAAAGTTGTTTCTAATGTCAAAACCTTCAATTTGAGCTGGAGAACCGTGATCTACAAAAGTTGAAAAAAATTTGAAAAATCGGTATGTGAGCCCTCATAATAAGAGGATTTTTTTTTTCATCAATTTTTTTTTGCTAACATCTTTAAATGGCTCCTGTACATCGGAAACGCAAAATTTAGAAAAAGTCCAAAACAAAAGTTGTTTCTAATGTCAAAACCTTCAATTTGAGCTGGAGAACCGTGATCTACAAAAGTTGAAAAAATTTTGAAAAATCGGTATGTGAGCCCTCATAATAAGAGGATTTTTTTTTCATCAATTTTTTTTGCTAACATCTTTAAATGGCTCCTGTACATCGGAAACGCAAAATTTAGAAAAAGTCCAAAACAAAAGTTGTTTCTAATGTCAAAACCTTCAATTTGAGCTGGAGAACCGTGATCTACAAAAGTTGAAAAAATTTTGAAAAATCGGTATGTGAGCCCTCATAATAAGAGGATTTTTTTTTCATCAATTTTTTTTGCTAACATCTTTAAATGGCTCCTGTACATCGGAAACGCAAAATTTAGAAAAAGTCCAAAACAAAAGTTGTTTCTAATGTCAAAACCTTCAATTTGAGCTGGAGAACCGTGATCTACAAAAGTTGAAAAAATTTGAAAAATCGGTATGTGAGCCCTCATAATAAGAGGATTTTTTTTTTCATCAATTTTTTTTGCTAACATCTTTAAATGGCTCCTGTACATCGAAAACGCAAAATTTAGAAAAAGTCCAAAACAAAAGTTGTTTCTAATGCCATAGTTGATTCTAATGAACCTAAAAACCAATCAATTTAAATACAAGAAAAATATTTTTTCCTAATAACAAGGAAATTATCGATAGTATTATCGAGATAAAAAGAGCAATTATACGTGCCCAATGTTCGACGATGGAAAGTCGTAAAGATAAATTTCAAAACTAAAACTTATAAAGAACAAATTTTTTTATGCCTTTGTACAACGAAAGCAATCTTTGAATACGCTAACGACCATTTCATTAGAATACGAACACATGCGCATTGAAATCATAGAAAAACATCGAAAAACATTCATAATTAGCTAATTATTCGGTTGACAACCACAAACACATTAAAAGTTAACGATCATCATTAACAATAAGTAACGGACAGACATTAAAACTCTTGTAAACACATAAATTTCTAAAAGAAATGTCTTAGACTAATTGAGACTTAAAAATCATCATAAATAGAAAAACTCTTTAAAAACAAACAAAGCTCTTCATAAAAAAAAATCCTAAATATTTATAAGCAACTCAGTTCAGTTCAATACAAATATTTGTCTTGAGTCTCATCCAAAAAAAATCACAGTCATCTAATTGAAATCTAATTATTATTCATTACTTTGTATCATTAGCTCATACCGAAAATGTAGAAAAAAAAATATTGAGTAAACACTCTACCGCCGCGCGAATATTTATCGAGTCGACTGCTCATTAACGCCGATTGTGCTCGCGTTAACAGAGTGTGAGATATAGATTGTTTGCCAAACACCCGAGCTGTGGCAATTGTTTACATTTTATATCGAAAAAAATAAATTGTTTCTATACTTATTATGAGGTGTCCCGCGCCAAGTAATAAAAAATTTCTCTCATTTTTCGTTTTTATATGCTTTTTATTGAAATTCCAATGGTGTCTGTTTGTCATCGTGTCACGCTTTTAGTTACATACTGAGGATACAGATGGCGTTGTTACTTTTCAGCGCATTAGGGTAGCGGGCTCATTGGTAATTCCGAGAGAGACTCAGAATGTGCATTGGGGCAAGGTTTTAGAATGTGCATTGGGACAAGGTTTTAGAATGTGCATTGGGGCAATGTTTTAGAATGTGCATTGGGACAAGATTGTGCATTGGGACAAAGTTTTAGAATGTGCATTGGGACAAAGTTTTAGAATGTGCATTGGGACAAGGTTTTAGAATGTGCATTGGGACAAAGTTTTAGAATGTGCATTGGGACAAAGTTTTAGAATGTGCATTGGGACAAAGTTTTAGAATGTGCATTGGGACAAAGTTTTAGATTGTGCATTGGGACTAAAAAGTAAAAAATAAAAAATTATAAAAAAAAAACATTTTAAAAAGATGCTTTTTATTTATTAAAAACGAACTAAAAAGTATAAAATAAAAAATTATAAAAAAAATATTTTAAAGAAAATTTTTAGAAAAATTTAAGTAAAAGAAAAAAGCATGAGAGGCCAAAACTTTTTATAAAAGTTGAAGTAATTAAAATGAAACTGTTGGACTCGAATATTTTTTCTTTTACTTAAATTTTTCTAAAAATTTTCGTTTATTTTCAACTTTTTAGGGCCCTTTATAAAAAAGCATCTTTTTAAAATATTTTTTTTTATAATTTTTTATTTTTTCTGCTGTTCATCGTACATTTACATTAGAAATTCATTCACAAAATTTTATGCTCATTCGAGTTTCTCGTCTTTTGCGATGCATTTGAGTGCTCGACTCGTGCGCTATGTAAATATTTCTTTTAAAATTCTTTATTATTTCTTCGTGTACGCGCCTCGTGTGTTTGTTTGGACATTAATTTAGTCGGTCAGATCGCGTCAATTGCGCGTCGTACCGAACAACCGAACACGAAAAATGCATCATTGGCGTTATTTTTGTCAATATTTTTAACGGGCCCTCAGTCGCTTTCTTGCCTTCAGGTGAAATAGTCATAAATTTCGAGTAAATTCGACGGTTTTTTTCGTGTCTGCGTAAAAAAAATTGTAATTTTGTATTTATTTTGTGTATCTGCCGCAGTGTAAATATCAATGAGGCGCGTTGTAATAAAAAAAAAATGTAAAGTGAACATGCAGAAAATTAATTTCTAACATTTGTAATGAAAATTGTTAATTTTATGGACTTAAAATGCGATTTGAACGAAGAAAAAATTGAAAAAGTGAATTTTTCGTGAATTTCATTGAAAAATGTCGCAGGAAAAGTAAAAAAAAGTGAATTTCCAGAGATATTTATCAGTAAAAACCCGTCACCTTCGTCATAATAGATAATAATTTGTAATGTAAAGTCCAACGAACGACGTCTTCGAAGAGTTAAAACGCAACAACAACAACAAAGGACAACCATACCTACCAACTTACAACGAAAGATATTGATGATGATTGCGTGCGAAATGAATTTAACGACTTATTGAAATGAAATTCAATTAAAATTACGTTCAAGTGTGCGCGCCTGATTGCTTGCAAGACAGTAAAAAGGGGACACTCGAGTTATTTCAGTGCAAAGTGTCGAAGGGAAAACATCAAAAAAAAACTCTTTCTTTTACATTTCGTTGTGGGAGTTCCAATAAATTGACAATTAACTAAAAATTACTCAAGAATTTTTCCCGTTTAATTATTTTATTTGGTTACGAGCGACAGACAGTATTACTCAGTATTAACATGGCAGGTAACGGAGACGGTATTTAATTTACGACAAATCGATTTCAAGTGTTTTTAAATTCTTTTTTTCTGCAGAAATTTCGTCGGATTCGGTTGGGAAATATTTGAAACACCATCCGGAGTTTTTGGAACATTTTTTGATTGAAAATGTGGGTTTGGAGGAATTACAAAAATGGGTGATACGGCGTCTTGGAAGCCGAAAGGAACTTGAAAGCAATGAAAATAAAAATATTGATAAGTAATAATTGCAAATTTTTTGAGGGAGTGAACATATAGAGTAACTTTGACAGTTGACAAATGTCAAAATTTTTTTTTATAAATTTTTATTTTTAAAAATTTTAAAGCTAAAAATGTTAAATTATGATATTAAATGTCTTAAAAAAACTTAAAATTTTACTTCAGTTGTCAAAATTTTGAGACATTTTTTAGAGATTTTGACAGCTGTCAATGTCAAATATTTTACTGCAAATTTAATTTTTTGAAATTTTTAACCTATAAAGTTCTTAAAAATAGCTTAAAAAATTCTTAACAATTGAAGAGTTAAAAAAAATATTTTACTTGTTAAAAAATTTGACAGAAACAAATTGACAGCTGTCAAATATACTTTGTTTATAATTTATTTTTTGACATTATTAACCTTAAAATTTCTTAAAAATTAATAAAAAAATAAAATTTGTCTTAAAAATTTTTTTTTGATGATTGAAATTTCATCAATCAGGTATTTGTCAAAATATTTTGACAGCTATCAAATTTTTGGATAAAAAATCAATTTTTTTACATTTTCTTTAATTTTTTTTACAAAAATTCTTAAAAAAATAAGCTAAAAAATTATTTTAAAATTTTGAAACTACTTAATTTATTAGTTTTTTTTTTATTTTTTAAAAATTTAACAGAGTTAAATTGACAGCTGTCAAAATTTTTATCATAAATTGAATTTTAAAGCATTTTTAAGGTTAGAAACATGTAATTTTTATTAAAAATAATCTTAAAATTGCTTAAAAATTAAAAATTGGCTTGAAAATAATTTGAGTTTCAAAAATTTTGACAGAAAGAGATTTGACAGCTGTCAAAATTTTTTGATAAATTCTTGATTTTTGAGTATTATAAAGATAAAAATGGAAAGTTAATACCAAAAATTACCTTAGAAAATCTTTAAAATAATTTCAAATTGAAATTTTACTGAAAATAGTTTGACATTTGTCAATTTTTAACTGTCAAAATTATTATATATGCTCTTACCCTTAAATTTTTGACTAAATTTCCGTTTTTTTTTTCTTTTCAGAATGACTCCATACTGCGTTTACTCCGACAAACGACAAATGTTGGAAGAACTTTCACAGTCAATTCGTCTCCATTCCAAGGGGAAACACGTCTTATGGGAACTCATCGCGTGCATTTCAACAGCTGTCGGCGCCGATGGCTTCCGCTTATACCTAAACGACAATTCTCCCGACGACTTGCAACTTTCGCTGTACGTGGGAGAAAAAGTCGGCAAAACTATCATCGAAAAAGTGGATCGAAAACAAGCCTTAATCCCGTATCACGTCGCCGAAACACGTCAACCTGTCAGAATTTCCAAAGGAGACACAGATCCACGTTTCCCCGATGGCTTACCGGCAAAAGGAGAAATGGCGCATTTGATGTGTCAAGCAGTTCAGCACCCGGATGGCAAATTAGTTGGCGTTGTCGAGTTCTGGCGTCGTAGTTGCACGTGGAAATTCTTCGAACAAGAAGAGGAATTGGTTTATAGTTACCTTGTATGGGGCGGTGTGGCTCTTCATTACGCCGATTGCTTCACAACGATGGAAAAACAGAAGAAATTGAACGATTTCTTGCTCGTAGTTGTTCGTTCGATGTTCCAAGACATGGTCTCAATGGATACTTTGATGACAAAAATCATGAATTTCGCTCAGCGACTCGTAAATGCGGATCGCGCGTCACTTTTTCTCGTCGACACGAAGAAACAAGAGGTTTATGCGACACTTTTTGATGTCGGAGCTGACAATGCGATGCAAGACAAGTCGCAAGAAATCCGTTTTCCCATCGGAAAAGGCATCGCCGGTTATGTGGCAGAAACAGGCGAGGTCGTTAATGTCGTCAATGCTTATCAAGATCCGCGTTTTAACAATTCCATCGATAAATTGACCGGATACAAGACGGAATCGATACTTTGCATGCCGATTTTCATCAAGGACGTCGTAATTGGTGTCGTTCAAATGGTCAATAAGTTAACGGGGTCGTTCACGACGGAAGATGAGGAGGCATTTGAAACGTTTGCCGTGTATTGTGGCTTGGCGTTGCACCACGCGAAGCTCTTTGACAAGATAAAAAAGTCGGAACACAAGTACAAAGTTGCCTTGGAAGTGCTCAGCTATCACAATTCGTGCACGGAAGACGAAGTGAATCGTTGCATGGAGATGGATATCCAAAAAGCAGTTGATGACATTGATAATTTCTTCTTTTGTCCGTACGTTTTGTCGGATTTTGAGAAAGCTGCGCATACCGTTTATATGTTTATCGATCTTTTCGGGCTGGAACGCTTCGATAAAACGACGATAATCAGATTTACGTTGACAGTGAAGAAAAATTACAGAAGAGTTCCGTATCATAATTGGGGGCATGGCTTCTCGGTGGCGAACACAATGTATACTATCATCAAAAAAGCTCCGGATATCTTCAGACAAAATGAGGTTTGTTAATTTTTTTTCTTAAAAAATAATTTTTTAATAAATTTTTCTTGTGTTTTTAGCGACTTGCTCTCTTTGTTGGATGTTTATGTCACGATTTGGATCACCGAGGCAAGACCAATAAATTTTTGTTGGATACCGAATCGCCTCTTTCTGCCATTTACAGTACTTCCACAATGGAGCATCATCATTTCAATCAAACAGTGACGATTTTGCAACAGGTTTGTAGAAAAAAAATTTCCAATCGTACATTGAAGAAATAATCCCAATGCACATTTTAATTTTTTTTTGCCCAATGCACATTATGAAAAATTTAAATTCATATTTTATGGTTTTTATTTTCTAAAATTTGTGAAATTGTGAAATGAAATTACGACCCAGAGCAAATTTCTTATTTTTTGCCCATTACACATTTTAAATTTTTGTCCCAGAGCACATTTGAAAATTTTTCAACGAACAAATTTTAAATTTTTGTTCTAAAAGTCATTTTAAAACATCATTTTAAAGAAATTTCTTAATTTTGAACGAATTTGTAATTAAAATTTTTGCCCCAGAATACATTCTAAATATCCCAATGCAAATATGATGAATTTTTGTTCCAAAACACATTTTAGAATTACATCCCAGAGCAAATTTTTGACCTATTGCACATTTTAATATTGGTTCCAATGCACATTATGATAATTCCCCATGCATATTTTATGAATTTTTTTTCTAAAAATAATTTTAAAATATCATTTAAAAGCAAATTTTAAATTTTTGACCCGTTGCGCATTTTAAATTTTGATCCCAAAGCACATTTCAAAAACTTCTAATGTATATTTTTTGAATTTTTGTTTTTAAAGTCTTTAAAATGACTTCAAAGCAGTATCAAATCAAATTCTTAATTTTCGACCCAATGCACATTTTTATTTTTTTGACCTAATGCACATTATAAAAATTTCAAATTTTTGTTTTAATATATATTTTGAATTACATCCCAAAGCAAATTTTTAATGTTTGACCCAATACACATTGAAAAATCTCGCCCCAGAATACATTTTAAAAATTCCCAATTCACAATTTTTGTATTTTTGGTTAAAAAATCATATTAAATGTTCATCTGAAAGCACATTTTCATTTTTTTACCCAAATGACATTCTAAAATTTTGACCCAATGCACATTTTAAATATAAGAAAATTTTTAACCTCAAATTTTTCTATTTTTCAATGAAATTTCAGGAAGGTCACAACATTTTCAGCAAATTATCAAGTACGGAATACAAACAACTCCTGAGTCTCGTGAAACATTGCATCTTAGCTACTGACTTGGCCTTATTCTTCCCCAACAAAAGCAAATTAGAAGAACTCGTTGACACTCAAACGTTCTCATGGAGCAAACTGGAGCACCGACTTCTTATTTCTGCGGTTTCAATGACTTCAGCAGGTAAGATTTTTTCAATTTTCCTAAAAAATTCTCTAATTTTTTTGTTTTTTTAGATCTTTCGGCATCAGCAAAACCTTGGGAAATCCAGGAAAAAACTGTCAAAGTAATTTTCGAGGAATTTTACATTCAGGGCGACGCAGAAAAAGAAGCTGGAAGAAAACCAATTCCGATGATGGATCGCACACGAGCCGATTATCAAGCGTCGTGCCAAGTTGATTTCATCAAGGGCATTTGCATTCCGTGTTACAAGCTTCTAAATCGCCTGATTCCCGAAACGGAACCCATGCTGCTGAAATGCGAGGAGAACTTGAAGACGTGGGAAACGATAATGGTAGACAAAAGTGTTGTAAATTAGTTGTTGTGCTCCCTTTTTCTCTCTCGGTGTCTCCCATTTATTTTTTATTTTTCGTAGTTTGTAGCCAAAAAAGTCCTCACACAAACACACGAAATCTTAAAAGAGCAAAAAAAAAATGAAAATTCAATTCAAAAACCCTCAAATTCAAAAATTAGAACAGAATTTTTACCTTTCTAAACAGTAAGCCAACTGTGTATTTTGCAGGAATGTTATAAGAAATTGGAACAATCTGTCCCCATATTAAAGGACTACGTGAAGCAGAAAAAAATAAATTTATGAGAAGAAGAAATGTGTGTCAATGTTGTGGAAATTTGTTTGAAAAAATGTCAAAAATAGTGAAAAAATTTGCTTAAATAAATGTTAAATATTAGACGTCCTTAACCCACATACAACCAAAAAAACCGACGTTTTATTGCCCAAAAATGTCCTTAATTGATCGCATGTCGGAGAAATCAATCAATTTCGCGTCTCGATGGTGAAAGAAAGGCTAAAGATAATCGACGGACATTGAACTTGATTGTGTCATCGATGGTTTTTTACGATGTCTACAACAATTAAAAAGACGAATCACGTGTTTGACTTTTATGGCTTTTTTTTTTGTTTATATGGACTTGACCGACAATGGAGACAAATAAAAGAAGTTTTGGTGGTGAAATTGCATTCAACAATCAAAAATTGCTTACCTTTTACGTCATTTTCGAAAATTTAAGAGTTCAATGTAAAAATTTTCGAAAATTTTATAATTAATGAAAGCATTTTCGAAAGTTCGAGGATTTAATGAAATTATTTTCGAAAAATGAAATGAAATATTTTCTTCGATTTTTTTTTAATGTAATGAAATTATTTTCGAAAATATGAGAATTTTATGAAATTATTTTCGAAAATTTGAGAATTAAATGAAATTATTTTCGAACATTTAAGAACTAAATGAAATTATTTTCTAAAATGTGAGAATTAAATGAAATTATTTACGAAAAATTGAGAACTTAATGAAATTATTTTCGAAAATTTGAGAATTAAATGAAATTATTTTCGAAAATGTGAAAATTAAATGAAATTATTTTCGAAAATTTGTAAATTTAATGAAAGCATTTTCGAAAATTTGTAAATTTAATGAAGGCATTTTCGAAAATTTGAAGCATTTTTAATTTTTTTACGAAAAAAAAACTCATTTTTATATAAACAATCCATTCAATAATGTTGTTTTCTTTATTAATTCTTAAATATTATTAATCAATTCAATTATTTAAATGTTAATTATTTATTTTTTTATCATTAACTCCTAAATAGAAGCTTCACTAGCTGAGCTTTTAACAATCAAAATTTCATCGTCAATAAAATTTCTAACATAGTTTTGTGTTTCTTTATAAAAGTTTCGTTCATTCAAGATGTAACAAGTTTCTTTTAAAGATTTTTTTGGTCACATTCAGTATTTTATTGAGAGGCCCATCCATCAGAAATTTGACAAAAAATTTTTTTTTACTATTTTTTTTTTTAATTTTTAAAAATTTTCTCAAAAATTATTAAAAATTTGAAATTTTTATTAAAAATTTAGTAATTTTTGAAAAAAAAAATTAAAAATAAAAAAATTAGTAAAAAATAAAATTTTATCAATTTCGAATGGATTTCAATAGGCAAAGATCACACAAGGAAAAATCCTTTGAAAAATTTTTTTCAACTTTTTTTTTAAAATAGTTAACACACCTATTTATTCAGATATACTAACTTTTAGTAACAATTATTTTATTATTTTCTTCATTAAACGTTAGTCAACCGTGGGAGTGATTGAAAAATCTAAATAGTTCTTTGTAGAGAATAAATTCCTGAGAGGGTTCGCAGCAAAGATGGGGCTGTTATTTGATTATTTCTCACAAGTTTCAGGGACTAAAGAGGAAATTGAGCAGAAAATCAGTCCAAGAATCACTCACCACGTGACTTCTTCCTCTACTTTTCAATATTTTAAACATTTTCTAATCTTTATTTTTTACTTTTTTCTGTAAAAACTGCGATTTTTTATCGAAATTTATCGTCTTCAGACTTTTTTTTCAGATTTTTCATGAAGTTTTGTAAAATTATTCGATTCTAACCTCAAAATTGACCACGTGGCTATTATTTGATCACTTCTTTCTCTGTTTCGTTTTCGTCTGTTGGAATGTTGATAACTGTTTCCGTCGCGGTTTTCTTGTTTTCGATGCAAGTTTCGACTGTTACCGACTCTGAATTACTAAAAACTTCTGTTTCCGCTTCAGGAACGAATTTTTGGCGGCGTTCACTGATGACTTCGATATCGTGTTCGTTCTCGAGACGTTGTTTGAGTGCCTGAATGGCGAAAAGACGCGCGATTTCATTGTTTTTACGTGCTTCGAGTTTCTTTTTTTCCTTGTAACTTTTTGTGGAGCTGCTTCGATGAAGTTTTTTCGAGGGAGTTTTCTTTTCTTCTTCCGGTGCGACGACTTTGGGGACATCCAGGATCGTTTCTTCGGGCAAAACTGGGTCAATACTCGATTGACAGGAAAGAATTGGCGGCGGTTCCGAGCAAACGGAGATTTGACTGCGGAATTTTTGTTCGGGCGATGGCGAAGGGTCTGCACTGACACGGGATTCGCTGCTGTGTTGACGATGCACGCCAGCTACGCGTGTTCTGCGATGCGATGGCGAGTCACTCAACGCTGAGCTGCGTCTTCGTTGCCCGTGATACTTGTGAACGCCCGTCAACTCGTCTTCGATTGGTTTTTGGCGCGAAAGTACGTGACGTTTTGCAGTGTCACTTCGTCGCGGCTTCGGTCTCGAACTCCGGTAAACTTCTTGATCGTTAATTACGAGCGGCGTGAGATCAAATTTGACACTGCCTTGCGGCGAACACGTGATATCGCTGTCTTTTCGCCCGAACATGACGCCAGACTCGTCAAAGGAGATTGCCGCTTTGTGCATTTGCATCATCGTCGACGGATGGAGGAAGTTGTCGCGCGTGCTGCGTTGCACCAAACTGTTGCTGGGCCTCGAACGACGTCGCTGCCGACTGTGACGCTTCTCCGCGAGATATTCCGCCATGCAGTGCTCCACGATGGGCGAATGTTCGCGTGAATGCTCGCTAGGAACAGCTTGGAATATGTTAGGAACTGAATCGCTTTTGGACATGCGGCGCATTGGCACGGGTTTTGGGGAGCTAAATGGTTCGTTTTTTGTACAGCATCCAGTGTCGGGGGGAGAAAAACAAAAGAAAATGTGGAAATTGTCATTAGGATCACACAAAAAGTGCAAATTTCTGTAAAAAATATCGTGAAATTGCATCAAACGGATCAAATCATGCGAAAATTTTAGGAAAAAAATGGAAAAGCAGACAGAACTACGACAGAAATTATGCTAAAAGTCATGAAAAGTGAGGAAAAACTAAAAATCATGACTTTGTCTGTCATACTTTACCTCAGTGAGAAGCTCCAAAACGCACGAGCTCCCTAAATTTGACAGTTACAGACATTAAGAGGTATAAAAAATGATAAAAACACACAAAAAGGCTTTCGGGAGGCATTCCAAACATTCCATAAACAACACTGAGACACCAAATCCTTGGCGGAAATCAAAAATTCTCACCCAAAAGTCTTCGAAAAGTGCACTAAAGCTGCCGTAGTTGCTCTTCTCTCTGCCAAAGCCTCTGCTGGCGAAGTCCTGAACACGCCAAGTTGCTGTTCCCATTGAGCTTTGGTCATACCTACAACGAATTTTATCAAATTTTGTCATTTTTTGTTCAAAAAAACTCACTTCTCCCTCGATTCACGGGTCTCGTGCCATTTTTACTGTTCTGTCCTCCAACAACAAGTCTCGCGGGCATGACTTTTGCCGCTGAATCCCGCATTTCGAAAGTTATTACACACGCCGCTACCACAATAAATCCTCCGACGCCCATAATAATGGGTCCCAAATACGACAAATTGTTCAAATGCAAGCCGCGGTTCTCGTTTTTGAACCGAAATTGCGTCACAGTTCCGTTCGCACGCAATTCGTGGGCATGGGTGTTCGTGTAGTAGCCAACTGTAGCCATTGCTGCTCCAATGAACATCAGGGTTAGCTAAAAAAAATTTTTAAATGTTAATTTTTTGATTTTTTTTGTTTTTTCTGATGGGAAAGACTTACTCCGATGGTTAGGGCACGACACGCATGAACCAAACATTTGCCACTCATCTTTCCTTTGACAACTTGAACGTTGAAGGTCGCTCCGCTGCAAGAATAAAAGAGAGAGAATTAAAACGGATTAAGATTAATGATGATGTTCTCGGAATGGACCATTTTCGATAACTAAAAAAGCAGAAATGTGGAAAATTTCTCTGTCGAAACAGAAACAAATCATAAAATACTTCATAAATATTTCAACGCGTTGTTTCGATGCGTGACGTCAAAACCGCACAGGTGAGTTTTGAAAAAGTAAATAAACGAGAGAATTTCCGCCTACCTCGAACATTTTTTTGTGAGTTTTCGTCTTTTGTTAGAAAGTTTTTGAGAGAACGACGTTGCATTTTAATTTTTGTAACCACGTGACTTTACCCAGTTCACATTTTGAAATTTCCCAATGCAATATTTCTTAAATTTTTCTCTTTAAATTTTACTTAAATTTTCATTCTATTGAAAAATTAAAAAATTTCTTGTAAAAAAAAATATTTAAATTTTACCCCAATGCATATTTTAAAATTTTGCCCTATTCCAAATTTTGAATTTTTGTCCCAGTTCACATTTTTTCACATGAATTTCCCTCATAAAATTTTACTTGAATTTTCATCTCATTACATATTTTGAAATTTCTTTTTAAAAAAATTTAAAAATTTTATAAGAATTTCAGCCTAATGCATATTTTAGAACTTTACCCTATTGTATATTTTATAATTTTTACCCAATATACATTCTAAAAATTCTCAAAGCAATTTGTTTAAATTTCTCTATAGAATTCATTAAAAAAATTTACCCTATTGCACATTTCAAATTTTTGACCCAAATCACATTTTAAAATTTTAACCCAGTTAACATTCTGAAAATGTCCCAATGCACATTTTTAACTTTTTGCCCTAAATTAAACTTTAAATTTATTCCAATTGTTTATATTTAAACTGAGCCCCATTTGAATTTTTACCCTACTGCACATTTAAGATTTTTGTCCCATTGCATATTTTAAATGTTTTGACCTAAGTCACATTTTAAAAATTTCTTTCAAAATTTTGTTCAGTTTGTATTTTATAAAACATTTAAAAATTGTGCCTTATTGCAAGTTTTAAATTCTCTCCCCAAAGCACATTTTGAATTTTTGACCCAATGCACATTCTAAAAATTCCCTATGCACATTTTGAAAGTTTTGAACAAAGTTTTTTCTTATCTCTTTTTGAATAAAACTTATTTTTTTCCTAAAAATACGCTAAAACCCAAAATAAACTCACCTCGTTGGATCTGCTTTCCTTATCGGCCCAAGCGATTCTCCGCGACGCGAATGCGTCAATTTTGCGGGTCTCCTTACCGGCATTTTCCACGAAATTCTTTTAATCCGTCTTTTCTACTTTTTTCTTTCTTTCGTTTTTACGACACGACCTTTTTCGTTTTTATTTCTTACTTTTATGGGTGAGAAAACCTTAATCCTCCGCTTGATTTATTTCTGACGATTTTCTCGGTTGCGCCAACGACGCTACAACAACAACAACAATGCTTGGTGCCGTTCTTGTGATTAGCATCATTATATCCTCTCTATTCAATTGTTTTCCACGCGTCTGACGTAATCATTTTTCTTCTTTTTTTTGCGTTTTTTGTTTACTTTTTTACTCGACCTGAAACATGAAAGGGGAAAAATGTATGAAAACACAAGCGAGATATGTGTCAAGAAAACGAATGAGATTTGAAATGTACGCGGCAGACAACAAGTATCAATTATGAAAGACTTGTGTTAAGTGGCTTATATGCGATTGCAGTATTTTTGCGGTGTACTGTAAATTTATTCAGAGATGAATTATTGACGGTTTGTTGATTTTTCGTGTTTGTCTGATTCGTGAAATGATGAATTTTTTGGCTTATATCTCATCTTCTTAATAAATATTTAAAAAGCTAAAATTATTCTTTAATTATATATTTTGTCAGACAATTTAGATTTAAAGTTTTTGAATTAAAATTAAGGAATTTACTTAGGAAATTTTTCCAGTTAGTTTTCAAATTTTAATAAAGTTCAAGGATCGAATCGAACGAAATTTGAATTTTAGGCCAGATTCTTTTTAGGTTTTTGTCTAAAAATCAAAGAGCTAAAAAGTTAGGTTTGCGTTAAATGAAGCGAAATTGAAAGTGTTTCAAGTTAGTTTTCACTTTGAACACAAAATTTTGAAAAATTTCAGCTTTAGGCCACAAAGCTGATAAATTTTAGCTTTAGATCAAAAATTAAAGAGCTGAAAAGTTAGCTCTTGTTCAAAATGAAAAATTTTGTATTAGTTTTCAATTTTAACACAGTTTTATGACAATTCCAATCAAATTGGAAGCTTTAGCCCACAAAACTGATTTATTTTAGCCTAAAAATCAAGGAGCTGAAAAGTTAGCTCTTTTTCAATTGAATCAAAACACGATAGTTTTATGTCAGTTTTTAGTTTAATAAAGTCAATTGATAAAATTGATCAAATTGTGAGTTTTAGACCTCAAAAATATTAGATTTTATTTAATAAAATTAAAGAGCTGAAAAGTTAGTTTTTGATTATTTGAAGCAAAATTGAAAGTTTTTCAAGTCAGTTTTTACTTTTGACATAGTATCACGGAAAAATTGATCAATTTACGGTTTGAGGCTTAAGATCAAAAATTCAAGGAGCTGAAAAGTTAGCTCTTGTCTAACGAAACCAAAATTGGATATTTTTGATCAGTTTTCAATTTATACAAAGTTCTATGATGATTCTGATCAAATTTGAAGTTTTAGGCCACAAAATTAGTTGATTTTGTAAGAAAAATCGAAGAGCTGAAAAGTTAGCTCTTGCTCATTAAAGTAAAATTTAAAAAAAATCAAAGCTTTTAAAATTTAAAAATTCAAAACTCGGTTTTGTTGGTCTGAAGTCATTTCATTAAGCTAAAAGGTCAATTTAAAAGCTCAAAAACTCATTTTAAAAATCCATAAAGTAATTAAAAAAAACTTTTTAGTCAACTTTTATCAACTTTTCCTGTCCTGGCAACAACAAAATTTCATATCATGCCAAAAACAGACGTTACATTCGATAAAATCTCCTTCTCTGCCAGCAAAGTAAAACATTTTAAAACCACTTATCTACCTCAATTAATCATTTTAAAAGGACATAAATTCAAGTTATAACGACGCAATTACATCTTTTTCTTTAAAAAAAAATAAAATAAATTTCATTTTTCAGACAGACACGTAAAAGTCGTTTTCTTTGTTCCGTGTCTTCTTCAAAAAAGATCCTATTGAAAAATTTAAGTTGAACGAACTTCTTCCTTTTCTTTCTTCGTACGAGAGATGAGATAAATTTTATCTCTTATCACCCTTTCACCTCGCACGGCACATATTTTTGCTACATTTTCATCATTTATGCAAAAGTTTTTCCTTTCATTGATTATTCCGCATCGTTTTATCTCGAAAAGAGGCGGTATGCTCATACGTCAAATCAACAAGCAAACACTTATTCAATTATTTCGCAATTTTCTTTAAAAATTAAGCATCTTTTTCACTTTCCTTTCACGTTTTTTCTTTTATTTATTTTTTTTTTCTCGTTCGTTGAGATTTTCGTGCTTTGTTGAGGTGAAAAGAGAGGAAATTTTTAGAACTTACCAGACGTCTCCACGTTTTATTTTCTTGTTTTTCGCACTAAAATGATTGATTACATGTCTGTCTTTTTACTTTTGTGATGTTTCTTTTGTCGTTTTGTGTTTCAGAAAATATTTGATGACGATTGTTTATTCCCGAAAAAAAATTTTTTTCTTAATTTTTTAGTTTTTCTTTAATTTTTTGCGTTAAAAATGAATTTTTTGGATTTCACAACCGATTTTGAGTAGTTTTCTCGCAATTTTTTGTGATTTTCTCAAATTTTTTGTGGAAGAAAATTTTTATTTTCATCCAAAAATGTCTTAAAATGTCCTTTTTCTCGTCAACACACAACAAGAGTTCAGTTTCGACTAACAGGAGAGACGACGATGATGTTCGGGAACGGAACAATGACGTCTTCACGCGATTTTTCCTCTTATCAGTATTCGTGTCATGTGCGAAAATTTTTGTTTTTCTCTCTCTCGCACGCTCGCTCTCGTGTTTGTGTGTCACAAATAAATTATTTCGTGTATCCCAATTTTATCCTTGTTGTCGTTGGTTCGTGACGAATGTTTATCAGCTGGACAATTGAATTTAATTTAATTACAAGTGCATTTACCTTTTTTTTAAGTGATTTTTATTAAAAAATTTTTTTTTGTTTTTCTTTTCAGGATTTTTTAATTTTTTTTTATTATTTTTTTAGGATAAAATTTCAAGTTGAGGCGTCGCGTCGTTCTGTGAGAAGAATTTATTTTTAGAATAAAATCTTGTTCTTTAAATTTATTTTTAACCCATTTGCGAGACTGTTAAGGAGAGTTGTATAAACAAAACGAACGAACTCAGCTTCCTTTCTCTTCCTTTGGCAACAGGTCGACGGACATGCGCATCGTGGCGTGTTATCGATTTGAAACGATCTGAACGAGAGTTTTGCCGAAAAATAGAGATTCTTACGTGAAATGAAGGATTTGAGCACATTTAGATTTTTTTTTATTTAATTAAAAAAATATATTTTTATAATTAATTATATTAAATATTTTTTTTAGATTAAAATTAATTATTACCTAGTTTTCATTTTTTTTAATTATTTTTTTTAAGTAAATTATTTTTTTTTATTTTTTGAAAAATTTTAAATTTAATTTTTTTTGATGGAAAAAATTTTTTCAATTTTTTTTTTTATTATTTTTTATTTTTATATTAGGCAAGTACAATTTTAAAAAATGTTTCACATGTCCACCCACCTAATTTTTTCCGAAAATCCAAGGAGGGAATAATAGAATAATGATAATGGTTTTGAAATATTTTTACCTTCAAAACATACGAAAAATGACTAAAAATCATCAAAAATTGGTTGAAATCTATAAATTTTGTTATTTTGCAGTTTTTCAAAGGTCAGATTAATTTTCACAGAAAAAAATTTATAATTTGGAATTTGCCAAAAAATTTATAATTTCAAAAAAATCGTTAGAAATTTTTTTAAAAATTTTTAATTTTTTTTTTTGTTTCGAAAATGGTCCAATTGTTAAAATAAAAGACCTAAAATGTCTATAAATCATACGATTGAATATTATAACTTTTTAAATATGGTGAAAAAGATGCAAAAATCATTGATATTATTGTTTTTCATTATCATTATTCATTACTCCCACCTCCTTACTTTTTGAGGTCCAAAATAATGTGAAACATTTTTTGAAATTGCACTTGCCTTAATTATTTTTCACTTTTTATCAATTTTCTTAATTTATTATTTATTTAATTTTTTATACTTTTTTAGTTTTTCTTTATACCTACCTATTTTTGATTATTTTTTTTTTTAATAAAATTGACTTTAATTAATTATTTTATTTTTTTTTAAATAAATTTTTACAGACAGACACTTTAAACATTTTTTTCTGAAAATGCGGTAAGAAAAGAGAAATTCCAGCACAGAGAAAGAGATTTTTTTCTCTGTTTACGCTTCTAATTTATTCATACGTGGTTCCTTTGAACAACGAAGGAGACGTGAAAGAGTTTTGTGGAATGTCTTGAGGGAATTTTTTTGTTTATTGCAATGTCAACAAAACGACGACACATAAAATTGTGGTTTGTTTTTTTTTTGCTTTATTGAAATCAAAGAATTTTTTAATATTTCACAATTATTTTAGCTTAAGGCTGAATTAACGGCAAATTAAATTTCGTGAATTATTTGAAGGTTATTTTTGAAATTTTATCGTTTAAGAAATTTTTGAATAAAATTTCATGTTCCTTGATTCTTTTATTCAGTATTTGGAGGTTCAGTGAGTCCATTTGGAACAATGGGGTTGATATTGATGCATATTTTAATAGACTGAATACATATACCTATACAACAATTGGCTGTTTCCTTGCACTTTGAAAGATAAAAAAAAATTAAAAAAAATACGAAAAATTTCAAAAACCTTACCGATCCTAATGGAGGAACGCACTGTGAAGCAACTCCGTAAATAAAAACGGAGATCAAAAGTATTTTGAATAAGAAATTCATCTTTTCTTATTAATTATTTTATTATTTTTTTCAAGAATTCACAATGATAACTGATAAAAACTGAAAACTTCGAGGGCTTTTATATTGCAAAAAATTATTTTTTTCTTTGTTAATTTTTTCAGACAAATTACTCATCGATTTTTGTTTTTTAATAAAAAATAAATAAAAAATTGAATTCGACAAAAATATTTACTCTGAAACAGAATTTGTAAATGTTTGTAATGGCATCGACCTAAGATCGAAAAAAATATTTGATTAATGATTTCACTAAAAATTTTTTATAAAATAATTTTTGTAACTTCAGATCCATGCAAAATTTTAAAAAATAGCCAATTTCATATTTTAAACATATTTAAAAAATTGAAAAAAAAACTTTTAAAGAAAACATATTTATAATATTTTTGTAGAAAAAATATTTTTTATTATTTTTTTTTATTTTTAATAAAAATTGGTTATTTTTTTAAATTTTATGGCTTGAAAAATTTTACAATTATAAACTTTCGATTATTTTACTTGAATTTTTAAATAAAATTTATTTTTTTTCTCAAAAATTTTTTTTTTTTTTCAAAATTAAGAGAATCAACTAATTAAGAGAATGGTCCTCATTTGAGAATGAAAAATCAAAACGATAGCACATTGCAACAATCCCGTCAAAGTCAAAACAACTTTTATTACAACATTCGTCGTCTTCTGAGCACTGTAAACGATAGAAAAAGAAAAAAATGAAAAACAGACAAAAAGTTTTGAAGTCTTACCGGAGAGAATTCAGGAAGGCAATCTGAAGCAACTCCATAAATGCCATAAATACAAATGAAGATCAAAAGTATTTTAAATAAGAAATTCATCTTTTTTTTTATCTTTTCTCTTAGTTGTTATTTTTTTATGATTTCACAATGATAACTGATAAAAATCTGAAAACTTCAAGAACTTTTATATTGCAAAAAAAAAAAATTTTCAGAGAAATTACTTATAAAAAAACCCGATAAATTAATAAATGTATTTTTGTTTCTTAATAAAAAAAATAAATAAAAAAAAATCGACAAAAATATTTGTTCTGAAACAGAATTTGTAAATGTTTGAAAAGATATCGACCTGAACGCGAAAAAAAATATTTGACGAATGATTTCACTAAAAAATTTTGAAAAAATAGATCCATGCACAATAAAAAATTTTTAAAAAAAGTATTTATCAAATCGCATATTTTAGGGATCTTTTTAAATATAAGTGAAAAAAAAGTTTTTTTTAAAAAAAATATTTTTAATTTTATTTAAGACATTTTAATTATGAATTCAAAATTTTAAATTAAATTAAAATTTATTTTTCCTTGAAATTTATTTTTTTTTTCAAAATTAAGAGAATCAATGAGTCCATTTGAAATCATCGAGGAAGGATGAAAATTTCAAGCAAAGCGAAAGCATATTGAAGCAAGCTGACCAAATACAGTAAAACAACTTTTATTACAACAATCCTCGTCTTTGTGGCACTGTAAACGTCAAAAAAAATTAAAAAAAGAAAAAAAGGTTCTGAAATCTTACCGGCTGAAAATCACGAAGGCATTCTGAAGCAACTCCGTAGATAAAAATAAAAATCAAAAAAATATTTTTTAAGATATTCATCGTTTTTTCTTTTCTCTTAGTTATTTTTTTTTCGAATTTACAATGAAAACTGATAAAATACTGAAAACTTCAAGAGCTTTTATATTGCAAAAAAAATTTTTTTCAGATAAATTACTGATAAAAAAAACCCGATAAATTAATAAATGTATTTTTGTTTCTTAATAAAAAAAATAAATAATTAAATTCGACAAAATTATTTGCTCTGAAACAGAATCTGCAAATGTTTGATAAGGCATCGAACTAAGAGCGAAAAATCATTTAATGAATAGTTTTATAAAAAAAACTTTTTTTCTTAGCTTTAACAAAATAATAAAAAAAATTGAATGAAAATAACATTTTTAAAATAAAAAAAAATATTTTAAAAATAAAATATAATTTTTTTTAAATTTTTATTTAGAATTTCTTTTTAAAGATAAGAGAATCAACGAGTCCATTTGGAGTCATCGGGAATGGATGGAGGAAATTTCAGGCATAGTTTGTTTAGCTGAAGATCAACACATTTTTTATTACAACAATCCTCGTCTTGGTTGCACTGTAAACGACAAAAAAAATTAAAAATAAGAAAAAATGTTCTGAAATCTTACCGCCTGAAAATCACGAAGGCATTCTGAAGCAACTCCGTAGATAAAAATGAAAATCAAAAAAATATTTTTTAAGATATTCATCGTTTTTTCTTTTTTCTTAGTTATTTTTTTTACGAATTTACCATGAAAACTGATAAAATACTGAAAACTGCGAAGACTTATATTGCAAAAAAAAATATATTGTTGATTTTTTTTTCAGATAATTAATTACTCATCGACTGAACTTTTGTTTTTTAATAAAAAATAAATAAAAAAAAATTGACAAAAATATTTGTTTTGAAACAGAATTTTTAAATGTTTGATATGGCATCGACCTATAAGCGAAGACATTATTTGACGAATGATTTCACAAAAAAAAATTTTTTCGTACCTAAATCTATGCAAATTATTAAAAAATTAAAAAAAAAGCAAATTTCATATTTTTACGAATATTTACAAATTTGAAAAAAAAAATAAGAAAACATAATATAATTTAAAAAAAAAATATTTTTTATTATTTTATTATTTTTTTAAGATTTTTATTTTAATAAATTTTATAGTTTGAGAAATTTTCTAATCATAAATTTTTTTACTTAAATTTTAAATAAAATTTATTTTTTCTTGAAATATATTTTTTTTTTAATAATAAGAGAATCAACGAGTCCATTTTGAATCATCGGGGTTGAATGGAGGCAAGCAACGTTTCATAAAATTACTGCAAATTTGTGTACAACAATGTTCAGAATTTGTGCACTAAAAACGATAAAAATAATAAAATAATTAATAAAAAATATGCAAAAATTTAAAATCTTACCGAGTGCCATGTAGGAATGCAATCTGAAGCAACTCCGTAAATGAAAATAAAGATCAAAATTATGTTTTTTAAGAAATTCATTTTTTCTTTTAATTATTATTATTTATTTAGGTTTCACAATGATAACTGATATAAAATTTAAAACCGCGAAGGCTTTTATATTGAAAAAAATATTTTATTGTATTGATGGATTTTTCAGATTACTCATCGACTGAACCTTTGTTTTTTAATAAAAAAAAAATAAATAACAAAATTGACAAAAATATTTGCTCTGAAACAGAATCTGTAAATGTTTGAAAAGGCATCGACCTGTGAGCGAAAAAAATATTTGATGACTTATTTCATTTAAAAATTATGGAAATAATATTTTTTTGAAAATTCATTAAAAAATATGAAAATATATTAAAAAAAAATTCAAATTCATACTTTTAAGAATATTTTCAAATTTTAGTGAAAAAAAACTTTAAAAAATATTTTTATTTTAATTAAATACAATATTTTTTTTTCAATTTTTTATTTAATAATTTTAATTAAACATTTGTTTATTGTTGTTTTTTTCTCAGATAGTTACTCATCGGCAGAACTTAAAAAAAATAAATAAATAACAGTTCCAGAATTTAAATATTAAAAATAATTATATATTAAAATATAATATAATATTAAAAAAATATTATACAAAAATATTAAATATTAAAAATATAAAAAAAATAAATGCATAAGGATATTTACTTAAATTTAAGTAAAAAATTAATTTTAAAGAAAATATATTTACCCCATTTATATATTTTTTTTCAAATTTTTCTTTTAATTATTATTTTTATTATGTAATTAATGTATATATTTTTTTTAAGTTGAACTCAAAATTTTTTAAATTTTATTAAAGACAAAACATTAAAATCTGAATAAAAATTAAATTTCTTATCCTGGAAATGGAGGAGGTAGCCAGCATGTTCCGCCATTGAGAATGCGAATACAATTTTTTTTGCAACAATCGATCGATAGTGTGCACTACAATTAAAAAATATCAAAAATTAAGCATTTTCTAAATAAAAAAGAAAAAAAAATGTTACCGGTTGCCATTCTGGAATACAATCTGAAGCAATTTCGTAAGCTCCGTATATAAAAATAACAATCAAAAATATTTTTTTGATCAAATTCATCTTTTTTAAAGTATTTTTTAAAATTTTTTACAAAGATTCACAATTAAAATGATAAAATACTGAGAATTGCGAAGATCTTTATATTGCAAAAATTTATATCAGTCAAAAAATTTGTTATCTTCGCATTTTAAAGAGACTGTAACCAAATTGATGATTCATCTGATAAAAAATGATAAAAATATTTGCTTAAAACCGAAACAGATTCAGTCAACATTTGACATGGCATCGACCTGAAAGCGAAAAAAATATTTTACGAGTGATAAATTTCGCAAAATTTCTTGAAAAAATATTTTTTTAAAAATTCTGATCCATTCACAATATGAAAGAATTTTTAAAAATTTCAATAAAATTCAAATTGCATACTTTCAGGGATTTTTCAATAGTGTTTTTGTTGAACAATAGAAATTTTTTCAAAATTTCTTTGATAAAGTGAGAAATTTATTCATGCAAGTGCAAAGTGTTGACCTCTGAACCGAAAAATGAATTTCTTATCAGTAAAAGTTGATTTTTAATGCAGTTCTATTCCAACTTTTGAGCTGAAAGGAACGAATTTTGCACAATTTTGAAGTCTGATGTTGAAATTTAAAGAAAAAAGTCCGAAAATGGGCACAAAAAAGTGCAAAATCGTGTTAAGAGATATTTTTACGAAAAATCTTCAAGCCAAAAAATTGTTGTCGATGCGAGATTTGACGTTAATTGAAGCAGCAAAGAAGAATTTCGAACGAATTCAAGAAAAAAATAAATTTTTGTGATAAATTCTAATAATTTTAGGATACATTTATTGTTCATAAGGTTAAAAATATTTAAAATAAAAAAAAAATTTTAGGAGAAATACTTGGAACGAACGTCTTAAGTGGACAAATACAGTCGATGATAGTCGTTTGCCCCGAAGGCGCAATTGCATTTCGGGCATTTGCGTTGTCGCGTCTCGTATCGCGTGCGCAAACAATCGTAGCAAAAGACGTGGAAGCACTTTGACAGCACGGCATCTTTCCGTTTCACCTTGCACGAGGGACACGTGAGCGTTTCCTTGTATTCGCGAATTTCCTCGAGCAGCACTTCGTCAATTGTCGTGCCCGTCATCTCGATTTTCTTCATGCGTTCCGCCTTGCGTTTGAATTGCGCGAGTTCTTCTTGCAGGCGTTTCGTTTTGTAGGCTTCCGCTTCGAGTGAGGAGGTTTTTTCGGCGACAACTTGTTGCGCTTCCTTCATTTGCGCGTGATACTTTTCGAGATGGAGTTTTAGGTCGGCTGCCGATTGCGCGGATTCGATTGCCTTGCGTTTGTGCATTTCCATCGCTTGTTGACGCAGCACGAGCTCCTTCTCGATTGTCGTGACGGTGTTTTGGAGGATTCGCTCTTTTTCTTCCAGTTTTCGCAAGACGATGTGCATTGCTTCGATTTGACTGTCGCGAGTTGTGACCTACAAAAAAATATTTTTTAATTATCTTTTTTAAGTTTTTGATAAAATTTCAAATATTTTGTCTTTTTTTCCTTTAAAAAGTGAAAATTTTGACAAAAATATTAGAAAAAATTTAAATTTTTATTGAATTTGTATTTCATTTATTGAAAATTCAGAAAAATTCTGAAAAAAATGTTCCATTAATTGATGTTTTTTGAAGAAAATTTTAAAAATTTAATGAAAAATGATAATTTGAAAAAAAAAAAATTAATTAATAATTTTAATTTAAATATAAAAACAATGTAAAATTTATAAAAATTAATTCAAAATTAATAAAAATTTAAATTGAATTAAATATTAAATTTAAAAAAAATTATTTAAAAAAATTTGAAAAATTATTTTAAAAAATTTGAAAAATAATTTTAAAAAATTTGAAAAAAATGTTAAAAAATCATTTTAAAAAATTTGAAAAATAATTTTAAAAAATTTGAAAAATTAATTTAAAAAATTTTAAAAATAATTTTAAAAAATTTGAAAAATAAATTTAAAAAATTTGAAAAATTTAAAAAATTTGAAAAATTTAAAAAATTTAAAAAATTTGAAAAATAAATTTAAATAATTTGAAAAATTATTTTCAAAAATTTGAACAATTATTCAAATATTGAAATAAAAATTTCACGAAAAATGCCTAAATATCTTTAAAAATATTGAAAAAAATTTAAAATTGATAATGATTTTCAAAAATAATAATTTTTCATGAAATTTTTCTTCAAAAAAATCGACAAATCGAACATTTTTCAAGAATTTTTAATTTTTTTCAATTTTTTCCCTTTAAATTTTGACTTTTCAGAGACAAATTCTTAAAAAATGATCTTACCTGATCCTCCAGGACTTGTTTTTCCTCACGCAGCAACTTGTGCATCTGATTGGCTTTTATCCTATCAGACATGAGTTTGAAATTAGCATCATCCTTTTCACGCAGCTGCTGAATTAGACGCAAATTTTGTTCTTGCATGTCTTCAAAAGCTTGTCCTGTGACTTCCATCTCGTTCAACAGGGCTTCTTCCTCCTAAAAAAAAATCAAAAAATTAAAATTTTTGAAAAATTTCTTTTTAAAAAACAAAAAAATCTTACATGCGATCCGACAAAAGGTCGATATCCGCCTTGCCATGAACCATCGGCAGGCTTTTGAGTCGCCAGTTGTTTCTGAAGTTCGTAAACTTTTTCTTCCAGCTGTTTAATTTTGCGCAACGCGTCTTCATCCGCTAATTTTTTGCGGTCTTCTCGTTTGGAATCGGCGACTTTTTTCACTTCTTTTCGCAGTTCTTCGACTTCCGAGCGGAGTTTCTTCTCCGTCGCCATTAATTGAACTTTGTCACGTTGTTCCTTCGACACACCTTTGTACATGTCGAGCAAGAGTTTCATCTCCTTTTGATCGTTTACCGCTTTTTTGAGTTGCGTTTTGAGATCGCGGACCAATTCGCAGTCGGCTGCCTTTTGTTCCTTCAATTTTTGCAGCTCCTTGGCGTCAGCTTCCTTTTTGACGTCTGTCGCGGGGGTTTCTTGCTTCACATTTGCCGTTGCAGCGCCATCAGCAACTGGCGTGGATTCTTTCTTGACATCACCTTCCTTCATTTCTTCGTCTCCTTCTTCGCCTTCGGTTTTTACGGCAGTTAAAGACTCTTCTTTGACGACATTTCCCTCTTCGGACGAACAAGCGCCTTCTTCTTTGACGGGTTTTTCGCCGGAAACTCCTTCTTTTTTCACTTCCGCGTCTTTTTCGACTTTTGTTTGCATCTCGTTGAGTTTCGCAAGTGCCTCGTCAAGTTCTTTTCGTAGTTTGACGTGATCGCCACTCACTTCCTTGTATTTGCGCTTGTAACGCGACACTTCGCCTTTCAGTTGGCCATTGTGATTTTGCAGCGAGGTGATTAAATGACGCATTTCCCTGTTGATGGGAGCTGTTTGTTCGTTTGCTGCCATATTTTGTTCGAATTCAATGCGGAGCATTTCGTATTCCTTACGAATTTGCGCGAGAACGTCTTCCATTTGGATCATTTCGCTGCGAACGCGCTTTTGAGCCATTAGTTCTTCGCTCTAAAAATTAAAAATTTCAAAAATTAATCAAAAATTTAGTTGAAATTGAGGAAAAATGAGTTACAAACCTCCATTAACTCAATTTGACGCAAATGTTGCATCTTGCTGGTTTGTAGTTGATTCCGATTTTCATCCAATAACGTCTTAATTTGCATCGACTCGTTATACAAAACGGAAAATTGTGATTGGAGACATTTGTATTCTGTTGTTTCCACGATAACGCTCTCTGGTAGTTGACGAATCTATAAAAATAATAAAAAAAATTAGAGTAAAATTATTTTTTTCAAAAAAATTCTCATATTTTTAAAGCAATTTGTGAATTTTCATCATCTCTATAGCTTGAATATAAAAAAAAATCTTCAAAAGAAATAAAATTTTTAAAATTTTCTATTTTTTTTTTTTTTTAAATTAAACGATTTCATGATATTCTTTGGTTCTAAAGCTGCTAAAAAAAATTTAAAACAATTTTTTTTTTAGAATTACCCGAATTTTGCTTAAAGTTTTTACAATTTTTCACAATTTTTTCAATCAAAAATTGACTTTCTTGACTAAAAAATTTTCAAAAAAAAATTTTTTTTTAATTATTCATTATTTTCTGTTTTCCATGAATTTTTCCGAATTTCCATAATTATTTTAGATTTTTTTTTTGATCTTTTTTTTACAAGACTTAAAAATACTTTCAAAAATATTTTAAAAAATTGAAATTTTTTATAATTTTCCGAAATTTTTAAATTTTTTCCTGAATTTCCACGATTTTTCCGAAATTTTCTTAAAAATTTTTAATTAAAATACGATCAATGACGTAAAAAAATCTTTAAAGGTTTAAAATTCATATAAAAAAATTAACATTTGACAATTAAAAAAAATTAAAAATTCTTCAGTCTTGTCTAAGTTTTCCATAATTTTTCACAAATTTTCCAAAATTTCCACATTTTTTTTCTAAAATTTTTATGATTTTTGTTACTATGAAGTCTAAAAGAATCTTTTTTGAACATTCAAATATTAAAATTCATCCGAATTTTCCTTAATTTCCCAAATTTTTTATAGTTTTTCACGAATTTTCATGAATTTTCCGAAATTTTCTTTAAAAAATTGTTCGAAAGTCTTAAAAAGTTAAAAATCCTCTTTAAAAAACTTACATCCATCTTCAATTTTTCCACTTCCTTCAATGCCTCCCGATGCTGGGCATGCAACCGATCCAATTCCTGTAGCCGATTATTCGCCAGCTCCCGATATTCCTCCAAATCCTTTTGCAGTTCCTCGAGTTGGTGCGCCGCAACGCTCGTCATTGTCGACGATCCGCCCGATTTGCTCGAACTCGACTTGGATTTCTCGTCTTTGTCACTTCCCGACGAGCTTCCGCTGCCTTCGCCGTGCATCTGATGCATCGCCTTGAGTTTTTCAATCGCTTCAGCGAGATGATTCTCGAGTTTGTCGTTCCTGCATCGAACTTTTTCCAGCTCATACTGCAAATCGTCGGTTTGATTTCGCAGCTCAGCAACTTCAGTTTCCTTTCCCGTGAGTGTGTCTTGCAATTCTGACATTTTTAGCGAGATTGTGTGATATTTTTCGTGCAACGTCGTATTTTGCATCTGCAAATTTTTATTTTCCGCCATAATTTCGATATGCGCTTGTCGCAAAGTCTCGTCCAAAGGCGGAGCTTCGGCAGGTTCTGTCGAATCTTCGGTCACCGCTTCACCCCGAATCGCTTTTGTGATTTTTTCGTTGCGTTGCATGAGTCGATCGAAGACTTGAACGATTTTCGCGACAGCTCGTTTCGACACTTGAACGCGATTTGCGAGTTTGTCGTCGAGTTCTTCCTTGTCCCAGGTCGAAAGTTGCATCAAAAAAGACGTCGTTGCCTCGTTTTCGTTCTTGTTCTCCGATTCGTCGGCAGTTTCCGCATCAAATCTCTGCAACAAAACGCGAATATCCTCATTTAGTTGATTCCAATAGCGATTCACGACATTCAAAACGGCATCATCTTGCGTTTGACGCTTCTCCAGTTGCTCGATTCGTTGTCGCAACTCGCCCTCGCAACGAACGCGCTGCTCAATCCGTTGCGCCAACTTTTTATTTTGGAATTGTAACACCTTGATATCCATCTCCTCGAGCGTCGAAATGGGCCCGATGAGATGCGGCTCAAAGTGAACTTTTTTTATGGGCGGTTGGTTTGCGGCATTTCCGCCGGAATCGTCTGCCGAACGCTTCGAAGACATTTTAAGCGCTAAAAAATGAAGAAAAATTAAAAAAATATAAAAATTTAAGGAAATCGATAATTTTCCTGGAAGAAAGCAAGATGCCGCTACTGATTTTTCGCAATTTTTCGGCAAGAAAAAAAATTTTAACAAAAAAAATCTTGACGAAACCCTAAATTAAGACTCACTTTAGGCGTTGGAGATATTTTCCACAAGTTCGCAGCAACTTTTCACACGAAAAATTGAATAAATTAATTCAATCGGTGGCTTTGTTGACGTCGGGATCCGGATTTGTGACTCGCCAACCGCTAATTCATCAATTTTGATGCAATGAGGCTCATAACTGACTTTTGTACGAAATCCATAGTGACTTAAAAGGGCACTTTTTACATCCCTAACTTGAATTTACCCGCGTATTTTTTGTTGTCAAGCTCATTTCCACACGAAATTAATAAAAACTCCTCGAATTTCTAAAAAAATTAGTTAAAAATTGTTAAAAATGGATGTTGCTGACGCTCATATCGGTCAATTACGTGTTAAAGATGAAATTGGGCTCCGTTGCCAGAAATTATTTCAGGATTTCTTGGAAGAGTGAGTTGATTCAAGCATTTTTTATAATTTCCGTAATAATTTTTTTCTCAAATGCAACAGATTTAAAGAAGATGGACAGCTAAAATACCTCGCAGCTGCCAACGAACTCGTCTCTCCGGATCGCAGTACACTCGAAATCAGCTTCGAGGACCTGGAAATCCAAAATCAGAATCTCGCAACGACCATTATCGAAGAATATTACCGTGTTTATCCCTTTTTATGTCAAGCGGTGAGCAATTTTGTCAAAGATCGCGCCGGTTTGAAGAAGGAAAAGGAATGTTACGTGTCCTTTACTGACGTTCCAACGCGTCACAAGGTCCGGGAACTCACAACGAGCAAAATTGGGACTTTAATCCGTATTTCTGGGCAAGTTGTAAGAACGCATCCCGTTCATCCGGAGCTTGTACTTGGTACTTTCACTTGTATGGACTGCCAAACTGAGATAAAAGACGTCGAACAACAATTTAAATTCACCCAACCGACAATTTGCCGCAATCCAGTATGCGCGAATCGACGACGCTTCATGTTGGATGTCGATAAATCGCTTTTTGTGGACTTCCAAAAGGTTAGGATTCAAGAAACGCAAGCTGAATTGCCTCGTGGATGTATCCCAAGAAGCGTGGAGGTGATTTTACGTGCGGAAATTGTCGAAACTGTTCAAGCTGGGGATCGGTATGACTTTACGGGGACCTTGATTGTCGTCCCAGACGTCGGAAGTCTTCAGATGCCCGGTGCCAAAGCGGAAATGGGGTCGCGTCACAAGCCGGGAGACAATTCGACGGAAGGTGTGCGTGGTTTAAAGGCTCTCGGAGTGCGTGACTTGAGTTATCGGATGGCTTTTCTCGCTTCAAGTGTTCAGGTGACGTCATCTCGTTTCGGGGGCACAGATTTACCGATGCACGAAGTCACGGCGGAAGATATGAAGAATCATATGACCGATGCGGAATGGAATCGTGTCTATCAGATGTCACGTGACACGAAATTGTACACGAATTTGATACATTCGCTCTTTCCGTCGGTTTATGGCAACGACGAAGTCAAACGGGGGATCCTTTTGCAACTTTTTGGAGGTGTGGCGAAGACAACGCATGAAAAAACTTCACTTCGAGGCGATTTGAATGTTTGTATCGTAGGCGATCCGAGTACCGCGAAGTCCCAATTCTTGAAACAAGTGGCGGATTTTTCCCCGAGAGCGGTTTACACGTCGGGCAAGGCTTCAACGGCGGCTGGTTTGACAGCAGCTGTCGTTCGGGATGAGGAAAGTTTCGATTTTGTCATCGAAGCGGGCGCTTTAATGTTGGCGGACAACGGAATTTGTTGCATTGACGAGTTTGATAAGATGGATCCGCGCGATCAAGTCGCCATTCACGAAGCGATGGAACAACAAACAATCTCCTTGGCAAAAGCAGGCGTTCGAGCGACACTTAACGCAAGAACTTCAATTCTCGCTGCTGCTAATCCGATCGGAGGACGTTACGATCGCTCGAAATCCTTGCAGCAAAATATTCAGTTGACAGCTCCGATTATGTCGCGTTTTGATCTTTTTTTCATTCTCGTCGATGAATGCAATGAAGTTGTCGATTACGCGATTGCACGGAAAATTGTGGATCTCCATTCGCACATTGAGAATACCGTTGAACAAGTTTATTCGCGGGAAGATGTTTTGCGCTATATTATGTTCGCGCGACAATTTAAGCCGGTCATCAGTGAGGAAAGTCGCGAATTGTTGGTACAAAATTACGGGCATTTGAGACAACGTGATTCGGGGACTGCGGGCAAAAGTACGTGGCGCATCACAGTTCGGCAGCTGGAAAGTATGATTCGGTTGAGTGAGGCAATGGCGAAGATGGAATGTTCGCAGGAGGTGTTGCCGAAACATGTGAAGGAGGCTTATCGGTTGCTAAATAAGTCGATTATTCGCGTGGAGCAGCCAGATATTCATTTGGATGACGAGGATGAGATTGAAACTGCCATGACGATGGATACGGATGAGGTGAGTTTTTTTAGAAAATTTAATTTAAAAAGATTTTTGAGGTTTTTGGTCTCAAAGAGAGATGAAATTTTCTTTTTTGAGTCTTAAAATTCATTTTTTTGATCAGAATTTGGGATTTTTGAATTCTGAAATTGATCAAAAGTTCAAAAAAAATTTCTTGAGGATGCTAAAAGTGTAATTTTTTGACAATTTTTTACATTTTTAAACCTTCGATTTTTTAAAATATTTTTAAATTTGTCAAAAATTGACAATTTTTCATAAATTTGTAATACTTCATGTCTTAAATCATGAAAAATTAAGCAAAAATTACAATCTTGAGTATAAAAATTTTGTTTTCTATCAAAGTTTTAGAATTTTCTCATGTTAAATTGATCTGAACTCGTCAATGTTTACCTTTTTCAGTAATAAAAATTCATCAAGTTTTTCAAAATTATCAAAATTGACCTTTCGAGATGCAAAAAATAATTTTTTTGAAAAAATTAAAAAAATTTACTTGAAAAAATTGAGTTGTAATTGTCAAAAAAAAAATTTTTTGAGCAAATTTCAGCATTAACTTAGCTAAAGTTAATGGAAAATTGACTTTTACAGCAATGAAATTTTAATTTTTAAAATTATTTTGGCAAAAATTCATACAAAAATTTTTCAAAATTGTCTTCTAAGTAATTAAAACTTCAATTTTTGAGCCAGTTCAAACTCAAAACTCATCTTAAAATATTGAAAATTGTCATTTTTAAAACAAAAATTTTAATTTCCTTATCAAAAATTTTTAAAAAAATTTCATAAAATGATGAAAATATTCAAATTTTCATCGAAATTCATAATTTTTTTTACCTCAAGGTCATGAAAATTGGCTTTTCAAGTACTAAAAGTTCATTTTTTGAATATTTTTTTTTTATTTTTAATCCGTAGTTGATCTAAAAGTGTAATTTTTTAGCCATTTTTGGCCAAATTTTGATATTTTTCTTCTTTAAGTGATCGAAAATTTCTAAAAAAGATTTTTTTTTTGAATTCTAGAAGTTAAAATTGATTCAAATTATTCAAAATTTAGCTTCTTGAGTAACAAAAGCTTTAATTTTAATAATTTTTTTTTATCATGTCTTTCGAAAATGATCAAAAATGGTCTTATAGAGTACTAAAAGTTGAAGTTTTAATGAAATTTATAATTTTCTTGCCTTCAGTTGATCAAAAATCATCAGAAATTGTCCTTTTAACTCCTAAAATTTCAATTTTTTGATTAATTTTGAAAATTTTCTTAACACAACTCATCAAAATTGGATCCAAAATGAACTTTTTACCTAAAAATTTTTAAATTTCTCATCTCAACTAAAACAAAAACTCCAAAAAATCACATTTTCTTACCTCTCAAAACCCAATTTCAACAAAAACTAATCAAATTTCTTCTCAAATTTCAGCCACAAGACGAAAACACAGCTCCCAACACCGTAGAAAATGGCACTCCCGCAAACGGCACCGACGATCTCGTCAAAAAGAAGAAACTCACCCTCAGCTTCGAGGAATACAAAACAATTTCCAACATGATAATCCTTCATATGCGTCAAGAAGAAACCCGCATGGAGGTCGAAGAAGTCGATTCTGACGGCTTGAAGCGTTCCGACATCATCGGTTGGTATTTGGAGCAAATCGCCGAGACAATCGAGTCCGAAGACGAACTCATCGAGAAGAAAACTCTCGTGGAAAAAGTTCTGGATCGCTTGGTTTATCACGATCAAGTCATTATTCCGCTGCGAACGGCAGGCTTGAAGGGAGCTACGCCCGAAGAAACGCCCGAAACGACGGAAGAGGATCCCGTTTTGGTCGTTCATCCAAATTACATTGTTGAGACCTAAGTTTTTTTTTATTATTTTTGATTTTTTTAAGTATTTTTTTGTATTATTGAATAAAAAATGAGAAAAATTGTTTATTATTTGATGGTTTTTATTACAAATTGTGGCTTAAGATAGGAAAGAAAAAAAAATTGAGGAATTGGATGAAAAAAAATTTTTTTTTTGTTGAATGAAAGGCAGATGTGAAATTTTTTAGTTGTCATCGTCCTCGATTTTAGGCGCCAAATAGTATCGGATGTGTCCCAATTCCTGAATGCGGTATTCAACGACGAGCGGAACATCTGCCGACATCGAAAGCTGGACTTGCGTCGACAATGGGGTTGCTTTTGTGAAGGAATTCAAGTAGCGACAGGCGAATGTGAGTGTCACAGGCTCTTGCATCTCAATTGTGACAGCTTCCTCTTCCTTGTCCACACTCGAAGTTTGTGCCAACTTGACATTAGCTGATCCAGCGTCGCCCGAAGCACTAAATTTGACGCCTTCTTTCGTGCAGGTAATAATCACCGATTCCCCAAATTGCGACAAATCACGGCAAATACGCGCAAATTCCGCCGCTGGCATTCGAACGACGCACGAATAATCTGTCTCCGGAATGCCCAAGTGCTCCTGGTCCAAATTCATCAATTTCATCTCGTAATCCGAGACTTTTTCCTGATTTGGCGACTCGAACATGAAAGTGACGGTATCGGCGTTGTCCTGGGCCTTCATTGTGACGATGTCGTCGTTGTTGGCGCACTTGAAGATTTTTGCCATGTTCGCGAGATTCATGCCCATCGAGAGGTTGCGATCGCAGCGATATTTGTCGAAGCCGTCGCAACGCAATTTGAGCGAAACGAGGGAGACGTGAGAGTTGTCCATGGCTTGCAACTGAAAAAAAGACGGAAATTAGCAGGAATTTCGAAAAAAAATGTGTAAAAATTGACTTACTTGAATTCCGGAGTCATTACAATCGAAAGTAGCCTCGTTCAATAAATCCTTGATGGCATCGAGGACCTTCTTGAGGATGCCGCTTGAGGGTAATCTTGCTTCAAACATGTTTATGAGACACAAAAATGGTAAATTTTTATAAAATTTGATTTGAAAATCCGGAGCACGTCCTTTTGTGACGAAATTCGATTGAGTTATGAAGCGCGAAATGCAGCTTGACAGATGTTTACATCAAGTCCGTTACAAATTTCAAATATTTTTCCTGTCTTTTAATTTTAAATGTCAATTTTTCTTTAGAAATTCTTGAAATTTTCTCTTAAAAATAATTTTTTAATAATTTTTAAAGCATTTTTTAATGAAAAATTTAGAAAATTTTAAAATATTTCAACAAAAATTTACAGAAAAAGGCAAAAAATCAATATTTGGTTGAAACATGAGACAAAATCCAAATTTGGAACAGACAAATTTTGACAGATAAAGTGGCGGCAATAAATTCAGTGACGTAAACAGAAAATTTCTGAGAAGGGATCACATCGCATGCGGATTTAAAATTAAAAATTAATGAAAATCTATCAAATTTTTCATGAATTTTCATGAAAAAATTAAATTTTGGTAAGTTTTGCACAAATTAAGTAACGCCATCTATTGACGAAACTAAAAAATTTCAAAAAATAATTTTTTTTCTAATCACTTTTTACAACAAGTACATAAGTAAGTACTAAAAATAGCAGAAATCTCGCATGTTTAAT
Source organism: Culicoides brevitarsis (assembly GCF_036172545.1). Taxonomy (NCBI): domain Eukaryota; kingdom Metazoa; phylum Arthropoda; class Insecta; order Diptera; family Ceratopogonidae; genus Culicoides; species Culicoides brevitarsis. The sequence continues at coordinate 33,635,559 of NC_087086.1, read as the reverse complement.
CAAAAAATTTATTTAAAGGCACACACACAAAGGAAAAATCATTAAAATAAACACTGAAAAATGTTTTGATTCCCGCATACTTTTGTCGTTCGTTGAAGAAAAACACACCTGATGATAAAAAAAATCGAAGAATTTTCCCCCTCTCCCGGCATCGCGGAATTCACGCAAAAAGACCGAACAACCGAAAGATCAACAGGTAAGCCAACGGAGTTCAAACATGGCACAAAATTTCGAGGAAGTCACCTGAAAATTCGCGTCTAAATGCGGGAGGAAGATCAATCGACATTCCTCGAGTCGCACGAAGCAAAAACGACGCGATTCCGCATTTAAAGCTGTTTGAAGTTTTGCGCGACGAAAACGAAACGACGAACGACATGAAATTATATCGAAGTTCAATAGTCAATGCTGTTCGGCGGTAGAAAATTTTTTAATCGAATGTCTGTTCAAATATCTCAGAAAATGCAGATTGATTCAAGTACACGAGTCTGTTTTCTTTTTTCGCTGTACGCGCAAAGTTCATGTTTAATGTCTTCATGTTTTGATGATGATTTCTTTTTGTGTGATGCCAGATTTGTTTATGTTGATGTTACGCAAACTTGTTGAGAGTGAAATATTTTGCAAGATTCTTTGTTTGGTTTGATTGTTTTTTTTTCGTGTTCGATCGCTTTTTCGAGAGATTTGAGCGATTGGAACACGTCTGGATGAGAAATCCGTGACAAATTTCTGATTTTTTTCATCAAAGACACGTAAATTTAGCATGCCCCTTTGCAATAATATGAACTGAGCACAAATGTGTAGGCGTCTGGTGTATCATAATGCTAAAAATAACGCAAAAAAAAATAATTTTGTAAAAATTGTGTGAATCTAATGTAAGACTCGCGACTAAATTTTGCTTCATTGTGTGAGTAAAATTATTCACAAAATGATTTTTTTTTATTTTTAATGTTTTTATGTTGAAAAACGGGGTAACTTTTCAAAAAATCACTTAAAAATTGAAACGTTGAAAAGTTATCCTCACACACGGTAAAGCACTCATCATTTTTGTGTGTCATAATTTACGATGATATGAAACTGATGTAAAATTTAGATTTTTTATTTTTTCTTGTTTTTGCAGAAAACAGCAAAAGTGGAAAAGTACAAAAAGATGCGAAATTTCGAACAATTTGTCGACACCCCAGACGTAAGTTGTTGTGACGTGCAGTAATTATTGTTTTTATTAAACTGAAGATGATGTCATTGCGATGAAAAACGCAAGAAATGCAAGTCTAGGTGATTCTATTGACGAGAAAAATAATGTGATTCAAGCAAAACGTGAGTAAGGAGAATATTTTTGGGGAATTATCGTCATTTTTTGTCGTTTTATTGCCATGTGGTGCAATATGGACTTAAAATTGATGATTTTGTACTTTGAAATTTTAATTGAGTAAAATTTTAGATTTTTTCTTTGCAGAAAGATGCTCTTGAGTTTCAAGGAATCGATTGAAAAATGAAAATCTTGAGAAGCAGATTAATGTGAATGGTTTAACTGCGAATCTAAAGATCCTATTGACTAATGAGAAATAATGTTTTTATAACAAAATCGATGAACAAATGGATTTTTGGCGAAATAATTGTTGTTCGATTGTAGAAAACTGTGATAGTTTACTTGTATATTAAAATGCATACTTTTAGCCATTCTATAATAAAACTTTATATTAATAGGTTATGGGCCCATTATGAACCAAAAATGTCTTTGTGAGATACAAACGATAAAATTACTAAAGGCGAAACTCATTGTCTTAAGTACTATCAAGGTTGGCAAACAAATCTTCTACAACATATACGCCTTTCGAACCAAATGGAATCTGTAACTAAAGAAAATATCGCCGATAAAGAAATATTTTACAAAATTTTCTAACAGGTTATGGGCCCAGTACATTATTGTCGAATTAATTAGAACTTTAACAAGAAACATGCTACATAAACAAGAAGTAGAATTTTTCAAAATTGGATTCTATCTGTTCAGTTTTATTCATTGAGAAGCAATATTCAATTGGGAAGCAATCTTCAGAAAATTCGTTCAAAGAAACAATGAATTAACAAAAAATCTCTAATACTTTTGGAATGACATTCACTCAATTCAATCTTCAATAAGCTGAAACAATATAATAACAAAACCTTTGGAAAAGATCAAATTCCTATGATTTAAGAACTAATTATTAAATTGACTCAAAACAAAATTTTACATTAAAATCTAACATTTTTCATAAAAAATTATTATAAATTGCCCTTCACACTAAAAACTTTTAAATGTATCTTAATGACTAACTAAAAATGCAGAAAATCAAACAATTTTAAGTAAAGTGACATAAATTTCTCCAACAAATATTTCATCATTCCCAAAGGGATTTATTTTTAAGTTCATTGCTGTTTCTATGCAAGAATGATTTATTCAGTCAATTTTTCTTATCTCTCTAAGAAAAATTTTAATTCTGTGTTAAAAACCACAGATAAAAAGCCAATGACTCTTCAAGATTTATTTGTTTTCCTTTCACCTATTCACAAGATATTTTTTTTTATGAAAATTATATTTTTTTTAATCTCATGACAGAAAATTGAAATGAAAAACACACACAATTGCCAAGAAAAAAACCGAAAATTATTTTATTAAAATTTGAGCGAAAAGTATATTTTATTATTATTGAACGAAAGAAAAAAAAATAAATTGTAGAATGACCATTTCCTAGTCCTAAAAATACTCTAGATGATTATATTTTTGTACATTTGTTACATTTTAATGTGTCTCTCTGTTACTCGTGTATTATTTGGAAATTGCCGAGCAATGCATTTTTTCATCATTTGAATGTTCTACGAGGTATTTTTCACCTAATAAAAGTCCAGCTTGTGTGTGTGTGTGTGTGCGTGTTGTTCTCAGATATCGTCGTCAGTGGTTGTGAAAATTGGATTTCGAATAAAAACGAAAGATTTTTCGGCTAAATTTATCTTTTTGAGAGTCGCGATCGCCCGTTGTATGCTACGGATGATGTTGAAGGAGATGCGCGCGCAACACAAACTCCCTTCTCAATGTTTCAACAACGCAGCGACGACGACGACGAAACCGACGAGAGAAAATCATATTCAGGCCATTTTTCCGCGACCTCTTTACACGTTTTGCGTGTATTGGTGTGGCGCACCGCGAGAGAGATCGCGAATTTTACTGCTGCCTGGCTCATTGTGAAGTATTACTCGAACGACTCGAAAGGTATCGCGATCAGTAGATCACCAGCCTTGGATCCGACACTTTATATTTTTGTGGTGTTTTAAAAGAGGTTTGAGAAGGCACACATACACACAGTGTTCCAATAACTGCGGAACGTAAGAAAATTTTTATCACAGGAAAAAAATTAACGAAAATCAGGAACAATGAGCTCCCGAGTAGCTAAAACCAGCAAATACACCTACAGCTCGTCCGGCGGAGGAAATGCTGATGTCAGCATTGAATACAGTGCCGATTTGAGTGCTTTGACACGCTTGGAGGTAGGTTAATCGGCTCACCGACAAAAAAAATTCAAAAAGTGAAAGTGAGGCTTTTATCAGCTACACAGGAAAAAAATATTACATAATTTTCTAAAATTAATAAAAAAATAAAAAAAAAGTTGGAAATAAAAAAAAATCATGAAAAAATAGCAGTGAATGTGAAAATCTACGACAAAAGTATTTTTAGAAATTTTTCAACGCCATAGAAGAAGTGTAGCAATAAAAAAATTTAAATGAAAAAAAATATTAAATAAAAAAAATATTCCTGTGTTCAAAAAAAAAAAAAAAAAATTAAAAATAAAAAAATAATTAAATAAATAAAACCTCATAAAATTTTCCAGGATAAAATCCGTCTTCTTCAAGATGATTTGGAAAGTGAACGCGAACTCCGTAATCGGGTAAGAAATCTTCTCCATAAAAAAATTTTTGGAACGGACTTAGAAAAAAATCCATAATTAGGACACGTCAATTTTTTTTTCATCTCGAACGAAAGTTAAATAATCTCGATTTTTTTTTGCCAACGTTTCACGATTCATATTTCACGGTAGTAGTCGGTGAATAGACCATGTCCATTTCATGTGAGATTGTTATTATTTAAAGACATTCGTGTGTTTTTTTCGTAAACATTTTCTTTTCGTAAAGAAGTATTTATGTAGCGTACGAAGTAAGTGCATGACCGAAAGCTGTTGTTGAGTGGATGAGAAACGAAAATATTATATTATTTTATTATTATGAAATAACATTTCGTCGACGATTTTTTTTTCTTTTAACATTTCAAAAATATAAAATAGAAAAAAAAAGAATTTTGCCAAAAATAACATTTTCTGAGGTAATTTCGTGTGTTGGATGTAAAGTGGGGCTTCTTAATGAATTCTTAAGACAGGGCGAAGTAGAAAGTAATAATTAAGCTAAGATGTCTGTTGAGAATTATTTTATGATATGATAAATTTTTTTATGGGATTTAAATTAGAAAATTTGCTTTGATAAAAAATTTTTGACGTTAGATGGCACTTTTAATTTATTTTTTTTAGAATTTTTGATTAAATTTTACACAATTTCTAAATAAATTGTTCATGAAGAGAAATTTTAGGATAAATTCTGAATTTTTTAAAGAAATAAAGAAAAAGATTTTGACGTTAGATGGCGCTTTAAATTCATTTTTTTAACATTTTTGATTAAATTTTACAAATTTTTTTAATAATTTTTTTAAAAACAGAAATTTTAAAATTTTAAACAAATAATTTTTTTTTAAGAATTTGAAGTTCAATAGCGTTTATATTAAAAAAAAAATCAATAACTTTTTCACAATAGAGAAATAATTTTAATATAAGTTTAACATAGGAAGATTTTTTTTTGTTCCTTTGAATAGAATTCTGAAAATTTTCCATTATTTTAAATCTTAATGATTAAATTAATGAATTAATCAATTAAATTTTTATGTAAAAAGGTTAAACAACTATAAAAAAAAATTGATGTTAGATGGCGCTTTCTTTTATTTTCGATCATTTTATAGAAAATCATACAAATGTTTATGAATAATTTTAAAGGAATAATAGAGAAAAATTATCAACAAAATAAGTTTTACTCAAAAAAATAAATTTTCGAGCTCAACAGATGGCGCTGTAGAAAAAGTATTTATATTCAAATCCCAATCAATTCTTAATTAATTTTTTTTTCAATTCTTTAACAATTTCAAAAATAATCAAAATAAATTTTTACTTATTGCAAAAAATAAAATTAAGATATAAAAAATAATTCTAAAGCGCCATCTAACGTCAAAATTTTTACTAAAAAAAATAATTTTCGACAAAATTTTATATTTTTATTAAAAATTGTTACTGATAAAATCCTAAATAGTAATTTTTTATCAAAAAATTTAATTTTTTACAAAATTTTAATCAAATTAATTTTTCCTAATTAATTTTATGTCAAAAAAATTTCCTTCATTTCCTGCTATTCCGTGAATCATTTACTACACCGCCAATTTTTTTTCTGACTTTTTGCTTGCTTTTTTTTGCAAATCTTACTCGAAAATTCCTTACCGAAGGAATTACTCATCGCACATTACGGAAAAATAAAAACAACACGAATTAACGGTTTTCTTCTTCTTCATCATACCTTTGCGCTTAAGTAATGTTGTTAATTTTAGAAAAACACATTCACTTTATTTACTTTAATTTCATTCTCGAGCGCGCGACGACGACTTCGTGTATGTTGTTGAAATATTTCGAGTTTACACATCATATAATAATACAAACGTGAGTAAGCTAGTCAAAGCAAACCGAGCGGAATGCGGATTATTTTCATGACTTTTCATCTTTTTTCTTTTATTTTTTATGCTCCCAATTCAGGTCGAAGTGATTAATTTGCCTGTTCAGATGGAATTTTAAGCTTTTTCACTGCAAAAATTAATTTTTCCGCTAATTATTTGCGCGATTCATGGAAAGATATGAAAAATTTTTCATTGAAATTCGTTCGTTAATGATGAAAAAATGAATTCTCCCAGTCGAAATCGTAATTTTTGAACATTAATCGCACCTCATGGTCTCCATTACTTGTGAAAATACTTCCTGACACGACGATTCGTATCAAAAACGAGGTAAATGTCTGTGAGATTTTATTGCAAAACGCAAGATAAAATTAATTTTTCATGAAAAAAATTTCGAGTGACAGCGAAATATATGTCTTTGCGTGGGAAGTGCTTTAAACTAATTTTCAAAATAAATAGAAATCCGCTGAAAATTAGATTTTTTTTTCGCTCTCGCGACAATTAATCTGTGTCACATTTATGAAGTCATGATAGGTTAATGACAAAATCTGGAATTTTTTTTTTTGACTGAAGACGGACCAAAAAAAAATTTTTTTATGATAAAATCTAATTTTTTTATGATTTTTTTGTAGATCGAACGTGAAAAGGCTGATCTCAGTGTACAAGTGATCTCCTTGCAAGAACGCTTGGAAGAGGCTGAAGGCGGTGCCGAGGGCCAATTCGAGATCAACAGAAAGCGCGACGTTGAATTGACAAAGTTGCGTAAACTTTTGGAGGATGTCCATTTGGAATCCGAGGAAACTGCTCACTTGTTGAAGAAGAAGCACTCCGAAATTATCGCCGACTTCCAGGAACAACTTGATGCCGTGACAAAGGGCAAATCCAGGTAAAAAAAGAGCACGAGAGAGCAAACAGGTGGCTCACACGGGCCATTTAACGTAGACTTAGGTTAGTGCCGAGAGTGCGGGAGAAGCGAATTCCGCACCAATACATGTTCGGGTTATTTTTAGCGGCGTTCTCTGTGAAAATTTCTCAAAAAAATTGCGTTTTTTTCGTGTTACACGGGATTTTTGTATGTTGTCCGGCCCAAATATGTCTGCTATTTATGAAAATTGTCGTTGCGTCTTTGTCTTGCGCGCACTCACGGCACTCGCCATACGGAAATTTGATCAGAGTGGGAGCGGGATGCGACGATCGTGTCGTTTTTCTGTGCGAAGAGAGAATTTTTGAAGATTTTTTCTTAATTTTCTCTCTTTTTCCACACAGGGCTGAAAAGGAAAAGGCCAAATTCCAGGCTGAAGTCTACGAATTGATTGCCAGCGTTGAAGCGATCACGAAGGAAAAGTCCGTTTACATCAAGAAATGCGAAACGTTGGAAGTCACCATCCACGAATTGAACGTGAAGATCGAGGAGCTCAACCGTACCGTCTTGGATATCACTTCCCACAAATCCCGCTTGTCGCAAGAAAATGTCGACTTGACCAAGGAAGTGCAAGACTTGAAGATCTCCATCGAAGCCGTTCAATACTCCAAGAGTCAACTTGCCACGCAATTGGAGGACAGTCGTCGTCGCTTGGAAGAGGATGAGCGTCGTCGCATGACCTTGGAAAGCAACTTGCATGCCGTCGAAGTCGAGCTCGAGTCGTTGCGCGTGCAATTGGAGGAAGAATCCGAAGCTCGCTTGGACTTGGAACGTCAATTGGTCAAAGCCACCGGCGAAGCGTCCCAATGGAAGAACAAGTACGAGAGCGAATGCGCTGCTCGCGCCGAAGAAGTCGAAGAAATTCGCCGCAAATTCACCATTCGCATCCAAGAGCAAGAGGAGCACATCGAATCCTTGTTGGTCAAGGTCAACAACTTGGAGAAGCAAAAGAGTCGCTTGCAAAGCGAAGTCGAGGTCTTGATCATCGACTTGGAGAAGGCCAACGGCGTTGCGCGTGATCTACAAAAACGCGTCGAAGTCCTCGAACGCACCAACGTCGAGTTGAAGTCCCGCTTGGAGGAGACTGTTGTCTTGTACGAAGCCTCTCAACGCGACTTGCGCCAAAAACAACAAGACTTGCAACGTCTTAGCCACGAGTTGGACAAAACTCGCGAGCAAAAGGAAGTCTTGGCACGCGAAAACAAGAAATTGGGCGGTAAGTTACTTGATTTAATTTTTAAAAAAAAAAAAAAAAATTCGGAAAATTTAATAAGTTTTCATGAAAAATCAAGATAAATATTTTTAAAAATTGAAAATTTAATTAAAAATTAAAACTTTTTATATGGCTGAAATAATCTCAAAAATTGAACAAAAAAAATTTTTATAAAAAATTTTAGAAAATAATTAATTTTATGACAAAACCTGAAATTTACGTGAAAATTTTGAGAAATTATTGAAAATTCGAAAAAAATTGTGAGAAATTCAAAAAAGTCGAAAACTTTTAAAAAATATGGAAAAAATTAAAAATAATTTAGAATAATATTTTGATAATTTTTTCAAAATCGTGAAAAAAAACTTAAAAAATGTTCATGAAAAGTTAAGAAAAAAATTATTTAGAATCCAAAATATTAATAAAAAGTAATTTTTTTAAATAATCTAAAATTTTCTGAAAAATTAAAAAAAAAAAATTATGGAAAATTTCATAAATTTTTATGAAAGATCAAGATAAACGTTAAAAACAAATGAAAATTGAAAAGAAAGACCTCAAGTGGAAAATTTTGAAATTTTCCATGAAAAATTTTGGAAAAAATAATTTTTTGAATTATTTTTATGTGGGACAGCTTTTAAAAAATATAAAAAAAAATCCAAATTATTTAAAAAAGGGAAAATTTGGTAAAAATTTTTGGAAAATTTGAAAAAAATAAATTTGGTAAAAATTAGGAAATGCAAAAAAAGAAGTCACCACGTTTAAAAACTTTCTTTGAAAATAATATTTTAAAATTTTTTCAAATTCATGAAAAATTTTGAAAATTTTCATGAAAAATTTGGAAAATTTTTGATTTGTGATTCATGAAAAATCATAAAATTTTCTATAATAAATTTACAAAAAAAAGTAAAAAATTAAGAAAATTTATAAAAGTTATATAAAAATTGGGCAAAATCCATGAAAATTCATGAAATAGAATTAATTTTTTTTATGCTTTATAAACATTTGACAAAAAAATCATACATATTAAAAAATTTAAAACATTATAAATATTTCCAAAAATTTCTATAAAATTCAACAGAAAATGTAAAAAATTAAGAAAAATTGTAAAAGTTCTTTCACGAAAATTAAAAAAAATTGGAAAAATTCGCAAAATTCATAAAATTTAATTAAAAATATTTTTGATGCTTTGCGAAAAAAATTAAAAATCTCATAAAAAATCATTAAAATTGATAAAAATTCTAAAAAAAAATAAATATTTTCAGATGACTTGCACGAAGCCCGCACCACTGTCACCGAACTCACTCGCCGCATGCACGAGATGGAACTCGAACTCCGTCGCTTGGAGAACGAACGTGAAGAGCTCACCGCTGCCTACAAAGAAGCCGAAGCTGTAAGTGCCCAAAATCCCTTTTTCCTCCAAAATTTTTTACTGAATTCCTCCTTTAGGGTCGCAAAGCCGAAGAACAACGCGCCCAACGCTTGGTTTCCGAATTCGGACAATTCCGTCACGAAGCTGAACGCCGCCTCGCCGAAAAGGACGAAGAAATTGAAGCTATTCGGTAAGTTTTTGTTTTTTCGGGTCCCCAACATTTGGCAACCACTGCTTTTGTGTTATTTTTACCCGAGTTTATTTTTAACTTTCGCACCGCACCTTCTGTCGTTTTTTTTTTATTTTTGTGGGAAAAACTGAATTTCTTCGTGATGCACGCGAAAAAAATGCGTTAATCATCAACAATCGATCAAAAAATCGCATCGTGACGCGTTTCACGTGAATTTCGCTCGAGGAATGAGGGCAATGTTGATTCACAGGTGGCGATAATTTGAGTTTTTCATCGAAAAAGTGCAGCAAAAAGCTTCCTGAACGACATTTTGGTGTGACTGGGACTGCTGTTGTCGTTGTGTCATAAATAATTGGACACTAATTGACATCAACGTCGTCATCCGAGAGTCCATTCAGCGCGAGAGACGCAAGTCGGATGCCAAAAATGCAAAATTTCTCTAAAGCAATGTGTCTTAATCGTGATTTTCTGCTGTGAATTTAATTGAAATTCCTCTCGAATGCAATTTCTATGCTGCTCGCGCGTCGTTTTTGCTCTTGAAGATCACGACTATGACGAAGAACAATCACTTTTATGTACAAAAACGCCAGATCCGCACAACTACAATCGTACGACGACAAAAATTTTCGCATTTAGCGCGATCGCAAATTAGTGCAGCAAATTCAGTTGCAATAAAACCATTTAGACGATTGTTTGAGTTCACGACGACGCGAACGGGCGACAGACAGATTTTTCACACAAGAAGAGGAGGAATTTTGCACATCATGATGAAAGTTGATCAAAAGTTGCTGCGTGGAAAGTCCGCGAATCAAATTAAGCACATTTTGTTGGCGGAAAGCATGCAAAAGCAAAAAGCGCAGGCGGATCAGCAGGAAGCCATTAACCAGATGTTCGAACAAAGAAAACGATTTTTCCGCAGTTCGAGTGAAGTACGGGACGTTTCGTGTCGCGATATCTCGTGCGCGGAAGGAGCGTCAATTTGCAAGTGCGCAGATGAAGTAACGGCATCGGCAGCAGTGTGTCGACAAAAATTCTCGTCATCGTTGACGCACATCAGGCAGGATTTGTCCAAATTTACGTGTAACACGGAGGAGTTGTTGCAGGGCGCAAGGTAGTCAAATATGGAAAAAATTGCCACAGTGGGCCGAAAATTAATTTTTTTGGTCAAAAAAAAATTTTTTGACGAATTTAGAACAATTTTTTCATGCAAATTTTATACTCACAGTGGTTCGAAAATTAGAAAAAATTAACCAAAAAATTTTTAAAAGAAGGAAAATTATGGTTTAGAAAGCAATTTAATCGTAAAAAATCTCAAAAAATTAAAATTTTTTAACTATTTTTATATTTTTTTTGTGTCATTTTATGAATTTACAATTAATTAAAATTTTTCAAAATTTTTTTGTTTGAAAAATCAATTGTAAAATTTATAAAATAACACAAAAAAAAAACTTAAAAATAGTTAAAATTTTGTAATTTTTTAAATATTTTTTACGATTAAATTATTTTTTAAACCATGAATTTTTTAAATTTTTTTAATTTTTAATTATTTTGGTCAATTTTTTTTAATTTTTGGACCACTGTGCGTATAAAATTCGTCGAATCAAAGGAAATTTTCAAGATTTTCGGATTAAAATTAAATTTTAATCCTCTGAAACTCTTGAAAATTTTCATTTATCTACGTTACTGACTCTGACGAACAAAAAATTACGTAAAAATGCACTCAAAAAGACAATTTGTCTTATTATATTTTGTATTTGCGCAAAAAATGTAAAGATCGCATGTGTAATTATTTCTTGGCAAAGTTCATGTTTGTTTAGAAATTATTTCGAAGCAATGATATATGGGTGTGGTGCGATCGAACCAAAAAAAAAAAAACAAAAATTTCAATCATGTCCTTGAATATTTCTAATTTTTCTGTCTCTTTGTAGCAAACAAACTGCTTTGGAAATTGAGCAACTTAATGCCCGTGTCGCTGATGCCGAAGCCAAGTTGAAGAGCGAAGTGATGCGCATCAAGAAAAAGTTGCAAATCCAAATCACCGAGCTCGAGATGTCCTTGGATGTCGTCAACAAGCAAAATCTCGACTTGCAAAAGACCGTCAAGAAGCAATCGTTGCAACTTACGGAATTGCAATCCGCCTACGACGAAGTCCAACGCTCCTTGCAAACCACTTTGGATCAATACGGTGTCGCGCAACGTCGCTTGCAATCCTTGACTGCCGAACTCGAGGAGGTCCGCAACAACTACGAAGCTGCCTTGCGTGGCAAGCGTCAAGCTGAATTGCAATACGAGGAGTCGCAAGTGCGCGTCAGCGAATTGGTCAATGTCAACACCAACTTGCAATCCATGAAGGTGAAGATCGAACAAGAATACCAATCTTTGGTTTCTGACTACGAAGAAGTTACTCGTGAATTGCGCGTCAGTGACGAACGCTACCAAAAGGTTCAGGTAAGTTTGCGTTTTTTTGCCTAAAGTCTCTTGGAAAGTCGGAAATTAATTGAAAATCCAATTGTAGGTAGAGTTGAAACACACAATTGAACAACTTCATGAAGAACAAGAACGCATCGTCAAGATCGAAACCATCAAGAAGTCCTTGGAGATCGAAGTCAAGGTAAAATATTCTTGCCCAGTGCATATTTTGAAGATTTTTAGCCCAATATACATTTGAAATTGTAGGCTTGATGCAATTTTTTAACAATTTCTATTCTAAAAACATTTTGAACTTTCACCCTAATGCACATTTTGAAAATTTTGCCCATTGTGCATTTTAAATTTTTTTCCCAATGCACATTTTATAAGTTTCCAAAGGGAAATTTTTAATTTTTTTTTCCTAATGCACATTTATTAAAAATTTTGCCCATTGTGCATTTTGAAATGTTTTCCCAATGCACATTTCATAAGTTTCCAAAGGGAAACTTTTAATATTTTTCTCAAAGAAATATCTTAAATTTTTACAAAAAAGTAAATTTTAAAAATCCTAATGAACATTTATTAAAAATTTTTCCCATTGTGTATTTTAATTTTTTTCCCAATGCATATTTTAAAAATTCCCAAAAGTCAATTCTTAAATTTTTTCAAAGAAATATCGTAAATTTTTACTAAATTGTTCATTTTAAGGGATTCCCATTGCACATTTTTTAAATTTTAGCCCAGTTAACATTCTAAAATTTTAGACCCAATGCACATTTTATGCAAAAAAATTGCTGTTTTCTTCAATTTTCGATCAAAATCAATAAAAATGTAATTTTTTTCTGTCAATTTCAGAACCTCTCAGTCCGCTTGGAGGAAGTTGAAGCCAATGCCGTTGTCGGAGCTCGTCGTGTCATCAGCAAATTGGAAGCCCGTCTCCGTGACATCGAAGCCGAATTGGACGAAGAGAAGCGCCGTCACGCCGAAACCTTGAAGATCTTGAGAAAGAAGGAACGCACCGTCAAGGAAATCGTCATCCAATGCGAGGAAGATCAAAAGAACATCTCCTTGTTGCAAGAACAATTAGACAAAGCCACCTCCAAGATCAACGTTTACAAGCGTCAATTGGCTGAACAAGTAATTTTTTTGTCGTTTTTCACTAAAAAAAAACAAATTTTTATAAATTTTTCCGTTTCGCAGGAAAGCATGTCTGCCCAATCTGTCAACCGTGTACGTCGCTTCCAACGTGAAGTCGAAGCTGCCGAAGAGCGTGCCGAACATGCCGAAAGTAATTTGAATCTTGTCCGTGCCAAGCACCGCACCTTTGTCACAACATCCAACGTTCCCGGCTCTCAAGTCTATCTCGTTTCGACTGAAACCACCCGATCAAGCGTTGAACGCTTCTAAACGAACGAACAACAACTGAACACTTTTTTTTTCTAAGATCCTGATACAACAACAACAACAACCGAAAATATGTACGAAAAATCTCCCGGACTTGCAAAAAAAGATCGAAAACCGACGTGACGACTGAAAATTTAGACGAACACAAAATACCATCCGAACTTTTGTCGCGTCGAGAGTCGGGAGCATTATCTGTGTCTACAATCAAACCATTTTAATTTAAAAATAAAAACAAAAATATTTATGTGTGTTTGCAAAAATAAAATCTTATTATTTTTTTTTGACTATAAAACGTTTAAACTTAAAAAAAAAACAAATATTTATTAATAAAAAATGCAAGAAAACCTCTAGTGGCTAATTTTTGATCATCCTTTCCCTTTTTTATTTCCCCTCGTTTTTTTGTTTTTTTTTCTTTTTGTTCTTCTTTATTAAAAAAAAATCCTTCGATGTATTTTTGTTGCTAAAAAAAATAATTAAAAAAATATTTAAATTAATTAATTAAAGAGAACAAAAGAATTTACCTAATATTTAATTTAAAAAAAAAAATAAATTAATATCGAACCCAACTATTTATTATTTATGTGCATTTTGGTAAATAATAAAACAGTATGAAGTCAATAAAAAAATTTACTTGTAAAATTTGTAAGAGAATGAAAACAAGAAAAAAATTGTATAAAAAAACCAACAAAAAAAAATTATTTTATTTTTTATTTTAGAACATATTTTACTTTATCTCAATTCAATTGGCGAGAAATTTCGGAGACAAACCGCGCTCAATATCGCCCAGGTGGCTGCCAATGAGGAGCCCGTCATAGTCGAGGCCGAAGATCAAAGCTCTTAACTCACCCATTTAACACGCATTTTTAACGCATGCTGCCGATCATCGCTTTTCATCATTAATTCTCTTTTTTTTTAGTCATAGAATTCTAATAAAAAAAAATTAATTTTTAATTTATTTTAATTATTAATTAATTGTGCATTTATCATATCAATCATCAATTAGTTTGTAAGAAAAATTTCTTTTTTTTAGTGAAAAGTGGAAAATTTCTAATTAAATTATTTCAAAATTGACCACTTTTTAGCTTTAGTGAGAGGAATTATAAATAAAAAAAAACCCAAAAATATCATGAAAATAAAAAAATCAAGCTATATTAATGAACGCTTAACTATTAACGATTCTAACTAATTTCATGAGAATTCATTAAAATGTGAGGGCTTCAAAGGAAAAAATTTCTCAAAAAAAACTTCCAAACCATTTTTGTTCGATTTCAAAGCTGAAATTGAATAATTATGCATTTTAAAGATAATTTCCATGCATATTTGGTCGATTTTTGATAAAATAAAAAAAAAACGATTTTTTCATATGAGGAGCAAAAACCGTTGTTTTTTTCTCACGTCAAGTTTCAACCCATTTTTGATGGATTTCAAAGCTAAAATTGAATAAATATTCATTTTGAAGATAATTTCCATGCATATTTGGTCGATTTTTGATAAAATAAAAAAACAACGATTTTTTCATATGAGGAGCAAAAACCGTTGTTTTTTACTCACGTCAAGTTTCAACCCATTTTTGATGGATTTCAAAGCTGAAATCGAATAAATATTCATTTTGAAGATGATCTCCATGCAGATCTCCTCGATTTTTGAAGAAATAAAAAAACAACGATTTTATCATATGAGGAGCAAAAATCGTTTTTTTTTCTCACGTCAAGTTTCAACCCATTTTTGATGGATTTCAAAGCTAAAATTGAATAAATATTCATTTTAAAGATGATTTCCATGCATATCCCCTCGATTTTTGAAGAAATTAAAAAAACAACGATTTTATCATATGAGGAGCAAAAATCGTTGTTTTTTCCTAACATCAAGTTTCAACCCATTTTCGATCGATTTCAAAGCTAAAATTGAATAATTATGCATTTTAAAGATAATTTCCATGCATATCTGCTCGATTTTTGATGAAATAAAAAAAAAAACGGTTTTTTCATATGAGGAGCAAAAATCGTTGTTTTTTCCTAACATCAAGTTTCAACCCATTTTTGATGGATTTCAAAGCTAAAATTGAATAAATATTCATTTTGAAGATGATTTCCATGCATATCCCCTCGATTTTTGAAGAAATTAAAAAAACAACGATTTTTTCATATGAGGAGCAAAAATCGTTGTTTTTTTCTCACGTCAAGTTTCAACCCATTTTTGATGGATTTCAAAGCTAAAATTGAATAAATATTCATTTTGAAGATGATTTCCATGCATATCTGGTCGATTTTTGATGAAATAAAATATGAGGAGTTGAGGCCCGGAATGAGAGAGAGATAGAAAAGGCGCATTTGTTGATACTATTTGCTGACCTTTAATCTCGTTTGCTTCACGATGACTCAAAATCGCGTCTCTTATCACTAAAAACATCCATTGTTTAGTCAAACATTGCACATCGTTCCGTTCGGCAGTGATTTTTGCGCGCATTTCGATGATTTTCCTAAAGTAAAAAATGCAAAAACTTCTTTTCTGTCTCTTTTTCGGGACTTTTCTCGCCAAAATTGACTCAAAATCCTCGCAACTCACAAACTCAAGTGCTCTCCTCTTGGATTTTAGCAAAAAATTCCTCAACCTCATCGACGACTGCACCGAATCCGAGTCGTGTGAGTCCAAATTCTGCGCCACGGCTCGTACAGATCTCCTTCCGATCCTCAATAATCTGCTGCACGTCGAAAAACTCAAACAGGATCCCGTTCAACGAGCACTTGGCAACGCCCGCAACTGTCTCATCCGGAATCGGCAGTACCCGGAGTACTTTTACGCAGCCGGCGATTGGCTCAAACAGATAAATCGTTCGGAAAATCGTCTCGTGTTGACGTGGCGGCCCGGATGGTTCGACGACGAGTGCTATTGGGACATTGAACGTGTGGAAAATGTCGCGCCAGATCCCGCGGAAGTGCCTCAGTATCGCATCCGGAACAAGAAATACGGCGAATTTTTGTATGGAGCGGCGAATTTGTGGCACAACGACATGCCGGAACGTCGTTACGTCTTCAGTTGGCGCAAACACATTGGGAATTGGTGCGACGAGCAGTGCTTGTGGCATCTGAAATTAGTTAAAACGGACGAAAGTAAACATTATTTTGCGATTCAGAATGTCGAGACACGAGAATTTTTGTATGCGATGCATGGATTGACGTACGAGACAAACAGTCGGTTTGTCTTCACACAAAAATATCAAGCGATTATGGAGCAATTCGAGGCACACTGGATCATCGATTGTAAATAAAGCTTACGAAATTATTATTCATGATTATTTTTTTTTTGTTTTTTTTTTTTTTTTTTTGGTATTGAGTAATAAATAATTAGAAACCGGTTAATTTTTTTAAAAACATTTCAAAGAATTTCAAGAAAAAAATGATTTTTTGTTCGTTTTGTTGTCTGTCTGTCTGTTTTGTTGTCTGTTTTTTTTATTTTTCAATTTTTAAGCAGTTTTGAGTTATAAAATGATTAAAAATGATAAATTAGAGCCCTCTGACAAATTTTTATCCATTTGGAGCAAGATTTGACAAAAATTGCTTTGACACAGTTTTTTTGCTCTTGATTTTTATTTTTCAACTTTTTTTTAAAAATGATAAATTTTTTTTTTATTTGAAAAATGACAAAAATTGCTTGAGACAAAGTTTTCAAATCAAAATGAAAAAAATTTTTTAAAAGTTATAAAATGATTAAAAAAAATTAGAGCCCTCTGACAAATTTTTATCCATTTGGAGCAAGATTTGACAAAAATTGCTTTGACACAGTTTTTTTGCTCTTGATTTAGTTTTCAAATCAAAACTATGTCAAAGAAAAAAATTTTTTTCAGTTTCAATTTTTTAGCAATTTTGAGTTATAAAATGATTAAAAATGATAAATTAGAGCCCTCTGACAAATTTTTATCCATTTGGAGCAAGATTTGACAAAAATTGCTTTGACACAGTTTTTGACACAGTTTTTTTGCTCTTGATTTAGTTTTCAAATCAAAACTATGTCAAAGGAAAAAATTTTTTTCAGTTTCAATTTTTTAGCAGTTTTGAGTTATAAAATGATTAAAAATGATAAATTAGAGCCCTCTGACAAATTTTTATCCATTTGGAGCAAGATTTGACAAAAATTGCTTTGACACAGTTTTTGACACAGTTTTTTTGCTCTTGATTTAGTTTTCAAATCAAAACTATGTCAAAGGAAAAAATTTTTTTCAGTTTCAATTTTTTAGCAAGTTTTGAGTTATAAAATGATTAAAAATGATAAATTAGAGCCCTCTGACAAATTTTTATCCATTTGGAGCAAGATTTGACAAAAATTGCTTTGACACAGTTTTTGACACAGTTTTTTTGCTCTTGATTTAGTTTTCAAATCAAAACTATGTCAAAGGAAAAAATTTTTTTCAGTTTCAATTTTTTAGCAATTTTGAGTTATAAAATGATTAAAAATGATAAATTAGAGCCCTCTGACAAATTTTTATCCATTTGGAGCAAGATTTGACAAAAATTGCTTTGACACAGTTTTTGACACAGTTTTTTTGCTCTTGATTTAGTTTTCAAATCAAAACTATGTCAAAGAAAATTTTTTTTTTTCAGTTTCAATTTTTTAGCAATTTTGAGTTATAAAATGATTAAAAATGATAAATTAGAGCCCTCTGACAAATTTTTATCCATTTGGAGCAAGATTTGACAAAAAAATTGCTTTGACACAGTTTTTGACACAGTTTTTTTGCTCTTGATTTAGTTTTCAAATCAAAACTATGTCAAAGAAAAAATTTTTTTTCAGTTTCAATTTTTTAGCAATTTTGAGTTATAAAATGATTAAAAATGATAAATTAGAGCCCTCTGACAAATTTTTATCCATTTGGAGCAAGATTTGACAAAAATTGCTTTGACACAGTTTTTGACACAGTTTTTTTGCTCTTGATTTAGTTTTCAAATCAAAACTATGTCTAAGAAAAAATTTTTTTTCAGTTTCAATTTTTTGGCAGTTTTGAGTTATAAAATGATTAAAAATGATAAATTAGAGCCCTCTGACAAATTTTTATCCATTTGGAGCAAGATTTGACAAAAATTGCTTTGACACAGTTTTTGACACAGTTTTTTTGCTCTTGATTTAGTTTTCAAATCAAAACTATGTCAAAGAAAAATTTTTTTTTTCAGTTTCAATTTTTTAGCAGTTTTGAGTTATAAAATGATTAAAAATGATAAATTAGAGCCCTCTGACAAATTTTTATCCATTTGGAGCAAGATTTGACAAAAATTGCTTTGACACAGTTTTTGACACAGTTTTTTTGCTCTTGATTTAGTTTTCAAATCAAAACTATGTCAAAGAAAAATTTTTTTTTCAGTTTCAATTTTTTTGCAGTTTTGAGTTATAAAATGATTAAAAATGATAAATTAGAGCCCTCTGACAAATTTTTATCCATTTGGAGCAAGATTTGACAAAAATTGCTTTGACACAGTTTTTGACACAGTTTTTTTGCTCTTGATTTAGTTTTCAAATCAAAACTATGTCAAAGAAAAAATTTTTTTTTCAGTTTCAATTTTTTGGCAGTTTTGAGTTATAAAATGATTAAAAATGATAAATTAGAGCCCTCTGACAAATTTTTATCCATTTGGAGCAAGATTTGACAAAAATTGCTTTGACACAGTTTTTGACACAGTTTTTTTGCTCTTGATTTAGTTTTCAAATCAAAACTATGTCAAAGAAAAAATTTTTTTCAGTTTCAATTTTTTGGCAGTTTTGAGTTATAAAATGATTAAAAATGATAAATTAGAGCCCTCTGACAAATTTTTATCCATTTGGAGCAAGATTTGACAAAAATTGCTTTGACACAGTTTTTGACACAGTTTTTTTGCTCTTGATTTAGTTTTCAAATCAAAACTATGTCAAAGAAAAAAAATTTTTTCAGTTTCAATTTTTTTGGCAGTTTTGAGTTATAAAATGATTAAAAATGATAAATTAGAGCCTTTCTGACAAATTTCAATCCATTTGGAGCAAGATTTGACAAAAATTGCTTTGACACAGTTTTTGACACAGTTTTTTTGCTCTTGATTTAGTTTTCAAATCAAAACTATGTCAAAGAAAAAATTTTTTTTCAGTTTCAATTTTTAAGCAGTTTTGAGTTATAAAATGATTAAAAATGATAAATTAGAGCCCTCTGACAAATTTTTATCCATTTAGAGCAAGATTTGACAAAAATTGCTTTGACACAGTTTTTGACACAGTTTTTTTGCTCTTGATTTAGTTTTCAAATCAAAACTATGTCAAAGAAAATTTTTTTTTTCAGTTTCAATTTTTAAGTAATTGAAAAAAAAAATTAATGAAAAAAGTGCTTTAGTTTTTTTTTCTCATGACAACTTTTTAATTTTGTCTGTTCTTATCTCCATTTATTTTTTAATTTTTTCTTTCTCTTTGTTTCTAACAAAAAATAATCTTGTTACACAGACCAAAAAAAAAAATGTGTAAATAGAAAGACAAACAAAGAAGAACAAAACAAAACCGAATAAAAGCCGGTCAAGCATCCAAAATTTCATCAGTTAACGTCGAACCATGTTGCCGAAACTATTTCTCGCATTCTGTGTGCTCGTGACTTTGTGTCATTGCTCGCCCTTGGACGAGAAGGAGCTTGAATTACTTACCGCAACGCCTCCAACTGCCGAAAAAGCCACCACGGAAGCTGCCCCAACGACAGTTTCCGACGAAAAGAAAACAAAAAAAAATTTGTTCAAAAGCATGCAGAATTGCACGATCAAAAACCGCCGTTTCGAGGAATTTTTGTACGCAAATGGCGACGTGACGTTCGATCGTGATGCCGAGCGTCGCAGTGTCTTCACGTGGGTCGATGGCGACTACGATCTCCAATCGCTGTGGACCTTGGAGCAATTCCAAAACGACGAGAATGTCTACAAAATCAAAAGTGACAAGTACGACGAGTATTTTTACGCGGGTGCCGATGACTTGAAGCACGACGATCACCGTCGCAACGTTTTCACGTGGAAGCCAAAGGGACGATGCGAGGAACAATGCTATTGGCGCGTTGAATTAGTCGAACAACCCGAAGACGCTCTCAATCAATATTTTACGATTCGTAACACGGAATTTGGGGAATATTTTTACGCTCTTGACGATGCCGAGCTCGGAGATGCGCCTCGCCGTCGTGTTTTCACGTGGAAATTTGACCCGAATCACAACGTTCAAGCCGATTATCAGAGTCATTGGGCCGTTCATTGCGACTAATTCCGTTCAAAAATCAATAAATTTGCAATAAAATAGAAAATAAATAATTTTGTTGCGTCTTCTTATCTCGCAAATGTCGAATCAAGTCAGTTTATAATAAGCAATTGACTGAAACGGTTCACTTACGATGTTGCGAAAAGTAATTTTACTTATTTTTTGCACTTTATTCATTTCTTTGTCTCAATCTCATCCGACGACATCCTCATCTGATGATTATTACGTCGTAGAAATGGCTTCCATTGAGCCAAAAACTGTCGATTTGTTCGAAATTTCATCTCGAATGACAGCTTTAGAGCAGAAAGTTGATGGAATATTCGAAATTTTAAACTCGCTTAAAGAGAAAATTTCTTCAAAAAGCGAAATTTCGCCCATTTTTGAAGTTTCTGAGGAAGAAAAACCAAAAAATGAAGCGTTCAAGCAACTTTCCTTCGGCAGCGGTCGTAATTGTACCGTAAAAAATCGTTATCTCGGCACTTTTTTGTACGCATCCAGCATCGTGCGAGACAACGAGAGACGTTCAGTCTTCCAAATGTCTCACAATTGCGACGAAGCGTCACTTTGGAACTTCGAGCAAGAAGTCAGCTCATTCTTCACGATCAAAAATGTGAAATTCGGTGAATTTTTCGTCGCTGGTTCGGATGATTTGAAGGAAGATGCGCGCCGAAGAAACGTTTTTACATTGCAACAAGATGCGGATTGCGACGAAAAATGCTCGTGGGACATCCAACAGGTTGGAGATGATTTTTTTACGATTCGCAGTGACATTTTTGACGAATATTTGTATGCGTATTACGATTGGTCTTCCTATTGGTATCGAGGTCTTGACAGAGTTTTCACGTGGAAATTTGACGCTGATACGCATGTTTTGGGAGATTTCCAAAGTCATTGGATCATCAAGTGTGGACAATAATCAAAAGATTTTTTGAATAAAAATTTTATTTTTTTTTTGTCTTGACAAGGCCGTTCCAAATTTTATTCTATTTTTTTGTCCCATGCCCCATTTTTAAAGTCGAAAATCCAATTTTGGCAAAAATAAAGTTGAAAATTTCATTAAAATTGATCGTTTTTTGCTCTTTTTTCATAATTTTTCAAGAAAATTTGAAAAATTTTAATTTTTTGTAATCTTTGTATTGAAAATTGTATTTTTACATGAATTTTTTTCTCTAAAAAAAATTTCAAAAAAATTATTTTTAAAAAGTTAGGCCGCTCCAAATGAAAATCAAAAATAAAGTCCAAAATTTTTGAAAATAAAATAGGGGGGGGCAAAATAAAATAAAAAAATTAAAATACTTATTTTGATACAAAATGACAAAATTTTAGCTATTTTTGATCAACATTTTTGTTGTTTTTTAATAATCTTCTTTGAAACTTTCAAATTAAAAATTGATTTAAGATCATTTAAAGTTAAAAATTGAAAGATTAAGATTTTATAAAAAAAAACTGTCAAAAAAATTTGAAAAAAAAGTTCAGTAATTTTATGAAAAATTTTTTTAGAGAAGAAAATATAAGTTAAAATATGATTTTGAAAACAAAAATTAAAATAATTGAAAATTTTTTATAAATTTTTTTGAAAATGTCTTGAAAAATTATGAAAATACAACAAAAAACGATCAATTTTGATGAAATTTTTAACTTTTTTTTTATTTTGCCCCATTGGATTTTTTACTTTTAAAATGGGGCATCGGACTTTATTTTTGATTTTCGTTTGGAGCGGCCTTAGGTATTTTTGTGAATTTTTTTGGGTCAAATTTTAAACATGAAATAATTTAAATTATAAAATCTCAATGTAGATATCATAAAAATAACTAAAATATTCATTAATGACCAAAAATTGTTTGAATTTTGTCATTTTGTATGAAAAAGTATTTCAAAACTTTTTTTATTTTGCATTTTTAAAAATTTCTTTTGGAACAAAAACATCGAAAAAAAATAATTTTAAAACTTTGACTTTTTCCAGTTTTAAGCCTAAAAATTGCTTGCAGACTTACCTTAAATTGAAAAAATCTTCAAAAAATAAAAAAAAAAATATTTAATTAATCAAAATCTTCTTCATTTAAATATATTTTCTGTTCTTTTTTCATAATAAATTATATATCCATAAAATATACAATAAATATTTATTTTTCGAAAGGACTCTAGCTTTCTTTCTTTAAAAATTAATTTATTTAATATTTTTTTTTTACAATATTCATCAATATAGTGACCAATTGATATAAAATCCTATCCGTAACGAAAATTGCCATGAATGATCGTCAAGAGCAAGTGAAAAGCGTTTGCCGCGGATCTCGAACGTTCAAAGGGTTGGCGGTCCCTGGAAATAAATGCACCTTTATTTCAAGGGACCCCCATCGGGGGCAAATTGAACGGGATCTTCATCGTTACGACTTTCTATTGGGGATGCATAGAAAAACCGGAGATTTAACACTTTTGGCACTTTCTCACGCGAAATCATGACAATTCTCGTTAATTTACAGTTCTACGAGTTTAGTCCATGGATTTAGATTTTTTTTGTTCGAACTATGATTCATACACGTGTGTTTTCGTGGATAAAACGATTTTCGGTGTAGTTGCAGTAGATTTTCAGAGGTCAATTATTTATTTACATTCAGGACGTCCCTCCCCCCATTTTTTTTTTGTCAGGCGGAGAGACGTCAACACTAGAAGAGACACAAATTATATGTATCACAGTTTCATTTTTTTTCCTTGTTCTGGTCTAAAATTTAAAAGTTTAAAACGAAATAAATTAGTAAATTGGTCACTCGCTTAAAAACTAAGATTAACACTGCGGCAACACGAACGCGGAGGGCTTTATTTGAAAAGCTTCTTTGCGTAATGCCAGACACGGAAGAAGTATTCGTCGCGTCTGATGAGCTTGTGTCGCGCATAGGTATTGATGTCGGCATCCATGTTGTTGTCACGCATCCAAGACGACGTGTTTTGACTGTAACTGACCGACATTTGGGAACGTGGTTCTTCGCCAGCGGCGTCTTGACCTACAAATAAAAAAATCAAATATTAATAATTTGTCAGAAATGGAATTATTTTTGTTACTAAAATAAAGAAAATGTTTTATTTTTACTTAAATTAATGTTTTTTTGAAAAAAAAAAATAATAAAAAAAATATTAATTAATTATTTATCCTTTTTTTTATTTTTCATTAAAAATATTTGTGTCAAAATAAAAAAAAAAATTTTAGAAATTTATTACTTTTTAACTTTCTATTTTTTTTTAGAATTCAGAATTTAGAAAAAGGCCAAAACAAAAGTTGTTTCTAACATCAAAACCTTCATTTTGAGCTGGAGAACCGTGATCTACAAAAGTTGAAAAAATTTTGAAAAATCGGTATGTGAGCCCTCATAATAAGAGGATTTTGACTTAAATTTTTTTTCATCAATTTTTTTTGCTAACATCTTTAAATGGCTCCTGTACATCGAAAACGCTCTTTAAAAGGCTCCTGTACATCGAAAACGCAAAATTTAGAAAAAGTCCAAAACAAAAGTTGTTTCTAATGCCAAAACCTTCAATTTGAGCTGGAGAAGAAAAAATTCATTTTTTTGTTTTAAAAGGATTTTTTTTCATCAACTTAACATCTTTTACATCAAAATTTAAGGTTGTTTCTAAAGACAAAAACGGAAAAAGTCCAAAACAAACGGTAATAAATCTCAAAAGTTGAAAAAATTTTGAAAAATCGGTATGTGAGCCCTCATAATAAGAGGATTTTGACTTAAATTTTTTTGTTAACATCTTTAAAAGGCTCCTGTACATCGAAAACGCAAAATTTAGAAAAAGTCCAAAACAAAAGTTGTTTCTAATGCCAAAACCTTCAATTTGAGTTGGAGAACCGTGATCTACAAAAGTTGAAAAAATTTTGAAAAATCGGTATGTGAGCCCTCATAATAAGAGGATTTTGACTTAAATTTTTTTTCATCAATTTTTTTTGCTAACATCTTTAAATGGCTCCTGTACATCGAAAACGCAAAATTTAGAAAAAGTCCAAAACAAAAGTTGTTTCTAATGCCAAAACCTTCAATTTGAGCTGGAGAACCGTGATCTAGCTCAATTTTGAAAAATCGGTATGTGAATTATTGTTTTTTATATTGAATTTGAAAAAAATAATACTTCTAACGGATAAGATATAAATATTTTTTTTTCATATTTTTTTAAATTTTTAATTGAAATTATTTAAAATGAAATTTTGAAAATTTTAAAAAATAATTTTTTTATTTGAGGTTAAACATTTATTAATTATTCAAAAAAAAAAAAAATTAAATTAAGGTCGTTAACATATTGAAAATTTAATTTAATTTTTAATTCAATTTTTTAAAGAAAATCCAGAATTTTTAAGTACCTAATAATAAAATATTTTTAAATAAGGCCGCTCCAAATTTTTTCCCCTGCCCTCTTCCAAAATCCAATGGGGCAAAATAAAAAAAAGTTAAAAATTTCATTAAAATTGACCATTTTTTTGTCATTTTCCTAACTTTTTCAAGGAATTTTCAAAAATTTTTTAAAATATTGCTAATTTTTAAAATTTTTTGTTTTGAAAATCGAAATTTTACATGAATTTTCTTCTCTAAAAATATTTCTTAAAAATTATTTTTCAAAAATTTTTGACGGTTATTTTTATGAAATTTTTTTGTTAAAATTTTTAACTTGAAATACTTTCAGATCAATTTTAAATCATCAAATCTCAATGTAGATACCATAAAAACATCTAAAATATTCATGAAAGACCAAAATTTGTTAAAATTTTGGCATTTTGTATGAAACAGTATTTCAAAACTTTTTTTTTTATTTTGCCCCCCCCCCCCATTTTATTTTAAAAAATTTTGGACTTTATTTTTGATTTTCATTTGGAGCGGCCTAAAATATTTTTAAATAAAAATAAAAAAAAAAAAATTAAAAAAAAGGATGAAAAATGAATAAAATAAAATTAAAATTAAAAAAAATAATAAAAAAAATTTTGTAATAAACAATAAAATAATCACAATTCCAAAACTCACCCATTCCAATTTCAACTTTGTAAACTTCATCCGATTCGAGCGGCTCGCTCAAACCAACTTCATTTCTCGCGTAAATGCGCACCATGTACTCGTGATCTTCCTGCAAGTCCCTAATGTTGTATCGTTGCACGCCAGCAGGCACTTTGCCAACTTCAATCCACATCGTCTTTTTGATGTCACGCACGGCAATGTTGTATCCTTGCAACGGAGCACCGCCATCCGATTCGGGCAATCCCCATTCGACGAGATTTACGTTCGGACCGAGACAACGGATTTCCAAGGGGCCCGTTGGAGGCGAGGGAACAGTCGCATGCGACTTCAACATCACGCCATCCGTAATTGCCGGAGCACTAACACCAATTGCATTGACTGCCATCACACGGAACACAAGTTCCGACTTTTCCTTGAGATTATCGATGCAATAAGTGCGGTAATGCGTTTCGAGCGTTTGAATTTTGGTCCATTTCGTGCTCGAAGTTAAACGTTTCTCGATGATGTAGTCTGTAATGTCGGATCCGCCATCGCTAACGGGCGACTCCCATTCCAGCGAGACGCTCTTCGACGTGATATCCGTAATTCGCAGGTTTTGTGGCGGCGATGGAGGAGCTAAATCGAGAAAAAAATCAAAAATTAATGAAAAAATCGAGAAAAAATTAATTTTGGACGACATAAAGTCATGCAGGAATCGTGCAACGAGACAATCGTTCGCATGCCGATCGTGTTCGAGACAAAAACAGATTCTAAGAGAAACATCAAAAGCATTTTGAGGACTTACTGAAGACAATTTCGTCAGTCTCCTCGCCTTGAAATGACAAAATTTTGAAATTTCCTGTAAAAATTTGAAATTTTTCGCGATTTTCGATACTTACTTTTGCTTTGACCCGCAACAATACTTTCCTCGGTGACAAATGGCGCACTCGTGCCGACCTTATTCTTCGCCGTTATCCGGAAGTCATAAGCTTCGTTCTTCACCAAGTCCTTAACGAGCAAACTGGTTGCATTTCCGGCACTTGTGCCAGCATTTCGCCACACTTTCTTCTTACTTTCCTTAATTTCCACATAATACTCGATAATTTTCGAACCGCCATCCGATTCGGGGGGTTGCCACATCAGTGTGAACGACGTTTCTGTCATGCCCGATACTTGGGCGGGACCTCGTGGTGGCGACGGAGCTTGAAGTGTCTTCTTAATTGTCACCGGATCAGATTCGAGAGGTTCGGAGACGCCAACGGGATTTGCTGCCATGACACGGAACAGGTATTCGGCGTCTTCCAGCAACTTTTGGATGCAGAAAGTATCGATTGTGGCATCGACATCGGCAACTTTGATCCATCCCTTGTGCGTGGGATCGTGTCGTTCAATACTGTATGCGGTAATTTCGAGGCCGCCATCGTCGAGGGGTGCGCGCCATTTGATTTGCACCGCTTCGTGACTGACTTCCGTAATGACCATGGGACCTTCGGGCTTGCTTGGCTTATCTAAACATCGAAATGCGGTTAATTTACGTGGGAGGGCACGGGGTTAGTGACGACATTTAAAGAACATTTAGGACAGAAAAGCACGAGAAAAGAGGCTCTGAAGAGAATTTCGAGAAATTTCGTTCTAAACTTTGAGGATTTAAAGAGTAGAATGGATTTTTCTGCTTCATGAGGCTCCGTTTCCGCTTCTTTTGCAACTTTTGGAGGGTACTTACCGATAACTTTGAGCATAACTTCCGCACAAGCACTTCCCGCGGAATTTTTCACTTCTACCTTGTATTTGCCAGAATGCGTTCGCTCGACCTTTTTGATGCGAATCACTGTCGACGTCGAATTCGAGACAATTTCAACATCTTCCGACTTCAGAGGCTTATCTTCGAACATCCAAATGACTTCGGGCACGGGATATCCAGCAATTTGTGCTGTCACTTCCCATTCGGAATGCACACGTTTCGTTTGTGTGACGAATTTTTCATCAATTGTCACGGACGGTGATTCTTCCAACGTCACGACGCAAGAAGTTTCGACTTTTCCGAGAGGATTTTCGGCGGCGCACGTGTAAGTGCCCGCTGTTTCTTCCGTCGTACTTTCGATCACGTATTTCGCGATGCGATTCTCGAATGTCGTCGTTTTGGATG
Source organism: Culicoides brevitarsis (assembly GCF_036172545.1). Taxonomy (NCBI): domain Eukaryota; kingdom Metazoa; phylum Arthropoda; class Insecta; order Diptera; family Ceratopogonidae; genus Culicoides; species Culicoides brevitarsis. The sequence goes on along the minus strand of NC_087086.1, from coordinate 33,607,906 downwards.
TCAGCAACTTTTTGTTTTTGTACCATTTGATGGTGGGTTGCGGTTCGCCTCCGATGACGCAAGACAAAGTAAGGGTTTGTTTGAAACCGATCTTGGTGTCTTTGAGCGGTTCGGTGATTGTGGGAGCTTCCTTCTTGGTTGGCGCCACAATTTTGATGTAATCCGAGTTCGGGGACGGAGGCGATTGACCGACAACGTTTGTGGCATAGACACGGAATGTGTATTCGCTGTTTTTAGTCAATTTTGTGACTTTGTGGGTAGTTTCGGTGATTGTTTCAGTTATTTTGGTCCATCTGAAAAAAGGGAGAGAAAATTATTAAAAATTAAAAAAAAAAATACTTTTTAAATAAAAAATTAAAAAAAAAAAATGAAGCAAATTTAAATAAATTTAAAATAATTTTGAAACACCTATTTAAAATTAGAGTTTAAAATAAAACAAAAATTAAAGATCTATAAAAAAATAATATTTCAAAAAATCTTCAGATTTTTTTTTTATGAAAATTGATTTTAATTATTTTGTATAAAATTCATTAAATATAATGAAAAATTCAATAATTTTAAATAAAAAAAAATAAAATTTTCTAAATTAATTAAAAACTAAATTAAAATTTTCTAATTTAAAATTTTTTAAAAACATTAAAATAAATAAATATTTGAGAAAAAAAAATTAAAAAAATATTATGAAAAATATAAAAAAAAATTAAAAATAAACATTTGAAATAAATAAATGAAGGGCTGAAAGGATAAATCGCACATAACACATACAAATTCCTATGCTTATGTGCGATTTATCCTTTTAGCCCTTCAAATATTTTAAATATTCTTGAAATTTAGGTGCTTTTTTTATTAAAAAAAATAATAAAATTTAAAAAAATAATAAAATTTTAAAAAATTTAAATTTAAGATTTTCAATATTTTTTGAAATTTATTTCAATATTTGTAAATAAAATCTTTAGATATTTTTTAATTATTTTTATTTTTTTTATTATTTTTATTTTTTTAAATTATTTTTTTTTTTTATTATTTTTTTTTAATTATTTTTTTTAAATTATTTTTATTTTTTTTAATTATTTTTATTTTTTTTTAATTATTTTTATTTTTTTTTAATTTTTTATAATTTTTTTTTTAAATTTTTGACTCTTTTAAAATTAAAAATTTATAAAAAAATAAAAAAATGTCAATAATACTCACTTTGTTTCCTTTCTAAGTTGATATTCAAGAACGTATTCAGTAATTGGCGAATTGCCATCCGACTCTGGAGGCTTCCAGAAGAGCGTAACTGAGTCGTTCGTTACTTCCACAGGAGATGGCGCTCCAGGAGCAGTTGGTTTTTCTAATTAAAATCCAAAAATTATCAAAAAATCTTATAAAAAATCAAAAAAATCTTACTCATAATGACTAATTTCAACGTCGTTTCCGCTTCACCGCACTCATTCTTCAATTTGATCGTGTAATCGCCCGCATCTACTTCCTTGACCTTCTTAATTGTCAAGCTGGCACTTTCCTCATCGACCTTTGGCGTAAATTGCGGCGACTTTTTAATGACTTTCTTGTTGACAGTCCATTCAGCTTCTGGTTGCGGCGTCGCTGTGAATTTAATGTTGAACGTCACATCTTCTCCTTCCTTCACTTTGTACGTGTTATCGTCCAAAATGATGGTTGGCGGCATTTTAATCGTTTCCACGCGCAATTGCGAGCTCGTTTTGACATTAAAAGCCACACAAGAGTACTCATCAGCGTCATCTTCCTTGCTGTCATGAACCATGAGAGTTCGCACGCATTTTTCGCTGATAACTGTGTATTTGTCATTCGGTTTAATTTCTTGTTTATTCTTGAACCATTTGACAGGAACGTCTTGCGACAGTTCAACTGTGAAGGCAGCATCGCCATTTTTGGTTACAACCGTGATATCAGGCAAACGACGGATAAATTGAACCACAGGCTCTTCCACAGTCAAGCGAGCTGTTGATTCTTGTTCGCCAACGATGCACGTGTATTCGGCGTCATCATCTAACGTCGCCTCATTAACTGTCAAAAGTTGACGTTTACCATCGATCGTGAGTGTGACATGATCATTAAATTCCAAATCTTTGCCATTTTTGAACCATTGCACCATGGCGTCGCCTTTCGTGAGTTCAATCTCGAAAACAGCTCGTTCACCCTTCGCAATCGTCTGATCCGCCATCTTTTTGATAATTTCTGGCGGCAATTCGATAACTGTCAAATCGCTGCTGCATTCTTGATCTGCCAAAACGCACGTGTACTCGCCTTCGTCATGCACCGAGACATTTCGCAACAAAAGTTTGCGATAACGACCCTTTTTGACGAAAGTAACGTGATCCTTATCCTCTCTGACAGGGTTGCCATCTTTGTACCATTGAACATCTACCGATTCCGAGGTGATTTCTACCTCTAAAATACCTTGTTCCTTCTCCTTAACCTCACAATCTTGCAATTTACGCAAGAATTCGGGCTCGGCTTCCAAAATTTGGACATGCGACTCTGTCATTTGCTCTTTGACAGTACATTGGTACGAGCCGCTATCATGAATGTTCGGATTTTTGATCAACAACTTGTGCGTTTTGCCTTCTTGAACGATTACACGCTTGTCCATGCCTGTTAGTTCGACATCATTATGCCACCAACGGGTCGATACGGTATGAGATGTTTCACATTCAAGCGTTACTGTCTTGCCCTCTTCGACTGTCACGGTCTTTTTGAGCTTTTTCGTGAAATAAACAGCTTCAACGTCAACTACGACCTTCGCTCCATGGGATGCCGTGCCAGCAACGTTACTTGCGAGACATTTATAGATGCCCGTGTCGAGTTCAGAGTCAGCATTGAAGACAATAAGTTCGATATTCTCCCCGTCGTATGAAGTTTTTACTCGATCCGAGTATTTCAAGGGGCGATTGTTCAATAACCATTGCACTTCAGGTACGGGATGTCCTGTAACTGACGCTGTCAAGCGAATTGTGCCGTTTTGGGGTACAACTAATTGCTCAAAGCGATCTTTGAAGAAGGGAGCTTGTGGGGCGCCACTGTCATGCGGTTCAACAACGACTGTAGCGGAAGTTTCCGCTGTTCCGATGGGATTTGTGGCTCGGCAAGTGTAATTTCCGGTGAAACTGGGTTGGCAATGCACCAAAGTTAAGGTATGTAACCCATCTTTGTCGGATTTTGTGTTTTCCTTAATGGGTTTTCCGTCTTTTAGCCATTCGATTTTGGGAGTTGGAGTTCCTACGATTGTCGTCATGAGTACTGTGGACTCTCCTTCGGTGACAATTTGAGCTTTCAACGGTTCCAACACTTCTGGGGCTTCTTTGTCGTCAGTTCTGACCTTCAAAACGATCGGAAGTGATGCTTCGCCTTCGCGATTTCTGGCGACAATTGTGTATTTGCCTTCTTGTAACTTCTCGACGCCTTTGATGTGAACAATCGAGCAGTACATGTGCATATCGGACTCAGTAACGATGCTTAAATTATTTTTAGGTTCAATTTCCTTGCCATTGTAGAACCACGTGATATCAGGTTCGGGCACAGCTACCAAACGACATTCGAGCATCACGTTCGTGCCTTCCTTCACGCATTGCGCTTTTGGTTTGCGGGAGAAAATTGGCGGGATTCCCTCGAGAATGTCCGCCATTGAGGATTCGCGAGACGTGCGACGAGAAATACTCATCGATACCGTCAACTCATCCGTGTGATCCGATAATGAACCTTCGACGAACAACTCGGCAGTGCTTGTGGCAAATCCAGCGGAATTTTTAGCGACGCACGTAAAGCTGCCCGAATCTTCCAACATGACGTCACGAATGACGAGAGTAGCGACGTTGTCGTCGTCGTAGTACATCTGGAAGTCTTGCGATGGTTTCAAGATCGCCGTTTGACGGAACCACGTGATGTGCGGAATTGGTGTGCCGATGACTTTGCACTCGAATTGGATGGTTTGACCGTCGTGTGCGGTGATGGGTTTGAGTTTTTCGATGAATTTCGGGGCGGAAGCCTTTTCGTTGGGACCAACGCGATCGAAAATTGGGAGTTTGTCGATGCGTTCGTGCAATTTCTGTTGAACGTAGGTTGTGTAACTGAGTTCGTCCATGAGGAGTTGCGGAGGTACCCAACCCTTTTCGGAGGTAGAGTGTTTGCGCACTAACCACCAATCGGCATCGTGACGATCTGAGGTAAGAAAAAAATTGATTTTAGATAAAAATTATTTTTTTGTGAGATTTTAAGAATTTTTAATGCATTTACATTATCCTCATAATTTAAAAAAAAAAATTCATAATTTTTCCTACGATTGTCAAGTTTGTTTTTCAAAAATGAAAAAAAATTATTTAAATTTTAAAAATTTATTCATGTGATTTTTTAAAATTTTTTAAATAATTTTTTATATTAAGTCACGTGACTTTTGAATATTTTTCAAAATTAATTTTTATTTAAATTTTGAAAATTTTTTCATGTGATTTTTTTTTTAATTTTTTAAATAATTTTTTATATGAAGTCACGTGACTTTTGAATATTTTTCAAATAATTTTTATTTAAATTTTGAAAATTTTTTCATATGATTTTTTAAAATTTTTTATATTAAGTCACGTGACTTTTGAATATTTTTCAAAATTAATTTTTTAAATAATTTTTTTATATTAAATCACGTGACTTTTGAATATTTTTCAAAATTAATTTTCATTTAAATTTTTTAAAATTCTTTAAATAATTTTTTATATTAAGTCACGTGACTTTTGAATGTTTTTCAAAATTAATTTTTATTTAAATTTTAAATAATTTTTTTTATTAAGTCACGTGACTTTTGAATATTTTTCAAATAATTTTAAAATAAATTTTGAAAATTTTTTCATGTGATTTTTTAAATAATTTTTTATATTAAGTCACGTGACTTTTGAATATTTTTCAAATAATTTTTATTTAAATTTTGAAAATTTGTTCATGTGATTTTTTAAAAAATTTTTTAAATAATTTTTTACATTAAGTCACGTGACTTTTGAATATTTTTCAAATAATTTTTATTTAAATTTTGAAAATTTTTTCATGTGATTTTTTAAAATTTTTTAAATAATTTTTTAAATAATTTTTAATTATTTTTTTTTTAAATTCGATCACGTGGTTTACCAAAATTAAATTTTTAATGTAAATGCAAAAAAATTCATAATTTTATGAAACTTACCAAGCACTGTTAAACGTTCGCCTTCCACGAGATTCAAGCCATCATTTGTCTCTGCAGCGTAAGCGCACATGCTGAACATCAAATCATCATAAACTTCCTTCGTGATACTGAGCTCGGCACCTTCTACAGAAGCGATAGAGGGACGGGAAAGAATGAAAGAGGGAAGAAATGAGTGAAAAAATACAGGAAATGGTTGAAAAACACACAAAACGGGACACAAACACTGAAAAAATGTTAATTTTTGACAACGACCTTGAAATGACCTTGTATCATGTGAGTGATTTTACGCTTAAAACTAATTTCTTACACACTAAAATTAACTTAGAACTAAAAATACTATTACGAGGAATGCTGCAAATATTAAGAAAAAGCATTAATAAGCGTTTTTTTATGGTTTTTTGGCAATGCAATCTAAGAAAAAAGCAAAAAATCTCACAAAAAAACTTACCTTCGGTGTAAATCTTTGGAATAGGTTTTCGTTTTTGTTTCAACGAAAGTGAATCTTCGTCATAGGAGATGACAGGAACTCTCGGTTTACGTGGGAGCTCAAGTGACATCGAATCTTCTTCGTGATCTTCGATCAAATAGTCCGGTTTGGAGTGTTTACGTTTGAGTTTCATCTCGTAATCAATTGGCAACTCTTCACGTTCGGAATATGGCTCGTCAATGTCATCCATGGTATTTTCCTCTTCCGAATCATCGAGTACTTCTTCGATAATTGGACCACTTCCGTCGTCAATTTCTTGCGTGATGCGAATATGCGCTTCGCCAGTTTCCTCGTTGAAGGTCAATTGTTTGGGTTTCTTCAACTTCACCTTGCCCGACATCGAAATCTCTTCCTCGGCATATTGATCCAGGGAAATGTTGAATTCTTGTTCGACATCCTCTTTGGTTCTTGTAGTTTTGGGACGGAACGTGACATTTTCCGTAAATTCGGGGATATTTGGTTTCGACGGCTTACGTGGCTTGCGCTTCTTTTTAACAGTGTATTCTTGCGAATGTTCTTCGACATATTGAATGCGAGCTTTGCTCGGGCGACGCACGATAACTTCAGATGCTTCGTCTTCGGAGGAACTTTCGGGAATTTCTTCGTCGCGACGAACCGTGAGTTCAGCGCCAGCTTCGTCAAGCGTCTTTTTGCGAGGTTTGCGTTTCAGTTTGACTTCTTCGCTGATTTCCTCGCCTTCGTCGATGACACGTGGCGGTTTTGCCTTCTTCAAGGTGAATTCTTGGTCTTCTTCTTGGATGCTGACGCGTTTCTTGCGTGGTTTCTCAACAATGAACTCCTCAAAGTCTTCTTGTTCTTCGTAATCGCTGATGTCAGGTTGAAGTTTGACCGTGTACTCTTCGGCAGTTTCGTCGTAGGTCTTTGGCTTTTTCTTTGCCTTCTTCTTGAGCGTCATTTCGCCTTCGACATCTTCGCCTTTGGGATGTTTCTTACGTGGCAAAGAAAGTTCTGCGGAAATTTCGTCTTCTTCGACGTATTGAGGAACGAACTTCTTGCGAGGTTTCTTGACGATCGCTTCGTCGATGAATTCTTCTTCTTCAACTTCGACTTCGCGTTCGACCTCAACCTATGAAAAATTTGAAAAAAATTGAGGTTAGAAACTTGTAAGGTAATTTTTTTTTGATTAGTGTAAAAAGTAGCATGTTTCTTGGCATTAAAATGCTGAAGATTTATTGAAGGCAACCTGAAAAAAAATTTCTAGCTTTTCTACGATACGCCGCATTTCTAGCTTACTGCTCGCTTTTGCTTTGAATACCTCTTGAGTTAATGATAGTTCGTCGGCAGCTTCGTCAGTTGACTTTTTCTTTGGTTTTCTCTTTGGTAAACTGATTGAAACTTCTGTATCTTCAGCTTCATCCACAGTTGGAGCTCTTGATTTTTTGATAGTGAATGATTCCTCAACATCTTCTTCAGTTTGAGGTTGAATCTTTTTCTTTGGTTTCATGACAAAAGCTTCTTCGTACATTTCTGGTTCTTCAGCTTTTTTGAAGGCAATTGTCACTTCGTCGTCTTCTTCTTCAGTGACGATTGGTTTAGGAAGCTTTTTCTTTTGTTTGATGGTTATTTGCTCTTCGACATCTTCAGTTTCAGGAGATTCTTTAGGTTTCAATGTGATTTGAGCTTCAACATCTTCGACTTCTTCAACTTTAGGTTGAATCTTCTTTTTCGGTTTGAGAGTGATTTCTTCTTGAACATCTTCAACCTCAGGAGATTCTTTAGGTTTCAATGTTATTTGAGCTTCAATATCCTCAACTTCTTCAACTTTAGGTTGAATCTTCTTTTTCGGTTTGAGAGTGATTTCTTCTTGAACATCTTCAACCTCAGGAGATTCTTTAGGTTTCAATGTGATTTGAGCTTCAATATCTTCGACCTCTTCAACTTTAGGTTGAATCTTCTTTTTCGGTTTGAGAGTGATTTCTTCTTGAACATCTTCAACCTCAGGAGATTCTTTAGGTTTCATAGTGATTTGAGCTTCAACATCTTCGACCTCTTCAACTTTAGGTTGAATCTTCTTCTTTGGTTTGAGAGTGATTTCTTCTTGAACATCTTCAACCTCAGGAGATTCTTTAGGTTTCAATGTTATTTGAGCTTCAACATCTTCGACCTCTTCAACTTTAGCTTGAATCTTTTTCTTTGGTTTGAGTGTGATTTCTTCTTGAACATCTTCAACCTCAGGAGATTCTTTAGGTTTCATAGTGATTTGAGCTTCAACATCTTCGACCTCTTCAACTTTAGGTTGAATCTTCTTTTTCGGTTTGAGAGTGATTTCTTCTTGAACATCTTCAACCTCAGGAGATTCTTTAGGTTTCAGTGTGATTTGAGCTTCAACATCCTCAATTTCTTCAACTTTAGGTTGAATCTTCTTTTTCGGTTTGAGAGTGATTTCTTCTTGAACATCTTCAACCTCAGGAGATTCTTTAGGTTTCAATGTTATTTGAGCTTCAATATCCTCAACTTCTTCAACTTTAGGTTGAATCTTCTTTTTCGGTTTGAGAGTGATTTCTTCTTGAACATCTTCAACCTCAGGAGATTCTTTAGGTTTCAATGTTATTTGAGCTTCAACATCTTCGACCTCTTCAACTTTAGGTTGAATCTTCTTTTTCGGTTTGAGAGTGATTTCTTCTTGAACATCTTCAACCTCAGGAGATTCTTTAGGTTTCAATGTTATTTGAGCTTCAATATCCTCAACCTCTTCTGTTTCAGGAACGATTTTTTTCTTTAAAATCTGTTTCACGACGGTTTCTTCTTGTACCTCCTCATCAGAATGTTCAGGCTAATTCGACAAATAGGAACATTAATTTCATTGAAATGAATAAATTTGAACTCTAGCGATACTTTGTGTTTTCGTAAATGCAGTAAAATTTTTTTTTCGCAGAAGTTTGAAGCAATTGAATAAAAGCGAAGCAAACACACGCGCCATACCTCTTTGCTAATGGACAATTCATCAGCAGCTTCTTCAACAACCTGCTTCTTTTTCTTCTTCGGAAGTTTAATTTGTTCCTCGACATCTTCTTGTTCAGGCTTCTTCTTTGGTTTAAGCGTTACTTCAGCCTCGACATCCTCTGATTTCTGTGGTTTGATCTTCTTTTGTGGTTTCATGACAACCGCTTCTTCATAGAATTCTTCTGGTTGTTCAACCTTGTGTGTTTGAAGTTTTGTGTGAGTGTTTTGTGTTTGTGTTCAGTTCTGAGATTCAAACTTACCTCTTTCTTGATGGTAACTTCAGTTGCCTCTTCTTCAACAACTTGAGGCTTCTTCTTCTTCTTTGGCAACGTGATTTGCTCTTCAACCTCTTCTTGTTCAGGTTCTTTCTTAGGTTTGAGCGTCACTTCAGCTTCGACATCTTCAGGAACTTCAGGCTTGACCTTCTTCTTTGGTTTGAGAACGACAGCTTCTTCAGTTGCTTCTTCTTCAGGTTGTTTCTCGACCTAAATAAAAAATTTTAAAATTAAATTTTTAGTCAGAAAAAATGATTTTTTTGATAGTTGAACCTCTTTCTTGATAGTAACTTCTTCAGCCGCTTCTTCGACAACTTGAGGCTTCTTCTTTTTCTTCGGAAGTTTAACCTCTTGTTCGACATCTTCGGGCTCTTCTTGTTTCTTGGGTTTGAGTGTGACTTGTGTTTCGACTTCCTCAGTAACCTCAGGTTCTAATTTCTTTTTGGGTTTGAGGACAATCGCTTCTTCAGTTTCTTCCTCAGGAATTTCAGCCTAATTTGTGAGTTTTTTGTGTGGATAGAGAGAAATTTAAGAGTCAAAATGTATTTTTGAAATATTTGAATGCTTTTAGCTGTAAATTTGTGCAAAATTTGTTTTTGTGTTGTGTGCTTAAAGAGAAATAGGAACAAGAAAAATAGAAAAACATGCGGCTAAGAGACAATTAAAAGCAATTTTATCATGCATTTGCTAAAAAATTACAATATTCAAGCCCATTTGATAATTTTTAAGCTTGAAATTGATCAAAAATCATACAAAAGTGCTTTGGATGTCTTTTGGATGGTTCTTAAATACAAAAGTGCTTTGGATGCCTTTTAAACAGGATTCAAGCATTAAAAACTTTTTATTATTTTTTTTTTTGCATTGAAAATCCATTCAAAGCACATTTTTTCACTTTTTTCTCACAAAATTTTTAAAAATATATTTTTTTCTTTGAAATTTTAGGTTAAATTTGAGAAAAAAAAATTTAACAGTGTACAAGAGATCAACAAAAAATAACCCTCTAGCGGAAATAATTGCAACTACTCAATTTCTCGGAAAGTGTCATGGCGTGCGTTTCGATGCGCAACAAAAATATTTTAATTTTGTGAATTTCATCAGTTTTCAATGGAAAAATCAAACAAATTTTGACTAAAATCGTGAAAATAGCACTCAAATACTCAGGATTTGATGAAATTCAGTGGATAAATTGGAGTTTTGGGTCGAAATCCGGATTTCTGGAAATTGGTCAAAGGCGGGAAGGAAGAAGTGATGCAATTTTTGAGCAATTCAACCTCTCAGAAGCTTCAATATGTGGAAATTTTGACGAGAAACCAATTCTGAAGGAGAAAAAAGGCGGTATTGGAAGTAAAATGCGACATGAAATGGGAGACGCGTGAGGGTTAATGGAAATTCTGGAGCAAAGATGACACCGAACGTGATGGAAAATTCATTTGTTGGACTAAAAATCGTTTGAAAATCATCAAAACCGAGGTAAGAGTTGTTATTTTGGGAATTATTATTCATTTTTCACTTTTTTAGGTTTAAATTTCCATCGAAAAATCAGAAATTTCATCAAAACATCAGAAAAATTTCATCGAAACATCAGAATAATTCATCAACTGAACTAAAAACTACAAAAAATCATCAAAGCTGGTATGTATAAAGCAAATGTCGTCAGTAATTGGGGCTGTTAGTTGTTGCATTTCCCTAAATTTCGTACAAATTTCATCCAACCTCGTCTCTTAGCTATTCAAAAAAGCACATTAAGCAGGTTGTTAGTAGCTTTCCACACAAATCGAGTATTAATTCACACAGAAAAGAGTATGAAAGATGATTTTTGAATGAATTTCGATTCTACATCTACTTGATTTTCATTACACTAGCCTACAAATATTGCATTTAGCATGACATTTTGAGAGAAAATGTACCTTTTGTACAATTGTAACCTCTTCAGCGGGTTCTTCAACCACTGTTTCCTTCTTTTTCTTTGGTTTTACGACAATTTCTTGTTCAACATCTTCCGTTTCTTGAGGTTTTTCAGGTTTTAAAGTGACTTCAGCTTCAATTTCTTCTTCAGTTTCTGGTTGAAGCTTTTTCTTTGGCTTTTTAATGACAGTTGTTTCAGTTTTTTCGTCTTCTTGTTCCTTTTCAGTCTCTTTAGGGATTGAAATTTCCTCAGAAACTGTTTCTTGTGGTACGTCAGGCTTTGGTTTGATGACAATTTCTTCCTTAACATCCTCTTCTGGCTTCGTTTCGACTTCAGGTTTGACAGTGACTTCCGATTTGAACTCCTCAGGAGTCTCTTGTACCTTTTTCTTTGGTTTTTTGACAGTCACTTCTTCTTCAGGTGAAGGTTTTTCGGGCAAAGTGACGTCTTTAACCACTGTTTCTGTCTCTTCTGGCACAGATTTCTTCTCTTTTTTGGGTTTAACAGTGATTTCTTGTTCAACATCTTCTGTTTCAGGTACAATTTCGGGTTTCAAAGTCACTTCAGCTTCAACCTCTTCTTCAGGTTTTGTCTCTGGTTGAAGCTTTTTCTTCGGTTTTTTAACTTTAACCTCTTCAGTTTGTTCCGGAAGCTCTTCTCGTTCCAATTTTGGAATGTTAACTTCGGATACGAACGATTCTTGAGGCTTTTCTGTGTCTTCTGAAGGTGCTTCGGGCACTTCAGGAACCAAAACTACCTCAGTTTCTGCTGTTTCAACATCTTCTGTTGGTTGAATCTTTTTGGGTTTTGGTTTTATTTTGATTTCTTGTTCGACATCTTCCGTTTCAGGAACGATCTCGGGTTTCAAAGTGATTTCAGCTTCAACCTCATCAACAGATTCAGTCTTGGGTTGAATCTTTTTCTTCGGTTTTTTGACAGAAGCTGTTTCAACTGTCTCTTCTTCCTTTTCAGGTACTTTTTCAACAAGAATTTCAACGGAAGCTTCGTCATGAGTGACTTCAGGTTCGATCTTTTTCTTTGGTTTGACAGTTATTTCTTCTTTAACTTCATCTGGTTGAGGAATTTCTTCAGGTTTCAATGAAATTTCAGCCTCAACTTCTTCAGAAGAGTCAATTTTAGGAACAATTTTCTTTTTCGGCTTCGAAACGACGGCATTTTCAGTCTCTTCTTCGACTACAGGCTCCTCGGATTTTGTGTCTTGTTTCTTGGGTGTCTGTAGTTCACGTTTTTCAGTCGTTTCTTTTGCCTTTTCCGTTGGTTGTTGCAATTGTTCGACAAAGTCTTTCACCTCTTCCAAAGGAATTTCTACTTCGGAGATTGTGCAAGTCGTTTCCGGTAGCTCGCCAGGCGTTTCTTTCGTCACAATTTCGATAATTTCCTCTTTCGGCAGGGATTTCTTGCGAATTGTCTTCTTTTTCTTGACAACTTCGACAGGTCCTTGTTCCGTTTGGATTTGTGTCACTGTCACCTCTTCCGGCGATTCTTCCGTCAAACAACGAGCAGTTTCGGGTTTCGCGAGTTCCTTCGTGAATTCTTCCAATTTTTCCAACGGAATGTCCGATTCGGAAGTTGTTGTTGTCGTAACTGGCGGCAAGCCTGGTTGCTCAATCGTTTCAACGACAGTGACTTGTTCTTTGGGTCCGGATTTCTTCTTGATCGTTTTTGTCTTTGTGATTTGTTCTTTTGGACCTTGTTCCGTTTGAATTTCCGTAATTGTGATTTCCTCAGGAACAAATTCAATTATCTCAGATTTTGCTTTTTCCGGCTTTTGAAGCTCTTCGTAAAAGTCGCCCAACTCTTCGAGAGGAATATCGACCTCAGAAACGTCAACTTTGGTAATTGGAGCAACGCCTGGTTGTTCAATAATTTCAATGACAGTCGTTTCCTCCTTCGGACCTGATTTTTTCTTGATAACTTTTGTCTTCGTGACTTGATCTACAGGTCCTTGTTCCGTCAAAACTTGAGTTATTGTGATCTCTTCAGGACCTTCTTCGACCAATTTACGAGCATTTTCTGGTTTTTTCAATTCAGTGATCAATTCATCGAATTTCTCAAGAGGAATATCTTCTTCCGAGACACTCACAGTTGTCATCGGAGGTAAACCTGGTTGTTCAATCGTCTCAACGACAGTTGTTTCCTCTTTGGGACCAGATTTCTTCTTGATAACTCGTTTTTTGGTCACTTGATCGACAGGTCCATCTTCCGTTATTATCTGAGTGATTGTTATTTCTTGAGGAAGTTCTTCAATGATGGATTTTGCTTGAGCAGGAATTTTTTCCAATTTTTCCAAAGCTTGAACACTTTCAAATTCGGGAATAATGCTAACGTTTTCGTCTTCAGGAACGGGCTAAATTACATTAAAATTGAGTTAAATGAGGGTTAAGTTAAAAATAATTGATGGAATGATGAGACATGATATTTGTAGAGAAGTATATTTACAAAAGTCATGAGAAAAAGAGAAAGTCAGTCAAGGGAAAACACATAAAACAGAAGAAAGTTTGATCATTTTTGTGTCTTGTCTCAAAATGATCATCGTTATATTTAGGAAAGAAGGTAAATTTGAAGAAAAGTTTGTATCGTGTCTTTGTGTGTATTGGGTGTGTGTGTGTGTGTGTGTGTGTGTAGGAGTGTATATTTTGTTCTGAATTTCTAAAATCTGAGAAATTTTAATTTTTATACAAAATCTTGTAAATTTTTTTTTGTATTTTTCAACATTTGTTTTTTTTAATTTGAAATTTTTTATAAATTAATTAGGCCGCTCCAAATTTTTTTCTATGTTTTTGTCCCCTGCCCCATTTCAAAAGCCGAAAATCCAATGGGGCAAAATAAAAAAAAAAGTTTAAAATTTCATCAAAATTGACCATTTTTTGGTCCCTTTCCTTACTTTTTCAAGGAATTTTCAACTTTTTTTTTTAATATTTCTAATTTAATTTTAAAAAGTGTTGAAAATCGAAATTTTACATGAATTTTCTTCTATAAAAATATTTCCTAAAAATTATTTTTCAAAAATTTTTGACGGTTATTTTTATGAATTTTTTTTTGTTAAAATTTTTAACTTGAATTACTTTCATATCAATTTTAAATCATCAAATTTCAATGTAGATACCATAAAAACATCTAAAATATTCATGAATGACCAAAATTTTTTAAAATTTTGGCATTTTATATGAAACAGTATTTCAAAACTTTTTTTTTTATTTTGCCCCCCCCATTTTGAAAAAAATGTTTTGGGACAAAAACATCGAAAAAAAATTGGAACGGCCTTATTAAAAAAAAAAATTAGATTTAAAAAAAAATATTTGAAGTATTGAATATATTTAACAAAAAAAAATGGTAAAAAATAATAATGAAAAAAAATTAATTAAAAAAAAAAAATAAATTTAATAAAAAAATTAAATTAATTAATAATAATTAATAATTAATTATTTATAATTAATAAAATACCTAATTTAATTTATTTTTTTTTTAATTTTAATTTTTAATTTTTTTTTAATTTTAATTTTTTAAATTATTTTTTTTTTAATACATTTAATTTTTATTTAATTAAAATTAATTTTTAAATTTTTTAATCAACTTATTAAATTAAATTAAATTTTTAAAAACATTTTTGAATGAATTATAAAATAAATATAATTTTTCTTCAGATTATTTGATAAAAAATGTAAAAAAAATACAAAAAAAATTAAAAAATTAAAAAAAATTACAAGATTTTAAGACAAAAAATCTAATTTCCTCAAATTTCAGAAACAAAGAAAGTGTTTTTTGTGTAAAAATTGAAATTTTGTGCAATACCTCTTTCGTGATGACAATTTCCTCAGAAGCTTCCTCAACTTGAGGCTTCTTCTTCTTTTTCGGTTTGACAGTTAATTGTTCATCAATCTCTTCAATGACTTGTGTAACTGGCTGTAATGTGAATTTAGTCTCAACTTCTTCAAGTTCTGTTGTTTTTGGTTCAATTTTCTTGAGTGTAACTGATTCAACGGGTTCCTCTTCGACGGGTTTTTGTTCGGGCTGTGTATGAATTTTGATTTTTTTTTTCGTGTGTATTGTGATAATTTTTTGTCTTAATTCCTATTCTTACCTTCTTTTTCAATGTGACAGCTTCTTCAACCTCCTCTTCGGCGACAACTTTTGGTTTTGGCTTCTTCTTTTTCATCGTGACTTGTTCTTGAACTTCTTCAACGGGCTCTTCTTTCTTCGGTTTCAACGTGACTTCAGCTTCAGGCTCTTCTGGTTTAGGCTTCTTCTTGAAATCAACATCGATCTTTTCATATTGCTCGAGTTCGGGACGTTCAACTTCTTGTTCCAAGAGTTTTTGCGTGATCTCATCCAAGTCATCTGTCTTCTTTTTCTTCACCTTTTTGGGTTTCTTGACTTCAGCGGGCTTTTCTTCAGGTTTTTCCTCAACAACTTCTGGAACAGGCTCTTCTGGCGCAACTGTTTTGATGAAAAATTGAGTTAATTTCGGAAATTTTTTAAAAAAAAATTCAGAAAAATCTCAAAAATGTAATTTTTTTGTTTAATGTATTAGTTGAAAATGTATTTTTTTTCATGTTTCACACAAGGGTTAAGCAGTTTTATGTAAAAAAGCGCATTTTTTTGTTTGGCGAAGGATCCGCATCGTTGAAGCTGAACTCTTGAAGCTCTTTTCTTACCTTCTTCGGGGACTTTTTCCTCGACTTCTGGTTCGGATTCTTTCAAACTGACTTTTCTCAATGGTTTTGGTATTTCGGCGGGAATTTCTTCGACTGCTTTTGGAGTCTTTGTCTTCTTTGGTTTCTTTGGAGCTTCTTCGGCAGGTTTTTCTGCTTCAGGTTTCTCCTCGGGAACAGGTTTAGCTTCTTCTGGCTTCTCAACACTTTCTTCCTTCTTGACTTGAGGACGTTCAAGCACTTCTTTAACCTTTTCGGGTTTCTTGACGTCAACATCGACCTTTTCATATTGTTCCAATTCGGGACGTTCTACCTCTTGTTCCAACAATTTTTGGGTAATTTCATCCAAATCGTCAGTCTTCTTCTTTTTGATCTTCTTAACCTTCTTTGGTTTAGTTTTGTCGGCATCTTCGTCTTGTGGTTTGTCCTCCGGTTGTAATTTAAGCTCATATTCCGCGTCTTTTTCCTTTTCCTCATCTTCCTTTGGTTTTGTGAACGGCTTGAGTTTGATTTCAGGCGTTTCCTCTTCTGGCGGCGGCTTTTGTTTGTACTTGAGTTTAATCTCTTCCGGTTCAGGTTCTTCGGGTTTCTTCGGTACTCCGGGTTTCAAAGGAATTTCAATGACCTCCGGATGTGGTTCAGGTTTCTCGGGACGCACATATTTCTCTTTGATCTCTTCAGGCTCGGGTTTTTCAGGTTCCTCGATTTCCGGTTCTTCGGGTTTGCGTTCAGGGAATTCAGATGGCTCGAAATCGAGACCTTCAGACGGTTTAATTTTCGGATATTTACGTTTTTCCTTGACTTCTGGCTCCTCAGTTGACTCTTGAGGCTTCTTCGGTTTGATTTCTTCAACAACTTCGGGTTGTTGTGGTTTCTCGGGAATCTTTTTCAACCTGACATCTTCGGCAATTTCCTCTTCTTTCGGTTTTGGTTTGCCTTTGCCGAGTTTAAGAGTGCGTTCTTCCGGTTGCTCTGGCTCTGGTTTCTTCGGAGCACGTTCGTATTTCTGTTTTTCCTCTTCGGGTTGTTCTTCTTCAGGTTCACTGTCGGAGCTGATATGCTCGACAGATTCAAGTTCAGTCTTTTCATCCTTCTTAGGCTTGAATTTCTTGATCTTTTTCTTCTTTAATTCACGTTCTTCGGATTCGGTACGTGATAATTCGGCATTTTGACGACGAGAGCCAAGATAAGAGATTTCTGGGAACATTGGTTCGCAGCTGTAAGGTACTTCGACCTTGAAAGCTTTGAGCATGAAATTGAGGTAATTGAACTCTTTCAACTTCTTTACGTTCCGCAGGGACAACTTTACGCAATTTAATTTGCATGGGTTGTTCCAATTGTTGCATGACGGGCTGTTTAGCCTTTTGTTCGCGGATAACGATCTTAATGGGACGCAAAACTTGTTGTTCTGGCTCGAAAGCTTCCGCCTTTTGAGGCGTATCCATCTCAAATCGTTCATATTTCTCGAGAACGGGACGTTCGATTTCTTGATCCAACAATTTTTGCGTGATTTCGTCCAAATCGTCAGTCTTCTTCTTCTTAATCTTGCGAATTACCTTCTTTTTGGGCATTTCTCCGGGAACGTCTTGCTCAACTTCAGTTTCTTTCGTTTTAGCTTCCTCTGAAACTTCAGGCAACTCAGAGACAGCACCAGATTCTTCAAGAGGCTTTTCGTCATCTTGAGGAACAGTTCCTTCCAATGGCAATTGTTCACTTCCAATCACCGAAGGATGCTCCTTCTTTGGAACAGGTTTCTTTGCTGCCTTATCTGTCGTTGCGGGAGATTCTTCCAGCGGCGCAGACTCCAAAGATTCCAATTCTTCACTGCCTTCTGTGGGTGTGTGTGTTTTGGGTTTCTTTTTCTTTTCTTTTGGTTTTTCCACAGAAACTTCCGTTTCTTTTGGAGTTTCTAATGGCGTTTCCTCGACAACTGTTTCTATTTTTGTGTGTGAAAAATTAAATTTATGAGTGTTTGTTTTTTGTGACATGATGATTTTTTTTGATGTAAAAGTAAAAAAATGAAAAAATTGTTAAATTAAACTTACCTTTGGGCTTTTCTTCTTCGACAACAGTTGGAGCGACAGGAGCTGTTTCTTCAACAGGAGCTTCAGGAACTTCTTCTTTAGCTTCTTTGGGTTTCTTTTCCTTCTTTTTGGGTTTTTCGACTTCTTCAGGCTTTTCTTCAGACTTCTTCTTGACCAATTTCTTTGGTTTTTGAACCTCTTCTGGTTTTTCTTCAACGACTTCTTCTTTAGGCTTTTCTGGTTTGACTTCATCAGCCTGTGAAAAATACAAAAATTTCATTAATTTGACTTGAATTAGCAAAATGGCGATTTTCAAATTTTTTAACGGTCATTTTTTGAATTGACATTTACGAATTTTTTTTGTTTAAGTGAATTTTTGATATAAAAAAATTAAAATTCGTACCTTTGGCTTCTCTTTCTTTGGAATATCAACATCAACCTTCTCATATTGCTCCAATTCAGGACGTTCAATTTCTTGTTCCAACAATCGTTGAGTAATTTCATCCAAATCGTCGGTCTTCTTCTTCTTGACAACCTTCTTTGTCTTTTTCTTCGCTTCGACAGTTTCTGGTTGTGGTTTTTCTTCTTCGACAACTGGAGCTGGTTCAACAGGCTTTTCTTCCTCAACTTCGGGTACTTCTTCAACTTGTTCAGGAACATCTTCGTGAATTTCTTCAACTTCAGGTTCCTTGATTGAAACACGTCGTTTTGGTTTCTTAACCTTTTCTTCCTCTGGTTTGACTTCTTCTGGTTTTTCTTCCTTCACTTCTTCTTCCGGTTTCTTCAGAGACTTCTTGCGTTTAGGAACGTCCTTTTTGGTCTCTGTTGTTGGAAGTTTCTCCGCAGTTTCTTTAATTTCAGAGGCACGTTGTTCATTTGTGTATTCTTCAACGATGACAGGAGCTTCAACATCAGTAGTTTCTTCGAAAGTTTCAACTTTTTGAGAGACATCACCGATTTGGGCAGCAACTTTAGGTTTCTTTTGAAGATCAACTTCGACCTTTTCGTATTGCTCAAGTTCAGTTTTTTCGATGTCTTGTTCAAGGAGACGTTTTGTGATCTCATCCAAGTCATCTGTCTTCTTTTTAACGATTTTCTTCGTCTTCTTCTTCTTCTCAGGCTCTGGTTGAACTTCTTCTTCTTCTTTTGGTTCTTCAACGACTTGAATTGGTTCAGTAGATGCTATATAAGAAAATATTTTTTTAGTAAAATTTCAAAAAAATAAAATTTTTGGAGCGATTGAAAGCTGATTCGAAAAATGTTTTTTGTTATGTCTTTATATTGTAAGCAGCGACTATGTGTGGTTATGTTTTTGTCTCTAAGTAAGCGCTTTTTGTTCATTTTTTCAAACTTACGTGTTTTTTGTTTTTCGTGTTTCTGTGATTTTGTGTCTTGTTTCTTGGGTGTCTGTAGTTCACGTTTTTCAGTCGTTTCTTTTGCCTTTTCCGTTGGTTGTTGCAATTGTTCGACAAAGTCTTTCACCTCTTCCAAAGGAATTTCTACTTCGGAGATTGTGCAAGTCGTTTCCGGTAGCTCGCCAGGCGTTTCTTTCGTCACAATTTCGATAATTTCCTCTTTTGGCAGGGATTTCTTGCGAATTGTCTTCTTTTTCTTGACAACTTCGACAGGTCCTTGTTCCGTTTGGATTTGTGTCACAATCACCTCTTCCGGCGATTCTTCCGTCAAACAACGAGCAGTTTCGGGTTTCGCGAGTTCCTTCGTGAATTCTTCCAATTTTTCCAACGGAATGTCCGATTCGGAAGTTGTTGTTGTCGTAACTGGCGGCAAGCCTGGTTGCTCAATCGTTTCAACGACAGTGACTTGTTCTTTGGGTCCGGATTTCTTCTTGATCGTTTTTGTCTTTGTGATTTGTTCTTTTGGACCTTGTTCCGTTTGAATTTCAGTAATTGTGATTTCCTCAGGCGATTCTTCGATAATCGCACGAGCTTTTTGCGGTTTATCCAAATCAAGCACAAATTCGTCGACTTTTTCAATGGAAATTTCTTCCGCAGAAACATCAACTTTTGTCACAGGAGGCGCTCCAGGACGTTCAACAGTCTCAATAACTGTCGTTTCTTCCTTTGGACCAACTTTCTTCTTGATAACTTTCTTTTTCGTGACTTGTTCTTTCGGGCCTTGCTCAGTTTCGATTTGAGTAATCGTAATTTCTTCAGGTTGAAGTTCAATTAATTCTTGTTTAGCCTTCACGGGTTTCAAAAGCTCTTGAACAAAGTCGTCTAATTTTTCCAAGGGGATATCTATCTCAGAAACGTCAACTTTGGTAACTGTTGGTTCTCCGGGACGTTCGACAGTTTCAATTACTGTCGTCTCCTCTTTAGGTCCAGATTTCTTTTTGATCACTTTTTTCTTCGTAACTTGCTCAACGGGGCCTTGTTCCGTTTGAACTTGCGTTATTGTGATCTCTTCTGGGCCTTCTTCGACTAATTTACGCGCTTTTTCGGGCTTTCTCAACTCTTGTTTCAATTCTTCCAACTTTTCAAGCGGAATATCGTCCTCCGTCTTGGAAATTGTCGTGATTGGAGCAACTCCTGGTTGTTCAATTGTCTCAATGACGGTCGTTTCTTCTTTAGGTCCTGCTTTTTTCTTGATAACCTTCTTTTTGGTAACCTGTTCGACAGGTCCTTGTTCGGTAAGTACTTGAGTAATCGTGATTTCTTCCGGTAATTCTTCAACCAAAGTCTTTGCTTGAACAGGAGTCTTCAAAGATTTCTTGAATTCCTGAACTTCCTCGAATGGCATGTCAAGTTCGACAGTACTGACAGTTGTTTGTGGCGCAACACCCGGTTGTTCGATCGTTTCAATGACAGTAACTTCCTCTTTTGGTCCAGATTTCTTCTTGATGACACGTTTTTTCGTGACTTGTTCAACGGGACCTTGTTCCGTCAAAATTTCAGAAATCGTGAGTTCTTCAGGAGCTTCTTCGAAAACAGTTTTCGCTGTAACTGGTTTCAACAAATTTTGTTTGAACTCGGTGAACTCTTCCAACGGGACATCTTCCTCCGTCGTGCTGATTTTCGTGACAGGAGCTTCTCCCGGTTGTTCAATCGTCTCAATTACAGTCGTTTCCTGTTTAGGTCCCGATTTTTTCTTGATCACTTTTTTCTTTGTAACTTGCTCTTTGGGTCCTTGTTCGGTTTGAATCTCAGTAATTGTGATTTCTTCAGGCAAATCTTCGAACAAAACTTGAGCTTTTGAGGTTGGAACCTTTTCTGGCTTGAAATCATCCAATTGACCCAAAGGTAAGTCAACTTCCGATGTTTGAACTGTCGTCACAGCTGGTACTCCAGGACGTTCAACAGTCTCAATAACTGTCGTTTCTTCCTTTGGCCCAACCTTTTTCTTGATAACCTTCTTTTTGGTAACTTGCTCTACGGGGCCTTGTTCCGTTTGAACTTGCGTAATAACAATTTCTTCGGGAGTAAATTCAATGACTTCCGGTTTGGCATGAACTGGTTTCTTCAATTCTTGGATAAGTTCGCCCAATTTTTCGAGAGGAATGTCAATTTCGGATGTTTGAACCGTTGTAATTGGAGCAGAGCCGGGTTGTTCGACAGTTTCAATGACAGTTATCTCCTCTTTTGGTCCAGATTTCTTTTTGATCACTTTTTTCTTCGTAACTTGATCGACAGGACCTTGTTCAGTGATAACTTGAGTAATTGTGATCTCTTCGGGGCCTTCTTCGACTAATTTACGTGCCTTTTCTGGCTTGCGCATCTCACGTTTGAACTCTTCGAGCTTTCCAGCTGGAATATCTTCCTCTGAAACTGTCACTGTTGTGATCGGAGCAACTCCTGGTTGTTCAATTGTTTCAATTACAGTCGTTTCTTGCTTGGGACCAGATTTTTTCTTGATCACACGCTTTTTGGTGACTTGATCTACGGGTCCTTGTTCGGTTAGGACTTGAGTTATCGTGATTTCTTCAGGTAATTCTTCGACCAAAGCACGTGCTTTGACAGGACGAAGAAGCTCTTCTTTGAATTCTTTGATGCCTTCCAACGGGATTTCTTCTTCCGTTGTACTGACACTCGTAATTGGAGCTTCCCCGGGTCTTTCGATAGTTTCAACGACAGTTGTTTCCTGTTTTGGTCCTGATTTCTTCTTTATCACCTTTTTCTTTGTAACTTGCTCAACGGGGCCTTGTTCCGTCAAAATTTGAGTAATTGTGATCTCTTCGGGCGATTCTTCGAACAAAACTTTAGCTTTTTCGGGTTGTTTTAATTCCGCGGTGAATTCGTTAATGTCTTCGATTGTCATTCCTTCGTCGCGTTGCGTCAAGTCTGTACTCACAACGACGCCATCTTGTTCGATGGTAACGATCTCAGTGACACTCTTGCGTGGTTCTTTCAATTTCTTGATGACACGTTTCTTTTCGACTTTCACGCTGGGTCCTTCTTCGGTGTCAATTTGCGTTACAGTGATTTCCGGTTCAAGTTCTTGGATGATGACAGAAGCTTCGATTGGCTCGATTTCTTCCGTTTTGATGTGCGGTTCGACAAATTCTTCTTGAATTTCGGAGAGTTTACGCGATTTTGGTTTCTTTTTGGTTGGCGTTTGTGTAATGTCGTGAATTTCAGTGATTTGGTCAGAGACTTTGGGTTCCTCCATCGTGACGGTAGGAATTGTGTCGGGTTCAGTGACTATTTGTGGTGTTGCTATAATACAGTAATAAATGGAATGAATGGGTTGTGTTCATGAAATTTTATGAATGTGTTTTCAGTGTGAGTGAAAAATTCAACGAAAAAGTCATTTTCAAGCTTTATCGTTGATTTTCACTCAACTGATGCTTAAAAATTTTTTTTTTTCACAATCATGAAATTCATACAATTTCAAATATGTCCCAAAATATCTTTGAAATTGCGTGAAACGAAAAAAAAAATTAAAATTAAAACGCTTACCCATTACGAATTCGTCATCAGGCACTTCCTCGATCTGTACATGGCCGTTATCCTCTTCGGCGCTGTGGAAGTCATCGTCGCTAAGTTGTTCCTCGACAATTACTCCTTTCTCTTGGACGACTTTCTTGTTCTTGGATTTGATTTCTCCTCCTTCTGAAGAGAATGTTGTTACGAAAACGGTGCTCTTTTCCTCTTTTTCTTCTATTTTTGAGGGAAAAACAATTGGAATTAGTAAAATTTGTTAATTTTAATGGAATTCGGATCAGCATTCTCTTTTTTTTGTGAGACATGAAAAAAAAAATATGTAAAGTGAAAGAGAAATGTTGCTGATCCACTTTTTATTTAGTGTTAAGAAATTTGTAATGTAAGAAGTGTAAAGCTAATTGTTTTGTTTTGAAAGAAAATGTGTCGAAGTTGAGGAGACGATTCTTTCAATTTGAAAAGGTTTCACGTAACAATTAGCTTCCCCCATTTTTTTTGTTTTTAATGAATTTTGTGTTATTTGTGAGGTTTCTGTGAATTTTTGTCAGATTTGAGGCTAAAATGTTGAAAAATGTTTCCAATTTGTCTTTGCGTAAAGTCTTTTTTGATGAAAAATTTACTTGAAATTAAAAATTGACAAAAAAGTTCATAAATAATATTTTTCAAATATTTTTTGACACAAATTTTTAAAATGTCAATTCAAAAATTGACAGTTGAAAATTTGATAATCTCCTTTTTGCTAATTCTGATTAAAATTTGAAAATTTTATTATATAATTGTTTAATTATTTTCAAAATTTTAACTAGAATAAGCAAAAAAAAAATTACATAAAAAACTAGATTTGTCAAAAATTTTAAAAACTATAAAATTTTTGAGCACAATTCTAAATGTCAATTCAAAAACTGTCCATTAAAAATTTTAAATTTACTTAAAAAATTTTAAATACCTACTTATGATTGCTCTTGATTTAGTTTTCAAATCAAAACTATGTCAAAGAAAAAATTTTTTTTCAGTTTCAATTTTTTGGCAGTTTTGAGTTACAAAATGATTAAAAATGATAAATTAGAGCCCTCTGACGAATTTCTATCCATTTGGAGCAAGATTTGACAAAAATTGCTTTGACACAGTTTTTGACACAGTTTTTGACACAGTTTTTGACACAGTTTTTTTGCTCTTGATTTAGTTTTTAAACAAAACTATGTCAAAGAAAAAAATTTTTTTCAGTTTCAATTTTTTAGCAGTTTTGAGTTACAAAATGATTAAAAATGATAAATTGAAATTTCTAAATGACAAAAATTGCTTTGACACAGTTTTTAAATTTTATGTCAAAGAAAAAATTTTTTTCAGTTTCAATTTTTTAGCATTTTTGAGTTATAAAATGATTAAAAATGATAAAAAAGAGCCCCTCTGATTAAATTTTGTCCATTTGGAGCAAGATTCGACAAAAATGGCTTTGACAAAGTTTTTGATCGTTATTTTTTGTAAAAAAATTAATTCTTGATTTCTTAATCGAAATAACCTCTTAATAACCACTTAAATAGTGCAAAAGGTCGAACTTGTTGAAAAACAGCTAAAATATTGCTAAAAAAGCTAGAAAAACTTGATTTCTTAAGTCAATTAGTATGAAAAAGTATTTTAAAATCTAATAAAATTTCTATATCTCCCATGGTGATTTTTGATAAAAATAATGGGGGAGGAAACGCGAAACATAAAACGGGCTTGGAACACCCTTAAGGATCTTAAATTAATTTTTATTTTGACTTTGAGTTCATATATTCTTTATGAAAAAAGCTTTTAGTTTTAAAAATTTTTAATAAAATTCAAAATTCAAAGACAAAATTGCAAAATTTGAAAATGTGAATTGAAAAAAATGACAGTTAAAAAATTTGAAAGTCGCGTTTTTGCTAATTCAAACTATTTTTTTAATTTTCGCAAATATTTTCTGTAAATTGAAACATTTTTCTCAATTATTTTTGCCTCAGGAACATATAGTGAGTAAAATTTGACGTCACAGATTGTTTTTGATAAAAAAAATCCCATCATAAAAGTCAAAAATTTGTTACGAGTTTGAGTAAATATTCAAAAAAATCCAAAAAACAGTTAAATTTTGTGTGTGTGTATTGTGTGGAAGTGTAATTGTGTGTGTGGGTTATTATTATTAGGTTCTTACCATTAGCGAATTGTGTGGGAATTTGTAGTGTATCGTGTGTATGTTGTGTATCTTTTGAAGGTTTAACTGTCTTGGAAGGAATTTCCTTCGCGTTAGCGGGTGTTTCAGCGAGCGGAGACGCTTCCGATAACTCTATTGTTATATTTGTCTCGGGTAAGTAAATCTTTTTCGTGACTTTTTTGGGTTCTGCACTACCTTGTGGCTCATGGATTTCGGGCAGAGACTCAACCGACTCGTCTGCGGGAATTTCTTCTTCAATTCCTTGGGCTTCGGTAATTTGTGTGTCGTGTTTTTGCTTGGGTTTCTTGATTTTGCGAACTTTTTTGCCGGGCGTTTTGTCGGCATCATCAGAGTCGTAGTCTTTTGGCTCAGTTTTCGGTAGCGACAAGTCGTATTCTTGCTCTTTATCTTTAATTTCCTCCTCTTTGGGCTTTGTCCATGGCTTGAGTTTGATCTCAGGCGTTTCCTGTTCTGGCGGAGGTTTTTGTTTGTAACGCAGTTTAATGTCTTCCGGTTCAGGTGATTCAGGTTTCTTTGGAATGCCGGGTTTAAGGACACTTTCGACGACTTCCGGTTCGGGTTTTTCCTTCTTTTTGCGAGGACGTTTCGTTTTTGTGGGATGTTCCTCTGTGGGAACCTCTTCTTCGACTTCAGGGGACTCGATCTCATCCTCTGAATGCTCAGAAGGTGGATAGTCCTGACCTTCGAACGGTGGCACTTTCGGATATTTGCGAGATTTTTTCTTGCCAGGCTCTTCCGTGGAAGGTTGAGGCTTTTTGGGCGTCAATTCTTCCATGACTTGTTCTTCGGGAGCCTTGCGAGGAATCTTTTTGAGGTTGATATCTTCGGGAACTTCTTCCTCTTTCTTCTTTGGCTTACCTTTACCTAATTTCAAAGGTTTTTCCTCTTCAGGCAAAGGTTTTTCTGGTTTCGGTTGACGTTGATATTTTTGTTTTTCAGGCTCTTCGACGGGTTTTTCCTCTTCACTTTCACTCGAAAGCTTCTCATATTTCTCCAATTCAACCTTTTCCCGTTTTCCAGTCTTGATTTTCTTAATCTTTTTCATTTTCGAAGGCTTTTCGTCGTCACTTTCGACACGTTCAAGGACCCCTTGTTGCGGTTTACTGTCAACTGCGGATTTTTCCGGTTGTTGCGGCGTGCTAGGCGTCTCCATTTCCTGTTGTAATCCCTTCAACTTGACATCTTCTAATGTCACATGATCCGATTCCGATTTTTGCTTCGGTTTAGTCTTCTTTAATTTGATGTGAGATGGAAGTTCTTCGGGCGTATTGACAACTGTCGCCTTTTTAGGCATCGAAATTCGCACATATTTCACCATTTCCGGCAGAATTTTCTGCGGGCGTTGTTTCTTCGGCAAATCAATGTCGAATTTTTCGGGTTGTTCAAGCGGAGTCTTTTCAACTTCGAGTTCAAGTAATCGTTGAATGACGTCATCTTGTTCGTGTGCCTTCTTTTTCTTGACAACACGACGTTTGACGACCTTCTTTTGTGGCGATCCATCGTCGGGAAGTGGAGCTTTTTCTTGTAATTGCTCTTCGGGAGTCTCCTCAGGCTCTTCTGAGCGTTGAAGGAACTCTTGCATGAGCTCGACATGGGGAGCGTCTTCGTCTAAGATCGAACGACGCTTCTCCTGGTCCTTCAATCGGGGAGTTTTGGAGACCCTACGAACAATGGGAGCAATTTCTTTTGGTTCTTCCATTTCAGAAACCGTGACAAGAGTTTCGGGTTCTTCACCTTCAACTTGTTTCGTGAGAATTTCTGTGACTTCTTCCTTGCCATCAGGTTTTTTCTTCTTGATAACACGTTTCTTGAGAACCGTTTTCTTCGAAGTGCCATCTTCAGTTGGAGTTTGAATGACTTGAATCCGTTCTGGAAGCTCTTCGATTGTCTCTTCTGCCGTTTCGGGCACAGTTTCAATCTTTTCCAAAGGTTTTGGTGCCTCTTCCTCATGAACGGTGATCATTGTTTCAGGAGCTTCATCGTCAATTTGTTTCGTAACGATTTCCGTAACTTCTTGTTTGTCTCCAACCTTCTTCTTAATAACCTTTTTCTTGATAACTTCTTTCTTTATTTTACCTTCAGGCGTTTTAGTTTCAATTATTTGAACTTTTTCCGGTAATTTTTCGATGACACGTGGTTCAATGCTCTTCGAACGTGATCTTCTCGGCAAATCAACGTCAATTTTCTCGAATTCTTCGAGAGGAGTCTTGGAAACTTCCAATTCCAAGAGACGACGAATATTTTCATCCTCATCTGGGGAAATTTTCTTCTTGATAACCTTTCGTTTGACAGTTTTGGTCGTTGGTTTGCCTTCGGGAGTGAGAGTTACAGTTTCCACTGTTTCAGGAATCTCTTCAGAAACGTGTTCAGTTGGCTCGGAACTCTTTTTCGTGAACTCAACGAGAAGATTTCCAAGTTCAGGTTTGACTTCTTCAGGTTCTTTGGGCTTTTTAACCTTTTTCTTGGGTTTCTTATCAGTTTGTGCGGTTGAAACTTCTTCAGGTTTAGTTTCTTCTTCAGGTTGAGGCTCTTCTGGCATAACTTCACTTACGGTAACTAACGTTTCAGGTGCTTCACCTTCCTCTTGCTTCGTAAGGATTTCAGTTATTTCTTCTTTGCCATCAGGTTTCTTCTTTTTAATTGTGCGTTTCTTAACGATTGTCTTCTTTGTTCCTTTTTCTGTAGGAGTTTCAATGATTTGAACGTGTTCTGGAAGTTCTTCAATCACTTCTTCAGCGACTTTTGGCGTTTCAACGGATTTAAGAGGTTCAACCTTCTCTTCGACGACTTCAACTTTCATTTCGGGAGCTTTTCCCTCCTCTTGTGTCGTCGTAAATTGCGTTACCTCCTCTTTGTCTCCCTTGCGTTTCTTCACAATGCGCTTCTTAACAATAGTTTTCTTCGTTTTTCCATCTTCGGTTGGAGTTTCAACGATTTCAACCGTTTCCGGCATCGTTTCTGTCACCACCGCCTGCGCAATTTCTTCGGGAGACTCAAATTCGGGGATTTCTTCGTCAATTATATTGATGCTCGTGACAGGAGCTTCGTCATTCACTTGTTTCGTCACAATTTCCGTGACTTCTTGTTTGTCTCCCTTGCGTTTCTTGATGATTTTCTTCTTGATAACTTGTTTATTGACAGTTCCATCAGCAGATTTGGTCTCGATTACTTGAACTTTTTCCGGTAGTTCGACAGTTCTTGTTGGTTCGACGCTTTGTGAGCGATCCCGCTTCGGCAAATCAACATCAACACGTTCATATTCCTCTAATTCGGTTTTTCCAACCTCGAGATCCAGCAAACGTTGCGTTTCTTCGTCCAAATCTTTCGTTTTCTTCTTTTTAATGACTTTACGTTTGGGTTTTTCCTCCTCAGGTTGCTCGGGCTTTTCAGGTAACGCTGTTTTCTTCATGAAATCTATCAAAAGTTCAGCGAGTTCGGGTTTAAACTCGTCCGCAGTGTGCAATTTTGGCTTTTCATCCTTGACTAGTTTCGCTTTTTGCAGTTTTTTCATCAAATCAGGGAGATCTTCGCATGTTTCGTCGATCGGAAGGGTAACTTCGATGACACTCATGACAGGTTCTTGTCCGGGACGTTGCTCGGTTACGATTTGAGTGATCGATTCTTTACGTCCTTGCTTTTTCTTGATCGTACGAGTCTTTTTGGTGACTTCTTCGGGTCCATTTTCGGTTTCGACCGTCAAAGTTTCGAACTTTTCGGGAAGTTCTTCCACTAAAACGGATTTCGCTTTAGTTTTATGTGACTTAAATGCCGGCAATTCTTCCAAAGTGTCTTCATCCGGCATGGGAATTGTCATTTCCGTGACTTTTTGAACGACAGGAGCTTCTCCCTTTTTCTGTTCTGTCACAATTTGTGTCACAACTTCCTTCTTTCCGTCTTTTTTCTTGATCGTACGAGTTTTCTTCGTCACCATTTGAGGTCCTTCTTCCGAATCGACATGAATAACCTCAACCTGATCCGGAAGTTCTTCCGTACTTGAAACTTTCGCTTTTGCGGTGTGTTTTTTGAACGCAGGCAAGTCATCGACGGATTCTTCGTCGAGAGTGAACTCCATAGTTTGTACCGTTAAGATCGGTTGCTCGCCAGGACGTTCTTCGCGAACGATTTGAACGACAGCTTCGTCTTTGCCATCCTTCTTCTTGATGGTTCGTGTCTTTTTCGTGACTTTTTCGGGCCCAGCAACGTTTGAACTTCCGTTATTTCAACTTTTTCCGGGAGTTCTTCGGTTGTAGCAACCTTAGCTTTCGCTGTATGCTTCTTCAAAGCTGGTAAAGTGTCGATTTTTTCTTCGTCAGCTTCGGGGAGTTCGATTTCCGTGACACTTGTGACTGGGGCTTTGCCTGGTTTCTCTTGCGTTACCGTTTCTGTGATAGTTTCCTTCTTGCCGTCTTTACGTTTGACGACTTTGGTCTTTTTCGTAACCATTTGCGGGCCATCTTCTGTCAAAACTTGGATAATTTCGACAGTTTCGGGCAATTCTTGAACCACAACGTTCGCTTTGCCTTTGTACTGTTTGAAATCAGGTAATTTTTCGACAACTTCATCCAAAGGCATTTCGATTTCCGAAACACTGCTGATGATTGGAGCTTGACCCGGACGTTTTTCTTCAACAAATTGAGTGACAACCTGTTTTTTGTCGTCTTTTTTCTTAATTGTGCGAGTTTTCTTCGTAACTTGTTCGACGGGACCTTCATGGGTTTGAACTTCGATGATTTCAACCTTTTCTGGCAACTCTTCGGTTACGATTTTAGCTTTTGTCTTTGGAACTTTCATCGCCGGGACCTCTCCAAGCAATTCTTGATCCATAGGAAGCTCGATTTCTTGTACTGTGGTGACAGGTTCTTTGCCAGGGCGTTCCTCTGTGACAATTTGAGTCACAGTTTCTTTCTTGCCATCTTTCTTTTTGATGGTTCGTGTCTTTTTGGTGACCTTTTCAGGTCCTTCCAACGTTTGAACCTCAAAAACTTCGACTTTTTCAGGCAATTCTTCGACTACAACTTCCTTCGCTTTGGTCACGTGCTTTTTGAATGAAGGAAGTTCATCCATAAACTCTTGATCGACCAACGGCACGATCATTTCCGTGACAGAAGTGACAGGTTCCTTGCCTTTTTGTTCTTGAGTAACGATTTGTGTGACAGTTTCTTGCTTTCCTTGCTTTTTCTTGATTGTTCGGGTCTTTTTCGTGACTTCCTGCGGGCCTTGCTCTGTGTCTACGGTAAAAACTTCAATTTGTTCGGGAAGTTCTTCCGTAACTACAGTAGCTTTGTCTTTTTTCGTCTTGAAATCGGGCAATTTGTCACTTTCTTCGATGGGGAATTCGATTTCTGTGACAGTAGCTGCCTTTGGAGCTTCACCTTGAACCTGTTCTTGAACGATTTCCGTGACCGTTTGTTTCTTTCCATCCTTTTTACGGATGACACGAGTCTTTTTAGTGACCTCTTCGGGGCCTTTTTCCGTTTGAACTGTGAAAGTTTCGACTTTTTCGGGAAGTTCTTCGACAATGACACTCGCTTTTGTCTTTTTCGCCTTGAATTCAGGCAATTTTTCGGTTTCTTCCGTGACAGGAAGTTCAATAGTTTGAACTGTTGTCACAGGAGCCTGATCCGCGACTTGCTCTTCGACAATTTGAGTGACAGTTTCTTTCGGGCCTTCGCGTTTTTTGATCGTGCGAGTCTTTTTGGTGACTTTTTGAGGGCCTTCCATCGTTTGAACTTCCGTTACTTCAACTTTTTCGGGTAATTCTTCGACGAGAATCTTCGCTTTTTCTTTCTTAGGCTTCACAGATGGCAGAGATTCAGTTTGTTCTGTCTCTGTTTCAGTTACTTTTGTAACAGGAGCTTCTCCAGGCTTTTGTTCTGTAACAATTTTCGTGACAACTTCCTTCTTTCCATCCTTTTTCTTGATGGTTCGAGTCTTTTTCGTGACCATTTGAGGTCCTTCTTCCGTCAAAACTTGCGTAATTTCAACCTCTTCGGGTAATTCCTCGACTTGGACAACGCGAGCTTTGTCCTTGGGCTTTTTCAAGCCAGGCAATTCTTGAACATCCTCGAGCGGAAGTTCAATTTCTTGCACTGTCGTGACAGGAGCTTCGCCAGGAACTTCTTCCTGCACGATTTGCGTGACAGTTTCCTTTGGTCCTTCGCGTTTCTTGATGGTACGAGTCTTTTTCGTTACCTGTTTGGGTCCTTCGAGCGTTTGAACTTCCGTAATTTCGACTTTTTCCGGCAATTCTTCGACTTCGACGACATCCGCTTTCTTGGAGGCGCGTTTTAAGGCGCAACTGCGTTCGTAAACCTCCTCCAACGGCATCTCGATTTCCTTGATGCTGCTGACAATCGGAGCAATATCACCTTCCGCTTGTTCCGTTACGATTTCTGTCAACATTTCTTTGCTACCTGAGCGTTTTTTGACGACGCGTTTCTTGATAATTTTGCGACGCGTCTCCTCGGACTCTTCTGACGGTACCTCGACAATTTCAATTTGTTCGGGCATTTCTTCGATTTCTTGTGTTTGTTCTGTTTTGGGTTTTTTCACGACTTTTTTCGTTGGTTTACGGCTTGTTTTGGTTTCATCTGTATAAATCAAATTAGAATCAAGAGTGTGTGTGGGAATAAGTTAATATGGCTTGTATGGCTTCTTAGATTTAGTCTTATTATGCCTCAGCTAATCTTTCTGATTCGATGCGAAAGTCAAAAGAAAATTTGAAAATTTGAGTTCAAAGAAGAATTTTGACAGTTAAAATGTGACATCTGTCAAAATTTTATGAAAAATTTAAATTTTTAACATTTTTATGTTCATTTTAATTAATTTTAATTTTTAACTTAAAAATCTTTAAAATTTTTAAAGTGAATTTTCATTTAAATTGCTATAAATGTCAAATTTTGACAGTTGACAGCTGTCAAAATTTCATAAAAAATATTTTTAATTTAATTTCAAATTATTGTTCATGATTTGTAAAAAAATTATAAAAATAAATTGAAGAAAAATTCATAAAAATTGAAAATGTCATTTTTTTAAAAATGACAGCTGTCAAATTTGTAAAAAATATCCATTTATTTAAATTTAAATGAAATTTTTTTTTAAATTTAAATCAAAATTAAAATATTTAAAGATATTTGGTTCATTGGGATAAAAATTTAAATTTTTGTAAATAAAAATTGTAACATTTTGAGAGTTGACAGCTGTCAAAATTTCAGATAAAAATATATTTTTCGAGTATTTTGAGTAAATTAAATAATTTAATATTATTTTGTAAAATATGTAAATATATTTAAAATTTTATTCATGAATTATTAAAAAATTTTGAAATTGTCAATTTTTTTAAAATGACAGCTGTCAAAAAATTGAAATTAAAAAAAAATCTAAAAATTTCAAGCAAAAATTAAAATTAAAAAAAAAATGTTCATTTGTATAAATTCATAATTATGTAAAAAAATGTAAAATATTTGACAGTTGACAGCTTTCAAAATTTTTGAAAAAAAAAAAATTTTTTTCAAGTGTTTTTTATTTAATTTAATTTTTTTTTTTATAATTTGTAAATATTTTAATAAATTTAAAAAATAATCCCAAAATAATTCAAAAAATTTGAGAATGTCGAATTCTTAAAAGTGACAGCTGTCAAAAAAAATTTAAAAAAAATCGAAAGTTTATTCAAAATTAATGGCAAAAATTTATTTTTTTTTAAAATTTAAATTTGATTTTTGTTTATTTGAATAAAAAAATCTTCAAAATTTATATTAAAAAAAATGTAAAATTTTTGACACTTGACAGGTATCATAATTTCATATAAAAATTTTATTATTAATTAAATTTGATCGATTTTAGAAAAATTGTTGAAAATTATCAATAAAAAATTTTAAAAATATTATTTTTAAATAATTTTAAGGCAAAAAATTAAATTTTTACAAAATTTTTGACGTTTGTCAATTTTGACATCTGTCAAAAAAAATTTCTTTTGAACTTTTTTGGTTTCAATTTTCTTTTGACATCACATCTGAATGCTCCTGCCTCCTGTTTTCTCTGTTTTTCTTGTATTTTGTATCGAATAGTCTGATATATTTTTTGTGAGTTTTTTTTTCACTGCAAAAGAAGCATTTTGTGGCGTGTTATTTTGCGTGAGCTGTCAAAGTGTTAGTGAAGCCCCGTGAAAAGCTTTTTTTGAAGCGCGTTTTGTTGCCCTTTTTTCCCTCCTTACCTTGCTGCGACGGTTTCGTTACCGTCTCGTCATCCACTTCGCTAATTTCCACGGAGCTCTGTTTGACTGTGTGTCGTGGCGTGTCAACGACCGTTTCTGTAACCGTTTCCGTGACACGCGCCGGTGCTTTGTGTGTGTCTACCTCTTCGGCAACGAGTGTCTCTGTGATAATCGGGACCGAAGTTGTGTCTGAAATTGATTGTTTAGCAGATTGAGATGGGATGTTATCGGGCGCAAGTGACTCGTGTTTGTCATCGGGTACAATTTGTGTCGTAATGGGAACGTGTTTCTCGCGTATTAGCGTGCGTGACGTGGCTTGTGTCGTGCTCGGAGCGTCTTCGGACAAGTCTTCCGTGGTTGTGTGTGCGAGAATTTCTTTGTTTTCGGCCGCAATGGCTTCCGTGAATGCTACATTCGCTTGGAACTCACGCGTTTTGCACGTTTCCGCGGGCAATTCGGAGTCTTGCACTTGCGTTTCTTGCACAGAAAGTGCTTCGTGTGGCACATGTGACTGTTTGATCGTTTCTTTGTGCGTTTTATCTGTGATATTTGCATCGATGGTCGAATCAGCGGGAATTGTTTCCGTCACCTCAGACGATTTGAGTGTATCGAATGTGTGTGCCGCCTTTTGTTCTTGCGGTTTTTCGTGTTTGAGCGAATCTTCGCGTTCGTGCAAGACATTTTCGCGCACCTGAAGTCCTTCGACGGCGGATTGCACGACTTTTGCTTGCACATCCTTCTGTTTTTCGGTCAATAATTGATCCAAACCCGTATCTGGCACTGTCTCACTCACAATTGCAGCCTGTAAAATACCGAAAGCAGCCTTAGCTTCTTGTGTCTCGAGCTCCAGAGCGATTTCTTCGCCGCCGACACTTTCGCCCAAGACATGTTCTGTTACGAGACCTGTCTGTTTGTGCTTCGTGTCGGCTGGAACTTGCTTCGTATGCTCCGTTTGTGGTTTTTCATCTACAAATTCGCCATGCGAGTCCTGAGTTTGGACCAAACTTTGTTCCGGAGCCACGAGATGCGTCACTTGACCTTCAGCGGTGTGTTCTTTGGCGGGCGTTGAGTCAACAAACAAGTCAGCTTCCTTCGCTCCAATGACTGTTTCACCCACAATCAACGCTTGTTTTGTATCTTGCGTCAATTGGCCTGTTTCTTCAGCGGGTTTCACGTCTTTTAAGACATCAACTGCATCAACTGTCTCCATCGCCGTTTTAAGAGGCGTTTTAAGTGCTTCATCGATCGTAACAGTTCCTGATTTTTCATCTACTCGAGGAACCGTTAAGGCACTTGCATGTTCTCCAGTTAGGGTTTCGTTGATTTGAAGACTTTCCAAGGTATCTTGTTTGGGTTTTGCTTGTTTTTCAGCTTCAACAGGCTTTTCATCGAAAATTTGCTCGAATTCATTCGTCTCAGTCGTTTTGACTTGAGGAGCAAAGTTGAAATCAGTCATTAGAGGTTTCGCCATTTGTGTGTCGAGTTTCTCTGATTCAACGGGAATTGTTGATTCAGCGAGAGTTGTTTCTTGTTGCGTAACTGAACGCTGTTCTTTCGTCACGTCAGTCACTTTACTTTGATCAAAAACGGGTTTTTCATCGGAAAATTCAGAAACTGACTCGGAAATTGTCGTTTCAGATTTTTGTGGTAAAATAATTGCATCGACATTTTTGCTTGCAATTTGTTCTTTTGGGCGATCTTCTTCAAAAATCGTTTCTTTGTCGTGACTCATGTCTTCCGTTACGATCAGTGCCTCGATATTTTCTTGTTTCATAACGCCCGTGTCTTGCTTTGGGGCTTTGACATCCAAATCTGAAGGTGCTTCGGAGGGAATTTCCTCCATTTTGACAGTGGCTTTTAAGGCATCCACAGATACTTGCGCTTGTTTCGTGGGGACTTCAGGTTTGCGTTCAAATGTGCTCTCGATTTCGTCGATTCGTGTCTCTTCGACGGTAAGTGATTTGTGTGGCGTGAGTGTAAGTGTAGCAGATTCTTGTTCTTGGGGCCTCTTGTCACCTAGAGGTTTTAATTTTGATTTTTTTTTTGTGTCAAATAGGGGGAATAGGGGTTTTGGGAGAAAAATAGTGTGTGTTATTGGAGATTTTTTTTGAAGGTTTTTTATGTCACGAGTACTTTTTGTGTCGCTTTGCAATGAAATTTCTTCTGTTCGGCTGATGCAGTGAAGGAAATTGTTTCATGTTTTAAGAAATTTTTATAAAATTTTGAAAAAATCATGAAATTTAAAAAAAATAAAAAAATTTTTAAGCATTTTCCTTTAATTAATTTTTCTTTAAATTATTAAATGTCAATTAAAAAAAAATTTTTTTCAAATATTTTTAAAAATAAAATTTTTTAATATTTATATTAAAAATTATATTGTTTAGGTATTAAAGTTTTTTAATTTTTTTTTTTTTTTTTTTTTTTTTTTTTTTTGTAAAAAATCAATAATTTCTGAACATTCAAGTTAGTAATTATATAAAAATTGATAATTTTCAAGCTTTTTCTTGTAAAAAATTTTTTAATTTAAAAAAAAAATTAATGTTTGTTATGACAAAAATTTTCATATTTGAACCAAAAATTATTAAATGTCTTATTATTATTAATTTAAATAAAAATAAAATTTTTAAAAATTAATAATAATTTTTTTTTAAATTTATAAATTTTTATTTTTAATAATTTTTTTTAATTAATTTTTAAGAAATTAAAAATTTTAAAATTATTTTTTTTTAAATTAATAATTTAATTTTATTATTTTGATATTTGTTTTTTTCATTGAAAAATAAAATTTATAAAAATCTAAAAAATAATTTCTTTAAAAATTGATAATATTTTTTTTAATTATTTTTTTTTTAAATTAGGCCGCTCCAAATTTATTTTGAACTTTTTGTCCCAAAAACCTTTTTTCAAAATGGGGGGGGGCAAATAAAAAAAAAAATTGAAATACTTTTTCATACAAAATGAAAAAATTTTAACAGTTTTTTGTCATTAATCAATATTTTAGTTGATTTTATTAAGATTTGATAATAAATAAATTTATCTCAAAAATAATATAATTTTTCAAGTACTTCAAAATAAAAATTTAAACAAAAAAAAAAAAAATCGTAAAAATAACTGTCAAAAAATTTTGAAAAATAATTTTTTTGAAAAAAATTTTAAAGAAGAAAAATACGATTTTTAATATAAAAATTCCTAAAAAGTGAATTTAAAAAAAAAAATTTAGGAAATTCATTAAAAAAATATAAAAAAAGACCAAAAAACGGTCAATTTTGATGAAATTTTTAACTTTTTTTTTTTTATTTTGCCCCATTGGATTTTCGACTTCTGAAATGGGGCATGGGACAAAAAGTTCAAAAAAAATTTGGAGCGGCCTTAATGATTTTTGAACAAAAAAAAATTTCTTAAAAAAATGTAAAGTAAAATTTTGATTTTGTTTTATTTTTTCTAATTTTTTTAAATTTTCATGAAATTTTTATTAAAAAACTTGAAATTTAAATGAAAATTTCCTTAAAAATTCAATATGTAATTTTGAATTTCGTTTGTAACATGAAACATTTTTCCTCATCGCCTCAGCCTTAAAAATGTGAGTAAAGTCAAATTTTGAGATGTGTGCCTAACAAAGTCCGTTTTTTTCGTCTGTCATTCCAGAAGAAACATCATTTCAAAGAAAAATTTTGCCAATAATAAATTTTTTCAATATTTTTTATGTTCATACCTAATTCAGATACTTCCTCATGCGTTACTGTTTCCGACGTTGTTGCTGCACTCATTTTCACGACATCCGGTTTCGCTTCGTCTTGCACCGCCTTTTCTGGCTTAAACTCTCCAATGCCTTCTTCCGACACAATTTCCGTGCTTTGATGCGTTGGGAAGCCCAAATTGATGGAAATGTGCTCAACCATGTCATGCGCTGGCTCTTCAATTTCTAAATCTGTCACGTGAGAATCAGGCACAACTTGCGACTTTTCCGGAACATTCATTTCGGAAATTGCCTTTTGCGCTTGAACACTTGTCGGTTGTTTGAAATCCGATAAATTCGATTCTTTGTCAATTACTTCAGTAGCGTGCACTGTAAGCGCTTCAAATGGAACTTGGGTAAACTCTTTGACTGTTTCTTCTTTCATGCGGGGCGTTTCGACGTTGTCTGTCGTTTCAGAAGTGAGAATTTCTGTCTTTACGCCTGCTTTGAGCATATCATAAGTACTTCCCGCGGTCTTTTCTTCGGGTTTTTCGTCTTTTTGCAGTTCCTTGGCGCTATCTAAAGCGATGTTTTGTTGAACTTGAGCACTTTGCGCTTCGTCAGTGGTTAAAATTGCCTGTTTTCCTGTCGTATCTAACTCATAAAAGCCGTCGGTGCCTTCGTTAACGACACTTTCTTGGACAATTGCGGCTTTG
Organism: Culicoides brevitarsis; assembly: GCF_036172545.1. Lineage (NCBI taxonomy): Eukaryota > Metazoa > Arthropoda > Insecta > Diptera > Ceratopogonidae > Culicoides > Culicoides brevitarsis. The sequence continues at coordinate 33,570,699 of NC_087086.1, read as the reverse complement.
ACAGTGTCGAAAGTCATCGTTGCCGTATCTTCCATGGGTTTCAGTTCGGAAAATTCTTCGGCGCATTCATGTACGAGCGTTTCCTGCGCCTCCGGGGTCTTAAATTGCGTGTCAATGACACTTTCTTGCGGGGTTTTTGTCTCCGGTTGAGGGATAAGAAGTTCATCTGCATGAGCAGCGTCAATTATTTCTTCCTTCAAAGCCGTTGTCAGCTTCGAATCGATGGTTTTAACAGCATTTCCTGCATTTGGCAACTCTCCAGCTGCAAATTCGCCTTCTTTAGCTCCCGTTTCTACCATTTGGACTTCCAAAGCTTCGGATGTGAGTTGAGTTTTTGTTGCTATTTCCTCTTTCGGCTTCATTTCTGACGTTTCTGCAATTGAATCACTCGTTAAAGTTTCCGATTTCACCGGGGTACGAAGGGCATCATAGGTCGTTTCAGCCTTTTTCGTATCGGGTCGTGTCTCGGTCGTTAATAAATTTTCACTTTCGTGTGAGACAACTTCTGTAATTTGTAAATTTTCGTGTAAAGATTGTGTTTTTTGTGCCTTTTTGTCTGCCACAGTGGGCGTTTCGAGCGTTTCCGTCTGTTCTTGTACCATAGTTTCGTGTATTTGGGGTGCACTGAGCTTAATGACGTCTGGTTGGGCGATATCTTGTGCGGGAATTGTTTCGCCGAACGTATCGACGCATTCGTGGATTTGGGCTTCTGTGCTTTGGGGGACTTTATGGGGGACTTCGGATTGTTTGACAGTCGCTTCTTCTGCTACGGGAACGTGTTCTGCGAATTTTCCCGTGGAATCTTGCACAATTGTTTCAGAAGCAAGCGCATGGGGCATCGAATCAATGGCGGGTTGGGCATTAAATGTATCAGGTTTGCGTTCTTCGGGCAAAATACCTTCTTGATTTATGATTGTTTGTTCGTGTGTGATGATTGGTTCGTGTTCGACATGCTTTTGATTGGCCAACTCTTCTGTTGGTTTGAAATCTTGCAACGAACCGAACGTGTCTTGGGGTAAAATTTGCTCCTTTACGGACGTTAAGAGACCAGAATCAGTCTTTAACGTCGCAGTTTTTGTGTCATTTGACTCGGGAGCGATTTCCCCGACAGTGTCTTGTGTTAAAACCTCAGATTTCAAGGGAGTTTTCAAGGCTTTGTCTAAAGTTTGGTTCGCAGTTTTTTCTTCGGGCGCTTCTTTGACTTGCAAAATGTCTTCGGAGACAAGTGACTCAACTTGGGTCACTCCTAAATGCTCTTTGAACGTTTGAACGACATTCGCAGTCTTTTCATCCAACTTTTCGTCGGATAAATTCTCCGAATGGTCGATCGGTTGTACCTCCGAGGTTTGAATTGGGATCGCCGGGTGTTTATCTGTGAGTTCTGCCGCTGTTTGTTCTGTGTATGTGAAGTCTTCGTGTACCCCGTGACTGTCAATTGGGATAATTTGTGTCGTATTTGGGATTTTCAAGTCTACATCTACGGGTTTTTGTGTCAAAGTCGCCATCGGAGCAGCTGCAGGAGCTTCAAACTCTCCCGCACTGCTTCCGACAACAGTTTCTCCGACTTGCGGAACCGTCAATTCATCGAAACCTGGCTGTGCAGTGCGTTCTTTCGGCTTTTCCTCAGGCACAAAGGTTCCTTCGCTACTTTGGACCGTGACATCGGAAACGACCATCGCTTCGTGTGGTATTTGTGTGATATTTGGTGTCGTTTCTTGTTTACCTTCGACCTCCAAATGGGTCGCAGTGTCTCCCGTGATTGTTTCTTGTGTTACGGAAGTTTTGAATTCTTCGAAGGAGACAATGCCTTGTTTCGTGTCTGTTTTTTCCGTGTCAAATTTGTTTTCGCTTTCGTGTGGCGTCACTTCGTGAATTTGAACGGGTTCAATGAGGGACTGAACTGTGGTGGCTTGACGCCCTTCTGTTTGGGGTTGGTGTTCTTGGAGAGCGTTTGACTCGAGTGCGATGGTTTCTTGTGTGGTTGGCGCTTGGAGACGTTGTAAAATGTCGGCGGATGCCGTTTGTGTCTCGTATTTTATCGTGTCAACAATACCCAAGGACTCACCTATTTTACATTTTTTTTTTGACGAAAATGTGTTTTTTTGGAGGAAAAAAGGGGAAGGAAATTTTTTGTTACTACAGTTTTTGAATGACTTTCGCTATTTTTAGAGACGGTTAGCGTGTGAAAATAATTTTTTAGGGGGAAGAAATTGTGATTCCAACTTGCTTATTTTCTTTTAAAATTTCTGAAAAAATTTAATTTCTCAGAAACTTTAATGAAAATTTAATTTCTTAGAATTTTTTAATAAAAAATTGAATTTCTTAGAAATTTTTTAATTTTATAAAAAATTGAATTTCTTAGAAATTTTTTATAAAAAATTGAATTTCTTAGAAATTTTTTAAATTTCAATAAAAAAATTTAATTTTTTAAAAATTTTTTATAAAAATTTGAATATCTTAAAAAATTTTTAATTTTCAATAAAAAATTGAATTTCTTAGAAATTTTTTATAAAAAAATGAATTTCTTAGAAATTTTTTTATAAAAAATTGAATTTTTTAGAAATTTTTTTTAAAAAAAATTATTTTTTATAAAAAAATTGAATTTCTTAGAAATTTTTTATAAAAAATTGAAATTCTTAGAAATTTTTTAATTTTTAATAAAAAATTGAATTTCTTAGAATTTTTTTTATAAAAAATTGAAATTCTTAGAAATTTTTTAATTTTCAATAAAAAATTGAATTTCTTAAAAATTTTTAATTTTCAAAAAAAAAAATTAAAATTCTCAGAAATTTTTTATAAAAAATTGAATTTCTTAGAAATTTTTTAATTTTCAATAAAAAATTGAATTTCTCAAATTTTTTTTTAATTGAAAAATTGAATTTCTTAAAAATTTTTTATAAAAAATTGAAACTCTTAGAAATTTTTTGAATTTCAATAAAAAATTGAATTTCCTTAAAATTTTTTATAAAAAATTGAAATTCTTAGAAATTTAATGATTTATAAAATTTTCAATCAATTGGAATCACTTTAAGACCTTAAAACCCAAAAATTTCGCTAATCATCTCTCCCATTTCATAATTCTAAGCAGAATTGTTCTACGTCTACCTCAGCATTGAGCTTACCTGTGACAATTTCTTGTGCAGATGGTATTTTGAATTCAATGTCCATTAATTTTTCGTGAATAGTTTCGTGTTTTGTTTCTTCGTGTACGACATTACCGGCGCTACTTTGAACAATAACCTCACTCTGTTCCGGCAAAACCATTTCATTTATTTGCGGTTGAGCTTTGTACTCTTTTGGCGCATCATCGGGTGCTAATTCTGTCTCTTTTGCACCCAATGTGACTTCATGAACTTGCGTTGCTTCAATTAAATCTTGCGTGGCAAGAGCATTACGATGTTCCGTCTCGTCTGTTTTAAATCCGGCAACATTATCAACGATGGTAGTTTCAGAATGAACCGCCGTTTTGAGAACATCAAAGTTGACCGAAGTACTTTTCTCTGCCGGAGTAACGCCTTCGGTGAGGAAATCGCCTTCACTTTCGCCAATTACGACTTCGTGAACTTGCATTGTGTGGATTTGATCTTGAGTTGTCGAGGCTTGTTTCATATCTGGAGCAGATTCTTCCAAAGTTTGAGGTTGATCGAGGACCTGATCTTGTGCAGTTGAGGCGATGGACATTTCTTCAACTTCTGGTTGAGCAACCTTCGTTTCGTAAGTCAAATCTTCAACTTTTCCGATAGTTTCCATGGTTTGAGGCTTCATCGCTGATGGAGTCTTGAGCTCAATATCAGTAGATTTTACTTGACTAACTTGCGTTTTTACTTCAGGTATTTCCAGATCAGTCGTTCCTGAATGAGCAATCACCTCGGATTGTTGCGGCAATACAAGTTCATCGAAATTAGGCGTCGCCTGATATTCCTTCGGTTTTTCCAATGAATCCAAACCAAGCTTTTCCTTTTCAGATACAACAGTTTCCTGAATTCCGACAGCTTCTTGTTCTAATTGCGTGACAGAAGGAAGTTTCTCTTCCGGTTGAAGGATTTGCAAATCTTCCGTATTTTCTGAAGTTAAAGGTTCAGCTTTGACAGCTGTCTTTAGAGCTTCATAAGATACTTGTCCTGTCTTTGTTTCGAATTCTGGCATGCCTTCATAAGGTTTTTCTTGTTCATGCACGAGATTTTCTTGGATAACAACTCCTTCAACGAAGGTTTGAGACACTTCCGCAGTTCTATGTTCCGTTTCTTGAACCGTTACGGTAGCAACACTATCTTCAACTACTGTTTCCATCGTTTGTGGCGCTCGTAAATCGCTGTATTCAGGCATTGCTTTTTGTAGATCCAACGTAAATTCATCAATTTTGCCTGTAGCATCGCCCGTGATGATCTCAGATGTTGTCGTAACTTTGTGTTCAACCTCAGAAGTCTTTTGGGTACCTTGTACCAACTTCGCTTGTTCATCTGCGAAATCAGTAGTCGACTGAAGTTCATGCGTTTCATGCTTCACGGGTATCACAAGCTCCCCATCTACTGATTTGAAGGCTGTTACTTCCTTAGGACGTTCGAAATCTTTCAAATTTGACTCTTTGTTGGCTGTTTCTGTGCTCTCGACTGTTACTGCTTGTAACGGGATCTGTTCCAAAGTAGAAGTTTTCGTTTCCGGAACAATTGTTTCAAGCTCTTCGAATCCTTCGCCGACTACAACTTCCGATTTTAACGAAGTATTGAGCATATCAATTGTTTTTTCAGCAGTTTTTGTGTCGAATTCGAGTTTGTCAGTGAATTGTCGTTCACTTTCGTGAATTAAAGTCTCAGAAATTTCTTTTCCTTCGATTAATGCGTGTGAAATTTCAGCTTGTTTTGGTTTAACTTCCTCTGGTTGAATGTCTTTTAAGTGATCATCAGCATGGGTGATCTCACTAACAGGCGCTCGTAAGTCTGAATATTCGCTAGTTGCCTTTTGCATTGAATACGAGAACTCATCAACTTTGCCAACGGTGTCAACAACAACCACTTCTTGCTTATCTGCGATTTTGTGATCTACTTCGACGGGTTTTTGCTGTGAAACTTCCGTATTGAATTCTAATGCTGCCAAATCTTTCGTACTATCTTGTACAAGAGTTTCGGATTTCGAGCTGATTTGAAGTTCTTCGAAAGTTTTTGAGGCAGTAAATTCTTTAGGTTTATCTTGAGCAGCAAGTTCTGTCTCTTTTTGTCCTGTTTCAACCACATCAACAGCTAAAGCTTCATGTGGGATTTGTGAAGTCACACTTTGTTTAGGTTCCGGCACAGTAACTTCAAGTTGTTCAACATTGTCTGAGGTAACAGTTTCGGATTTTACAGCAGTTTTTAATGCCTCATACGAAACACTGCCTTGTTTGAACTCTTGTGTCGCTTGTTCATACGTTTTTTCCGATTCACCAACAAAATCTTGACGTTGTTCGATACTTTCTTGATACGTTTGAACAACTTCCGCTTGTCGATCTTCTGGTTTTTCAGTCTCAAGTGTCGCAAAATGCTCTAATTTCACGTTTTCAGACTTCAAGGGTACTGTAACTTCCGAAAAATCTGAAGTTGCTTTCTGTTCATTTAAGGTTAGGTCATCGACTTTGCCTAAACTGTCACCGACAACAACTTCTTGCGTATGCGGAACCTTATAATCTACCAAAATTCGTTGTTCTCCGGCATTTTCAAGTGCTTTTTCGAACTTGGGCATCTCTTCGGTGCCACTTTGAGCATAAACTTCCATGCTCTGTAAAGGAACAATTTCATTAAGTTCTTCAGCAGCTTGAACTGTCTTTGGCTTTTCATCTTCTTTCAACGTAGATTCCTTTGAAGCTGCTGTCGTTTCGTGCACTTGCAATGCATCGTGCGTCGATTGAGCAATTTCCGCTAAACGACCTTCGGGTTTCTCAATTTCAAGTTGTTCAAAGTTCTCAACGACGACATTTTCTTGCTTCTTTGCCGCTTCAAGTGCTTCAAAGTTGACAAATCCTTGTTTCTTTTCGGGACTTGAAGGACGTGCGAATTCAGATTCGCGATCGTGCAATAAAACTTCTTGAATTTGGGCACTTTCGACGTATGATTGATGAACTTCAGCAGTTTTTGTGTCTTTTTCAAGTTCAGGCAGTTGTTGGAAATGTTCTCCTGTGACAGTTTCAAGTTTGGAAATCACTTCAATTGGGATTATTTCGCCCGTGGCATTGCGTTCTGTGTTTTCATCAATTGGTACTTGACCAACACTTTGCATCGTAAGTGTTTCATGCATTTCGGGTGCTTTGTGCTCCATTCCTGTGATCGCCGAAACTCCCGTATCAGAAGTTGGTTTGAACTCTTCCAACTCACCTGTGCTACTGGCAACGAGAGTTTCTTGCTTTTGTGATACAAAAAGTTCTGAAATATTTCCTGAAGCTGTTACGGACTTTGGTTGTTCATATCCGGGAAGGATTTCTTCGCGAACGGAAGCTTCAACGAGATTAACTTGAACTGATTCCAAAGGTTGAAGTGTTGTTTGTACATTTTTCTCTTCAGGTTTTGGTATTTTAAGTAAGTCTCCTGCCTCATTAGTGACAGTTTCTGAACTGATCGGGGTCTTTAACCCGTCATAACTGACAGATCCTTGTTTCTTTTCCGGACTATCAGGTCGAAGGAATTCAGATTCGCATTCGCCGACTTCCACATGTTCAACTTGCGCTGCTTCAAAAGCTTCTTGTAACGTCTTTGCCTTCTTCGTGGGCATAATTTCGCCTTGTTCCGCCATTTCATAGACATCAGCAGTTACATGTTCAAGCTGAACTGGCGTTCGATGCGGAACGAAATCAGGACGAGCTTCCGCTTTGGTAAATGCAAAGTCAGCTTCCTCTTCACGCATATCGCTATGCGCAATGGAAACTGTAATGGATTCTTTCTGAACTTGCATCGCGACATCAGCTTCAGCTTTTAGTGGTTTCTCCTGTTCTTCATATTCTTTGAAAGTATCTAAAGTTACTGTTTCTTGAATAATCGAGGATTGTACCTCATCAGATTGAACTTTAGCCTTTGCATCTGAAGGTTTCTCCTCTTCGAGTGAAGAAGCAGCTTCAGACAAAGTCACTTCTTCTTTCAAGACGGTACGAAGAGCCTCATTTTGAGCTTGTTTCGCTTGTTGAACGTTCATGGGAAGCTTTCCAGTGAATTCTTTCTCTGATTCGACAACTTCTTGAGCAGTAACTTCAACGGATGGATGTTCCGTGATGGATTTTTCAGCGAGAGCTTTCGTTTCTGATGATTTTAAGACCAAATCTGATTCTTTTTCATGAGGATGAGTGGTTTCAATTGCCATACTCGATTGTAAGGTTAACCCAATTTGAGCTGATTCGGTTTTGAATTCGCCTCGTTCGAAAGTGTTTGAAGTATCGAGGATTGTTTGTTCTTCAACTGCGATATTTTGCAAGGTATCTGTCAAGGATTTAGCTTGAACAGTTGGAAGCGGGAGTTTTCCGTCATATTCTTCTTCTTTTTCTGCCAAATCTTGGATGTTTTGTTCTCCGACAGAAAGTGTACTAACATTAACTGTTGCTTGTTTACCTTGTTCCAGTTTTTGTGTTTCAAGGAGATTTTCGGTTTCAATGACCTCCGTTTCAGATGAAATCACGGGAATACGTTCGTCGACAGTGACATTGACGTTTTTAACGTCAAATGGCGATACCGCAAGTTCATCGACGGGACTTTGCGCTTGCACCGTACTCGCGGTAAGACTTTCTTGCACGCGAACCGCATCGACCGCTTGCGAAACGCCCGGTAATGCCTGCGTAAACAAGTCTGCTTCCGACTCTTGTGTCAGTGTCTCTTGTATTGTGTATGATTGTTTCGTTTTAATGGAGAATTCTGCCGTTTCGGTTTGTGGTGCACGTGCTGCCGTGTACGTGTCTTCGAGTTCTGACACATTCGTTTCTTGTGTTATGAGTCCGTGTACGGGAACGATATCTTTACGTGCAATTTCCGTGGCGACAATCAACTCAGGCGTATATTTGCCGGGCTGATCTGCCGTTATAACCTCACTTTCTTCGATCACTTCGTGCGGCTTGACCGTATATTTGGGCTGTACTTTATTGAACTCCTCCGAATTGTACGAAACTTCAGATTCATGATGGAGCGTTTCTGTAACCTGAACTCCTTGCTTTTGCAAGACCTTTTCCGTGGCTTGTGACACTATTGGTTGTTCCTTGCCCGGCAATTTCGCCTCTTTATCACTTGTCATCGTCTCAATCGTGACCGTGGCATCATGCGTGACGAATTTCGTGCTTGCCATTTCCTGTTGTTGCGTAAATTCACCTAATTTGGTCTCCATTTCGTGCGTTTCTGTGCGTTGGGTTTGTGCAGCTTGTAATAAAACTGACACAACTTCCGATTTTGCCTTTGTTTGTTGGGGCGCATCAACATTTAAGGTATCTGACGTTTGTTTCAAGTCAACTTCGGATACTTCAACGCCTTGGTTGACACCCGCAAGACTCTGACTTGGTGTCTGAAGCAGTTTGGAAGCGTCAAAGACGATATTTGACTCTTCTTTGTCCTGCGATTGCGTTTCTTGTACCTGTAGAGGGCGCTGTGGGATAAATTCAACGCTCGCTTTTGAGTCGGTTGCTTTCTCGGGCACGATAGAGGAGACTGAAGCTTGTACTGTGGACTCATTTCGCTCCGAGGCGATGGTTAAGGGCAAGGATTTCTGCTTTGTGAACTCGTCGGTGTCAAATTCGCCAGTTGCCTCTTCGGGAACTTCTTCGTGTACGGGTTTAACGGACTTAAGTTTAATCTTAATTTCTAATAATTGTTTTTTGCGTAATTCTTCTTCGATTTCTTCTTCATCTTCGCCTTCTTTCACGCGTTTTTGGACCTCTTCTACTACAACTACGTCTTCTTGCTTCTTTTTAACTACTTTTGCTTTCGAAATTCGTTTCTTCGTTGTCGTTGTTGATTCTTCTACTACTTCGTCTCGTTTAGTTTCTGGAATGGAATGGACATAAAATTGAAGATTTTCCTCTAGATTCTTAACGATCCTACAGAAAAACTCTCCTATAACCCATATCTCCCGTAAACTACGTTAAATTTTGTGTTAAATGAAGCTCGCTGGAGTTTCTATAGAACATTGACGACGACATCTACTCATTCATTTCCATGGCCATGCTCAGCACAAAACATCGTCTTGTAGGTTTTTGAAGCTAAGCATTAATTTTTTAAATTTAAAATTGTTTTTTATCAACATAAAGAGCCAATTTTCAGCCAATTTGATCAAAAATTGGACATAGACGAGAAAGCCATTCAATATTTACAGATTCGCTTCAGTTTCAGTGTGTTTTTCATCAGGGAAGCATTTCAAGGAGGATTATTTACAATTTTTGTACAATATATATTTACAACAAGGATAAAAAGTTACAAAAGAGAGTCCGAGGTCGGTATTTACAGATAAAGTCCCGTTAAAGTCACATTCAAGGCGAAGGCGTCGTTAAATCTGCAGGTTTTTTGTGTGTAATTTTGGAATTTGTGTTGGAATTATTTACAGTTTCCGCCACAGCAAGAAAGTTACTTACCAGCAAAAAAGCAAATAATATTAACATAAAAAGTTGTTGGTCGAGAAGCACATTTAAATATCTACAGCGCAGTGGTGTGACGTGAGAGTTGTTCTTGTAGTTGTTGTTGTTGTTTTTTTTTGTGGAAATCCATTTTTACAGTTTTTTAAAGATTTTTCGGGCAATTTTTAATAAAAGCGGAAATTTGCAGTCTTTTGAGGTTAGATGAACTCTCGAAGCGCTAAAACATCTAAGCGTCTTGTTAACGTTGTGAGTAAAGCTGATTAAGTTGATTTTCTATTCTAGATTAATTTTTTGCTATGTGCTGATGAAAAAATAAACTTTTCTTTCGATTCATTTTAAAATCAAAAATTTAAAAAAAATCGCTCACATGATACTTTTCTTCTTACAATAAATAATTTATATAAATAATTTAATTATTTTTTTTATAAAAATATAAAATCATTTTTAATTATTTTAATATTAAAAAAAATAATTAATTAATGAAATAAATATTTTAAAATATAATTTATTTAAACAATTTATTTGTTTTAAATCAAAATATTTAATTATTTTTAATTAATTTTAATATTAAAAAATTCAAATAAATTTAATAAAAATTAAAAAATATCAAAGAAATTTTTTTTTTCAAATTTATAAGAATTTTTTAAAATTAAGAAAAAATAAATTTAATTTTTTTTAATAACATTTTTTTTTTTTAAATTTTTTTTGAAAAATAAATATTTTTTTTTTAAATAATTAAATTATTTACTTAAAAATTACATATTAAAATATTCAAAATTTACAAAAAAAAATATATATTAAAAATAAAAGAATTTTTACACAATTTTATTAAATAATAATAATAATTTATTTTTTCTCCAGTTGATCCTTAAAAAATTAAACATTTTTTTTGTAACTTGTTAAAAGTTTGATTACAGCAAAAAATAAAGCATTAAAATTAGTCAACAATAACAACATCAAAAAAAAATCCATTAAAAATATTTATTTACAAAAAATTCTAAAATAAAATTGGGCTCAAAAATCAATTAATTACAAAAATTCCAAAAGAAACTCCATTAAAACTAAAAAATAGTTAAAAATTTATTTTTATAAAAAAATTAATGTTTGCGTGGAACTTGGTAGTAAGTAAGCGGGCGAGCAGGCGGGGATGAAATCCAGTTTCGAGTATCAACCTTTTCTTATTTCTATCACTTCTTCTTCAGTGGTTGTTACTAAATCAACGTTGTTTTGTTTTTTTTTTTGGGAAAAAGAAATCGGAAAAGTATTGAAAAAAAGTTAAAAATAGTGTAGAGATGATTGACACGCATGCACAAGAGACAAGTTCGAGACGAAAGAAGAAGAAGAAGACACAAACAGTCCACAAAACAATTGTTTTTTGGGTCAAGGTCAACGATCAACGATAGGAAATCAACGAAAATCGACATTTAGTGCGTCTTACCAACTGTGCGGACTTCGTGGGTAGCCGACGACGAGGAAACGGATTTGGTTTCAAAGGTCTAAGAAATTAAAAAGTCGTGAAATTTAATGGAAATTTGCTGAGAAAGGGCAAAAATCGCACCTCGTGAGTAGTTTCCATCTTCCATTGCTGCGAAACGAAATCCTCGGGCGAGAAATGTGTGATAATTTCTTCGATAGCGACATGTTCGGTCTCGATCATCTTCATTAGAGCACGAAAACCGACAGTTTTTGCGACAAAAGCTTCGTCAGTTTCCGTTTCTTCCGTTATTACTTCCGACACGAATGCGGCATAACCTTCACGTTCGAGCAGCTGTACGAGCGCCGCTTGAGCTTCTGTCGTTTGCAGCGCCGGGAAGTGACTTTCGTGATACATTTCGTTAATTTCCGTCACAGTGATGCCATTTTTCACGAGATACCCAATTGTGGCGAGTTCGCGCAACGGAGTCTCAAATGGCGCCAAATCTGTCGTTTTGAAGGAGTTCCAAACGTTATTCACCGCAGCAGAGCGCTTCAGTTTGTCAATGTCCGTGAGTTTCAAGGTCTTTGCGGAAATTTGTTCGTCCGTCGCTTCCATCTCCTCAATTTGAATGTCTTCGATTGTCTTCACGTTGACAATTGTCGTTTGTTCGAGCGTGCCTGTCGATAATTCCTCCTTCTTCGTCGTCGAAAACGAGGAAATCGTCTCCTTTTCCGAACGCATCTTCGTCGTTTCATCGCCTCCGCTTGCGGGACGTTGTTTTTTCACACGAATCGTTCGCTTAACTTTGCCCGTTTTCGAGCCGGCGTCACTTCCCGCCTTGCTGCCCTTGCTCAGCGTGATGTCGAGACTTGCGGATTCGTCTGTGCTCACAGTTGCCGTGATTGATTGACTCAATTTGGCTCTGGATTCGGCATTGCCCGCAGCTGACATCAGTTTGCACACGTAAAAACCGTAATCGTCGACATCAACTTCCTTGATTTGCAGCACGGAACGATCTTCGCTCGTCAGGATGCGGATATTTTCGCTGTTGATGCACGCTTTGCCGTTGTGGTACCAAATGACGTCTTTTTTAGAGCGAGAATTGTTAGTTTTGGACAAGAGTTTGAGAGAAAATTGAGAAAATCACCTGGTCGAGGATTGCCTTGGAAGTGACAATGTAATTTGGCGGGCTCACCAAGCATTGCACGGGAGTCCTTTACTTCGTTGATGAAGACGGGCACACAATAAGCAGCTAAATTTTTGGGGGTTTTGTTAAAATTCATTAGTCTTGAGTCGGTAAAATGTGTTTTTTCCTCGTCATTTGTAAATTTTAGAGTTATGAATTACTTACAAAAATTCAATTTTTTACAATTTTTGTTTTTTTTTCATTTAATTTTAGAAAAAAATTGGTTAAAAATTTTTTTGAATTTTATTTTATAAAAATTAAAATTTTTATTAAAATTTCATTTGCAAAAATTAAAAAAAAAATTATTTAAATTAAGGTATTTTCAAATATTTAGATTTAATTTTTTTCACATTTAATTTTATTAAATTTTTTATTTTAAAAATTCAATTTTACTAAAATTTTATTTTAAAACTTGAAAATTAATTTTATTTTAAAATTATTTCATTCAAATTTTATTTAAAAAAATTAATTTTATTTTATTTAAGTTTAAGTTTAAGTTTTATTTTAAATATAATTTTATTTAAAAAATTTAAATTTGATTTTATTTAAATTTTATTTTAAAATTTCAAATTTTATTTCTTTTAAAAATTTAAATTTAATTTTATTCAATTTTTTTCTATTAAAGATTTTAAATAAGAAAAAAAATTTATTCAAAATCCAAAAATTTTAAAATTTTATTTTAATTTTTTTTGTTGTAATTTTTTGAAAAATTATTCTTGTTGTAAGAAATTCATTTTTCTAACGAAATCTCCTCTGAAGTTCCCTTATCTATCTGATCAATAACTTCACCAAATTTGTACAAAAATGTCTTTTTTTGTTTCCTCGTCCTATTATGTGTCGAAAAAATCAATATGGTCTCGAAAAATATTGAAACTGGAATTTTTCGCATGAATGATGATGTAAATATTTACAAATGAAATGCTTTTTTGTGTTAAATCGTTAAATTTTTGTTGGAATGTGTGTTTCGTGAGTAATGTAAAATGTGAAATTCACTCTTATAATTCATTAGTATCACAGCTTTATATCAAAATTTTAATAATTAGTAAAAAAATCTTCCCCTAGCCTACAATTCATTCCTGAAATCTAGCTTTCTACTAAATTTTAATATTTTTTAATCGAAAAAAGTGAAAAAAAATAATAATTTTGAAATATTCCTAAAATTTTATCTAATTCCCTAACAAATTTTTTCCCTTTCATCTTCCTAAAAGTTGCTCTTTTCCTATCTCTGAATTAACTAAACTTAAGGCTAGAGCGAAAAACTTACCTTGTAGTGCCTCTTGCATTTCTTCCATGTGTGTTACCCACTCTGGCTTGCGATAATCTTTGGTGCCAACGATTTCTGTTAAATTTTGAAAGAAAATGGGGAAGAAAATTCATTCATTAACGGTTCATTTTAAATTTTAATAAAAAAAATGAGTGTTTTGTGCTGATTTTCGTATTTACAATAATTTTTTTGGGAAAATTTAAGGAGATTTAAGGGATTTTTCTTTGGACTATTTGGATAAAAATAGAAAAAATCCTGTAATAAATTGCTCATATAAAAAAATTAAAGCATTAGTGAAACAAATTTCATGAAAAATTCGTTAAAATAGAAAAACTCACCTTGAACACTGAGTTCTGTGGTCGTTACTGCTACGCCAAGGGCGTTATAAGCCTCGAAAGTAATTTCTCCAGCATCATCTGGATAAACGTCATTGATAACCAAAACTGACGTGCCATCATCAAAGTTAAATATTTGATAATCTTCTGATGGAATAATTTCCGCACCAGCTTTCAACCATTTTACTTCCGGTTTTGGTTGACCAATTACCTTAACTTCGAGCTTTGTGAGTTGCTTGTCTGTCGTTTCGACTACTTTTGGTAGTTCTTTGACGATCTTTGGAGCAAATTCTGCCAAAGTGTCGTCTTCCGTATGATCTTCCTCCGCATCTTGCGTTTGACTTGTGATCTCAGAATCGGGAATATACTCAAATGCCTCGACAATCACTGTAGTTTTGCAAACAGCTTTGCCAAGTTTGTTCTCGGCGACGCACGTGTACTCGCCCGCATTTTCGGGGAACACTTCGGGAATGATCAACGTACATACGCCAGTTGTATCTTGCTCCAGTTGAACGTGTTTCGCTTCGTTAATGACCACATCGTTATGCAACCATTGAATTTTGGGTGTTGGAACAGCGCGAACTTGACATGAAAGAACAAGTTTTTCGCCGTCCATGACACGAGTTGGTTTGATTTTTTCGACGAAACGTGGCGATGTGAATTCTGTCACTTCTTCCATGTGAACTTCCTCGAGAACTTCAATTGTGGCAGTTGATGTGACAGATCCAGCGACGTTTTCGGCGCGACATGTATATGCTCCGGATGCTTTCTTCGTGAATTGTTCAATAACCAAAGTTGATTTGTTGTCATTTGTAACGATTCTGGTTTCGTTACATGATTTTATCGGAGTTTGATGGTAATACCATTGGAAGGATGAAGTTGGATATGATTCAACAGTAGCTTCAAGGATGACAACTTCATTTTCAGCCACAACTTTTGGTGTTAGAGGCTTAATGAAGCGTGGTGCCTTCACTTGTTCATCTTTCGTGTCAGATACGACAACAGATCCGGATGATTTTGCTTCGCCAGCCTTGTTGGTAGCTACAATTTCGTATTTTCCGGTTCTCTTGCGGTTTACGTTGCGAATCTCCAAGCGACTGCGATATTCTTCCGTGATGATAGTGACATCTTCTTCCTCTTCAACCTTGATTTCTTTGCCGTTCTTGTACCATTTGACAGTTGGTTGAGGTAAACCTTCGTATTTGCAGTCGAAGATCAACGTAGAACCAGTTTTGACAATTTGAGCTCGTAATGGCGTGATGATCTTTGGTGCCTTGAGCTTTTCGGGTTTCTTTTCGATGAGATGTTCTTGGATAAAGACATTTGCACGACCAATTGCTCTTCCGAACTTGTTTTCAGCTTCAATGGTATACACAATAGGACGATTCTTCTCGGGATTGGTAACTTCAAGAACAGTATGTCCCGTTTCTTCGTCATACAAGATAACTGTCTCTTCACAATTGACGATTTCAACGTCTTCTTTGTACCATTTGACAGTAGGTTGTGGGATGCCATGTACTTGACACGTTACCTTTGCCTTGTCTTTGTCTTCGGGAACTTCAATCTTCAATGGAGTAATGAAAGATGGAGCAACTCCAACTTCTTCTGGTTCTTGTACGATCACATTTGTACGAGTAGTTGCAACACCGCCTTCATTCTTCGCTTGACACGTGTAGATTCCGACATCTTGCGGCGTTGCCTTGGCGATTTCTAATGTCGCAACGTTCTCTACTACGGTCATACTGTAATGTTCAGAAGCGAATAACTCGGTATCGTTGAAGAACCAAGTGATGTTCGGGAAAGGAGTTCCTTCAACTTTACAAGTTAACAAGACAGGTTGATCCTTTTCTGTGATGGCAGGTTGTAATTTCTCAATGAACCGTGGAGGCATAATCGTGACACGAGATTCCTTGATCTTCTTCTTGAGAGCTTTAACTTCTTCAATACGAGTTTCATGCAATTCCTGAACAGCTTCGTCATCGAGAACGTTTTCGTCGGGATATTTTTCGACGACGTCTTGACCAACGCGTTTCTCTGTGATGAGTTCCAACTCGGGGAATGGTTGACGATCCTCGATGTGAATGCGTTTCTTTTCCTTCTTGACAACTTTAGCTTTTGTCTTGATTTGAGTCTCTTTTTGGAATACAACATCTTCTTCTTCGACAGCGGTGTGTTCGACAGGTTGTGGGACAGGTTTCGCTGTTTCAGGTTGTTTAAGTGTAACAGTTGTCTTACTAACTTCTTCTTCACTTTCTTCGACAGAAGTATCGGATTTGTATTCAATCGTATTAAGCTCTTCGCGAATCACGACATGCTTTTTCTTTGTCTTCTTTGGTTTCTTTACCTCAGCTTCTGCTTGGAGAACTTCTTCTTCCGTGATAAAGACGCGTTCTTGTGGTTTCATGATCTCCTCCAAATCTAGCTTCAATGGAGCAGGACGTTTCTTCTTCTTCATCGGAGTTGTTTCCTCCATTGCAGATCCTTCTGTAACTTCCATAGGTTCACTTTCTTCAATGATAATTGCTGCAGTGTCACTTTCAGGAATAATATCGTCGGGTAAGTCATCAGAGACTTCCTCGATTGTTACTCCATCGCGATGTTTGGGCTTCTTCACCTTGATCTTCTTCTTTGGTTTTTGTTTCTCAGGTTGATCGCCAGGGAAGTCATGAGGAGTGAATTTGGGTCCTTCATCATCAGATTCAGGCTTTTCTTCGGGCTCCTTTTTGGGTTTTGGGATTGGCTTGAGTTTGATATCGTCTTGTTCTTCTTCTGGTTTGGGACGACGTTTTCCAGTAGGCCATTGTTTCTCTTCAGGCTCTTCTGGAGCAGGTTTTGGTTTCTTTGGACCTCGTTTCCATGGAATTGGTTCTTCGACTGTTTCCTCTGGTTTGGGTTTCGCCAAGTATTCGGTCTATTTTGAGAGAAAAAGATGAAAATTAGAATCTGAAATTTTGTTTTTGTAAAACTCAAATATTAGTTACAAAAAAGCAAGAAAAGTTAGTTTTATCGAATTTGGGTTTTGTATAAAAAGTGAAAGTGTATATAAGTGTAATAAGAAATACCTTTTCGTAATCTTCAAGTGGCGTTTTTGAGACCTCTAATTCGAGTAATCTCTTAATTGTTTCATCCTCTTCCGGTGAAACCTTCTTTTTCTTCGTGACACGACGTTTAACTGTCTTTTGTTTCGGTTTACCATCTTCAACAACCATTTCAGTAGTTTCTTCCAATTCCTTTGCTTCTTGCTCTACAGGAGCTGCTGTTTTCTTCATGAACTCTACGAGCAATTGTGCCATTTCTGGTTTGAATTCTTTTTCTTCTACGGCAGGAATTGTTTCGATAACTGTCGCTTCAGTAGGTTTATCTTCTGGCACTTCTTCAGGTTGAGTTTCAACTTCACTTACAGTTACGACAGTTTCTGGTTGTTCACCTTCCTCTTGTTTCGTCAAGATTTCAGTGATTTCTTCCTTGCCATCATCCTTCTTCTTCTTGATCGTACGTTTCTTGAGGATTGTCTTCTTTGTGGGTCCTTCTAAAGTTTGTGTCTCAAACACTTGAATGTGCTCTGGAAGCTCTTCAACAGTTTCTGTTGGACGTGCCTTTTGTTTCTTAACTTTCAATGGCTCAACACCTTCAATAGTTTCTTCCAAAGGCAAGTCGATTTCTGTGACTTTAACAGAAGTTGTTGGTTTTTGACCTTCAGTTTGTTTTGTCACGATTTCCGTAACAGATTCTTTTCTGTCAGTTTTCTTTTTGATGACACGTTTCTTAGTTACATGTTTCTTTGGACCTTCTTTAGTTTCAACTTGACTAATTTCAATTTCTTCAGGTAATTCTTCGACAATGCGTGGCTCAGTAGGTTGTTCCTCAAATGATTCCAAAGGTTGTGTTTCATCTTCAATAACTGATTCTGTTACAATGACACTGGTTACAGGTGCCATATTTTCTTCTTGTTTTGTGACAATTTCAGTAATTTCTTGTGTCGGTCCCTTTTTCTTCCTAATAGTTCTCTTTTTGACAACGTGTTGTGTAACATTGCCATCAAGAGTTTGGGTCTCGATGATTTGAACTTTTTCAGGAAGCTCTTCGACAGTTACTTCAGCGAATTCTTCTGGTAGTTCAGAGATTTCGATAGGCTCCGTAGTCTCTTCTGTTGGTTTGTCTTTGGGTTTCTTAACCTTCTTTACAACACGACGTGTCTTGGTTGTGTCTTCTTCCTCAGGTTTCTGTGTTAAATAAGTGTTTTAAATGCAAATGTGTTTGAGGGAATTGGGTGTATTAAAGTTAAGTTGAATTTTACATTGGGAAATGCCGGAATTAGTTACAACATATTAAGAGAGGGGAATACAGAAAAAAATTAAAAATTACCTCTGGGAAGTCATGTGGTTTGAATGCAGGTCCTTCAACATCTTTCTCAGGCTTTGGTTCAGGTTCCTTTTTGGGTTTTGGAATAGGTTTAAGATTCAAATCTTCCTCTTCTTCTTCAGGCTTTGGACGACGTTTGCCTGTTGGCCATTGCTTCTCTTCAGGTTGTTCAGGAGCAGGTTTTTGCTTCTTCGGACCTCGTTTCCATGGAGTTGGTTGTTCAGGTGTTGGTTCTTCAGATTTTTCCTTTTCAGGCATTTCAATCTAATTATAAAACATTATTCATTAAAGAAAATACATTTAAAAGAACATAATTTTTCAAATAATTATATCAATGTAAATATTGAAATTTTGTTTGTAGAAGTATTTTTGTTTTAAAGTGTCTACCTGTTCATATTGTTCAAGAGGTGTCTTTTCAACTTCAAGTTCGAGCAGTCTCTTAATTGTTTCATCCTCCTCTGGAGATACCTTCTTTTTCTTTGTAACACGACGTTTAACTACCTTTGTCTTTGCTTTGCCGCCTTCCATTACCAGTTCAGTAGTTTCTTCCAATTCTTTAGCTTCATGTGGTACAGGAGCTGCTGTCTTTTTCATGAATTCTACAAGCAATTGAGCCAATTCAGGTTTGAATTCCTTTTCTTCAAGAGCAGGAATAACAACATCTTCCTCAGGTACAGTTTCCTCAGGCAAAACTTCAACTTCGCTAACAGAAACGACAGTTTCAGGCGCTTTGCCTTCCTCTTGTTTAGTCATGATCTCTGTGATTTCTTCTTTCTTGCCCTTCTTCTTTTTGATGACACGTTTCTTGACAATTGTCTTTGAAGTTCCATCTTCTGTTGGAGTTTCAATGACTTGAATGTGCTCTGGAAGTTCTTCAATAACTTCCTCAGGCTTTACTTCTTCGACAATTTCGTCAAGAGGGAGAGCAACTTCAGTTACCTCGACAGTTGTAACAGGCTCGTGACCTTCGATTTCTTTAGTTACAATTTCTGTAACAGTTTCTTTCTTTCCATCTTTCTTCTTGATGACGCGTTTCTTCGTAACGCTCTTCTTAGGTCCTTCACGAGTCTTAACTGTTGTGATTGTAGTCTCTTCAGGAACTTCCTCAATGACTTGAGGTTTCTCCAACATTTCTTTGAATGGTTCAAATGGTTCCTCAGACTCATCAACAGTTGATTCAGTAACTGTAACGCTTGTAATTGGAGCAGCGTTTTCTTCTTCTTTGGTAACAATTTCAGTAATTTCTTGTTTGTCTCCCTTCTTCTTCTTAATAACCCTCTTTTTGACAGTTTGTTTCTTGACTGTGCCATCAGCCTTCTTGGTTTCAACAACTTGAACCTTTTCGGGCAACTCTTCGATAGTTTCTGGCACGAATTTGGGTCCTTCGACATCCTTTTCGGGTTTTTCTTTGGGTTGTTTCTTGGGCTTGGGAATTGGCTTGAGAGAAATATCTTCTTGCTCTTCTTCTGGTTTGGGACGACGCTTTCCTGTAGGCCATTGTTTTTCTTCAGGCTCTTCTGGAGCAGGTTTTTGTTTCTTTGGACCTCGTTTGTAAGGTGTTTTGTCTTCAGGCGTTTCTTCTTGATCTTTTTCTTTGGGAGTGAATTCAGACTGTGTGTGAAAATATAAAGTGTAAATATTGTGTTATGTATAAAGAAAAAATTGTGTGTTTGTGTGTGTAATGTGTTTTTTTGTTTTTGTGAAATGTGTAAAAAAATGTATTGTTTGTGTACCTGTTCATAATCTTCGAGAGGAGTTTTCGAAACTTCCAACTCTAACAAACGCTTGATGTTTTCGTCTTCTGGCGTAAGCTTCTTCTTTGTGACACGTCGTTTTGTAACCTTCTTCTTTGGTTTACCTTCCTCCATGACAATCTCAGTAGTTTCTTCAACTGGTTTTTGAGCATCGGGAGCAGCAGATTTCTTCATAAACTCTACAAGCAATTCAGTCAATTCTGGTTTGAATTCTCCTTCAGTTGGCTTAACATCTTCGACAGTTTCTTCTGGAAGAGTTTCTTGCACTTCACTGAATGTGACAAGAGTTTCAGGCGCTTTGCCTTCCTCTTGTTTAACCAAAATTTCTGTGATTTCTTCTTTCTTGCCCTTTTTCTTCTTGATGACACGTTTCTTGACAATTGTCTTTGAAGTTCCATCTTCTGTTGGAGTTTCAATGACTTGAATGTGCTCTGGAAGTTCTTCAATAACTTCCTCAGGCTTTACTTCTTCGACAATTTCGTCAAGAGGGAGAGCAACTTCAGTTACCTCGACAGTTGTAACAGGCTCGTGACCTTCGATTTCCTTAGTTACAATTTCTGTAACAGTTTCTTTCTTTCCATCTTTCTTTTTGATGACGCGTTTCTTCGTAACGCTCTTCTTAGGTCCTTCACGAGTCTTAACTGTTGTGATTGTAGTCTCTTCAGGAACTTCCTCAATGACTTGAGGTTTCTCCAACATTTCTTTGAATGGTTCAAATGGTTCCTCAGACTCATCAACAGTTGATTCAGTAACTGTAACGCTTGTAATTGGAGCAGCGTTTTCTTCTTCTTTGGTAACAATTTCAGTAATTTCTTGTTTGTCTCCCTTCTTCTTCTTAATAACCCTCTTTTTGATAGTTTGTTTCTTGACTGTGCCATCAGCCTTCTTGGTTTCAACAACTTGAACCTTTTCAGGCAACTCTTCGATAGTTTCTGGCACGAATTTGGGTCCTTCGACATCCTTTTCGGGTTTTTCTTTGGGTTGTTTCTTGGGCTTGGGAATTGGCTTGAGAGAAATATCTTCTTGCTCTTCTTCTGGTTTGGGACGACGCTTTCCTGTAGGCCATTGTTTTTCTTCAGGCTCTTCTGGAGCAGGTTTTTGTTTCTTTGGACCTCGTTTGTAAGGTGTTTTGTCTTCAGGCGTTTCTTCTTGATCTTTTTCTTTGGGAGTGAATTCAGACTGTGTGTGAAAATATAAAGTGTAAATATTGTGTTATGTATAGAGAAAAAAATGTGTGTGTGTGTGTGTGTAATGTGTTTTTTGTAAAATGTGTGTAAATTTTTGTGAAATGTGTAAAGAAATGTATTGTTTGTGTACCTGTTCATAATCTTCGAGAGGAGTTTTCGAAACTTCCAATTCTAACAAACGCTTGATGTTTTCGTCTTCTGGCGTAAGCTTCTTCTTTGTGACACGTCGTTTTGTAACCTTCTTCTTTGGTTTACCTTCCTCCATGACAATCTCAGTAGTTTCTTCAACTGGTTTTTGAGCATCGGGAGCAGCAGATTTCTTCATAAACTCTACAAGCAATTCAGTCAATTCTGGTTTGAATTCTCCTTCAGTTGGCTTAACATCTTCGACAGTTTCTTCTGGAAGAGTTTCTTGCACTTCACTGAATGTGACAAGAGTTTCAGGCGCTTTGCCTTCCTCTTGTTTAACCAAAATTTCTGTGATTTCTTCTTTCTTGCCCTTCTTCTTCTTGATGACACGTTTCTTGACAATTGTCTTTGAAGTTCCATCTTCTGTTGGAGTTTCAATGACTTGAATGTGCTCTGGAAGTTCTTCAATAACTTCCTCAGGCTTTACTTCTTCGACAATTTCGTCAAGAGGGAGAGCAACTTCAGTTACCTCGACAGTTGTAACAGGCTCGTGACCTTCGATTTCTTTAGTTACAATTTCTGTAACAGTTTCTTTCTTTCCATCTTTCTTCTTGATGACGCGTTTCTTCGTAACGCTCTTCTTAGGTCCTTCACGAGTCTTAACTGTTGTGATTGTAGTCTCTTCAGGAACTTCCTCAATGACTTGAGGTTTCTCCAACATTTCTTTGAATGGTTCAAATGGTTCCTCAGACTCATCAACAGTTGATTCAGTAACTGTAACGCTTGTAATTGGAGCAGCGTTTTCTTCTTCTTTGGTAACAATTTCAGTAATTTCTTGTTTGTCTCCCTTCTTCTTCTTAATAACCCTCTTTTTGATAGTTTGTTTCTTGACTGTGCCATCAGCCTTCTTGGTTTCAACAACTTGAACCTTTTCAGGCAACTCTTCGATAGTTTCTGGCACGAATTTGGGTCCTTCGACATCCTTTTCGGGTTTTTCTTTGGGTTGTTTCTTGGGCTTGGGAATTGGCTTGAGAGAAATATCTTCTTGCTCTTCTTCTGGTTTGGGACGACGCTTTCCTGTAGGCCATTGTTTTTCTTCAGGCTCTTCTGGAGCAGGTTTTTGTTTCTTTGGACCTCGTTTGTAAGGTGTTTTGTCTTCAGGCATTTCTTCTTGATCTTTTTCTTTGGGAGTGAATTCAGACTGTGTGTGAAAATATAAAGTGTAAATATTGTGTTATGTATAGAGAAAAAAATGTGTGTGTGTGTGTGTGTAATGTGTTTTTTGTAAAATGTGTGTAAATTTTTGTGAAATGTGTAAAGAAATGTATTGTTTGTGTACCTGTTCATAATCTTCGAGAGGAGTTTTCGAAACTTCCAATTCTAACAAACGCTTGATGTTTTCGTCTTCTGGCGTAAGCTTCTTCTTTGTGACACGTCGTTTTGTAACCTTCTTCTTTGGTTTACCTTCCTCCATGACAATCTCAGTAGTTTCTTCAACTGGTTTTTGAGCATCGGGAGCAGCAGATTTCTTCATAAACTCTACAAGCAATTCAGTCAATTCTGGTTTGAATTCTCCTTCAGTTGGCTTAACATCTTCGACAGTTTCTTCTGGAAGAGTTTCTTGCACTTCACTGAATGTGACAAGAGTTTCAGGCGCTTTGCCTTCCTCTTGTTTAACCAAAATTTCTGTGATTTCTTCTTTCTTGCCCTTCTTCTTCTTGATGACACGTTTCTTGACAATTGTCTTTGAAGTTCCATCTTCTGTTGGAGTTTCAATGACTTGAATGTGCTCTGGAAGTTCTTCAATAACTTCCTCAGGCTTTACTTCTTCGACAATTTCGTCAAGAGGGAGAGCAACTTCAGTTACCTCGACAGTTGTAACAGGCTCGTGACCTTCGATTTCCTTAGTTACAATTTCTGTAACAGTTTCTTTCTTTCCATCTTTCTTCTTGATGACGCGTTTCTTCGTAACGCTCTTCTTAGGTCCTTCACGAGTCTTAACTGTTGTGATTGTAGTCTCTTCAGGAACTTCCTCAATGACTTGAGGTTTCTCCAACATTTCTTTGAATGGTTCAAATGGTTCCTCAGACTCATCAACAGTTGATTCAGTAACTGTAACGCTTGTAATTGGAGCAGCGTTTTCTTCTTCTTTGGTAACAATTTCAGTAATTTCTTGTTTGTCTCCCTTCTTCTTCTTAATAACCCTCTTTTTGATAGTTTGTTTCTTGACTGTGCCATCAGCCTTCTTGGTTTCAACAACTTGAACCTTTTCAGGCAACTCTTCGATAGTTTCTGGCACGAATTTGGGTCCTTCGACATCCTTTTCGGGTTTTTCTTTGGGTTGTTTCTTGGGCTTGGGAATTGGCTTGAGAGAAATATCTTCTTGCTCTTCTTCTGGTTGGACGACGCTTTCCTGTAGGCCATTGTTTTTCTTCAGGCTCTTCTGGAGCAGGTTTTTGTTTCTTTGGACATCGTTTGTAAGGTGTTTTGTCTTCAGGCGTTTCTTCTTGATCTGTGGGACGACGATGTGTTTTTTTGTTTTTGTGGGTATTGTTTGTGTGGGACGACGCTTTTTGTTCTTTCAGGGGAGTGAATTCAGACTGTGTGTGAAAATATAAAGTGTAAATATTGTGTTATGTATAGAGAAAAAAATGTGTGTGTGTGTGTGTGTAATGTGTTTTTTGTAAAATGTGTGTAAATTTTTGTGAAATGTGTAAAGAAATGTATTGTTTGTGTACCTGTTCATAATCTTCGAGAGGAGTTTTCGAAACTTCCAATTCTAACAAACGCTTGATGTTTTCGTCTTCTGGCGTAAGCTTCTTCTTTGTGACACGTCGTTTTGTAACCTTCTTCTTTGGTTTACCTTCCTCCATGACAATCTCAGTAGTTTCTTCAACTGGTTTTTGAGCATCGGGAGCAGCAGATTTCTTCATAAACTCTACAAGCAATTCAGTCAATTCTGGTTTGAATTCTCCTTCAGTTGGCTTAACATCTTCGACAGTTTCTTCTGGAAGAGTTTCTTGCACTTCACTGAATGTGACAAGAGTTTCAGGCGCTTTGCCTTCCTCTTGTTTGACCAAAATTTCTGTGATTTCTTCTTTCTTGCCCTTCTTTTTCTTGATGACACGTTTCTTGACAATTGTCTTTGAAGTTCCATCTTCTGTTGGAGTTTCAATGACTTGAATGTGCTCTGGAAGTTCTTCAATAACTTCCTCAGGCTTTACTTCTTCGACAATTTCGTCAAGAGGGAGAGCAACTTCAGTTACCTCGACAGTTGTAACAGGCTCGTGACCTTCGATTTCTTTAGTTACAATTTCTGTAACAGTTTCTTTCTTTCCATCTTTCTTCTTGATGACGCGTTTCTTCGTAACGCTCTTCTTAGGTCCTTCACGAGTCTTAACTGTTGTGATTGTAGTCTCTTCAGGAACTTCCTCAATGACTTGAGGTTTCTCCAACATTTCTTTGAATGGTTCAAATGGTTCCTCAGACTCATCAACAGTTGATTCAGTAACTGTAACGCTTGTAATTGGAGCAGCGTTTTCTTCTTCTTTGGTAACAATTTCAGTAATTTCTTGTTTGTCTCCCTTCTTCTTCTTAATAACCCTCTTTTTGATAGTTTGTTTCTTGACTGTGCCATCAGCCTTCTTGGTTTCAACAACTTGAACCTTTTCAGGCAACTCTTCGATAGTTTCTGGCACGAATTTGGGTCCTTCGACATCCTTTTCGGGTTTTTCTTTGGGTTGTTTCTTGGGCTTGGGAATTGGCTTGAGAGAAATATCTTCTTGCTCTTCTTCTGGTTTGGGACGACGCTTTCCTGTAGGCCATTGTTTTTCTTCAGGCTCTTCTGGAGCAGGTTTTTGTTTCTTTGGACCTCGTTTGTAAGGTGTTTTGTCTTCAGGCGTTTCTTCTTGATCTTTTTCTTTGGGAGTGAATTCAGACTGTGTGTGAAAATATAAAGTGTAAATATTGTGTTATGTATAGAGAAAAAAATGTGTGTGTGTGTGTGTGTAATGTGTTTTTTGTAAAATGTGTGTAAATTTTTGTGAAATGTGTAAAGAAATGTATTGTTTGTGTACCTGTTCATAATCTTCGAGAGGAGTTTTCGAAACTTCCAATTCTAACAAACGCTTGATGTTTTCGTCTTCTGGCGTAAGCTTCTTCTTTGTGACACGTCGTTTTGTAACCTTCTTCTTTGGTTTACCTTCCTCCATGACAATCTCAGTAGTTTCTTCAACTGGTTTTTGAGCATCGGGAGCAGCAGATTTCTTCATAAACTCTACAAGCAATTCAGTCAATTCTGGTTTGAATTCTCCTTCAGTTGGCTTAACATCTTCGACAGTTTCTTCTGGAAGAGTTTCTTGCACTTCACTGAATGTGACAAGAGTTTCAGGCGCTTTGCCTTCCTCTTGTTTAACCAAAATTTCTGTGATTTCTTCTTTCTTGCCCTTCTTCTTCTTGATGACACGTTTCTTGACAATTGTCTTTGAAGTTCCATCTTCTGTTGGAGTTTCAATGACTTGAATGTGCTCTGGAAGTTCTTCAATAACTTCCTCAGGCTTTACTTCTTCGACAATTTCGTCAAGAGGGAGAGCAACTTCAGTTACCTCGACAGTTGTAACAGGCTCGTGACCTTCGATTTCCTTAGTTACAATTTCTGTAACAGTTTCTTTCTTTCCATCTTTCTTCTTGATGACGCGTTTCTTCGTAACGCTCTTCTTAGGTCCTTCACGAGTCTTAACTGTTGTGATTGTAGTCTCTTCAGGAACTTCCTCAATGACTTGAGGTTTCTCCAACATTTCTTTGAATGGTTCAAATGGTTCCTCAGACTCATCAACAGTTGATTCAGTAACTGTAACGCTTGTAATTGGAGCAGCGTTTTCTTCTTCTTTGGTAACAATTTCAGTAATTTCTTGTTTGTCTCCCTTCTTCTTCTTAATAACCCTCTTTTTGATAGTTTGTTTCTTGACTGTGCCATCAGCCTTCTTGGTTTCAACAACTTGAACCTTTTCAGGCAACTCTTCGATAGTTTCTGGCACGAATTTGGGTCCTTCGACATCCTTTTCGGGTTTTTCTTTGGGTTGTTTCTTGGGCTTGGGAATTGGCTTGAGAGAAATATCTTCTTGCTCTTCTTCTGGTTTGGGACGACGCTTTCCTGTAGGCCATTGTTTTTCTTCAGGCTCTTCTGGAGCAGGTTTTTGTTTCTTTGGACCTCGTTTGTAAGGTGTTTTGTCTTCAGGCATTTCTTCTTGATCTTTTTCTTTGGGAGTGAATTCAGACTGTGTGTGAAAATATAAAGTGTAAATATTGTGTTATGTATAGAGAAAAAAATGTGTGTGTGTGTGTGTGTGTGTAATGTGTTTTTTGTAAAATGTGTGTAAATTTTTGTGAAATGTGTAAAGAAATGTATTGTTTGTGTACCTGTTCATAATCTTCGAGAGGAGTTTTCGAAACTTCCAATTCTAACAAACGCTTGATGTTTTCGTCTTCTGGCGTAAGCTTCTTCTTTGTGACACGTCGTTTTGTAACCTTCTTCTTTGGTTTACCTTCCTCCATGACAATCTCAGTAGTTTCTTCAACTGGTTTTTGAGCATCGGGAGCAGCAGATTTCTTCATAAACTCTACAAGCAATTCAGTCAATTCTGGTTTGAATTCTCCTTCAGTTGGCTTAACATCTTCGACAGTTTCTTCTGGAAGAGTTTCTTGCACTTCACTGAATGTGACAAGAGTTTCAGGCGCTTTGCCTTCCTCTTGTTTGACCAAAATTTCTGTGATTTCTTCTTTCTTGCCCTTCTTTTTCTTGATGACACGTTTCTTGACAATTGTCTTTGAAGTTCCATCTTCTGTTGGAGTTTCAATGACTTGAATGTGCTCTGGAAGTTCTTCAATAACTTCCTCAGGCTTTACTTCTTCGACAATTTCGTCAAGAGGGAGAGCAACTTCAGTTACCTCGACAGTTGTAACAGGCTCGTGACCTTCGATTTCTTTAGTTACAATTTCTGTAACAGTTTCTTTCTTTCCATCTTTCTTCTTGATGACGCGTTTCTTCGTAACGCTCTTCTTAGGTCCTTCACGAGTCTTAACTGTTGTGATTGTAGTCTCTTCAGGAACTTCCTCAATGACTTGAGGTTTCTCCAACATTTCTTTGAATGGTTCAAATGGTTCCTCAGACTCATCAACAGTTGATTCAGTAACTGTAACGCTTGTAATTGGAGCAGCGTTTTCTTCTTCTTTGGTAACAATTTCAGTAATTTCTTGTTTGTCTCCCTTCTTCTTCTTAATAACCCTCTTTTTGATAGTTTGTTTCTTGACTGTGCCATCAGCCTTCTTGGTTTCAACAACTTGAACCTTTTCAGGCAACTCTTCGATAGTTTCTGGCACGAATTTGGGTCCTTCGACATCCTTTTCGGGTTTTTCTTTGGGTTGTTTCTTGGGCTTGGGAATTGGCTTGAGAGAAATATCTTCTTGCTCTTCTTCTGGTTTGGGACGACGCTTTCCTGTAGGCCATTGTTTTTCTTCAGGCTCTTCTGGAGCAGGTTTTTGTTTCTTTGGACCTCGTTTGTAAGGTGTTTTGTCTTCAGGCGTTTCTTCTTGTTCTTTTTCTTTGGGAGTGAATTCAGACTGTGTGTGAAAATATAAAGTGTAAATATTGTGTTATGTATAGAGAAAAAAATGTGTGTGTGTGTGTGTGTGTAATGTGTTTTTTGTAAAATGTGTGTAAATTTTTGTGAAATGTGTAAAGAAATGTATTGTTTGTGTACCTGTTCATAATCTTCGAGAGGAGTTTTCGAAACTTCCAATTCTAACAAACGCTTGATGTTTTCGTCTTCTGGCGTAAGCTTCTTCTTTGTGACACGTCGTTTTGTAACCTTCTTCTTTGGTTTACCTTCCTCCATGACAATCTCAGTAGTTTCTTCAACTGGTTTTTGAGCATCGGGAGCAGCAGATTTCTTCATAAACTCTACAAGCAATTCAGTCAATTCTGGTTTGAATTCTCCTTCAGTTGGCTTAACATCTTCGACAGTTTCTTCTGGAAGAGTTTCTTGCACTTCACTGAATGTGACAAGAGTTTCAGGCGCTTTGCCTTCCTCTTGTTTAACCAAAATTTCTGTGATTTCTTCTTTCTTGCCCTTCTTCTTCTTGATGACACGTTTCTTGACAATTGTCTTTGAAGTTCCATCTTCTGTTGGAGTTTCAATGACTTGAATGTGCTCTGGAAGTTCTTCAATAACTTCCTCAGGCTTTACTTCTTCGACAATTTCGTCAAGAGGGAGAGCAACTTCAGTTACCTCGACAGTTGTAACAGGCTCGTGACCTTCGATTTCCTTAGTTACAATTTCTGTAACAGTTTCTTTCTTTCCATCCTTCTTCTTGATGACGCGTTTCTTCGTAACGCTCTTCTTAGGTCCTTCACGAGTCTTAACTGTTGTGATTGTAGTCTCTTCAGGAACTTCCTCAATGACTTGAGGTTTCTCCAACATTTCTTTGAATGGTTCAAATGGTTCCTCAGACTCATCAACAGTTGATTCAGTAACTGTAACGCTTGTAATTGGAGCAGCGTTTTCTTCTTCTTTGGTAACAATTTCAGTAATTTCTTGTTTGTCTCCCTTCTTCTTCTTAATAACCCTCTTTTTGATAGTTTGTTTCTTGACTGTGCCATCAGCCTTCTTGGTTTCAACAACTTGAACCTTTTCAGGCAACTCTTCGATAGTTTCTGGCACGAATTTGGGTCCTTCGACATCCTTTTCGGGTTTTTCTTTGGGTTGTTTCTTGGGCTTGGGAATTGGCTTGAGAGAAATATCTTCTTGCTCTTCTTCTGGTTTGGGACGACGCTTTCCTGTAGGCCATTGTTTTTCTTCAGGCTCTTCTGGAGCAGGTTTTTGTTTCTTTGGACCTCGTTTGTAAGGTGTTTTGTCTTCAGGCGTTTCTTCTTGTTCTTTTTCTTTGGGAGTGAATTCAGACTGTGTGAAAATATAAAGTGTAAATATTGTGTTATGTATAGAGAAAAAAATGTGTGTGTGTGTGTGTGTGTAATGTGTTTTTTGTAAAATGTGTGTAAATTTTTGTGAAATGTGTAAAGAAATGTATTGTTTGTGTACCTGTTCATAATCTTCGAGAGGAGTTTTCGAAACTTCCAATTCTAACAAACGCTTGATGTTTTCGTCTTCTGGCGTAAGCTTCTTCTTTGTGACACGTCGTTTTGTAACCTTCTTCTTTGGTTTACCTTCCTCCATGACAATCTCAGTAGTTTCTTCAACTGGTTTTTGAGCATCGGGAGCAGCAGATTTCTTCATAAACTCTACAAGCAATTCAGTCAATTCTGGTTTGAATTCTCCTTCAGTTGGCTTAACATCTTCGACAGTTTCTTCTGGAAGAGTTTCTTGCACTTCACTGAATGTGACAAGAGTTTCAGGCGCTTTGCCTTCCTCTTGTTTGACCAAAATTTCTGTGATTTCTTCTTTCTTGCCCTTCTTTTTCTTGATGACACGTTTCTTGACAATTGTCTTTGAAGTTCCATCTTCTGTTGGAGTTTCAATGACTTGAATGTGCTCTGGAAGTTCTTCAATAACTTCCTCAGGCTTTACTTCTTCGACAATTTCGTCAAGAGGGAGAGCAACTTCAGTTACCTCGACAGTTGTAACAGGCTCGTGACCTTCGATTTCCTTAGTTACAATTTCTGTAACAGTTTCTTTCTTTCCATCCTTCTTCTTGATGACGCGTTTCTTCGTAACGCTCTTCTTAGGTCCTTCACGAGTCTTAACTGTTGTGATTGTAGTCTCTTCAGGAACTTCCTCAATGACTTGAGGTTTCTCCAACATTTCTTTGAATGGTTCAAATGGTTCCTCAGACTCATCAACAGTTGATTCAGTAACTGTAACGCTTGTAATTGGAGCAGCGTTTTCTTCTTCTTTGGTAACAATTTCAGTAATTTCTTGTTTGTCTCCCTTCTTCTTCTTAATAACCCTCTTTTTGATAGTTTGTTTCTTGACTGTGCCATCAGCCTTCTTGGTTTCAACAACTTGAACCTTTTCAGGCAACTCTTCGATAGTTTCTGGCACGAATTTGGGTCCTTCGACATCCTTTTCGGGTTTTTCTTTGGGTTGTTTCTTGGGCTTGGGAATTGGCTTGAGAGAAATATCTTCTTGCTCTTCTTCTGGTTTGGGACGACGCTTTCCTGTAGGCCATTGTTTTTCTTCAGGCTCTTCTGGAGCAGGTTTTTGTTTCTTTGGACCTCGTTTGTAAGGTGTTTTGTCTTCAGGCGTTTCTTCTTGTTCTTTTTCTTTGGGAGTGAATTCAGACTGTGTGTGAAAATATAAAGTGTAAATATTGTGTTATGTATAGAGAAAAAAATGTGTGTGTGTGTGTGTGTGTAATGTGTTTTTTGTAAAATGTGTGTAAATTTTTGTGAAATGTGTAAAGAAATGTATTGTTTGTGTACCTGTTCATAATCTTCGAGAGGAGTTTTCGAAACTTCCAATTCTAACAAACGCTTGATGTTTTCGTCTTCTGGCGTAAGCTTCTTCTTTGTGACACGTCGTTTTGTAACCTTCTTCTTTGGTTTACCTTCCTCCATGACAATCTCAGTAGTTTCTTCAACTGGTTTTTGAGCATCGGGAGCAGCAGATTTCTTCATAAACTCTACAAGCAATTCAGTCAATTCTGGTTTGAATTCTCCTTCAGTTGGCTTAACATCTTCGACAGTTTCTTCTGGAAGAGTTTCTTGCACTTCACTGAATGTGACAAGAGTTTCAGGCGCTTTGCCTTCCTCTTGTTTAACCAAAATTTCTGTGATTTCTTCTTTCTTGCCCTTCTTCTTCTTGATGACACGTTTCTTGACAATTGTCTTTGAAGTTCCATCTTCTGTTGGAGTTTCAATGACTTGAATGTGCTCTGGAAGTTCTTCAATAACTTCCTCAGGCTTTACTTCTTCGACAATTTCGTCAAGAGGGAGAGCAACTTCAGTTACCTCGACAGTTGTAACAGGCTCGTGACCTTCGATTTCCTTAGTTACAATTTCTGTAACAGTTTCTTTCTTTCCATCTTTCTTCTTGATGACGCGTTTCTTCGTAACGCTCTTCTTAGGTCCTTCACGAGTCTTAACTGTTGTGATTGTAGTCTCTTCAGGAACTTCCTCAATGACTTGAGGTTTCTCCAACATTTCTTTGAATGGTTCAAATGGTTCCTCAGACTCATCAACAGTTGATTCAGTAACTGTAACGCTTGTAATTGGAGCAGCGTTTTCTTCTTCTTTGGTAACAATTTCAGTAATTTCTTGTTTGTCTCCCTTCTTCTTCTTAATAACCCTCTTTTTGATAGTTTGTTTCTTGACTGTGCCATCAGCCTTCTTGGTTTCAACAACTTGAACCTTTTCAGGCAACTCTTCGATAGTTTCTGGCACGAATTTGGGTCCTTCGACATCCTTTTCGGGTTTTTCTTTGGGTTGTTTCTTGGGCTTGGGAATTGGCTTGAGAGAAATATCTTCTTGCTCTTCTTCTGG
This sequence comes from Culicoides brevitarsis, assembly GCF_036172545.1. Lineage (NCBI taxonomy): Eukaryota > Metazoa > Arthropoda > Insecta > Diptera > Ceratopogonidae > Culicoides > Culicoides brevitarsis. Next base: position 33,539,002 of record NC_087086.1, on the reverse strand, counting down.
TTTGGGACGACGCTTTCCTGTAGGCCATTGTTTTTCTTCAGGCTCTTCTGGAGCAGGTTTTTGTTTCTTTGGACCTCGTTTGTAAGGTGTTTTGTCTTCAGGCGTTTCTTCTTGTTCTTTTTCTTTGGGAGTGAATTCAGACTGTGTGTGAAAATATAAAGTGTAAATATTGTGTTATGTATAGAGAAAAAAATGTGTGTGTGTGTGTGTGTGTGTAATGTGTTTTTTGTAAAATGTGTGTAAATTTTTGTGAAATGTGTAAAGAAATGTATTGTTTGTGTACCTGTTCATAATCTTCGAGAGGAGTTTTCGAAACTTCCAATTCTAACAAACGCTTGATGTTTTCGTCTTCTGGCGTAAGCTTCTTCTTTGTGACACGTCGTTTTGTAACCTTCTTCTTTGGTTTACCTTCCTCCATGACAATCTCAGTAGTTTCTTCAACTGGTTTTTGAGCATCGGGAGCAGCAGATTTCTTCATAAACTCTACAAGCAGTTCAGTCAATTCTGGTTTGAATTCTCCTTCAGTTGGCTTAACATCTTCGACAGTTTCTTCTGGAAGAGTTTCTTGCACTTCACTGAATGTGACAAGAGTTTCAGGCGCTTTGCCTTCCTCTTGTTTAACCAAAATTTCTGTGATTTCTTCTTTCTTGCCCTTCTTGCCCTTCTTCTTCTTGATGACACGTTTCTTGACAATTGTCTTTGAAGTTCCATCTTCTGTTGGAGTTTCAATGACTTGAATGTGCTCTGGAAGTTCTTCAATAACTTCCTCAGGCTTTACTTCTTCGACAATTTCGTCAAGAGGGAGAGCAACTTCAGTTACCTCGACAGTTGTAACAGGCTCGTGACCTTCGATTTCCTTAGTTACAATTTCTGTAACAGTTTCTTTCTTTCCATCTTTCTTCTTGATGACGCGTTTCTTCGTAACGCTCTTCTTAGGTCCTTCACGAGTCTTAACTGTTGTGATTGTAGTCTCTTCAGGAACTTCCTCAATGACTTGAGGTTTCTCCAACATTTCTTTGAATGGTTCAAATGGTTCCTCAGACTCATCAACAGTTGATTCAGTAACTGTAACGCTTGTAATTGGAGCAGCGTTTTCTTCTTCTTTGGTAACAATTTCAGTAATTTCTTGTTTGTCTCCCTTCTTCTTCTTAATAACCCTCTTTTTGATAGTTTGTTTCTTGACTGTGCCATCAGCCTTCTTGGTTTCAACAACTTGAACCTTTTCAGGCAGTTCTTCAATAACTTCGTCCTCGACCTTCATTTCAATAGTGAATGTTGTGTTCATGTTTGTTGAATTTGTTTTTTTTTTTGTGTGATGTTTATGTAATGAAAATGTAAAAAATGTTATGTTATTATAATTTGTTTTGTTTCAGTAGTGTTGCTTTAAGTTTTTTATTTGTTTATACAATTACCTCTTGAGGAATAAACTTCGGTCCTTTGACATCTTTTTCTGGTTTTTCTTTTGGTTGTTTCTTTGGCTTTGGAATCGGTTTAAGCGAAATATCTTCTGTTTCCTCGTCTGGTTTTGGACGACGTTTACCAGTAGGCCATTGTTTCTCTTCAGGTTGTTCAGGCACTGGTTTTTGTTTCTTTGGTCCACGCTTCCATGGCACAGCTTCTTCCGGAGCAGACTCCTCAGGTTGTTCTTTTTCTGGCATTTGAGTCTAATGAAAATATTTTTATGAAAATTTTTGAAGTTGTGTTTGTAAGGTTTTTATAATTTGTTGAGTAATATATGTAAAAATGTATTTCTGTATAATGTTTACCTTTTCATAGTCTTCAAGTGGCGTTTTTGAAACTTCAAGTTCAAGTAGTCGTTTAATATTTTCTTCTTCTGGCGTAAGCTTTTTCTTTGTTACACGTCGTTTAGAAACTTTCTTCTTTGGTTTGCCATCTTCCATTATTACCTCTGTTACTTGCTCTTCTGGCTTTTCAGCATCTGGAGCAGCTGATTTCTTATTAAATTCAACAAGTAATTCAGATTTTTCTGGTTTTGCTTCTTCTTGTGGCTTTATCTCTTCAACAGTTTCTCCTGGAAGAGTTTCTTGCACTTCACTGAAAGTAACAAGAGTCTCAGGAGCTTTTCCTTCTTCTTGTTTGGTCAAAATTTCAGTGATTTCTTCTTTCTTGCCTTTCTTCTTCTTGATGGTACGTTTCTTAACGATCGTTTTCTTAGTTTTTCCATCTTCAGTTGGAGTCTCAATGACTTGAATACGTTCAGGAAGCTCAACAATTTCTTCGGCAAGTTTTTCCTCAACAATATTTAAAGTTAATTCTTGAGGAACGACTGTCTCTATAACTTCAACAGTTGTTACCGGAGCTTCTCCTTCAGCTTGTTGAGTAACAATTTCGGTGACTGTTTCTTTTCTTCCTGTTTTCTTTTTGATAACTCGTTTCTTGGTTACAACTTTCTTTGGTCCTTCAGGAGTCTTGACTTCAGTTACTTGAATTTCTTCCGGAATTTCTTCAATAGTCTGAGGTTTCTCTAATGTTTCTTTGAATGGCGTAATTGGTGAAGATGCCTCATCAACGTCAGATTCGACAACTGTTACACTTGTAACTGGAGCTTGATCATCTTGTTCCTTGGTAACAATTTCTGTTACTTCTTGCTTCTTTCCCTTACGCTTTTTGATGGTTCGCTTCTTGATAACTTGTTTTACCGTTGTGCCATCTACAGAGGTTGTTTCGACTACTTGAACTTTTTCCGGCAACTCTTCTATTGTTTCAATTTGTTCTGTCTCAGGTTGTTTCTGTTTGTGTATTTTAAGTGTTTTGCAAAGAAAAAAAAATATGTTTAATGTAATGTGAAAAAGTTTTTAACGGGGATAAAAATATTTAATTTTGTTAAAATCGCCAAAAGTGTGTTAAATTTCAAAATTTTGTGTAAGTGTACCTTTGTTAATGTAAGTGTTTTATCATGTAAATCTAAAAGTGTATTGATCGGAAGAATTTCTGCAGTTTCTTGTGAAATGCTTGTTGTTTGTTTGGTAACACGACGCTTTGTTTTCTTTTTGAGAGGAGCGTCATCTTTCAAAACAATGTCAAGTGTTTCCTCAACTTTGTTCTTAATGTCTTTTGAAACGCTTGAACGACGTTGGTTGAAGTTTTCTAATAGATTTGGCTCCAATTTGTCAGCAACAACTGGCTTAATGGGTTCAGTAGCTTCGTCAATAATAGCAGAAACTTCACTTACAGTAACAACAGTCTCAGGAGCTTTATCTTCCTCCTTTTTAGTTAGAATTTCGGTAATTTCTTCTTTGTTACCCTTTTTCTTTTTGATTGTACGTTTCTTGACGATCGTTTTCTTAGTTTGACCATCTTCCGTTGGAGTCTCAATAACTTGAATTCGTTCTGGAAGCTCTTCCACGAGTTCTTCAACGGGCTTTTCTTCAATAATTTCGTCTAATGGAAGATCAGCTTCAATTACCGTTACAGTCGTAATCGGCATATCGCCTTCAACTTCTTTTGTAACGATTTCTGTAATAGATTCTTTTCTTCCAGTTTTCTTCTTGATTGTTCGTTTCTTTGTAACTTTCTCTTTAGGTCCTTGTTTTGTTTGAACTGTAGAAATCTCCATTTCTTCAGGTAATTCCTCTACAATTGTTGCTACATCTTCAGCAACTGGCTCAATAGTAGATTCGAACGTTTCAACACTTGTTACAGGAAGACACCCTGGCTGTTGTTTTGTTACAATTTCAGTAGTTTCTTGTTTTGAACCCTTTCGTTTGCGTATCGTACGCTTACTGACAACTTGTCGTTCAATTGTTCCATCGCTTGTTTGAACTTCTAAAATTGTCACCTTTTCTGGTAATTCTTCGACGATTGTTGATGTTTGAGGCTTTTCTGCGGGAATCTTTTTCTGTGTAGTGTGTTAAAAAATAAAGAGAAAATGTGTGTGTAGTGTTTGTGTTTGCTAAAATATTGTGAAAAAAAATGTGTGAAGTGTAAGTGTACCTTTTTGTGTTTTTCGAGAGAAAGAGTAGTGTCTGTTTCAAGAATTTCCTTTATTTTTTGTTCTTCTGGTGAAAGTTTCTTTTTAGTTACTCGACGTTTGACGATAGTTTTCTTTGGTTTATCGTCTTCAAGTACAAACTCGGTTACCTTTTCTTCTTCAGACGCTTGTGACTCTGGAGCAATTGATTTTTTCATGAATTCTTTTAATAAATCGCTACATTCAGGTTTGAATTCTTCAATATCTTCTTGTTGAGTCGTAGGTTTGATTTCGTCTGTTTTCTTTGTCTTTTTGGGCTTTTTCTGTTTAGATTTTGTTTCTTCAACAGGTCCTTCTGAAATTACATCTGACTCCTGAACTTCTTTAAAAGTAACAAGAGTTTCAGGCGCTTTGCCTTCCTCTTGTTTGACCAAAATTTCTGTGATTTCTTCTTTCTTGCCCTTCTTCTTTTTGATGACACGTTTCTTGACAATTGTCTTTGAAGTTCCATCTTCTGTTGGAGTTTCAATGACTTGAATGTGCTCTGGAAGTTCTTCAATAACTTCCTCAGGCTTTACTTCTTCGACAATTTCGTCAAGAGGGAGAGCAACTTCAGTTACCTCGACAGTTGTAACAGGCTCGTGACCTTCGATTTCTTTAGTTACAATTTCTGTAACAGTTTCTTTCTTTCCATCTTTCTTCTTGATGACGCGTTTCTTCGTAACGCTCTTCTTAGGTCCTTCACGAGTCTTAACTGTTGTGATTGTTGTCTCTTCAGGAACTTCCTCAATGACTTGAGGTTTCTCCAACATTTCTTTGAATGGTTCAAATGGTTCCTCAGACTCATCAACAGTTGATTCAGTAACTGTAACGCTTGTAATTGGAGCAGCATTCTTCTCTTGTTTTGTTACAATTTCAGTAATTTCTTGCTTCTTTCCTTTTGTTTTCTTGATTTTTCTTGTTTTGATCACTTCTTGCGTTACTGTGCCATCAGGCTTTTGGGTTTCGACAATTTGAACCTTTTCAGGCTCTTCTACGACTGTCACTTGCGTACTTTCTGAAGGGAGTTTGTCTTGTTTTGGAGTAACTTTTTGTGTGTGAAGTGTTTTTGGTTGTGTCTGTGTGTAAAATGAATCAAAAGTTTAGTAAAAAAAATTGCGTGTTATTTTGTAACTTTTTGTAATTAAAGCCAAAAAATTAGTGTAAGTCTGTTTCAATTGACTTGTTTTGGAAAAAAAAATGAGTAATGTAATGTTATGATTGTGTTAGGATATCTTGTTACCTCTTCTAGTGTGGGTGTTTCGTCTTCAATGATTTCGATGTTTTCGATTGGTGTTATTAATCGTTTAATCTCTTCGTCCGTTTCTGATACAACTTTTTTCTTAACTACACGACGTTTAATTGTCTTTTTGTGTAGTTCATTGTCTTCCATAACGACTTCCGTTAATTTCTCCTCTTCAGGCAATTTCGGAAGAGGAAGACTTGATTTTCTTGTAAATTCTTGCAGCAATTCTGGTTTGAATTCTTCAGCTTTGCCATATTGAGTGCTTGATTTGCGCATAGTTGCCTTAGTTGGTTTCTTAGGCTTCAATGGCTCAGTGGTTTCTTCGACAATTGTGTCGACTTCACTGACAGTAACTACAGTTTCGGGCTTCTTATCATCAACTTGTTTTGTCAAAATTTCTATCACTTCTTCTTTCTTTCCTGGCTTGCGTTTCTTGATAATTTGTTTCTTCACAACAGTCTTTTGAACAGGGCCTTCTTCTGTTTTAACTTCAGTCACTTGAATGTGCTCGGGAAGTTCTTCAACGACAACAGCTTTTTCTGGTTTAACTTCTTCAATCTCTTCGATTGGTAAGTCTTCCTCTTTGACAGTGACTGTCGTAATAGGTTCTTGTCCCTTTACTGTTTTTGTTGTGATTTCTGTGACTGATTGTTTACGCCCAGCTTTCTTCTTGATAACGCGTTTAGCCGTTGTTACTGTTTTTATGCCTTCTTCTGTGCGAACCTTAGTGACTTTCGTCTCTTCAGGCAACTCTTCAATGATTTCAGCGCGATCAGGCACTTCTTCATATGGAATTAATGATTCAAGAGTTTCATCGAGAGGCAATTCAGTAACTGTAACACTCGTGACAGGCAATTGATCATCAACTTGTTTCGTCACAATTTCAGTTACTTCTTGTTTATCTTCGACAGGCTTTTTGATCACTCGTTTTTTGATCACCTGTTTCTTGATTGTGCCATCTGGTTTTTTAGTTTCGATGACTTGAACCTTCTCGGGTAGCTCGTGAGGAACGAATGTTGGTCCCTCAACTTCTCTTTGAGGCTTTTCTTTAGGTTCTTTCTTTGGCTTGGGAATTGGTTTGAGCGAGATTTCTTCAGTTTCTTCTTCTGGTTTTGGACGACGTTTTCCAGTTGGCCATTGTTTTTCTTCAGGCTCTTCTGGAGCAGGTTTTTGTTTCTTTGGACCTCGTTTGTAAGGTGTTTTGTCTTCAGGTGTTTCTTCTTGTTCTTTGTCTTTAGGTTTGTGTTCAGACTGTTTTGTAAAAATATAAAGTGTGAGTGAAAATTCATAAAAAGAAAAAAATATTGTTTGTGTCGTGAGTATGAAAGTGTTTTAAAAGTAAAAATGTTTCGTGAGTGTACCTGTTCATAATCTTCGAGAGGAGTTTTCGAAACTTCCAACTCTAACAAACGCTTGATGTTTTCGTCTTCTGGCGTGAGCTTCTTCTTTGTGACACGTCGTTTTGTAACCTTCTTCTTTGGTTTACCTTCCTCCATGACAATCTCAGTAGTTTCTTCAACTGGTTTTTGAGCATCGGGAGCAGCAGATTTCTTCATAAACTCTACAAGCAATTCAGTCAATTCTGGTTTGAATTCTCCTTCAGTTGGCTTAACATCTTCGACAGTTTCTTCTGGAAGAGTTTCTTGCACTTCACTGAATGTGACAAGAGTTTCAGGCGCTTTGCCTTCCTCTTGTTTGACCAAAATTTCTGTGATTTCTTCTTTCTTGCCCTTCTTCTTCTTGATGACACGTTTCTTGACAATTGTCTTTGAAGTTCCATCTTCTGTTGGAGTTTCAATGACTTGAATGTGCTCTGGAAGTTCTTCAATAACTTCCTCAGGCTTTACTTCTTCGACAATTTCGTCAAGAGGGAGAGCAACTTCAGTTACCTCGACAGTTGTAACAGGCTCGTGACCTTCGATTTCTTTAGTTACAATTTCTGTAACAGTTTCTTTCTTTCCATCCTTCTTCTTGATGACGCGTTTCTTCGTAACGCTCTTCTTAGGTCCTTCACGAGTCTTAACTGTTGTGATTGTAGTCTCTTCAGGAACTTCCTCAATGACTTGAGGTTTCTCCAACATTTCTTTGAATGGTTCAAATGGTTCCTCAGACTCATCAACAGTTGATTCAGTAACTGTAACGCTTGTAATTGGAGCAGCGTTTTCTTCTTCTTTGGTAACAATTTCAGTAATTTCTTGTTTGTCTCCCTTCTTCTTCTTAATAACCCTCTTTTTGATAGTTTGTTTCTTGACTGTGCCATCAGCCTTCTTGGTTTCAACAACTTGAACCTTTTCAGGCAGCTCTTCGATAGTTTCTGGCACGAATTTGAGTCCTTCGACATCCTTTTCGGGTTTTTCTTTGGGTTGTTTCTTGGGTTTGGGAATTGGCTTGAGAGAAATATCTTCTTGCTCTTCTTCTGGTTTGGGACGACGCTTTCCTGTAGGCCATTGTTTTTCTTCTACCTTTTCTTCTGGTTTTTCTTTCTTTTGTCCACGTTTCCATGGAACAGCAGTTTCTTGTGTTTGTTCTGTAGGTGTTTCAGTGGGTTTTTCGAATGTCTGTGTGTGTAAAGTACAATTTTTGGTATACTTGTAAGTATCGTGTTGTTTGAGATAATGAAATTTAAAATCTTTCTTCGCACTTACCTCTTCCGTTTGCTCAACCTCCAATCGAGCATCATCTTCGACGTCTTCAACAGTTTCCTTGTCTTTAGGTTTCTTAACCTTAACAATCTTCTTGATCTTTCGTTTTTCCGTTTCAACTTGTTCTTGTTCGATTTCAGCAACTTCCGCAACTTGCGATTGCTCAATGACGTCCTTTGAAACGGGTTTCAACGAAACATCTTCCAACGCCTCACGATCAACGCTCGACTTACGAACCTTTGAAGGTTTCAATTCAACTTCTTCGAGCTTTTCACGTTCGATTGGCTTTTGTTGACGAATAGTAGGTTTCAAACGAGATGGCGCGTCAATCCATGGAACGTTACCATCTTCGGGTTTCTTTTCAACATCGTCAACGACAGGTTTGGCTTTCTTTGGTCCACGTTTCCATGCGACAGGTTGCTCTTCCGTTGTTTGAGCAATTTCTGTCACAGTTTCGTGCTAATAAGGGAGAATAAAACACAAGTTAGAGAGCTAATTCAATTCTTTATTACAATATAAAAGATAGAAGGAGTTAGAGATGGAAGACATGTAAGAGTGTAATTTTCATAAAGTTGTGTACCTGTTCAAATGGACTCAATGTTTCTTCATCGAGAAGTGTAACAGATTCAATTGGTGCGACAATTTCTTTCGTTTCATCGACAGACAAACGCTTTTTCTTCGATACGCGACGTTTGACAGTCTTTTTAACTGGTTTGTCGTCTTCCAAGTGAACTTCTGTGACTTCTTCGATTTCTGGTTTGGTGACTTCTTTCACAATGCTGGAGCGTCTTACAAACTCTTGGAGCAATTGTGGTTGATGTTCTTCCGCTGTTCCATATTGAAGGCTAGTCTTGCGTGTCTTTGCCTTATCAAAGAGCTCCTCGAATGGTTTCAATGGTTGTGTAGTTTCGTCAATAATTTCTTCAATGTGACTGACAGTAACAACCGTTTCAGGCGTTTGATTGTCAACTTGTTTCATGATGATTTCTGTTTCTTCATGTTTCTTGGGTCCTTTGTGTTTCTTAATAACGCGTTTCTTGATAACTGTGCGTTGTTCAGGTCCTTCGAATGTTTTAGGTCCTTCAAAGATTTGCACATGTTCAGGCAATTCTTCGACAACGACTTGAGCTTTGGCTTTTTTACCGCTGAACGGTTTAAAAGCATCTGTTTCCTCCAAGGGCAAGTCTGTCTCTGTAACCGTTATCGAAGTAACAGGAGCTTTTCCTTCTACTTGCTTCGTAACGATTTCTGTGATGGATTCACGTCGACCTTGCTTCTTCTTGATCACTCGTTTCTTAATTGTCTGTTTCTTTGGTCCCTCTTGAGTCTGAACTTGAATCACACGAACTTGTTCGGGCAACTCCTCGACAACTACAGCAGTATCGGGTTGTTCCTCGAACGCCTTCAGCATCTCCAAGTTCTCGTCGAGAGGAAGCTCAGTCACAGACACAAAGTGAACGGGCAAATCTTCGTCGACTTGTTTACTGATGATCTCAGTAATTTCTTGCTTTTTAGGTTTCGTCTTGCGAATTACGCGTTTCTTGATAACCTGTTTCGAGACAGTGCCTTCTTGTGTTTTGGTTTCAACGATTTGAACTTTTTCAGGAAGTTCTTCGACAACAAATGGTTCTTCTTCAATGGGTTTGTCTTCTTCGAGAGGTTCAACCTTTTCTTCGGTTGGCTTTTCAGTTTTTTCCGAAGGTTGTTTTTTAGGACCACGACGCCATGAAACGGGAGTTTCTTCTGGCACAACTGGAGTTTCTTCTTCTTGTGTCTGTGTAAATTTGAATGAATTGTGTGAATATTTTGCCAATTAGAAGGTGTGTTGGAATTGTGTAAGGGACATTCTAACTAAAACGAAACTTACCGTCTCAACATCTAGTAAAGTGCTATCTTCTTCGTGTGAAGTTGTTTCTTTGTCTTGTGGTTTCTTTACCTTTACGATCTTCTTGATCTTACGTTTTTCAACTGCTTCAACAGTTTCCTCCTATTAAAAATTAAAAGAAAATTAAAAAAAATGAAGCAAAAAAATTTAATGTATTGCTGAAAGAGTGTCAGTGTTAGCGTAGAATGCCAATTTTATAGCCAATTTTGATAGTATTTTAGGATTGCCAAAACTATGTTCGAGCTCTATAAGTACAGCGCTATATGTCGAAAGATGTATAGCAAGCAAAAGGCGTATAATTCGTTTCGATTAACTACCTTCTCAGTTGCTTTAGTTTCTTCTTTGCTCTCTTCAATAGTCGCTTTAGTTTTCGTTGGTTCAATTGATTTTTCGGGCTTGGCTGCTTCTTCTTCAACCTTTTTCTTCGCAATTTTGATCTTTGGTTTATAAGGTTCAACTTTTTCAGGTTGTTCAGCTTTTTCTTCAGGTTTAACCTTTTCAGGTTTTTCAACTGAAGGCTTCTCTTCAGAGACTTCTTGTTCTTCAACCTTTGGAGCATCTTTCTTAACGATCTTGATCTTTGGTTTATAAGGTTCAACTTTCTCAGGTTGTTCAGCTTTTTCTTCAGGTTTAACCTTTTCAGGTTTTTCAACTGAAGGCTTCTCTTCAGAGACTTCTTGTTCTTCAACCTTTTCTTTCTTAACGATCTTGATCTTTGGTTTATAAGGTTCAACTTTTTCAGGTTGTTCAGCTTTTTCTTCAGGTTTAACCTTTTCAGGTTTTTCAACTGAAGGCTTCTCTTCAGAGACTTCTTGTTCTTCAACCTTTGGAGCATCTTTCTTAACGATCTTGATCTTTGGTTTATAAGGTTCAACTTTTTCAGGTTGTTCAGATTTTTCTTCAGGTTTGACCTTTTCAGGTTTCTCAACTGAAGGCTTCTCTTCAGAGACTTCTTGTTCTTCAACCTTCTCTTTCTTAATGATCTTGATCTTTGGTTTATAAGGTTCAACTTTTTCAGGTTGTTCAGCTTTTTCTTCAGGTTTAACCTTTTCAGGTTTCTCAACTGAAGGCTTCTCTTCAGAGACTTCTTGTTCTTCAACCTTTGGAGCATCTTTCTTAACGATCTTGATCTTTGGTTTGTAAGGTTCAACTTTTTCAGGTTGTTCAGCTTTTTCTTCAGGTTTAACCTTTTCAGGTTTCTCAACTGAAGGCTTCTCTTCAGAGACTTCTTGTTCTTCAACCTTATCTTTCTTAACGATCTTGATCTTTGGTTTGTAAGGTTCAACTTTTTCAGGTTGTTCAGATTTTTCTTCAGGTTTAACCTTTTCAGGTTTTTCAACTGAAGGCTTCTCTTCAGAGACTTCTTGTTCTTCAACCTTTGGAGCATCTTTCTTAACGATCTTGATCTTTGGTTTGTAAGGTTCAACTTTTTCAGGTTGTTCAGATTTTTCTTCAGGTTTGACCTTTTCAGGTTTCTCAACTGAAGGCTTCTCTTCAGAGACTTCTTGTTCTTCAACCTTTGGAGCATCTTTCTTAACGATCTTGATCTTTGGTTTGTATGGTTCAACTTTTTCAGGTTGTTCAGCTTTTTCTTCAGGTTTGACCTTTTCAGGTTTCTCAACTGAAGGCTTCTCTTCAGTAACTTCTTGTTCTTCAACCTTTGGAGCATCTTTCTTAACGATCTTGATCTTTGGTTTGTAAGGTTCAACTTTTTCAGGTTGTTCAGATTTTTCTTCAGGTTTAACCTTTTCAGATTTCTCAGCGGAAGGCTTCTCTTCAGTAACTTCTTGTTCTTCAACCTTTGGAGCATCTTTCTTAACGATCTTGATCTTTGGTTTGTAAGGTTCAACTTTTTCAGGTTGTTCAGATTTTTCTTCAGGTTTGACCTTTTCAGGCTTCTCAACTGAAGGCTTCTCTTCAGTAACTTCTTGTTCTTCAACCTTTGGAGCATCTTTCTTAACGATCTTGATCTTTGGTTTGTAAGGTTCAACTTTTTCAGGTTGTTCAGCTTTTTCTTCAGGTTTGACCTTTTCAGGTTTCTCAACTGAAGGCTTCTCTTCAGAGACTTCTTGTTCTTCAACCTTTGGAGCATCTTTCTTAACGATCTTGATCTTTGGTTTGTAAGGTTCAACTTTTTCAGGTTGTTCAGCTTTTTCTTCAGGTTTAACCTTTTCAGGCTTCTCAACTGAAGGTTTCTCTTCAGAGACTTCTTGTTCTTCAACCTTTGGAGCATCTTTCTTAACGATCTTGATCTTTGGTTTGTATGGTTCAACTTTTTCAGGTTGTTCAGCTTTTTCTTCAGGTTTAACCTTTTCAGGTTTTTCAACTGAAGGTTTCTCTTCAGAGACTTCTTGTTCTTCAACCTTATCTTTCTTAACGATCTTGATCTTTGGTTTGTACGGTTCAACTTTTTCAGGTTGTTCAGCTTTTTCTTCAGGTTTAACCTTTTCAGGTTTCTCAACTGAAGGCTTCTCTTCAGAGACTTCTTGTTCTTCAACCTTTGGAGCATCTTTCTTAACGATCTTGATCTTTGGTTTGTATGGTTCAACTTTTTCAGGTTGTTCAGCTTTTTCGTCAGGTTTAACCTTTTCAGGTTTCTCAACTGAAGGCTTCTCTTCAGAGACTTCTTGTTCTTCAACCTTTGGAGCATCTTTCTTAACAATCTTGATCTTTGGTTTATAAGGTTCAACTTTTTCTTGCGAAGTTTCTTCATCAGCTTTATCTGCTGGTTTGGTTGACTTGAGTTCAACTTGTTCAATCGTCTCTTTTTCAATTTCCTTCTTTGAAGAAGCAGCTGGTTTCAATTGAACTTTTTCTTCAGTCCATGGCTTTGGCTCGTCTTTAGTTGGAAGTTGCTTGCTACCACGTCTCGGAGGTTTTTCAGCAACTTTTTGAGTTTCTTGTGTTTGCTATTTAATTTAAATGTGAAATTTTGTTGTGTAAGTGTTTGATTTTTATTTAAAATTTGTGTCAAATGTCTTTTTCAAACTTATTTTTTGGTTACTTACCTGTTTGACATCCAACAAAGTTTGATCCTCGACATGAGTGATTGTTTCTTCTTCAGGTTTCTTTGGCTTTGGTCCTCGTTTCCATGGCACAGCAGTTTCTTCAGGCTTTTGTTGGACACTTTCCTCTTCTTTTTGTCTCACATCCAACAATGTCGTGTCTTCTGTGTGAGATTTCTTGTCCAATGAAGTGTCTCTGGGTCTCTGTCCTCTTTTCCATGGAACTGCTTTCTCCTCGGTTTTTTCTTCTTCCTCAGTTCTCTTACGAACATCCAACAAAGTTGAATCCTCCGTAGTTTGATATTGTTCTGATTGTTGCGTTTCCTCAGTCTTTTCAACTTTGTGACGTTTCAAATCGACTTGTTCGAGCGTTTCCTTCTCAACTTCTTGCTTCACAATTTTCGTGGGTTTCAATTCAACCGCTTCAATGGTTTCTTTCTCGATTTGCTTGGGTTGTCTCACAGACGGGCGCAGCTTCACTGGTTGCTGATTCCATGGAACGGGTTCTTCGCGAGATCTATCAGCGGAAATATCACGTGATCGAGATCGTGGGCCTCGTTTCCATGGAACTGCTGCTTCTTGTGTCTCCTCAGTCGTAGTTTCTTCTTGTTTGACATCAAGCAAAGTCGTGTCTTCTGTATGAGATTTTTTGTCGAGGGAAGTATCTCGTGGCTTAGGTCCTCGTTTCCATGGCACTGGCTGTTCTTTGCTTTCTTCCGTGACATCTTCACGTTTTTTGACATCGAGCAACGACGAGTCTTCGGTATGTTGGCGTTTATCAAGAGACGTGTCTCGTGATTTGGGTCCTCTTTTCCATGGTACAGCTTCTTCTTTAGTCTTTGTCAAGTCAGTTTCCTCAACGTCGGTTCGTTTGTCAACTTTAAGTAATGTAGTTTCGTCCGTGTCTTGTCGCATGTCTTTATATTGCTTTCCAGTCTCAATGTCTTTCCTGATAAGTTCGTCAATTTGTTGCGTAATTTCCAAAATTGAAACGTCATCCGTGTGTTTTTCCTCAATTTCTTCTTGTCTCAGTTCGTCAACTTTTTGGTCGATCGAGACACGTCTCAGCTGCACACTTTCCAACTTTTCGCGAGGAATTTCACGCTTCACCGTTTGACTCGGCTTCAATTCGACCGTTGGAATGCTCTCTCTTCGCACTTCCTTCTGGATAACGGGAGCTTTTTTCAGTTTTACAGCTTCCTCGGTCCATGGTTTGACTTCTTGACGCCCTGAGGATAGGGAACGATCTCGTTGCGCGGATCGGTCGCGTGATGCTCTGCGTTTCCACGGGGCTTGGCGTGAACGTGAACGACGCCATGGGAGACTTTCGTCACCTTGTGGCACGAATTCCGTGTCTATCTCACTCTCTTCCGTGTATTCGGAGCTATCGAAGCCAGTATTGTTGTTGTCATCATGGGTACCTGGCGCTCCTTGTGATTTCGGCTTTTCGCCATTTTTCTGCTGGTCTGGCGTAACCTCTTGACCGTCTGTTAAAACGAGACGACGGGAAGCCTTACGACGTTCTAAATAAAAAAAAATTAATTAAAAATTTAATTAAAAATAAAAAAATTAAAAAAAATTTCTCTCATCATCTAAAAAAAAAAAAAATAAAAAAAAATCATCATTCATAAAAAAAATCTCAAATTTGACAGAAGTAGATCAAAAAATACGTAGGAAAAACAAATACCTTTTCTTACGTAACTAAATAATTCGTATATAATGTATGCCGTAACCACAGTGTTGAACGACGTGGAAAGTGAGAACATTTTTTATCTAATTTTTTTCTGACTCATCTAATTATTTTTTTTTCGTGCTCTTAATTATAAATTTTTATTAAAAATAAACGACAAGGTGCGAAAAAATGCAAATTTTCCGTCTGTTTCTCAGTAAATTCGTGCTAAAATAAACAAAAATTCTATTTTCACCAAAGCATGAAGCGAACAGCATGTTAGGCAATCGTAAGAAGAAAAAAAAATCAAAAATTAAATAATGAAACATTTTTTTGCATGACAGACAAAAAATAAGCGAAAAAACAAATAAATAGACAGAAAAATGTGTATTAATAGCGCACATTTTCATTTCATTAGAAAAATTTCAAATAAATTTTGTTTATGATTTTGCAGCGGTCTTCTTGACTCATGATGCTACGAGCGTGTGTGGCCTTCTATTCAAGGATTTCTTTAATTTTCAATTTTTCATCTCATCAATTCCCCTTCTTTGCTCTTTTCTCGCAAATTCTGGCTCGTGGCAATTGACGAAATAATTATGAGCAAAAAATAAACGTTTAAATTTAGAAAATAAAGTAATTATGAGTGACAGATTTATGAATTTAGACGATGACGCAATACAGGGCTGTACCATTTTCTTTTCTAAAAATTCATGAAAATTTTAAAAATAGCTCAAAAAATCATTTCGAGCATGAGACAACAATAAAAAGTGACAGATCGTTGGAAAAATCTCATAAACATTAATTATCATTGTTGTCAGGAACGACAAAAAAACGATGCGAAGAGACGTTAAAAGACAATTAGTTACATTTATTTTTACAGAAAAACATGCGAGTTTTTTGGTCGCTGAGGAAAGATGTGAAACACATTTCTATTTATAAATTTGAGGGAGATGAGTAACGTTGGCGTGAGTCAACGATCGAGATGGATGGGGAAAATTTTGAGAATTAATTTTTTTGAAGAGATTTTTTGGGAGAGATCGTTTTGAGCGAAGAGATCGACTGAAAATGGGGAAATTCTTTAAATAATATTAAGTACAGAGTGTTTTTTTACAAAGAGCAAAAAATTAGCTCTATTGATTTTTTTTTAAATTAAAGAACCAGGCGTTTCCTTTATTTCAAGAATTTTAAATTTATTTAATTTCTTCTAAAATTTTTTTTTTAAATTTAATTTTGATTTATTTTAAATTCCTTGAAATTTTTTATTTTCTTTAAAATAAAGTTTATTTTTTTTATAAAAACAAATAATTAAAAAAAATATTTAAAATATTTAATTTATTGATTTTATTCTTAATTAATTTAAATTATTTAATTTTAATTTAAATTTTTAATTTAATTTTAAAATTTAATTAATTTAATTATTTAATTTATTTTTATTTAATTAAATAAATTTAATTTAAAATTTAAATTTATATCAAAAAAATTCTTTAATTCTTTGAAAAACTTATTTTTTTTATCTCGAAGTTAAATATTTTTCTATGAAAAAAAAAATTAAAATATTTAATAATGATCATTTTAATTAAATTTAATTTTAATTTTAATTAATTTTCATTAAAATATAATTTTAAATAAAAAAAAAATTGAATTTAATTTCTTATTAATTACCTAATTTATTTAATTAAATTAAAATTTAATTTTTTTAAATCAAAATTTAATTAAGTAAATTAAATTAATAATTAAATTAATTTAATTTTAAATTATAACGGAAAAAATTTTTCCTCTGTAAAAAATTTAAACACTCTGTACCCCATTTCCCTTCCTCAGTTGAGCAAATTTTCAATTTTTCTCACAAAATGTCCCAAAAACCAAAATCCGTGAGATTTATTTCGAATTTTCTCTCCCAATTTCCCCCACTCCGACGCGACATGAATCATCATTGAAACAATCATCAACCATCATTGATGTGCACGCCCCAAAAATTTCAATGACGGTTCTATTTTAATATTTTAGTCTTTTACCTGTGCTCGTTTCGTCCAGGCGGATCAAATTTTCAAAATCGCAGCCAAATAAAGCAAAACAAGAAAATCAAAATAAAAACAACAATAAAAAAAGTTTTAAATTCCAAAAAACAACAAAAAATATTTTTTTAATTTTTTTATTTTATTTTTCATTCAAGATTAAACATTTATTTAGTAATTTTATTTATTTAATTATTTTTTTTTATTTTACAAAAAATGAACAAATATTTTAATATAAAACAATAAAATTAAATATTAATTAAAAAATGGAGAAAAAACTTAAACAATAAAAATAACACAAAAAAATGATGAATGGATGAATTTGCGTAAGTTTTTTAAGTGAAATGAAGGTGAGAGGACAAACAGTGGCAGTCTTGCAAGAGTTTTAGGCAGGTAAGCGTTGTCCATGCTAAGCATTTTTTTTTTAATAATTAAGAAAAAACA
Source organism: Culicoides brevitarsis (assembly GCF_036172545.1). Classification (NCBI taxonomy): domain Eukaryota; kingdom Metazoa; phylum Arthropoda; class Insecta; order Diptera; family Ceratopogonidae; genus Culicoides; species Culicoides brevitarsis. Next base: position 33,522,126 of record NC_087086.1, on the reverse strand, counting down.
ACAAAAATTAACACAACAATTAATACAAATAATTATTTTTTTTTTTATAAAAAAAGCAAATTCATGCATCCATTTAACAATCAGTTCAATCAACGCTTAAAAATTATTTAAATATTTATTTTTAATTAAATTTAAATTAAATCTTAAAATTATTTTTATTTAATTTCTCATATTCTCTCATTTATTTTATTATTTTAATTTTTATTTTAAATAATTAATTAATTTTTATTTTTTTTATTTTTTTACAGGGGGAGGACACCCGATAATTGGATGTCAAAAAAATTGAGTAAGTCCCGAGTTTTTATTTATTTTATTTGTTTTACGGTCCGATAAGTCTTTAAATGTAAGTAAATGACCATCCGCCTCCATTTCCGATTATTCTAGAAATTTCCAAGGATTCAGGTAACTTTTTATTGTTTTCTCTCGCTCAATTTTTTTTTATTTTTAATTCAAATGTAAAAACTCGAAAAAATAAATAAAAGAATTTAATTCCATAAAATTTGATTTTTATTTAAATTTCCATCAAAAAATCCATACAAAGGGCTTCATTTTTCTCCTAACATCGCCTTCCAGTGTCTTCGGTGACAAAAAGTCCCTGAGTCATGCTGCAATCATGCCGCAAATGCATTGACCCAGGGACACGTCACTCGTCGTCGTCGTCAGCGTCTTCCATGCAGCGATCCATCCAAAAATAGGACGTTATGTCATAATGACACTTTTTTTTATCAACTCAGGTGAATCAGGAATAATTTCAAGAATTTTTACTCTAAAGAATAAATTAGCTCGCCTACGCCGCCGAAAAGAGACAGACTCGAGAGGTGGGTGATGACATGTGTAGAAAAAAAAAGTGCGGGATTAAGTGACTTCTTGTGTCTGGTTTGTGTATTTATCAACACAATTTATTTGGAAAGTGGATTTTTCGTTGAGCGTGAAAAAATGTTTTTCTTGGCGAAATTTTGATTTAATTGAAATAGCGAGAAAATAATGAAATAAATTAGCGGAGAATCAGTGTCGTGATGATAAAAATTTATAAAATTCCGTTTTTATGAGTAAATTTGAAGGTAAATTTAGAAAAATGGGCAATTCCATGAAATATTTTGACAGTTAAAATTTTGACAGATGTCAAAAATTTTCGATCAAATATAAATTTTTGAACATTAATGTTCTAAAAATTTTTAAAAAATTTGAAATTTTGACATTTGTCATTCTTTGAACTGTCAAAATAATGACAGATGTCAAAAATTTTCGATTTTTGAACAGTAAATTGACTTCTTTTTTCCATTGAAATGTAAAAAATATTCTACAAATTTTTTAAAAATTAAAATTAAATAAAAATTTTGACATTTAAGATATTATGAACTGTCAAAAATGACAAATGTCAAAATTTTTTAAATAAAAATTTCGATTCATGAACATTCTAGTAGTAAATAGGTCTCAATTTTAATTGAAAGTTGTACAAAACGAATAGCAAAATGTTCATTATTTTAAATTTAAATAAAAATTTTGACATCTGTCAAATTTTTTAAATGTCAAAATAGTGACAGATGTCAAAATTTTCGTTAAAATTTAAATTTTCAAATATTTTTAAAATAATTAAAATTCTAAAAATTATTTTTTTTTTGAAAAAAAAAATTAAATGTTGTTCTTGAAACGTCAAATTTAAATGACAGATGTCAAAATTTTAACAAAAAATTAAATTATTGAAAATTTTTTAAAATTTTTTTTTAAATTTTCAAATAAAATTGTTGATTTAAAGTATTCTTTGTTAAAAAAAAATATTGAAAATTTGTAAAAATTTTAAACTGTCAAAATTTTCTATAAATTTAAAAAAATCGAGACATCCTATTCTATCTTGTTCTATCTTCATCTTCTTCATCATCATAAGCAAAACATCACGCTTCATGCGTTCCAAATTTAGACTGACGTAATTTTATATGTAATTTGTGTTTTTTTCCGCTTTTTTCTCTTTATTTATATTTTTTTTCATCGCGTAGAAATTTTACACATCGTCGTCGTCGTCACATTTTTTGTTTTTATTAAAAAAAATTAAAATTTTATTCACGGTTGTCAGCGATGCGAAAACGTTTAAATTTATTTAAATAGAAAAAAAATGTGATGAAAAACAACAAATGATTTATTTATTTATTTAAAGCGATCGCGAATCAGACTTGCTAATGACTCGTGATCTCGTGCTGAGTCAAAGTTTGGCTTTGAAATATTTTTATTTTTTTTTTTTTTTTTAATTTTTCATCACAATCGAAATTGGCGTGTGGAAGTCAATAAACGAACGTTTCTTTGATGTTTCGAGAACAAAAAAAAAATTAAATCTAAATTTTTACGCATTTTAAAACGATTCAATGTCTGTTTTTACGTCAAAAATACGTTTTAACATTGAAAATGTTTACGTGACGACGATAAAAGTTTTTTTTCTCTTTATAAATTTAAAACCTGCGTTCTGTTAGTTTTTTTATAGCACAAAATAAACATTTATGCTCGAAATTTATGTTTGCTTTTATGAGATCTGAAGCATAATTGTGATTTAATGAACAGCAGATGCGAACATTTTTTCGCCTAAATTAAAATATTTTTGTAAAATTTTTACAGGAAATTAATGTTTCCGCGAAAAACATTTTTTATCATTAATTTTTGACTCAAATTTGTAAATAAATTAACGACACTGATTCAAATATTTTTTTTTTTGTAATAAAAATCGACTAAAGACCATTAATTTTGCACTCTTTAAATAAATACGCATCTTTATTGATTTTTTTTTGTTAGAAATTGTGTTATACAACAAATGGAAGCAATTAAATATTTTTTTCTTTCTTAATAAAATATATAAATTACATATAAAAAGCGTACATTTTATGCCTGCAAATCTTACAAATCTATAAAGGGGCAATAAAAATGTAGAAAAATATGGCACATTAGCCATTAAAAAAATTAATAAAAAAAATATATCGAGGAGGCATCAAAAATTAATTGCTTCCAGACTCCGAAGAACGAAAAAAAAATAAATAAAAAAAATAATTATAAAAAAAATATAAAAAAATGTGTTGTGTGTCAGTGTAAAAATGTAAAAAAATGCGTTTCCAAAAAATTTGTTTTTTTTTTTATTTTTTTCGATAAATAATATTTTAAAAATTATTTAAATTTTTTTTAGTCGAATTAACATTAAAAAATCACGAGAATTTCGTTAAATAAAAAATTTGTCCAAAAAAATTAAAAAGTGTGAAAAATGGAAAAAAAGCTACAAAATTGGCAATTTTTTTTTTTATAAATTTTTCTAAAAGTTTTTTTTTTGTATAAAAAGTAATTTTTGTTATCAATAAATATCAACAAATAAAATAAATATTTTTTTTAAATTAATAATAAATAAATAAAGCGAGACAAAAACATTGATATGTATTTTTTTGGTTGATATCATTTGTGAACTGTCTAAAAAAAATTGTCAAATTCAGGGGCTCAATTTTTTTTGGATGGTAAATTTTCGAAATTGGGGATGACTTGACTTGAGTTACCCTGATTTTGAGAATTTTTTTGCCCTAACGACATTAAATTAATTAACATTAATATTATATTCATTATTTTTCTTTTTAAATAATAAAATGGAGAGAACGTGAGAAATTATTTTTTTTCGAGAGATTTTTTTGTGTGTGTTTTGTAGTTTCTCTCATGTTTTTTTTTCTTAATTTTTTCTTATTTTTTGGTTTTGTTTTTCCTGCTTTTTCTTTCTTATCAAAAATTGAATGTCTCGATGATGAGAGACAAAATTTTTCAAAAATTATTCCTTAAAAATCTAGTTCTTACTTTTGACAAGCAAATTGGCTGAGGACTCAACTTGGCCAGCGGATGTCGTGACTCGGCATGTAAATTTACCGGAATCCTCTTCGTATGTCGTGGCAATTAAGAGAACGGCATTATTGCCTTCCAAGATCATCTGGAAAAAAAATTTAAAAAATATTGTTAATTAAATTATTTAAAAAATAATAATTAAATAATTTGTATTAACTTTTTAAATAATTTTCTTAATTTTTAAAAAATTATTTTAAATTCATTTTATTAAAATTTTTTAAAATATTTTTTTGAATTCAAAAATTTATTTTAAATGCTTTCAAAATCATTTTCAAATTTTTAAATTATTTTTAATTTTTTTTTTATTTTTAAAAATTATTTTAAATGTTTTAAAAATTATTTTAAATGTTTTAATTTTTTTTAAATTTATTTAATTATTTTTTAATTTTGAAAAATTCTTTTAATATTTTAAAATACTTTTTTTTAATTTAAAAAATTATTTTTAATGCTTCAAAAATTATTTAAAAATTTTTAAAAATCATTTTAAAATTTTTAAAAATTATTTTTGATTTTTTAAAATTTTTAAAAATTATATTTGATTTTATTAAAATTATTTTCTTAAATATTTTAAAATTGTTTATTTTTTAATTTTTTTTTTAATTTAAAAATTATTTTAAATGCTTTCAAAATTATTTTAAAATTTAATTTTTTATTTATTTTTTTTTTAATTTATAAAAATCATTAATTTAAGTTTTTTAAAAATTATTTTTTTAGAAATAAAAATAAATTACAAGGCGTCTCCATTATTTTTGTTGCCAATTTTCCGTAAATTAAGTAGACCACCCTTGAAATGCAACAAAAAATTATATCAAGACGACCATCTGTTCATGCTCGTTTACTTTACGTTTCACATGAAAAAACGCCAATTAAAAATTCGGCGTCGTAAATCTCTCTTGGCATCATTTTCATTAAAAATCTTTAATTAAAAGCCCAGAAGTTGCACATTAATCTAGCGAAAAACGGCATTTTGCAATAAAAATCGTTGCCAAAGCCGCTGATAAATTAAAAAGGACAGAAATATGTCAGAAACATGCTAATGATGATTTATTGCCTCGTCTTTCATCGAATTTCTCGATTTCTAAGCAAAATGTCATTAACCCGTAACTAGTCGATCTGTTTTCTCTCAAAATATTCAATAAAATTGTCTAATTCGCGGCATAATGACATGTCAATCATCGTTCGAGTGTAACAAAATTTACGTAAAATTAATTTTTTGGCAAAATTTCAACTTTTCTACCGTTATTTGGGGCAAACTCACCTGGAAATCGGGCGATTCGGGGATCAGAAGTCCATTGCGGTACCATTGCACGGAAACTTTTGACTTTGCCGTGATCATGGTTTTGAATTGCGCTGGACTTCCTTCTTCGCACGTGACATCCTTCAATGGCGTCAATTTTGGCAGAGCATCTGATGTCTCGGGAGCGACAACTTTCAACGTGGCGGTCGTGTTAACGGTTCCCGCGGGGTTTGTCAAGACACATTTGTAAGATCCTTCGTCTTCGGGGAAGGCCTCGGAGATTTTGAGGGTGTAATATTCGCGATCCTTCAACATTTGGAAGTATTTTGAGGGTTTGATGACTTTGTCGCCCTTGTACCATTGCGCTGTGGGTGCGGGTTTGCCGGAAACGCGCGTCTTGAAGAAAGTCGGTTGACCTTCGGAGACCTTTTGATCCTTAATTGGCTCGAGAATTTTCGGGGCAGTTTCCTTTCCGGGTGTTGTTGGCTTATCTTTCGTCGGAGATGTTGGTGCTTCGACATTACAAACTGCTTCGCAACGTGCCTCGCCTAAACTATTGACTGCAACGCACTCATATTTGCCGGCATCTTCTTGATAGGCCTCGATAATGAGCAACGTGTACGTATCTTGTTCCTCCAAAATCTTATATTTGATATTTGGCGTGACTTTCTTGCCATTCTTCAACCAATAGACATCGAGAGGCTTCGTTCCTGTGATGCGGGCATCGAAACGAGCCAATTGTCCAGCGGGAATTGTCGTATCTTGTGTCGTGCTGACGAAACTTGGGGGAATTTTGCCTCCAGCACCTCCTGCACGACGTTGTTCGACAACGAGATTAGCACTGCACTTGGCAGATCCGCCACGATTCTCGGCGACAACGGCAAAAACTGCCGAATCTTCGAGGAAAACTTGACGGATTTGCAAAACGCTCTTCGTGCCGAACGTGTGGATTTGGAAGTCCTTCGAGTTGTGGATTTGGAACTTTTCGCGGAACCATTTTACTTTGGGAATTGGATCGCCGTCGAATTCAACCTCGAATTTGGCGGGTTCGTTCTCGAACACGCGGCATGGTTGAATTTTCTTCGTGAAAACTGGCGGTTTCGAAGGTTTGACGGGACCATCAACGACACGTTCAGAGGTTGTTCCTTTGTGTTCGACCTCAGTTGTTTCGGTTGCGGTAATTTTGCGAGTAATTTCCTTGTCGCCTTTCACTTCTTTTTGCACTTGTTTGGATTTTTGTACGTGCACTTCGCGACCATGAACGCCAGATTCCGTGGATGGCTTCAATTTGGGCTTTTGAACGACTTTTGTGGTTGAAGTTGCGTTCGTTTCTTCCGTTTCTTCGGTTTCCTCCCTAAAAATATGAGAAAAATAATTTTAAAAAATTGAAAATTTCTTGACCCAATGCACATTTTAAAATTTTAACCCAGTTGACATTTTAAATTATGACCTCATTTTTTTATTTTTTTTAAACTTTAAAAAAAGATCTTTGAAAAAGTTGAAAATTTATAAAAAAAAATTTAAAATTTTTTAAAATTTCAAATAAAATCCCAAAGCACATTTTAATTTATTTTCCTAATTCGAATTTAAAAAAAAAGAAATTTGCATTGAGTTCAAATTTAATATCCTAATTTTTTAATTTAGAATGTGCATTGGGCTTAAATTTTGAAATATTTTAAAATATAATTTTTTAGCCCAATGCACATTCCGAATTTTAAATTGTAGAAAATAAAACATTTTGTGATCTGAAAAAATCTAAAAATTTGGAAAAAATGTCACAAAAATATTAAATTAAACCCAATACATATTCTGAGTTCTAAAATGAAGAAAAAAAAAATTCAAAAATAAAAAAAAATTATTTTTGAGCCCAATGCACATTCTAAATTGTTTATCTCCTTTAAAATTTGAAAGTTTTTCCTTTTTTTTCAATAAAAATATTAAAAACTAGAAACTTTAAACAAACAATTAAAAACAAAATTTTAAACAAAAAAGAGCTAAAATTCGAGATAATTGATCAAACATTAAATTTGAACCCAATGCACATTTTGAAGAAAAAAAAGCATTTAGAAAGCTAAAAATATAAAACTTTGAAAAATTGTTAAAAAATATTAAATTTGAACCTAATGCATATTTTGACTTCTTTGAATTGAAGAAAATTTAAAAATAAAATATTTTTGAGCCCAATGCACATTCTGAATTATTATTCTACTTTAAAATTTGATACTTTTTTGCTTTTTTCATTAATAAACTTTTAAATATTAAAGATTTTGAAAGAAAAATCCTCAAATATCGAAAATTTGAAAAAATTGTGCAAATATCAAATTTAACCCCAATGCAAATTTTCGAAATTTTAACCACGTGATAATTTTTTCTTCGAAAAACCTTTAAAAAAAGCTCAAAAACTTACAATTGCTGTTGATATTTGGCAGCCATGTCCTTCGCTTGCGTCGCCTTCAAGATCTGAGTTCCGGGAATCGCGTATTGATGATTTTGCTCGCGATTACGTTGCTCCTTGACAATTTGCTCAGACTCGATTTCGGCGATTTTGTTGTAATATTCGGAGCTCTTTTTCTCCTTGACAATTTGCTGCCATTCCGTTTCGGTTCCCTTGAAGTTTTTGGGCTTCAAGTGATCCGTCGGGATCTCGATGCCTTTCTCCTTGAGATATCTCTCGCGTTCCTCGAAGGTCTTCTCGAGCTCAGTTTCGACACGTTCCTTCTGGTATGGAACTAGATCGTAATCGTACCATGCTACAATTTGGGAGGAAATTGACAAAAATCACATGAATCACAGGGAAAATTTTGGCGGGAAATGAGAGACAAACTTTACAGAAACTATTTTTTGAGGTTAGTTTGCCACACAAAACACGAAAAATTAGTAAATTTTGGGTTCGTCGCTTGAAATCTTTCGTTTTGGGACCAATAAAATTGAAGTTTTTGGATTTTCACACGTAAAGCATTACCTTTTTCGACAATATTTACAAGAATCAATACAGAAATACCTCTAAAAGCGGTTTTTTGCACGAGCAAGCCTAATTTTTGATTCAACCCAGTCAATGTGGCTCCGTTCCTCAGGTTTTGATGCGGTTTCAAGTCGATTCCAGCAGAAAATCGGAAGGAAATGGGATTTTGTGACGGGAAAAGTTGGTTTTTTGGTACAAAAGTTTCATTTGGAATGTTTCGGAATGTAAATTATTGTAAATAAATGCATGTAAAATGTCCCAGGTTGTTCAATTTTCTCATCTAAATTTGTCTAAATGTTAATTTCTAGCCAAAAATGTGTTAAAGTAAGCGTGTTTCTGTGTGTTTACTCATATTTTTCTATACAAATTAGCGAAAAATGATGAAAAATTGCGTCTCGAGGGTACTTACGTCGTGGCGAGTTCTTCAAAACGTTGCGATAATCGTCGCTACGGGCGACAACCTTGAGTTCACAACGAGCCATAGCTTCGCCAACGGAGTTGCGGGCGATAACTTCAATCTTGCCAGTGTCATATTGACGCGTTTTGGGAATATCGAAGTGATACATGCCATCGTAGGTGAGTTTGAAACGTTGACCCTACAAGAAAAAATTAAATTTTTAATAATTTTTATTGAAATGAAGGAAAAGAAGACTTACGTTAACGACAGTGTGCCCATTGATGAGCCACATAACACGAGGACGAGGATGTCCCGTGACGCGACAACAGAAACGAGCCCATTCACCTTCCTCGACTTGGATGGAATCGGGATGGCTGACGAAAGTTGGAGCTGCTTTTGGTTTTGCTTCTTCGACAGGGGCTTCGGGCACTCTGAAAAAGGGTAAAATTGTTTGTGATTAAAAAATTATTCGAAAAAATCTTTAATATTTTTTTTAATTTTTCATAAAATTTGATGATAATAAATAATAATTTGAAAAAATTTATGAATTAAAAAAAATTAAATAAAAATATAAAAATCTAAAATTATTAAAATTATTTAATTTATAATTTTGAAAATGTGAAAAATATTTTAAAAATATTTAAAATAAGAATTATAATATTTTAAAAACCATAAACCAAAAAAATATTATAAAAATTTTGTGAACTCTTTCAGAAATTCATCAGAAATTAAAAAAAAATATTTTTTTTAAATGTTTAGATTTTTTTATAATTTTTAATCAAAGAATTTATTTCATAAATTTTATAAAATTTAAAAAAAATTATTTATAAATTTTTTTGATATACTTTGAGATTTTTTTCTTTGAAAATGCTTAAAAAAAATAAAAAAAAAATAATTAATTATTAATTATAAAGTTATATTTTTATTAATATTTTTTTTTTCATTTCAAAAATTCTTCAAAAGTTAAAATTTTTTTTAGATTTTTGAAAAAATATGAAAAAGAAAATTTTATAAATGAATTTTAAGAATATTTCAAATTTCAAAATTTTAAAGTAAAAAAAATTGAGATGTATTTTATTCTTTAGGCCGCTCCAAATTTTTTTTTATGTTTTTGTGCCCCATTTCAAAAGCCGAAAATCCAATGGGGCAAAATAAAAAAAAAGTTAAAAATTTCATCAAAATTGAGCATTTTTTGGTCATTTTCCTTACTTTTTCAAGAAATTTTTCAAAAATTTTTTAAAATATTGTTAATTTTTCAAATTTTTTATGTTGAAAATCGAAATTTTACATGAATTTTCTTCTCTAAAAATATTTCCTAAAAAATATTTTTAAAAATTTTTGACGGTTATTTTTATGAAATTTTTTTGTTAAAATTTTCAACTTGAAATACTTTTAGATCAATTTTAAATCAAAATTTTACCACAAAAACTACTAAAATAAAAAATTGTTAAAAATTTGATTTTGTGAAATTTTATTCATTTTGAAAAAAATGTTTTGGGACAAAAACATCGAAAAAAATTTGGAACGGCCTTAAAAAATAAAAAAAAATATATTTGTAAATAAATATTTGTAAATAAATCAAAAAATTTTAGAAAAAAAAATTTTAATTTAAATTAAAATTTTAATTTAATTTTAAAAAAATTTGTAAAAAAAATAAAAAAAATGTAAAATAATTAAAAAATTCTGTAAAATAATTATAAATTTTTATAAAATATTTGTAAAAAAAAAAATATAATTTTTTATAAAAATTCTTCAAAATTTCAAAAATATATTAATTGAAAAATTAAAAAAAAATCTACTTACTGTGACCATTGCGCTTCCATCTCGCGAATCTTGCGCATACTTTGCATGCCTTTGGGCAATTGCGAGTCATAGATAATGCCTGGCTTGCCTTGCGTCTTAATAACGGCACGCGTTTCATCCATGCCGTACAAATTGGTAGCGCGACAGAGATATTCTCCGCTGTCCTCCGGATAGACCCATCCAAAGTTCATCGCGACATAACCAAAGTCGTAAATTGGCGTAAATCGATTTTTGTATGGCAATGGACGTCCATTGAAGAACCATTCGACCTTCATATTCGGATCGCCAACCGGAGCCAATTGACATTCGAATTTCGTGGCTTGCATTTCGTGCAACTTGGTTTGATCTTGAATTTGAACAACGAAACGCGGCGGTTGTTTGCGATCTGGATCGAACAAATCGTCTTCGGTGAGGAAGATTTCTTGCGTGTATTTCTTGATGGTGGCTTCCATTTGCATCAAAGTATCGGATTTTTGCATTCCCTTGGGAATTTGGTTCTGCAAAACGATATTGGGGAGTTTCTTGCACGAAATATGCGATTTTGTGGTATCTTCTCCGTGATCATTGACCGCTTTGCAGACATATTCACCGCTATCTTCGGCATAAACGTACAAAATGTCAAGCGAAACGAAGCCAAGATCGTAAACGGTACGGAAACGATGTCCCGAAGGCAATAATTTTCCATTGCGGTACCATTCAACACGCAATTTGGGATCTTCTTTGGGCTCAACGCGACATTCCAAGCGAATTGCGCCGTTTTCGTCGACAGTTTGGTCCGACAAGAACGTCACAAACTTCGGAGGACCGAAAGTAGCATCCTCTTTTGGTGCCGCGGAGATTGGACCACGTTCCAATTCCTTCAATTTCTCGCCAGTCATGCCATCAGGCAGCTGCGAATCCGTGACAATGCCAACTTTGGACTTGCACGTGACCTTTGCCATGGTAGAAGCAGTTCCCCACTTATTTGTGGCGCGACATTCGTAAACGCCCGAGTCACGAGCATAAGCATAGTCCATGTCGAGTGCGATAAAACCGAAATCGTTCAACATGTGAACACGTGACCCGGTTGCGAATGGACGACCATTGTGGAACCATTCAATACGCAACGAGGGATCGCCCACAGGCTCGACGCGACAATCAAAGTGAACGGGACCTCCTTCCTGGATGTCAACGTTGTCTTTGAGCTCGACTGTGAAGCGTGGAGGATTTGGTTGTTCCTCATCTTGGGAGATTTCTTCGCGTTTATGCAACGTTTCTTCCAATTTTTGGATCGCTTCGGTGCCTGTACGGAAGCTGGAAGGCAATTGAGGCTCCATAATGATGCCTTGACGTCCTTTAACAGCAAGTTTGCAATTAACGGTTGCCTCGCCATGACGATTTGTCGCCTTGCACGTGTACAATCCGCTATCGCGTTGATAACAACCGGCAATTTCGAGGATTACGAAACCAAAATCGTTGATAGTCTTGATACGAGAACCAGACCAAAGGGCTTTTCCATTGTGATACCATTCGACACGCATCGAGGGATCGTTAATTGGCGTGAGTTTGCACTCGAAATGAGCCAACGAGTTTTCATTAATTGTCGCATCAGCGGGAGTCGTGATAAATTCAGGAGGTTTTCCGGTGTCATCATCCATGGGAGCTTGTCCGGGAGCTGCGCCCAAACCTTCGAGTTCGGCAATTTTATCGATTGTGCCTTCCATGCCCTTGGGGAGTTGCGATTCGAGAATGATGCTGCGTTTGCCTTGCACTTTCATGCTGGCTTGTGTTACAGCTTCGCCATATTGGTTTGTGGCACGGCACGAATATTCGCCGCTATCTTCGGGATAAACGGGCGAAATTTCGAGAATAACAAAACCGAAATCGCAGAAAGTACGGAAACGGGAACCGGCTTTCAAGGGTTTGCCGCCGTGGAACCATTCAACCTTCAAGTTGGGGTCGTCCGTGGGTGTTAAGCGACCTTCGAAGTGTGCGTTTTCGCCTTCTCGCAAGCTATCGATATTTGAAAGGGGTACAGTAAATACCGGAGCTTTGCCTGTTTTCTCGGTTGTGACTTCGTCGCGATGACGCACAAGGGAGTCTTCCAACGTTTGGATTTTCTCCAAACCGCCTTCCATGCCCTAAAATTGAAAAAAAATATTTTTAATAAAAAAAAATTTGAAAATTTTATAAAAATTTGATCTCTGCATTTGATACTCAAAAAATATAATTGTTTAAAAATAAGATAAAAAATATTTAATTAAATTTAATTAATTAAAAAAATTAAAGATAATGGTTTTGAAATATTTTTACCTTCAAAACATATAAAAATTACAAAAAATCATGAAAAATTTTTTTAAATAAAAATTTAATTTTGCAATTTTTTAACATTTTATTTTCACAGAAAAAATAAAAATATTAAATGTATGAAAAAATTTTATTTCTTAAAGAAAATCGTAAATTTTTAAAATTAATTTTTTAAAAGGTGATAAAAAATAAAATTTTTAAAAATATATGAATGCATGACAAAAAAATAAAAAATATTAAAAAAAAACAAAAAATGATAATTGAAATACTTTTTTTATGTACATTTTTTAAAGTATCCTAAGATAAAAAAATGTAATTTTTAATTAAATTTTTTAAAAGCTAAAAAATTAAATTATAAGTAATAAATTTAATTTTTTTTTAAATAAAAATTTAAAAAATAGGTTTTATTTAAAAAAAATATTTGAAATATATTTAAATGAAAAAATAAGGAAAATCTAAAATTTTAAAAATTAATATTTTTTTTAAAAGGTGATAAAAAATTTTTTTTTTTAAATATTTGAATGAATGAAAAAATGAATAAAAAAATATTAAATAAATAAAAAAACAAAAAATAAAGTAATATTTTATGTTAATTTTAAAGATTCGTAAAAAAATAAATTATTTAAAATTTTTTCAAGCAAAATTAATTGAAAGATAAAAAAGTATTGTTTTTTCTTCGACATGAAGGAGTAAAAATTTAAAAAAAAATAAACGATAAAAATTTTTAATTTTTTAATGCAAATTTTATGCATTTATGAAAAGTTCAAATAAAAAAACTTCTTAAATTTAATTTTAAGAATTCAATATTTTGGCAAATTTTTAAAAAGAGAGAAAAATTCGAAAATTTTAAAAATTTAATTTAAAAAAAATCCTATGCAAAAGTAAAAGTTTTCAATTTAAAAAAAAAAAATATTAATTTTTTAAGAAAAAATGTTTAATAAATTTAAATTTAGGTATTAAATTTATTTAATAAATTTAAAATAAATTTTTAATAAATTTAAAAAAAATTAAATAAATTTTAAAGAGAAAAAATTTTAATAAATTTAAAAAAAATATTAAATTTCTAAAAAAACATTTTTAATAAATTTTTAAGAAAAAAATTTTATAAAATTTTTGAGAAAAAAATTTTAATAAATTTTTAAGAAAAAAATTTCAATAAATTTTTAAAAAATATTTAAGAAAAATTTTAAATTTTTGATGAATTTTCAAAATAAAAAATAATAATAATTTAAATTAAATTTAGAAAAAATGAAAAGAAAAAATCTGTTCGAAAATATTTTTTTGAAATTTTTGTATCAAATGCAGAACTTAAATCCCTTTAATGTCACTTACCCGCGGAAGCTGCGAGTCCAAGATAAGATTCGCCTTCGACACACACTTCAACGTCGCCTTTGTCGTATCGCTGCCATACTTGTTCGTGGCACGACACTCAAATTCTCCCGAATTCTCCTCGTAACAGTACAAAATGTCGAGAATAACGATGCCAAAGTCATGGAAAGTCCTGTAACGATGACCATGAGGCAATTTCTTGCCATTGAAGAACCATTCAACGACCAAATCTGGATCGGTGACAGGCGTCAAGCGTGCTTCAAAGTGCGCCGATTGTCCTTCAACGAGTTTCGACACGTCGGTAATGTGTTTCGTGAACTTTGGTGGCTCTCCAACTGTCACTTGATCCGTTGTCTTTTGTTGATTTGCTTGCGATTCGAGTTCGCGGATGCGCGCTAACGAATCCGGTTGCAAACTGTCCAAATAAACGCCGCTCTTTCCGAAGCATTGGATACTGGCACGTGTGAAGTCCTCTCCGTACTTGTTGTAGGCATGACAAACGTATTCGCCGCTATCGTGAGATTGCACATAAGCGATGTCGAGCAAAACGTAACCGAAATCGGAAACGGGCTTGATGCGGGTTGAGTGACGAATTGGTACGCCATTGTGCAACCACTCGACTTTGAGATCGGGATCGTTAACGGGCACCAAAGTGCATTCAAAGTGAGCCGATTGACCGTCTTTCAAGCCAACCAAGTCGGTAATTTGGGTAGTGAAGCGTGGTTTTTGTCCTGCGGACTTGTCAACGCATTCGAGTTGGCAACTGATTTCGGCACGGCCCCATTTGTTGGTAGCGCGACACGAGTAGGTGCCGGTATCTTCGACCTTTGTGCCCAAAACTTCGAGGACACACATGCCGAAGGCGTATACGGTGCGTACACGATGACTTGCTTCGATGGGTTTGCCATTGTAGAACCATTCGACGACCATTGATTGATCTCCGGTTGGTACGAGAGATGCTTCGAAGTGAGCAATTTCGCCTTCGCTCATGTTATACAACGAGGTGAATTCGCTCGTGAAACGAGGAGCTTGACCATCGTCGGAATCTTCGGGACGAGCATCGGGGCGATTGAGAGCATCTTCCAAATCTTGAATCTTTTCAAGACCCTCGGCGCCTAAAAAAAGAGAAAAAATTTTGATTAAATAATTTTTTAAAGGCATTTTTGACATAATAAAATTTAAAATTTTTAAAATATAAATTTGAAAAAAATCAAACAAAATTATAAAAAATACAAAAAATCTGATTTTCTTTAAAAAAAATAATTTAATTATTTTAAAATTATTTTTTTATTTTTGAAATAATTTTTTGGTTCTCTAAAAGCCAATATATTTTTTTTTGAATAAAAAAAAAATTAAAATTTTTAAAATTAATTTTTAATTAATTTTAAACTGAATTTAAGTTTCTGCAATTTTTTTTTGAATTTTTGTTCAACAAAAAAAAAAATAATAAAGAATATTAAATAATATTAAATAAATAATAAAATATTAAAAACTTAAATTTACTTAAAAAATATAAAATAATTTTTTGTAATTTTTTGAAATGAAAAAATATTTAAAAAAAAAATTTAACTCTCATATTTTTCTTTAATAATTTTTTTTAAATGAATGATTAAAAATTATTTTTTTATTTTTGGAAAAAAAAAATTGTTGGTTCTTTTAAAGCAAATAATTTTTTTTTTAAATTAAAAAAGAATAAAAATTCCTAAAAGTTGCTAAATTTTTTTTCGAAAATAAATAAAACAAAATAAAAAATAAATTAAATTAAAGTGAAAAAAAAAATAAAATTGATTAAAATAATTTTTTTTCAAATAAAATGACAGTTTTTAGAAAAAATTTTTGACATTTTATAAATATTTTTGCTTAATTTAATTTACTTATTTATTTATTTTTTTCATTTTGAACTGCTAAAATTTAATCCAAACCATTTCAAGTAAAAATTAAAAAAAAAATAAAGAAATTTTGTCAAGGAACTTTTTGTCATTAAAAAAAAAATAGAGCAAAAACTTTTTTGAAATTTTTTTTTATAAATTTTTTAAAATACCTAATTTTTTTTTTAATTTTATGAAAATTTTTGAAAAATTTAAAAAAAATCAATTTTTTTAAAATTTTCAACTTTAATTTTGCCTTATTAAATTTTCAACACTTCAAATGGAGAAAAAAAAAATTTATAAAAAAAATTGAACTGTCGTTATAAAAAAGCCTTAAAAAACTTACCTTTTGGATGTTGTGTCTTCCAAATCAAGTTCTCCTTCGACGTGCAATAAACCACAGTACTTGTGAAAGCTTCTCCTGCCTCATTGAACGCCTTGCACGTGTAAATTCCTTGATCACGTTCATAGACATCCGTCAAATCGAGTGTCACAAATCCAAAATCGTTGGTCATCTTGAAACGCGCTCCATGCTCGAGCTGCTTTCCAGCGAAATACCACTCGATCTTGAGATTTGGATCGTCTTTCGGGATAACTTGTCCCTCCAAATGCAACGGCTCCGCTTCATTCAAATGGAATTCACTCGTAAACGGCACAATCCATTCTGGAGGTCCAAATTTAGTCTCGGGTTTGTCACTCTTGCGTTTCGAACGATCTGCCAATTGACGTTCTGCCTCTTCGACAGCATCCAATCCAGCCTTGCCTTGTGGATGTTGCGTATCCAAGAACATTGTTTTGTCTCCGGTGCATTTCAGGGTGCCCGAAGTTGAAGCAGATCCCTTGTTATTTGTCGCTTTGCACGTGTAAATGCCGCTATCCTCAGCATAAGCGCCCGAAATATCGAGAGCGCAGTATCCAAAGTCGTAAGTTGACTTGTAACGAGCTGCTGCTCCAAGGGGTTTTCCGTTGCAGAACCATTCGATCTTCATTGTCGGGTCTTTGGATGGCTCGACGTTGCATTCAAAGTGCACATTATCGTTCTCCTTGCATTCGACATTGTTCAAATGCGTGATAAAAACGGGTTCTTCGAAGACAATTTCAGCTGCTTCGGGTCTTCCAGGACGAGGAGCTTCCAAATCTTGGATTCGCGACAAAGCATCGGGATGCATGGTGTCACTCAAGAGATTTGGCGTCGTTCCGATCTTCAAAGCGCACGTACTGACAGCTTCTCCCAACAAATTCGTGGCTTTGCACGTGTAAATTGCCGAGTCATCAGCGCGCAAACTGTTGATCGAAAGTGTAACGAGTCCAAAATCGAAGGTACTCTTGATGCGAGTTCCCGTCGTAAGAGGAATTCCATTGTGGAACCATTCAATACGGAGATTGGGGTCAGCACGTGGCTCAACTTGAGCTTCCAAGTACACGTGTTGTCCCTCGATCAAGTTATCGTGCGATACGAGATGTGTCGTGAAGACTGGAGCTTGTTGCGGTTTCGTATCGACAAACATTTCGGGAACTTTGTTCATCGCGGCTTCCTTCAATTGAATCTTTTCCCAGGCGTCGGGCAACAAAGGTTCTTGCGCGATGTTGGCGCGACTCTTGACCTTCATGGCAGTTGAACTGACAGCTTCGCCTGCTTTGTTGATGGCTTTGCACATGTAAACGCCCGAATCTTCGGTGACGGTAGAGTTAATGTCTAAGGTTACGAAACCGAAATCGTGCGTGGTACGGAAACGACTTCCCATTTTCAAGGGTTCGCCATTGTGGAACCATTCAAAGTGCAAAGATGGATCGCCAACGGGCACGACACGAGCTTCGAAGCGGGCGTGTTGTCCTTCCCATAATTCGGCGGGACCTAAAATAAAAAAAAAAAAATGTGTGAAATTTATTGCATACATCGAAAATTTTATTGATCAAACCAAAAATACTTTTTGATCAAATCAAAATTTCAATTGGTGCAAACCAAAATTACATTTTTTGTTTAATGAAGTATTACTAAAACAAAAGTTTTATTGACTTAATTTTTCCTTTTCAAAAACTATTTTGAAAAATTTTTCTAAAAAAATAATCTAATTAAAAAAAGTTTTCAAAATGGCTTTGACACATTTAGTTTTCAAATCAAAACTATGTCAAAGAATTTTTTTTTCAGTTTCAATTTTTTTGCAGTTTTGAGTTATAAAATGATTAAAAAAATGATAAATTAGAGCTCTCTGACAAATTTTTATCCATTTGGAGCAAGATTTGACAAAAATTGCTTTGACACAGTTTTTTTGCTCTTGATTTAGTTTTCAAATCAAAACTATGTCAAAGAAAAAATTTTTTTTCAGTTTCAATTTTTTGCAGTTTTGAGTTATAAAATGATTAAAAATGATAAATTAGAGCCTTCTGACAAATTTTTATCCATTTGGAGCAAGATTTGACAAAAATTGCTTTGACACAGTTTTTGACACAGTTTTTTTGCTCTTGATTTAGTTTTCAAATCAAAACTATGTCAAAGAAAAAAATTTTTTTCAGTTTCAATTTTTTGGCAGTTTTGAGTTATAAAATGATTAAAAATGATAAATTAGAGCCTCTCTGACAAATTTTTATCCATTTGGAGCAAGATTTGACAAAAATTGCTTTGACACAGTTTTTGACACAGTTTTTTTGCTCTTGATTTAGTTTTCAAATCAAAACTATGTCAAAGAAAAACATTTTTTTCAGTTTCAATTTTTTTGCAGTTTTGAGTTATAAAATGATTAAAAATGATAAATTAGAGCCTTCTGACAAATTTTTATCCATTTGGAGCAAGATTTGACAAAAATTGCTTTGACACAGTTTTTGACACAGTTTTTTTGCTCTTGATTTAGTTTTCAAATCAAAACTATGTCAAAGGAAAACATTTTTTTCAGTTTCAATTTTTTTGCAGTTTTGACAAATTTTTATCCATTTGGAGCAAGATTTGACAAAAATTGCTTTGACAGTTTTTTTGCTCTTGATTTGAGTTATAAAATGATTAAAAATGATAAATTAGAGCCCTCTGACAAATTTTTATCCAATTGGAGCAAGATTTGACAAAAATTGCTTTGACACAGTTTTTGACACAGTTTTTTTGCTCTTGATTTAGTTTTCAAATCAAAACTATGTAGTTTTGAGTTATAAAATGATTAAAAATGATAAATTAGAGCCCTCTGACAAATTTTTATCCATTTGGAGCAAGATTTGACAAAAATTGCTTTGACACAGTTTTTGACACAGTTTTTTTGCTCTTGATTTAGTTTTCAAATCAAAACTATGTCAAAGGAAAAAATTTTTTTTCAGTTTCAATTTTTTTGCAGTTTTGAGTTATAAAATGATTAAAAATGATAAATTAGAGCCCTCTGACAAATTTTTCAAGATTTGACAAAAAAATTTTTACCATTTGGAGTTTTCAAGATTTGACAAAAATTGCTTTGACACAGTTTTTGACATAGTTTTTTTGCTCTTGATTTATTTTTCAAATCAAAACTATGTCAAAGAAAAAATTTTTTTTCAGTTTCAATTTTTTGGCAGTTTTGAGTTATAAAATGATAAAAAATAATAAATTAGAGCCCTCTGACAAATTTTTATCCATTTGGAGCAAGATTTGACAAAAATTGCTTTGACACAGTTTTTGACACAGTTTTTTTTGCTCTTGATTTAGTTTTCAAAATTATCGAAAAAATTACTCAAATGAGAATCAAAAAGTAATTTTTGTTTGAAAAATCAAAATTTCATTCTTCGAAAAGGCCTATCATTTTTTTTTTCAAAATTTGAATTTTTCTTCAACAAAAAATGTAAATTTGGTTTGCGCAAAAAATTTTTTAGTACACAGAAAAAAACTTACCTGTCAACAATTGCGTGAAAATAGGTTTCTCGAACGCGCGATCTGGTTCATCTTCACGCGGCGCCAAAGGTTGTTCCAAAGCGGCAATTTTCTTCAACGATTCTTGATGTTGAGTCTCCATTTGAATGCTTGCCTTGGTTCTCACACGCATGCTTGCTGTCGTAACAGCTTCTCCCAAAGGATTTGTGGCGCGACACATGTAAACACCTTCATCCTCCTCTCGCACATGTTGGATATCCATCGAAACGAAGCCAAAATCGTGCGTTTTTGTGATGCGAGAACTGTCTTCCAACAAGACGTCGTTGCGGAACCACTGAACTTTGAGGTTAGGATCTCCAACGGGGATCAAACGAGCTTCAAAGTGGGCTGTTTGAGCTTCTCCGATGCTATCGATGTTTTGAAGCGGTTGTGTGAAGACAGGACGTTGTAAGGTGACAGCATCTTGGATTTCTGGGCGTTGGAATGGCTTGTGAGCTTCCAATTCGCGGATCTTATCCAAGCCATCGGGATGTTGGGGTTCCGTGATGATGCTTCCCTTGGCATGAACAATCAAATTAATCGCAGATTTGCATTGTCCCAAGGCATTAATGGCTTTAACGCTGTATTCGCCGGCATCTTCGGGGATGCATTTTTGAATATCGAGTGCTACATAACCAAAATCGAAGGTAACATGGAAACGACTTGCCGATTGGAGCGGTTTGCCATTGTGATAGAACTCAATACGCAAGTTGGGATCGTGAATTGGCTCGACTTGAGCTTCAAAGTGCGCAGTTTCTCCCTCGAAAATCTCCGTTGTTCCGCGTAATTCGGTGACGAAACGTGGCGGCATGAGTTCAGGCTCGTCAACTTCGGCGCGATGAGGTCTTGCTTGTCCCTCGAGCTTTTGAATCTTCTCCAAACCGTCGGGATGTTGCGTATCGAGGATAATTGAGCGACGATTGACGCATCGGATGCTGCACGTGTTGACAGCTTCGCCGAGTTTGTTAACCGCTTTGCACATATAAGTGCCCGTATCTTCGCCATAGACGTACAAAATGTCGAGCGCGACGTAACCGAAGTCGTGCGTTGTGCGGAAACGATGACCTGATGGCAAAAGTCGACCATTGAAGTACCATTCAATCTTCAAATTGGGATCGTTAATTGGTTCAACGCGACATTCCAAATGTGCGTGTTCGCCTTCAACCAAGTTGTCTAAATTGGCTAAGGGCGTGAGGAAAACGGGTTTTTGACCGACTTGTTCGACTTCCGGTTCCTTGGGACGTTCGTAGGCTTCGAGTTGTTGGATCTTCTTCAAGCGATCCTCGTCGAGCGTTTCCAAATAAAGCTTTTTGTTGGCTAAAAAAAATTTTTTGTTAATTTTTTGAAGAAAATTTTAATGAAAAATTGATACGAACCTGTGACGTTTACAGCGCAAGTCGTAACAGCTTCTCCTACGGCGTTCTTAGCTTTGCACATGTATGTGCCAGTGTCTTCAGCGTGGGAGTAAAGGATGTCGAGAGCGACAAAGCCGAAATCGTATGTCGTTTTGAAACGATGTCCTTGTTGAATTGGCCTGAAATTCACAGAAAAATTAGTTTTTTGAGCAAAATTTTGAAATTTTCTAATTGAATTAGCAAAAAAGCGATTTTCAAATTTTTCAACTGTCATTTTTTGAATTGACATTTAGAAAATTTATCTTAATTTTTAAGTTTTGGATTTCAAAAGATAAAAATATTATTGACTTTCGAAAAATTTTGAAAAATTGTTTAAAAATATGTCAAAATTTGTAAATGCATTTTGAAATTTTTTAAAAAGTTTTGACAAATTTTTGAAAAGTTTTATATTTTGGATTCAAAAAGATGATTAAAAGATCAAATTTTCGTTTTTGATTTCTCAAAAAAAAAATTTTAATTTAAAGTTTCTGATTTTAAAAAAGTTTTTGAATTTGAGATTTTCTTATTAAAATTTTGACATTTTGAATTGACATTTAGAAAATTTTTATATTTGAAATTCAAAAACAATAAAGACATTATTGACTTTTCAAAAATTTTTGAACATTTTGACAATTTTTTTGAGAAATATTTTTAAAATCTTGTTTTTTTAAATTTTTACAAAATTTTATATTTTGAATTCAAAAAGATGAATCAATGATCAAATATTTTCATTTTTGATTTCTAAAATAAATTTTTAAAATTACTTTAAATTTTTAAAGTTCCTGATTTTCAAAAAGCTTTTGTATTTGAAATTAATTGAATTAGCAGAAAAGCGATTTTTTAAAAATTTGTCAAACTTTTCAAACAATTTATCAAAATTTTCAATTTTGGCAAGATTTCAAAAAAATTGTTAAAAGTTTCAAAATTTTTTTTAATTTTTCAAAAATCTGTCAAAGTTAAAAAAATAAAATTAAAAAATTTATGAGTTTTTAAAAGAATTGCAGAGCAAAAAATTACTTACTTTCCATTACAATACCACTCAACCTTCATGGTAGGATCATTGACGGGTGTCAACGTTGCCTCCAAATGAACTGGCTTGCCTTCTTGCACGTTGGCATTGCGCAAGGGACGTCCAAATTGCGGTTTTTCCGCAACAAAAACATCCTCTTCGGTGCGTCGTTGGTACCGAGATCCATCTTCCAAATAGTGAATCTTCTCCAAGGCACCTTCGTGTTGCGTCTCGTAGCTAATTGACGATTGCGCTTGCACCGTCAAGTTGATCGAGGATTGTGCTTGTCCCAATTTGTTCGTGGCGCGGCACGTAATTTCTCCGCTGTCTGCTGCATACGCTGTCAAGATGTCGAGAGCAGCGAATCCAAAGTCGGCTGTCGAACGGAAACGATGTCCTGTCGTGATTGGTTGACCTTTGTGGAACCAATCAATCTTCATCGTTGGATCGGGATACGGTTCGATGCGACATTCGTAATGGGCGCTTTGACCTTCGAAGAGTTTCGTGGGTCCGATGAGTTTTGTCGTGAAATGAGGAGCTTGCGTTACTTCGATTTCTTCCTCTTCGCGACGTTGGTAACGCGAATGATCTTCGAGTTGATGGATTTTCTCCAAGGCATTTTCGTTCATGGTTTCCATGTCGAGACCAGCTTTGGATTTGACGATGAGTTGGGCGGAAGTAACAGCTTGACCCAATTCGTTGACAGCGCGACAAGTGTAAGTGCCGGAATCTTCGGGATTGACATATTTCATGTTCAAGGCGACATAACCGAAGTCGTGCATTGTCGTCAAACGGTTTGAAGCTTCCAATGGGACGCCATTGCGCAACCAAGTAACCTTTAATGAAAGGAAATTTTTTTAAAAGGTTATAAAAGTAAAAGTTTGTTAAAAGTAAAATTTTTTCAGTACTAATAATTATCAAAATTTTCAATTTTGGCAAGATTTCAAAAAGTTAGAAAAGTAAAAATTTTTTTTAAAGCTTTAAAAAAATAAAATTAAAAAAGTTGATCTTAAGATAAATGTTCAACTTTTTAAAAGAATTTTGTTACAAAAAATTACTTTTTCAGCTTTTGAAATTCAACCTTTTAGCTCTTGTGTCAATTTTTTTAGCAAAACCAAAAAATGGTTTGCCTTTTTTAGCTTTTGAAATTGCGGTTTTTCCGCAACAAAAACATTCTTCGTTTAGCTCTTGATAAAAATACTTCTTATGTGAATTTAGTACTAAAAATTCGTTTTTTCAGCTTTTGACCGTCAATTGATCGAGGATCTTAGCTTGTTTTATTTGTTTGGTACTAAAATTAACTTTTTCAATTTAGAAATTAATAACCTCAGCTTTCGAACGGAAACTTTTGCCCTGTCTTAAAAGTATTGGTTGACCTTTTGGAATGCGTTTGAAAAATGTGTTGAAATGGAAAGCTTTTTGGAAATTATACTTCTTATGCTCGACATTTAATTTTTAGTACTAAAAATTCTTTTGAAATGAGGAGCTTGCTTTTAAATTTCTTCCTTTCGCGAAATTAACTTCTTGACGCAACTTTTTAGCTCTTGATTTTTTTTTGATTAACTTCTTACTAATTTGAAAGTATTTTGGGCAAAAAAACAGCTTTTTTTAGCTTTTGAAATTAAGTCTTCTTAGCTTTTGAATATACTTTGTTCAAAAAAGCTTTTGAAGGCGACATGAAAAGAAAACTTTACATTCTTTTTCAGCTGGGAGCCTTGCGCAATTGGAAAATGTTTTTTAGAAAGAAAAATTCTTTTTGAGCTTTTAAAATTCACTTTTTAGCTCTTGATATGAAATTTTTAGTACTAAAAATTCTTTTTCAGCTTTTGAAATTAACTTCTTAGCTCTTGATATTAACTTTTTAGTACTAAAAATTCTTTTTCAGCTTTTGAAATTAACTTCTTAGCTCTTTTTATGGAATTTTTAGTACTAAAAATTCTTTTTCAGCTTTTGAAATTTACTTCTTAGCTCTTTTTATGAAATTTTTAGTACTAAAAATTCTTTTTTAGCTTTTGAAATTCACTTCTTAGCTCTTGATATGAACTTTTTAGTACTAAAAATTCTTTTTTAGCTTTTAAAATTCACTTTTTAGCTCTTGATAAAAAATTTTAGTACTAAAAATTCTTTTTTAGCTTTTGAAATTCACTTTTTAGCTCTTGATATGAACTTTTTAGTACTAATTTTTTTTTCAGCTTTTGAAATTTACTTCTTAGCTTTTGATATAAACTTTTTAGTACTAAAATTTCTTTTTCAGCTTTTGAAATTCACTTCTTAACTCTTGATAAAAAAAATTTTAGTACTAAAAATTCATTTTTCAGTTTTTAAAAAGGAAATTTTTAAATTTTTTGAAAAACTCACCTTCAATTTAGGATCTCCGACAGGAATCAAGCGTGCCTCAAAGTGAACGGGTTGATTTTCGTGCACTTTGATATCCTTCACAGGCAACGTAAACATGGGAGCTTGACGGATTTCCTGCTCTTCAACCATGCTATGACGCTGATAACGTGAAGAATCCTCCAAATGACGAATACTTTGCAAAGCTCCTTCATGTTGCGCTTCCAAATACAACGACTTACGACTATGCACAACTGCTGTTGCCGAAGTAACTGCTTCTCCGAGCAAATTAACGGCACGACAAGTATAAACGCCGGAATCTTCTTCCAAGCATCCCATGATATCGAGAGCTACAAAACCGAAATTATTGGTTTCCGTGAAACGAGATCCCGATTTGACGGGTTTGTTGTTATGGAACCACTCGACACGGAGATTTGGATCGGAGACGGGGATCAAACGACACTCGAAATGAGCACGTTGTCCTTCCTTAATCTCGATGTTCTTCAAGGAAGTCGTGAAAATCGGGACTTGTTTGGATGTTTCGTCGACATCTTCGCGTCGCGTGTACCGCGAACGATCTTCCAAGTATTGAATTTGCTCCAAACCTTGTTCGTTTTGGGTTGTCGAGACAATTTGTTGGGTGCTGCGACACATCAAAGTGCATTGAACCTCATCGAAACCGACTAAATTGACGGCGCGACAAGTGTAGGTGCCGCTATCTTCGGCAATCAAGTCAATAATGTCCAAGGCGACGTAACCAAAGTCGTGAATGGGACGGAAACGATGCCCAATAGTGATGGGGCGACCATCTTTGTACCATTCAACCTTCAAATTGGGGTCGGTAACAGGCTCTAATTTGCATTCATAGTGAGCATGTTGTCCTTCGCGACTCTTTTCGATGTTTTTGGGCTTCGTCAAGAACCGCGGGCGAATATTAACGTTCTCCTCGACATCTTCGGTGCGTTGGTAACGTGATGCATCCTCCAAATATTGGATTTTTTCCAAACCAGCGGGATATTGGGAGTCCATGATGAGGTCTTTCTTCGCGATAATGCGAACAGCGCAGCTTGTAACAGCTTCTCCGAGCTGATTGCGTGCTTGGCAAGTGTAAACGCCGCTATCGGTCGAATAAACGCCCAACAAATCGAGTGCTACGTAATCAAATTCGTACGCAGGACGGAAACGATGTCCCGTTTTGACGGGGAAACCATTCACGAACCACTCGACAGTCATTGTGGGGTCTCCAACGGGCTGCAAACGACATTCCAAGTGCACGTTGGTGCCTTCAATCGTCTCAATGTTGTGCAAAGGTCTCGTAAATTGCGGCGGTTGCAACACTTGAACATCATCCAATGCCAAACTGCGACGATTTCCAACCTCCAAGGCGTTAATTTGCTCCATATCGACTTGAGAATCGGTAACGATGTCAGAAGCACCAATTACGCGAACGCAAGCCGAGGTATGAGCAGTTCCCAGTTGATTTGTAGCACGAACAGTATATTCTCCCGAATCCGTGGATTGCGAATGGATAATATCCAAAGCGACATAACCGAAATCGTGATATGTGCGGAAACGAGAACCAACAGTGATGGCACGACCATTTTGGAACCACTCAACACGCATCGTTGGGTCTCCGACGGGCTCCAAACGACATTCCAAGTGGATATTTCGTCCTTCGCCGACAGGTTGGGGATCCGAAAGAGGCACTGTGAAGATTGGCTTCGATTTGCAAAGTTCCTCGATGTCGTATTGAGGCTCAATGTGCGTCTTGTCTTCCAAATGACGCGTTTTTTCGAAAGTGCCTTTGTGCATGCTGCGTGTATCGATGCTTGAGCGGGTCTCGACAACCATTTCTGTGGTGAGTTGAGCTTCGCCAGCGGCATTGCGAGCGACAACAGTGTAATTTCCGGTATCTTCGCCACGAACTCCGATGATATCCAAGGCAACGTAACCGAAATCGTAGTAAGTTTGAACACGTGTGGCAGGTTGAATGGGTTTGCCGTTGCAATACCTGTTGGAAAATAACGAAAAATTTGTTAGAAAGTTCAAAAAATATTCATTTCGAAAAAGATATTTACATAATTTTGTATGAAAAAGATGTCAAAGAACTTAAAATTTAAATATTTGTAATTCGCTTCACACAAAAAGGAATTTTAAATTATAAAAAATTCAAATTTTTGCTTAAGTTTAGGCTTAAGTCACATTAAGTCAAACTTAAGAAATATTTGACTTTCAAATTTTAAGAAAAATTTCAATAAAAAAAATTAAGTTAATATTTGACTTTAGCTTAAGTTATCGAAAAATTTTATAAGTTTTGACTTAAGGACCAACTTTTGAGAAAAAATTTTTAAGTTGAATATTTTCGAAAACTTAAGCTTTTAGAATCGACTCAATTTCTATAAATTTGTTTAATATTAAAACTTATTAAAACATTAAGTCACATTAAGTCGAAGTAAAAAATTTAAAAATTAATATTTTCAAAAATTCAATTAAAAAATATTGACTTTAGCTTAACATTAAGTCAAATACAAAAACTTAATTAGAAAATTTAAAAAAAAAAATAATTTTTTTTCCAAAATTAGTTGAAAAGTCAAAACTTAGTTGTTTAAGTTAACTTAAGTTTAAGTCAAATTTTTTTTTGACATTTTACAAAATCTTAGTTTAAATTTAATAATTTTTTGAAATTCAATCCTTACGTAAACTTCCTCGATAATAAATTTTTACTTTTGTTTTGAAGACAAAATTTAACATTTTTTTTTGAATAATTCTTAAGCAAAAGCAATAAATTATGATATTTTTTCCAAAATTTGATCAAAAAGCCAAAAACTATTTGAAGTTTGACTTTAAGTCGACTAAATCTTTAAACTTAAGTTTAAGTCGAGTAATTCCTATAACTTAACCTTAAGTTAACTTATGTTTAAATTTAAGCTTAAGTCGATTTAATCTTTAAACTAAAGCTTAAGACAACTTATTCTTAAATTTAATCTTAAGTCAATTTTATTTTTAAATTTAAACTTAAGTTGACTTATTATTTAAATCTCAAGCTTATGTTATTTTATTGTTCAACTTAAGCTTAAGTTATCTGATTTTCAATCGTAAGTTTCAGATTAAGTCGTTTTCTTTTGACATTTGACTTAATATGAAACTTTAAATCTAAAATCAGTTAACTTAAGCTTAAGTTAAATATTAAGTCAACGTAAGGTTAAGTTTAGAAACTAAGTCGTTTAAGTTAAAAAAACGTAAAGACTTAAGAATTTTCAAAACTTACCATTCAATTTCCATCGTCAAGTCAGATTGTGGCTCAACGCGTGCTTCAAAGTGAGCACGTTGCCCTTCAATAATCTTCGTAGTTGCCTTCAAGGGTCCCAAGAAGCGTGGTTTCTCCGTTACCACAGTTTCCTCTTCTTGTTTCCGTTGATAACGTGACGAATCTTCCAAATGTTGAATTTGTTCCAATCCTTGAGGGTTCGACGAGTCATAACTGACATCTTGTCTCGTCATCACTGTCATATTAGCATTCGTATGAGCTTCGCCGCATGCATTAAACGCTCGGCAAGTGTAAACGCCGGCATCCAAGACAGTAACTTGCTTGATCGTAAGCGCAACGTAACCGAAATTGAAGAAACTCGTGATACGTGACGACGCTTCGACTGGGATTCCGTCGCGTAACCACTCAACGCGGAGTGTGGCATCGCCAACAGGCTCCAAACGAGCTTCAAAATGAGCAAAACCGCCTTCACGGATGTTAAGTTGATCCTTGATGGGACTCTTGAACACCGGCGGCATGATGCATTCGGGTTGCTCATCAACGAATTTCTGCGATTGGTATTTTTGGTAAGCCTCCAATTGTTGCGTTTGCTCGATGTAGCGTTGTTGCTCGGGGATTCCTAAGTCTTGCGTCACGGTGCTGCGTGAAATGACCTTCATCGTTGCTGTGCACATGGCTTCGCCGATGCGATTTACAGCACGTACGGTATACGTTCCCGTATCTTCAGCACGCAAATGCATGATGTTCAACGAGACATAACCAAAATTGAAGATCGCCGTGATGCGAGAACTTGCGGTAATGGCACGACCATCTTTGTACCATTCAACGCGCATCGTGGGATCACTCACGGGCGTCAATTGAGCCTCGAAATGAGCATTACGACCTTCCTCGAGTTCCCCGAGATTTTGAAGGGGGCGAATGAAGATCGGTTTTTGGTTAATTTGCTCCTCGATGCTTTCGCTACGTTGATATTTCGAGTAATCTTCGAGTTGTTGGATGTATTCCAAGCTGGTTGGATGTTGACTTTGGGATTCGATCGCAGCGCGTTGTTGTACGCGAAGAACGCCACGTGATTCAGCGACGCCAGTGGCAGATGAAACGTGACAAACGTATTCGCCGCCATCTTGAGCAATGATGCTGATCAAATCCAAGGCGATGAAACCGAAGCGGAAGGTGCTTGTGGCACGAGAACCTAAAAAAAGTAATTTTTTTTATGAATTTCTTTGAAAAAATTAAATTTAAATGTAAAAACTCACTAGCTTCAACAAGACGCCCGTTCAAATACCAATCAACATGCATCGTTGGATCGCCAACAGGTTCAATTCGAGCTTCGAAATGAACTTTTCCTCCTTCGACTTGAGTAATGTCACGCAAGGGGACAATAAATTGTGGAGGAGGATAGACGCGATCGCCTTCAGCGGGAGCCTTGTGTGGCTTGGCGCGTTCTACGTGACGCAAATAGATGATTTCTGGTTCAGGTTCGGGTCTGAAAGAAAGATTTAGATAAAATTTTCGTTTTAAAGAGGTTATGAGGTTGATACAATTCAGAAAAATGTTTCACGTTTCATTAATATTTTTTGTTTGAATTAGCAAAAGAGCGATTTTCAAATTTTACGATAGATTTTAGAATTAGATCTCATAATTTTCATTTTTCTTTCAAATTTTAATGAATTTCTGTTTGAATCCTATTAAAAATGTTTTCGATTTCCTCCTACCTGAATTTTAAGAAGATTTTCATGAAGAATATCTTCAAATATCAAAACGTAAGAAAATTTTCTTTAAATTTTTGAGAAATTTTATTTTTTGAAAAATATAAAATTCTTCGTCATTTAAAAAATAAATTATTTCGAAATTTATTTTGTATCAAATGAAATATTAAATGAAGAAAATGAACAAAAATAGACAAAATATTCAATTTCATAAAATTTCATAGAAACTTTTCTTTTACAATAAAAAGATATCAAAATTGCTTTAAATGCTTTGAATTCTCAAATTTAATGTTAAAATTTTTATATTTCTGCAAATACTTTTTTATAAATGCTCACTAAATATTTTTTTAAAGGTTTTCTATTAATGCTTTTCAATTTTAATTTTAAACAAATTTTGTGTACCTAAATTTTTTCAAATTTTTTGTTCTGAAAATTTCCTCCAATTTTCAAATTTTAAGATAAGTTTATGAAAATTCACATTAAATTTTTATTTTTATATTTCTGCATTTTTCAATAAATTTTTCTATTTATTTTTTATTTAAAAAATTTATGACTTTTCTTTACGAATCATTTTCAATATTTTTTCGAAAAAAATGAAATTGAATTTTGAATAGTTAATTTCGAGAATTTTTTCAAAACTAAATAATTTTAAAAAATATTTTTTCGAATTAGACAAAAGCGATTTTCAAATTTTTGAATTTAAATAAATTCAAGAATAACAAGTTAGAAAATTATTAATGCAATTTTGAAATTTTTGACACTTTTGATAAGAAATTTGAAATTTCTCGATGCTTTTCAGAAAATTTTTAGAAATAATTTTGAAATTTGAATGAAATGTGAAACATTTTTCAAAATTGTATCTGCCTAAAAATTAACTCAGTGAAAGAAATTAAAGAAAAACTCACTCTGGTTCGATAACTTTGCTGGGTTTCGGGAAATTCAAGCGTTTCTGCTCATAATGTTGCGTCTTTGGTTGTTCGACGAACAATCGAGCGCGAGTTGCTGTCGATCCGGCGACATTTTGTGCAGTACATTGATACCAAGCAGCATCAGAGACACCTGCACGCGAAATATCCAACGTTGTCGCTCCCTGATCGACAATCACGCGAACATTGTCACTCGGCTGAATGTTGACGCCATCTTTTTGCCACGTGATACGCGGAATTGGGGTTCCAACGGCACGCGCATGCAAAGTAACAGGCTCTCCCTCCTTGACATTAACAGTGGTGAACCGTTCGACAAATTTGGGGGCAACTACCTGTTCCTTCTCGAGCACATTCAATTTGGCTTGACAATTAATTTCGCCAGCTTTGTTCGTCGCGACGCAAGTAACGATGCCCGAATCGAAGGGACCAACATTGGTAATCATCAGTGAATGAGATCCGGATTCGTTGACGAGAATTTTGTGAGTGATGTCGTCACGCACGGGATTTCCGTTGATGTACCAATGCACTTCGGGATATGGGCGTCCCGTGACACGACAATCGAAACGCGTCATTTTTCCCTCGGTAACGTCGCGATCTTGGAAAACGCGAACGAATTGCGGAGCCAGAGCTTTTGTGGCATCGTCGGGGCTGTAAACCTCTTCGGGACGTTGAACAACGGGCGTTTCTTGAGCTGGCTCGATGGCGAGAACAGCTGTCGAAACTTGACATCCTTGAGGATTTTCCGCCAAAAGTGTGTAATAGCCGGAATCCTTTTGCTCGGCACGCTTGATCTTGAGCGAGGCTTGGTTGTTCGTGTACGTCGTCTCGTATTTGTCGGTTTGCGCGATGATGCGTTGCCCATTTTTGAACCACGTGAGACGCGGTTTGGGATTTGACGAGACTTTTGTCGTGAAAACGGCGTCAGATCCCTCGATGAGCTTCGAATTGCGCGGCTTTTGACTAATTTGGGGCGGACAAGCTGGTCCGAGATTACGTTCGACTACCGTCGAGATTTGGGCATCAGCTTCGCCGCTGTAACGACGCGTGATCGATTCGCGGAACGAGACTTCGCGCAACAAGCGATACTCGAACGTGTCAACTTTGAAGTCTTCTTCGTAAACGACGCTGTGACCGTTTTGGTACGAGCCGTTTTGCTGCTGTTGCTGAACGACTTGACGTTGTTGTTGCTGAACGGGCGGCAACAAACCCTCCGGTTGAATGAAAACGGAGCAAATGGCTTCGCCAACACGATTTACGGCCTTGCACGTGTATTCGCCCTCATCCCCTGGGCCAATTTTACGTATGAGCAAGGAAACGTCGCCCGTGCCCGGATTGTACGTCATCTGGTATTTCTGTGAGGCGAGAAGGGGTGCACCTTTTCGCATCCAAGAAACCTCAGGTCGTGGCGTACCTTTGAGCCGACCCTCGAACAAGGCGTCGCCGCCTTGCGCGAAACGAGCATTCTTGAAAATTTGTTCGAAAATGGGCGGCGTCATTGTTTGACCGGCTGGCGCAGCGGGCTGTTGAATTTGTTGGCGATATTGCTGAGTTTGCTGCTGACTTTGCTGAATTTGGCGTTGATACCCTTGCGATACGGGCGCAGGAACGATCGTTGTTTCCTGAATCACGCCGCCAGATTCAACTAAAAATGAAGAAAAAATAGAAAATTTATTTTAACAAACCAAAAAATTAATTTAAAATTTTTAAAAGTTAAATTAAAGAATAAATTTTACCTTAAAATCAATTTAATAAAATAATAATTAATTAAATAAATAAATCAAAATTTCTATATTAATAAAACGATAATTTTAAAAAACTTATTGTTTGAAAAATTATTTAATTCATCATAAAAATATTTTTTAAAAATTTAATTTAATTTTTTTTTTTATTTAAAAAAAATTAATAAAAAATCAATCAAATAAAATATTTAAAAATTTAATTTAATAATTTATTTACAAAAAAATAATTTTATTTAAAATTTAATTGTTTAAAAATATTAAGGTAATTAAATTAAAATGATTTTAATAAAAAAAAATTAAATTTTCAAAATTTTTTATTTTGAATTTTAAACATTTAAATTTAATTTATTTATTTGGTAAATTATTTATTTATTTTAAAAAATGTAAACTAAAAAATTTCATTTAGAAAAATATTTTTTTTTTTAAAAATTGATTTTTTTTTTATATTTTTTTAAAAATAATTTAATAAAAAATTATAAAAATTTCATTGTCAAAAAATAATTAATTTAAATTAAAATTAATTTAGAATAAAATAAATAAAATTAATTAAAAAATTCAAATAATTTAATTTTAATTAATTTTTAATTAAAAAATATAATATTTATTTATTTAAATTTATTTTGATTTATTTATTTAATTAATTATTTTTTTAAATTTAAATAAAAAAGTAAATAAAAAAAAAATAAATTCATTCATCCATCAAACCCATTCAAATATTTCATGACCTAGAAATTGAAAAAAAAAAATCTAAATTTATGTCTGTTTATTTTATTTTCTTTCATTTTTTGGCAAATCACCAAGGAATGTCTATAACGCATACCGGATGAGAAATTCATTTCTTTTTGCATCAAGGTTCGAGACAATTTTTTTTATTTCTTGTGTACGAAGTAATTAACGTTTGCCGGTAAATTTAACAAAACCCCGATCGGAAAATGAGTGACTTTCGTTTAAATTCGGATTTTACTGAGAGAGGGTCATTTTCCGGAAAACTCTTCGTATGATCAGATGATCGTCGTACAAAAGATCAAAAGCTTTCTTGTCGCTACGATCACAGATCTGTAGAAGGAACGGCGGAAAAATGTAAACAAAGAGAGATTTTGAGTCTTTGCTCTCACGAATTTTCGGAGGTAACTCAGGAAAATGACACAAACTGTGTAAAATTTGTCAAAGTGTTGGTGAATTTCGGTTTGGGAGAGAGCTTTTTGAGCTTTCGTTTTCGTGAGAGTTCGGGAGAGATCGGGAAAAGTCGTGGAAATGAGACTAAAAATAGATCATTCAATGTGTGGCGGTCGAGATAAGAACATCTAACGGATTTTGATACGGTTTTTTGCATTTTAAAAGTCTTTGCAACGAGACAGATTTACAAAATGCATTTATGAACAAAATGAATTTTTCAATAAAAAAAACGTTTCAAAGCAAATTTTTAAGGGAAAATCTAATTTTAAAAAGTAAAAAATTTTGCCAAAAAAATCATTTTAATTTCACAAAAAAACACAAAATTTTAGTCTCTTTAAAATATAAAATAATAATTTTCTTAAAAAGTTCTTATGAAAAACTGACAAGGTGTAAAATTTTTAGTTGAATAAAATAAAATTAATAAAATAAAATCTATTTAAAGAAAATTATTAAATTTACAAAAAATGGTCGAAATTAAATTAAAAAATATTCATCAAAAAAATTTTTTTTTAATTTTTAAAATATTTAAAATTTATTAAAAAAATAAAAAAAAATCTGATTTTTAAAATTATTTTAGCCTATTTGAGACTTTCATTAAATGTTTTAACATTAAAATAAACATTTTTCATTAAAAAATGCATTAAAAATTAATCTTGGTCAAAAATCAATTAAAGAGTGATTTGCCATTAAATTCTCAATAAGAATCAAGAAATAACTTTAAAATTTTGTTTATATTAAAATTAATTATAAAATTTGTTTGAGAGTACCCTTTCCCCACTTTTTGTTTATTTATTCACATATTTCAATTTATTTTATTGATTTCTTGAGTGTTTCACATATTTTTTTAATTGCAATATTTCTAAGAATAATTCTTTGACGATTCTGAATAAATAAACGAATAAAAATTACAAAAATTATGGCAGATATTTTCTCAGGCGTTTAAAATAATTGAATGCGTGGAAAAAATAAAATTTCTCAAAAATGATCATATTTCAGTTAAGTATTAACGGGCAAATTCATAAAATAATTTTAATAATTAATTCTCGATTAATCTGCTTTGGATAAAAATTTCATTTTTAGTCGAACGAAAATTGTCAAAAAAAAAAGAAATCACAATAAAAATCAATTTTCATTCGTGGAAAAATTATAAAATTGAAAATTTTTTCTTGTCAAAATATTATTTTTACGAATAAAACCAGTTGTTCAAAAAATAACATATCCGCCATAAAATTTAATCTTCTAATAAATCTGAGACAAAAACAAAAAAAAAACTTGGACAAAAATCAAATTATGCATTTAAAAACTTTTTTTGTCGTCAATAAAATCGTCATTTAGAATTATTTTAAGAAATATGCGTTCACTTGTTTCACATCCATCAGCCATTAAATGACTTTTATGATTTTTTGTTTAATTTAATTTTTTTTGTGTATCATAATTTTTATTTTTGGTGCTGTGACTCGACTCAAGTAATTAATATTTTATTTATTTATTTTTTTTTTGTATTTTTCATATTTCACTAATTTTTTGAAATTTTAATTTTTCTTTAATTATTTCATTAATTCTTCAACATTCAAAGAATTTATTTATTTTTTTTTAATTTCTTCATTTAATTTTTTTTTATTTTCTGCATAAAATCACGTAATAATTTCTCGTCTACTTTTTTAATGATTTTTTTTATTTTCATTAAAAAATTCACTTTTTTTTTGTTGAAATATTTTTTTATTAATTTAATGATGCTTTTCATTAACATAAAACTGCATCTTTTCTCACTTTTAATATTTTTATTAATTTTTTTTGTTTATTTTTTTTTTTTTGCATAAATTATTATTTTTTGCACTTGATGAATTTCGATGCGATGAAAAATTCCATTAATATGTTGCTTGAGTGAGTTGGTGAGATCATTCGCGTATCCAAGAGATCTCGTTGTGTACTTTTGTTCACTTTCGTAATTTAATTAATTTGATTTAATTTAATTTTTATTCTTTGTTTATTTGATTTAAATCAATTTTATTTAATTGATTATTTCTTATTTTTATTAGACTAATTCATCAATTTATTAAATAAATTTTCTGATCAATTATTTTCAGATATTTTAATTTTTTTTATTTATAAAATTAATTTTAAAAATTCATTAATAATTAATTAATTATTAATTTATTTTTTTTATTATTTTATTTTGTTAAATTATATAAAATAAAATAATAAAAAAATAAATTTAATAAATAATTAATTATTTATGATTTTTTTTATTATATATTTATTTTATTTTATATAACTTTTATTTTTATTTTTTTATTAATTTTATTTTTCTTTTAATTTTTTATTTTTTATTTAAAAATAATAAAAAAATTATTAATAATTTTATAATTTAATAATAATTTATTATTTTTTAATTTTATATTAATTCACTTTTATTTATTTTTTTTTTTCAAATTTATTTTCAATTTTATTCGTCATAAATTTTTATTCATTTATTTTTTTTTAGAAATGACGAATTAATTTATTTTTGAATCATAATTAAATTTTGTCACTGTAACATTTTAATAATATTTATTTTTAATTTTCATGACATCCATGTGTGTGTGGGACGTTAATTCACTTTTCTTCTCCAATTTTCAACTTTTTTTTCCACACACTTGTCATTTCAATATTTTTACAGGCCATTCTATAATTATTTTATTTTCGTTTTAATTTTATTTATTTTACATTTTTATTGCATTTTTTCACTTTTCCCGTGTGTAGAATTTCTATCGACACACACGCGGCGCTGTACGTTGAATTAATCCACATATTTTGATGCGTTGCCAAATAAAAATAGATCCGTGAGTCGGTGTGCGGCTGATGATGATGACTTTTTGTCGAGTCGTGTAGTGATGAATCGAGGCAGTATCGAGTTACACAGGAAAAATTTTCTTTTTTTTTCGCTTCATTCACACCCTTAATTTTTTTTTTTGCTTTTTTTTAGGTACTAACCTCTTTGTTCTGTAACATGACGACTGATCACTTGTTGCTCGCGTCGTATGCTTTGATGACTAGTTGAGCTAAATTGTTGCTGCTGCTGCTGTTGTTGCTGCTGCTGCGATGTCTCGTGCTGGATAAATTGCTGCGACGACGACTGCTGCTGATAGTTGTTCGAATTTTGACGCTGCATTTTTAATCCTTAATGCGGGTCGTTGTTTAAAAAAATAAATTTTGCTTGCTTTAAATATTTTTTTTTTCAAAGAGTAGCAAGCACACACACGCGGATTATTATGGGATAAATATAGAATTTTTTTCTGCTATAAATATTTTTTTGTATGTACAAGTTGTGAGCTGTTGTGTGTTAGTGCGGGCACAAAATTAACTTTTTTTCTTCCTTCTTTACTTTTTTCCTTCAAATTTTTTTTTCTTCTTCACACTTATATAATTTTTTCGAATAATTTTTTTTTTCGTTAAATTTTTTCTTCGCTTTTTATGCCTCTTCCACGCAAGCCTTCTTCTATGATATTCTATACGCAAAAAAAAAATTTTTTTTTCAACAAAAAAATCTTTTTTTTCCAAATTTTTCTTTAATCTCTTGGAACGCGACGAAAGATCAAGGAAAAATTTGGACAATTTCACTGCAAAATCTCGAGTTTTGGAGTTTTTACTCCGATTTTTCCGAATTTCTTCTATTTTTGGTAGCAATTTGGGAGAAAAAATTTCGATCTTACAGTCTTTTCTTAGGCTGTTGCTTCTGAATCGGACGAAGAGTGGCACTAAACTGAGCGTTATGTGGGTTCGTGTGTGAAAATTTTTGTGACAAAAATAGATCCGTGTGTATGCCGGACACAGAAATTTCGCCAAGAAATGCATGTGTGTGTGTGGGAGGGGTGCCCAGTTAGAAAAAAAATTGAATTTTTTTTTCCTAAAAATTTTATTTTCTTAATATTTTTTGAAAATAAATTTAAAATTAAAAAAAAATATTTTTTTTAAATGAAATTTTTTCACAAAATTTTCTAACTGGGTGAGACGATCGTCGTACAAGAAATATTTTTCTCGATCGCTCTTTGCATTTGAACATGATACATGTACAGAACGACCATAGCGCAATGCCAAAAATACTTTTTTTTCGTTACTTTGTGTCGATAGCTGGTCGTTGAAGAGGAAAATGTAAAAGTTTATTTTTAGAAAAAACACACACCGTCGAGTGAGATCACCACTTTTTACAACAACAACAATGAGTTTTTCACTCTGAGAGACTTTTCTTGACTCATGATATTTTTTTTTCTTCAAAATTAGGATGAACCAAAAATTAAAAAAAAATTTAAATTTAATTTTTTTTTAAATTTTAAAAATAATTTTTAGAAAAAAAATTTTGAAAAAAAAAAAAAAATAATTAAAATAAAATTTAATAAAAAAAACTTTTAATATAAAAAAAAAATTTTTAAAATATAAACATTAATTTTTAAAATAAAAATTAAAAATAAATTAATAATAATTTTTTTTTAAAAATAATTTTTAAAAAAAATTTAAAAAAAAAAATTTTTCAAAAATTTTTTAATTTTTTTTTAATTATTAAAAATAATAATTTTTTTTAATAAAAATAATTTAAAATTTAATAATACTTTTTTTGTAAAATTTAAAAAATTAAATATTTTTTTAGAAAAATTTAAAAAAATATTTTTTTTAGAAAAAATTTAAAAAAAAATCTTTTGAGAAAAATTTAAAAAAAAAATAAATATTTTTTTTGATAAAAATTTAATTAATTAAAAATATTTTTTGAGTCACCCTAAAAATTTTCATCTCAATTTGTCGAGATCTTCGTTTTCCGAGTCTCACGAAGAAAGTATTTTGTTAATTTGTCGTTGACAGATTTGTTCAACTTTTTGTACTTTTTTTCACGAATTTTCATGAAAAACATGAGTTTGAAGCGCACTGTGGGCCACGTTATCGAAACTCAGGCAAAATTTCATTCGGTATTGTTTTCATTCGAATTTTGATGAATTTCGATCATTTTCTTTCGTTTTTCGTGAATCAGAGCTTCCTTTAGTAATTTTCATCTCATTTCTTGATCCACACATCAACAAGACGCCTTCTCAATGTTTTTTCGTACAAATTTTCCGTAACTTTCGTCGAAAATAATAATTTTTCGTGTGTATTGGTGTCTTGAATATTTTTAATGAAAATTCACTGAACGCACGTTCTTCGACGATTTTTTATTTGTCGGTAGCAAAATTGAACCATGGGGAACTTTTTTATTGATTGGATTTAAAAACCTTCGTGAAACGAAGAAATTTCTCATTCAATCCTGAAGTTTCTTTTGTTCAAAAAATTTTCACAAGGAAATTTAGTAAAAACTAATCCGACAAATTTAATAATAAAAAATCGTAGTTTTTCTTCAAAAAAATTATTATTGAGAAAACGCGGAAAACGTGCCTGCTGTGAAATTAGTTAACTCAAAGGGCAAAAAAAAAAATTTTTTTTTCAAATCGGTTGGAAATGAATCATTTATCAAGGAATTTGTAGACGATGAGTAATTTTTTAATTTCCACTTAAACTTTCCCGATTTTCATTTAAAAACGCATATTTTATGTGTCATTTCACACATTTACTGTCATGTTTTTTTGAATTTTTAATTTTTTTTTTGCACACGAATGAGGTCATTTTTTGCCAATTTTTTGCAATTTTGACTTTTTTCTTGTTTGATAATTTTTCAAGGAATTAATTGGTTTTAACAAGGTTTATTTCTTAAGAAATTGTTTGTTTCAATGTCTTTTTAATCAATCACTTGTCTCGAAAAATTAATTGTTTAATCGTCTAAAGACAAATAATAAATTGTTCGAGATCAATAAAAATGTCAAATTGATGAATTGTGTGAGGCGTTTTTACAAGATTTTAATCGATTTTGTCTATATAGGAATTAGCAAATTGTTTTTAGAGTGACCCTCAAAATGGATTCGGGAAAATTTTTTGGTGAGTATTAATTAATTTTAATAATTTTTAAAAATTATTTTTATTTTTTTTTTTAATTTTTATTTTTTTAAAATTATTTTTTTTTATTTTTTTTAAATTTATTTTTTAATATTTTTAAAATTATTTTTAAATTTTTTTAAAATTATTTTTTATTTTTTTAAATTTAAATTATTTTTTTTAAATTATTTTAAAATTTTTATTTTTAAATTATATTTTTTATTTTAAATTAATTTTTTAATTATTTTTATTTTTTTTAAATTTAAAAATTTTTTTTTTAATTATTTTAAAATTATTTTTTTATATTTAAAAAAAAATTTAAAATAAAATTAATTTTTTTAATTAATTTTAATTAATTATTAAATTTTGATTTTTCATGACTTTGACATAAGAAAAAAAATCTTCGATTTTTTAATTCTTCAGAAAATCTTAAGTCTCAAAAATTAAATATTTTTTCGTAAAAATAACATTTCCTGTTGAACAAAGAGCTCTTATAGCAAAAGTTGATCGTCCTCTTTACAAAATTTGTCGTCACTTGTTTATTAAATAATTGCGTCTTACATGAAGAGACAAGAAGTTGGCAAAAAGTTTGTCAAACAAAATTTAAATTACACAAAAATTAAATTAAAAAATTATTTATTCACTTGTTGTTGTACTATTTTTCTTCTTTTTTTATTTTTGTTTTTTTTTCAACAAAAAAAAAATGAAAAATGTCGGAAAATATATTTTTTAATTGCCCCGTTTTATTGCATCAGCCACGCTGCGTAAAAATTTTTCATCGAAAACGTGTGAAAATTAATTTTTACGATTTTTGGATCGATGTCGCGTCGAGATCATCGACCAATATAGCACTCAGTTTAGATTTGAACCTTTTTTTTAATGTCTTAATTACGTTTCTATTTAGCTGCGAGGCAGGAGAAATAAATAAACAACACAACAGCTGAGGCACCGATTAAGAACTGAACGCAACATGTGCAAGTGCATGGAGGAATAGCGGTATGCGCGCCGGAGAAGTAAGTAGTAAATGCATTCGCATCGAATCGCATCGCAGATTATTCATTTGTACAGTAACAACTTTACTTTTTTCTGTTTTTTTTTTCGTTATCTGCGTTTTTTTTTTAAATACCTTTCGTATGTCGGATCGTCGAATCGAATGGGCAAACACACTCACTCTTCTTTAAGTACCTTTCATTAACACAATTTCTTTATTATAATGTTTATATGCGATAAATCATTGTTGTTGTTTTTGTTGATGATGATGATGATGATGGTTCAACACACAGCCGGCAGCAGCGTAGAGAAGAAGATGCAAAAAGCGAGCAAAAAAATGTACAGTAAGATAAATTTTCTTTTTTTTCCAATGAACGATTGAATGGCGATCATTGTTATTATTATCTTTCTATCTGTGCGAACGATTATCGTATACAGGTCTGCGTGCGCTTCATGTGTGATCGGATTCGCGTAGACAAGAGGCAGTGGTTAGGTATTTCAAAAACAAGTGCATGGTAAAGTGAATGAAGAAGCAGAGTGAATGGACATGGAAAACGATAAAATTTTTGAGGTAAGTTTTTGACTTTAATTTTTTTAAGAAAGTAAATTTTGTTTTTTTTTTAGATTTTTAGGTTAGGGTTGAGGATGCATCACCGCGGTCCGAAGACCTACTGTGATTAGGTTTTTTTTTAATCCAACTATATCTAATAAAATTCATAGGAAATGAATCTTTTCTAAATATGGCGTAATTTAGCAGAATAACTAATGAACAAGTTGAGTACAAAGCGCTGCCTTGAAAAGCCACAAAAGAAACTTTGAACTACCTACTGAAAAAATTGATCTTACTCCTTTGGAATACAAGCAAAGTTAGTCGTATTCAATTACTCAGAAGAAGAAGAAGACGATATATGAACATTAACACAACCGATGGAAACGAAAATAACATTGACAGCTCCATCTCAAACAACTCCGTCTCCAACTCCATAAAATACTCAATCTTCAAAATTTAACATATGACAGCAAATTTTTTGTTAAGCTCTTGACAATCTGAATAACTTAGAGGAAAAGAAGCTAAAAAATATTTGATATAACAAAATTATCATTGCTATACGAAAGAAGTTTAAGCTTCAATTAATGGAAAAGGAAGAAAAAAAGTCAAGTCAATATATAGCGCAAGATATTTTTTCTATTTTAGCAAATCTCTTCATCAGCGAGTAGTTAGCCAAATGAGTTAAAAAAAATCAAAAATTAAAAAATTCTCAAAATAGATGAAAAAGTATCAAAATATTAACAAATACTTTAGTTTAACAATTAATTAGCTTAAACAACCTCATATTGGAAAAAAATACGAAAACCTAAAAAAAAAACAAAAGTTATCATTTTTCATGTCCATCCAACTCTCATCACGGCATTTATTTTCTATTCAACGATATCGAGTAACATAATAATAAAAATAAAAACAGAAACATTTTACGATTCAATAGTTCCAAATATGCAATTTATTTATACATGCCATACACCTGACGTACAAGCGATCCGTCAGAGAGGGCAATTACTTCATTTTTTCATGTGTGGTGAAAAAAAAACGGTGAAAAATAACAGCCTGCCACACTTAACACAACTCATATAGCTAATTTTTTTCGGATAATAATTCGAATTCTCAACAAGTTTGAACAAATTCATGGTTTACTGACCATAAATGACACTTTGTTGTCACAAAATTGTTGTTCAATTGTCACAATTTTTGTATGTTTTTATCAATTTATGAAATATTGACATGGATTTGGGTTGAAAATTGATACTTTATATGGGAATTAATATTATTCAAATTTATTCATTCATTCAACAAGCACACTTATTATTATGTACTTACCTTAGTTTTAATAAAAATCTACTTTTATGATTAAAATCAAAAGTTAACGAGGTAAAACTACATCTTTATTAGGTTCTAAGGTGCATTTATTTTTTTTTTCTAAAATTTTAATTAGATGTCTACATTGGATTTCTTTTAGATTAAAGGGGTTTTCTACAGATATTAAATTGTTAGTTACTAATTTTTATACAAATTTTATCATTTAACGAAGAAATTTTCAAAGAACAGAAGAGAAACAAATCCGCTAGATACAATTCTGCTCACTTATTATTAAAACATAAAATGTTTACAACCACTAAAAGTTTAAAACTGTAACTAACTACTCCATAAAAAATAATTACACGGTGCATGTGCACGACTTGCAATGAAAATCTGCAATAAATATAAACAATTTCTTACAAATATCCAATAAAAATGATCAAAAAAGTGCGAAATGAAAGGAAAAACATTGAAAAATATCAGAATGACGTCATGAATGGTGATGTGAGACATGCGAGAAAAAGAAAGACTCATTCAACCAAATCGGAATTTCAGAGAAAATTGAGTCACTTTCATTTTTTTTTCTTGAATTAATCGAATACATTGATCTCCAAATGCATCTCGAGATAAAGAAGAAGAGCAATTAGCAAAAAAAAAAAATGCGTTTGAATTGATTTCAAGGTGTGCGTGATAAGAAGAAAAGAAAGTAACGATAGACATGACAGTTGATTGATACATGACACACAAAATTAGAAAGATTATTGAGTGATTAGACATGCGATTAATTGTTTTAGTGGTCAATGCCAAAAACCCATGTTAATCATGAAAATTTTTGATGAAAAATCGTTTGACTCACCTCCATTGTTTTCTGAGATGAATAAATCGTTTTTATGATGTTCGATTTGATGATTTGTGTCGATGATTGGCGATGAAAAGTTTTTGTAGAACTCAGTTCGGAAGGTTTTGTTGATGTCGTTTTCGATTTCGTTCAGGAGATCGGCAAAGGATGCTGAAAAGACAAATAAGAAAATTTGGGTTAGGATTTCAAGAAGATTTTGTGAGTTTAAAATAAGGTTGAAATTGTTCATCAGAGAAGCTTGAAGCTTTTCAAAGAGACTTAGTATTCGTCAGAGAAGCTCAAGACCTTTCAGAGAGGCTTAAAATTCTTCAGAGAGGTTCAAAATTCTTCAGAGAGGTTCAAAATTCTTCAGAGAGGTTCAAGACCCTTCAGAGAGGTTCAAAATTCTTCAGAGAGGCTCAAGACCCTTCAGAGAGGCTCAAAATTCTTCAGAGAGGCTCAAAATTCTTCAGAGAGGCTCAAAATTCTTCAGAGAGGCTCAAAATTCTTCAGAGAGGCTCAAAATTCTTCAGAGAGGTTCAAATTTCTTCAAGAGAGGTTCTCCAGCTCAAATTGAAGGTTTTCATTAGAAACAACTTTTGTTTTGGACTTTTTCTAAAATTCTTCATGTACAGGCTCAAAATTCTTCAGAGAGGCTCAAATTTCTTCAGAGAGGCTCACAAATTTTTCTTCAGAGAGGTTCTCCAGCTTCAAATTGAAGGTTTTCAAAACAACTTTTTCTAAATTTTGCGTTTCCGATGTACAGGAGACATTTAAAGATGTTAGCAAAAAAAATTGATGAAAAAAAAATCCTCTTATTATGAGGGCTCACATACCGATTTTTCAAAATTTTTTCAACTTTTGTAGATCACGGTTCTCCAGCTCAAATTCTTGGCATTAGAAACAACTTTTGTTTTGGACTTTTTCAAAATTTTGCTTCAGAGGAGCCATTTAAAGATGTTAGCGAAAAAAATTGATGAAAAAAAATTTAAGTCAAAATCCTCAAAAAAAAAATTCTTCAGAGAGGCTCAAAATTCTTCAGAGAGGCTTAAAATTCTTCAGAGAGGCTCAAAACCTTCAAGAGAAGCTCAAAATTTTTCAAAGAGGCCCAAAACTCTTCAACTCTTCGAAAAAATAAAACAAAAACTCTCACAAAAAAACTTTA
This sequence comes from Culicoides brevitarsis, assembly GCF_036172545.1. Lineage (NCBI taxonomy): Eukaryota > Metazoa > Arthropoda > Insecta > Diptera > Ceratopogonidae > Culicoides > Culicoides brevitarsis. Next base: position 33,478,196 of record NC_087086.1, on the reverse strand, counting down.
TTTTCCCCGAAATTCCCATTTTTTTTAAGTTTTCACAACAATAACCTCATCATCATCATCCAAATCGACGCCTGCTTCAGTAAACAAGCAATCAACTTGAATATATGCCGTTTCACAATCCGTTGATCCGCTCATCGCACTACATTTCTTCAACGCTTCCGGAACCTTTTCCTTCTTCAAATAAATCGGCGGATCAGCTAAAAATGTCGCATTCAACTTCTTGTCTGTCGTACTGATCAAATGCAAGCTTTGTCCAACGCACATTCCGAAGCACTTTTCATTCTCATTCTTGGCTTCACGATCCGAATCCATCAAATCCCACGCCGTATCGGCATCCAAATCGTGACTGATGGCGCAATCTTTAATCATTTTGTCAAAAACTGGATCATAATGAACTTCGTCGGACTTGTCAGCGAAAATTTCTGCCAAAGTGGCAATTGTGACAAAAGTAAAGAGCAAAAATTTCATGTTGAATTGTTTGTTTGGAGGTTTTGATAGAACTAAAAGTGAGTTTGACAACGTATCATCATTTTATCCACTAATGGAGCAGTTTTTTTGCTGAAAATTGTTCCAAACAATAGACATGCGACGAGTTTTTATCGCTTTCTGACTTGTTTTGATACAAATTTTGTGGGCATGAGCTCACTAAGTGATCGAAAGTGTTAAAAATAGGTGCGAATTAATTCAAAATTGTTGAAAAATCCAAATTTTTCTGCTTCAAAACAGAAGTTGAACGTCATTTAAGTGGCTAATTATAGTCTTTAGTGCAGTATTTCCCCGTTTTTGTGCTAAATTGGGCTTAATTTGATTATCTCTTCATCAGAAATCCATAAATGCTCAATAAATATGTCTCTTGTGAAGATTTATTTTCAGTTCTCTCCGACATTTAACTCGAAAATGTCGATAAAATCAATATTTTTCTCAATTTTATTGATTTTTTCTTCAAAAACGAACGCTCAGTCGCCATGTTTGTTTGAAGAAACTTCTATCGAGAACCAAATTTCATATTCCTTCACTTGTGATAAGCTTTCAATCGTCTTCAGCTTCACCCAAGGCACAGAAAATGCGGTTTTAAGTCTCACAGCATTAGATTCTGTTCTGATTTCAATGGAAAAATTGATGAAATTGGAAGAAAAGCCCGGATTTGATGCAGAAAATGTCGAATTAAGTCTCAACAACGTTGAATTAGAAGAAAATTCAAATTATGCTGAAGTTATTTCACGATTGGGATTCTCGCCGCATAAAATTAGGACGATCCAAGCTTACGGATGTCAAAATTTAAAGTTTTCACAGTTGAAAGGTTTGGAAGAAACATGGATTCTTGACGTTACATCATCTTTAACGAAGGATTCCTCATCAAATTTGGCGGAAATTTTTCCAAAATTACGAATTTTACGCCTGGAATCGAATCATCTACTGGAAAAAGCTCCAAATCTGGCTGGTTTGAGGTTTTTAGAAGAAATCATCTTCGATTTTAACAGTTTTGATACCTTAGAAGACAATTATTTCGCTGAAAATCCACTTTTGAGCCTTATTGAAGTCTCAGATTTAGACATAAAAAAATTTCCGTCGTTACAAGGCCTGGAAAATCTTGAAACCTTAAAATTGCACATCGGAAGTTCAGAATTTCCTGATTTTGGAAGTTTACCGGAGCTTCGAACCATTTCCTATCAACGTTCGATGAATGCCGAAAATGTCACAATTCCTTCCGGGAAGGAACTTTTTCCAGAAATGCCGAATTTAAGGACTGTTGAACTCATAAATGTCGGTTTGAAGGAAGTTACGAGCAAAACTTTTGCTAAAAATCCACTTTCGAGTCTCGTTTTGACTCAAAATGACATTGAAAGTATCTCGAATGATGCTTTTTCGCATCTAACGTCATTGAAGGAGCTTGAATTGACGTTTAATAAACTGACAAAATTCGAAGATGCAGGGTTGCCAACCAGCTTGGAGCGATTAACAGTGACTGGCAACCCGTTAAAAGAGGTTTTTCTGTCAAAATCTCTTCCAAAATTGGAGTTTTTGGATTTTTCGAATAATTTTCTCACGAATTTTTTTAATTTTCATAATTCAGCTTTAAATTTTCCGTCACTTCAAATCTTGAACTTGCGTGAAAATGCCTTAACTGGGTTCAATATCTCTGGAAATTTGGATTTTTTGCATCAAAATGACGTTGAAATCGATTTGAGCTTCAACCAAATAGCCACAGTTGTCGTTAATGACGTTCAAAAGTCCTCATCAAGGCTCAAAATTGACTTGACCAACAATAAACTGAAGTGCGATTGTGCCTTAAAACCTTTTATCGAAGTGCTGCGACAGAAAAACTCTCGAATTAAAGTCACAAATGACGAACGATGTGCCGATCCGAAGGAAGAAACTCTCAAAACGATCGATATTGGCAAGTTGGTGTGTTAAAGAGACGAAATATTTGAAAAATTCGAAAAAAATATGGGCGCCGCCTTTAATTAATGAAAAGATGAAAATTTTGTAACACTTTTTCTTTTGTTGTTATTGTTACAGCCAGCGATCGACTCACACACACGCAACGCACGCCATTAAAATTAGAATTAGTGAGCCAAAAACTTATAAATAAACTTTTTTTTAGATCAACGAGTCAACAACAATGTATTGAAGAAACATTTTTGATTTTTTTCTTTTGAAAAAAAGGCGTGAAGACGATTTAAAGACATAAAAAAATGCGATTTTGTGATGAAAAATGTTAATGGAGACTTTTGAGAAGAGTTTTAAATGTTTTCTCGTCTGTCATTTCTTGTTTTGAGAATAAATTGTCTCGATCAATTAATTTCGAACACATTGTCGAGAGTGCGGCAACGTTTTGTAACTAAAATTTTTAATGGAAAATCGGATATTGAACGATTTGAACATTTTGAATTAGCGAAAAGGCGATTTTCAAATTTTTAACGGTATTTTTTTGAATTGACATTTACGAATTTTTGAAAATTTTAGAATTTTTCTAAATTTTTTGGGTTTTTTTTACTAAAAGCTTTTATTATCACACTTTTATCTTAAAAACTTAAAAAAGTTCAAAATCTTCAAAAATTCTAAAAATGTCAATTCAAAAAATTACCGTTAAAAATTTGAAAATCGCATTTTCTCGCTAATTCAAGTTAAAAATATTCAATTAATAATAGTTTTTCCTCAAAAATTTTTAAATAAAAAATTATCATTTTTAAACAAAATTTTGATTCTTCAGACGTTTTTGGTTCATTTTTGATAAAATTTTAAATTGATTTTTTTTAAATAGACCTGAAAATGGTTCAAAACTCATCACTCTGCACACTAATTCTCGTAATGCCGAAAAAACACGAACTTTGCTGATACGCCTTGTCACAAATGCTGGTCCCAACGATCCTCGAGCACTTTCTCATCGCAGCTCCAACCTTATTTTCATGCAAAAACGGCGGAATTGGATCAAATGCAGTCTCATTCAACTTTCCATCGGCTGTTATGACTCCCATTTGTTGTCCCATGCACATCACGAAGCACTTTTCGCTCTCCAGATCCAACGAAATTTCATTTTCCTCTTCAATAATGTCAAATCCGCGATCAAAATCGATGTTATTCGCATCCGAACAGTTTTGAATCTGGTCATTCCATTCGTCGTTTGCGGTGTTGTCATACAAATCGATCACGACTTGCGAAAAAACTCCATTCACGAGAGCGGCGATGATGAAAAATGACTTTATCATGACGGCGATTCAAACGGAAATGAGATTTGAGATGAAATTATGACTTTTTTTCATTGGAAATCTATAAAAAAGTTAAATTATGTTTGTTTTTATCAACTGGAGCATCAACTCAGGCATGACAAAGCTTTGAAATAACCTTCCCGCCCTTGATTTACGACACTCGACATTGAACTCAACACGATACTGCACTAAAAATTGCTAAATTTGGTCATTTAGTGCACGATGTTGATCTGGAAAGTCGTCTTTTTAGCAATTCTTGCTGTCGTTAACGCTTCTCCGGCACAAATTTCTTCCAAAAGTGAAGAAAAATGCACTTTCGAAGAATTCAACGATGAAAAAACGATCATCAAACACGTTTATTCGTGTAGCCAAGTCAAAATTACGCTCGAGGGACACCCAAGGAAGACACATGGCACCATAACTATTGAGCCTCATGACACTGAAAGTGATGAAAATCCCGTTTTGCGACTCTCGGAACTCCCAAAAGGCATTAAAAACTTGGAAAAAGTTGATTCTTATTCAGTTTTTGTGAGTAATCTTGAGTTCGAAAGTGAAAAAGAAACGATTTCGAACATTTTTGAGCAACTTGGGATCGATTCACGTCAAATTAGCGCCTTGGAAGTTGCTGCTTGTACAGGATTCGGTCTCATTCATCTCACAAACCTCGAGGAATTGTGGTCGTTAACGGTTTATGACACATTTGAAGGACTTGAAAACGAACTTGGAAGCGTTTTGCCGCAATTACGAGTAACTTTACAAGGCGAAGTTGGACGTTGAATCGTTGCCATTGCTGAAAAAAATTTTTGGAAATCGATTTTTCACTTTCGAACATTTGTCGTGAAATTCCACAAAAATACTTTGAATCCAACGCATTTTTGAGCAAATTATGGATTACGGCACCGGAAATGACCGAATTTCATGGATTTTTCATCACTTTCAAATTTGGCTCAATGGATTTATGGTGGCATGTGTCTTCCCTGTGTTGACCAAATGTGATGCTTTGAGCTCTTTACAAATCTGGAATGAAGAAAAAGGTGAAAATGTGCCAAAAATTAGTGGATTAAGCAATTTACGAGAGTTGTGGTTGACAAATTCGGCTATGAAAACGCTTCCTGATGAAATTTTCACCAAAAATTCGCATCTAAAAGCCGTAGCTCTCTACGATAATGACATCCAAGACGTTCCAGTTGACATTTTTTCTCATTTATGGGACTTGCAATATCTCGATCTCAGTGGCAAATCAAGGGCGGGAAAATTTTTCTTTGTCATGCCTCAATTTTGTCAGTTGAAAAACAAACATAATCTTAACGGAATTTTTTACAAATTTTGTTGAAAAAAAGGAATAATTTCATCTTCTCACATCTCATTTCCGTTTGAAAATCAACTTCAAGGAAAATTAAGTCTCAAAAGTTTCATTGAACATTATCCCCAATTGAGTTATTTGAGCTTAGATGACAATTTATACACGGAACTCGAGCTAGAAGGACCATTTTATGGCAAAGAAGACATAATTCAAGTTGATCTCGGATTTGAAAAATGAAGAGGAAAAACAATTTCGTTGGAACTGGAGAGCGAAAAGACTTTTGATGTGAAACATGGGTGTCAAATGGGACTTAACAGCCGAATCCATTGAAGTGTGATTGTCGCCTTCGACCATTTGTGGAAGCTTTGAGGCAAAAAGACAGCAATATTTATTTGGTTAGCGACGTAAAATGCGCCGATAAACGAGGAAAATCATTGAAAACGATCAATTTGGAGGAAATGGCATATCAGCAAAGTTCGTGTTTTTTCGGCATAACGAGAATTAGTTTGCAGAGTGATGAGTTTTGAAAATTTTAAAATATTCAAAAATTGATGAAAAATCCATTAAAAAATTTTACTTGAATTAGCAAAAATGCGATTTTCAAATTTTATTTTTTGAATTAAATTTACAACCTTTAAAAAGTCTTTTTTTTTGAGGAAAATGAACTTTTAAAATTGAATATTTTTAATTTGAATTAGCGAGAAAAAGATTTCCAAATTTTTAACGGTCAATTTTGAATTGACAATTATGAATTTTTTGGAAAAAATTTGAAAAATTTTAAAGAAATCTTGAGCTTAATTCGCTTATATTCGAAAAATTTAATTAAAAAGTCTTCAAAATTTATAAAAAAAAATAAAAATTTTCCAAAAGATTCGTAAATGTCATTTCAAAAAATTACCGTTAAAAATTTGAAAATCGCTTTCTTGCTAATTCTATTAAAGAAATCCAATTAAAAAAATAAAAAAAAAAAAATTATAAAATTATTCAAAAAATATTAGACCCTTGATAAAAGCTTAAATTTTATCAAAAAAAAAAAAAATAAATAAATAATAAAAAAATAAAAATAAAAAATAAAAATAAAAAAAAAATATTTTCTTAAAATCCTTGAAAAAAAAAAAAATAAAATTTTCATTAAAAAATCGTTTCTAACGTCAATTTATCATCGCCTTTTAAACAAAAACCACTAATTTCTGACTCATTGTTGTTGTTATTCAGATCTAGAACTTTTTTTTTCATCACCCCATAAATAAATAACAATGTCTCGAAAGTTAAATTTAGACATCGACTCATCTCACCTGCCCATGCCTCCTGCGTTATTTCTCGCTTAATTTTTTTTTCTTGTGTGTCGTAAGTTATTTCTGTCACCCAATTTTTTTCCATTTTTTTTTTTTTTTTTAAATTAATGAATAAAAATGCAAAAATTTGACGGATTTGTGCCAAAGTTGATTAATGAGAAATCGAAATTCGTCAAATTCGTCATGAAAATGAGCAATTAGACAAAAAAAGATGCCACGTTTGTTGATTTGAGCAACTTTTGTGATGTAAAAGGCACTGATGCATGTCGCAAAAATATTTTCTGTTTGGGATGAAAATAAATTTTACACTCATTAAACTAATCGCGATGCCATCGAATCATGTAACGTGTGTCAGCGTCGTGTTTTTCTTGCTTTTTACGCTGTACGTCATCGTGGTGAGTCAAAAATTCTTTTCTCATGATTAAAATTTTAATTTTTTTCCAATTTTTTTCAGTTCCTGATCGTTCCGTACTACAAATATGACTTTGCAGCTGAAAAATTTTTGTTCGGAGATGCCGATTATGATCCGTCGTTCGTGACTTTGGACCCTCCCGTACCTGTGCAGTGGGAAAATTACGATCACCTCATGGATATTTGCTCCGAGGACAATAATATCACGTTAATTAGGGCTTTTCAGCTGATCGGAACGCATCCCCCGACGGAATTAACCCAAAACGAGAAGTGTTTCTTCAAGTGTTTGGGCGCAGGACTCGAATTTATCAATCCCGACGATGGAAGTTTGAACAAAACTGCCGTTGAAACGCCTCATTCATACCTGAAATACGAAAAAGCCCAAGATGCGTACCTCGAATGTTCAAAAATCGTCGGGAAAAACAGTTGCGACAAGGCTTTTCGACAAAGTCGGTGTTTTTTTGCTCGTGCAACGTAGTAATTTTCGAATAAATTACCTGTTTTAAGCATGAATTTGGGTTAGTTCTTACGTAACAATGCGACGAAACGTTCAATTTTTGATATTTTTCGCAATTTTAAGTCGGATTCGGGCAGAAAAGTGCTCGAATTTAACGAAAAATAACTTTTATGGACCACAAATCACTTTTAATTGTCAAGATCAGGTCATCGTGAACGTGGTAAAAGCTTCGAATGATCATGCCACAGTCGAATTATGGCCTTTGAGTGATGATGAGACCCGATTTTCGCTGGAATCGCTTCCAATATTGACTGAAATCCCTGAATTTCATGAGATTTTGAGTTTTACGGTGTCTTTTTACAGCATTTCCCTTCCAACGAACGTGACTTTTGCTGATTTCATCCAAAAAATGCAGATACCAGAGTCGGAAGTCGTTGAAATTTTCATCCAAAACTCAAAAAATTTCGAATTTTCTCAGATTGGAAGCCTTTCGAGTGTTTGGCGGTTGTATATTTCCGAGACAGAGTTCAAAAATGACACGAAATCCGACTTAGAAGCCTTTTCTGAGCTCAGATTGATCAGTTTTAAGTTGAACTCTGGACTGAAATTACCAAAAATTAGTTCCATGGAGTTCTTGGAGGAGATAATTTTGGATATGAATGACTTAGAGGAGATCCCAGATGGGTTTTTTGATGAAAATCGACATTTAAACACGATTTATATCAATGAAGTTCGGCTAAAATCAGCTCCAAATGACTTATTTAAAGGCTTGGACAACTTAGAATCGCTAATTTATCGCACAAATTTGACGGATTTCCCAAATTTGCAAGGATGTGATGAACTACGGACCGTAGAATTGCGAGTTTTGGATGCGAAAAATTTATTTTCAGATTTTTTCAAGGGATTGAAGAACGTAAAAAGTCTAAAATTACGAGGAAATGTTGAAAAAATCGAAAAAAACATCTTTCAAGACTTGAAGGAACTTGAATTTTTCGATTTTTCTCATAATCAACTCTTGGAATTGCCATCAACGGTCTTTCAAAGTAACTTAAAACTCTCTGCAATTGACTTAAGTTACAATAATTTAACGAATTTCATCGATTCGTGTCTTCCGAACAACACAAAAACGCTAAATTTGAGTCACACGAAGGTCAAATCCTTCAAAATTACCAAAAAATTATCGATTTTAGAAGAAATTAACATTTCCCATTCAAACTTTTCGGGAAATTTGAATCTCACGGATTTTTTCAAGTTCTATCCGAGCCTTGAAAATCTCAATTTGAGCGAAAATCAATTAACAAACGTGACTTTTCCCACAAATTTTCGCACGAGACGTGATTCCGTGACTGTCGATCTCAGAAATAATCGAATCACGACCCTCGCAGTGCATGAAATCGTTGGAAATTTAAAAAGTATCACGTCGATAAGGATTGACTTGAGTGGAAATCGGCTTCGATGTGATTGTCATCTCACGAATTTCTTGCAAACGTTGATGAAAAAGGGGGATTTTAGGCAATTTCAAGTGAAGCGAGATGTGAAATGTGTCGTGCCGAGAAATAAAACGCTTTTTACGGTGCAACTTGGGGAAGCGATTTGTTGAAATAAAAATTTTAAGTTCAAGGTCAATTGATTTGAACGTGAATTTGTGAATTTTGCAACGTTATCAATAGAAATAATTGAAAAAAAATTGAATAAAAAGTTGAATTTGATAAGAAAATGTCAAGAGGCCCATTAACTCAGTTGGTTAGAGTGTCGTGCTAATAACGCGAAAGTCGCAGGTTCGACCCCTGCATGGGCCAGAAATTTTTTTGATATAATTTTTTAAAAATATTTTGAGAAAAAATTTTCTAAAAAAATTTTGAAAAAAAATTTTCTTTTAAAATATTAAAATTAAAAAAAAAATAAAAATAAAAATAAATAAATTCGAAATAAATAAAATAAAATAAAAAAATAAAAATAAAATAAAAATAAATAATTTTTTTTAATTAAGGATTAATTTTTAAAAATTTCACTAAAATAAAAAAAAAAATAAAAATAAAAAAAAATAAAAAAAAAATAAAAAATAATAAATAAATAAAATAAAAAAAATAAAAAAAAATAAAAATAAAAATAAAAATAAAAAAAATAAAAATAAAAATAAAAATAAAAATAAAAATAAAAATAAAAATAAAAATAAAAATAAAACTAAAATTAAAAATAAAAATAAAAATAAAAATAAAAATAAAAATAAAAATAAAAATAAAAATAAAAATAAAAATAAAAATAAAAATAAAAATAAAAATAAAAAAAAATAAAATAAAATAAATAAAAAAATAAATATAATTTTTATATTTTTGAAAAAAAATTATTTGAATTTTAAAACTACTGAAACTAAAAAAAAATAAAATATTGCGAAAAAAAAATTAAAAAATGCAAAATATTTAATTTCTAATTAATTTAATAAGGCCGTTCCAAATTTTTTCCGATGTTTTTGTCCCAAAACATTTTTTTCAAAAAAAACTGTTTATTGAAAATTTTTAAAGCTGCTAAAAATTTTAAATAAATTTGAAATATTTAAAAATTGAGAAAAAAATCTTAAAAATTTGCGAAATATTTTTTTTTAATTTTGAAAAGAGATACAAAAAAATTAAATTAAATAATTTATTGGATTTTCGGCTTTTTGGGGCAGGGGACAAAAATAAAATTGAAAAATTAATTATTTAAATTTAATTTAATTTAATTAACTTTATACTAAAATTAATTATATTGTCGGAAATTAATTAATTAATAATTTAATTTAATTAATTAACTTTAAATAAATTGTCGGAAAGTAATCGAAAAAAGAAAATAAAATAATTTTATGCGACGAAAAAATTAAATTTTCCTGTAAATATTTTTTTATGGACGGCTATAAATGCTTTAAAATAATAAATTCAATAATTCAGATCCTCTTGATCTTCAAAATTAATCAATATTTTTCAGAGCTTCAAAGTCCTTGATCGAATTTGCATCATTTTCCTCTTTTTCCTTTACTTTCAGACTTTCCTCTGTTTTACTTTGGCTTGAAATTTCTTCAATTTTTTCATTATTTTCCTCTTTTTTTCCTTTTGAATTATTTTCTCTTGACTCATTTTCATCTTTTTTAGCATCTTTTCCCTCAGAAACATCATTTTCCTCAAAATTTGGCGGCGTTTCTTCATATTTCGGAGGAGGCGTCTCGTTATTCATTGATGATTCATTCACATTTTTGCTCACAGGAGTGACATTATAAACATTTGGTTTGCCTTCTTCTTCTTCTGGGTTTTCTGTTTCTTCATTTTTCGTCTCCAAAATTGTGTTTCTTGATAAAATTCGAATAATTCTACAAAAAATTAATTTTTTCACAAAAATTTTTTGTAAAAAATCAAATTTCTTACATAAAAAGTACTAAACCAGCGACTAACCAAACTTCACTGAACAAAAAAATCGCTCCCGGCAACGTTTCAATCGTCTGATAGTAGATCAAGCTATAAATTGGCGCCACAACTAAGAGATCCAAGTTATCTGAAACACCCAAAATCGAATAAACTCTCCCTAATTCCTCACTTTGGACAATTTTCGAAATCATGCTTTTGATGGCGATGTACCGAGCGTGCCCAAACATGTCACAAAAAATCGCGTAGTACATTTGCTCTTCCGTTTTACTGAAAGCCTTTCACAAAATCTCCTAAATTAACAATTTTCTTCATTTTTTTTTCAGGAAAAAAAACTTACAATAATCGGTTTGGCAACCACAGTCCCAATGATGGAAATTATCCCGAGCGTCGCGTCATGCAAATGCAACCAATTCACAAAAACCACAGTAACGATCAACGTTCCCAGCAATCCGACTGTCGTAACGAGCATCACAAACATCCCAAATTCCGTCGTCCAATTCAACGCCGTTCGCGCGAAAAGTAAGATCAGTCCTTGTTCGCCGTGCGTCGCAAAAAATAACGTTTGACACAAAATGCAGCAAAGCAGAATTGTTTTTGTATTTCCGGGACGGGATTTTTTTATCACTTCAACTGAACTTTTGATGAGCGTTGGATCAAAAAAGTCCAAAATCATCTTTTTTATGGATTTGGAATCACTTGGCGAAGAACTTTCTTTACAAGAAGCGATCACAAAGTCCTCGGATTTGCGTGAACGATCGACTATGACGCCACTTTTTGTGATGACAACGTCAGAAGTCTCTTTGGAATTGCCCTCGGCAGTGACTTCGTGAATGAAAATGTAGACGAAAAGGGCTCCGATGCAGAAAAGGGCGATTGTGAAGGAGAAAAATTCTGAAATTAATGAAATTTTAACAGAAAAATTTCATTTTTTATCATTTTGGAGGGAGAAAAATTCACTTTTCACGATATTTTCTTCAAGCGAGACGTGAAAAATTTAATTTTTAATTTTTTTGATGGAAATAATGATGTAAAAAAATATTTTTGAGATGAAAAATAATTTTAATTAAAACAAAATTTCGAAAAATTTAAAAAAAAATTAAATTTTGTTTTAATTAAAATTATTTTTCATCTCAAAATTTCAAAAAAATTCCATCAAAAAAGCTAAAAATAAAATTTTTCACGTCTCAAAACCCGCGAAACGTGAATTTTTTCAAAATTTTAAAAGAAACTCACGAACAAAAGTCAATGCTTTGAACAAAGGACCACTAAGCGGAGATCCAATAATGCCTAAAATCGTGATGAACATACTGAAACAACCAAATCTAAAAGTACGTTGATCCTCTTTTGTTGTCACTGTCATGTAACTTGAAGCTCCGATCATGAAAAGTGTTGGTCCGCCCGTCAACGCTGGAATGATATGAGCTCCAAGAACGCAATAATCTGCTGGAATTTGCTCCATGTACAAAGCGGAGACGAGAAAAACTAAAAAAAAATTTTTTTGACGATTTTTTTCGACAAAATGGATTTTAGGCCGATACAAATATCAAAAATGTTTCCGCTTTCTTCAAATTTTTTAAAATAATTTTGACTAAAAATTTAAAAATAATCGAAAATTTTAAAAATAATCGACTTTTTTTATTTTTAAGGGAAATTTTGAAATTTCATCAAAAAATAATTTAAAAATTTAAATTTTTTTTGTAAATTTTTAACATGAAATTTGAGTCAAAATAAATAAATAAATAAAAGTAAAAAAAAATTAACAATTTTAATGAAAAATATTCAAATTTGTGTAAAATTAATTAATTAAATCTTTTAAATTTTAATTAAAAAATTGAATTTTTGGGTATTTAAAAGATTTAATATCTAAAAAGTTCAATTTTCTATAAAAAATTTTAAGATTTAGAAAATATTTTTTCAATGAAGAGAAATTCTTAACAAAATTGAATATTTTTCACTAAAATTTTGATAAATTTCAACTTTTTAACTAATTTCAACGGAAATTTTGAAATTCCATAAAAAAAATTACAACTCTGAAATCGAAAACATTTTTGATAATTGTATCGGCCTAAAACTCAAAAACTCACTTCCAATCGTGACAACTTCCCCCAAAAACGGTACCAGCATAAAAGGCTTCCGTATCTGATATTTATCGCTCCATGCGCCCGCAAACATGACAATTATCAAGGTAAAGGTCGTCGCGATAGGCGCTCGATACGCATACAGCTTCGACAGCAACTTTTGACTCTCTTTTTCCGCATGACAAACGCCTCTAATGAGCGCCAACTCATCGATGTCGATCGCTTCTGTCTCATTGAGCAGCAAAAAGTTGAAATAATCAACTTGGACTTCTTCTTCCGTTAAATTGTACTTGCTTTCTGTCATTTTTGACTTTTCCGACATGGTCTGACAAATTTCTTTGTACCTTGGATTATTCAAATTATCACAAATTTCCGTATCAAAATCCAAATTTACGCGACAGGCTTTCTCCAGTTCGAACACGGGAATGCAAATCATCATCAAAAATCCCGGGACCATCAAGAAAAATGTCGCTGCTTCGATCTTTAAATGACCACGCGCTTCCCATATTTTAGCAATGTTTATTTTTACCATTTTTTTAAGAAATTCCCATAATCCGAAATACGAACCGCTTTTTATGAATATTAATGATAAGACTGAATTCGCGAACCGATCCGAATATTTCTATTATTGTTATTTGAATATCCACTGAATCAGAGAATGAACAGTCAAGTTATTGTCATAGTTTTTTTTTCAAGGTCGCCATATAATTAGTACTACGATAATAATAATAATAACAATAATTTTACGTTAGATAGCAGCATTGTTGGCAAAATATTTGATTAGAAATTTCCGTGCTGCGTGTATGAACTTTGCTGCGACAAAAAAAAGTTTTATCTCGTGTCTGTCCCTTGCTACTAATGAGACTCGCGTTTATTTGCAGAAGAATTATCGTCGTGTACGGTTGATCTCAGCTACTGTAGAGATGTGGATGAACAAACAACGATCGTGACAATATTTGCCAAAATATGGAAAGTTTTCAATGATTTCTATCGAAAAATTCACTCTAACGGAATAACGATTGGCAATTTTACACTTGTGAAGGTGTTAATTTGAAATGTGACGATAGCACGCGATGACTAATGAAGTTTTAGATATGTTTAAAAAGTTCAAAAGAACCCGTGAAATCAGATTTTGTTGTTTGGAAGCATTTTAAAAAATCGATGAGAAATGTAGAATTAGTTCGTTCAGAAGCCGACAAATCATATCACTTGATTTCATCAAAAAAAAAGTATGGCATGATTAAAAAGTCAAATTAAGCCCTAAATTTTTTTTTGAGCTTTTGGTTTTGACACATTTTTTGGCTCTTGATTTCAAGTTTTCAAACCAAAAATGAAGGAAAAAATTTTTTTCAGTTTCAATTTTTTTGCAGTTTTGAGTTATAAAATGATTAAAAATGACAAATTAGAGCCCTTTGACAAATTTTTATCCATTTGGAGCAAGATTTGACAAAAATTGCTTTGACACAGTTTTTGACACAGTTTTTTTGCTCTTGATTTAGTTTTCAAATCAAAACTATGTCAAAGAAAAAATTTTTTTCAATTTCAATTTTTTGGCAGTTTTGAGTTATAAAATGATTAAAAATGATAAATTAGAGCCCTCTGGACAAAATCCATTTGGAGCAAGATTTGACAAAAAATGACACAGTTTTTTTGCTCTTGATTTAGTTTTCAAATCAAAACTATGTCAAAGAAAAAATTTTTTTCAGTTTCAATTTTTTGCAGTTTTGAGTTATAAAATGATTAAAAATGATAAATTAGAGCCCTTTGACAAATTTTTATCCATTTGGAGCAAGATTTGACAAAAATTGCTTTGACACAGTTTTTGACACAGTTTTTTTGCTCTTGATTTAGTTTTCAAATCAAAACTATGTCAAAGAAAATTTTTTTTTTCAGTTTCAATTTTTGGCAGTTTTGAGTTTTAAAATTTTAAAAATGATAAATTAGAGCCCTCTGACAAATTTTTATCCATTTGGAGCAATTAAAAATTTGACAAATATCCATTTGGAGCAAGATTTGACAAAAATTGCTTTGACACAGTTTTTTTGCTCTTGATTTAGTTTTCAAATCAAAACTATGTCAAAGGAAAATTTTTTTTTTCAGTTTCAATTTTTTTGCAGTTTTGAGTTATAAAATGATTAAAAATGATAAATTAGAGCCCTCTGACAAGTTTTTAACCATTTGGAGCAAGATTTGACAAAAATTGCTTTGACACAGTTTTTTTGCTCTTGATTTAGTTTTCAAAACAAAACTATGTCAAAGGAAAAAAATTTTTTCAGTTTCAATTTTTTTGCAGTTTTGAGTTATAAAATGATTAAAAATGATAAATTAGAGCCCTCTGACAAATTTTTATCCATTTGGAGCAAGATTTGACAAAAATTGCTTTGACACAGTTTTTGACACAGTTTTTTTGCTCTTGATTTAGTTTTCAAATCAAAACTATGTCAAAGGAAAATTTTTTTTTCAGTTTCAATTTTTTTGCAGTTTTGAGTTATAAAATGATTAAAAATGATAAATTAGAGCCCTCTGACAAATTTTTATCCATTTGGAGCAAGATTTGACAAAAATTGCTTTGACACAGTTTTTGACACAGTTTTTTCTCTTGATTTAGTTTTCAAAACAAAACTATGTCAAAGGGAAAAATATTTTTCAGTTTCAATTTTTTTGCAGTTTTGAGTTATAAAATGATTAAAAATGATAAATTAGAGCCCTCTGACAAATTTTTATCCATTTGGAGCAAGATTTGACAAAAATTGCTTTGACACAGTTTTTTTGCTCTTGATTTAGTTTTCAAATCAAAACTATGTCAAAGGAAAAAAATTTTTTCAGTTTCAATTCAGTTAAAAAATGATTAAAAATTATAAATTAGAGCCCTCTGACAAATTTTTATCAATTAGGAGCAAGATTTGACAAAAATTGCTTTGACACAGTTTTTTTGCTCTTGATTTAGTTTTCAAAACAAAACTATGTCAAAGGAAAAAAATTTTTTCAGTTTCAATTTTTTTGCAGTTTTGAGTTATAAAATGATTAAAAATGATAAATTAGAGCCCTCTGACAAATTTTTATCCATTTGGAGCAAGATTTGACAAAAATTGCAGTTTTTGACACAGTTTTTTTGCTCTTGATTTAGTTTTCAAATCAAAACTATGTCAAAGGAAAAAAATTTTTTCAGTTTCAATTTTTTTGCAGTTTTGAGTTAAAAAATGATTAAAAATGATAAATTAGAGCCCTCTGACAAATTTTTATCCATTTGGAGCAAGATTTGACAAAAATTGCTTTGACACAGTTTTTGACACAGTTTTTTTGCTCTTGATTTAGTTTTCAAATCAAAACTATGTCAAAGGAAAATTTTTTTTTCAGTTTCAATTTTTTTGCAGTTTTGAGTTATAAAATGATTAAAAATGATAAATTAGAGCCCTCTGACAAATTTTTATCCATTTGGAGCAAGATTTTTGACACAGTTTTTTTGCTCTTGATTTAGTTTTCAAATCAAAACTATGTCAAAAGGAAAAATTTTTTTCAGTTTCAATTTTTTTGCAGTTTTGAGTTATAAAATGATTAAAAATGATAAATTAGAGCCCTTTGACAAATTTTTATCCATTTGGAAGATTTTTATCAAAACAAAACTATGTCAAAGGAAAATTTTTTTTTTCAGTTTCAATTTTTTTGCAGTTTTGAGTTATAAAATGATTAAAAATGATAAATTAGAGCCCTCTGACAAATTTTTATCCATTTGGAGCAAGATTTGACAAAAATTGCTTTGACACAGTTTTTGACACAGTTTTTTTGCTCTTGATTTAGTTTTCAAATCAAAACTATGTCAAAGGAAAAAAATTTTTTCAGTTTCAATTTTTTTGCTAAATTAGAGCCCTCTGACAAATTTTTATCCATTTGGAGCAAGATTTGACAAAAATTGCTTTGACACAGTTTTTGACACAGTTTTTTTGCTCTTGATTTAGTTTTCAAATCAAAACTGTGTCAAAGAAAATTTTTTTTTTCAGTTTCAATTTTTTTGCAGTTTTGAGTTATAAAATGATTAAAAATGATAAATTAGAGCCCTCTGACAAATTTTTATCCATTTGGAGCAAGATTTGACAAAAATTGCTTTGACACAGTTTTTGACACAGTTTTTTTGCTCTTGATTTAGTTTTCAAATCAAAACTATGTCAAAGGAAAAAAATTTTTTCAGTTTCAATTTTTTTGCAGTTTTGAGTTATAAAATGATTAAAAATGATAAATTAGAGCCCTCTGACAAATTTTTATCCATTTGGAGCAAGATTTGACAAAAATTGCTTTTGACACAGTTTTTTTGCTCTTGATTTAGTTTTCAAATCAAAACTATGTCAAAGGAAAAAAATTTTTTCAGTTTCAATTTTTTTGCAGTTTTGAGTTATAAAATGATTAAAAATGATAAATTAGAGCCGTCTGACAAATTTTTATCCATTTGGAGCAAGATTTGACAAAAATTGCTTTGACACAGTTTTTTTGCTCTTGATTTAGTTTTCAAATCAAAACTATGTCAAAGGAAAAAAATTTTTTCAGTTTCAATTTTTTTGCAGTTTTGAGTTATAAAATGATTAAAAATGATAAATTAGAGCCCTCTGACAAATTTTTATCCATTTGGAGCAAGATTTGACAAAAATTGCTTTGACACAGTTTTTGACACAGTTTTTTTGCTCTTGATTTAGTTTTCAAATCAAAACTATGTCAAAGGAAAAAAATTTTTTCAGTTTCAATTTTTTTGCAGTTTTGAGTTATAAAATGATTAAAAATGATAAATTAGAGCCCTCTGACAAATTTTTATCCATTTGGAGCAAGATTTGACAAAAATTGCTTTGACACAGTTTTTGACACAGTTTTTTTGCTCTTGATTTAGTTTTCAAATCAAAACTATGTCAAAGAAAAAATTTTTTCAGTTTCAATTTTTTGGCAGTTTTGAGTTATAAAATGATTAAAAATGATAAATTAGAGCCCTCTGACAAATTTTTATCCATTTGGAGCAAGATTTGACAAAAATTAAGTTGCATGAATTTCCGTTTCTATCAACTTAACTATTCACAATTGACTCAGAGGAAGCTTACAAAGTTGATAAGTGATAAAAGTTGAAACATTTCCTTATTTGATTGCCCATAAAAAAGCAATGCACAGTAAAAAATCCTCTTTAGTTGAACAATTTCTTCCAACGAATCATCTTCTAACAGAAATGATCCTCGTGAAGCTCCTCGTTTTATTAATTTTTGTTTTTGTGACTCATGGAGTTGTGATACCAAGCGATTACTGCGAAACAATAGAAGCCACATTACATCGTGAAAACAACATTGCCTTAAAAAATGTCACTAAAATCGAAATTGGAGCATTTGACGCTTGTTCAAATGTCGATTCTATCTCCATCCAAGGATCCTTACCTGAAATCGATTTTCGAGTCTTTCGCAAAACCAAAGGACTTACAAATCTCGACCTCCAAGATGCCGGCATTCATCGAATTCGCATCGAACCATCTTTAGATCTTCCTAATTTGAGACATTTAATTCTCAGTGAAAACTCTCTTATCGACATTCCATTCAGTGACTTTCCAACGTTGCCAAATCTCAACAGAATCGATCTCGACCAGAATTTTCTCGTAGATTTAGATGTCGATCAAATGTCAAGCAAATTTCCGTTACTTGGAATTGTTTCGTTAAAAAACAACTCCTTCGAGTGCAATTCTTTAACAAAAATCACAGAATCATTGAAATCCAAAAATGTATTCGTTCATGGCACGGATTGCCTGTTAACCTCCGAGATCGATAAAATTTTCGAAGATGTCAATTTAAAGAAGATCCGAGGTCGATTAGATAACGAAGTCATACGTGGCGAAGTCAAACATCTGGAAAAATCCACAAAGGAAGTTCAGGAAAACGTCTCGAAAGTTGCTGAGGATGTTCAAGCTGTTTTAATGAATCTCACGGAAGTTGAAGTGAAATATTCGAATCTCATAATGAGTGTTCAGGATGTCGAAGAAAAAATATCAACGAAAGGAAATCAAAGTATAATTGTGTACTTTATAGCCGGATTCACTTTGGTACTTGCGATTGCCGTTGCATTGGTCATTAGGTGCTTTGTCAATATGCGACGCGATATCGGAAATTTACGAAGAGAAACCTCAAAGAAATCACAGAAAAATGGCACAAGTACCACAAATTCGTAAATTTCGCTCAAATTAACTAATTTTGTGCGAATATTAAGTTGTTAACTTTTTTGTGACCATCACAAAATTTACTCTCATCATCACGAATGTTTTTATTTTCTGCCAGATAATAAATTAAAAATAGTAATTTATTTTTTTTTCACAAAATATTTCACTGTTGAGGTAATTTTTTTAGCTCGTCTTTTTTAAAAAAAAATTAATTTTATAAAATTTAAAAATTTTTAAAAATTAAATTAAAAATAAAAAATTTTAAAAAATTAAATTTTTTAAAAATTTAAAAAAAAATTAAATTAAATTTTTTAAAAATTTAAAAAAAAAATTAAATTAAATTAAAAAAATTAAAAAAAAAAAATTAAAAATAAAAATAAAAAAAAAAAAATTAAAAAAAAAATAAAAAAAAAAAATTAAAAAATTTTCAAAAAATTAAAAAAAAAATTAAATTTTTAAATTTTTAAATGAAAAAAGACGATTTTCTTGAAATTTCATAAATTTTTCCGTGAACATCAATTATAAAGGTGAAAATTTTCAGTATTTTTTTTTATTTGACGAATCTCATACCTGTTAAAATTTGAAAATTCAACGTGGGCGTTCACAGAAAAAAATTATTTTTGGATCTCACTTTTCGCACACATAATTTTTTGAGTTACATAAAATTCCATGAGATTGCAACGACTTTGAACATGCACGAAGTCTGAGTCATTCGTTTGACGGTCAAGTTCTGCTTCAATTACTTCGGAGTTTTTGTGTGTTTTGAGTCATTTTTCAAATAAATATGAATTAAAATCTGGAATTTCACTCACAATCCATCATTTAAGAAGACATTAGGGGAAAAAATCGAGTTTTTATGAGGTTTTAAGCCATAATTTATCAATTACTGACTTTAAAGCACGTGCTTTAATTGTGACCGATAATTTATTTTGATATAAAATGTTGCTAATTTCGAGTAAATGACATTAGTTCACATTCAATTTTCTCTATTGAAACAACTTGTGAAACATTAAAAGTCATGAAATTCATCTTAGCAGCACTTTTTGTCGTCGCTTTTGCTGGCGTTCATTCGGTAAGATTAAAAAAAAATTTTTCTTAATTTTTTTTTAATTTTCTTTCTGAAAATTTTAGCAACCTCCAACTCCAAGCCCGCAAATCATCAAAATTGTCACGGATTGCATGGAAGCCAATTCCCTCACTTTGTCGCCCCATGAAATTCATGACATTTTGGACTTCCATTGTACCGAAGCCGAACTTACTGCACCCAAGAAATGTTTCGTCAAGTGTTTCGCTGAACGTACTTTCGTGTTGGATGCTGCGGGAAAACCTAACTCGACGACATTGAAGGGGGCCGATTTGCCTGAATGTTTTGACAAAGCAAAGATGACAGATGCCGTTATTGCTGAGTGTGGAGCTAAAACTGGAGCTACGCCATGCGATGTCGGATACGAAGCTGGAAAATGTTTGGTTGAGAAAGCAGGAGTTCCGCATGAAGAACACTAAAAAGTTGAATTGTTATCGCAAACATGAGAAAATTTGTTGAAGAAGAATAAAAGAATTACAAAAAAAATTATTCTTGGGATTCTTCTTAATGGAAGGTTTCGCAATGTTTTTGTTAAATTAGATTTTCCCGGCGAGATTTATGATCACGGAAAGAAAAAATTACTTGAAATAAGTTTTTTTTATCGCGTTTCGAAGAAAATAAGGTTAAAATTTTCAAAATGTACATTGGGGTAAAAATTTAAAATATGAAATGGGCAAAAATTTAAAATGTGCATTGGGACAAAAATTTTAAATATGAAATTGGGCAAAAATTTAAAATGTGCATTGGGACAAAAACTTAAAATATGAAATTGGGCAAAAATTTAAAATGTGCATTGGGACAAAAACTTAAAATATGAAATTGGACAAAAATTAAAATGTGCATTGGGACAAAAACTTAAAATATGATTTGGGAGAAAAATTTTAAATGTGCATTGGGACAAAAACTTAAAATGTGAAATTAGGGAAAAATTTAAAATGTGCATTGGGACAAAAATTTTAAATATGAAATTGGGCAAAAATTTAAAATGTGCATTGGGACAAAAACTTAAAATATGAAATTGGGGAAAAATTTAAAATGTGCATTGGGACAAAAACTTAAAATATGAAATTGGGCAAAAATTTAAAATGTGCATTGGGACAAAAACTTAAAATATGAAATTGGGAAAAAATTTAAAATGTACATTGGGACAAAAACTTAAAATATGATTTGGGAGAAAAATTTTAAATGTGCATTGGGACAAAAACTTAAAATGTGAAATTAGGGAAAAATTTAAAATGTGCATTGGGACAAAAAATCAGAATGTGAACTGGGATGTAAACTCAAATTATCTAAAAATCCACGTTATTGGCTCATATCTCCCAAAATTTGTGCTTCTTAAGATCAAAATAAATGTTTCAGTGTGACATGCTGACTTTCTATTGATTTTCCTTGTCAGTTTTTTTCCATTTAGCTCTTCTGTAGCTTTTTGTGTTCAATTTGTTTACCAACTAAAATCAAGTTCAAGCCTCTTTTAATTGTCTTATCATGTCAAAAATCATGTTTTAATCGAGTCATTAACTCCACAAAATCACTCAAAAGCTTGTAACTGAACGTAATTGATGATTTTTTAGTTGTATTCGACTTGTAACTTTACGAATTAACAACTTTTTTTAAAATAAAAATTTACGTTTATCAAACAGTTTTTGAGTTATTAAAGCGAATTAAAAGTGATTCAACAATAATTGAGTTATTGCTTTTGAACTTGAGAACTGTCTGAAAATTTTGTATATAAACGAAATCGTCCCTAAAACATTTTATCATTAGTTGAAGTGACTTCTTATCGATTAAATCTAAAATAAATCAAATTAAATTTTTAAAAATTTTGAAAAATGAAGTTCTTTTTGTTAATTGCAACAATAATTGTGGCTTATTTAGGAATTGTAAGTAAAAATTTTTATTTAAATTTTTTTTAATTGACAAAAATTTCCTTTTTTTCAGAGCAATTCCACGCCAACTCAAGACCAAATCGAAAGAGAATGTTTGGCAATTTCTGGTTACTCTGACAACCATGAGAAAATTCAAAAACTTTTGCATATGAAAATTCTTGCTTCAAAACAATCCGAGAAATGTTTCGTTAAATGTGTAGTGGAGAGAAATTTCATCATCGACTCGAGTGGAAAATTAAATGCAACAACGCTACAAAATCCCAAATATTCCGATTTTTATGAAAAATCAAAAATAACGGAAGCTGTTATCACTGAATGTTCTGCAAAAATCGGAACAAATCCGTGTGATCTTGGATATGAAGTCGCTAGATGTTTGATGACCAAGGCAGGGCATAAACATGCTCGTTATTGTTAAAAATTTTGTTTTTTTTTTTTGTAAAATTTCTTAATGGATTTTTTTTTCTTTTTTGAATAAAAAGCAAATCTTGGTCCAAGTAAAATTTGTTTTCGAAACGCATTGAAGACAAATACAGATGAAAAATTTTATTTTTAGAAAAGCGTGAAACAAAAAGTGGCACGGTGACACAATCATCGAGCAATATCTTAAAATAAACAACGTTTCATATGTTTCACGATTTCTTCTGATGTTCTGTAGAGAATTTTGTTTTTTTGATAGTTGCGGATTTTCACTGAAGATGTCGCGAGCTCGTGGAATGAATGTTTTGTTGCGATATTTTTGCACGTACGGATTTTTTTTTAATATTGTTGAGTGAAAGAATTTTTTGCAGTTTCAGTATTTTTGCACATGTTCAACATTCTTTTTCAGGTGAGTTTTTCGTCAATTATCACATCAAGGCATTTTGTTTTGTTAAATTTTTTAATATCACAGGGGTCAAAATTCAATTAATTGATTTCAATTCTTATTCATAATCTTTTTGTAAAAATTTTGCTTGCAAATTCAATTTCAGTTTACACATTTTCCGGTTTCAGCGTACTTTCTTTAAAATTTGAATGCTAAATTTTATTAAATTTTGGTTCAATTTTACTTATCAGTTCATTAAAGAAAAATTTTTTAAAAATCATTTAAAAATTTGAAATTCGCCCTTTCGCTGATTCAAATTAAAAAAAAAATAAAATTTTACAATTTTTAAGAATAAATTTTTTTCTTTTAAAATATTTTCAATTTAAGAGATTTTTTGAAATTTTTTGATTGATTTGTAAAATTTTTCAAGTTATCAACCCAGAATTCAAATTTTAGAGCCCTTAGCATTAAAATAAAGTTCATAATTGATGAAAGAATTGAAGAAATTTTGCATGATTTTTTCTGTACTAAAATCTTACTTTTAACATTAGTAAAAAAATTGGTATGAAAAAAAATTGTCTTTTGAATCTATTTCGAATAAATTTTTTATCATTTTCAGGAACTAATTTGACCAAAAGAATACTAAATTTTGAAAATTTTCTTATATTTTACAAAAATTAGGCCTGTGCTATGATTTCACGTTTCTCAAAGTACAAAAATTGTATTTCATATTGTTCAAAAGATCACTTTGCATCAAAAACTGATCTTCAAGTGTTCCATTTTCCGCTTATTTTACAAGATTTTTTTGCGCATGCGTTTCCAAAAATAACTCGCCCAAAAAGATCTTCGTTTCTGATCGCTTCTCAGCTGATCTTGTTCGTACTTTTGATGTCATTTTCCTCACTTTCTCTAAATTCTCTGTTATTGTCGTCTTATTCTCTCAAAAAACATGTAAACAGAGAGGAAAATCAACTTTTTGGCAAGAAAAGTGTAAATAAAACTTAGTTGGCAGAATATTGCGCATGTCTTTTTGCTATTGACTAATTTGAGAGAAATAAAACAACATTGAAGAGCTGATCAGATGATCAAACAGCTGATGAAACGATCATCGAACGAAATTTTGATCTAAAGATCGGAAAATGGAACCAAATGGAAAATGAAATTATGAACAGAATTGAAAAATGAAATTTTTTAATTTTTTTCTTAAAAATAATTTTTATTTTATTAAATTAAAAATATTTATTAAAAATTTTACTTTTGTATTTACTTTTTTTGAAAAAATCTAAAAATTTTTTAAAAATTATAAAAATTTCTTTTATGTAATTTTCTTCGAATTTTCGTCAGTATGTCACCAATTTCGTTTAATTAACGCGAAAAACAATTAATTAATTGAAAATTTGTCTAACATCTCAAAGAAAAAAAGAAACATTGACTGCCTGCCAAAAAATTCTCGTTGAACACGCGCCCAAATATCAAAACAAATTTCTGAACTCATCTGAACTGAAAATTGTTTTAACAAATTACCAACTTGTTAAATCGTTAAATTAAAATGTTTGTTTTTAATTCGGTCAGACTAGCAAGCGCACCGATGTCATGAAAATGTCAAAATAAATGGGCGACTGAGATAATGAATGGCGTTCGCATTTCGAGATGAGATGCGATCAAGCTAATTTTAGATCGGGCACGCTTCACATACGATCGCGATTTTGTCGTGCGGTTGAGATATTTATAGAAAAAAATATGAAAAAAGTTTAAAGAAAAGTGTGTGAAGATGTGAAAAATGCTCAGAGATGTCAGTGAAAACGAGAAAATCAAGTTTTTCACTTTTGAATAATTTGAAAATTATTTAAAAAGAAAATTCGTTATAAAAAAAAAAAATTTGAAATTTTAGAAAAAAAACGTTGATCTTGAAGAGAAAATTATTAATTTTTAAAAAAATTTAAAAAAAAAAAAAAAATTAAAAAATATTTTTTTAATTTGAATCAGCAAAAAGGCGAATTTCAAATTTTTAACGAATTTTTTATTTGAATTGACATTTTCATTAAAATCTCATCAAATTGAGCAAAAACTTACTTTTTAACAATTTTCATAGAAAAACTTAAAACTTTTCCACAGAATCAAAAAAATATAAGATCAAAGATGAAACATTTTTGATATAACCTAAAAATTTTAAATAAAAATAAACAAAATGGAGACGCCTTGTTACTCGAATTTTCTCGAAAAAATAATTTTTTAATAAAAAAAACCATCAAATAAAGCAATAAATTTATTTACTTGAATTCATTCAAAAAAAAAGTTCAAAAAATTACAAATACATTGCACGAGTAAAAAGGAAAATAAAACATTTCGTAGATTTTTCTTGCATTTGGCTTCAAATCGCTGCAAAAAGGCACTAATACATTTACAATAAATATTTTTTTCTGTTGATATCTCTTCATTAAAAGCTAAATAAATATAGAATAATTTATATTTTGCACAACAAAAGCTTTTTTTATCCAGCTAAGCTTCGCTAAATTTTTTTTCACTTCCTAAAGCCACTCCTCTTTCCATGATGTCCCGTTGGAACAATCAACTCGGCTGAGGTTGTCGCAGTTCCCAAGCAATTTCTTGCTGTGCAGCTGTATTGTCCAGCGTCAACTACAAAAAATTAAAAAAAAAAAAAAATTTTTTTTTTAATAAAAAAGTTCAAAAATTCACCTGGATAAGCTTGAGGAATTGTCAAGCGACACACTCCATTTCGGTATTCGACGACGGTGCGACAGGTATTTTGCACAAATTCGCCATCTTTGGTCCATGTGATGTCGGGATGCGGTTCACATTGTACAATGCACTCGAAACGGGCACTTTGACCACTTACCGCTGCGATATCCTTCAAGGGCTGAAATTTTTTTCAAAGTTAAAATTGATTTTTTCGAGAAATTTTTTAAAAAAATAACTTACTGTGATGAAAAGTGGAGGTTTTTTGGGCCCTTCTGGCTCTTCATGGTTCACAACATTTCCAAATAAGACTTGTTGCGTATTTGGGGTTGTGCGTAAATTGTGTTGTTGGCTCCAGGAATTGTCTTGAAAGGGAAAATTTAGTCATTAATTGTCTTAAAAAAATTTTTTAAAGCTATTTTATGCGATTTTTGTCTAATTTTCACTATTTTTGGTCTAAATTTGATCTAAATCTAAAGTTAAAAAGCGAATTTCATTCAATTTTAGTTAAAAATCAAACTTTTACTTACCTGAAGTCCTTAGATTTTCATAAAAAATTTTTTTTGATCTCACTTTCTATTAAAATTTGGTTAAAAACATCAA
Organism: Culicoides brevitarsis; assembly: GCF_036172545.1. Lineage (NCBI taxonomy): Eukaryota > Metazoa > Arthropoda > Insecta > Diptera > Ceratopogonidae > Culicoides > Culicoides brevitarsis. Next base: position 33,452,303 of record NC_087086.1, on the reverse strand, counting down.
AAAACACTCAAATTCAGGTTAAATTTGTTAAAATTTACGATTTCATGCAATTTTCAAGCAAATTTTCTCGCGCATCTACCTTGAACATTGATGTGCGGCGGTTCTCCGCCCGCGAAATGTGCCGGCAAGCTGTGTCGTTTCGAGGCTTTATCTTGTTTCATTGCCGATGGGGGCGGCGGCAATTGTGGCAATCCGGATTTTTCGTGCAAAACGGGCACTTCAATGTCGCCCGCCTGTCTCACGCTCGGCTTACCGCTGATTTCGTTGCGTGTCATGCCGCCACTTTTGCAATCGCGAAATCCGCCGACAACGCGTTTACCTTCGCCCGGGAAGATGATGCCAAATTCATAGCCAAAATCGTATTTGAAGTAAATGAGTCCCGTGTCGGGATCAATGTGCTTTGTGCCTTTTTTTATTTTTTGTGAAAAATTGACATTTAACGGAAATTTCAAGGGAAAAAAATTGAACAAGAGGATTTTTTTTACAAAAATTTGCGAAAAAAGATGAAAAATGAACACATTACTTACCATATTCCGACACCCGATTCTCGTCGCGGTACACTTGAGGCTTCCGTTCGTCGCCATAAACGCTGCTGGCACGTTTCACCGTCGGTTTATACTCTTGTCGAGCATCGCTGATGTCCCGAATGAATTGGTGCGCTTTGTTCTTGAATTGCGAACTCATTGAATCGACTTGATTCTGGGCGACAGTTTTGTAACTGCCGAATTTGTTGCGGATTGTGATGTCGTCTTGCGTCACTTTTGACTTGGATTTGGATTTTTTCAAGGCGGCGCGATCCAGAGTTTGCGTCGTGTTCGTGTACAAGTCGCGTTCAGCCAAAACGTCGATCTTTGAAGGCATAATGGGGCCGTGATCGAACTCCATGGGGGTCATTACGCGTTCGTAGGAGCGAGGAACACTCGTGGCTCGACCTCCATGCAAGGCTGGGCGAACGGGACGATAACGTAAATCGTGTTCGTCGAAGGGATTCGGGGTCCAGAGAGGACGGATGCGAGCATTGTCGACCTCAGACTCGTAATCACTTTCACGGAATTCACCTGAGACAAGAGACAAAAACAGTTTTAGGACGTGGACAATGATGAAGTGAAGATGAAATGAGGGGAAGTACAAAGCTTACCTTGGATTTTCGAAAAATTTTCGAAGAAAGTTTTCAAATTTTCGAAATTCAGTCAAGTAACTTCGCAGATTTTCGAAATTCTTTCAAGTAACTTTTTAGATTTACGAAATTCGTTCAAGTAACCTCTCAGATTTTCGAAATTTGTGAAAAGATCTTCTCAGATTTTCGAAATTCGTTAAAGTACCTTCTCAGATCTTCAAAATTCTTTCAAGTAACTTCTTAGATTTTCGAAATTCGTTAAAGTATCTTCTCAGATTTTCGAAAATTGTTGAACTAACCTCTCAGATTTTCGAAATTCGTTAAAGTACCTTCTCAGATTTTCGAAATTCTTTCAAGTAACTTCTTAGATTTTCGAAATTCGTTAAAGTATCTTCTCAGATTTTCGAAATTCTTTCAAGTAACTTCTTAGATTTTCGAAATTCGTTAAAGTAACTTCTTAGATTTTCGAAATTCGTTAAAGTATCTTCTCAGATTTTCGAAAATTGTTGAACTAACCTCTCAGATTTTCGAAATTCGTTAAAGTAAACTCTCAGATTTTCGAAATTCTTTCAAGTAACCTCTCAGATTTTCGAAATTCGTTCAAGTAACCTCTCAGATTTTCGAAATTCGTTAAAGTAAACTCTCAGATTTTCGAAATTCTTTCAAGTAACCTCTCAGATTTTCGAAATTCGTTCAAGTAACCTCTCAGATTTTCGAAATTTGTTCAAATAACTTCTCAGATTTTCGAAATTCTTTCAAGTAACCTCTCAGATTTTCGAAATTCTTTCAAGTAACCTCTCAGATTTTCGAAATTCGTTCAAGTAAACTCTCAGATTTTCGAAATTCGTTCAAGTAACTTCTCAGATTTTCGAAATTCGTTTAAGTAACTTCTCAGATTGTCAAAATTCGTTAAAATATCTTCTCAGATTGTCAAAATTCGTTAAAGTATCTTCTCAAATTTTCGAAAATCTTTTCATACACTCATAAAATTTTACAAAAATACTCAAAAACCTTCAAAAATTCACAAAAAATTAATTACCTGGTATGAATTTCGTTGGCGTCGGCGGAGGAGGAACACGTTGTCTCGTACGCATTGAAACTGGAGGCGCTTGATACGGGAAAGGCTCTAACTTTTGCTCTTCCTTGTGCATTCGTTGATGATCATCCAACGCAATTACGCGTCTCGTATGCGTGACATTTACCGTTCTTTGACTCTTTTCTGTCGATTCCTTCATTTGCATGTGCTTCGAGGTCTCAGTAGCGACTGCGTTGCTCAAATGTTTCGGAACTCCCGCAACTGCCGTGTAATAAGTGTGCGTAACTGGCTCCGAATGATAAACTTCGCGATGAACTTTTTCTTCGTGATGTCTTCGGTGATGTTGTTGCTGCTGATGATTTTGCTGTTGTTGTTGATAATTTTGTTGCTGCAAATTTTGTTGATATTGACTTTGCATTTGTTGCACGTGATGTTGGTACTGAACTTGCGCTGGGGGTTCTTGCGGCGGCAAAACGGGCATTGGCTTCGCTGGCATCGGTTTTGGTCGAACAACTTGCGGTTGCGGAGCTTTTTTCGCGGGTTTTGTTTCGACTTGCTTCTCGATCGGTTGGAATTTCGGGCGCGGAGGACCTTCGAAAGTTGGCGGGCGATCGAATTCCGTTGGAGGAGTTGGCGTTCTGCCAAGAGTGCTTCTTCCGCCAGCTGTTGGTGTTAGAAGAGGACGAACGGGTTTGTATTGCGAACGAGTTGGATAGTGCAAAGAAACGTCGCTTTCGTAGTCACTTTCGTGGAAATCGCCCTTGATGAATTTCGAAGGAGATGGCGGAGGGGGAACTTTGGCAGGTTTCGAACGAGGAGCATCTGGCTTGAAGGGCATTGGCTCGAGTTGTTGCATTTCGCGTTGAATTGCCTGAAAATTGAAAAAAAAATTAAAAATCTAAAAAAAACTTTTTTGAGAGGAAAAACTAAAAGGGTCATGCTGGAAAGGAAAATTAATGCAAAATTTGCTTCAAATCAAGTGTTAGTTACTGTTTTTTGTACAATTTATTGAAGAGCTGAAATAAAAATTCACTATTTTAAAATTTTCGCAAATTTATAAAAATTGTTCGAATTTTCGAAAAATTAAAAAAAAAATTTCGAAAAAAAAATTCGTTCAAAAAATAAAATTATTAATTTTCGAAAAATGATCAAAACAAATTTTTATATCAAAATGTTTGTAAAACTTTTGAAAATTTTTCGCAAATAAAAAAAATAAAAATTTTTCGAAGTACGTAAAATGTTTTTCGAAAATTTGTTAAGTTCGAAAAAAAATTCGAAATATTTTTTTTTTATTTTAGACTTTTAAATGCTTTATAATTTTTAAAAATTGTTTTTGATGATTAGAAAAGTTAAAAAAGTTTATGATTTTCAATTTTTTAAAGATCTTTTTAAATTTTCGAAAAAAAATTTCAGATCTTCGAAAAACTGAGACGTAGATCTAAACTTTTATTCGAAAATTAGAAAAAGTTTTAAAGAATTTTCGAAAATCATAAAATTTTTAAACTTTTCTTTTCATAAAAACAATTTTTAAAAATTATAAAGCATTTATTTAAAAGTCTAAAATCGAAAATCATAAAATTTTTAAACTTTTCTTTTCATAAAAACAATTTTTAAAAATTATAAAGCATTTATTTAAAAGTCTAAAATAAAAAAATTATTTCGAATTTTTTTTCGAACTTAACAAATTTTCGAAAAACATTTTTACGAATTTTACGATCTTCGAAAAATTTTTATTTTTTTTATTTGCAAAAAAAAAGGTATTCTCAAAAGCTTAAAAGCACTTGAAAATCTAAAAATTTTAATTTCGAAATTTTTTCGAACTTAAAAAATTTTCGAAAATAAATTTTTTCTTCATCAAATTTTCAAAAATATAATTGAGAGCTCTATACTATAAAAAAAATAAAAAAAAATTTTCAAAAATTCAGCTAAAAGCGTTCAAAATATTCTCCATTCAATCAAAATCGCATCAATTCACCTTCAATTTTCACTTTTTTTCGTTCATTCCACGCAAATTTCAGGATAATTTTGTTTCAAAAAGCAAAACAAAGCACTTGGGGGGAAAAACTGCAGGGAAAGCTTCACACACAAAAAAAAAATCACACAGAATTGCGAACCTTTTGATTTGTTTGTTGGTGATATTGATGACTCGAGGTCGTCTTATGACTCGTATGACTCACATTATTTGACATTTGAGAAGCATTGGCATTAATGGGAATAGGCTTAACCAATTTTGGAGGAGCTTGTGGCTGAATTTGTGGTTGTTGCTGTTGCTGACTGTGGTACTGTTTGTATGAGTGTTGATGATGCTGAACGAGTTTTTGGTGTGTACTCGTTGTCGTTGTGTTATTTTGCTGCTGATACGAGTTCGAGTAAGAGGTTTCGTGGCTTTTTTGTGTCTGAATTGGCTTTTGGGGAGCAACGGGCTTCGGTTTTGGCGCAATTGGCGTGAAAGTTTGCTCGTGATGCTGCTGGAAGTGACTTTGGGTCTCGTAGAACGTTTGAACGGGCGGCTGTTTGGGCATTTCGGGCATCTTTTGAGGCGGCTGTACATGACGATATCCGAAATCGTGCGGTTTTTCAGGGACATACAACGCTTCTGAGCCTTGTTGAACTGGCGGAACAGCAACTGGCTCATGATGAACAGGTTTGGTGTAACTTTCACGTGCTTCAAATTGCTCAAATTTCTCCGTGCGACGCGTTTCCGTGGATTTTCGCTGTTGTTCCTTCTCAAATTGGGGCGCATACAAAATTTCTGGCGGCGTTCCCGGTTCGAGATACAAATTTTCGCCTACTTGCGATAATGGGCGTTCTGCCATTTGCCTCACGATATTCGGAGAAGTCAAATCTGCCTTATGCGCTAATGGGGGCAATGTCGAAGCTTCGATTTCTCGAATCTTTCCTTCGAACATTTCACGTTTGGCTTGCAAAGACATCCGTTGCATGTGCTCTTGTTCCATTTGTTGCGCAGTTTCGGCATCATAAAGCGGTACAAATTCAGTTTCGCGATGAACTGGAGCCGATTCTTGCGTTTCTCGGATCTTTTGTTCGAACAAATGGCGTTTTTCGGTCGTCGACAAGTGTTGTTCGAACTCACATTCGCTCGAGGCGGGGATAGAAACCTCATAAGAAGCTGGAGTCTCGCGATTTTTCTGAACTTCCAACAGTTGCGAGTACGACAAGTGCTCGGGTTCGTATTTTGGCACGAAAGTAGGCAACGGAACGGGCGTTACAGGAGCTGCTGGCGCTTCAGAAGACGAAATAAAGGTTTCTGGCATCCATGGTTCCGTTGGGATCGGGTACAAAGGCTCGCGTTGCTCGAAAATTTCGACTTTTTTCGTTTCTTCGACCGTCGTGGAGGATTTTTTCTGTTCATTGACACTCATTTGGGGCAAAAGACGAATTCCGCCTTGCACAAGGACATCATTCTTCATTTGACATTCCTCCAAAGCTTTGATTCGGTCATGCAAACGGGCTCCCTTTTGCGTTGGTGTCGCAGGCGTTGCGGGTTTCGGAGCAAATCCATACTCGACAGCGGTATTGACGTCAATCGAAAGCGGCATATTGGGTTCCAAGGTTTGTGTCGTCATTTTTATCTCGTTCGAGGTTTCGGTGATCATCGAAGATGACGTGAATTGATGCGATTGCGTTTCAGTTGAGAGCTTTTCCGCAGCATTGAAGGAGAGTTCTTGCAATTTTGGTGGCTCCGCGGGCGTTTCCTTAAATTCGAAACAAGAATCTTTAGCGGGAACGTTACTTGGCGGCGCGTAAGGAGGGAGTGTGGCTTGAGTAGCTTGAGAGCTTGAAGAAGCAGGTTCATGCATAGAAGAAGGTAGAGAAGCGATAGATTGGGTGCCTGTTGTTTCTGTGTGAGTTTTGGACGTTTGTGTCGCGATTGTTGTCGCACTTTGGACCGTTTTTGTGGATTCGGGGGTTTCGGGTTTTTGTTGGATGAGAGTTGATTGCAGTTTGATGGCAGTTGGGAAGTCTGTGAAGGTAGGAGTGACGCCAGTTTGAGCTGAAATGCCTTGTGAGGGCTTCGGAGGAGGCATTGGAGGAGCGATTTGAGCAGCTTGAGGAACTTTTTCTTCTTCTTTGTCGCATTTTTCGGCTGAAATTGCCTTTTCTGGTTCACTTTGAGGCAATTTTTCAACCTCCAATGGCTTTGCATCGGGAGTTTTTTGTTCTTGAGCTTCAGATTTCTCGACAGAAACTGCTTGTTTTGGCTCAGAAGGCAAATTTTCAGTCTCAACTTTAGTTGTTTCGGGCATTTTTTGTTCTTGAGCTTCAGATTTTTCAACAGAAACTGCTTGTTTTGGCTCAGAAGACAAATTTTCAGTCTCAACTTTAGTTGTTTCAGGCAATTTTTGTTCTTGAGCTTCAGATTTTTCAACAGAAACTGCTTGTTTTGGCTCAGAAGGCAAATTTTCAGTCTCAACTTTAGTTGTTTCGGGCATTTTTTGTTCTTGAGCTTCAGATTTTTCAGCAGAAACGGCGTTTTGAGCTTCTGGCGTCGGAACAGCAGGCGTAACTTGCACAGGGAATCCAGCAGGAACGATTTGGAGGTCTTGTTCTCCTTTTTCAGCAACAATTCCTTGCTTAGCTTCCTTTTCTGGCAAAGTTTCAACCTGTAATTGGGTTCCTTCCGGAGCTTTTTCTTCTTGTTTTTCAACTTTTTCGACGGAAATCGCTTGTTTTGGCTCGTCTGAAGGCAATTTTTCGACTTCCAATGGAGTTGTTTCGGGTACTTTTTGTTCCTCAGCCTCGACTTTCTCAACGGCGACTCCTTTTTGGGCATCTGGCAATGGAATTGCGACTTCCTTCGGTTTTTCTGACGTAATTTCGTGCTTTTCTTCCTTCACTTTTTCCGGTTCAGGCAATGTTTGGGTGCCTCCCGTCACTAATTCGGGCTTCGGTTCGGTATTTGTCTCTTGCGTTGCTTGATCCGTTCCCACATTGACTCCCGTGGACTTTAATTCCTTCGCGGGCGTTTGAGTTTCGCCTGTTTGCGTTTCGAGAGCGACAGATTGAACGGCAGTTTCCTTCGTTGGTGTCTCTTGTGTCGGCTAAAGTATGTGTGTAATGTGTAAAATGAGAGAAAGAGATGTGTGTTGAAGGAAATTTTTGTGTGAAAAATGATTTTTATGTACAATGAAAAGTCGAAATGATTCAAAAATGTGAAAAAAAGAGAAAGAGGATGATAGAAAAAGAAAGAAAATGTGAATAATTGTTCTCGAATTTGTGTTTTTGCCGATTTCAGAGGAGTAATTTTGAAATTTTGAATGGATTTTCATTTGAAATTCATGCAAAATTTGACCTAAAGTGGAGTTTAACAGCAATTTTGTCTCGTTTTTTCGATTCCATATCGATTTTGCTCAAAGACAAAAAAGAAAAGTACCTGAATTGGCGGAGGCGCAATATGCACAACGGGTTCCGGAGCGGCGGATTTCTCGAGAATTACAATGTCAGCTAAGCTTCGGGCTTCGCCGCCTCCATTTGTAGCACGAACCATGTATTTTCCAGCGTCGGATAATTGAGCTAAAACGAAAATCTTGAGAAAATTTGTCAAAAATTGATTTTAAAGGAAATTTACCATGTTCAATGATCAATTTGTATGAATTGTCGGCTCTGCTGATTTTGAATGGAGATAATTTCGCATCATTGATGGGAACGTCGTCCTTGAACCAAGTAACAGTTGGTTCGGGTGTTCCGGTGATCGTTACTTCCAAGTTTAAGCGCTCGTCGACTGTGACAATTGCGGATGATAAGCGATGGCAGAAAACTGGAGGGAAGACGTGTTCTGTGAAAGGTAAAAAAATTGAATTTTTATTCGATTTTTTGTTGAATTTTAATTTTTACATATTTTTTTTTTCCTCAAAAAAATTTTTTTTTTTTCAATTTTTCCTAAAGTTTTAAATTTTTTCATTATTTTTCGGAAAATTTTTATTAATTTAAATTTTTAAAATTTAAAAATTTTTTTAATTTTTTTTTTTAAAATTTTCAATTTTTACCATTTTTTTTTTAATTTTAAATTTTGAGAAAACATTAATTTTTTTCTTAATTTTTTTTTTTTCAATTTTTTAAAGTTTTTAAATTTAAATTTTTTTTTGTAAACTCTTTATTAATTTATATTTTTTTAATAAATTAAATTTTAATTTTTTAATAAAATTTATTAAATTTCCATTTTTTTAAATCTTTTCGTTAAAGCGTTAAAGTTTTTAAATTTTTTTCAAAAATTTCATTTAAAAAAAAAATTTATTCTCCTTAATTTCATTCAAATTTTATTTTTATATAAAATTTTCCATAAAAACTATTGAATTTCCGAAATTTTTCTCAAATTGTAGTTTTTTTTTTGCAAAAACTATATTTTTAAAAATTTAAAAAATATTCAAAAATATTTCATTACTAAAGTTTTCATAATTTTACTGAAATTGTTTTTCTTTTCAAAATTTCAATTTCTATTGTAAAATTTTCCGACTTTTCCACAAAAAATTCGAGGATTTTCTCAAAAGATTTTCGAAATTTTACTTTTTTTTAAATTCTCAAAAATTTAAAAAATTTTTTTAATTTTTTCTAAAATTTTTTGAAAGTGAAATATTTTTAAAATTCCTTCAAATCTTAATTTTTATAAATTTTTCCGATGAACTTTGTTTTCAAAATTTTTCTAAATTTTATTCATGCACAAAGTTTTTTTAAAATTTTTAACTAAAATTTTTAAAGAAAATATCTTAACTTCCTTCAAGTTTAAATTTTTTTCCTAATTTTTTTAATTTTTTTTTTAATTCTCCTCAAATTTTAAAATTTTTTTCAAAATTTCTAAATTTTTTTCAACATTTTAAAATTTTTTTCTCAATTTTTAAATTTTTTTTTATTTTTTCGTATCAAAATTCATAATTTTCATCTAAAATCATTTAACTTTCAATTTAAAAAGGTAAAAAATGTACTTACTTTTAACAACGAGATCCGCCGTACATCCAGCTGACCCTGCAGGATTCGAAACTGTACACGAATACCTTCCCGCATCATTAACATTTACATTTTTCAGCTCTACCTTGACCGTATTCAAGTCCCTATTGACTGTAACTCGTCCCAATTCCATCTCCAAGGGATTTCCGTTCTTCGTGAGTTCAAGCGTAGGCGTCGGAAAACCATCAAAGGTTGCTTCAAAGACGACATCTTGATGCTGATCGACAATTTTTCCAACGAACGGCGTCACCAAACGCGGCGGCATTGCCTTTCTCGCTGGTTTTCCCGTGGAAATTTGTCCCGAAGTCGCAATAATTGACTCTTGAACGTCTTTGGCTTCCTTAATTTCGAGCTTTTCGCCTTTTTCGACAGTTCGTGACTCATCCAGATGTCGCGTTTCGTAGACAACAGGCTCCTCTTCGCCCACACGTTTGATGGATTGATCGTGAACCGCTTGCTTGGTGTGCGTTTCGCTGTGTTTCGTGTCCCCATTTTCGATGACTTTGTTCGTGGTCGACGTGATGTACTCGTTGATGTTACGAACATTTGTGATATTCGTGACGTTTGTGATGTTATTTTCATTCGTCGTTGTTTGCGGTGGTTCGGCAACGACAGCGAGTGTCGATGATGGAACAATTTGTAAATAGGCGATGCAAACGGCGCGACCTACTTCGTTTTCGGCGACGCAAGAGATTTTTCCCACAGTTTCCTTGCTCGTTTCAGGAATAAACAAGATTTGGCGATCCCCTGAGGTGCTTGGGAGGAAAGTTTTGCCTTGGATCGGTTGATCATTGAATAACCAACGAACTTTTGGCGCGGGACGACCATTAACGATACACTCAAATTTGGCTGAACCGCCTTCGGGGACCGTGATATCGGCGAAAAGTTCCTTGAACGAGGGGTGAATTAATTTTTCTTCGGCTGGTTCGGTGTCGGTTTGCGTCTCGGCGGCATTTACGATGGGTTTTACGATCAAATGCGCGAAACATTTTGCCTCGCCAGCGGAATTCGTGGCCTTGACAGTGTACACACCCTTATCTTCGAGACGTGCATCTTCTATTTTTAGGCGAACGACGCCGTCGGGTTGCGCAAGCACATGCACACGTTGGTCCTCGACGACATCTTTGTTGTTCAAGCACCATTTAATCTCGGGCAATGGCGAGCCAAAGACCGTGCATTCCAACTCGATGAAGTCACCTTCGACGCACAGCACGTCTGTGAGTAATTTTTCGAATTTCGGCGGAATATCCGTGGAAACGGCTTTTTCCTCTGGCGGTTTTCGCACTGCAGGCTCTGCCAAGTTCAACGGAGTCACTGACAAAGTACAATGACTCGAAGCCTCACCAGCGGAATTGATGGCGAAAACTTTGTACTCGCCCGCGTCTTCGAGATAAGCTTCGTGAATGACCAACGAACAACGATCCCCTTGGAAAAGTAGTTGAACATCGGCACTTTCTTTGACGGGACGTTCATTGTGATACCAAATGACCTCAGGTTCGGGCACTCCGATAATGACACAATCCAAACGCACGGGTTTTCCTTCGAAAACTGCCACATTTTTCAAGGGCAGTTGAACGGATGGCTTAATTGGCTCCATATCGCTCACAGCTTCGCTGTCACTCGTTTCGTGGGGTAATTTTCCTTTGACACAAACGCTACTGGCACTTGATACTTCTCCGGCGATATTTTTTGCGGTTATTGTGTACACGCCAGCATCTTTCAGGAACGCCTCATTTATGACTAAACTCGCCTTTTCGTTTTCATAATGCACCTACCGAGAAAAATCAAGAGAGAAAATCATTAATATGTTGAATTGTCACTCACGAGATCGACAGCGAAAAGTGTGAAAGTAGAAAAAAAAGATAAAAATAAAAAAAAAGTCAGTTGTTGTCGCTTTTTCCCGAATAAATCTTCTCATCGTCTCGCAGATAAAAATAAATTTCGCTCTCGTTGCGTGGTGTGCGCGGGCCGAGAATTATATTGAAGAGCAACGTCGAAGACATCCGTGTCGTTGTGTGGGAAAATAAACTCAGGTCCGTGTCTAAAAATTTTCATTTTTCGAAAATTAAAATGAAAATTTTCGCGTCTCTGATGAGCGGCAATTAATCGTTTAATTCCCGAGTTCAGCTTATTTTTAACCCGCCTCGTATTTGTTTAACTTTCAGGAACAATAAATACATAAATTTAATACTTTTGCAATTGTTCTGCGCGGTGCGAGACATTTGTTGTTTGGCACGATGAAAAAAAAATTGTTTATTCAGAAAAAAAAAGAAGAAAAATGGAACAAACAAATGTTTGTGTAATAATGAAAAAGAAAATAAAGAAAAAGAAAACGATTTTTGTAAACAAAGCTGCTTCAATATAAATTTAATTAAGCAAATAAATAATGTTTGAAAAAAATATCATAAAAAAATATTTTTTTTAAAAGTTTTGGTTAATGAATGATTTGAGCGTATTTTTAATTTATTTTATGAAAAATTAATTTTTGAAATTTTATGTTAATTTAAAAATTATATTTAATTTAATTTTTTTTGATCTTCTTCAATATTTTGCTAATTTTTAATTTTCAAAATTTTAATTTTTTTTTAACAAATTTTTATGAATATTTTATCTTGAAAAATTAATTTACCTAATCCTTTTTTAAATTAATTTTTTAATTTAATTTTTTTTAATTAATTTTTTAATTTAATTTTTTTTAAATTAATTTTTTAATTTATTTTTTTAAATAAATTTTTTATTTATTTAAAATTTATAAATTTTTATTAGTTTTTTTTTTATTTTTTAAAATTTTAAAAATAAATAAAATTCAATTAAATAAAAATTTAAAATAATAAAATAATTTAAAAAAAAATTAAATTCATAAATAAGTTAAAAAATCTTTAATTTTTATTGGAAATTTTTAGAATTTTTCAATAATTCGTTTTTAATTAATATTTTTGTTTTATTCATTTTTTTAATTATTTGTTAAAAGAATTTAATTTTATTATTAAAATTTTCCAACATTTTTTAAAAATTTATTGAATTTTTTTATGATATTTTGGCATTTATAAAAAATATTTTCTTCTAATTTTAAATTCATTATTTTTTCAATTTCATTAAATAATTTTTTTCTGATATTTTCAAATTTCTCACAAAATTTTTAATTTTTTTTAATGAAAGGACGTCATAACGATCAAAAACGCACTTTTTACGTAAATTTCCATAAAATGCTCAACAAAAATCATCAAAAGAAAAACTCACCTTTATATCTCCTCTCGTCAATGGCTTATCATTATGCAGCCAAAACACTTCTGGAGTGGGAATTCCCACAACTTCACATTCCAACTTGATTTTTTGACCAACGCGTGCCATGACATTCGACAATGGGACACGGAAGAATGGCATTTCCGTTGGTTCAATAGCTAAAAAAATAAAAAATAAATTTTTCCTTCAAAAAATGTTCAAAATAAAACTCACGTTCAACCGTCAATTGCGCAATTGTCTCCTCAGTACCCGAAGAATTAGTCGCTTTACATTTGAAAACCGCTTGATCTTCCAAAAAGACTTCTTCAAACTTCAATGTTGCTTCGCCATTGTTATAATTAATGATATAATCCGGTGAATTATCGACATTAACGTCATTTTTGAACCACTGAACTGTTGGCAAGGGATTTCCTGTGACGACACATCGCAACACGTAACTTTTTCCTTCGCGAGCCGTTCCGCTTTGAAGCGGTTTGACAAACATGGGCGGCGTCATAACCTCTTCCGGCGAAGTTTCTCTTACGAATAATTTTGCTGCAGTTTCCGCAACTCCTACGGAGTTGGAAGCTTTGCAAGTGAAAATTGCAGAATCAGCGGTTAAAGTTTCGTCAATCGTAAGTGTGCAAAGTCCATTTTCGCAGTGAGTTTTGTAATCAGAGTCTTTGGCGATCGCAACGCCATCTTTGTACCACTGAATTGTTGGTTCGGGGAATCCTTTAACGTTGCATGAAAATTGGAATTTATCGCCTTCAGTAACTGTTGCATCACCCAAGGGCTCTGTGAAGCTCGGAGGTTCGTACGAAGCAAATCGCATCGCTTCTTCTTTACGTTTTTGATCTTCCAAAGCGGCATGTTCGAGTTCTTTGCGTTTTCTTTCTTCCTCGTAACGATCTCGTTCGGCTTGTTCTTTCAAGCGTTGTTGTTCGAGCAAGGCTAATTGAGCTTGTTCACGTCTTCGTTGCTCTTCGAGTGCGAGACGCTCTTCTTCTTCTTGTCTACGTTGCTCCTCGAGTAACGCTAATTGAGCTTGTTCCTTCAAACGTTGTTCCTCCAAAGCGCGTCGTTGTTCCTCAGCCTTTTTACGTTGCTCTTCCAAAGCGGCTCGTTCATCTTCAGCCGCTTTCATCATGGCTTCCAACGCTAAGCGTTCCTGTTCCATCTTAGCCGCTTCCTCTTCGCGCAAATTACGAACTTTATCATGAATATCCGACTTGAGCTTATGGAATTCCTTGAAAAGTTCGATATTTTCGTTATACAAGGGGCCTGTACGATCTTCGCCGTAAGCCGTATTTGACATTTCCGCTAATTTTTTCAAATCATCCCATTGAGGTTGTTCATTCGCGTTAATGTACTTTTCCAATTCACGCGCTAAATGTTCCCCAGCTTCGGGAGTTTTTATCATTTGCGCGAGTTTTTTCACATTTTCTAAATATCCGTGATGACGACGAGTCGCTGCCTCAATTTGATCAACCAAATTATTGTATTGACGCTCATTTTCGGCTTGTCGCATTTTTTCTTCCATCTCACGTTTTTGAGCTTCTTGCTTCGCGCGTTCAAGTTCCATCAAGTCATACACCTTTCGATCAATATCTCCCTTGACTTTGTGCAAATTTTGGAATAAAATGAGATTTTGGTTGTGCGTTGGTCCAGTTCGGTCTTCGCCGTAGATTCGGTTTGACATTTCTGACAACTTTTGCAAGTCATCGAGTTGCGGTTGTTCAACGTCGGTAATGTATTTGTTGAGTTCTTTCGACAAATGTTCACCGGATTCGGGGGTTTTGATTTGTGGCACCAACGTTTCGACATTTTGCAAGTAGGCGTTGTGTTGTCGGTACGCCGAATCGATTTTATCCAACAAATTGTGGTATTCACGTTCGAGTTCGGCCTTGCGCATCTTTTCTTCCAACGCACGTTTCTCGCGTTCCAAGCGATCTTGCTCGGCGGCCTTGAGTTCGTCGATTTTGTCACCGATTGTGGCACGTAAATTGTGTAATTTTTCGAAAACGGAGACATTTTGCGCTAACATTGGTTCTGTACGATCTTCGTTATAAGCTTTAAGAGATAATTCCGCGAGATTTCCTAAATTATTGAATTGCGGTTGTTCCGTTTCTTCCAAATATTTTTCGAGTTCCGTGATTAAATGTTGACCAGCTTCAGGGTTTTTGATTTCTGACGTCAATCCAGATAAGTTATCCAAGGTTTGCTTGTGACGACGATAGGCAGCGTCAATTTGATCGAGTAAATTGAGGTATTGACGTTCAAGTTCCTTACGTTTCAGCTCCTCTTCTAATGCTTTCTTTTCTTCTTCTTGTTTCAGGCGTTCTTGTTCCTTCAAATCAGCAACACGATTGTCGATGTTGGCTTTCAAGGCCTTCAAACGATCGAAAAGATCAACATTTTCAGCTTTAATGGGCACGGAACGATCTTCGTTGAAGGCTTTGACAGATAATTCGCCTAATTTACCGATTTCTGCAAGTTGGGGAGCTTCATTGTCAGTTAAGTATTTCATAACTTCCTTGCTGAGATGTTCGCCGGATTCAGGAGTTGCTATTTGTTGAGCTAAATCTGTAGTGTTAATGAGATAAGTTTGGTTTCGACGATATCCAGCTTCGATTTGGTCGAGTAAATTATGGTAATCACGTTCAAGTTCAGCTTGGCGCATTTTTTCTTCCAAGGCACGACGTTCCTCCTCCGCTTTTTGGGCTTCAATAGCCTTTAATTCAGCAACTTTAGCGGATAAAGCGTTCTCTAAGGCACGAAGCCCATTGAAAACGTCGACATTTTCTTTATTTACAGGCACGGTACGATCTTCGCCATACGCACTCATGGAAATTTCCTTCAATTTATCCAAATCAAGCATTTGTGGTTGTTCGTTTCCTTGAATGTACTTTTGGATTTCTTCGAGTAAATGTTCTCCGGATTCAGGTGAATTGATTCCTTCCGCCAATTCAGCGACATTTGCGTGATAACTGTTGAAACGACGTGTCGCCGACTCAATTTGATCCAACAAATTCTTGTATTGTCGTTCGAGTTCGGCTTGACGCATTTTTTCTTCCAAAGCACGACGTTCAGCTTCCATGCGTTTCGCTTCTTGATCCTTAAGTTGTTCAACTTTTTCATCAATGTCAGCTTTGAGTTTGTGGAATTGTTGGAACAAAATGATGTTATCCGTGTGAATTGGAACAGTTCGGTCTTCGTTGTAAATGTTGTGAGACATGCCCGCGAGATTTTTCAAATCGTCAAGTTGAGGTTGCTCATGCTCGTTAATGTACTTTTCCAGTTCGCGGGACAGATGTTCGCCCGATTCAGGAGTGTTTACTTGATCGGCAAGGGCAGACATGTTCACTAAATATGTTGAGTGACGACGATATCCGGTTTCGATCTAAAATTTAAAAAGGAAAAAATAATTTTTGATTGCGAAAAAGTTTCTAATTGAATTCACAAAATTTGAATGTAAAATTTACTTTTTGATCATTATTTAATGAAAAATTAAGAAATTTGAAATAAAAATACTAATTAAACAAAAAATCCGTTTGAATTAGCGAAAAATTGATTTTCAAATTTTTTTCGGTCAATTTTTTGAATTGACATTTTCAAATTTTTCTATGCAATGAGAAAAAGTTTCAAGATATAAAAAATTTTAATCTTCAAAACATACGAAAAATGACTAAAAATTTTTTTTAAAGCGAAAATTTTTTTCAAAATTTAAGAAAATTTTTAACGGTAATTTTTTGAATTGACATTTGAATATAAAATTTAAATTTTTGATCGTTTTTAAATGAAAAATTAAGAATATTGAAATAAAATTGCGAATTTTTCAAAAAATTTAGTTTTAATTAGCAAAAAATCGATTTTCAAATTTTTAACTGTTAATTTCTTGAATTGACATTCACGAAATTTAAATTTTTTGACAATTTTTTTTAAAGAAAAATTTAGATTATTAAAATAAAATTTCAAATTGTTTAAAAAAATTAGTTTAAATATTAAAGCCACTTAAAAATAGCGAAAAAGATGGAAAAATCAGTGATAATATTATTGTTTTATATTATTATTATTCATTACTCCCATTTCCTCATTTCAATAATGTGAAACATTTTTTGAAATTGCACTTGCCTAAATCCAAAAATTTTCACTTTTAGCCCGTTTTTAATTATTTTTTAACAAATTTTTACAAAAAATATCACAAAATTATCGATTTCTTTTAAATTCAGTAAAAAATCAAATTAAAAAGTGAAACATTTTTCATAATTGCATCAGCCTTTGATAAAAATTTCGAAAAAAACTCACCTGATCAATTAAATTGAAATATTCAATTGAGAGATCGATCAATTTTCGTGCCTTCTTTGCCTTTTCCTTCAATTCATCCCACATATGTTTAACTTCATTAGCTGATCCCGTTACTTGTGACTCGACATCCGGATATGTTCCAATGATATTTTTCGAAGTATTTTTCAAATTTTCAATATTTTTGCCCAAAGACTCGATTTTTCGTTCGAAATATTCAAAACTCAAGGAAATTGCCTTCGCCGAAGCACTTGAATCTCCGTAATTTCCTTCCAATTTGTCAAGTTGACGATCCAAGTCTTCAATATTGCTCTTGATGTCTTGCTGCGTCTTCTTATAATCCTCCAAAGTTTGCAATTTTCGGATTTTCGCGTTCTCCTGATCCGCCAAGCCATCAAAGTAGGTCCTAAGTTGTTCGAGCACTGTCACAATGCGATCCGTATCGTGCTCCTTGGCGCCCTGCGGCTCACGTTTCTTCAATTTTTCGATCAGCAACTCGCTCTTTTGCAACAAAACGCGAAAACTCTCCATCGTCTTGTACTTGAACTTTTCGTATTCTTGCGCGTACAATTCAATGCCAATTTCCTCGACACTCGGTTTGTCCGTGAAGTACGTTTGAATGTGACGACGCGCCTCACTAACACACCGCAAGAATTCTTGATTTTCCGCGACGATGCGTTTGTACGTGTCCCGTATCTCCGTCAATTTATTCTTGATTTCGTGCAAGCTGCGACGCACACTTTCGATCTTTTCGTTCGTTTCCGCATCACGTGACTCGAGTTTCGAGATTTTTTCGAGACGCAGCGCAAGTTCATTGTCGGCAAACTCGATGTCGGTGTGCACCGAAGTCATGCGTTGGTCCAGGAAGACAATCAACTCGTCGGGATTCGTTTGATCCGTGTTGAAAATCGGATAGAGTTGCGCTTCGATTTTGCTCGTGGCAGAAAGAGTCTAAAGATTTAATGAGAAAAATTAATAAAAATTTCGAGGAAAATTCGAGAAAACTCACCTCTTGGTTCGACATGATGATTTCTTGCAGGATTCCGTCTATTTCATGCTTCAAGTTCCAATTTTCCCACTCTTTTGTGACGTCTGCTTCGCGTTTCGCAAATCCGTTTAGAATCTTTTCAATTACAGAACTGGCTGCCTCCGTTTGCAAATATGGGTCTGATACCTATTTGATTGAACGAGAAAAGTAAATCGTGTAAGAAAAATTTTCTCTCAAATTCTTTTGAGTTACATGCGTTTTTTATTAGAAAATTTGCTCTTTTGAAAGTTTTTGAGTCTGTCCGTCACTTGTTTTAGTTAATAATTTTCAGTTTTTTTCTCTTTAGATATGAAAAAGAAAAAAATTATTTAAAAAAAAGAAAATTTTTAAGATTTTTAAGAAAATTTAACTAAATCTGATTTTGACAAGAGAAAATTTGACAGCTGTCAAAATTTGTTTTACCTAAATAATCATTTAAAAAAAAAAAATTAAATATTTAATTATCATTTTTAATTAAAATATCAAAATTTTTACACTATCTGAGCTCAAAAGTCGTTAATAATGATAATTTTGAATAAAATTTGACAGCTGTCATTTCCAAAAAATTTTTAAATTTCAGATTTTTCTTCGTTAAAACTAAATTTTTGAAGTCTCAAGGTTATTTTTAATTATTTTAAATACAAAAGTTTAATTTTACGTCCTCTTAATACTACAAAAATAATATTTTAACAAAATTTTTGACACCTGTCATTTTAGAAAAATTTTGACAGTTAGAATTTCTTTTAATAAATATCAAATAAGAACTCAATTTTGATCCTTTTTTTTTTAATTTTGAATAAAATTTTAAAGAAGAGTGTAAAACTGTCCAAAATTTTATTTTTTTTTAAATTTTTGACTTATCTGTCAAGCGTTTGACAGATTTAAATTTTGACATTAAACTTTTTTTTTTAATCTAAATTAATTTTTGAGCACATTTTGGTTCATTTCAATATGTTTTTAATCGAAAAACTTTTTTTTTTTGATTTTTTACTCAAAATAATGAAAATTTATCAAAATTTTGACATCTGTCATTTCAAAAAATTTTGACATTTAAATTTTTTTCTTATAAAAAATAATTTTTGAGCAAGTTTTGTTTTTTTTATAAATTTTTTTATCTGTGATTCGACTTTTTACTCAAAGTAATGAAAATTTATCAAAATTTTGACATCTGTCATTTCAAAAAATTTTGCCGTTTCAATTTTTTTTCATGAAAATTGACTTTTAATGTTATTTTATGATATTTTTTAATAAAATCTTTTAAAAATTGTTGAAAAAATTAAATTTTATCAAAATTTGTTAAAAAAGTCTTATTAAAAAATTTTTTAAACCAAAATGCGCTCAAGTCATTTTTTTAAAATTTAACGCTTCACTAAAAAAACTTTACGACTTTTGAACCAATGCGTGTAATGAGCGATTTTTTTTGCAAGAGACATGTTTCTCTCCACATCCGTTGTCGTCGTCGTCGTTGATTAATAAAAAAAATAGTTACAGAGAGTTGTTGTTGATATTTTTTCGCGTTAACGACAAACATTGAGATTAAAAATAAATAGGATGATGAGTGCGATAAATGAGGTGTGTGACAAATAAATCGTAAAAATAGACCACGTGGTTGTGTGCGTGTCTTTTGTTTTGGTCAGTGGCGTCTTTTAATTTTCTTACCTTTTCAACTTGTTCCTTGAAGGTCTTCGCTTCGTTCTTCAATTCGCCAAATTCTTTTCTGACTTTGGCCCAATCGGCATCAACTTTTTCCTCTTCCCGATTACTCAACGTACGAATATCGTTTTCTAACTTTTTGAAAGATTCGCTCAGGACTTCCGTTTTTTCGTGGAATCGAATGTACGTGTCAATAATATCCGTTCTCGCAAGCACGAAATTCTTCAAATCGATCCAATTTTTACGCAAAGCTTCGATTTTTTGGTCCACGTCTTTTCGCTGCGAGTCATCCAAGAATTCCACGATGGATTTGAGATTTCCGAGCAAATTGTTGATTTCGTTTCCTTTTTCTTCGAGCGCTGCGAGGAATTCCGAGTGTTTGGCAAGACAATCACGTGCTTCGGGGAGATTTTTTCCCATGTTGTTGATGTCGCCGCCGATAATTTTGTCGGTTTTTTGGTGTTCGAGCCACGTGAAGAGCTCGTTGTGCTTCTCGAGGAACTTGTTGAGCGCCTCGGAGATCTTGATGTACTTTTCGCTGTTGATCTGGCACAAATTTTCGAGATGCGCGTTGCGGGCTTCGATTTTTTCGATGGCTTTTTGCACGCCATACACCTCAGGTTTGGTCGGACCGACTTCGTCGAGGATGCTGTAACCCATATTGAGTGCTTCGCCGACGGCATCTTTGATTTCGTCGAGCATCCGGATGTGTGTGGGAATGACATGAGGTGACCCCGGTCTCAGGGGCAAGTTCAAAATGTCAATTTCCTGCTTTTCGAGTGACTCGAGGACCTTTTCGGCGCGATTGAAGAACTTTTTTCCCTGTTCCAAGAGCGTTTCGCGACGTTCGATCTCCTCAAAGTACTCGTTGCACTGACTTAAGATCGAATAAGCGCGTTTTGCGACTTCTTCGCCAGCGACAAAGTCATTATTGACAATCGCCTCGACCGCTTTTGTAACTTTTAACGCTTTATCTCGCAACGCAGCGGCATCTTGCTTCATTCCCTTGTGCTCGGCAAGCAAAGTATCCGCTTCCAACTCACTTTCGCCCATCGTGAACGTCCCTAAAATCTCATTTCGTCTTTGGTTCAGCTGATTTTCGATTTCCATCAAGTCCTTGCTGAGCAACGTCAGTTCCAGGCATTGTTCGAGTTGCGCACGACGATTTTGCCACGCGATCTCGAGATTGTTGCGTTTGTCGTGCAAGTCTTCGAGCCATTGTTCGACTTTTTTGACGGATTGCAAGGCGTCGTGTTTGATGAAGTCGGGGCGCGAATCGAGTGTGCCTTGATTCACGAGCGAGTAAAGTTGGTCCAGCAGTTGGTTGCCTTCGGAGAGCGTTTCCATGACGGTAGCGAGCATTTCTTGGCGAAGTTGCTTGAATTTCTCGAGGAAATCTTTTACGGCTTCCGTTTCCATGACGATCATCGTGTCGTTGCAGGCGACTTCGAGTGCCGACATTTTGCCGTAGGTTTGGCCGAGCTTCTCGAAGAACGAGACGTTGTATTGGATGATGATGCGACGCAACTGGAGTATCCGGAGGATGTCTTGCCAGATGTATTCCAGGTTTTTCGCCATGTCCAAGACTAAGTTTGGATCGATTCGGGTGTTTGTAGCGATTTTCTCCTGTACTTTGCTGTAGAATTCGGAAATGGGTGACGGCATTTCCTGAAAATATTAAAAAAAATTAAAAAATAAATAATTTTTAATAAATATAAAAATTGAATTGAAGAAACTTTTAATTTTTAAAAATTATTTTAATTAATTTTGGTAAAAAAAAAATATTTAATTTTAATTAAAAATTATTAATTTTATCTCAAAAAAATTATGATTAAAATAGCAAATAATTTTTTATTAAATTAAATTAAAAATAATTTTTTTTTTAAAAAAAATAAAAATAAATATAAATTTATTGAAATTAAAATAAAAAAAAAAAATTATAAAAAATAAAAATTTTTAATCTAATGAAGAAAAAAAATCAAATTTAAGAAATTTTAATTTTTTAAATATTTTTTTAATAAATTATTTTTTTTTAATTGTGAAAAAAATTAATCTAAATAAAAAAAAACTATAAAAAGATTTTTGTTAAAAAAATAAATTTTAATTAACAAATAATTATTTTTGAATTTTTTAAATAATAACAATATTTTAAATACCTACATAATTAAAATAAATTTTTTTAAAACTAAAATATTTTATAAACATTTCCAAAACAATTTTAAAAAATAAATTTGAAAATCAATGTAAATTTTTAATTTATTTTCATCAAAAATAATTCAAAATAATTATCAAAAAAATATTTATTAAGTATTAATTAATTAAATTGATTTATTTTTATTAAATTTTTTAATAAATTAAATTAAATTAAATTAAATTAAATTATTATCTTTTAAATAAAATTATTTTTTTTAAATTTAATTTTTTAAAAATTATTTTTTGAATTTTTTTTAACTAAAAAATTATTTTTAAGTTCATATAAAATAAAAAAAAAAAATAAAAATTCATTAAAAATAATTATTTAAAAAAATTGATTTAATTTCTTTTAAATTATTTAATAAATTTAATTAAATTATTATTTTTTTATAATTTAATTTTATTTATTTTACTAAATTTTTAAATTTAAAATATTTTAACTTATTATTTTTTTAAATTTAAATTTATTTATTTAATTAATTTTTATAGTTTTTCCTTAAATAATTTTTTAAATTTTTTTAAAAATAAAATTTAAATTAATTATTTTAAATAAATAAATTAAAATTCAAAAATTTACCTGAATTTGTTTGTACAACTCCTCATGTTGCTTCTGTAACTGAAGAGCCTCGTCTAAATTATTTCCGAGAAATGTCAACTTTGGTATGATGTCAGCAACTTTGATATGCAGCAAGTCACCACACTACAAAATAAAAACAAAAAAAATCGAAAAAGAATTAATTTTTCCGCCAAACAGGTGGTCAAAGGACGCAAAAAAACACACAAAAACAACAAAAAAGTCTTTGTTTGACTGACATTCGCGGCGAAATCTCTCATCAACCCGAAAAAATTGCCAAATATTTTCGTTTCAAGTCCAATGATGAGGAGAAATTTCGATCAAAATCGCACATTTTACGACCACATGTCACCATCAAAGAAGATTTTTCGTACATGCGATGCGTGGGCGGATTTTCGCCGAATTATTACATCAGCGCGTTCATGTTTTTCCTCTTGTGCAATAAATAATATTAATTTGTTGTGAAAAGGCGCGTTATGAGCACGTTGAACTTCCATTTTAATTCTCGCTTTTTTTTTTATTGCAGAGCGCGCGGTGAAATGTTGTGAAAGACAAAAGAGACAAATGGAAAAATTATTTAACGGCACCGGATTTTATGGCCCAGAGTGCGGGATCGTAAAAAGAAATTTTTATGTGAGGCAATTTGTTGAAAATGATGTCGAATCGTGGCACGTTGCACAATTAAACTGTGGATGACTCTATCAGAAAATGGCAGGTCGATGAGGTTTGATGAGGTAAAGAGATTATTTGTGGGAAGATTTATGAGAAATTTTGAAATTTTTAACGATTTGATGGAAAAATTCATAAAAAAATTATTTTTTAAAAATATTTTTGAATTTTAATTAATTTTTGTCTATGAATTTCAGAAAAAAAAATTATTTGGGTAAAAAAATCACACAAAATTAGTGAAAAAATTTTTTTAAATATTCAAAAGCACTCAAAAACCATGAAAAAAATGTTAAAAGATGATTTAAAAAAATTTCCAAATTTTTTGTGAAATTTTAGAAAATTTTTATAAAAAAGAATAAACCACAAAAAAAAAATAAAAGAAAACTAAAAACATGAAAAAAAATTAAAAATCAAAAAATTATTAAATTAATTATG
Source organism: Culicoides brevitarsis (assembly GCF_036172545.1). Lineage (NCBI taxonomy): Eukaryota > Metazoa > Arthropoda > Insecta > Diptera > Ceratopogonidae > Culicoides > Culicoides brevitarsis. The sequence continues at coordinate 33,429,109 of NC_087086.1, read as the reverse complement.
ATTTTTCTAAAAAAAAAATTTTTGAAGAATTTTTTTAAAAACCAAACTCAAAACACAAAAAAATCCTAAATTTTGAAAAAAAAATCCAAACATTTCTCGTACTTCACTGACTAAGATGAATGCTCCATCCGGAGGATTATCTAGTAATTCACGTGTGAGTTTTTCTTTAAGCTGCAAAAAAGTAGAATGAAGAATTTTGATATAGAATTTGTTATTGACCAATAATTTTATGATAGTTCATGAAAAATTATTAAAATTTGAATTTTGCAGAAAAAATGCAAAAAAAATCTCATCAAGCTGTGAAAAAGTGTTATTGGTTGTGGCTTAACGTGTTTGGGTCTTGAGTTTCATCGCAGCAGGGAATCATTCCATTCAATAGCATTCCAGTCTATTTCATTCACAGGCAAAATTAAAGTGCTAAAATGACTATAAGCTGAACTGTGGGGTGAAAAGTGAGTGAATTTCAGGTATTTTTGGGATAATTTTTGATATTTTTTAGGATTTTATTCATGAAGAGGCCTAAAAATGATAATTAAAACCTAAGAGGCCTAAAGTTGAACCTCAAGATGTTAAATTAAAACCTAAGAGGCCTAAAATTGAACCTCATGATGTTAAATTAAAACCTAAGAGGCCTAAAATTGAGCCTCATGATGTTAAATTAAAACCTAAGAGGCCTAAAATTGAACCTCATGATGTTAAATTAAAACCTAAGAGGCCTAAAATTGAACCTCATGATGTTAAATTAAAACCTAAGAGGCCTAAAATTGAACCTCATGATGTTAAATTTAAACCTAAGAGGCCTAAAATTAAACCTCATGATGTTAAATTAAAACCTAAGAGGCCTAAAATTCTTTCAAAACATGTAAAAAAAATTTCAAAGAGGCCTAAAAATATAAATTAACCACTTTTCAACCCACAGTGCGACAAAAAATCATGCAAGTGATCAATTTTCAGCCATAAAAGTTCCATTCAATGGGCTTGGAAACAAGAATTTCCCATTTCAACGTTAAATTTCACTAAACTGCCTCCATAAATCACAATTTTTCAATAAAAATACGCAAAATCCGCCGCTTTGCCATTCCAAGAGATCTCACGTTACACGAAAACTGCCATTCAAACATTAATCAGCGCCATAAATGGACACAAAATTACTTGTAGTAATTATTTTTATTTTATGGACAAGCGCTGCTTCAGAGAGTAACGTGCGATCGAGCGACTTGTGAATTAAATAATAAATAAATATTGAAAAGAAACAAAAACATGACCTACATTTGTGTGTGTTTGTGCTGACCGGCAATTCAAAGCTCTCTTCTCTCTTTTTTTTAAATTTTAATTCATGAATGAACTCATCGGGAGAGCAAAAAAAACTTGATTTTTCGTGACTTTTGACTCAAAACCCGAATTTTGTCATGAAATTTACATGAGAATTAGCATAATTTCCGATCAAACCAGATTTTGATAATTTTTTTCAAATGTAAATTTGTCTATTTTTGACCTGTTAATGTGTGAAAATTCGAATAAAAATCAAAAATTAATTTTTATTTGTTAATTTTTGATGATTTTATTCATAATTGTGATGGACATATGTTCGACATTTCCTTTTGTTTATTTATTTGTTTGTCATTTTTTTTTTAAATCTCGGAGGTAATTCGTCACAAACATGCAGCTCACATAAAAATCGAGGCACGGCACATCAAAAGTTGCTGTTCAACTCATAAACAATTTTTTGCATGTTTAGTGACGTGATCATGTTTTTGAATACACAAAAAAAAATTTTTTTGGCAATGTAAAAGTTCGTCTCACCATATGTTGAAAAAAATATTTAGATGCCTTTAAAAATAATTGGTAGTGGTTAAAAGCTCGAAATTTCTTTGAAATTTATTAAAAATATTTTTTTAAAAAAATTAAATTTTAAATATCAAATAAAAAGAAAAGAGGAAGAAAATCTGTCCTCCCTTTCCGCAAATAAATATTTTTTTTTTAATCAAAATTTTTTTTTATTTATTTTTTGATCTGTTTTGACGCCCATTGACCTTCGTTCCAGCAAAACTATAAACCACTAATTTTATTCTTTTTAACTTTTTACTCTTCTTCAGTCGTTTTTCGCGTCTTGCCCACATTTCAATTAATTTTCTGTTTTTTTTTTGCTGCTTCAACACACAAATATTTATTCCAAAAAATTTATGGCAGATAATTTTGAACTACTAATAGTACAAATGTGCGGCAATTTATGAGATGTTATAAGATGCACAGTGAGAAAAAATTTTTTTTTTTTAAATAAATTTTTAATTTTTTTAAAAATTTAATTTAAATGAAAATAATATTTTTTATTAATTAAATAATTATTTTAATTTATTTTTTTTAAAAATTTAATTATTTTTTCAATTTATTTTTTTTTATTTTAATTAAAATTTTAAATTTATCATCTAAATTTAATTCAAAATAAGTTAGGTTTTTTTTTTATAATTTTTTAATTAATTTTAAATTATTTATTTAAATTAGTATTTTTTTTTATTTATAGATTTAATTTTAATTAAAACTTTAATAATATTCTGTAAATTTTTTTAAAATAAAATAAAATTAAAATTAATTTTTTTAGATTTTTATTTAATTTAGAAATTTATTTTTTTAAAATTAAAAAATTTAAATTTTTATAAATAAATAAAAATTTTCGTGAATTTTAATAATAAATAAATAAAATAAAAATTAATTATCTAATTTAATTTAATTAAAAATTGAAAATTCCATCAGAATTTAATTTAAATAATTAAAAAATAATAAAATTTAATTTTTCTTCTATTTTAATTTAAAATAATTTATTTTATTTAAAATTTAATTTTTTTAATATTTCTTATTTTTTTTTTTTTTTGGTTAAAAAAATTGTTTTCCAGCCCACTGTTCAATAAAATTTGAAATAGATGATTTTCCATCATTATAACGTCTGTACAAGCAGAAGACAAGACAGATGTGTATTTTTCGTACAATTTCTACCATTTTACATTCACACGTGTATCGTACAGAAAGAAAACTGCCTGCAATAAATTTTCCAGTCAGTGGCTAAGAAATTTTCTCTATTTTTTTACATGCCACGGAGCAAGAACGAAGACATCAAATTTTAGATTAAGACATTCGAGTGAGTCATATTTCAATTTTAATCGTCTGTGAATTAGTTTTTCTTCGATTTTCAACTTCTTTTCAAGAAAAAAGTCAAAATTTCTCTGTTTCAGGAACAACTTTCTACAAAAAACTTGCAACAAAAATTTTAACGAGACACGGGAAATTATTCACTTTTCATGCAGTTTCGAGTAATAGACGAGCGCGAGAGATGCTATCATGCCACACACATGTGTCTGTTAGTCGTTGTTATGACCAACATTTTGCTCGAAAAATTAAAATTTTTGTTTATTCTATTTTTATCGGGCCGTCATCCATCCCAATATGTGGGGCCATAACGCTATGTTTCTTCATAAAATGTTTATAATTTGTTCTAAAAATGTATTTTCCTGTGTTTTCCCTCAACAGACAAGTCGCTCGCGCTCAAAAAAATAGAAAAAAACGAACGCCAAGTGTGTGTTACATAAAGTGAAGTCATTCGTGTATTTTAAAAGAAAATTTTTCGTGTAAACAACAACAAAATGAGAGTGAAAAGTATTCGTTGAATTATCAATTAAAGCGCATTTTTATGAATTTTTACAAGTTTTCTAATTTATTATGATTTTTTAATTTTTTTTTATTTATTTTTTTTAATTTCTTATTTTTTTTATTTTAAATTAATTTAATTTTCTTAAATTTTTTAAATTAATTTTTTAAATTAATTTAATTTTTTTAATTTTTTAAAAATAAAAAAATTTTTAATAAAATAATTTTTAATAGACGAAAAGGATAAATCGCACAAAATAAAAAAAAAATAAATTTAATTAATTAACTTTAAAAAATTTGGAAAAATATTGAAATTGGAAAATTTAAAAAAATTTTTATATGAAATTTTTTGAATTTTTTTAAAAAATTTCCCAAAAATTTTTAAAAAACTTTTGAAAGAGCTTTTAGTTTAAAAATGAATTTTTTTTTCTGAAATTTGAATTTTTTAAAATTATAAAAATAATTTTTATTTTATTTCTTTTTCATAAAAATTTCAAGAAATTAAAAATTTTTAATTATTAAATTTAATTATTTTATTAAAAAAAATATTTTTTTTTTATTTAAAAATTTTATTTTTTAAACTAAAATTTTTTATATTTCAAATTTTTTATTTATTTTTTTAAATTTTTTTTTATAATTTTTTAAATTTTTTTTTGCAAAGAGACGATAAAACCAGCATAACCGCATTTTCATAAAAATTCTTCGAAATGCGGTAAAAAATGACAATTTAGCACTTTATTTAACGCAAAACGAAAATTATGCGGCAAGAAATTTAAATGAGCCCGAAAAAGTGCATTGACTCCCTTTGAAATTTTAATTTTTCACCAAAAAAAAAAAAAAAAACGCGAGAAACTCGCTGCCACGAAGTGAAGTCACGCAGAAAAAGATTAGCCTAGATTACGAGTGTCACCGCAAATCTTTTTGGTTTCTACTTCGTAACTTAATCGCGTCTAAAGATGTGGCTTTAGCTGTTGTTGCAAAACATGTTTATTCAGTTGTCATCGCAAGTGTGGCGAACAAAATTCCTGGATTTGCATTAACAAGTAACAAAATTCATGAAAAAAATCGAAAAACAGCTGCTCATTCGATTTTATCATTGAAAAACTTGCAACATTTCGTGAAAAACATAAAAAATTGATGAAAATTTTAAAATTAGTTCAAGGATGGCGTCCGTAGGTTTTAATTGTGAAAAAAAAATTGTGAATGAATAACAGATTTTCATGAATCATCTGAATTTTTGACGGAAATCAAGCTAAAATTGATCCCGAAAGAGTGATTTTCAGTACGAAATTTCAATCAAAAAGTTACATAATCCAAAAGAAAGTAAAATTTTCAAACAAAATTCAGAATTTTTTTTTCGTTAATAAAATAAACAATACAATGAACTGGCACGACTTTCGACATCGACGCGCATATCATTTCGTTTGTCGATGATGTCATATGCCGTTAATGCTGAATCGAAATTCTGCAATGTTTATTTTAACAAAGTTGCTTTTAGTAGTAAAAATAATTTTGTTTCGTTCGAGAAATTTATCATTTTTTACGTTCATGCCGAGACGGAAATTGGGAAGGAAATGTCATTGACGCACTAAATAACAAAAGAAAATTTTTTTTTGGTGATCTATGACTTTAACGGATCATTTAAAACGAATAAAGCGACACTCAGTGGCAGGAAATTGAACTAATTGGAATGTCAAGGAAACGTCAAGTGATCCGCCAATTTCAAAGACGCCATATTGGATTTTTGCACGTACTGGAGAGCAACAAAGGTAAGAAATTTCATGAATTTTGGCTAAATTTAGGTTATTATGAGCAATTTTTTTTTAGAAAAAAACGCAGAAAACTGAAAAAATTGACAGGAATTTATGAAGATGACAAAAAATATCGTAAAATAAGGCGGAAAAGATAAGAGTATGATAGAAGGACGATTACGAAGCAAGAAATTGAAGAGATTCTAACAAAAAATTACAATTAATGGAGAATACGAAGAAAAATACTGAAGGTAAGTTAAATAAAGACCAAATTTTATGGATTCTAATATTCTCCTCGCGATCCAAGGAGCTTCATTTTTAAATTCAATTGGATCGTGAGAAGTATTTTTTTACATTTTTTTAGGAAGCTTGGAACTGAAATTAAAATGGAGACTAACATTGACTTTTAAGGATCATAGAACAGAAAAAAATCGAGGGTAACTAAATTTTACCAACAGAATTTTGCTCTAATATGGATTTTTTCTTATTTCAGGGCTTAGATAAACAAAAAATAATACTTGTGAAAATAAAAGAAAACCAAAGTGAAAGAATAGAATTAAGAATTAATGCAAGATTAGAAATAATTTACGTCACTTTTTCAAAATCAAATACTGAAATGACCTTGTCAAATCCATGTTCAAATGTAGCAACCTGAACTGAAACTATTCTGGATGAAATAAGTCGTAAAATCTAAAATTATCAAATTTTTGGGCAACATTTTGGAATAATATTTCTCATAATGCCTTTAGGGAGCTTTAAATCTCTCAAAAAATCTTTAATTATCATCAAACTATGATCACTCAATGAAACCAATGGCATCTCCAGATGATTTTTTCTCTTCTGTGAACGTAAAGTACAACATAAAGGAAGAAAGAATCGATAAAACATGAAAGATTTATGGCAAAACTGTATTCACTCCGCTAAAAAAGTGAAATATTGGCGTTGTGTGTCGAAATTGCAAATTGGCTCTTTATACAAATGACTTATGGATGCTTAACAATGTATTTAACTGATCGATCGCTACAAAAAAAGAAAAAAATCAAGATTTGCGGCAAAAAAGTACTTCGCGGTATCTGATTTCACGACACAAAATTTTATTGCGAGATATCAAAGTTGTCACTTTAATCAGAGTGCGATACGATTAACTTTATGGAATCGATGCATGTAAACTTGTTTTGACGTATTTGTCACAACGACGAGCTCCGTTGTTCGAAACAATGCAGTTCCAATTGTCGATCTGTCGCTGATAATTAATGAGATGGGCGCTCGTGATGAAAAAAAAATTTACTTTCTAGCGCGGAATTTTCATCATACGTGAAGAAATTTCTTGAAATGTCGTTTGATTTACGACCGTTTCCCACATAATATCAAAAAAAAACTCAACAAAAAAAATCATTCAAGGTCAGAAATATTTAAATGTGTCTCTCTTTCTCGCATGTCGGTTACGATCAACTTCACACGTCATTTCATTAGTCAAATTAATCGTCGCTCGCGCGCGCGTCTCGAATTAAAAACTCACGATATTTAGATGAAATTTCACACATCGCGGTAAGTAGGTGTGAGAACTTGCTCCATAAATGGTCAGTTTACTATAAGCGCCACTGATTATCGCGTGTTTTTTGTGGGTGTCAATGCCCACACGTTTAGTGCATGGCGCGATCGACAGGTGTTTGTGTGTGGTCAAGATTTGATAGTGATTCCAAAAGCTCGAAATTTTATCAAATTTTAATATTTTTCCTTTGAAAAAAGATAAAAAATATCGAAAAACTTTAATTTGTTTATTTTGTTAATAAAAATTTCTAAAAATTTTAATGTTTTGATATTCTAATAAAAATATTTTACAAAATTTCTAAGAAAAATTTGAATTTTTCAGAAAAATTTTTGATTGTTGTTCCTTAAACAAAAAAAAGTTACAAGTGTTCATAAGAATCAAAAATTTTTGAAATAAAAAAAAAATTCTTCAATTTGAGTTAAAATAGTTTCAATAAAAATTAAAATTAAAAATAATTAAAATTTAATAAAAAAATATTTTTTAAAATTATTTTTAACAAATAATTTTGACAAGAAAAATTCAAGAATATTTTAAAATTTTATTTTTAATTTAATTTAAAAAATAAATTTAATTCAATTAATTTATTAAAAAAATTAAATTATTTTTTTTATTTAAAATTAAATTAAATTAAATTAATTTTTTAAATTAATTAAAAATAAAAAAAAATTTAATTAATTATTAAATTAAAGAAAAATTTTTTTTCAATAAATTTGATATAATTTCGAGCTTTAAAATCACTTTTTAAAAAAAAAAAATAATAAAAAAAATTCTTACCTGCAAAACGGCGATGACAAGTTGCAACGGTCCTCCTTGGACAACGATCGTTCCAATTGTCGTCGATTGCGGATGGTGCCCGGCTTCGGCTCCTCCAGCCGCCTCCTGTTTATTAGTTTCCATTTTCGGATCGTTCGATGAATTCTATAATTTTTTTTATTTTTTTTTTCGTTGAAATTTTTATTAAAAAATCACTTTTCGATAAATTTTTCGAGTTTTTTGGCACTTTTTTGACTATCTTTGACTTTTTTCTATTGTTTATATTTTTGCAAGCAAATTATTTGTTTGAAGACTATTTATTTTTTATGGCACTTTAAAGCACTAGAAAAGACAGGCACGCGATTATCACAAGAGTTAAACACAAAAAAACCCGTTTTTCATGTCGTTCTTTCATTTCTTTTCTTTCCAGCCAAGTAGCAGTCATTCATTGTTGCTTATTTGTGAATACCTTCGTTCGTCTCGCACACACCTTCTTGTCGTGTTCCGATCTTGCTTTTATGATTTTATTTCTTATTTATCGCAAATTAAAGAAAAAAAAATAAAGACGAAGAATCGACGACTTGCATGCTGGCTTGCTTAATTACACAGATCTGTGTGTGTGGAGCAATGAAGTCGCTTTCGGTCACACGTGAAGCTGCAAAGTTGCGTTAAATGCAGAAGAAATTCTTTATTTGGAAAGAAATCGTGTCTAGAGTTTCATATTCACATGAGTGCGCGAGCAATGTATCGCACTTTTGCCGATGAATAGCAGACTTTTAATGGGTTTTTACATTATTGTTGTGGTTTATATGGATTTATGTCGCATTTATTTGCATTAAAATTGCGAGCAAAAGAAATTTTCTGTTCGATTGAGAGCTTATTTTAAAGAAATTTGGTCGAAAATTTAAATTTGAACTTGTTTTTCTTGTACAAGAGGCTCAAAAATTGAAGATTTAATGAAAATATTCTTACAAAATATGAAAATATAAAATTTTTCTCTCTTTTGAAAGAGTTAATTTAATAAATTTGTCAAAATTTGTTATAATTTTAATTTTTCTTGAACATATCAAAAAAAAAAGTTTTTCATGTCAAGGTAAAATTTCATAAAACATCAATTTTTTATATTTTTGTCTCAAATAAAAAAAATCACATTTATGAGAATTAATGTCGATTAAATTTTATGACAATATTTTCACTAAAAATTATTTTTTTAAATATTTTTTTTCCAAATATTGTTTAAAATTTAATAATTTTAATTTTAATTAATTAATTTTTTTTTAAATCAAAAAAATAAAATTTAAAATTTTTATTAATTAATTTAATAATTTTTAAATTAAAATAATTTTTTTTCTTTAAAAGTTTTTCATAAATTTATTTTAAAATAATTAAAATTTTCTAATTTTTCACTAAAATTATTTTTAAAAATTAAAACTTTGTAATTTTTTTTTGCACAAAATTAAATCTCTACAGTACAAAATCTTAAAAAAAAAATTAATAATTTCTTAAATTGTCGTCAAAAAAAAAATAAATTTTAAACATTTTTTAACCCTTTCAAATGGCGCCAATGCATTAATTCCTCATTTTTCACTAATTTTTAACATTTGCGTCAATTAAAGAACAATTTTCTTCGTAATTTTTTTTTATTCTTCACAAAAAACGCACAAAATAATTGCTGACAAGCACTTGACACACATCAAAATGTTTTATTTTTTGTTTTTTTTTCAACACTGCGACAATTTACTCATTAAATAACTTTTATTTACTTTTCTTCTTCATAACATTACAAAAATTCAACAAATATTTGATAATATTGCCGAAATTTATTCAAATCCAAAAAATTTTGTGAATAAATTTAAATTCTGGATTAAATTTATATTTTTTGATCTTCACAATTGCATAATATTCTCATCAAAAGCTATAAAAAAAAAATTGTAAAAATTTATTTTTATCTCGAAGGTGTGGAATTTTTATCCAGATTCTGTGTTTGTACTGGAAAATTATGTCAGAATTTATTTTTTGTGACTTTTATTAAAAATTTGATTTTTTATTATTTTTTAAATATTTTTTAGTGCCTTTTAATTATTTTTTTTCACTTTTTCATAGTTTTATTAATTTTAATATTTTTTTTTATAATTTTTTAAATATTTTTCGTAATTATTTTTCGATTATTTTTAATAGGAGATGATCATGCGCGCACTTTCCAACGTTAACTACTGCCGAAATTCACTCGAAAATATTTTGCTACAATTTTCAATAAAATTTTTCCTTCATTTTTCTGTTTAATTTATATATCATACGAACGACAAGTCGAAGACGACACAGAATCGCGCACTGTCTGCTGTTTTTTTTCGTAAATTTCTGATTTAATTTTTGCAGCAAATAAGATAATTTTAGCTCAAACATATGTGAGTTATGTACTTTTTCCCTATGTACAATTTTTTATATACAAAAAAAGTACATAGGAAAAAATTTTCACTAAATTTCCACGAAATTTTTGAATTTTATCGAATTTCCATTAATTACCGTTGAAAATTTCTAAAAAATTCCTTAATTTTAATCGATTTACTGAATTTCTTCCGTTTATGGTAAATAATTTTTAAATATTTTTTTTTTACGGAACGGATTTATGATTTTTGCGAAAGATCGTCAGCACCCGCGAAATGCACCAAGGAGACTAATTATTTTGAGCTGAATGAAAAGAGTTGTTGGTCAAGAGTCGCGATCGCGCGCTGTACGACGTATGGTTTAATAAAAGTATGTGAAAGAGGTGAGAGATCGCGATATTTATTTGAACCACTTGTGCGAATGAATGTGAGGAATGAATGAAATTCTGTCGTACGGTAAAGCGGTGTAAGAAATAAAAACAAATTGAGAGAGAAACGTGATTTAAACGGATGAAATGAACAAAATCGTAAAATAAGAGAGGTTTTCATAGAGAAACGATCGTGTTGAGGAAGGGATCTTCAATCCGTAATTTTTAGTTTTGATGAATTTCGCATGGATTTTAGTTAAATTTTCAGAATTTTTAGTAATTTTTATATTTTTTTTTTTACAAATTTGCTAAAAAAATTATAAAAATTTGCTAATTTTTTTATATTAATTAAAAGTTTAATTTTAAATTATTTTTTACTCAACAATTTAAAATTTTTTAAAAATTTGAAGAATTTCAAAAAATGAAGAATTTTTAACTAAATTTTCTAAAGAATTATGAAAATTTGCTTTTTTTATTTTTTCAAAATTTTTCTCTTTTAAAATAGAATTTTAAATTATTTTTCAATTATTTATTTTAAGTTTTTTCAAAACAAAGCGCCATCTAACGTCTAAAATTATTTTTTTAAAATATTTTTATGTCGTTTTTTAGATTTTTAAAGACATATGTAAATATTTAAAAAAAAAATTGTTTTTATAATTTGTCTGATTTTTATAAATCTATTTGAGCTTTTATTTATTTTTTTTTAAATTTATTTGTAATTAATTTTCATAATTTATTTTTTTTTTCAAGTAAATATTTGGGTAGTTTTTAATGAATTTTAAATATTTTTAGATTTTTTCTTTTAGTTTTAGAAAAATTTCTTCAAAATTTACTCATTAATTTAAAATTTTTGAAAATTCTTGCAATTTTTAGAATTTTTAAACGAATTTTTATTCTTTTTTTCACATAAATAATTGTGAAAAAATAATTCTTTTTCAATATCGAGTATCATAATTTTCCGGAAATTTTTTCTACATTAGTCATAAAATTGAGAAAATTCATGAAAAATGATTCTCTTTGTTCATTTTCTCAACTCTCCTATAAAAAAATTAAACAAAAACAATAACAAGATGCACTTTTCGTACACAAATCTTCAAAAATTTGATGAATGAACGACAACCGAACTTTTTCTTCGTTTTTTGTTTTTGTTCAAGTTCGTTAAATTTTTATTTATTTACAAAAATCTGTCATGTCTCACTAAAAATCGATTTATTTTTGCTTCTTGAACGACGCTGATCAAGACATAATGACACTGTTTGACGCGTTCTTATGAAAGACTCGTCGAAAGACGTTAAAGTTGCAGCGCTCGTTAATTGAATTATTTCACACTTTGTTGTTAATTGCGTTTTTGGTAAACATTTGTTTTCATTCATCTCTTCGCCAAGAGTTCAGTCAATTTATGATGTCGGGGTCACTCAAATCTTGTTTTGACTTGATAAATTGATTCAAATTAAGAACTTCTTTGTTAGATTGCGTCCCACTGCAGTTGTTTTGTAATGATCATCTGTCATTTTCTCTCTGGAAAATTGTCTCCGTTAATAATATTTTTCTGTCTATTTTTGAATCGGAGCTTACGTTTGTTTACAATTATTCGGTGTGTGTCGTGGAAATTTTGTGAGGAAAATGCATCACGAGTTAATTTTAGCGTGTAACGAAAATCATTCATAAAAATTTTCGGGGAGTGATGAATGTTATTGGAAGGTGAAAGTTCGGAAAAAGTGGGAGATTTAGAGCGTTTTTCATGAGAAAAATTGAGATTTGGGCCGTTTTTTAGAAGAAAATTGTAAAAATTTGTTATAAAGCGCCATCTAACGTCTAAAATTATTTTTATCTTTTTATATATTTTAACAAATTTCGTCAAAATAGGAAAGAAACAACAAAAATTTTATTTTTCATGCAAATTTTTTATTAAAGTGAAAAATTCAATGCCATCTAACGGCAATTTTTTTAAATTTTTGTAAAAATTTTTTAAAAATTTAATAATTTGTAGTTTAATTTGTTAATGAAAAACATAAACTTTAAAAAATTTAATCATAATTTGAAAAATTTTACATTTGTTGTATAAAATACAAAAAAAAAGATAAAAATTTAAATTTAGCGCCATCTATGGTCCAAATTTTAACATTTTTAAGCGCATTAAGACTTGTCACTGAAATTCAAATATAAGTAAAAAATAGTTAAAAATTTTCAAATTTAAAAAAATATATGCAAAATTGGAAAGGTTTGAATATAAAAAAGAAATTTAGATTACATTTAGCGCCATCTATGGTTCAAAACTTCATATTTTTAAAAATAATTTAGATTCAAAGCGCCATCTACGGTGAAATTCAAATCCTTGAAAATTTTAAATTTCATGCAAATTCAGCTATTTTTAAAATAAATTTTGAGAAATATTTTGAAAATTTCAATGAAGATTAAAATTTAGCGCCATCTCTTGGCTTTTTCAACCTTTGTACTAAATTTTTTTTAAATTAAATTCAATTTTTACTCTTTTTAAAGGTAAATTTTTAGAAAATTTATAAAAATTATTTCAAAAGTTAGAAAATCTAAAATAAGAATTTTTATTCAGCGCCATCTAGCGGCTATTTTTTTAATTTTCAGCTTGAAAATCTTTAATTTTATTCAATTTTCGAGCTTTCTAAAGAAAATTTTTTAAGAAAATTTTAAAAAAAATTAAGTGAAAACTTATATTCAACGCCATCTAGCGGCTTTTTCTAAAATTTTTTTTCCAAATATCAAATTTCACGTAATTTTATCTCTTTTTACAGGCAAATTCTCATAAAAAATCGAAAATTTTCCAGAAGTACTCTCCAAAAGTGAAGGAAATTCATGTGAGGCAGGTCACGGTTTCTTCCTCCGCAACATTTGGGTCGCTGTCGTGCGCGAAAAAAAAATGACAAAACCTTGTCGCGTTGTCGTTTGACGGTCACAAATGTGTATATTTGTGCGATGATAAGTTTGTACATTTTTCATTATTATTTTTCGCGTACTTTCACCCGAACAAAACAGTAGTTGCAAAGGCAATAAAAGTTATTTTGGTCATGAAACGGCGAAAAAAGTCTTCAGTGTTTTCCGAGACTCTCTTTGAAGTGCACACAAATTTATTTTTTTATTATTTCTTCCTGCAACAAAGATTTTACTGACGCGAAAAATGTTCGATTACAATTGTTATTACAACCTAATAAGTGCATTTTCGACCCTTTTACTCGACGAAACGACAAAAGACGTGACTTTTTATTTTCCGGAGTCGAAAAAGAGGATTCGCGCGCACAAATCTTTACTTACGAGAGCCTCGCCTGTGTTCAAAACGATGTTTAATGGCAAATTCATTGAAAATACCGACGTGATTATTAAAGATATCACCCCGGAAGCCTTTGCGATGCTCATAAATGGGATTTATTTGCGACCAACGACGTTAACGTGTCTCGATGAAGCGGATGCCTTGTACCAAGCTGCCGATAAATACGATGTGATGGACTTGCGGAACGTTTCTTACGAGTATTTCATGAAAGTTTGTCGGACATCGAACGTTTTTTACTTGCTACAACGCGCCTTGCTGTACAATTGGAAGGATTTACGAATAAAATGCGAACATTACTTCCGAACTTATGCCTATATTTTGCTCGTGGAGAACATAATTGCCGAGATGGAGGTCAGCGATGCCGTTTTGGAGCATCTTTTGTCGCTGGAGTCGATTTGTTTGCAGTCCGAAGTCGAATTGTATCAAGCCATGGAGCTTTTATATGACTTGAAACTCCTTCCAAGCTACGAAAAATCGATTCAAAAGATAAGATTTCTCACTATGAGCGTGGATGAAGTCAAAACTTGCAAGTTACTTACCGAAGCGGAGCGTTTTAAAATTATTTGGAAGCTGGAGGGAAAATGTGAAGACTCGGAAGCGAACTTGGACATGATCGACGGGCGAAAATTGTCTCCTGAAACAACATCCCGCTTGAAAATGTAAGTAAAATTTGCTTTTTCAAACTTTTTCTTCATTAAAAAGCTTCAAAAGTCGCCCCTTTCTCCCTATTTTAAGTCCCTACAACGGTTGGTTGGCGTTTCTGGCACCCATGCGGATCGAATTTTGGCTCCAAGTCCTTACGCGATGCAAAAATTACGACATCACGTCACACCGGATGGCTTTCATGCAGGTATTTGAACCGGAAGATCACCAAAAAATCGATTTCATCATCGGAGCAAAGAAGAAATCTGGAGTTAAAGAACTGATTTTCACGGAAGACGAAGTCACGGAGCTCACAGAACTGCTCGAACGCTACAAAATAACGGACAAAAACCACTCAGAGTTCCTGCGGAACTTGACGCGGCGTGCCAAGTGAGTGATTGATGGGACGAAAATTGCATTTTCGGTGCAATATGTAATTAACTGTAGCAATAAATCACGCGATGAAGAAAATTCAACAGAAACTCATTAAAAATGTGTCGTTTTTCGCTCACATGTGGTCATTTCGCGCTAAATTTATGTAATTTTTCACATTTTAACACAACTTTTCAATATCACGATGACGGAGGCGCCACGTAATTCGTTCAGTCATGACCATGAATTCGTTCTTTTTAGTGTTTTTAGATAATTATCGTCAATTTGTTGCCAAAAAAAAACTCGAAAAATTAAAAAAAAATAGTTTTTACTCACATCGTGTTCCAATTCATCAATTTTGATGGGAGTAACGTTACCAGAAGCTTCAGGAGATAATAAATTATCGACACAGGTGCATTCTGATACCGTATGATAAGATAAACTTTGGCTCAAAGGACATTCGATGGCGGTACAGTAGCTGGAAAGGTCCTCGAGTTCGCTGCAAGGTGACATTGGATGACTGTGAAGATTTTCATTTGGCTGAAAAAATAAAAAAAAGTTAAAAATTTGGTTAAATTTTGATTTTTAACCACGTGGGTTAGACCCAATGCACATTTTAAAATGTCTGTTTAAGAAGAATTTCAATTTTTCGCCTAATGAACAATTTAAATTTTCATCCTAATGCATATTTTTGGATTTTGACCCAATGTACTTTAAGAATTTTAACCCCAAAGCCAACCCAAAGCACATTTTAAGTTTTCTCCCCAATGCACAATTTGAAATGTCTCTGTTTTTTTAAGTACATTTTTTTTATTTGCATTTTTTTTCATCTTAATGCATTTAAAACCCCAAAGTATAAATTTCAACCCCAAAATGGACATTTAAAATTTGCAAATTTTAAACTTTTGTCCCAATGCACAATTTGAAATGTCTTTTTAAGTAAATTTTTGATTTTTTGCCAATAAAAAAATTAAATTTTTCATCCAAATGCATGTTTTAACACTTTGACCCAATGCACATTCAGAATTTTTGCCTAAAGTACATTAAATATTTTAAACCCAATGCACATTTTGAAAAAAATCTTTAAGATAAATTTATGAAATTTTCTCAACAAGCAATTTGAATATTCATCTCAATGCATAATATGAATTTCTTAAGAATATAAGTCCCAATGTGCATTTTCAATTTTGACCCTAATGCACATTTTAAAATGTCTGCTTAAGAGAAATTTTAGTTTTTTGCCCAATGAACAATTTAAGTTTTTATCCTAACGCTTCTTTTCAATTTTTACCCCAATACACATTTAAAATTTTCACCCCAGAGCACATTTAAAATTTTTACCCCAATGCACATTTTGAAAAATTTTCCTTGAAAAACAAGTTCAAACAATAATTTTGCAACAAGATGACGAATTTTCGCATCAAAATTAATAAGTTTATTTGAAAGTGAACTAATTATGTCATTACTGAACTGCAGCTGTTCTCTCGATTTTACGAGTTATTTTTGTGTTTTTGTTCAAATTTTTGTAGTTTATGGGAGATGGCGTGTGTGTAATAATAAAACAAGATTAAACTGAGGAGACAACAAGTGAACTTACATCATCAGTATTTCCGTTAGCGACTTCTGCGGGTTCATCGTCATCGAAAGGATCCATTTTTGCCTGAAATTGAAGAAAAAAATGATTTTCAAAAAAATTGAAAAAATGCAAGTCAAAAACTGTCAATCAAAGAAAAGTCGAAAAATTTTACTTTTTTGTCTGTCTTCAGTAACAGGTGAGAAATAACAAGAACCGTCAGTTATTTTCTCTCTGACGAATGAAAAATCGTGTCACATAAATTTTCATTTCCAACGAAAAAATTTTACGATAATTTCTTTTGTTTACGGAAATTTTTCTCCACTCACTTGTTTCGACAAAAACACGTGCGCCTTGAGTTTTGATCGATACTTTTCCGCCGTTTTATTTGTTCATTCAACTATTTGGACAACGATGTTTTCATAACACTTGCTTTGTTTTGAGTTTCATTAACGCGGATTAAATTTTATGGGTTTTACAACAATTTTCTTGCTGCAAGTCGAAGAAGAACGAGAAAAAAATGAGAAATTTGCGATGATCGTAGGTTTTACCAAAACACCGGTAATAATAACACTAAATAAAAAGTGAATGAAAATTCTCACAAATTGTCTCGGCAGAAGGTTTTTTTAATAATAGATCGCCCTTGTATGCGGCGTAGAAAGACTCGGCGACGATGGTTATGATGAAAATGAGTTTTTTGCTGCGGTACGAGAATGGCGCGGAGACAAAGAGATGAATTTTTGAGAAGATTTGTCGAGATTTGTTGTTTTTGTGATGACGATGGCAGTTCAAAATACTCATTATTGTTGGAAAAAGGTGAAAAATATGAGAAATTAATTTGTATGAAAAATTGACGAATCTGCGGTTATGAGAGAATGATTTATTTTAGAGGCACGTGTCATGATTTTTTTATGCAAAAATATTAAAATATTTTGAATATTTTTCTAAATTTTCTGAATTTTTTAAAATTAAAATTTTCTAAATTTTTCTTTTTCTTGAATTTAATAAAAAAAAATATTTTTTTTTAATTGATTTTTTACGTTTTAAAAATGTTTTAAAAATTTTCAATTTTTTTTTTTCAATTTTCTGAAATTAAAAAAAATATTTTATTAATTTACTTTTTTAATTAATTTTTAAAAATTAAAATTTAAAATTAATTAAATTAAATAAAATTAATTAAATTTTATTCTTTTTTTTTTAATTCAAAAATTTTTTCTTTTAACAGTTAATGACAAACAAGTAAATTGATAAAATATCTTAAATTTTACTCTCATTAATTTTTGTATTTTTTTTCGCAATAATATCAATAAATTATTTAATTTCTTAAGTTATTCAAGTTCTGATTATAAATTTAAGAAATTAATTAATTAATTACGATTTCCTTAAAAATATTTTTAAAAAATGTCACGTGACCAAATAACGGACAAAATTTTATTTTTGTGAGGAGTTCGAAAATGTGAAATGCAAAGTGCTGAATACTGAATTCCGTTTTCGGCCAGTTTTAAATTTGAAATTTCAAAAAATTCGTTAATTTTATTTAAATATTCTAAAATTTTAATAATTTATTAATTCAAAGTAATCATCAAGAAATTGATTTAAAATTAAATTTTAATTAAAATAAAAAAAAATAAATTTAAAAAATTATTTTATGTGAAAATTTCCAAGAAAAAATAATTTTTATTCGAAACAAAAAAGTTTTTCTATCGACACAAAAAAAAATATTAAAAAATGATTTTTATAGAAATTCAATAGCGGTAAGTATTCTTATTTTCGGTTCAAATCTTAAATTTTTTTTAAACTAAATTAAAATTTTATTTTTTTTAATTTTAAAGAATTTCAAGAAAATGCGTTGAAAAATGTTCAATGAAAATTCAAAAAATATCAACAAAAACCCAAACCAGCAAATAAAACTTTTAATTTAAAATTTTTATCATCCGTCACAAAGTCATTGATCTCATAAATTAGCCATCAACATCTCAAAACAACAAGGCAACGTTCGTCGCTTATTGTCTCATAAACGTCCTTTGTTGTTGCCATACCTCACGTACATCGCATGGAGTCCTTTTTCCAACTTGCGCAGTGCACACCGGATTCTGTATGCATCGTAGCAACATTGTAGTGTCGGAAAAACGGGGCGCCGTCTGGTCGGCGTTGAATTGATTTTAATGAACTCCTTGGCAGGAATTTTGGCGCCTCCCATACACGCGTTGAGATGAAAAGTCAACGATTTCTGTCCTTTTACAACACAATTTTTCATGAGCGCCGCTTTTTCATGCGAGATAAGATGTTTGCCAAAAGTAATAAAAATGAGAAATTAA
Source organism: Culicoides brevitarsis (assembly GCF_036172545.1). NCBI lineage: Eukaryota > Metazoa > Arthropoda > Insecta > Diptera > Ceratopogonidae > Culicoides > Culicoides brevitarsis. The sequence continues at coordinate 33,410,456 of NC_087086.1, read as the reverse complement.
TGGATGGTGACATGACAAAATTAATTGTTCCTTGAGTGCATTGAGATACAGAGAAAGGGCAATTAAATTTTTTTGGCTTGGGAAAATTATTTTTTGTAATAATTCTGAGTAAGAAGCCATCAAAGCAGCAACATCTTCTTCTTTTCTGATAATTTTTGCTCCCATATACACGAGAGAGCGCCTTTTATGCAGAAAGTGACATTCTTTTCCCACTTTTGTCGTGGCATGATCATCTGTGTGTTACTCGTCGTCGCGTTCGATTCAAAAGGTGGACCAAGCCATAACTGGCTCGCACAACAATATTTTCTTTTTGTCTTGTCTCTCTCTCTCACTGACTACCACTCGCTGCTCTTTTCTGTTAAAACTAAAAACAGAGTAAAACTATTTTATGTATTATTATTTTTTTTATGAGCATCGCGCACCAAAATGGATAATTGCAAACAAACGGCAAACATATTATTTCTTCGTCATTTCGAAAAATTTATTATGAGAAAAAAACAATTATTATTATTATTAGTGTTTTGTAAAGTGAAGTAACGTAAGCACCGTGTTTGATTGTCAATGTTACTGCATTGCTTTTGTCCTTTTGTGGGTGCACTGCATCGATGATGACAACGTTCCAAGTCAGGCGATGCAAGAAATCGCTAGTATTACGGCATTTTTCATTTGTTATGTGTGTAGTTTATTATGCGACACCAAATAGGTTGTGTGACTGCCAAAATGTGACTCACTGCCTTATTTCGCTAAAATGTTGCATGACTTCAATTAAAGAAATTCGTAATTGGTGAGAAATGGGAACGCATTTTGTGAGTAATTTTGTGCTTTCGTTACTCTATTGGATCAGGTAAGTTCTATTTTTTACCTTATGGGCGAAAACGGGTCCCCATTGGGAGTTATTTAACCCTTCAAAGAGGTTAATTTTACTACTTCAAGAGGTTAATTTGAACTATTTTGATTCAACCTCTAAAGGGTTAACTTAAGCTCTTGAAGGGGTTAACTAATGTATTTGAAGGGGTAAAATTAGCTCATAAGGGGTTAATTTGACCAGTTTTTGCCCTTAGGGTACTAATTTTCCATTGAATTTTTATTTCTCAAAAATTTCAGGAAGGCAGTTTTGATTTGAAAACTAAATCAAGAGCAAAAAAACTGTGTCAAAAACTGTGTCAAAGCAATTTTTGTCAAATCTTGTTGGAAAAGGAGCAACTTCTTCAAAGTCATAGACACTGAATTGCAACCATGAACTATAATGCCTTCAATAAAATATAGAAGAAAAAACGACATTTAGATTCTGACAACCAAGCTGAAAAGACGTGTTTAGAACTTAAAGAATATTTTAGGCATGACAAAGGCTTTCCATTCAAATACTTTCGCTCATACATACAACTTCAATCTTACAAGATCCGATTGCTGGTCAAAATAAAACAGATTCCGTACGAATTGTAGCAAATCATTTTTTCTTGCTTGAAAAACTTAATGAAAACTTCAAGAGCAAAAAAACTGTGTCAAAGCAATTTTTGTCAAATTTTGCTCCAAATGGATAAAAATTTGTCAGAGGGCTCTAATTTATCATTTTTAATCATTTTATACCTCAAAACTGCAAAAAAATTGAAACTGAAAAAAAAATTTTTTCCTTTGACATAGTTTTGTTTTAAAAACTAAATCAAGAGCAAAAAAACTGTGTCAAAGCAATTTTTGTCAAATCTTGCTCCAAATGGATAAAAATTTATCAGAGGGCTCTAATTTATCATTTTGCAACTCAAAACTGTCAAAAAAATTGAAACTGAAAAAAATTTTTTTCTTTGACATAGTTTTGTTTTAAAAACTAAATCAAGAGCAAAACTAAATAAAAAAAACTGTGTCAAAAACTGTGTCAAAGCAATTTTTGTCAAATCTTGCTCCAAATTTGTCAGAGGGCTCTAATTTATCATTTTTAATCATTTTAAAACTCAAAACTGCCAAAAAATTGAAACTGAAAAAAAAATTTTTCCTTTACATAGTTTCAATTTGAAAACTAAATCAAGAGCAAAAAAACTGTGTCAAAAACTGTGCAAATGCAATTTTTGTCAAATCTTGCTCCAAATGGATAAAAATTTATCAGAGAGCTTAATTTTTATTCTCAAAACTGTGAAACTGAAAAAAATTTTTAATCATTTTCAAAGCAATTTTTGTCAAATCTTGCTCCAAAAAACTAATTTATAAAAAATCAAAACTGCCAAAAAAAGAAACTGAAAAAAAAATTTTTCTTTGACATAGTTTTGATTTGAAAACTAAATCAAGAGCAAAAAAACTGTGTCAAAGCAATTTTTGTCAAATCTTGCTCCAAATGGATAAAAATTTGTCAGAGAGCTCTAGGGACTCAAAACTCAAAAAATTTGAAAAAAAAATCATTTTTAATCATTTTATAACTCAAAACTGCCAAAAAATTTTATGACTCAAAACTGCCAAAAAATAGAAACTGAAAAAAAAATTTTTCTTTGACATAGTTTTGATTTGAAAACTAAATCAAGAGCAAAAAAACTGTGTCAAAGCAATTTTTGTCAAATCTTGCTCCAAATGGATAAAAATTTGTCAGAGAGCTCTAATTTATCATTTTTTCATACAATGCTTAAAAAAGCTTAAAAATCAGTCAACCAATTACGGAAGCAATGAAAACCAAACTATCAAAGGTTAACTTGAACATATTCAACTGAAAACTTCAATTTTTATTCATTTAGTGAACTTGTCCATAAATTTTTAAATCAATTGACAATGACAATTCGTCAATGATACTCCTCAAAGCTTCAAGGGTTATATTGCCAGACATCTTGTTATATTCCAAATTCAATTCCTTCAGATTCGGATAAATCTTTGTTAAATTTTTCCCGAAAAATACCTCATCAATGTTATTCTGAGACAAATCTAGGATTTGTAACTTTGGAAGACTTTTTGTGATTTTAAATTCTGCTATGCAAGTATTAATTGCCAATAGAGTTTGAATGCTTAACGGCATCGAAGCATCAGACATCTTCAGGATTTGATTGTCACTTAAATCTAGTTTCTCTAAATTTGTCAAATGCAGAAATGCATCTTCAGATATTTCTTGAATCTTGTTCGAGGGTAAGTTTAAGTTCCTTATGTTTGTGTTTGTTTTGAATGTTTCTCCAGTTATTTGCAGCAAATGAATTTGCGTTATGTAAACAAAAGTTAAACGAGGACATTTTGAAGCGAGTTCTTTTGGAATTTGTCTCTTCTTTGAATTTCCAACAACTTCCAAAGTTGTCAATTCTGGACAGTTTTGAATAATGGGGAAATTAGCTGCGCCAATGTTCAACTGAAGGTCATTCAGTGTTTTTAATTCGTTGAAGAGATTATCTGTAAATGTCGAAATATTAGAGTTTTTTAGATGAAATCGAAGCAAGGTTTTCACTGAAGTAATTTTCCGGTATATTTTGCATATTTTTGCAGTCAAAATGAATAAAACCCAAAAATTCTAATCCTTCGATGTTGGGAGCAGTCCATATTCGATTCGAGGTTATATTGAGTTTAGTTAGTTTAGGAAAATATGGTTGTATTTTCTCTTGTTCATCGATGTAAAAATCATAGTCATAGATTTCCAAATCCCACATGTTTTCAAACCCTTTTCCAATTACGGACAAGCTGAAGTTTGGAGAATCAAAATCGAATATTTTGGCAATACTCAATGGATCGAGTCCTAAATTGTTGATCAGTTGAAAGTGAGTTCCTGCTTTAAGAAGACCTACTTTGGAAATGCTCAGAGTATATGCGTTAAAAAAGTTTCCATCAAGCTTCAGTTTAGGAACAGTATTCACGTCGATTTTCTTGTATTTTAACGGAGGCGCTGGATAAAGTTTGATGGATCCTCTTTCATATTTATTGCTATTTACAATCTGGCTGTATGTTGATACGGCAACCATCAAGTTGGAACAATTGAATATAAAATATATTATGAAATTATCTTCTCTGCGACTCAATTGATCACAACAATAGCTTGTTTGAAGTAAAAACCAGAGAATAGCAAGTAGAAACAACATTTCAGTCGAAAAGTTTCACAAAAACTGAGGATTGAATTTGTCAATTGTTTTATTTTTTAGTGGTTAATTGATGAAAAAGTAGTTTTTCAACTTCATCATGGCTTTATTCAATGTTTGAAACATTTTTTTAGCACTTGATACTCTCAAGGTCAATTCTCATCACAGTTTCTCCCGGAAGATTCTTGCATGGAATGTCACTTACTAAGCTGACTTTCAAATTTGGGTTTTGCCAAATTGATAAAATTGGTTTCATCTCACAATTGCACATCAGTTCAACATTTCTAATTGCAAATTTTAATTTGAACATTTCATCACTTCTCAAATCCGAAATCACCCAAGTTTGAATCTCATTTTCACTCAAATCAACAGTAACATCTCCAAAGTTTTGCGATGCAGGCAAACATGAGTCCGAGAACTTTAAGAGTTTATTTTGTCTCAAATCTAGTCTTTGCAACCTTTTGAGATGACCAAAAGCATCTTCTGCAATTTCTTCAATTCCATTTGCGATCAATTCCAAATTCACGAGTTGCAAGTTTCTGAGAAATTGTTCTTTCGTAATTCGTCGAAAATGAACGTTATGTAAACTGAACAAATGAAGGTTTGGCATATCAGGAAGCAACTCGGAATCTAGTCTATCTTCAGTTATTTCAGCTCTTTTTGAACCTTGTACCGTCAAATACTTCAAGTTGAGACATTCACCAAGTTTAGGGAATGTGGCGTTGGCAATGTTGATGTAGCTTATCTCAAGTTTACTTAAACCTTCAAAAATATTGTCAGAAAATTTTTCGATATTTGAATTCTCAATTTTGAAACTAGTGAGATTTTTGTTGTCTATCAAGTAACTTTCAGGCAACGTATCCAAATTTTGCATGTTAAAGTCTACGATTTCCAATGATTTTAATCCAATTAGATTCGGTGCCATTTTCTGTTGATTTGATGCAAGATAAATTGAATGTAAATGTGGACAAACATCTTGTAGATCGGCATCAAATTCAACTTCAGAGCTCTTAACATCCAGAAGTATCAGCTCTTGAAGACCTTTTAATTGTGAGAATTTAAATCCTTTTGAGTTTTTGACATAAATAAATTGCATAGAGTTAACTTCAAACCCCATTTTGCTGAGAATTTGAGCAAAACTCCCATCGTGATTCTTAAAACCTGCGATTGTGATATCCAAAATATAATAATTGAAGAAATACAATCCATTAAAGTTCAGTTTAGTAAAATGATCCGGATCGAGTGGTGAGTCGGATTGAATTTTGATGAATCCTTGCCGAGTATGTTGATCGGCTTCTATACCGACGGAAAATTTGACAAGGGTATTGGAACATTTGTAAGAAAAAAATTTTCGATTGTAGTAAGTTTCAGAGTTGCTTTCAATACACTCGCTATTTGCGCTGTCAATTAGAAAAATTGTAAAAATTGTTAGAAACAACATTTTTGGCAAAAGTTTCTATGATAACTGATCAAAGCTTGAATTTGAATTTGATTTGAGGAAATGTTATGGTTCAGTGATTTAGAACAAAGCTTTGGTCTGAATAAGTTTCATAAAGTAATTTTCAGTAATTTTATTCAACAATCAATGTTTTCAATGTTGATTTTTTTCACAGTTTCTCCTGGTAGGTTTTTGCATTGAACATCGTTTGTCAATCTGATATTTGACTTTGGATTTTGCCAAGCTATCAATGTAGGTTTCAAATCACAATTGCATTCTAGTTGAACATTTCGTAAGACGAAGTCAACTACAGACATATTGGAACTTCTTTCCGAAATTGATAAGTTGTTGATTGAATTTTCACTCAAATCAACGTTTAATTTTTCAAACTGAGTCAATTCAGGCAGACATGAATCCAAAAACTTCAATAGATGGTTATTACTTAAATCTATCCAGTTTAAAATTTCGAGATGTACAAAAGCATCATCTGCGATTTCTTCAATTCCGTTTGATTTCAAGTCCAAGGCTACAAGTTGGAAGTTCTTGGAAAATGTTTCCTTCGTTATTTTAGGCAGATAAACGTTTTTCAATTCAAATGTATGTAGATTTGGCATATCAGGAAGTAATTCGGAATCCAGTTTTTCCTCTGAAACTTTTGATTTGCTCGACCCATAAACCCTCAAAGTGTTCAATTTGAAACATTTACCAAACTCTGGAAATGTTGCATTCGCAATGTGGATATGAGCATATGTGAGATTCCCTAAGCCATCTAGAAGATTGTTAGAAATGTTTTCGAAATTGGAATCAAGAATTTCAATTCTTAGAAGATCTATGTTGTCTGCGAAACAGTTTTCGGGTAACGATTCCAAATGTTTTCCTTGCATTACAACCTTTCTCAAATGCCCTAATCCGGCAAGGTTTGGTCCCATTTTCATATTATCTGATTGAATTTCAATTTTGTTCAATGTTGGATATATGTCTACTAAATTAACATCAAATTTTACGTCAGCATTCGTGACGTGAAGATTGTACAACTGTCTAAAACATTGCAACTGGGAAACTCTAACATCCGATAAGTCCATGACAAATATTGTAGTTATCAGTTTTACATCAAATCCCATTTTGCTGAAGACTTGACAAAAATCGTCATTTTCGTTCTCGAATTTTGCATTCACCAAATTTAAATTATAAGCAGTGTACAAATGCAATCCATCAAAGTTTAGTTTCGTAAAGTCATCTGAGTTGAGAGTCGAATTTGATTTAATTTGAATGTATCCGAGTACCGTGGTTAAAAATGATGTACGTAAAGTAGAAGAGAACTGGACAAGGTTATTTGCACAATTGTAGGTTGAAACCTGGTTGCCGTTAAGAGTTTCTAATTTTTGTTCGACGCACTTGGCTCCAATGCTTCTTATTATAAAAGTTGCGAGAATTATATTAAACAACATTTTTCGTGAAAGTCCAAACGGTAACTGAGAATTGACTGACAATGAAGCGATTTCATTGTGATGTTAATTTGATGGTTGGTTGACTAAAAAGAATCGCTTTGTTCTGACATAAAAAAAGAACAAATTGAATCAGACCAAACAAATCTTCAAACGAAAATTCATAAAGGTTAACTTATTTGATCAGAACTTAGCTCGTGAATTAGAATGAATCAATTTGATCCCTAAAGAGGTCAATTCGATCCTTTCAAGAAGTTGAATCAACCACATCCTCATTGTTTCAACCTCTTGAAGGGATCAAATTGACTCCTTCAGGGATCAGATCACCCTATGGGCAAAAAACGGGTCAGATTGATCCCTTAAGGGATCAGGTTGATCCCTTAGGAGTCAAATTCCACCCATTAAGGGTTTAATCTGATCCCTTAAGAGATCAACCTGATCCCCTTTCGAATCTGTCATTTGTAGACCCAAAATATTGAATCATTCAAGAGATCATTTTGATCCCTTAAGAGATCAATTTGAACCATTAAGAGGTCAATTTGAACCCTTCAAGTGGTCAATTTAATCCCTTTAAGTGATCTAGAAGATCAATTTGATCTCTTAAGGGATCAAAATTATCTCTTAAGGAAGCAAAATGATCTCTTGAATCATTCAAAATTTTGTGCCTGCAGATGACCGATTCGAAAGGAGATCAGAATGACCCGTTTTAAGTGACCCGTTTTTCGCCCATATGATATCTTGAACCTTAAAAGATCATTCTCAACATAAAACTAAAGCAAATTTCAACACAAATCAATCTTTATTGATCTAACAGTTCAACTCGTTCAACTTAACTTTCAACAAACTTTGTCCTGCAATATTTTTGCACGAAACATCCTTCGCCAAAGATACTTTTAACTTTTTTTCTTGCAAAATACTCAAGAACGGTTTTAGATCACAATCACATTTCAAAGGATTTTTATCAAGATGGATCACAAAAGCTCCATTTCCTTGTAGAAAACTGGAAGCATTTACAGTTCCTATCTTGTTGTTACTCAAATCAACCATTCTTAAGTTCTTCAAGTTTCCCAAACTGAATGTTTCCAACTCATTGAATTGCAATGTCAAATGAAGAAGAGCAGGATAATGCTTCGTTACGGCTTCCAAATCACAGGATCCTGTCAGTTTATTATTCCCTAGACTTAAATGAGTTAAATTTGGTAGATTTTTGGTTATTTTAAAGTTAGTTATTAAATTGTTGGCTGCTTGAAATACTTCAATACTTTCCGGTAAACAAGAATCCGACAAAGTCAGGATTTTATTGGAAGACAAGAAAATCATTCTCAACCTTGTCAAATGACTAAATGCATCTTCTGATATTTCCTCAATTCCATTTGATTCCAAACTCAATATTTTCAGCTCTGAGTTTCGGTAAAAAGTTTCCTTCTTAATTTTTGGAAGATAAGCGTCTGTTACGATTAATTCTTGGATGTTTGGCAATCCAGGTAGAAGTTCCAAAGAAACTTTTTCAACTTCAATTGTTTCTTTAGAGCCAAAAAAAATTATTGAATGAATACTTTTGCATTCACCAAGGACCGGAAATGCCTTTTTCCCATAGTAAATTTCTAAAAAACCAAGTTCTTCCAATCCTGTAAGATTCAGTTCAGTTGAATTAGTTTGCAACCTGGCTTCTTTGATTTTCGGGCAGCATTCTCCCAACTTTGAGTTCACAATTGCTTCTGATCCTAAGATCATGAGAGTTTGAAGTTCTTGGAATCCTTGAAGTTGGGAAGTTTTCATGTTTAATCCATCAATTGAATGAAATTGAAGTACTGCTAAAGGGTCAAGTCCTAATTTCAGCAAAAATTGAGGATAGGTTAAGCCGTTTGGTAATCCAAAGTTTTGTGTTTCCAAAGAGTAAAATTCGTACATGAAGGTTCTATTGAACTTCAACTCTTGAATTTGATCCAGATTGAAGGTTTCATTGGACAAGGATTCAATGTTGATCCTTCCTAATGAATCTGAGGTCTGAATTTGACCTTTTCTTGGCTCCTCCTTCATCTCAATCTTAATTGAAAAACTCGAACAATTAAAAATCACTAAGCGACTTTGTTGCTTTTCCAAAAAACACTCTGCTGCGACATTTTGAGTTACAAATCCTGCCAAAATTATCAAAAACAACATTTTATGCCAAAGTTTCTATGAAAACTGCCAAATTTTTCCACTAAATCCAACAAAGGGTTATGCTTGGATGCCCAAAAACAATCAAGCCAATCACGAATTTCAACATATGTCACAAAAAATCATCAAACTCGTTAATGTCCAATTAAGTGTTGATTGTTAATCCTCCTCTAATGAATCACAATCCACTTCAAAACTTCAATTTTAATCGATTACTCGATAAAAATCGGTATCTTATCACTTTTTTTTCGGAATTCACCGTGGAATGCACTCGATTATTTCTTGAAAACGTTGAGAAAATGCTAAAAAATCGTAAGCCGGCATGTGTTTTGATAAAAAGGCGCCAATAAAATGTAAATAAACTGTCGACTGGATTGATTGGAAATTCACGGAGGTCATTAAATTGGTTCTCAATTTTTACTCAATTTTTTTTCACTGAAAAAGTGACTTTTCTCTTGAATTTTCTCACATTTTTTGTTCTGAGAACCCGCTGAAAAGTGATTTTCACTATAAAAATAATTACATTATTATGACTGAAAATTCCGATTCGCGTTCGGAAAAAGTAAACAAATGATTTTTTTTTGAGTGTGTGAGTCTTGTAAGAATTTTTGCATCTACCTGCTCTTTTGAGGCATTTGACTCATAGAAATGACGACATTCTTATCTTATCGTTCACAGCAATCAGTCAAGATAATTTTTTTTTGCAAGATAATTTTTTTAAGTCAAAAAAAAATTACCTGTTTTTTTTTCTTTTAACAAAAGGCGATGACGTCATTTTTTCTTATCAGAAAAAAATTAATAAGATTTTTTTTTTTTGATTTTTCACTCATTTTTTTTTCGAAAGATCGAATTTTCTCAGCACTCACGACGACAAACGACGACGACGACGACGACACGACACGAGACCCATGCAGCTACTGTGCGATTGCGGTACGAGCACTCACGTACGACAAACAACTCAATTCGCTGCATGCATGATCATCGTTCGTTTCGGGCGGGCGTCGTGTGTCTGTATACGCCGCCAGACAGCCAGCGAGGAGTGCATAGAGAAATATGTGTGATTCACATCAAATGTGTGGTATCTTTTTTCGATTCAATTCAGTATTTAGTGTTACGTCAAACGGTTAACATCTTATAAGTTACTTTTTTTGCCTTGCCTTGCTTTATTGTGTTCGTGCAAGTGAAGTGAACCAATTTATTTTTTTTTATTTGTGAGAAAAACGCGATAAAAAAAATTTACAAGGCACAGCTGACAACCTGTGTTCGGAAAATTTCGAAAAAAAAATTTAAAAACTAAAAAAAAATATTTTTTAAAAAATTAAAAAAAAACATAAAAATTGGATTTATTAAAAAAAAAATAAAATAATTAAAAAAAATTAATCCAAAAAATAAATTAAAAAATAAAAAAAAAGATTTTTTTTTGTAAAAAAAAAAATAAATGTGCGGCGAGTGATCAATAAATCAAATCATTGAGGATTAAATCAAAATCCAATTGTTCAACGGTCATCAACAAGAAAATTTAATGAAATTATCAGAAGAAAGGTGTTAAAGCCCTTTTTTGTTCGTAACAAGTTTGAAATGTGACAAGAAAAAAATCCAAGATTTATTTTTAAAAAATTTAAACAAATAAAAGTGAATTATTTATCGTCCAGGATTATTTATTTATTTCAAATTTATTGAAAAAAAAAATATTTTTTTTTATTAACGAGGAATTAACAGACCGAAAAAATATTTTTTTTATAAAAAAGGTAAAATAAAAGTGTAAATTTTTAAGTTTTGAATGAAAAATGAGACAAAAATTAAAAAAAAAAAAATATTTCGAAAAATTAAAAATTTTCTAAAATATCAAATTCATGATTTTATTTCAAATGTAGAAAAAAGAGTGCAAGCAAATCTTTTTCAACTAGATTTCCGATCTAAATTTAAATCTAAAGTGCACGCAACGACAACGACGACGACGACGCGAGACAACATCATGAGAGTCATGCAAAAATTTTTTTTTTTTGTGCACACGAGTAGTTCAATCTAATTATTGTGCGTTTTTTTTTCGTTGCTCGAGACAGAAGAAGGGACAAGACTCTCTCTCGTAAGTCGAGTCAACTCAACTGTTTGTTCTTGGCCATTGGCCTTCAATTGTCTCGATTTTTAGACACTTTTTTTGTGAATGGTGTGAAAAATGACCGGAAAGCACAAACAAATTACTGATTGACGATTCGCGGGTCAACATCCGATTTTTTGGCACGTTACATAAAAAAAAAAATTTTTTTTTTGGAGCTCCTCAGTTTTTTTTTCTGAGTTGTTTATTTAATTCAGTTCCAGAGAAAAAACTCTCGTAATTTATTTTTATCACAAAATGTTGTTCTCTCAGCCGCCGAAGACGATGAAGAACGACTCGCAAAAAAAAAAAATAGTTTACTGCCTCGCGCTAACTGTCTGGTCTCGTTCTCGTCCAATTTTTCAAACGAAATTTTAATTATCTTTTAAAGTTCATAATAACTAATTTTTTAAATTATCTTTTTTTTTATTATTATATATTTCTCCCGTTTGTTGCGAATGACGAACGTGCGTGAGTGTGCGCCACATCGTCTTTTGGTTCGTATTAAATGAGGCTGGAGCGATGAGGAAAAGTATTTCATGTTACAGAAAAAATTCAAAATTAATCAGATTTTTAGCTTGAATTAGCTAAAAGGCGATTTACAAATTTTTTACTTTAATTTTTTTTCCAATAATTTGCGTTTTTTTTTATTAAAAAAAATTTTTGAATAATTTTCTTATTGCCATTTTTTTTGATTTTCAAAAATTAAAATTTTTCCTGAATTAGCAATAAGCGATTTGTAAATTTTCGATCTTTTTCGTTTTTTTTTTTGAATTTATTAATTGTTTTATTAATTTAGGCATTGATTAATTAATTTTAATTAATTTTTAAAACCAAAAAAATCATTTTTGAGTAGTTTTTTAATAGATTAAAAATTTTCTTGAATTAGCATGAAGCGATTCTCAAATTTTAATTTTTTGAAATAAATTAAACTTTTTTATCGAACTTTTTTATTGAAAAATTTCGCCTTAATTTCCAGATTTTACAGAAATGATTTAAAAATTTTTTTTTTTTTCAAATTACAAAAATTTTTAAATAATGAAAAATTTTGATTTAAAAAAAAAATAAAAAACTTTCAATTTCTAATATTTTTAATTTCAAAATTTTGATCAAAATTTTTGAATTTCACAGATAAAAAAATATCTTTAAAATAAAAATAAAATAAAAATAAAAAAAAATTATTAAATAAAAAATAATCATAAAAAGTGAAAAATTTTCAAAAATCGCACCAACCTAATAATAATAAAATTAAAAAAAAATAAGAAAACAAAAATTAAATGAAAAACGGGAAATAAATCACACCGGTAAAAAGAATCGCTTTGATGATGAATTTTTATTTTATGGCCCCGTCGCTGCCGTATTAACCGTAATTTTTTTTTCTTCTTTCTTAATTCCCCCGAATGTTGAATGGATGGAAAAGTGTCATTTTATTACTTCTTTGATGAGTTTCCACGCAGCAGCGGCGGCACTTTTTCATCACATTCGTCGAAAGCGCAGCAAAGTGTCTATAAATAAAACAATTTTCTCCGAAACGTGCGATGCGTCGTCTTCAATTCTTTGGAATCGCCTTGTGAAAAGTGAGAAATGGGATGAAATTACGTGCGAAATTTAAGTTAATTACAGTTTTTCGTTAGGGGAGAGTGGGAGTAAAATCGCATTTCGACATTATTGCAGGGCAAACTTCATCAGGTGAAAAATGAAAGAAACAAATTTTGTGAGTTTTTTTTTAACGAATCACACATGTTGTAGCATTTACACAATATTTTTCCACTCTCCTCACACAGAGACACACAAAAAACGTTAAAAGTTATACATTTTACAAACAACAACAACAAAACACCCATAATAATTATTATAAAATGAACCAGACAGACTGTTGTACAAAAATAACAAAATAATAATAATAAAAACAGAAGAAGAGAGAGGAAAAAAATTATTTTATTTTTTTTAAGTAGAAGAAAAACTTTTTTTTTTCTTCTCGAGTGAGTGAGTGATTGAGCGAGAAACTGAGAAACCGACCGAAAAAAAATTAAAAAAAATTAATTAAAATTACTTTCTTTTTTTTAAATAAAATTTTTTATAATTTTAATTAAAAAAAATTTTTTAAAATTATTTTTTTAATTTTTAAAAATTTTTGGAAACTCTCAGGTGACGAAAAAAAAAATTAAAAATCACTCATTCACGCACCCGAAACTCACGAAGACGCGAAAATCTGAATGCATTTATAAATAGAATTTCCTTTCCTTTTACTCGAGTCGTCTTGAAAAGTTCGTCAGTGAGAGCGTAGCGTTGATGAGTTAACAACGAACGACGTTCAATGAAATTTTTATGTAGGAAATGATTTTTTTTTTCGAAATATTAATTATCAATGGTGTCTCATTTTTCCTACAAAATAAAAAAAAAATAATTAAAAAAATTAATTAAAAATTATTTTATTTTTTTTAAAGGTGAAAAAATTTTTTGGAAATGAAACAAAGTGAATAAAAATTAAAATAAATAATTTTAAAAAATTGAAGAATAAAAAAAAATAATTAGTGAAGAAAATGAGGAATCGTCAATATCAACGTCAATACAGTTTGTGGTCAAAAATAAATAAATTACAATTTCAACCTCATTTGCGGCCCGGACCTTTTTAAAAGAAAAAAAGTACATATTAACGAAAATTATTAAAAAAAGTGAATTTTTATAAAAAAATTGATTAAAAAAGTAATAAAACGCATAAAAAATTGGAGAACGAGAAAGGAAGTTGTGCTCACGCGCGTGTCTTCTAAGCACGAAAACCACGATAAAAGTCCGGCGTCCTGGCATAAGACGCCATGAATGCGCAAATATTGCGCAAATGGAGTCCATTCAAATCATTAATGTACCTGTGGCTAATTTTTTTAGTTGTATTTTCGATAATTTGGTGTCCAGGTGCGTTTGCGATGCACCTAACGCCGCCGTCTCCGCCGCAATCCGTCAGCAACTTGACAGCAGCACGCAGCTATTCAAGCGAAAACGGTGGCGTACTCAACTATAGTAGCAATAGAAGTAGAAATAGTAGTTCAAGTAGTAATAAGTCGTCGTCGTCGTCGTCGCCTAGTCGTAGTAGTGAGTTAGACCAAAAATTATTGACAACACATTTACACCAAATTACCAATAGCAGCAGCAGCAACTATGCCGCCTACAGTTCGTGGCTGAACGAAAACAACAACAAACGCGAAACAGAAATTGCCAGATGGCGCCACCGAATGAACGAAAAACGCAATCGAATACGGAAGCATCGCCGAAACCTGCTACTAGAGGGCGCTCAAAATGTTTCCACGCCTCTGCTTGATGCCCAAACGCTGCGAAATCGCAGAGAATCTCTCGCGAATCGACTTGACGGTACATTCAGGCAGGAGCGCGAACACAAACGTTATTGTTCGGCGCGCGATCCTGCCGTACTCGCTTTCGAAGCGCCCACAGTGTTCGAAGGTAAAATTAAATCCATGTCGCACAATCGTCAAGGCCCGTATTCCGTGACTTTTGAATGTGTTCACGTGCATAAGCAACCGGCGGGCTTTGTGATTCCGCCCAAGGTTCGGCTACGCTTCGAAACGACGGAAAATCGCACAGAATGCGACATCTATCGGCAGGAATTCAAACAACGAGGTCCCATTCGTGGCGATATACTGGAACAGGGAAAGCTGTACTTTTTGTTCGTGAAACAAATCGACGTGGGAAATTTTACGATCTTGGGACAGCCGATACGGAAAACCAAGAAAACTGAAAAGGAGGTGCGACTTGGGGCGAGTAGTAATTATGGTAAGTCGATTTTTGATTTTTTTTTTTAGTTTTTAAAAGCAGGTCTCTCGACTGCGATCTGAGAATTTAACGAACCCGTAAACTTCGTTCTATCAATGAGTTTTTTTTTTAGAAAACTCCTAAAAGTATGCAATTAATTCAATTTTTAGGCTGTTTTCGGTATGAAATTAAGCTGATTCTTCATATTTAGCAGATTTTTTTGAAATTTTGTTTGAGTTTTTCAGTTTTTATTGTACATAAACCTTCTTAGAGCCAAAATTGACGAAATTTTAAAAACTTTAAAGAAATTCGTGAAGCAAAATTTGAGTTATTGCGTTACAAAATTTGAATGGATTCAAAATTTTTAGAATTTAACAAACCCGTAAACTTTAATATACTAAAGGAATTGTTTTTTTTTATAATAAATGAACTCCTGAAAGTATGCAATGAATAAAAATTCAAATTTAGGCTGTTTTCGGTATGAGTTTAGCTGATTCTTTTTATTTGAAGGATTTTTCCAATTCGGCTTGAATTTTTTGATTTTTTCTTGTACATAAACCTTCTTAAAGCCAAAATCTACTTATTACAAAAAACCGCAAAGATTTTTTTGAAGCGAAACTTGAGTTATAGCATTTCAAAGTTGGTATGGATTTAAAAATTCTTTTAAAAAACAGGAAATTTTTAAGAAAATCTCCTAATTTTTTAAAAATTTCCTTCCATAAAAATTAAACAATTTTGTACAGATGACATTGAACTGCACTTCCAGCATCTTTCTTAATTGATGGATTAATTAACTCAATTAATTGAAGGCAAACTGACTCAACAACTCGAACTTTTTTTTTCGTAGAATTCCTCATGAATCGACAAAACGGCAAAATCCATAAAAATAACAATTTTGGCACGTTTCTAGTTGAAAATCCATCAATTTTGCACCGTCGCACGTTCTCCCAATCAATCTTCGTCCCATGAAAAGTGAGAAATTTCTCTCGCTCTCTCAACTTTGTAACACAATAAACTACTTAGATCTTCTCAAACTATAATTATTCAAAGTTCTAAGTCAGTCAGTCAAGCTTTGCTTGGCACTTTTCAAAATAAATCAACAAAAAAAAAAAAAAACTCTCAAGAAAAACAACACACTGAAAAAAAGACGAGAAAAAAACGGTTCATCACATAAATAAACATGATGATGATTAAAATGTGCGTGCTGCTGTTACTGCTGCTGCTGCTCTTCTTGTGATGTTTATAAAAATAACACAGACTTGACGATGATGATTTGTCTGCCGTGTCTCTTCGCGTCGTCGTTGTGCAGTTTTTCGGGAAGTTTAAATATATATCGCACATTTTCCATTGTTCGTTCTCGTTATCTAGTTCTGGCAGCGCTGCTGCGTTGTTTATTATGTGCCGCTTCGTCGTGCCTTCTGAAGAAGCTTCTTCGCATTATTTCAATTCAATTATTTTATTATTCATTTATGGATAAAACGCACTCGTTTTTGGCCTCTGTTGTTGTTGTTGTTGGTGCCCGTGGTTGGTGCGGCATGAAATACATGAAGCGAAAAAAAAACAACAACAAAATTGAAACGACATTGTGAAGGCAAATAATAGCTTTCTACAATTCCTTTTTTGGATTAAAGCCGCGTGTGTGTGTTTGTGACCGATGATGATCGAGCGAGGCACGCAGGTACCTCTGTGTCTCTGTTAACTTACGTGCTGCGTGTGAACATTGTTCAATTAACAGAAAAATGATATCAAAATGGGTTTTGTTTGTTTTGTTTTCGCAGAGACGACGACGGGAAAACTTTTCGTCTGAAAGTATGGGAATTTTTTACGCGTGATTTTTTTTTTTGTTTTTTGCAAAATTTTTTAAAATTTCATTTAAAAGTTGTTCATTTAAAAAAGTTCTTTTGACATTTTTTTTAAATTAATTTTTTTAAAAGTTTTCTGAAAGAAAAATCGATTTTTGAACAAAAAATTTTTTATTAAATGTAAAAAATTTTCAAAAAAAAAAATAAAAAAAATTTTTTTATTTTTAACTATGAAACGTCAAATTTTTCAACAAAAATGTAAAATTTTGATTTTTTTTTATTTTTGAAGAAAAATTTGAAATTTTTTCAATAGAATTACCCTCAAAGTCAATTGAAGGTCAAATTTTGAAAATTAATATTTTACAGGAGACAAAATTTGAAAATTTTTCAATAAAATTACCCTCAAAGTCAATTGAAGGTCAAATTTTGACAGTTGAAATTTGACAGGAGACAAAATTTGAAAATTTTTCAATAAAATTACCCTCAAAGTCAATTGAAGGTCAAATTTTGACAATTAAAATTTGACAGGAGACAAAATTTGAAAATTTTTCAATAAAATTACTCATAAAGTCAATTGAAGGTCAAATTTTGACAATTAAAATTTGACAAGAGATAAAATTTGAATTTTTTTTTAATAAAATTACCCTCAAAGTCAATTGAAGGTCAAATTTTGACAATTAAAAATTTGACAGGAGACAAAATTTGAAAATTTTTCAATAAAATTACCCTCAAAGTCAATTGAAGGTCAAATTTTGACAATTAAAATTTGACAGGAGACAAAATTTTCATAAAAATTTAAATTATTTTTTTTTTAATTTAAATGATAAATAAAAATTTTACACTTAATTAGGTACTTAAAAATTACTAAAAACTTAAAATTTATAAATAAATTAAAAAAAAAAATAATTAAAACTTCTAAAATTTATTAAAAAAAATACTTTTTAAATTTTTTATAAAACTAAAAAAAATATAGAAAATTTTAAAATTTTATGAAAAAAATATATTTTTAATTTTATTTTTTTTTAAAATTTTTTAAGAAGATTTTCTGATTTATTTGGAACAATATTTTAATTCATTTTAATGAGTTTCAAAATTTAAAATTAATTTAATTGAAATTAAAAATTAAATAAAATTTAAAAATTAATTATTTTTTTAAATTTAAAACTGATAAAAATTGGTTAAATATTAAAATATTTGTTTAAAAAATTTAGATTTTTTTATAAAAATACCTTAAATAAAAAATAAAATTTTTAAGGCTGAAAATCAAAAATTTCATTGCTTTACTCAGAAATTATCAAAAATAATTTTTTTCTTGTAAATCTCATTAAAAAACCGATCGATCACGTCACCTTATCAACACTTACATACAAAACACTTTCCCTTGAAATCCCTTCAAAAATCAACTTGAAATGATAAATTATCGTCAATATTGTGATAATTCCCATAATTTACGGCCCATCTCATATTTCTCCGTTCCTCCTTCCACACGGGAAAAAAACGCATCGTCGAAACGCCTCTTCCAACTTTTATCTCTGCCATTCGATCTACAACCGAAAACGAAAAACGAATCTAACTGTACGATGTGTGGAAAGAAATAGACCAGAACCGTCGTCATCAAGAGAAAAACGCTGAATTCTCAGACTTTTAACGATAAATAATTTATTTGATATTTTTTTTTTGGAGTGTACCGCGTCGACGATGACTGTTTACCCTTATTTGTGACAAATCATTGAACTTAATCAGCCCATACTGCAGCGCACACAAAAATAACAACAAATAATAATAATAAGAAGATAATGATGATGGTATGGAAGAACGGCAACAATGTGATGATATTTCGTTTGACTGCACAAAAGTATCGAACGAGAGACGGCGCGGTGCGTAAAATAACAACAACACAAACAACAAGAGAACGGAGCAGAAGAAGAAATCAACAGATGTTTAACGTGTTCGAATATTGACTCAAAAAAAAAATTTTTTTTTTCGTTTTTCGTGTGTCTGTTAACTTTGCCGAACGAGCTAATTACCAAAATAAAATACGGACCTCGAGAGCGACCAAAGTGACCTTTTATGACATTTTGTCACAACCCTCTGTCACAACAAAAACGCCCCCGACACGACATATGTTAATAATTAAATTATCTTCCTAATCATGTGTAAATTGAACTTTTTGATATGAAAAGTGCACGTGCCGTATTGCCAGCGCGATGCGAGAGAGAGGAAGAACGAAGAACGAATTACATTTTAAATAATTTGTTAACAACAACAACACACAAAAAAGCGTCTGGTATCCAGCTTGCTCGTCGTCGTTCAATTTTTTTTGTGTTTTTTGTTCGGTGTGCGTTTAATTTTTGCAAGCCAGCCGCTTAAATATATAAATTTAATTGTTGCTTAAATAATGTGGAGGAACAAAAAATTTGCGAAAAATTTTACGTGAAGGATTTGACTTGAGCGTATTTTTAATTTTTTGAAAATTTTGAACATTTAAATAAAGTTGTAGTTAAAAAGTCCTTAACGAGCCAAAAATATTAAAATAATTTTTTTAAATATCATAAAATTCGCAAAAAGTTGATTTTTTTGACATCTGTCAACTGTCAAAAAATATAAGGGTTTAAAATTTTGACCTCAATAAGTCTTAAAAGATTCAAAAATATCACAAAATTTTATTAAAATTGTCGAAATTTGAGATTTTAATTTTTTATTTGACATCTGTCAACTGTCAAAATAATGAAAATTTTTAATTTTTCATAAAATTTTAGAAAAATTTTAATTTTGAACTGAAATAATTTTAAACGAGATAAAATATCACAAAATTTCATAAAATTTTGCCACAAATTAAGATTTAAATTTTTTGGCATCCGTCAACTGTCAAATATTATGACAGCTCTAAAAATTTTGAGCTAATTTAATTTTTTTAACAGTTTTGAATTAATTTTTATCTAAATTCAGTATTTTTAAGCCTTTCATAATTGAGATAAGATTTTGACATTTTAATTGAGAAAAATTTAACTGTCAAAATTTGTATCTGTCAAAAAGATTAAAATTTTTAAGTTTTTGTCTAAAAATCATTTTTTTGAAAAATTTTTAAATTACTTTCCTGATTTTTAGTTAAAATTTTGGCAAATTCATTTATTTTTAATTTAAAAATATTAATTTTAGTAGAAAAAAAATTTCAGTTCTGTCATAATTTGAACTGTCAAAATTTTAATTTGAATTTGACGGTTAAAATTCATAGATTAAATTTAATATAAATTGAAAATTTTCGTAATTTTTCATAAATTATGTAATTTCTTTGCTGAAATATTTTTGAATTTTTTTTTAATAAATTTGACATTTGAAATTTTGACAGCTGTCAAAATTTTTGTTAAAATTTAATTTTTAATATTTTTTTAAAATGTTTTTTCATTAAAAAAACTATAATTTGTCTCAAAAATGACAGACAGACCCAAAAAAAAGCTCAAACTTTAATTTTTTACAAAATTTTCCTAAAATGCGGTAAAAAACCAAACCACACAAAACAACAAAAATTACGTTCCGTTTGCGATGTGAGCGAGCGAGCGATACGATATGGGAAGTCGTCACTTCTCTTCGGCAGATGTTTTTCGTTGATACTTATTATTTTATTTTTTTTTACCGGTTTTGACTTCTCTCTTTATCATTATATTCACTTTTTTGTTGTTGTTGTTGTTATTTGTTGCACACAAAAGAAAAGAAGAAATTTGAGTGTAAAAAGGGGCACGCGTCATCATTAAGGAACGATCGACAGGTTCATCTTCTTCGGTTTCTCGTCATTTTCGCTTCCATGATAATTAACTTGACTCGACTAGACGAAATCTTTTTGCACTTTTCTTCCGCTTCTCCGTGCGTTCTTCAGTCTATTTTCGAATTTCATAAGAATTTTGTGTGTGCACAGAAAATGCAAATAAAATGGCAATAAAACACTTATTTCTGTCGTCGTCGTTGCGTCGTTTTTGCCTTGCAGACTTAAAAAGAACGACAGACATCATAAGTGCCTCTCACACACACGAGAAACGCATGCTGATGAGACAACATGACAGATATTTATTTATAAAATTATGTAATTGAATTAAAATACTTTACTTGCCTGCCTTGCTGTTTGCTCGGGGCATTAATTAGATTTTACTCGTGTACTCGTTGGTGCTTGTAACGAGAGACTTTGCGCTCGCGATGATGTTAATTGTATGAAATTTGTGCATTTGTTACAAATTTTATAGATTAGAGCAATGAACTTGACTTGCCATGCCATCATAAGAAAATCGCAAGGCATGAAATTGCCAAAAAATATTTTTCGTAAATTTTTTTTTAATTATAAAAAATTTGAAATTTATTAATTTTTGTAAAATTTTTAATTTTTTTTCTAAAATAAAAAAAATATTAATTAAAATTATTTTTTTAATTTTATGAAATTTTTCTAATTATTTCTGAATTATTTCAATAATTTAGAAAAAAAAATTTTTGATTTTTTTTAAAATCCGTTATTTCATGATTTTTTAAGAAAAAAATCAATAATTAAAAAAAATATAATTTTTAATCTAATTTTTACGTCAAAAATTAAACGTTTTAATTTTAAAAAAAAAAAATAAAAAAAATCATTTTCAAAAAAAATTTAAATTAAAAAAATTAATAAATTAATTTTTGAATAATCAAATTAAAAAAAAATGAAAAAAAAAGAATTTAAATAAAAAAATAATAAAATAAATTTAAATGATTAATAAATTATTTATTAAATAAAAAAATTAAAATTTAATTAAATTAAATTTTTTTATGTGAAAAAAATTAATTTAATTTATTTTAATTAAAATTATTTATATCATCAAAATTTTTTAAAATTAATTTTTATATTTTTTGTGCTCAAAATTCCAAGAAAACTAACATTTTAAGTCATTAAAAAATTTTTCATGTAAAAATTACAAATTAAAACATGAACACAAAAAATTTGGCAGAAACAAAAAATCAACTTTTTTACATAATTTGTTAACAAAATTGATGATAAGTGGCGCACATGGCGCCCATTCCATTCACTTTCCAGGAATTATTTACAAGCAAAAAGTTAAACAATTGAAGTCAAACACGCGTCTTTTGCACCTGGACCTGCCATATCCCGTTATTTATCGCTCGCACGATATTTGCCCGAAAAAAAAAATTTACAAACACAGAGATTAAAAACTGTGCATTTTTTGCTGCATCTCCCAAAATTTCGGCAGATGTCCGGATCAGCTGCTTCCGTCTTCCTTGCGAGATGAAAAGAGATCACTTTGCGTTTTTAAATATTTGTTCCGACTAGTGACTATTAAGCAAATATGCGGAGAAAAAAAAAATAAAATTGTAGAAAAAAAAGTAAATATGATAATCAAAACACAACACAACAAGATCAAAATGCATGCGGTTTCTCTTGTGAGTGAAAATATTAAAAATTTATGCTTTATATTAAAATATACGGCAAAGCAAACACAAAACACAGAAAAATAAACAATAAAATCGTATGCGCCGGCGCATCTCACTTTAAAAACCTTATCCACACACAAAACACGAGAATAAATAAGGAAGGTAAATAATAATAATAATGCGCAAATGCAAACATTATGCTTGCCTCGTCGTTGTCGTGTTCGCTGTTCATAGATGAAGGAGGAGGAGGAGGAGGAAGAGAGAAAAAAAATGAAACTAAAGCATAAAAGGAACGAAAGATAGAATAATATGTAAAAATGAAATAATAATAAGCCATAGAGGGGGCAGGCAAGCAGCAAGGCAGCACACAATATTATGGTTTTCACCTGTCAACAATATAAATTTATTACGCGGCAAATGAAATGTAGGTACATTTTTATTGTTAAATTATTTCATTTGAATTTTTTTTTTGCACTTTTGATTTTTTTTCCTACTACATTTTTTTTTCTTTATTTCGTAAAATAGACACAAAGAAACCAACTCCAATTATTTGACTCATTATTTATTTATTTTAAACAAAAAATCTATTTGATGTTTCCACAGAATTGTTCAAGTAAATATTATTCTTTATCTTACAACTTTTTTTTTTGGTTCAAACAAGCAACTGAGAATAGAAATAATAATAATAAAACACAAGTTTTATGTTTAAAACATACAAACACTCGTCAAACATAGATCAATTGAATAATAATTTGGCGCCTATCCCAATTATGGTATTGAAAGCGATTAAACAGAAGTATTTTTTTTTTGTGTAAAAATTACGATCTGCGACCCTTGGATGGGGTGAGTTTTAATGTTTTTGGTAAAAAAAATAATTGAAATAGATTTAAAGAAAGCCGTAACGAAAACAACGATAATTAGTCTAGGATGACTTATGATGATGACTTTCATCTTTTTTTTTTCAATTTAGAAAAGTTAACAAAAGAAATTTAAGCCAATTAGAAATGTTTGTCAAAGTAATCCAATTAGAATTTTTGATCCAGTATTTTTTTATTCTAAATTATTTTTTTTTAATGTAAAGAATTATTTCAGTTTTAGTTGAAAAATTTTGAAAGTCAATGAACGCCATGGTCAACACGGAACAACATCCAAGATTAATGATGAACAATTTGATGATTTAGCAAAAACGGCTTGATCTGAAGTTATGTCATTGGGAAAGTGTCTAAAACAAGAACAAGGAAACATCGACATGGTACCAATATCTATTTGCATCATGCTGACTCTTCAAGGCTATACAGAAAATTTCAAGCTAGTCTCAACTCATAAAGCACAGATAATCGAAAGACTCAAGTAAAAACGGTTGCCAGCGTGCCAGTTATTGAAGTCCTGGAGTAAAAAAAGACAAAAAAACATTCTTCTTGGATTCTTCTGTAGAACTCGAACAAAATCTACAATCGCTTTTTATTAATATTCATCCCTACTATTTATTTATCTTGTTAACTGAGTCAAAAACTGACAATCTTATATTATCAAATTTTTAAACTTTTTTTGTCGATAGAATAATTCGATACCAATTGTGGCAAGAAAATTAATGAACACATGAGTCAAAATCTTAACTTAACTGAAAAAAAAATTATCAGGAAGTTAACCTGATAGTTTTATCCCTCGGTAAACTCTTATTATGAAAATTATACGACATACAAAAAAAAATTAATTTAAAAAAAAACTTTTTTGGACTATTTAGTTTTCAAATTTTTTCCCTGTAATTATATAGAAATTTTAATTTTTTAAAAATTATTTTCCAAAATCTAATTTTTTGTTAACTAATTTGCTATTCTTCAATAAAAAATACAAATTTCAGTTAAACGTTATTAAATTTAACTTTTATAGAGTTGATCGTAAGCAAAGTCATCCCAACTCACGTTAATCTAATCACACATTGAATATTTACTCGAAGAGGAGATCTTTTAATCTCTAATTTTTATTCCAGTTCAATTACTTTTGTAAACAAATAATTGAATTAAACTCACACATTTGCTACTTGCTAGTAATTGTTCCAATTTTAGCTTACAATAACCTCCAAAGTATCATTTTTTTTTGCAACAAATTCTCTCATGTTTTACTGCTAAAATGATTCATTTTTATTTTATTTCATTTTTTTTTGTGTTGAACAATAGTCACATTGTGTATCATCTTGAATTTTATTTATTTCCATAAACGAGTGGCTTGTTGTTCACTCACTTACTCACACGCAGCAGCAACATCAGCAGCAGCAGCAAAAGAAATAAATGTGCGATCATCATAGAAAATCATAGGAGAATTTTTTTTTATTATTATTATTTCAAAAAGGCAAGAGGCATGCACCGTATCAAGATGAACTTTATTAATAATATAAAATAAAATGAAATATTTTTTTAAAATGCTAATGAAAAGAGTCGTCTCTGCTACTGCCTGTGTTTGTTATCTTTGTGCATCACCGATGTTGCATTTGTTGCATAAAAATGTAATTTATGAAATATTGTGTCGGATGGTGTTACAACACACGAGACACAGCAGACGAAACGCAATGCAATGCAAAAAAAAAACGAGGTGCTTGAACTGCTCTGCTTTGCTCGGACGAGCATTTTTCCTCATTCTTCTCGTTTTTTTTTTTTTGAGGAACGGTGTGTGAAAAAATTTTCGGCTCCAAATCCGGCATAACTGACCGCACACAAACCTTATCTCGGCTAATTAAGTCTTTGGCATTGCCATTTTCGGACAATAATAATTAATTTTTTTGTTTGTTTTACCTCTTTTTTTCTCGTTTTTGGGCAGAAAGCACGTAAAAGGTGCTGTAGACACACGATGAATGGTAGCTGCCTCGAAAATTAAGTTAATTTATGCAAGAACACTGCTGAGTCGAGTCGTCGTCGTGTCAAACACACAAAAAAGGTCTCTCTCTCTCTTGTTCTGTGTTACTTTTAAATAAAATATATAATAACAATACTATAAAAAATAATAAAGAGACCAGAAATGGAGACCACACAAATTGTGTTGAAAAAGTGTCCAGAGAATGCGTGTGATTTTTTCTCGTGTTCGTTCTTGAATTTTTTTTTTATTTTTTTGCAAATAAAAATTATTTTATATGGTTATAAATAATAAAAATGTTACATTTTCGAAACACACAAAACAAAAAAAAATCCAACGACGTACGAGAGAGAGACGAGAATAAAACAAGAAATAAACAAACAATCGCCTATTAACGGTGTGAAGACATTTGCGCTACATCATTTATTGCCACCACGCTGCCATGCAAATGAAGTTGTAAAAGTAAAATTCCGTTGAAATTCACTCTCCGTGTGTTTGTGTGTGCGAGTGAGGAACTACCTGAAGGAGGTCACGTGAAGGGGTCGCCACACGTGTAAAATCCACCTTCATTTAGCACCATTAACGAGACGCAAACGAGAACGCAGCGAAACCACAATCGCAAGTACATCAACCAAATAACGAGAAAAACCAACGAAGGAACGAAAGAAAGACTCGATCGACTCGAGTTGAAACAACGTACAATTACATCTCAGAATAATAATAATAATAAGAATGTGTGTAAAAATGTAACAAAATGAATATTTTACTTGTGATATTTCTTTTACCGCATTTTGATGGATTTTCAGAAAAAAATATTTTTTGCTTGTTTTGACGTCTTTCTGTAAGAAAAAAAATTAAATTAATTTTTTTTTTTTTGAAAAAAATAATTTTTATCATTAAAATTAAACAAAATGTATAAAACAAAAAAATCTTAGGCTTTAAAAAATTAAAAAAATAAGGTTCAAATTTCTTTATGAAATTATAGCTTTTTTGAATTTTAAGTGACCAATTATTTAAAATTTATACATTTTTTTTAAATTATAAATAAAAAATTCTAAAAATTATTTAAAAATAATGCAAAAATTATTCAAATGTTTTTTTAAATCAATATTTTAGAATTACAATAGAATTTAAATTTTTTAAACATTTTTTTATTTTAATTATTTTTTTTATTAAATATAAAATTTATATTTAAAAATATAAAAATTAGTCAAAAATCAAAATTTTTGATACGAAAATATTTTCAGATGAAAATTATCAATTTTTTTAAATGAAATTTTGTTTTTTTCAACAATGAAAATATTTTTTTTTTCTTAGTTTTTTTTTAAATATCTAAAAAATTAAAATTTTAATATCTTTCATTGTCAAATAATTTTTTAATTTAAAAATATTTAAAAAAAATTTTTTTTTTCAAAAAAAATCTGAAAATTTGTGAAAAAGCTCAAAAATTTATAGTAAAAAATTAAATAAAATTTTTTAAATTAAATCAAAAAAAAAAAATAATAATCAATTAAATTTAATTATAAAAAAATAATTAAATTAAATTTAATTAAACAAAAATTTAAACAAAAAGTTTCATAAAATTAAAAAAAAATTAATTAAATTAAATTAAAAATTAATTAAAAAATAATTATTTAAATTAAATAAATAAAAAAATAATTAATCAAATTTTTTATTTCATTCGAATTAATTAGAATTTTTTAAAGAATTTAAAAAAAAATATTCAAAACACGTTCAAGTCTTCAATTTTTTATTTTTTTTTCTATCTCAATTTTCTGTTGTCTCGTTGTTGTTGTTATATTTATCATCAAACCCCAACAACAACAATACAACGTACATGCCTTTAACTCATTATTACTATTGTTCACAGTAGTTGGTAGAGTTTCGTTTTGGTTGACTGCCCCATTTTGTTGCGTCTTTGATGTACTTTTGTGAAGAAAAATAACAAAAAACGTTCAAGAAATTATTTCATTTCATTCCAAATTTAGTCATTTTTTTTTTCTTCAAATCAACAAACTTTCCTCCAGCTTGTCTACCACCGCGTCTGAGGTCATTTCACGATGTCTCCTAATTTTTTGCGTCAAAAACTGGAAATTCATACGAACGAGATCGCACACGATTTTTTTGATCGTAAAATCTATTAATTTATGGATGATAAATGTTCACGAAAAATAAAAAAAAATGTGAAGACGAGAAAAAAAGCGAATCAAAAACAGATGTTCAGACATTTATTTAAACGAAAAAATATAAATTTCAATAAAATTAACAGAATTTGTAATTTAGTGTAATAATTACGAGTGTGATGATATAATGATTGCCTGCCGACGTCGTTTTCGTCATGTGTGGAAGAGTTGTTAAATTAGATTAGATTTATCGTTTGCTGGACTGTCGCTCCTAGAATGGCGAAAAAAAAACATTAATTAGTAATATTTTGCACAGATTTTTTTTTGCGCACCTTGCAACTCCGCGCGCATATCTTGTGAGAAAATCTTAATGTGCTCTTTTTATTATATTATTATTATTTTTTTTTGCACAAAAAGAGTTTTTAATGTGCGAACAGAGTCCACGGTGTCCCATGCTTGGCAAACAAACGCAGCCAACAAACGAATCGGGTAACAAGATTTAAAACATATATTTAAAAGTCTCGCGCTCTGTATTTATTATAATGTTATATTTTTATTTGTATGAACTATTTGTGTGGCGCAAATGCGTGAGAATTAACAACTTTTAGTTGTTCGAGCAAACAAATAAAAACCGAAACAGTTAATGGAGAAAAAAACGGCAGCAACTCTTTTTTTTCGTTCGTTGTTGTTTTTTTTTTTTGTTTTATTGTGTGGCGTGTAGTAGAGCGACAGTTGCAGGTCGACTCGTTGCTCGGATGGATGACTGGCAGTGACATTGCACAAGTAAAAGAAATTGTTTGAAGCGCAGTGTGAAGGTTAAATAAATGACGAGCGATGATAAAAGGATTTTTTCAAAGTTAAAATTTATTTTAAAAAATGTTTTTTTTTAATTAAATTGTCCTTTAATTTAAAATTTGTGGAAAAAAATAAAATTTAAAAGATTTTTTTTATTTAAAGAAAATATTTTATTTTGAGTTTAATTTTTTTTTTGAAAATTAATTTAAATAATTTTGAATTCTTAATCTTCAAATTAATTTTTAATTAAACTCGAAATTTGCAATTTAAGATAAAATTTAAAAAAAAGAAAATAAAATAAAAGTGAAAATATTAAAAAAATATAATTAATTTCTGAAAATAATTTTGATAAATCTAATCTAATTTTGATATTAGAAAATTAATTTTGAAAAATACTTTAAAAATTAATTTTAATTTAATATTTACAAAAATTAAATTAAAAATTAAAATTAATTTTTTTTCTATGAAAAAGGAATAAAAATTCCAAATAAAAGTTTGTAGTTTCAATTTTTCAAATATTTCATAATTTAATTATTCAAATTTATTAAAAAAAAAAAACAATTTTATTTTTTTTAATTAATTTATTTATTTTTTAATTTTTTTTAAATTCCAAAAAACAATTTTTTGTCAATGAAATTAAAGGCGAATTTTTTAATGAATTTTTTAATTTTTTTTTCAAACTAATTCTGAGAATAATAATAAAAATATTAAAAACTTTTCGCTTTATTTTCACATTAAATATTCATTTTTATATACAAAAATCTGCCAAAACTAATGATTATAATAAATTTAAGGTTTTATATTTATTTTTTAGAAAATCGTAAAACTTTAAATTTTTATTTGAAAATTTCTTTAAAACGATAAAATTTAAAAAAAATAATTATTTGTTGTTCAAGAATTTCTTTAAAATTTTTAATTTAAAATATATTTCATGAAGCATAAATTTTTAATTTATTTATTTTTATTTTTTTGAATAAAAATTAAATTTAATTAATTTTTAATTTATTTATTTTTTTAAATTTTATTTAATTAATTAATTGATTTAATTTTTTTAAATAAATAAAATTTATTTAATTTTTTTAAACAAATTAAATTTATTTAATTAATTTAAATTAAAATAATTTTTAATTTGAAATAAAAAATTTTTATTTTAAATAAAATAAAATTAATTAAATAAAATAATTAATTTAATTCAAATTTAAAATGAATAAAAAAAATATTTATCAATAATTAAATTCAATAATTTTTTTTGGCTTAAGATCAATAAAAAAATTAATATTTTGTCAGAAAAAAATAATTTCCAATAAAAAAATTTAAATATAATTTTTTTAAAAAATTTTGCTTAAAAATTCCACTCAAACACTATTTTTCTATGAGTACTTTAACACATTTACCTACCGAAAAAAAACTCCACGGCGCACTCTAAAAATGCAACATTACTCATGCTTACGTCTCATAACGTGTCTTTTATGCATTTTAAAACGGCAATTGCAAATAAATAAATGAATAACTACACTAATAATAATTGTAATTCAATATGTTTGGTTTCTTTGTGCGTCGTTTGTTTGCTGCCACGATACGTAAATTTTTTGCCACAAACAGTTTTTTCCCATAACTAAATGTTTTAAACACACAAGAGCAAAAAATAAAAAAAAAGAAAAAAAAATATTATAAAATATCGGCAATAATCCAGCAATAATAACGTAATTCCAATTATTTCAATGTGTTTGTGGCTCGGTCAGTCTCTCTCGCTCTCTCTCGGTTGCTTTATGGATTTTTTTCTTGCAGGTAGTTATAAATAAATATTTTTTTTTGTGTTGTAAATTCGAGTGAGAATGTTACATTTTTCGAAAAAAAAAAAAAAAAATGCTCGATGACTCAGTCTCGAGATGTCAATTAGTGCAAAAAAACGCAAACATTGTAACGATTTCCAATCTAGATGCTGCAAAAATCATCAAATCATCGCAAAAAAAGACGAATATCATTCAATTTCATGTAAAACATCTGATTGAATTAAATCCGTGTCAATTGAACATTCTTTGCTATACGATCGCAGCGCAACTTTTCAAGGCTACAAACACTGCATGCAGCGATGATATTTCTATTTTGCTGCCGTTTTCATGCTGCCGCCGCTCCGTTCATGGGAAAAATTCAACGGCGGGCATGCAAATTTAATCCAATTACTCAAAAAAAAATTTTGTGTGCGTTTTTTCGGGTCCAAATGTTAATTTAATTCAATTAAAAAGGGCTTACAATGTTAACAACCACAACAATCACTTGGCGCAACGTAGAGACTTAGAGAGAAATAAGCGAGCGTTGCATGATATGGCAAAAAAATCTAGATATTTTTTTAATTGATTTGATTTAAATAAATGGAAATTTAATTGAGGCGAGTGAATGCATTTATTTTGAGAATATACGGGTTTCTCGTGCTGGTCAGTTTAGTTAATTTTATTCTTTTTTTTTGACAAGAAGGGAGAATTTTTGACATGATTTGAAGTTTTTTTTTGTTATTTTTCTTGATGATGACGAGCGAATTTGTTGAAAGATGGTTAAAAATATTTTTTTCAAAGAAGAAAGAAGAAAAAATTTTGTTAATTAAATAAAATTTAAAAAAATTAATTTTAAAATAAATAAATGAATTTAATAAAAATTAAATTAAATTTATAAAAATTAAGAAAATTTTTTTCAATTTTTAAGAAAAATTTTAAATTGCAACTTTTATTTTATTTTTAAAAATCACGTAAAATTTAAAATTTAATTAATTTGACTTGAAAATCCTAATTTTGAAAAAAAAACAAAATTTTCATATTAATTTTTTTCCCAAAAAAAGATGAAAAATTCTGAGACCTTATATAAAACTTGAGTAAAAATTTAAAAAATATTTGGTTTTAAAAGGTTTTGACTCAAGCTCAAGTCTTAGAATCAAAAATTTTAAATCAAAAAAATATTTTACGTTTTACTAAAGCTTGACATTAACTCTTAAAATTTGGAGTTTTGAACTTTTTTCTGAAAAAAGTTTTTTTTTAAATTAATTTAATTAAAATTAAATTTATTTATTTAAATTAAATTTAAAATGAACTAATTAAATTAATAAAAATTCAATTAAAAAATAATTAAAAATTTAATAATTTAATATTTTTAATTTAATTTATAAATTTTTTTTTATTTTTTTTAAATAAATTTAAAAAATTTTTTAAATTAAAAATTAATTTAATAAAATTATTTTTTTTTTATTTAATTATTAAATTAATTTAAAGTTAAGTTTTGACAAATTTTTAATTTTTGCTTAAAATCTTCTTTAAAATTTTTTTCAAAAATAAAAAAAAAAAATTTTTTTAAATAAAAATTAATTTTTTTATTTTAAATTTATTAAATTTAATTTTAAGTTAAAAATTTTTAAATTTTGCTTAAAATCTTCTTTAAAAATTTTTTTCAAAAATAAAAAAATTATAATTTTTTTAAATTTATTAAAAAATATTTTAATAAATTTATTAATTTTTTTTATTAAATCATAAAATTTTTATTTAATTTTTTAAAATAAAAAAAAATAAATTTAATTTAATTAATTAATTATTTTTAATTTAAAAAAAAATTCCATGAAACCCAATAAATAGCAGATATCTCATCATTTCGCAAAAGTAATCAAACCTCAATATAATAGTTTATAAAATACTAATAAAATGTTAACAAGTTGCAAAGACAAATAAACACCGCCGTGCGCGCAGTTAATTTTCGATGTTCATAAATATCGGCAACAAAATTATTTTTATGAGAATTTATTAGATTTTTATCGTAAAAGCAACACGAGTCGACTTCCAGCTGTGCCGCGCGAACAAATTTCGGAATAACTTGTCCTAGAAAGTGACTTAATTATTATCAATTTTCGTGCGACGTAAAAAAAAGCTTAAATTGGTACCTCCAAATTTTTTTTTTTATTTTTTTTTAATAATTTTTTTTAATTAAATTAAAATTCAGCGAAACTTAAGAAAACTCTTTTTTTCTCTTGCAGAACCAAAAATTGTCACTAACGTTCACAGTAAGTAACGATTGTTGTGCGTTTGGGTGCCAATTTAAGCTTTTTCTTTAGTTTTTTTCGTGTTTGTGTGGTTTTTTTTCGTAATTTTCGTAAATTGAGCACGAAGGACATCGCGACGCCAGAAAAAAGCGAATTAATTTCATGCAAAATTTAAATTCGGTCAAAAAAAATTACTTTTAAGCGTCTTTTGTCTGCTTGCCTCATAAATCTGCGATTGTTTAGAGAAGAAACATCATCATAACACATTACAAAAAATTCAAAAAAATTAAACTGACATAATTTCGGTCGTTTCACGCCGAACGACGCAACACAAGGTGACGAGACAGGCGCGTGGGTCGATGGAAAATTATGTTCGACTCATCGGCAAACAAAAAAAATTGAGAAAAATCAATATTTTCTTCCTGAATCGTAATTTCGAGCACGGAGGAAGTCTGAATCATCAAATAATGACCTGTCAGAGAAAAAAAAATTAAGTACGTGAAAATTGGCAATAAAATAAAATTTTCTGTTTTTTTTTGTGTGTCGGACAAAAGAAGCAAGATTGTTGCGGAAAATTGAGGCGTTATTGATTGATTTTACCTTGAAGTTGCACACGAGGGCAAAATTCGAGAAATTTTAATGGGAACATGATTTATGAACGTTCGGAAGACTAAACAACGCGAATTTTATGACGGCACAAAATCCAGAAAAAATTTTAAAATTTTTCGAAATTTTATTTTTTTTCATGTCTGGATTGCCACGCGTTTTCTCTCGTTGCAACAAACGACTGAAATAGACATTGTCTGACATGAAAATAAACTAAATTTGGTTCAAAGTGTGTAAATTTGATGCCGACAACGACGTCGACGACGACGAACGACGACCGGGGCAATGTGAATGAACTGCAAAATTAGAATTAAATTTGTTTAGAAAGGAATTACGCGTTGCGCGAGAAGACGACAACTGAAAGATTTATGATTTGGATTGAACTTTTTTTTCGCTTCGATCAATCATTCGTCACTTCATTAATTGCTTCTTAATTTTTTTTTAATTTTTTTTTGATGAGAAATGACACGAGAAGTGACCTTTTTCGATTTAAGTCGAAGGAAATTTTTTTTCTAAAATTATCCCGATGAAAAATCGTGGGTTGATTTATTTTCGATAAATGCCATAGTAAAAATTTTCGTAGTAAAATGGCTTAAAATAGGCATGCAAATCATCGGAGTAAACAAAATGCATCACAAGACATGCCGCTTGTTCGTTGCCGGTTCAAACTATTTTTTTTTTTCGTCGCTTTGATGGATCAATGCCAATCATCATCATCATCATTGCCGATGAATCATCACGAATGATAAGACTTTGAAAAATTTTGGTTAAAAATAGGAAAAGTCAAAACATCACAACAAAAATTGGGCAGACACATTTTTTTATCAGTCTCGAGAGACTTTTTGTCTGATTTTAATTTTTTTTCTTTTTTTTTTTATTAAAAATGAGCGACACACGAACAGACAACAAATGTGATAATTTTTTAATTTTTTTTCTTAAATTTACTTGACGCACGTAAATTTATGAGTGGCGAGGAAAAAAATTAATCTAACAAGTGGCACGAACGACGATTTTTTTTTTTTGAGCGAAACGCGAAGCACATGGGCTTTCTTCTTGAGAAGTTAACGACGACGACGATGATGATGACTTTAATGGATGACTAAAGAAAAAGAAAAAAAAAAGTTGACTTGCTGCCAAAAATTATATAAAATCCATGGATATGATAGACGCGAAAGTACTTTACACTTTGCTTCGCCTGTAAAATGGCAACGACTCGTTTTTTTTTGTAGAAAAGAAGATGAGAAAAAAATAGGCGGAAAGTGTGAGGTGTTAAAATAAAACACATCAAATGAGCGAGACAGACGACGATGAAGGTGCATGGGTAAACTCAGGGATGGGGAAATGTGAAATTTTGGCGGTTGAGCTTCACTTTTAGTTTTTAAAATTATTTTTTTAGCTTTTAAAATTGATTTTTAGTACTAAAAATTCATTCTGAGTTGTTGAAAAAAAAAATTTTGTACTAAAAATTCATTATGAGCTCTTAAAATGAAAGTTGTAGTACTAAAAATTTATTCTGAGTTCTTAAAATAAAATTTTTAGTACTAAAAATTCATTCTGAGTTCTTAAAATAAAATTTTTAGTACTAAAAATTCATTCTGAGTTCTTAAAATAAAATTTTTAGTACTAAAAATTCATTCTGAGTTCTTAAAATAAAATTTTTAGTACTAAAAATTCATTCAGAGTTCTTAAAATAAAATTTTTAGTACTAAAAATTTATTTTGAGCCCTTAAAATAAAATTTTTAGTACTAAAAATTCATTCTGAGTTCTTGAAATGAACTTTTTAGTACTAAAAATTCATTCTGAGCTCTTAAATTGAGATTTGCAGTACTAAAAATTTATTCTGAGTTCTTAGAAAAAAAAATTTAGTACTAAAAATTCATTCTGAGTTCTTAAAATGAAAGTTGTAGTACTAAAAATTTATTCTGAGTTCTTAAAATAAAATTTTTAGTACTAAAAATTCATTCTGTATTCTTAAAATGAAATTTTTAGAACTAAAAGTTCATTCTGAGTTCTTAAATGAAATTTTTAGTACTAAAATTTTTAAAATGAACTTCTCAACTTTTTCAATGGATTCCCTTTAAACTTTTCTTCGCATTTTCCGCCCCTGCCTCATCTTCTGAATCATCATCGTGACCTGCTAACGACGTTTATTTCTTTTCTCTTGTGTTTTTTTTTTTCATTTATTTATCTTTTTAAAGGTCGCTCACAGTTTTTTTTTTGCGCTAACCAACTTGCATCACTCACAACAGCGACGAAAAGAAAAACATGTCGACCAAACAATTGGCACTATTCCCTCAGATTCTATTTACTCTACTCTAGTTCTCTCTACGACGACGAAAAAAAACTGTGTTGCGATAATAAATTTTACAATTTACTACGTTCTCGTACTCGATCTAAATTTTCGACAATGTTGCTGTTTCTGAGTAAAATTGATCATCGATTGATTTGTCACGCGGTTTCTTTTCCGTTGGCGATTTCCGTTGAGTCAGAAAAACAGCGAGGTGTCATAATTTCATCATTTTTGTTTATTTTGAACGATGAGACCTACTTTTTGTGTTATTTTTCATAATTTTCTGTTGATTCGAGGACAATCAAAATATTTATTTGCGATTTTTACTTTTTCAGGTCAACGCGCCTCAATTTCCTCCCTCAGCACAAATGTGACAGTTAAGGAGGGCAAACGAATACGACTGGTGTGTCGCGTGAATGGGCAACCGCCGCCAAAGGTCACGTGGTTCAAAGATGACAAGAGTCTCAGTAGGTTAAGGAAAGCGGGAGTCAGGGGACGCCGAGAGGGAATCAAACTGGAGCAATTTAAGTGAGAAATTTTGATTTTTTTTAGATTTTGAAATTTTTTTTATTGTTTTTCACTTTTTAGGACCAGATCTAGACTTATTATAGAAGCGGCTTCACTTAGTGACGCTGGCAAATACGAATGTAGAGCTAAGAATAAAGTCGATAGAACTTTCAAATCTGAATTTACACATGTTCGAGTATTACCAAATAGCACCACAACGACCTCAAGTAAGATTTTTTTTACTTTTAAATTTTTAGTACAGTTCTAAAAATTAATTTTTTAGTACTAAAAGTTCAACCTGAGTTAAAAAAATGAACTTTTTAGTACTAAAAATTCATTCTGAGTTCACAAAATAATTTTTTTAGTACTAAAAATTCATTCTGAGATCTCAAAATAAATTTGTTAGTACAAAAAATTCATTTTGAGATCATAAAATTAATTTTTTAGTACTAAAAGTTCATTCTGAGATCATAAAATTAATTTTTTAGTACTAAAAGTTCATTCTGAGATCATAAAATTAATTTTTTAGTACTAAAAGTTCATTCTGAGATCATAAAATTAATTTTTTAGTACTAAAAGTTCATTCTGAGATCATAAAGTTAATTTTTTAGTACTAAAAATTCATTCTGAGTTCACAAAATAATTTTTTTAGTACTAAAAATTCATTCTGAGATCTCAAAATAAATTTGTTAGTACAAAAAATTCATTTTGAGATCATAAAATTAATTTTTTAGTACTAAAAATGCATTTCTGAGTTCTTAAAATGATCTTTTCAGTTCTAAAAATGTATTTTTGTGTTCTTAAAATGAATTGTTTAGTACTAAAAATTCATTAATTCAGCAATTTTAATCACATTTTCTAATTTTTCTTCATTTTTCTCTCTTAGCAACAACAAAATCCACTACAACCGAGGGTCAACCATGCCCAAAAGACTACGAAATCGAGTTGTGCCTAAATGGCGGTGAATGTATCTTCTTCCCCAGCATTGATGAGAAATCTTGTTCGTAAGTATTTTTTTTAATATCTGGAAATTTTTCTTTCGCACCGCATCTTTAATGAACTCAAAGATCATCCAAAGGTTTTCAAAGGCCAATAAACCCTTTATTTTTTTAATTTTCACACCTCAAATCACGCTCTAATTAAAATTTTTGTTATTTTTCAGTTGCGCCGAAGGTTTCAGCGGAGAACGTTGCCAGAACAAAGACCCCGGATCACATCAAGCGAGTACGTACACTTCGAGTAACAATAAAAAAGAATGTAAAAATGGATATATTGGTGGCTATTATTGCTAAATTTCTCTGATCGATTCTCAAAAAAAATTATTCCCGTACTAAAAATGTTAAAAAAATCCCTCTTAAATACAAAAACTTACAAAAAAAACTATTTAAAAAAATTAACATTCCATTTTTCCCCCGTTAACTCGCAATAAAAGCCATCAATTTTCATTATTTTTCCTTTTTTATTAAAAAAAAAATATTTATCAGTGTCAGGAGGAAGGGAACCTTATTTTTTAAAATCTTGGTCAAAGGAAATTTTGTTTTTTTGATTAACTTTTGGTCCCGGAAACGAAATTTTTTAACAAATAATCCTCTTTAACATTCATTTTTGTTGGATGGAGTTGTCAAAAAAGGCTCAGGTGCCATTTTTATTTGAAATAAAAAAAATGAAAGAAAAATAATTTTTAAGAGAGGAAAAAATCCTTTTTTTTTGTAAAAATTGTACTCATAATATGACAAAAACAAAATAGTTTAATTTATTTTTATTATTAATTTAATTATATTATTATTAATTATTATTTAAAAAAATTAAATGAAAAAAAATCAACAAAAATATCCTCAAATTAATTTAATTTATTAAAAAAATATTTTTAAGTTTTTTTTTTTGGTTTTTGAAAATGCGCGTTCGGGACGTAGTTCCCTTTCAAAATGGCTTGAACTCTAAAAAAAAATAAATAAAAATTATTTTTAAGCGTCATTTAAACATCACACACACTACACACAAACACAAACAGATTTCAAAATTTATTTTTTTTTATTATTTGTTTTTATTTTTTTATTTCTCTACACAGGACAGGGACTGCTAAAAGAACAAACTTGGGATTTCTTCAAAAATTTTTCGTACGTAGAACGATTTTAAGTCATTTTGGAAGTGATCTCTCCAATAAATATTTACAAAAAACACAAAAATCAATACAAAAAAATGTCGAAAGTCACTTCTTCGGTAATGAAAAATAAAATTTCTTGAATAAAAATAATTAAAAAAAATAATAATAATTATTTGCCAAGAATAAAAAAAATGCATTTTTTAATATTAATTAATTTGTTAAATAATTAATTAATTTTTGTAATAAAAAAAAAATATAAAAAGAGAGAATCTTAATTTTTTCCTTCTTTTTGTTGTATAAAAAATAAAAACAAAAGTCATGAAAAGTATTGTTGTTGTAAATATTTTTTAAAAAAATAAATAATGAGTATAAAATGGGCTTTCACTAATTTTATAAACAAAAAAAAGTCTCTTTAAAAATAACAGAATTTGTAAAAAAAATTAATTTTAATTTTAATAAAAATATAATTAATTAAACGAAAAAATATTCTTACAATTTTTGTACATAAAAAAAGAAGATTCTCCCCAACTGCCTTTTTTAAAATATTTTTTAATATTTTAATTTAAAAAAATAAAGGTAAGGCGTTTACGTACTTTGTTCCCGTTTTTAATTCAAAACCAATAAAAATTTGATAAGAATTGAAAAAAATAATAATTAATTAATTAATTAAAGACTGACTAGAATAGAACTGTACTCGTCTCTCTCGTAAATTTTTTCGCTGGAGAGAAAATAATGAAAAAAAAGAACAAGTTTGAACTTTTTTTGTGTAAATTTATTTATTAACTAATTATTTTTAATTAATTTATTTATATTTTTTGTATGTTTGTATAATTTTGTGTCTCCTATAATTTAATTTTAATTTTAAAAAAAATATTTTTTTTGTATAAAAATTAATTTTATTTTTAATGAAAAATAATACAGAGCCAAATATATAACTAACGTTCGCATGAAAATTTTTGTGTGTTTTTTTTTTATTTTTCCCTTGTCCCTTAACAAAAAATTTTGCAAAAAATCCTTTAACAATAAAAATTGAAGCTCATGATGAAGCTTTAGTCGTTAATTGTTAATCGATAGTTTTTTACAGAATTTGATGAGTCTAAGAAATTAGCGCCTGATATGGAAAGTAAGCAATGGATTGATTACGATGACGATCATGAAGAGGACGATGACTGGGAGGATTAACAGGTACGACAAAATTAATCGCAAAAATGCCAAAGACTTGTAAATTATATGTAAGCTTCGTAAATGTAAAATTAATGAAAGAATAATAAACTGTATACTAAAAAAGTAATTAAAAAAAAATAATTAATAGCTTGAAAAGTAAATAAAAAAAAATTAGGAGCTTTGTAATAAAACAATAAATAATTAATTAAAATAAATGAAAAATACTCGAAAATAAAGCTTTGCTGAAAATATTTTTTCTTCAGTTTAATGAAAATGAATCAAAATTAAAGGACGAAGATAATAAAAAAAAATATTTAAAATTATAAATTAAAAAATAATGAAAGCAAATAAAAAGTATTATTAGATTAAGCAAAACAAATATATTTTTTTAAATTTATTTTTATGAACTTTCGTCAAGAAATTTATTTTTTTTTTAAATAAAAAAGGTAAGATTTTTAATTATTTTCTTCTTCTTCTTCTTCTTTGCTTTATTAAAATTTTTCGTCTTAAAACTACACAATTTTTAATTAATTAATTTTTTTTAAGATTTTTTATTATTTTATTAAAGTTTAAATAAAAATTTTCACATTTTTGTACTCCTCAGTAATTTTTTTTTGATAAAAACTTAAAATTTAGATTTTAAAATGATTTTAAAAAATCAAATTTTGTTCTTTTTTTCATTTTCTTACTCCTCAAAAAATTCTTAAGCTTGTTATATTAAGTTTAATAATTTAATTTTTTTTTAATTAAATATGTAACTTTTATTAAGAAATTATTAAAAAAAAAAATTTATTGCTTATTTTCACATTTTTGTACTCCTCATTCACAAATTTTCGGATAATTTAAAATTGAATTATATCAAAAATTTAGATAATTTATAAAAATAATTTATTAAATAAAATATTTTTAATTTTAATTTATTTACATAATTTAACATGTTAAAATTCCGATAATTTTATAATAAAAATTATTTAAAAATATATTTTTTTATATTTTTGTACTCCTCAATGATCAATTAATGAACAATTTCAAATAATATTTGATCAATAATTAAAAAAAATTAAATTTAATTAGCTTGAGTTTTTAAAAATATTTTTAGATTTCTTTAAATTTTTCTTCAAAATTGCTTCAAAATAATGTTTTTATTTATTTTCTTCATTTCTGTACTCCTCAATGATTAAAAGGAAAATAAATGAATAATTTTAAATTAAATTTTAATCAAAAAGTAGATTTGTTTAAAGAATTCTTACTATTTTTATTAATTTTTGAAGCAATAACTTAATTTTATTAAAAAATAATTTAAATTTTAAAAACTTTTCACATTTTGTACTTCTCATAATTATTAAAACGGTTTAAAGGAAATTTTAACATTAAAAATTCAAAATTTTTGAAAAAAAAAACTTTTTTAAAATAAAATTTTCACTAATTTTTTGTCATTTATCTCCTTGAACCAGAAAATCTACTTTAAAAATCACTCAATTACCATAAAAAGCAATTTTCATGCTTTTCGTTCGTCATTATCCGTTAAATTTACGAATAAAATTTCAAATTACCTGATTAGCGCAATTTATGTAAAAAATAAAAAAAAATTTCTCCTCACAATGTTTACATCAACGAATCGTGTTTGTATACAAAAAACCGAAGCTTCTGTTTAATGATAATAAAAATAAATACTGAAAGTGATTTTTTTTTCGTCAGTAGTAATTGAATGATGACCAGTTTTGTTTACATTTTTTTTTTCAGTACGTTCTTTATTTATAAAATGATGTAAAAAAAATCACCGCTTAATCTCAATCGTTACCTCGGATTGATTTTCGAGAACGAACGTGTTGATGCACGCGGAGTTTGAATTCTGGAATTTCACATCAAAGTAACACATCATCAGTCATTTTCTCGAGTGGTCATCTCGAGACGTGTCAAACGTGTGATTTTTATCGGTTCGATTCCGGAGAAAAACGTAACAAGTTCATTTTTCTTCGTTCGTCGATAAAATAATTAAAATTTAAGTGTGACACGAACGAAGGCCCAATTTTTTGTCGACGAAGGAATTTCGTGACGCTGATGACTAATGTGTGAGAAATCAGATAATTAAAAAGATTTATTTTCTACCTCACACACAATTTTCGGCTGGCTTGGCGTCAAGATAGAATGCAACTGATACCGAACATCGAATCGTTATTATTATTATTGTTGTCATCATCATTATTTAAAAAGTTGAGAGAAACAACGCACAAAAAAAAAATAAATAAATAAAAACAAAACCTTATTATCTCGGGAATCGATCTCAATTCGGTTTTTTTCCCTGTATTTTTTTTTTTCGTTCGGTCGACTTGGAATGCTCACGCAATATTTGACTCTCGAACGAGCGAAAAAAAAAATAAAACGACGACAAAAACAGTAAATAAGACAAAGGTGAGAAAGGAACACTATCGATCGCATAAAATTTAATTTTATCAACACCGAGAGCGGCGTTACTTTGCGTCTGGAAATATCTCGAGTGCGAATCTCTGAAAAGAGAGCGAGCGAGAAATGTTCAATGTTATTTTTTTCGAATTTTTTGATGAACTTCGCTGCATGTTTGCGGTAAAGAGTTGCATTATTTGCGTTGCATTGTTCTTCTCCGTCGCGAACACTCAATCACTTTGACGAGGACAATAACGACGCAAGACTAACAAACTCGACTGATGAATGCCGAGAGACGGCGATGCGAGATGATGAGTAAAGCCAAATCAAGCATATTTGGCAATTTATTTGTTCTTTTTAAGGAAATTTTGGTAGCTGACAAAGAATTCAGGGGAGAATGAGAAAATTGTCTGTCTGTCTTTTCAATTTAAAATTTAATTGAGTTCAAATTTAAACGAATTTTGCTTGAAATGGAGGAGTTTGTGCATTTTGACAATAGATGGCGCTTTAAATTTTGAAAAAAAAATTATCAATTCATTATCATAAATTTTTTGACTTAATGTGATCAAAATTCTTAGATTTGTTCAAAATATGAGCTAACTTCATTTAAAATAAGAAAAATTCGATTTTTGACAACAGATGGCGCTTTAAATTTTGTTATAAAAATTTTATCTAACGTAAATTTCTTGGCTTAATGTGTTCAAAATGTATAAATTTGTTTAAATTTGAGTAAATTTTCGTTAAAATTATACAAATTTATTTTTTTTGGCAACAGATGGCGCTTAATATTTCATAAAAATATTTAAATCGACGTAAATTTCTTAACTTTCTGTTGTTCAAATTCATAAAATTTTTTTATTTTGACCTGATTTCACTTAAAATAAAAGATTGAAAAAATATTAACAATAGATGGCGCTTAGTTTTTCAGTAAAAAAAATTATTAAGAGAAAATTTCTTGACTTTCTGCGATTAAAATTCAAAAATTTATTCGAATTTGACCTGATTTTTCTTTAAATAAAATAAATTTGAATTTTAAAAAAAGATGGCGCTTTGTTTTTAATTAAAAAATATACTATTTGGAAAATTTTTTCTGATTTTTTATGATAAAAAATCCATAAAGTTGACATTTATTGCTTTTTTTTGAGAGAAAATGTTCAAAAAAGTAACTTATTAAAATATTTGACAACAGATGGCGCTGACTTATCTTTCAAGAAGTTTCAAATTTTCTTAATTTCCTTTAGAATTTGTCTTCTTCAATATATTTTTAATGAAGTAAACCTTTAATTCTAATTTTATTTTTAAAATTTCAAAGCTCGATCAATTTTCTTCGAAATATAAATTTTTTAACGCTAGATGGCGTTTCAAGATGTTTCAAAAATCTCTTCAAGAGCATTTCTTTTAAATTTTATAATTTTTGTTAGATCATTAAAAAACTTTTGAAGACTTTAAAGTAACAAAGTGTTTATAAAAAGTAATTTTTGAAATTTTGACGTTAGATGGCGCTGAGTAAAATTAATATAAAAGCTCAATTTTTATATAATTTTTGATATATTTTGATAATTTAAATTAAAAATCATTAAAAAAGCCCAATAACTTCTAAAAAAATCTAAATAAATTCAAAATATTCGAAAAATTCAAAAAAGCGCTCTTGTCATTTTCCCAACCCTACAAATTCCCTCACATTCCATCTCCAATCTTTTTTTATGTCCAATATTCTCGTGTGCGGAGTCTCTTCAACCGTCGACGACGACGACGACCATCAGAAGGCGGTGTCATTGTATTTCGTCTTTTTTTTCGCTTTAACCACCGTTTAGGTTGTTAGTTGCATGTTGACGGACAACAACGTGCATTTTTTGATTTAGAGATGAATAATAATAATTTTTGCAGGTATTTTTTTTTTATTATTATTTCATGTTGTAATCTTTCGCGCATCGGTATCATCGGCATAAACGAACGCGAACGAAAAAAATCGCGAATGGAATGTGATCTGAATTTAGGATTTTTCTTTTTTTTTTTGTGCACACGGAATTTTTTGCACACAATGCGTGATTGAATGTAAATTTGCTCGGGTCTGAATTTTTTTTCGCTGCTTTTTTTGTAATTTTTGGAATTCTTTGCGGAAAAAAGACGAATTTTTTAGAGGTCAGAAAGTGACTCAGAATTTTTTTTTTTGCAATTAATTTTTTTTTTGTGCTTTACAGGAAATTCTGAAGGGAAACTAATGAAGGTAATTTTTTTTACCGGAGACAAGACAAAATAATTGAAATTGCCGTTTTTGGTGTGAGCGCCATAAAAAAGGAGTGAATCTCGTCAAAGTGAGATCCCAATCGCCGGAGATGAGTTTTCTCTATTTACGGCGATTTTTTGTGAAATGACTCAACACGGAGATTGGCACAGCAGGAAGAGGAATCCTTCTGGGAGGTTTCAACACATTTTTCAAATTTAATTCGAACATCATCAATTTTTCGATTTTATTGTGTCTTGGGTGTCAAATGAGCGGTGCCTTTTCTTATATTTTGACACTTTTGACAATTTATGACCATCTGCCGCTTGTCTATCTCTTCCTGATCTGTACAAAGAAACCCAAGAAAAAAAAAGCAGAAAGAAAGGTCGATACAGACATTCGATAAAGAGACACAGAGAAAAAATATCCTTTTTTGTTAATTCCTTCTTGTTGTCGATTTTCGTCGTGTGTATTTATTTACACAAAACATCGACAAGTTTATTGGCATCGGGAGTGATTAAAGGGAATTAATAGAGACATTTATTATTTTTCGACAAATTTTTATTTTTTTTTCTCTTCTGAGGCATTAAAGGTGGCTTATCGCAAACAATTGAAGAAAAAAAAAGTTTAGAGAAATCATGAGTCAGACGGAAGAACATTTGTCTTCTTGTTTCGAACGAGATAGTGAGTGATAAGTTAGCGCCGTGTGTTACGTCGACGATCGACGGTGCATTGAGTCACTGCGACATGTGCGCGGAGGAAATGTTTGAACAATTAACATGGGCGGGATTATGGCACGTCATCAAAAGTCACGGAAATTTTCCAGTAAATTCGTCAACTGTCTGTCAATTGGAATG
This sequence comes from Culicoides brevitarsis, assembly GCF_036172545.1. Taxonomy (NCBI): domain Eukaryota; kingdom Metazoa; phylum Arthropoda; class Insecta; order Diptera; family Ceratopogonidae; genus Culicoides; species Culicoides brevitarsis. The sequence goes on along the minus strand of NC_087086.1, from coordinate 33,366,378 downwards.
GTGAGTCAATGACTTTCTTTTAAAATTATTTTGAGTCATTTTAATGTTTTTTTACGCAAAAGGTTCGAAAATTTGTTTTATGAGGAATGATTTTTTTTTACAAAGTTGATTATTTTTCATTAAAATTAAAAAAAAAATTAAGAAAATATTAACTTTTTAACTGAAATTTCAATTTTTATTTTTTTTTTAAATTTGATCAAAAATTGTTTTTTTTTATACTTTTATACATTTTTTACATTTATTTTCCTTAAATTTGGTTTAAAGGTCAATAATTTACTAATTTGTGACTTAAGCTTAAACTTAAGCTTTAAACTGAAACGAAAAAACTTTAGGTCAAAAGATAACTTTATGCTTTTGAGATTAAGTCAAAATTAAGTTGACTTTCGGCTTAAAAGTAAAAAAGTAAAGTGAAATAAACCAATTTAATTTTTCTTACGTCAAAATTTTAAGTCCATTAAGTCAAACTTAAAAAACTTAATTTTTCAATTAAAATAATTTTTTTCATAAATAATTTCATTTTTCATCTTAAAAACTTATTTTTGCAGAAAAAAAAATTTTGTTCATAAAGAAAATATTTTTTTTAAATTAAGTTTTTAATTTTGACTTAATTGACGTAAAACATTGACTTAAGAAAATATAAATTATCTAATTTAAATTAAATTTTTAACTTTTAAGCCAAAACTCAACATAAATTTGAGATGTTCAAGCAAAAGCATTAAGTTTTCTTTGACTTAAAGTATTTTTGACCCTGTATAAAGCTTAAGTTAAAGTTTAAGTTAAAGCTTAAGTCAAAAGTTAGTCCATTATTCAACCCAAGCTTAAGGAAAAAAATTACAAAAAAAATTTTTTTTTTGAAAAAATAAATCATAACTTTGTCTTAAGTCAAACTTAATTGACAAAATAAACCTAAACTTAAGTCAAAAAATTTTAACAATTTACTTTTATTTTTTTTAATGAAATTTTTGACTTAAGCTCATTTAAAAGTCAAAAATTGACTTAAGACAAATTTATTAATTAAATTTTTCAAAAAAAATTATAATTTTTTGTTAATTTTTTTTCCTTAAGTCGCCTTAAGTTTGGTTAAAAAATTATTTATCGAAAACTTTTTACCTTTTCTTTTAAGTTGTTAACTTAAGCTTAAGTCATAAACTTAGTAAATTTAAAAATCATTTAAATTTTTTTCTGTTTTTAAGGCAAAAAAGCAGAAATTATTTTTAAAATGATTTTCAACGTAAAATATCAGACTTAATGCCTTAAAATAGATCTTTACCTAAAATAAGAGAAAAAATGAAAAAAAAATCACTTGAGACAAAAATTATAATTTCAAGAACAAGAAGAAGAAGTCTTCAGTCTCCCATGAATTAGTAAACAAGTAAAATGTAAATAAATAAATAAAACTGAAATAAAAAAAAAGTAATCAGACTCGTTTTACGCAATTGAGAACTAAACTTTCTCACAGCCTCTTTTCTTTTATTTTTATTATTATTACTTAACATTCAATGCACTGCCTCGACTTATTGCTGCTGCTGCTGGATGGAGTTTTAACAATAAACGATGATGATCAATATTGCGCACCGTTACGCATTGAACAGTTAAGCAACGACGAAGAGAAGAAGAAGTGGTTCAGACGAGTCTTCGTTCTTTGTTCAACTGGCAGAAGAAGAACTTTTACTTGTTATGGCTAGAACAAGTCTGTGGAATTTGTCGTCCGAAATCCACGTCGACCACCCGAGAAGAGTTCGAGATCAACAAGAGTCGACCTCTTCCTTCTACGGAGCAATTAAAGTGAGAAACTCGTGAAAAATCGATAAGAACTCAAACACACGAACGATTAACGTTGGAATTTTTCTCTCTTCTCGATTTTTTGGTTCAGGAGTGCAAATTAACTCCCGAAAAAAAAATTGCAAAATTATTTGATAAAAAAATTGGCAACAGAAAAATTATGTTAAAATCGCCACAAATTGCCATACTAAAATGTTACACCATATAATTATATCGATCGATCAAATTAATTGAGAATAATTTGCTTTAAAAAGAGAGAAAAAAAAATCATTCGAAGCAAGACAAACTGTCTCACACATGCTGCTATGTGCACTTGCTCCGCGCACAAATGTTTGATCGGTCACCCACTTTACCTACCGGATTGATTGGAATTTCGTGTATTTATGGCCTGAAATGGCATTGCAGGTGAAATGGATTTTGTGTCTTGGTCATCTGCGTCGTCGTCGTCGTCGTCGACGTTCTTGTTGGTGGTCTCGTTTCGTTTCTTTTCTTGTCTTGATGTTGTTTGTTGCTGTTTTACTGTCTTTTGTGTCGCGCGATTTACACAAACAATTTTTTTTTCGCTCTCGCTCGATCGTTTCGTACTCTAACTGTTGCAGTTGTACACAAATATTTACGCTAGCAAAGTATCTAAGCTGATCACGGGAGACTTTTTTTTATGAGTGATCGATCGTAAAATACACAACGTTTACGAGTCTAGGCTTGCGATTTGTAAACAAAGTTGTAAAATATTATTAATGGTGTTAGAACAAAAAATTATAGTTTCAACATAGAAAATTTTTAAAATAAAAAATTTGTTAAAAAATTCTTTAACTTAAAGAAAAACTTAGTTGACTTATTTCTTAAGTCCAAGTCACTTAAGTCAGTTTAAAAACTTAATTTGAACTTTTTTAATTAAAAAAAAAAAAATAAAAAATTATCAAAAATCTTAAAATTGACTTAAAGAACTTAAGTTGACTTAAATGAAACTTAAAATGACTTAAGAGAACTTAAGGATTAGTTTTAAAATTATTTTTAGTTGAAAATCTTTCGACTTAAGATTTGACTTCAACTTTGAAGTTTTTAAGTTCTATTTAGAATTTTTTTTCAAATCACGTAAGTTTTTGACCAAATATGAATTTTCTTAAGCTTAAGTTTTTTAACCCTTATTTGACTTATTGAGCTAAACTTAAGCTAAAAAATTATCAATTTTGGTAAATTTTGTTTATTTAATTCAAGTTATTAAGTCAAATGTAAAAATTTTTTAACATTTTACTTAATTTGAAATATTAGTAAATTTAGTTTGACTTAAGTTTTGACTTAATGAATTTTCGCTTAATATAAATTTTTAATTAATTTAATATTTTTTTCTGTTAATTCGGTCTAAAAGTCAAACCAAATTGTATTATTCAAACTTAAGTCTTAAGTCATCTTAAGTCAAAATATTTTTATTTAAGTTTAAAACTTAACTAATTAACTAAAAATAATTTTAAAACTGGTCTTTAAGTTTGCTTTACTTTTTAAGTTTCATTTAAGTCAACTTAAGTTCTTTAAGTCAATTGTTAGATTTTCGATAATTTTAAATTTTTTTATTTGAAATTGACAGATTAAAAAATTTTTTTAAACCTTAAGTTGAAGCTTAAGTCAAAATTTTATGCAAATAATTTTAACTTAAAAACTTAAGAAATATTTTTCACTAATTTACCTTGAAAATCGAACTTTTAGCCCAATAAATGTTCAAAGACTCCCAAATGACTATTCTTTGAGCTAAACTCCATGCTAGACTTTGTTGCAGCCTCGTCATAGCATTTTATGATGTTTACATTTCCGTTCGCTGTTATTATTTACATTTTTAATATATAAAATAATAGTGAGGTAGTAGTAATGATAGTAATTTAGCACACATCACATATTGACTTGCTTCAAATGTTTTGTTGTTCGTACAAAACAGGCTCCGTTTAATTTTTTTTTATCGCAACGACTTTTTCGTGTAATTTAACAACTTTTTTCTCCTTCTTAATGATCGTTCGCAGTATCGACACAAGTTACTCTAAAGTTTTTTCTTCTTCTCTACGAACCGGCTTTGATTCCATAAGTAGCAGACTGATCGACGTCGAGATGTTTTTTTTTTCTTCTTCTTCTGTAGCGAGTGTGTTTAAGACATCCCAGTGGCTGCGTACTATCATAAAAATTAATGACTTGATGAGCATTTTTGGTGCAGTCCTTGTTTAATGCCACCCACGTGGTTGAGTTGACTCGATGCGAGAAATTTTAGTTTTTTTCAATTTTTTACTTTTTCCCTTCAAAAGTCAAGGAATTAATTTCTTACCCTGAAGAATCAATCGAACCGTCCGAACAAGGTCAGCTTAATTTCTTTTGAATTTCTTTTCTTTAAAAAAGGTTAATGTGATCCCTGAAGTCTTGAGATCTTAATTTGATCCCTTTTGAAGTTGATCAGACTCATCAACTGCAAAAGGGATCAAATTTTTACTTTCAGGGTTCATATTAAGCTCTTTAAACCTTGAAGGTCAAATAGAGGACAAATTTATTTATGCGAGAAATTTCTTCTTTTTTCAATTCAAAGCTACTATTGTTAATCCTTTAAGCTACAAGATTTAAGAAAGTACTTTTGAATTGAAAATAAAAATAGAATTCCCCGCATAAATAAATTTGTCCTCTATTTGACCTTGAACTTCTCTTTGATAATTTCACTGTAAAAATGGGCAATTTTGAAAATGATAAATTAAATACAAAACAAAGCGATTCTTTTAAATCATCCAACCATGAAATTCTGATATTATTTAAGAGGACTATAAACTTTCGAAGCATTAGTTAAAGTTCAGAGTTTTCCTAAAAATGTTGCCTTTACTAATTTTAACAATATTTTTGTTTGAAAGTACGAGTGGCAAATGCATCAAAAGCCAATTGGATTCTTTAATAATTTTGAACTGTTCTGATACCATTGTGAAATTCTTAGTTTCCGAAAACGAACAACATCTAGATACTCCATGCTCTGAATCATCGGTTAATTTGCAGCCTCGTCATAGCATTTTATGATGTTTACATTTTTTGTTGTGCGCTTCTTCTTCTTTCTGTGTCTGTCGTCTTCTTCTCCGTTCGCTGTTATTATTTACATTTTTAATATATAAAATAATAGTGAGGTAGTAGTAATGATAGTAATTTAGCACACATCACATATTGACTTGCTTCAAATGTTTTGTTGTTCGTACAAAACAGGCTCCGATTTAATTTTTTTCCTTTATCGCAACGACTTTTTCGTGTAATTTAACAACTTTTTTCTCCTTGAACACTTGAATGATCGTTCGAGAAAAACTATCGACACAAGTTACTCTAAAGTTTTTGAAAAACGTTTATCTACCTAAAATACGAACCGGCTTTGATTCCATAATTTGATAGCAAAGACTGAAGATCGACGTCGAGATGTCTGCCTTTTTTTGGAAGCATGATTTCGATTTGAGTGGAAATTTTCTTCTGTAGCGAATGTGTTTAAGACATCCCAGTGGCTGCGTACTATCATAAAAATTAATGACTTGATGAGCATTTTTGGTGCAGTCCTTGTTTAATGCCACCCACGTGGTTGGGTTGACTCGATGCGAGGAATTTTAGAATTTTTCTCAAATTTCGGGTTTATTTCAACTACTTTCAATAGAAAAAAAATTTCAAATTGTCTAAAATATGATAATTAAGGAAGAAAACTTGAAAAAAAATAAAAAAAAATAAAAATTTATAGAAACTCATCATTTGAATTTTCTTAATAAATTTTTAAATAATTTTTGATTAAAATTTACTATTTAATTACTACTATTTATTATTAATTACTACCAAAATTAGCTTAATGATCAAAATTATTTAAAAATCTAAAATTTTTTACGAAAAAAAAGGTTAATGTATGATTTTTGAAGTCTTGAATACAAATGTTCATCCTTCTTAATTAATTTTTTTCTCATTTAAAGTAATCCCTTTTGAAGTTGATCAAACTCATTCAACTGCAAATTAGGGATTAATTTTTTATTTTAATATTTTCAGGGTTCATATTAAGCTCTTTAAACCTAATAAAAAAAAATATATTAAAACAAATTTATGTTATACAAGAAGTTTTCAACTTCAAAAATAGATCATTTATATTCGTCAAGTAAAAAAAAAAATAGTAAAAAAATGTGAACTAAAAAGGAATAAAAAGCTACAAAGTCGAAAAATTATTGTTAATTTTTGAGAACAAAAACTTGAATATAAAGGATTTATTTCAAAATAAATATAAATATTGACGTACACTACAGGACACTACACTACACAAAGTACTTTTGAATTGAAAAGAAAAAACTAAAATTCCCCACATAAATAAATTTGTCCTCTATTTGACCTTGAGCTTTTCTTTGATACTATCACTGTAAAAATGGGCAATTTTGAAAATGATAAATTAAATACAAAACAAAGCGATTCTTTTAACTCATCCAACCATCAAATTCTGATATTATTTAAGAGGACTATAAACTTTCGAAGCATCAGTTGAAGTTCAGAGTTTTCATAAAAATGTTGTTTTTATTAATTTTAACAGTATTTCTGTTTGGAAGTACGAATGGCAAGTGCATCGAAAGCAAATTAACTTCTTACGGCGGAAACAAAAAATTAGTTTTGAACTGTTCAAATACCATTGTGAGCTTTACAGTTACCGAAAACGAACAACATCTAGATAGACAATTAGGATTCATCGAAATTCAATCTGAATCATCGGTTAATTTGGATCACTTATCAAAATTGGATTTAAATGGAGTACATTTTTATGATTCGTACAATTTGAATATGAAAACAGCAAAATTTGAGAATAACGTTAAAACTTTCGAACAAATTCTTACCAAGCTGGGCCTTGAAGTGAATCGTATTGATAGAGTATATGTTTTAAACTCATTGGATTTTAGATTGTCACAACTACAAGGCTTGAAAATGGTAAAAAATCTTTTTGTGAAAAATTCTGAAGTAAAAATTGATGCTAATTTGGTAGATTTGTGTCCGAACTTAAAAACATTAGAAATTCAATCAGATACCATGAAAATAGGATTAAATCTAGCAGGCTTAAAGCTTTTGAATAGGGTTGAAATAATAGCAAAGAACCTGGAAACGTTACCTGAAAACTATTTCGCAGACAACAAAAATCTTAGAAGGATTGATATTATAAATTCGAATTTTGAACAATTTCCGAACAATGTTTTAGATGGCTTAGCGAATCTCGAGGATGCATGTATTTATATTGCAAATGCAACATTTCCAGAGTTTGGTGAATGTCTTAAATTGAGGATATTTAGGGTATTTGGTTCGAACAAATCAAAAGTTTCAGAGGAAAAACTGGATTCCGAATTACTTCCTCATATGCCGAGTCTACGAACTTTTACATTGAAAAACGTTAATTTCCCACGAATTACGAAAGACACATTTTCCAAGAACTTGAAACTTGTAACCTTGGATTTGAAATCAAACGGAATTGAAGAAATTGCAGAAGATGCTTTTGTACATCTCGAAATTTTAAACTGGATAGATTTAAGTAATAACCATCTATTGAAGTTTTCGGATTCATGTCTACCTGGATTGACTCAGCGTGAACAATTACACGTTGATTTGAGTGGAAATTCAATCAAAAACTTAGTTATTTCCGAAAGAAGTTCCAATGTGTCTGCAGCTGAGTTTGTCTTACGAAATGTTCAACTAGAATGCAATTGTGATTTGAAACCTGCATTGATAGCTTGGCAAAATCCAAAGTCGAACATCAGATTGGTAAACGATGTTCCATGCAAAAACCTACCAGGAGAAACTGTGAAAAAAATTGATCCTGAGACTATCAAATGTTGATTAAAAGTTTTGAATGAATACTTTTCTTTGCAATATTGAACAATTTTCAAATGAAATACTACCCTATAGGCGAAAAACGGGTCAAATTAATCTTGAAGGGATCTTAAGGGATCTTAAAAGGGGATCATTGATCCCTTAAGGGATCAGATTGAAATTTGTCCCAAGGGATTAAGGGGGCTCAATCTGATCAACTTTCGATTTTTTTTATTATTAAATAATATATTAAATTAAAAATAATATTAAAAAGTTTATAATAAAAATATCAAGTATACTTTGAGAATAATTTGATGATTAAAAAAAAAAATCTAAAAATTTAAATAAAAATAAATAATTAAATTAAATTCAAGTGTTTACCTATTATTTTATTTAAAATATAAATTTTATTTTAATAAAAAAAATATTATTGAATTAAATTTAAAGAAAATAATATTATTTTTTATATTAATATTAATATTTATTAATATTTTTCTTAATATTTTAAAAAAATTCTTCATGAAAACGAGAATTTCACGTTTTTAAAATTTTTTTCTCACATTTTGATTAGTAATTAATTAGTTTAATTAGTTTCAAGAAGCAAAAATATAAATTTCATTTAATTTTAATAAAATCAATTTTTAAAATTTAATTCAAAATAATAATAATAAAAATACCTAAGCATAAAAAAATTCGTATTTGACGAAAAATTAAAAAAAAAAATTAATTTCTTGAATCAATTATTTTGCTCAAATGATACATTTATGACAAATATGCAAAATATTCGAAAAATTCTAAAATTAAAAAAAAAAATCAAAAATAAAATCAATAAAATACTTTTTAAAAAACAAATTGGTTTAAAAAAAATGTTATTGAAAAAATCTTCACTTAATAAAAGCAAAAATTTTAGAAACTGAGAAAAAAGTCCTAAAAATAAAGAAATACTTACCAAATCGACTCCTGCTTAACATTCGGTATGCCACAGAACAAAAACTACCCCATACTGTTCGTATTTACCTTAAACAAGTCACACATTTGTCACACGCACGTCTCGTCTCGCTGCAAGAAATGCAGGCCGAAGAAGACGAAGAAGTTGTGAACAAAGGAAAAAAGACGAAAGGTTTCTCTCTGCTGACTTATTAAAACGTGATAAATTGTTGACATTACGCAGAGGCACACACGGAGTCGTCTTGAAAACAAACCAACAACTTTTTTATAACTAAATTAAAAATGTCTCTCTCCATTCATGACACGACAAGAAAAACAGAAAATAAGAAGAAAAAAAAATAATAAATGAATTAGTCACATATTTAGATTAAATTGAATTATTTATTCTTTGTATTGTTAATGTTTTCAGAGTTTCAGGTAGGTGGTAGTGGCATGTACACCAAAAACACAAAAAATCCCATCTGAAATGGCCAAAAAAGGAGAAAGAGAAAATAAATAACGAAGCATGTCGCAGCAAGAAGGATCGGAAGATAAGACAGACGGTAATTTGATTAATTAATGACTTTATTAGCAGCGCGATGACTTTATTCCAGATTTTTTATTTCTTCTTTTACATTTTTAATCCCATTAACACTGGTTGGGCTCGGAACGAAGAGAAATGTCAACACTTGTGACCTTTTTGTGAGTGTGTGTGGAGACAAGTGCGTGTCCCCATTCCCACAAACAAAACTTTTAATCACCCAATTTACAGCTAAAAGACATCGAAAGCGATCGTCATCATAATGCAGAGTGCACGGAAAAAAATATCAACAACAGAAAAGGTAAAGAAACAGCGAGAGAGAGAGAAAAAAAAAAGAGAAACAAAAAAAAATAATAAAAATTAAAATGAAATGTGATTTAATACCTGAAATGAGTGTTTTTTTTTGCATATATGTGAACACTGCTGCTGCTGAGGCTCTTCAAGACAAATATTATTATTATTTTATTATTACAACAACAACAACAACAATAAAAAAGACGAAAAAAAACATCTGAGAGAAAAGAAGAAAGAGAACTGCATTAAATTGTTATTTGTTTATGATTTTTTTCATCAGCGTTCAATTTTGCGCACCGTGTGGTCTGTGCGACGAGTTTTTTTCTCACAAGGATATTCATTGGAATTTGCATTAATATTATAATGTGTGTTATTTGATGGAAACGTCTGGTTTTTTATTTTATTTTTTTAAAATTAATTTAATTTAAATTTCAATTAATTATTTTTTTATTAAAAATAAATAATTTACGAAATTAATTTAGAACATTTAATTTTTTTAATAACAGATTTTTTTTTATTTTTAAAATTTTTAATAAATATTTCAAGGATTTAAAGGTTTTATAAAATTCAGATTATTTTTTATAAATTTGTCAATAAATAAAATTTTTTTTGTTGTTAAAAAAGTTCTAAACTCAGCTTAAAAATATTTAAAATTAATTAACAAAAAATTAATTAATTAATAAAAATTATTTTTTTAGAAATAAATTGTTAGATTAAGCATTAAAAATTTATTTTTAACTTAATAAATTAAAATTTTTATTATTATTTTAATATTTTAATTAAAATTTAAATTATATTTTTTTAAAATTTTAAATAAAAAAAAAATGTTTTTTAAAAAATAAAATTCACATAAAAAAATAATTTAAAAATTTCAAAAATAAAAAAAAATTAAAAATTGAATTGATTTTATTAAATGTTGTTTAAAAATTTTAATTATTCATTATTTAATTTATTAATTATTTAAAGAAAAATAAAAAAATAAAAAAAAAAAATAAAATAAAAAATTTGAAAACAAAAAAAAAAAAAATTAAAAAAAAAATAAAATTTTAAAAAAAAATACAAAAAATTAAAAAATTTTAAAAAAAATTAAATTAATTAATTTTATTTATTTTAAATTTAATTATTTTAAAAAAACAAATTTTAAGAATTTATTTAAAAAATTATAATTATTTTAATTATTATTTAATAAATTTTCTTAATTTTACATAAAATTAATTTTTTTCTGATAGAAAATTAAATTATATAATAATTTTTTAATTGACTAAATTAAATTAGTTTATGCATAAAGTATTAAAAATAATTTAAAATTGTAAAAAAATTAATTAAAAATTGAAGAAATTACTTGAAATAAAAATTTTAAATTTATAGAATAAAAATATTTAAAAAATCAAAAATTTTTGTATAAATTTTCCTTATAAAAAACTTCTTCATTAAAAAATTATATTGATATTTATTAATAAAATATTTTAAATTTTAATTTAATTAAAAATTTAATTAAAAAAATCCCAAAACTATGCAATTAATCAAATTTTCTCGTGAAACGAATAAAAATTCGTAGAACTTCCAAAGCGCACCGCTTGAACAGCGCCCCAATCGCAAAATGCGCAATTTGAGACGACTCAAATTGATAAACTGGTAACTTGACTTGTACAAGAAACTTGAAACTTGGATCAAAAACAGCTGTGAATCATAACAAACCCGTCTTCAAAAGTGTTTCGTGGAGTCCAAAACGTGACTTTTTTATTTTTTATAAATTTTTTGACCGAGTATTTGACTCACGTTTTTGTGTCAAATACTTTTTTGTGGCGTCTTTTGTGTGAATTTTAAGAAATTTTAGACCAAAAACTTTTACGATGAAACCTGAAAACGGCGAAAATGCGGAAAATGGCGAAATTCTGACGAATGGCGATTCACACATCGAGGGATTCGGCAAAAATTTGCTCATTTTGAAGGCAAACGATCAAATTAAGGAGTTGCAGACAATCATTAGAGATAAGTGAGTTCCTTTTTCGTTGTTGGAATTTTATTTTAATGATTTTTTTTATTTTTTGCCGCTAGAACGACAACCCGGAGTGATTTTAAATTCTACGCCGATCGATTAATTCGTCTCGTAATTGAGGAAAGTTTGAATCAACTTCCGTATTCCGAGTGTTCTGTCGTGACGCCGTAAGAATTTTCCTTTTTTTCAATGAAAATCGCCTAAAAATTAAATTTTTCTTGTAGAACGGGTGCAATTTACGATGGTTTGCGGTACCGCAGCGGCAATTGCGGCGTTTCCATTGTTCGTTCGGGCGAAGCGATGGAACAGGGACTCCGTGAATGCTGTCGCTCGATCCGAATCGGGAAAATTCTCATCGAGTCAGACAACGAGACGCACGAAGCGAAATGTATTTATGCGAGATTCCCCGAGGACATTGCTCAACGCATGGTTTTGCTCATGTATCCGATCATGTCGACCGGAAATACCGTCGTTAAGGTGAAAAATCGTCAAATTTTCCTGAAAAATCACTTTTAAATGTTAATTTTTCGCAGGCTGTCGAAGTATTGAAAGATCACGGAGTCGCTGAGGACTATATTATTCTGTCAAATCTGTTTTGCACGCCACAAGCAGCGCATGTGGTCACCCAAGCGTTTCCTAACATGAAAATTCTGACGTCAGAAATTCATCCGCATGCACCAAACCACTTTGGGCAACGATATTTTGGTACGGATTAAAGAAAAAAGTTGAAAAAATTAGAAAATTGGCTAAAAATTACTCGAAAAATTGATGAGCATGTAAAAAAATAATTTTAGATGCTCATCAATATTTTATTTTTAGAATTTATTTTGTAACAAAATTTAATTATATTTAAAAAATATATTTTTATTTAATTTTAATTTTTAAAAAAATTATTTTTTTAAATATTTTTCGCTTAATTTTTATAAATTTTATTTTTTTTTTGTTTATTTGTAGAGTAAAAGTGTTTGCGTTGCATTGCATTAAAAAAAACTGTAGCTGTGTGTTGCCACTTATTATTATTATTAACTTTTAAAAAATTTTTGCTTTTATCATTTTTCATTATAATTTACTAATTAATTAAAAATTTTCATCATCAATTACTTACCTTAATTTTTTTTAATTTTAATCTCATTTTTTTTATTTTTATTTTTTTTTTAAATAAAATTGTAATTTTTTTTCATTTAATTATTAGTTTATTTGCTTAATTTTTTATGATTTTTTTTAATAATAATAATAAATTTATATAATATAATAATAAAATATTTTATAAAACAAGGAGATTAGTGATTATAAATGTTTTGTAATATTAAAAATAATAAAATAAAAATTTATTACAAATATGTATAAAAAAACATACAAAGTTTACAAAAAAAAGTTTTAAAATATGTTATAGAAAATTTTATTTATTTTTACTACATTACAAGTTCTTTGATGATTTTAAGAATTTGTTGTAGTAAAAAATCGCTCGCTCGCTCGTCTCATCATTTTTGCATCGTGTTTTTTATTTGTTGGGGCTTTTGTATCAATTTATTGTTTTTTTTTAAATCAAAAAACGTTTGTGGAACGTGTTTTTGTTTAATTTTTTAGAGTTTTTAGGGTAATTTCGTTTAATTATTTTGACAGATTAAAAATTTGACAAATTAAATTTTTAAAAATAAAAATTAAAAATTTTTAAAATTAAATTTTTTTAAATTAAATAAAAATATTATTAAAAGATTAAAATTAATTTTTTTAAATTGAAATTTTTTAAAATTTATTTTTATTAGGATTATTTATTAAAAAATATTTTTTTTAAAAATTTTTTAAAAATTATTTTTTTTAATTCGTATTTTTTTTTTTTTTTTTTTTTAAATTTTAATTTTAATTATTCTTTTAATTGTAATTTTATTAAATTAATTTTTTTAATTTAAAATTTTCGTTAAATTTTTAATTTTATTTACCAAATTTGACAAAATCAAATAATTTTTTTAACAAAGCTTTAGAATTCATAATTTTGATCAAAAACAACAAAACATAACCTCAAAAATCAAAAAAAACGTATTTCAAATTAAAATTCAGCTTTCAAATTTTTAATCTGTCAAAATTATTTATTCAACGAACCTAACCTCAAAATTGATTTTTAATTATTTTTTTTTGTAAATGCTTCAAAAATCTTACTTTTACTAAATATTTTAGGCCATTAACTGGGAGGTTATGAAAAGGTAAAGTTATTATTTGTCTATAATTTTGTATCTATAGGTTAAGAGTTAAGTTTCGTTCTAATTCTACTGGTTCGACGTTATATTGTCTCTAGTTACGTTCTACATAAGTTTATGGAGTTAATTGCTTCTAAGTTTTAAGGTTAGTAAGGTGAAATTTTGATTTATTCAACGAAAAATTTTAATTTTTTTTTGTGGAACTTAAAAATTTTTGAAATTTGTAGAAATTGTTTGTGGAACATAACCTCAAAATTGATCTACATGATTTTTTTTTGTTTTTTCGATTAAAAACTACTATTTTCTCGCTAAAAATTACTTGTCATGACTAGCTCTAATTAAATAATTAATTAATTATTCGATACAGTTTTAAACCATTCCATAATCTGTGCAAATCCCATTTTTCTCAACTTCCTTGCCGCCCTGTTGTTGTTGCTGCATGCTCAATTCACACAACGTGTCGATGCTGTTGATGCTACTGACACCTTGCAAAATTTTCTGCGCCGCCAACGACGTAAAATTGAAACTCAAATCTGTCAAACTTGGAAAATTGTAAGAATTTTCCGCGTCAAGTTCATTTCTCGCGTTATTCGCTTCTTTTTGCGTCGTTAAACTCGCGCGACGTTGATCTGTATTAATTATTTCTTTTTTCAACGATGGAGATTTCTCGTTTGCCTTTTTTTCTAAATTTGCATTTTTTAGCGCCAAATTTGGTTCGCTATTTTTCCGCAAGATGTTGACGAAAGATTTGTCGCTGTATTGAATGGCGTTCTTCAGATCGATGTTTGAGTTGAGTTTTTTCTGCGTATCGAGCTTCGTTTGGGAAAGTTGTTTTAAATTTCCCACGGAACCAGCCAAATGTTCGTAATTTAGGCGATTTTCGAAGATATTTTTGTTATTTTGCGGCGATTGAGCGAGAGGGGAGCCATTTTCCTTCAAGACATTTTTGTAAATGAAACTTCCGCCGTTGGAATTTCCGTTCAGGGGGACTGACATCTTCCGATTGTTGTTCATGTTGGCTTCGTTATTGATATTTTTCGTATAACGATTGCTTTCCATGACCATTTCCGGGGATTTTAGGTCGTTGTTGACATTCGGATTGAGACTCGAGTCGGGCGACGTCTCGGAAATCATGGATAACGAGTCGCCAGTTTCGCTGGCAGCAGTTTCGTTTTCGCTAAAGTACTGAACATTCTCTTTATTTGCCGAATTTGAGGTTGTGGCGGGTTTTGTGCCAGTCGAAACGACACTTTTTACTGCCGGGGTGTAACTTATGCTCTTATTTGTGGTGACTTCGCCATTCGCATGCGACGTTTTCTCCGAATTGATGATGTAAACGTTCGAATTTTCCATCAGTTTGCCATTTTCGAACGTGATGACACTGCGTACGGGTGAATTTTGTACGAAAATCTTCGTGCTTGGCACATTACTTCCCTGATTATTGGTCACTTGGAGCGTAATGGAGTTGTTACTTTGCGAGTTGGGGACTCCAATTTCGATTTCCGGCGATAATTTTCGCGTTAAATTCTGCAAAGTCTTTTGCCGCATCTTCGGCGAACCCCCATTCGTGACATTTGACGACGATTCCAAGCTTGAATGGCCACTGGTGCGACTGTAAAATTTGCCGCTATCGATGCTACTGGGACCCGACACCTTTCCGCTCTCCAAACTGCTGGGGCCGCTATACAAACTTTTGTGTTTTTCTCGCTCGGAGGCGATTTTTGTGTCGACAACGCTGCGATTTTTGTAAACTTCGGCACTTTTGGCGCGCGATGCATCGTCGGACATTTGCTTGACGAGTGGCGCGCGTTTTGGCGAACGATTTGGGATGGAATGCGTGCTGCGGGGCAGGCTTCCGCTGTAACATTGGGGCGAACGACGACGAACGGGCGAGCAATCGCGTGACGAGATGAGGAAAGTTGATTCGCTGGACATGTGACGGCGATGACGACGAGGCAGCGTCAAGGAACGCTGACTACTGATCTCGGAGGCGGCGTAAAATGTTGAGTTTGAAAGCGTATGGTTGACTGGCATGTCCTGAAAATGAAGTTTTTGATGAAATTTCGAGTCGGGGGAAGAAAATTGGGGGAAAATTTACGTCTAAAGTTTGTGTTCCAACGCTGTGAAGATGAACAGCCTTCGAGTTGAACCACTCTGCGGGAGGAAATTGCCCTGAATATGTTTGAAGATTCTTTTGCTTTGTCCTGCCACTGCGTCTAAACAGTCGGGATAGCAATGAGGCACTTTTTTCTGTAAGTAAAAAAATTGAAGAAATTTTATTTTTTATTTTCTTAAAAAAAATAATTTTTAAAGAATGATTATTTTTTTTACAAAATAAATTTTTAAAGAAATTTAAATTTTTTTTCACAAATTTAAGATTTTTTTTTCTTTTTTAACATTTTTTTCTTATTTTTTTTCACAAAATTAATTTTTTTTTAATATTTACGATTTTTGAGAAATTTTTTAAATTTAAATTATGTTTGAAATTTTTAATTTTTTTTTAATTGGATTTACGGATTGAGAAATTTTTTAAATTAAATTTAAATTTAAATTATTTAAATTATGAAAGATTTAAAAATATTTCTTCATACAAAATTTTGGATTTTTATTAAATTATTACACAAAAAATTAAAACTATTAAAAAATTAATAGAAATTTTGCACATTTTCTGAAAAATTTTCCACAAATTCAAAAGTTTTTCTAAATTTTTTGAAAAATTTTTAATTCTTTAACCGCTTTTACGAGCTTAAGTTTGAAAAAATATATTTTTAAAAATTTTTATGAATAAAGCCTTTGATTTTTCAGAAATTTATAAATTATTTTAATTTACATAATTATTTTTTTTTTAATTTTTAAAAAAATTGAATATTTCGACAACAATAATGGAATTTTCTCACATTTTTGGGAAATTATTAAAATTTCCATCAGTTAACCTAAAATTTCATATTCATTAAAAATTTTTAATTTTTTTTTTAAATTTTATTTTTTTTTAATTTTAATTTTTTTTTTTTTAATTTTAATTTTATTTTTTTTTTAATTTTTTTTTTTTTAAATTTTTTTTTTTTTTTTTTTTTTTTTTTTTTAATTTTTTTTTTTTTTTAATTTTTTTTTAAATTTTTAATAAAATGTCATATATTTTTCAAATTAAAAAAAAAATAAAAATTTTTTGAAAAATTTATTATTTTTGATAAAAATCGTTAAAATTCATCAAAAAACTTACTTGGCGACGAGGAATCCGTACTCTGATACTCCGAGCTACTACTATCTGTGGTCATCGTTTGCGTGTAATTCTTGTTCGATAAGCTCCTAAACGAAAAAGTTCTTTAAGTGAGTTGCCATCTGAGGCAAAATCATCCAAAATCTCATTTAAAACCCTTACCTCGTTGATGCACATCGTTGCAAACGCTTCGATGACCCGAAAAATCGTAAGCTGTGACGTCGTTCGAGGCTACGTGGCGTTGGAAATGAGGCACTTCGCCGTTTATTTGAACGTGGAATTATTATTTTGTCATGAGGATTGCCTAAAAAGATAAAAATTTAACAAAAAAATTAAAAAATCAAATTTTTTGAAAAATTTACCGCCACAAATGACATCCGCCAAGTTGGTTTGAATGCACTGATGAGTCAAATCTCCATCGCGTTCCGTTGTAATTTCGCCGTAGAGCCCTTGGAGAGCCTCCGTGTTGGTCATGAGCATCGTGCGCGAGTCATAAGGCTCACATTCCTCGTAACTTCCGTTGTGAGTGGTGCGTGGGCGGGATCTACTTCGACGGCGTCTTCGAGAAAAATGGAAAAAAATTAAAAAATTCTTTAAAAAACGTGAATTTTTGGGGACTTACTCTGGTGTTACGATAAAATATCCCTTTGCGGTTTGGTAAATTTTGTGTTCCTGCATCAATTGTGCCAAGGCGTTGTAAATAATCTCAGATGACGGTTGTTGCATGTGAGAAAATCTACGAAAAATTCCTTTAAAAATCAAAAAATCGATAAAAAGCAAAAATTTCCTCACTTGATCCCCAATTGATGTCTAATGTTTTCGATGGTAGCTGACTGTCCTTGCGTCGTTAAGTCCATGATAACATCACAAAGAGCCTCTGGTAACGGTGTGAACTGAGTTTGGATCGTCGGTTGGACAATGCAGTCGTCAATGTCGCCTAAAATTAGAAGAAAAAAAGTGAAAATCAGGTCAATAACGATCAAAATCGATTAAAAACAAGCAAGTTCAAGTAAATTCATGAGAATCGGATTAACGTTGGAAGAATAAAAGAGCAAAAATTGGACAGTCATGAAAATGATGTTTGCTCAGTTTTCTCTTGTTTTGTTCATTTTTCGATTAATTTCTAACAATGATCAACGATTTTTATTGGATCAAGATCGTGTTGTCCCAATTTTAGTTTTTTTTTGCATACTTTTCGGATTTTTACTCATGTGAGATTCCCCTTTGTTTGTTTTTTGATGCTCATTTTGATGCAACATGAAGAGGCACGTCAACTTTTAATGTGTTCGTTAATCGCCCGGCAAAAAAATTGATAAAAGTTGTCAGGGGGTGATGAGGGATTATGTAACGAATTTCGAAAATTATTTTTTTCATAAAAAAAAATTTTAAGAAAAATTGAAAGATTTTCTAAAATTAATTTTTAAAATTAAAATTAATTAAAAGATTTATTAAAAAATTAAATTTTTTATGAATTTCAGCAATTTTAGATCTAATTTTTATAATTTTTAGTTAAAATTAACCTCAAAATGTTCAAAAATTAAAATTTTGTTGAAAATTCTGACAGCTGTCAAAAAATTTTTAGAAAATAATTTTAAAATGTTCAAAAAATTTAAGATTAGTCAAAAAAATTTTACTTTTGAGAAATTATGAATTTTTTTTTAAAATTTTTTATTTAAAATTATTCTCAAAATGCTCAAAAGTTAATTTTTTTTTTTGAAAAATTTGATACTTTGTCATCTGTCAAATAATTAAATTGTCAAAAAAAAAATTTTTTTATGTAATTTTTTACATTTTATGAAAATTGACGTTAATTGATACTTGAACGTTCCCTGAAACAAAATTCTTTAAGAAGCCACAGTCGTCCGAAACTTAAAATTTTTAATCAAAAAATTAATTTTTTCACTTTTTAACTTCAAATTTCATAATTTTCCCAAATTTCACTTTAAAAAAATTTCTACTGAAAATTTTAACCTTCAGCCGTCACTGAAATCTCTCAAAATTGCATCGTTGTCCCCCTTTTTTTGCGAAACGACATCAATTCTCATGCTCATTCATGCCTCGTAAAAAGCATTTCTGTCCATAGCTTTACATGTGACGAAAAATCAACAATCGTACAGAATGCTCGACCTTTCAACCCCTACTGATAACATTATCTCAAAAATACACAGATTCACGCTCAAATTCTCGACAAAATCTCAGTTTTAGCTCAACTTTTCGTTCGATCGGTTTGAAAATCCAAAAGTACTTTGAGGAAACGATGATCGGTGAAAGTGACTTTCCTCGTTAATTTGCGGGGAAAACGAGAAATAAAAACTATTAAAATACTCTAAAAGGTGCTGCGAGCATCGAGAAGTGAAAATTTTTAATTAAAAGTATGTGAAAGAAGGTTTTTGATGGAAAAATATTCAGACGAAGGACTTTGGAATGAGATTTTTCTGGAATTATTGAAAAATTGAAGAAAAATATAGAAAAAAGTGATTTTACAGGAAATTTATAAGAAAATTATGAAAAATTAGTAAAAATGTTTAATTTTCATAAGAAAAAAGTGAAATTTACGAGTTTTTCTTCGTATAAAAATTATGAGCAAAAGTATACGTCACACGTTCAGTTCAATAATGTGATCAATACAGTTAACGTTACATACAAATCAAAATATGAGAATAAATGAAAAGCAAAAAGGAGAATTATTATGTACCTATTAAAATGTTTTTTTTTCACAAGAATTTTTATTTGCGAGAAAATTTTAATTTTTAGTGAAATTTTCTTAATTTTTAATATTTTTAAAATTTTTAATATTTTACTAATATTTTTATATAGATTTTTAAAAAAATATTCTTTTTGAGAAAAATTTCTAAAAAATTTTTGGATATTATTTATTTAAAAAAAATTAATAAAAATTTTTAAAATACATACTTTTGACAGTTGACAGATGCCAAAATTTTTGTCATATTTGTAGTTTTTTTATATTCTTGAATTTAATGTTAGAAATTGTTCAAAAAATTGATTTTTTGTCATAAAATCTGAGGCTTATCAAAATTATTGATTTTTTCTTAGAAAAATAAATGTTAAAGATTATGAATCAAAATGACTTAATAAAATTAGACAGAAAGTCTACTTTGATAAAATTTCAAATTGTTTGTATTTCAAGTGGTTCAAGAGACCTCTTAGTATAAAAATAGAATGAATACTTGGAAGTAATTGAATTGAGAATACATAAATATTATTGAAATAAAATGTATTGATCGTTGAAGATTTTTTAATGATAGTTAACAAATTTTTCAATTAATTTATACTCAATTTTTAAAATTCAAAATTTTTCAGTTATATTAACTTTAAAAATCAAAATAATTAATCATTTAATAAAAAAGATTTAATTTTATTATTTTTAAAAATTTATTTAATTTTTTTTTAATAATTATAATATTCTAAATTTTTTTTAATTAAAAAGAATAATTTTTTGAATCTACATAAAAATATTAAGAAAATATTAAAAATTTTCAAAAAAAAATTCCAAATTAAGAAAATTTTCACTAAAAATTAAAATTTTCTCGCAAATAAAAATTCTGGTGATTTTTTTAAACATTTAAAAAATTATCCCTAAATTAAATTATGCATTTGAGAAAAAAAAAATTCAAAAAGAATTTTTTCATTTGAAATTTCATCAATAACAACGTTCATATAAACTTTTCAAATAAATTTAATTAAGAAATTTTTTAGTATTTTAGAAAATTTTCATTAAATTTACTCCAAAAATCGATAAATTGATCTAAAAAAATTACTTTTGAGAAAAAACAAATTTTTTGTCTAAATTATCCCACTGTGGCGAATTTTCTGTAAATCACATTGCATAACCAACGGAACCTTTTAGAATTATAAACTCACAAATTAAACGCTTATCACGCTCAACTGAGTCATCTTGTTCAATATATTAAAATTTTATTAATTAATAACAACAAAAATTGATAAGAAATTAATCTCTTGAACAAAAAAAAAATTGGACAGGGAATTCTCTTAACCTTATCAATTTTTTGTAGCTTCTTGTTTATTTTTAATACAAAAAAATGAATGTCACTTCTTATCATTTTTTTTCTTTCAAACCGTAAATAAAAGAAAAAAATCAACAGTCTCAGAATTTACTATTACTGACCTACTGTGTGCGTCAAAATGCTTCCAGTGACTCTGACTGATAAGACTCTCAACAAACAAATTGTCTGTAAACTGACTGACTGATAACGCCATAAAAATAAAACAATTCTTATCACATTCATTTTATTTTTTTTATGCGTTTTTAGATTACATTACGACTCATTCATCATTCAAATAGAAAGCGGGAGAGAAGAAGAGGAAACACGCGATAAAAAAGTCATCATCGTGAAACGTAAACAAAAATGACTCAATTGAAGGTCGGAATACCGGCGTCGTCGTCTGGCGTTATCAGTGCCGTAATATTTTGTTTGTTGCTCGTTTCTGTTCAAGCAAATGTGAAAAGTAAGATTTTTTTAATTTTTTTTTTTTGTTAATTCAAAAACTTTTTTTTGTCCTTTAGATCCTCTGAAAGATCCCACTGTGTGTGGTCGTCCATTATGCGAATCAGATGACGCTAAGTTCAAATATCAGATCAACACGTTGTACAATTACGCATACAACATGTTTGTCCGTACGGAATTCGCGGGAAGCGGTCAAAACATTTCCGAGCTTCATGCTGTTGGAAATGTTCATATTATCTTCCCGAAACCCTGTGAAGGAGTTTTGCGTTTAAAATCTATCGAATTGCATACGCAAGCTGTTGCTCATGCGCCCTCTAGCGGAATTTTCGATGAAACAAAAGAAGATCTCCATCCAAAAAGCGAAGAATTCGGGGAAGATCTTCAAAAGTACGAATTACGTTTCGCTTTTCATGATGGCTTGATTTCGGAAGTTTGTGCAGAAGATCATGAAGCAACATGGGCTTTGAATTTGAAGAAAGGAATTTTATCCGCATTTCAAAATACCATGGAACGCTTCGATGTGGACTATAATGCGACAGAAACTGACATTTCGGGTACTTGTGATGTTCATTACGCTCTCACGGGAACAAAGAAAACTTCGCTGTTGATTCAAAAAACGAAGGAAATCGCAAGTTGCCGAAATCGGTACAAGACTGAGTCAATTTTACAAACGACGCCATATGATTTTCGAAATGTAAGTTAATTTTGAGGTTAGGTTTTGAACAGATCTCAAGTTTTTTTCTTTTTAGAATTACGCTGCTTGGCCAATTTTGAATAGTAGAAGTTATTGTAACGTAAGTTTCACCTTTTTCAACAAAATTCACAAATCTAACCTCAAAAAAATGTTTCTTTTAGATCTCGATCGATCACCATATCTACAACAACGTTGATTGTCACGAGCGCCATCTACTGGCTCCATTTTCGAACAATGAAACCGGAGCTGTTACGGAAACACGAATTTCATTGTCTTTGGAGTCAGATGCCCAACCTGAGATTATCAGTGAAGATCAACCTCCGATTCAGCATCGTTCAACTTTGCTCTTTGATCATAGTCCGTCGCCGAAAACGACAAAAATTGAAGTTAAAGCATCTCGAGAATACTTGAAGCAAATGTGTAAAATGGGATTTCCTGACATTCAACGTGAGTTCCCGGATGTTTTTGTCAAATTCTTGTCAGCGACGCGACTTTTGTCCCACGCTGCTTTGGAACAATTGCTTCAACGAGCATCCAGCATCTGCGCAAACGGAAAGTATGTCGAATGCGTTGGTTATATGATCATTTTGATTGATTTCATCAATGAAGAGTGTCGTAAAGAAGCAACGACAACTGCTTCTTCATTAGATTTTTGAACTCATTTCATATTAAAAAATTCGAAATAAACTCATTTTCAATCAATTCATCTCATCTTTCATTTCATTTCATCACAACAAAAGTTCATTCATGTGAAATTTTCTTCTCCACAGAAATCACGTGATGGAATCCCTGCCTTATATTGGAAGCACTGCTTCAGTCCTCTTGATGAAAGATCAAATAATCAGAAATAAAGTTACGCTAGAGGTCGCTTCAGATTGGATGTGGTCGATCTCGTTCATGACAAGGTAAGTTTCTCTTTGATTTCCGAACTCCCCCCAAAAAATTTGAAATGTTTGCTTTTCGAACAGACCTACTCCCGAAATTGTCAAAGCCATGTTCGAATTAGTAAAATTCGGAAAAGATAACGACTTGAGTGATTTTATCTTGGGATCATCTTCCGTCGTTGCGAGTTATTGCCGTCAGAGGGAGTGTCAAAACGATCCAAATGTCATTTCTTACGTCAATGTTTTGGAAGAGGAATTTATGACGCTCGTTCCCGCGCTTTCCAATACAAAAGATCGCAAATCCAAGGATTATGGAATTATATTGCTCAAGGCTTTGGGAAATGTTGGCGTCATTCCAAAAAAACTCGAAACATTCCTAAAACGGAAATTCGTGGAAGTAGATGATCTTCCAACTGAATTGAGGTTACAAGGCGTCTTTGCATTTCGTCGCAGTGAATGTTCCCGCAATCGAGAATACTTTCTAGATATTTACAAAAATCACACGATCAATAATGAAGTTCGAATTGCTACTTATCTACAAGCGATGCGATGCCCAGATTACATTTCCATGAAATTCATCAAACACGTGCTCAAGACGGAACAAGTGAATCAAGTAGGTTCGTTCGTTTGGTCTCACTTGAAGAATTTACTGAAATCCGCGTCACCGGTAAAAGTTGAGATCCAAGGTTTGCTTGCGGATAATGATTTGGGCACAAGATTCAACTTAGACTTTAGAAAATACTCGAAAAATTACGAAAAAAGTTTATTTTTCGATGAATACAATTTCGGAGTGGTAGCTGATAGTAACGTGATTTTCAGTACAGATTCGTATCTACCGAGAACTGTCTCTCTAAACTTCACAGCTGACGTTTTCGGAGAAAGTATAAACTTTTTCGAA
Source organism: Culicoides brevitarsis (assembly GCF_036172545.1). NCBI lineage: Eukaryota > Metazoa > Arthropoda > Insecta > Diptera > Ceratopogonidae > Culicoides > Culicoides brevitarsis. The sequence goes on along the minus strand of NC_087086.1, from coordinate 33,342,646 downwards.
CTCAATACCCGAGCCGAGGGCTTTGAACATCTGGTTGAGTCAGTTTTTGGTCCAAAAGGTCCTTTGAATGCGGATTACATTCAGTCAAAGTTTAAAGATTTGTGGCAAAAGTTCACAAATTACACGGGCGAGTCGTTTGAACCAATTGATGATTACATGTTAGATCGGAAGCGTCGTGCGCTGCCAAAGCCAGAAGCGGTTTCAGATCGCGGAGGTCGCGCTATGAAGGAAGAGCTTGAGAATGGTATCAATAAGTTCGGGTATAAAATGACGAATAATCCTTCAGCTTTTAGAGCTTCTATTGGAATGAAAATTTTCGGCAACGATATGAAATTCCGAACGTCAGATGGCGCTGGAGAATTCAATAATTTCTTCAAATATTTGAGTCCAATGACTTACTTGCGAGACTTTTTCTCGGGAAAGGATTTCACATATACCAAATCTGGCATCTTTTTGGATTCAGCTTATCAGGTACCTTTAGTTTCGGGAATGCCATTGACAATTAATGCTTTGGGCGCCTCTAGCGTTGATTTACGGTACTCGGGAAAGTTTAATAACATGTCAAAAGGTTACGATATCGAGACTCGTTTGAAGCCGAGTGTTTCGATTGATGTGATTTCAACGATGAAAGCTGATCTCTTCTATGATGGATGCGGAGTGAAGGTTAAAGCTAACCTTTATTCATCCGCAGCTGTTGAAACAAAACTTCAACTTAGCTCAAATCCGCATAACAAAGCTGTCTCCCTTCAAGTCAATTTGCCACAAGAGAGAAACGACATCTTGAGCGTTCGTTCAGAGATGCTCGTTCTCAAACAAGATCGCGAGATCAAACAACGTGGATTCCGAAAACGTTATGCGAATTCAACTTGTACTTGGCCCATCGTTGAACGAGCTGTTGGTCTCAAACTTTGCGCTGACTATAGTTTACCGGATGTTAGCAAGACAAAACTTGCACATCCCTCGCTGATCCTTTCAGGACCTGTCAAACTCGATTTTCACTTGGACAAAACTGATCCAACAGCAAGAACTTATAACTTTGTCTTCAACTGGGATGAACATGAAAATAGTTCGCAAGGATCCATCACTTTTGAAACTCCTGGATCATTGATTCCTCGAGTCTTTAGAGCGAATGTTAGTAAAGCTGTGGATTTGTATCATGCTTCGATGCACTTTAGGAATGGAAATATTTCGCATACAGCAGTTGGAAATTATTTCTTCAATGATTCTAAAAATCAGTTGGATTTGTCGCTCGATCTGAATGGACAAAAGTACTTGGAACTCGAAATGGGAATGAATCGAACGAAAATTTCGAATAAAAATGGATTTATTTATTCGCCAAAGTTTTTGTTGAAAATTAAAAAGGAGAAAATTGCAGGAATGATTGGAAAAGTGACAGTTGTCACGAAGAAAGATATCAAACAATGGGATGTAGAATTGAAGTTTGAGACAAAACGATTGAAATCGAAATGGGAAGGATATGTTATCAGGTCACCAACATCGATTTTGTCGAAAATGGGCGTAGATTATCGGGTGAGTTTTGAAGTTTTATAATTTCGAAAATTACAAAATCCTCAAATTTTCGAAAAATTATTAAGAAAATTTTCGAAAATGAATTTATCAAGAGTATTTTCGAAACTTTCTTAATAATTTTTCGAAAATTCGTCAAAAGTCGTTTCGAACATGAGTTTCGAACAAATTTTCGAAAATTTTTAAGAGCATTTTTCGAAAATTTGTTGTAATTTTTTTTCGAAAATTTGAGAATTATTCGAAATTATTTTCGAAAATGTTTCTAACATGCATTTCAACAAATTTTCGAAAATCCTCAAAGGTATCTTCGAAAATTTTTAAGAAAGTTTTTCGAAAATCTGAACTTTCGAAAATGTTTCTTAACAAATTTTCGAAAATATTTAAAATTCTCTGTAAAATTTCCAAATTTTTATACATTTTTTTTTGTTTTTTTTTTAGTTCGTGGATTCCAAAGAAGAACACATCGACATCGAAGTCGAATACGCTGATCGTAGCAAAATTCATCCTGTGAAAGTTCGTCACATCCACGTTGCCAACTTGAAACTTTCCTCAACGGCTTATCCAAAGCTCAACTTTGCCTTGAAAAACCAACTTCAGAACTCTCAAGGTCATATCGAGTTGAAGACCGAATATGACGACGCCCCTGATCTAAAAGATCCCAACCGGATTTTGACAACAAAAATCACCTTTGCGAAATTTGGGTTGATAGAAAGTCCTGATGCGACAACAACAAACGTAGCTTTGCAAATTACTCGTCCTTATACTCACACAGACTTTTTGATGCGAATCAGTTACGAGGAAAAGTTCAAATTGGGACGAACTTATAACGTTGTCGGAACTTTGAGATATGCGCCATCGAAGGAAATTCAGTCAGTTGTGTCAATTTTCTTCCCAGTTCACTCGAATTATGGATTTGACGTGCTTTTGAATATTACGGCGCCTTCGTTTAAACCGTGTTCAGCTAATTTTATATTGACTGAACTGAGCAGAAAGGATTATGATGTGAGTATTTTTAATTAAAATATATTTTTTAAAGAAAACTCGGAAAACTTGAGAAAAATCAAAAATTTTCCGGAAAATTTAAAATTTAAATTGGAAAAATTCATAAAAAGTAAAATTTAGTAAAAAAGTTTTAAATGGAAATTATTTTTCTTGAACTTTTGGGGAAAATTTTGGAAAAACTCATGAAAAATCACACAATTTTCCGGAAAATTTTTAATAAAAATTTTAAATTTTCGTAAAAACTTGTAAAAAGTTTTTGCTTGAAAATATTTCATTTGAATTTTGAGGAAAACCTTGGAAAATTCGTGAAAAATTACAAAATTTTCCGGAAAATTTTGGAAAATTCTAAATAAAATTTAAAATTAAATTAAAAATCTTATTAAAGGATTTTATGAAAAAGCCTTTTTGGATAAATTAAAAAAAAAATCGGAAAATTCGTGAAAAATCATAAAATTTTCCGGAAAAATATTTTTTTTTATATTGAGAAATTTTTTAAGAGCATTATAGAAAATTTTAAGAAAAATTTGGAAAAAAACTTGTGAAAATTTTTAAAATTTTCCGGAAAATTGTGAAAATTTTTCAAAAAATTTGTTAAAAAAAACTTTTTGACTACTTTTAATATCCAAAAATCAACTTTTTCAGATAAAATTCAACGGAACTTGGTTCTCCGGGCATTCCATGTCAGCAAAAGGCTCCTTCCACGATCACAGTACCCTCACCAAACGTCATCATCATCTCAAACTCGCCGCTCAAAGCAAATCTTTCAAAGACACCGACATCGATATCCGTTACTCGCACGACGAATTCCAGATAAAACTCGATGCCAAAGCCAAATACAACAACAAACCGTACGATTTGATCGTCAAGCACTCATATCTCGGCGAAAACCGAACTTTATCGAAAGCTGAGATCAATTTCGACAAAAAACAGTATTGGGTGAAAGCTGATCTGAAATCTGAGCAACCAAAGGAGCTGGCAATGGAAATGCATTTGGACAAACATCGCGACATTCAATTAATTTTGCGGGGAATTTCGATCGATGTCAAGTCAGAAGCGATGATCGAAGTGAAATGGGACGCCAATCGGGATCCAACCCAAAAACTTGTCGTCGGAGTTGAATTTAATACGCCCCAAATGCGAAATTACGACGGAAAATTGCTCGTTTCTTATCCGGATCGAGCTTTTAGCGGGATTTTCGACTTGGATGCGATGGGACCCGAGTACAAAGGCTCGACACGTCTTTCGTGGTCCCCAACGGAAGCAATTGACGTTAAATTTAACAGTGGCGCCAAAACTGATCCGTTGCAAGATATTTGGCTGTGGCTTGTAATTGACACTCCTTTCACGGGATGGAAGCATAACCAACTAAATTCCGGAATTTATCACGATGCGAACTTGTTACTTGCCAATGCGTCCTTCCTTTGGGCCGAAAATCAACTTTTAGGCTTCGAATTTTTGGGAGATTACAAAATCGATGATCAACTTTTCCGATGTGAAGTAAAAACTGCCGTCAATAGCACCGTTAAAGACATTCCTCCGGTGAGTGCGCATATCAAACATTACAATACCGACAGAAAAATCGAAACGGAAGCGAATGTCAAGTACCAAAGTGTCAACGGAACACAAAATTATTACCTCCGCTCCGGATGGGAATACGACAAAGACGAACTTTATCGAAATATCGCAGGTTCAATCGCTTTCCGATCGCCTTTTGAGAAATTCACGCGCGGAACAATGGTCACCAAAGTCTCATTTTCCGAGAAAAAGGAGATAAAAGCAGCTGCTGATGCCGAATTTGAGGATCGTCGTTATACTTTGGTGTCGGAAGGGCATCTCAAGAAGGTCACAGATTGTTGGTTGGTGACAAATGTGACGACGCCAATCGAGAAATTTCGCGTAATAACTGCAAGGGTGGGAATTAATGAGCGGGAGAGACATGCAGTGGCGGAAGTTAGTGCTCCAGTTGGAAGTTTGGGCGGCGAAGTGTTGTTTTATTTGGTCAATTCGAATGATTTTAATATAAAATTGTCGGTTGCGACGCCGTTGGAGGGATTTTCGAAAGTTATGTTGGTGGCGAAGAAGAATCCGGATACTTTGGATTTGCGTGGCGGATGGAATAATGTTACTTTAGGGTTTACGGGAGTTTGGCGTTTTGAGAATTTGCAAGATTTTGAGTATTCTTACAGGTGAGAATTTTTAAAAAATATTTTTTAAATTTTTTTAGGTCGATTTTTAAGTTGAACTCAAAACTTAAATTTAAAATTATAAAAAAAAAATAGAAAAATGACAGAAAAAGAAGTTTTCAAGTAAAAACTTTGGTGAAAAATGTAACATTTTTAATTTTTTTCACAAATTGGTTGATTTAATTTAATATTAAAGTAAAAAAAAAATAAGTGAAAATCAGAAAAACAATTTTTCAAAACAAAACAAAAATAAAATTGAAAAAAAAATTGAAATGATGACAAAAAATAAGTTTTTGTGTAATAATTTTAGTAAAAATAAATTTAAATTATTTTTTTAATTTTTTCAAAAAATTTTCGAGTCAAAACAAAAAAAATTTCGAAATAAAAAAATAAAATAATTATAAATTTATAAAAATTTATTAAAAAAATTAATTAATTGATATTTAAATCAAAAATTAAAAAAAATATTTTTCATAAAATTTTTGTTCATAAAGGTATTCAAAATGTATCAAAATTTATTTTTTTTACTGAAAAAAATATTAAGAAAGTCAAAAATTATTATCTAAAATTTGTTGATTTTGGTTTTAATTTTGACATTTTTTTATTTTTCTCAAAAATTTTTTAAATTATTTTTAATTATTTCATTTTGAAATATTTTCTAATTTTTTTAACTCAAAAGATTAAATTAAAAATTAAAGATATGAATAAAAAATTATTTTTTTTAAATGAAAATTTTATTTAAATTTAAATTTTTTTTTACTTCGGAATAAATTACGAGTTTTTTCTTGAGTTTTTTTTTATTTTATCAAAATATTTTTTTTCAACTAAAATTTCGTTATTTTTACATGAAAATCTAAACAAATATTTTTTTTAGAAATTAATTTTTTTTTATATTTTTCACAAAAGTTTTTACTCAAAAAACTTATTTTTCTAAATCTTTAAATAAATTTATACAAAATTTAAAATTTATTTCTGAAAAAAATATTTTTAATAAATTTTTCATTATTTTCAGGGTTTATACATTAATCGAACTACTCGAGTACAACGGAGTCGTCATGAAATTCGTTCGTGCATCACCCACAGACATCGATTTAGACATGTCCTTAAAATTAGCAACTTACAAATTGGGTTTAACAACTTTGATCAAACCAAAACCAACTTTAATCCTCGCTCTGGGCAAGCAAAAATCGATGAACATGAACAAATTCCTATTCAACGAAGACTTTTTGAAGGATATGTTAACGCAGGAAGAAATTTCCGAACAAGAAGAGTCCGAAAGTAGCGAAGAAAGCACCGAAGACATTGACGATTACGTGAGTTTTTCCGGAAATTTCATCGTCGACACGATCGTGTACCCAACCGTGAAGGGAGTCATCGACGTCGACCAAATTGACGACATAAATTACTTGACATCAGCCACTGTGGTGCTTCCCCAAGGTCAAATCGAGCTAAAAGACCGGTTTTACTATCATTCATTGACGAAATTAAAGAATCGTTTGAACGTGGTGAGCCCTTTCCCATTCGCCAAGGAGATAAAATCGAACGTTATGCTTCGAGCTGACATGGGAGAACGCGATAAACTCGCAAATTACGTCACCGGGTTCGATGTTTCGGTCTTAAATCGTCAAAATTGGATCGATTTGGGACTTTTGGTGAATTTGACACGACCTCCGAAGGTTTATCGCAACAAACAGAAGACTTATAACCTGAATGTTCGTGTAACGACTCCTTTAAAAGGTCTTCCGTTCGTGGATTTTACGGGATTAATCGAAACCGAGGCAAAAACTTACCACGGAAACATTTCAGTTGAAACTCAAACCACGAAATTCTCTCTGGGAGGTCTTCATGAGTCAGATGCGAACTTGTTTAACGCTCAAATGGAGTTAAATCTCGCTGCTCCGCTGGTTCCGTACTACCATCATCGGATATTTTTGCAAAAAAGTAAAAAACCTCAAGAAATGACGGAATTTATGTTCGGTTTTGTCAACAACGACAACGGCGCCGTGTCAGAATTGAATCTCACGGGCGATTGGATCGTCTCTTTGAACAGTTCAACATCAAAAATGGAGTTTAACGGACATTCAAAGCTCATGACGACACTTTTACCGATCAAATCTTTCGAAAGCACGATTCAGCTGGAGTCGGAACCGAAAGCGGAGAGATCTTACGCCGACCTGGAGGTCATTTATGTGGATGAGGAAGGAAATCCTGATGAAATTACGGCGACTTTTAAGAAAGGAACGTGAAAATTTACGCATTTCCGGGTCGATTCCGATTGCGGATTACAGAAATGTGACGCTAGCTGGCAAATTAACACCTTCCGAAGCAAATAATTTTCAATTTTTGGGCGTTTTGAACAGAAATTCGGACCTTTTTGATGTTGAAGGAGACGTTATGCTGCTTGAAAGTTTCCCAGTTCAAGCTAATCTCGAGTTAAAAGACGCTGTGAAGAAAAATTCTGTCGGTAAAGTGACTTATTCTTTAGGAAAAACGGAAAAAACTTACAATTTGGTCACAAAAGTCACGAAAGGAGGCGCTTTTATGGATGTTTCTGGCGAAATTAGTACCAAAGACGCCTACAACTTTGCTTATAACGTCGCATGAAGTCATCTGAGCCCGATTTGAACAACTTAAAGCTCAATTTGAGGTCAGAATCGCCCGAATCGACAGTCGAAAAGATCGATTGTAACTTTGAACTTCGATCTCCGTGGTTTCAAGCCGGTTTAGATCACTTAAAATTATCAGCTGATACCAAATTTGACCCTAAAGATGGTTTCATGAAGGCAATTTATGAGATTCCATCCATTAAAGGTACCACTGAACTGAGTTGGTCTTGGCTTCTCATGCAAAAAATGCGAATTTTGTTGGATTCTGACGTGAAATTCTCGAATTCGACCAAAAAAGTGTTAAAAACCGGGGTAAGTTATGAAGATACTGCGACAGGAATTGTCACAACCGGCGATATTCACGTCAATGATGTCTGGAATTTGAGCGCCAATGCCACTTATGGCATGAGTGACGACTTGGAACACGTGGGAACAGTTAATATTAACCTCCCGTTACCCGTTGGAGACATCCATAAGTTGCGAGGATCGCTTTTTACTGATTTCACGCAAACTCATCCATTGAATGAACTGCGAATTGATCTCGGATACGAATCAGTTGAAGCTAAGAGGAAATATTCCGCGATCGGAAGTTACAAAAATTCAACCGATATTAAGGCTTCGACGAGAATTGAATGGGGTCACGATCCGAAATCGAATGCGACGCAACTCAATTTGGAAATTTTGAAGGATGGGCATCGTCATGCGGTGACAGGAAGTGTTCTGACGCCATATTACTTGGAAGAAGAAACAGTGAAGGCGAATGTTGTTTATGGTGTCACGGATATTTATCACGTTGTGAGCTCGTCTCTGTTTATTCCAGCAAGTGTCAAGACGAGTGAAGCTGATGTCGCGTTCGCGGGACTTGCAAATATGAAAGGAATGGTGAACTCGACGACGCCTTTTTTGAATGTCACGTGGTTGAAAGTTGATTTTGACTTTAATACGATTGAGACGGAGTCGATAAGGTAAGTGAGATTTATAAAAATACACTTTTAAATTATTTTTACCGTGATCTAGCTCAAATCCTCAATTTTCAACCCATTTTTGATCGATTTCAAAGCAAAAATTGAATAAATATTCATTTTTGAGTTTATTTCCATTGATATCTGATCGATTTTTGATGAAATAAAAAAAGTACGATTTTACCATTTGAGGAGCAAAAATCGTACTTTTTTTCTCAAGTCAATTTTCAACCAACTTTTGATGGGTTTCAAAGCTAAAAGTTAATAAATATTCATTTTTGAGTTAATTTCCATTGATATCTGATCGATTTTTGATGAAATAAAAAAAGTACGATTTTATCCTATGAGGAGCAAAAATCGTACTAAAAAAGTTCAACAAAAAAATATTTTCTTCATTTTTTCTCAAATTGAAAATAATTTTCAAATCTAAATTAATTTTTAAAATTTTGTTTAGATTCTTGCGAGCAACTTGGCCTAACAACTCCGCCATCGTGGATGCAAAAACGACTTATGAGCTCGAATGGAAGCTATACGATGACGGAAACTTTGTTCGATTCCGATATTGAATTCAAATGGATGCAAAATGAAGTAACACTTTTAACAACGGCGATCGCGATCAACAAGGCATCATAAAATTAGAAGTTCCTGTACAAACGAGACATGTAGCGCAAATAATTTACGGTTTAAAAGAACGTCCTGTAACAACTCATGGACATGCAACGATCGAGTACAACGAGAAAAATATCTTGAACGGACAATATAAGGGAAAAGTTGAAGTTCGAGGAGATACAGAGAAAAATATCGCCCAAATCACTTTGGAGAACGAATTTTATCCCCTCGGCATAAATTATTTCCATACAATCGACAAAGGCGAAGAAATCTTAGACTTGAAACGAGCTGAAGTCTTTGAACTCAATAAAAATCGGAAATTTAACATCACGGGAGAACTTCATGTGAAATCTCTCACGAACGGCACGGAATATAAAGTTGTTGCCATTCATCCAAATCGAACGGTGGTTTTGACGTCGGATTATTATCACGAAAATGATGAAACGCGTCAAAAGTCGATGATTGAATTGGAGCCAACAGTTTGGATTGGATACGATGTTCACTTGAGAAATTCAACGACGAAGGAAAATGACACAACTTGGTTCTTGGTAGAGCTTTTCTACCCAAAAAGGAATTTGAGCTCGAATGGAAGTTATACGATGACGGAAACTTTGTTCGATTCTGATATTGAATTCAAATGGATGCAAAATGAAGTAGACTCGACTGTTGTAGGTGTCAACCCAGATTATGCGGATTACGATTACGGATTACGATTACGGAGAAAGTTGTCTTGAAGGAAATTTAAAGGTAAAATTGTAAATTTTAGTACTAAAAATTTATTTTTTAGAACTCATAATAGATTTTTTTTGTACTAAAAATTTAAGCCAAATATTTCTTCAAATGGATAAAAATTTGTCAAAACTGCAAAAAAATTTACATTAAAAAATTTTGATTTCACAAAAAGTTTTGCTTAACCTTTTAAAAAATTTTTTTAGTACTGAAAATTTTATAAATTTTAGTACTAAAAATTTATTTTTTAAACTTAAAGATAATTTTTTTTTACATTTTATAAAAATTTTCAGAGGGCTCTAATTTATCATTTTTAATCATTTTATGCAAAAAAATTGAAATGAAAAAAAATTTTTTCTTTGACATAGTTTTGATTGAAAACTAAATCAAGATGTCAAAAACTGTGTCAAAAACTGTGTCAAAGCAATTTTTGTCAAATCTTGCTCCAAATGGATAAAAATTTGTCAGAGGGCTCTAATTTATCATTTTTAATCATTTTATAACTCAAAACTGCAAAAAAATTGAAACTGAAAAAAATTTTTTTCTTTGACATAGTTTTGATTTGAAAACTAAATCAAGAGCAAAAAAACTTTGTCAAAAACTGTGTCAAAGCAATTTTTGTCAAATATTGCTCCAAATGGATAAAAATTTGTCAGAGGGCTCTAATTTATCATTTTTAATCATTTTATAACTCAAAACTGCAAAAAAATTGAAAATGAAAAAAAAATTTTTTTCTTTGACATAGTTTTGATCTGAAAACTAAATCAAGAGCAAAAAAACTGTGTCAAAAACTGTGTCAAAGCAATTTTTGTCAAATCTTGCTCCAAATGGATAAAAATTTGTCAGAGGGCTCTAATTAATCATTTTTAATCATTTTATAACTCAAAACTGACAAAAAATTGAAAATGAAAAAAAATTTTTCCTTTGACATAGTTTTGATTTGAAAACTAAATCAAGAGCAAAAAAACTGTGTCAAAAACTGTGTCAAAGCAATTTTTGTCAAATCTTGCTCCAAATGGATAAAAATTTGTCAGAGGGCTCTAATTTATCATTTTTAATCATTTTATAACTCAAAACTGCAAAAAAATTGAAACTGAAAAAAAATTTTTTCTTTGACATAGTTTTGATTTGAAAACTAAATCAAGAGCAAAAAAACTGTGTCAAAAACTGTGTCAAAGCAATTTTTGTCAAATCTTGCTCCAAATGGATAAAAATTTGTCAGAGGGCTCTAATTTATCATTTTTAATCATTTTATAACTCAAAAAAAAAAATTGAAACTGAAAAAAAATTTTTTCTTTGACATAGTTTTGATTTGAAAACTAAATCAAGAGCAAAAAAACTGTGTCAATAACTGTGTCAAAGCAATTTTTTTCAAATCTTTCTCCAAATGGATAAAAATTTGTCAGAGGGCTCTAATTTATCATTTTTAATCATTTTATAACTCAAAACTGCAAAAAAATTGAAAATGAAAAAAAATTTTTTCTTTGACATAGTTTTGATCTGAAAACTAAATCAAGAGCAAAAAAACTGCGTCAAAAACTGTGTCAAAGCCATTTTTGTCAAATCTTGCTCCAAATGGATTGAAATTTGTCAGAGGGCTCTAATTTATCATTTTTAATCATTTTATAACTCAAAACTGCAAAAAAATTGAAAATGAAAAAAATTTTTTTTCTTTGACATAGTTTTGTTTTGAAAAAAAACTAAATCAAGAGCAAAAAAACTGTGTCAAAAACTGTGTCAAAGCAATTTTTGTCAAATCTTGCTCCAAATGGATAAAAATTTGTCAGAGGGCTCTAATTTATCATTTTTAATCATTTTATAACTCAAAACTGCAAAAAAATTGAAAATGAAAAAAATTTTTTTCTTTGACATAGTTTTGATTTGAAAACTAAATCAAGAGCAAAAAAACTGTGTCAAAAACTGTGTCAAAGCAATTTTTGTCAAATCTTGCTCCAAATGGATAAAAATTTGTCAGAGGGCTCTAATTTATCATTTTTAATCATTTTATAACTCAAAACTGCAAAAAAATTGAAAATGAAAAAAATTTTTTTCTTTGACATAGTTTTGATCTGAAAACTAAATCAAGAGCAAAAAAACTGTGTCAAAAACTGTGTCAAAGCAATTTTTGTCAAATCTTGCTCCAAATGGATAAAAATTTGTCAGAGGGCTCTAATTTATCATTTTTAATCATTTTATAACTCAAAACTGCAAAAAAATTGAAAATGAAAAAAAATTTTTTTCTTTGACATAGTTTTGATTTGAAAACTAAATCAAGAGCAAAAAAACTGTGTCAAAAACTGTGTCAAAGCAATTTTTGTCAAATCTTGCTCCAAATGGATAAAAATTTGTCAGAGGGCTCTAATTTATCATTTTTAATCATTTTATAACTCAAAACTGCAAAAAAATTGAAAATGAAAAAAATTTTTTTCTTTGACATAGTTTTGATTTGAAAACTAAATCAAGAGCAAAAAAACTGTGTCAAAAACTGTGTCAAAGCAATTTTTGTCAAATCTTGCTCCAAATGGATAAAAATTTGTCAGAGGGCTCTAATTTATCATTTTTAATCATTTTATAACTCAAAACTGCAAAAAAATTGAAAATGAAAAAAAATTTTTTCTTTGACATAGTTTTGATTTGAAAACTAAATCAAGAGCAAAAAAACTGTGTCAAAAACTGTGTCAAAGCAATTTTTGTCAAATCTTGCTCCAAATGGATAAAAATTTGTCAGAGGGCTCTAATTTATCATTTTTAATCATTTTATAACTCAAAACTGCAAAAAAATTGAAAATGAAAAAAAATTTTTTCTTTGACATAGTTTTGATTTGAAAACTAAATCAAGAGCAAAAAAACTGTGTCAAAAACTGTGTCAAAGCAATTTTTGTCAAATCTTGCTCCAAATGGATAAAAATTTGTCAGAGGGCTCTAATTTATCATTTTTAATCATTTTATAACTCAAAACTGCAAAAAAATTGAAACTGAAAAAAAATTTTTTCTTTGACATAGTTTTGATTTGAAAACTAAATCAAGAGCAAAAAAACTGTGTCAATAACTGTGTCAAAGCAATTTTTGTCAAATCTTGCTCCAAATGGATAAAAATTTGTCAGAGGGCTCTAATTTATCATTTTTAATCATTTTATAACTCAAAACTGCAAAAAAATTGAAAATGAACTAAAAAAAATTTTTTCTTTGCTCCAAATGGATAAAAATTTGTGAGAGGGCTCTAATTTATCATTTTTAATCATTTTATAACTCAAAACTGCAAAAAAATTGCTCAAAAAAAAACATAGTTTTGATCTGAAAACTAAATCAAGAGCAAAAAAACTGTGTCAAAAACTGTGTCAAAGCAATTTTTGTCAAATCTTGCTCCAAATGGATAAAAATTTGTCAGAGGGCTCTAATTTATCATTTTTAATCATTTTATAACTCAAAACTGCAAAAAAATTGAAACTGAAAAAAATTTTTTTCTTTGACATAGTTTTGATTTGAAAACTAAATCAAGAGCAAAAAAACTGTGTCAAAAACTGTGTCAAAGCAATTTTTGTCAAATCTTGCTCCAAATGGATAAAAATTTGTCAGAGGGCTCTAATTTATCATTTTTAATCATTTTATAACTCAAAACTGCAAAAAAATTGAAAATGAAAAAAAATTTTTTCTTTGACATAGTTTTGATTTGAAAACTAAATCAAGAGCAAAAAAACTGTGTCAAAAACTGTGTCAAAGCAATTTTTGTCAAATCTTGCTCCAAATGGATAAAAATTTGTCAGAGGGCTCTAATTTATCATTTTTAATCATTTTATAACTCAAAACTGCAAAAAAATTGAAACTCAAAAAATTTTTTTTCTTTGACATAGTTTTGATCTGAAAACTAAATCAAGAGCAAAAAAACTGTGTCAAAAACTGTGTCAAAGCAATTTTTGTCAAATCTTGCTCCAAATGGATAAAAATTTGTCAGAGGGCTCTAATTTATCATTTTTAATCATTTTATAACTCAAAACTGCAAAAAAATTGAAAATGAAAAAAAATTTTTTCTTTGACATAGTTTTGATTTGAAAACTAAATCAAGAGCAAAAAAACTGTGTCAAAAACTGTGTCAAAGCAATTTTTGTCAAATCTTGCTCCAAATGGATAAAAATTTGTCAGAGGGCTCTAATTTATCATTTTTAATCATTTTATAACTCAAAACTGCAAAAAAATTGAAAATGAAAAAAAAAATTTTCTTTGACATAGTTTTGATCTGAAAACTAAATCAAGAGCAAAAAAACTGTGTCAAAAACTGTGTCAAAGCAATTTTTGTCAAATCTTGCTCCAAATGGATAAAAATTTGTCAGAGGGCTCTAATTTATCATTTTTAATCATTTTATAACTCAAAACTGCAAAAAAATTGAAAATGAAAAAAAAATTTTTCTTTGACATAGTTTTGATCTGAAAACTAAATCAAGAGCAAAAAAACTGTGTCAAAAACTGTGTCAAAGCAATTTTTGTCAAATCTCGCTCCAAATGGATAAAAATTTGTCAGAGGGCTCTAATTTATCATTTTTAATCATTTTATAACTCAAAACTGCAAAAAAATTGAAAATGAAAAAAAAATTTTTCTTTGACATAGTTTTGTTTTAAAAACTAAATCAAGATCAAAAAAACTGTGTCAAAAACTGTGTCAAAGCAATTTTTGTCAAATCTTGCTCCAAATGGATAAAAATTTGTCAGAGGGCTCTAATTTATCATTTTTAATCATTTTATAACTCAAAACTGGCAAAAAATTGAAACGTAAAAAAAATTCCTTTGACAGTACTAAAATATTTCATTTTGAGAAAAAAATTTTAATTATTTTTTCGTTTTTTTTAGGTAAAAGTACATCAAATCCGAGCAGGCTTCACATGGAAAACGGAAGATCAACTCCCGGGAGACAAAGACAACCAATCAGTTTTATTCTCTTTACGCCATCCATCATTCGAAAAAGACATAACCTTCAAAGGAAATCTGTACCGAAGCGATATCGAACTTTTAAAACTGAATCTCTTAATCGACTACGCCATCGACGAATTCCATCTCGTGAACTTTACAGCAAACGTTCGTGATTTAACGAGTATCAAAGGTCACAAAAACTATACAGCTTCAATTTTCGCCAAACATGACGCTTCAGACTTGACTTTACATGGATTTGGTACTGTTGGCTCGAAAGGTGTTCATTACGAGATAAGCGGATACGGAGAATACAAACGTGGATATTTGCCTTTACAAGACGGGACTTTGTTGACTTATGGCGACTTAAAAACTCACGAAATTTATTATTATCGTTCAGCTTCTGGCAAAACGAACGGAATTTGGCTCAAATTTGATGGAGCTTATCCAGTTTATGGCATTAACGGAACTTACATTGATTCGCCAGATTACGACTCGGAAGGATTTTTCTCCTTGGATCTCATGGAAAAATGCATCCGACTCGATATTGACTTCATTCCGGATGGCACACAAAAGTTACGCATGTTTGGTCACATCCCCGACTCGAGACAAGCTCATTTCGATCTTTATCGCGATTACGAAGACATTCGCGTCACTGACATCGCTTATTACGTCAAAATGAATCATTCGCGTTTGATAACCTCAAATTTCGTGTGGCGCCCAACTTTGAAGCAGGAAATCAAGGAAAACGCGAAAAAATTAATTACTGAATATTATAATGGGCTTTCCGATACGATTGATTATTGGATTCGCACCGTTTATTTGGAAAGTAACGAGATCAAAAATGACATTGTGAGAGAGACGAAACCTTTTACCGAAGGTCTCATGAACGACATTTACGAATTGCGAGCGATTGAGAGTGATTTGAACGATTTGATGGAATTTGTGAATAGAAGTTATCAAGCTGATGATTTCTACATGAGATCCGTGATGAATTTCACACTTACGGTATTGGATGAGCTCGCGGTGAAGAATCACATTGCTTCGGTACCGAAGATTTTCAAGGAAATGTGGCAACTACTTGGAGAATCGGGAGAGACGTTGAGGAAGAGTATCACGTGGTTGCTGGATACGGTGAGTTTTTTGACTTTTTGAGGAATTTTGACAGATGTCAAAAATTTTCGTAAAATATGAATTTTTATCATTTTTGGTTAACAAAAGTTGTTTTTGGTCTCAAAATTACTCAAAAATTAGAATTTTCAAGAAATTTTGACATTTGACAGATGACAGCTGTCAAAATTTTTTCTTGAAAATTTGAGCTTTATTTTGTTTTGTATCTTTTTCATGTGCTCTAAGTCTAAAATTACTCAAAAATTTCGATTTTGACAAAATTATATTAAATTTTCTTTTTTGAAATTTGACAGATGTCAAAATTTTTAAAAATTTCAATTTTTTTAAATTCAAAAATTTTGATAAAAAAAAAGAGAAAATCATGAAAATTTAAATAAACAATTTTTTTTAAACTGAGATTTTAATGAAATTTTGACATTCAAGACATTTGACAGAATATTGACAGCTGTCATTTTTTAATTGAAAATAAGATTTTGAGTAACTTTGAAGTTTTTATGTAAAAAAATTTGTTTTTAGTTTCGAATTTTTTTTTTTAAATGAAGATTTTATTTTAATTTTTATAAAAAAAACAAATTTTGACAATTGACAGCTGTCAAATTTTCAGTTAAAAACCCCAATTCAGTAAAAATTTCTTACATTTTTTAAATAAAATAATAAAAAAATGTTCATGAAACGGATCAAAAATTGATATTTGACAAATTTTTGATACAAAAAGTTTTTTGACAGTTGACATATGTCAAAATTTTTTAAAATTTGGCATTTTTGGACAAGTTGTAAAATAATACAATTTAATGATTAAATTTTAATCCTTAAAAATTACGTAAAAAATTAAATTTGAATCAAAATCGGTAAAAAAAAATAAATATTGACATCTGTCAACTGTCAAAAAATACATCTAACCTCAAAAATTAACAAATTTAATTATTTTTAGTTACAAAAATCATACAAAAACGCCTTGGAAATAATCAGTGGCATCTTACACGGCGACGCTTTAACGCATCTTTCTACCATGATTGAATCTGGCGTTCAGAAATATGATAAATTCACAAAAGATCTTCATGTTTCCTTCATAAAAGTAAGTTTTTAATTTTTCTCAATTGAAAAATTTCTCATAAAATTTTTTTTTTTAGTACGTTGAACGTCTCTACTCTCGCATGACGGAAACTCTTCAATCCTATTGGGAACGCGCTTTGCAAAATATCCAACCATCCATCATGAAACTCATCAATTACGTCGAAAACATGACGTGGAGTGTTAGCAAGGAAATTTTTGACTTCCTCTATGAACGAACCGATGAATTCGTAAAAAGTCCGTATTTCAATCAATTTTACAACATTACGAGTGACTTTGATCGTTTGTACAAGGATTTGATGGAAAATGACGCAATCACGAATATTCGCAAATATTCCGTGCTTACGTATAAATTTTTGAAGGAAAAATATTTCAAATTGGTTCCTTTCGGCAAAGAACTGAATGAATTAATTACAGAGCTAAAAGACGAAATAACTGCCTTGGAAAAGTTGGAATTTATTCAAATGATCGCGAAACGCATGGAAGAGCTCCAACAAAAGCTGGAATGGATTGCTGAGGAGTTCCAAGTCGAAAAACGAATGCATCAAATGGTCTTGATTTTGAGAAACAAATTTTTACGTTACGCTCAAACCGCTCTCCAAGCCGACGACAAATATCGCGAAGCAAAGACAAAATTTATCTTCGACCCGGACAAAGGCGTCATCGAATGGGAACAAAAACTTCCAATGTCGTGGCATAGTTTCAACGAGACACCCATGTTTGATGAAATTCCCGAATACAAATTGCTCATCGATGCTCAAGAATTCTTCGCTACCAGCAATTTTTCGCTTTGGGCAGTCGTTTTCGATATTTACGGATATGTTGATGTCAGTATGTGGTTCCCGCCGTTCAAAGCGCACTCGATTCTCATTGGATCGCGTCATTTTATCACGTTCGATGGAGCTTTTGTGTCGCTCGATTTGAAATATGAAAAGTTGGATGGCAAGAACAAAATTGATCAATGCTCGTATTTACTTGCGAGGGACTTTTTGGATCAGAATTTCACGCTGTTGATGGAACCAAGCATTTTGCAGAAGGAAAATGAGCTAATTGTGACGAGAAAGTTGACGATGATCGTTGATGGGAGACTCATTGATATCGATATTGCGGCAAATGTAAGTTTTTTCTAAGAGATTTTTTTAAATGTGCATTGGGGTCAAAATTTTTGAATGTAAACTGGGTTAAAAAATTCAAAAGGTGCATTGGGGATAAACTAACAATGAAGATTCGAACAAAATTTTAAAATTTTTATTGACAAAAACTCAAAATACGTTCTGGGTTGATATTTTAGAATATGAACTGGGCTCTGATGACGACAAATGTTCAAAAATTTTCAAAAAATGTAACTTTTATTTGAAAAAATTCGTTTTGAGCTTTAAAATTGAAATCTAATTTTTTAAATTTAAGTCACGTGGTTAAATTTTTAAAAATATGCATTGGGATAATTTTACAAAATGTGTTCTGGGTCTTAAATAAAGCTAAAAATTAAAATTGAGTCTTAAGTTTAAACTCAAATATGCAACTGGTAAAATTCAAAATGTGCTTTGAGTCGAAAAATTCAAAATTTAGCTTGGGATAAAAATATAAAATGTGCATTGGGTCAAAAAAAATTAAATTTAACTTATTTTTAAAGCTCATAATGTGCATTGGATTAAAAATTTTGTTGAAAATTCAAAAATTTATTTCGAAATGAAAATAAAAATGTGCATTGGGTCAAAAAAATCAAATTTTGGCTTGGGATTAACATAAAATGTGCATTGGGTCTAAAAATTTTAAAATTCGACACATTTTAGGGTTATAAAATGTGAACTGGGTCGAGAATTGATTAAAAATTCAAAATTTTACATCGGTTTAAAGCCTAAAATGTGCACTGGGTCAAAATTTTTTTCACTATTTTTTCTTTTAATCCACAGGCTGTTCGTTTGGGACGCAATTTAACAACTGCTTTACCCGCAAGAATCGGCGAAACAGTAATTTACCGCACCTCAGATGTCTTAAAAATCGAATCTCAAAACGGCTTCAGCCTAAAATGCAATTTGCAGTTCGACATTTGCTCATTTGACGTCAACGGATGGTATTACGGCAAAACCGCAGGCATATTGGGCACCATGAATAACGAAATTTATGACGACACTTCTTTAATGTCTAACGGAAAATGCACTCCTGATGAAAATGCCTTCGTAAATAGCTGGAGTTTGCCTTCGTGTGACTCGAAAGTGAGTTTAGCAAAGCGAATTGACTCGAACGAAGAGATGGAAAGGAACAAAGAACTTTTCAATGTTTGTGAAATGTTCTTTAAAAGCAAAGTTTCGTATTTTACGCCATGTTTCTCGCTCGTTGACAGTTCCCCGTTCTACGATATGTGTCTGGATTTGGGCGAAAGTTCCCTTTCGAAGGTTGTGAAGGACCCCCATCCAAGTATCAGCGGGGCTTGTACTGCTGCCTTGGCTTATATCGAGGTTTGTGAACGTTTGGGGACCCCGTTGAGAGTTCCAGAGTCCTGTGTGCATTGCAGCTCGATTGACGGAACATTCGTACCTGAAGGAGCTTTCGTTAATTTGACCACGGAGAACATGCAGCACACCACAGACGTCGTTTTTATCGTCGAAGCGAAAGATTGCAACGAAAATTTGAGTAAAAAGAAGAATTTGATGACTTTAACGCAAATTCTGAACAAAGAACTCGAAGCTGCGAACATCACAAATAACCGATATGCGGTCGTTGCGTTCGGAGGACAACCGCCTTTCGATGTGGCACGAAGTGTCGTCGTTAATAACAACGTTTTCACCGATGTCACGAAACTTCAAGCGTATTTCGATCACATCCATACGAGCAACGGCACGAACCACGATCTCTTTGAAGCGATAATTTTCGCGGCGAAACTTCATTTCCGCCCCGGAGCTTCGAAAACGTTCATTTTGTTGCCTTGCAGCACGTGCAGCTCGCTTCACATGTACTTGGATTACTCGACGGTGCTTCAAGCGTTGCTCGAAAATGGCGTCACGATGCATCTGGTCACCGATTACGTGTTTTCTTTCGATAAGCAGAACGAGGCACGCAACTTTTTCGGCATTGACGATAAAAAAGCTTACACGAAGGCGGATGTGAAGGATCTTGTGGGCAGTGAAGAGCTTCGTAGTTATGTGCAGTATCCGAAGAAGCAGTTGAAAAATTGTGCGCCTCTTGCGTTCGCGACAAATGGAACGATTTTCACGTCGGATAAGTTGCAGGGCGATCGGAAAAATCAAATTAAGAGATTCTCGCAAGTGTTTGGAAAGAGAGTTGCAGTGACAGCACATCCGAATGAGTGTCAGTCGTGCGAATGTAATGGCGATAATACGGGAGTTGCTTATATGACATGTACTCCATGCAAGATTCCGAATCATAAACATCCGGTAAGACAAGATTTTTGTTAAAATTTAATTTTCAAAAATTTTTTAAAATTAATTTTAAATTTTTTTATGAATATTTTTGCTTTAATTTTTTTTTTATTTTTTAAGAAATATTTTTTTTTTAAGATTTAATTTTTTTTTAAATTTTATTTTAATATTTTTTAATTGTTTTTTTTTTAAATTAATTAAAATTAAATATTTATTTATTTTAATTAATTTTTATTTCATTTATTTAAATTAATATTTTATTAAAATAAAAATAAAATGAAGAAATTAAAAATAAATTAAATTAAATAAATAAATTTTTTAAAAAATTATTTTTAAAAAAAAAAATTAAAAAATTTTTTCTTTAAAAAAAAATTTTTAAAAATTTAATTAAATTTCTTTAAATTAAATAAATAAATAATTAATTAATAATTAAATAATTTTAAAAATTTTTAAAATTAATTAATTTTCTTTTAATTTTTAGGACTTAGACGACGGCGGCTCCGAAGAAGATGACGAAGAAACAGTCGAAGATTTGGAATTCGATGATGACGAAGAGTAAATAATTGACGTTATTGAATAAATTTTCTAACTAAAGTAGTAGTAAATAGTAACTTTTGTAACTTATGTTAAATAATATTTTAATTTTTTTTTTTTTTTTTTTTTTGTAAAAGAAATTTCTTACTCATGAATTTGCTTGATTTTTAGTCTGGATAAGGAATCAGGAACTTACCTAAAAAGAAAAGAAAGAAAAATAGAAAATCAAGATTAAAATTGTCAAAAAACATTTAAAAACTTTGTTAAAAAAAAATCCGTCTGTCACGTCTTTAAAGTCTCTCTTTAGTGAAGTCGTCAAATGTAAGGAAAAAAAATCGATAAGTTAATCGACAGAAAAATCCACACAAAAAGAAATTCAGGAAAATAATCTAATTTGAATCAGGCACAGATTGAACAATTGATACCGATATTCATTTCATTCACTCAATTTTTTTTTGCATTTTTTCAGTTTTTTTGTTCAACTTTTTTTCAGAAGCAGTGATGTAAGTACTTGATGAGTTGTTTTTCATTGCATGAGTTTTAATGAGAGAAAAAATTAAAATATTGAATTTTTAATAAAATTTAGATCAAAGTTTAATTTTTAATAAATTTTTATTTCTTTTACAGAAATATTTATAAAGTTTTAAAAAAAATTTGTTTCATAAAATTCATTTTCTTCATAAAATTCAAAAAAAAAAAAACCGTAAAAAAGTAAAAATTGATAAAAAAATTGCTTTGATTTTACAATAAAATTATTTAAATTACCTAATTATTTTTTTATAAAAAAATTAATTAAAATTTTAAAAAATTTAAAAAGTATCAAAAAATCATCAAATTATCAAAAAATCGATCAAAAATTTTATTCAGCTTAAAAATTTATGAAAATAAAAAAATTTATTCAGCTTAAAAATTTTTTTCAAATTATTCATTTTAATAATTTTTTAAAATTAATTTATTTAAATAATGAATCTTTTGCTTTCTTAGAAAAAAAAGTTATTTATAATTTTTTTTCTTATTTTTAAATATTTATTTTTTTATAATTTCTTTTAAAATATTAAATATTTCTTTAAAAAAAATTTTAAATTGGATTAAAAAAATTATAAATTTTATAATTTAGTTTTAAAGAAATAATTAATATTTTAAAAAAAAATATAAAAAAAATAAAAATAAAACTTTAATCTAAATTTGATTAAAAATTTAATAATAATATTTAAATATTTTAATTTTGTTTCAATATTTAATTTTTTTTTTCTTAAAAATTTAAAAAAATTTTTATTTTCAAATTTTTTTTTAAATTTTACACCGTCACTGACATTCAGAAGACAATAACTGCACTGAAAGTGACAGAAAAATGGATGACATTTTTTTTATGTCTCCATTAAAAAGGGGAAAAACATTTCAAAAGGACGTGATTTGAATACAAAATTTATGAATCTCATTTTGTCGTTTTCACAAACAGCAAAAAATTTCACCTTTTTATTCTATTTTTACCGAAATTTACTCTCTTTATTGACCAATATTAACCATCTGTTCGGCCTTAAATGCGGTAATTGCCGTAAAATTATCAATCTATTTTTACTTTCTTCTTTGATTTATTCGAAGTAATTCCAAATTTTGATACATTTGGGTCAATTATGATGACTCTCCATTTCATCTTGGTCCGAACCGAGAAACAATTAACCCAAAAAAGCATAAAAAAATAAAAACAAACAAAGCAACCAATGTTTCTCGTATTGACCAACGTATTTGTCTAAATTTCCCATGAAAATGGATCAAAAATTACTTTCGTGTCTCATCACGCAGTTTTTGACGATCTCCATCAATTTGGTCGATACCGTGTTACGCAGCGAGTCATTCGATACGAAGAAAAATTTGGTACTTTTTCAGTTGACGCTCAGTTTGTTCCTCATTGTCTCCGTTTACAACTCAAACCGATTGCCAGAATTTATCGAAATTTCTTCAGAAAATGACGAAAAATGGAATTGGCGAAGTTGGTGCGTGATTTCGCTCGTAATTTCGTTCCTTACGCTCTTTGCCAGTTCCTTTTTGTGGCTCCCGCTGATACAAGACCCCGATGAAAGATGTGCCTTTTTAGCGAATTTTCTCCTTACAAGTTGCAGTGAACTCGGGCTGCGACGCGATTCGATGTTAATTCAAGCTTTGATTCGACTTGGACCGGAAATTTTGATTTTTGGCATCCCAATGGGGATTTTTTTGATGACCGTTAAGAGCTTCAATGAGAAAATTCCAAATGAAAAAATTTTGATGGTTCAGCCAGGCTTGAATGTCATTGTGATGTCACAAAAAGACGCGCCAAAAGTGATGAACGGAGAAGTCAGAGCGATAGAAGAACGTTAAATGACTCTATTAACCTCAAATGTGGTAAAAATAAAAAATAAACGTGCAGTTGATTGTTGCTCATGCGAGATTCTCGTTACGTAGTTTTTCTCAAGATTCAGGTTTTTTTCAGTGATTAATGCAACGCAAGTCGAAACAGCTGAGAGAAACGTGAGTCAAGGTGAAGTTGTTATTACATCATTTTTGTTCATTAATTAGATGGCGTTCTTGTTCTGGAGTACAGTAAGGTTTCTTTAAATTAATTTATCTCAAAAAATTTCATGAAAACCATTCAAAAAAATTTTTTTATAAGTTTTGAGACTCAAAATGTCTTAATTTAACAAAAAATTAAAGAAAATTGTCAAAAATATGGATAAAAAATGCATTTTTAGTAAAATTTTGACAGCTGTCAAAATATGACATTTACGAATTTTGATGGTTTTATCCAAGTTTTTAACTCAAAACTGATTTTTGATCTTCCTTTCACTTAAATTTATCAAAAAAATCTCAAAATTTCTTAAAAAATTGATAAAATAGAGAAAATTTTGACACCTGTCATTTTGACATTTGAGTAAATTTTGCTAAAAACTCTACTCTTAAAACTTTTTAATGCTATTTTCAAGTATTTTAAGCCAAATTATAGGTTTATGATTTTTAAAAATGTTCATAAAATGGGAATTTCATACAAAAATTTTTAACTGTCAAATTTTCGTATTGTCAAAATTATGACAGTTAATAAATTTTTTAATGAAATTTTTAGGTTTTGAACATTTTATGAATTAAAACTACGCTAAAATTAAACTAAGTCAAAATTTTTAAAAATAACATTAAAAAATTATTTTAGAATTAAAATTTGTAAAACAAATTTACTCAGATGTCAATTTGACAGCTGTCAAATATTTGTTAAATTTCTCATTTTTTCAATGAATTTTAATTTTTCTCCATTTTTTTTTAAATTTTTATTTCAGATTTTTTTTTTCAAACTTCAAAAATTTTTGAAATTAATTTTAACGATAAATAATTGTAAAAATTATTTTATAAAAATTCACTTTATCGATCATTTACTGTACTTCCGAACTTATCTTTTACGCTAATTGCTCGATATTATGCGAATATTTTAACCCGTTTCCTCACATAAACGCCTCCATTACCTTACGAAATAATTCAATCAATATTTTTTTCTAAGTCAGTTTGTTTTTCGACCTCCTCTCAATAAGAAGCCATGGCTCGCAAATCTTCATTTTTATTACAAATTACCCTGTTAGCCTCATATTTTCTCATCACTTATCAACGAAAAATTATCTCCGACGCAAAATGGTCTGTGCTTTGCCGAAACATTCCCAATCGAGTCTACAAACGACTTCCCGGAGAATGTTCTCGTTTCTACATTTGCGTCGATGGAATTCCATCAATCTTGGATTGTCCGCATCAGTTGCATTTTGATCCCGTGAAAGTTGTTTGTGATTTCCCGCCAAAAGTAAAGTGTATCTACGATGCGAAAGATGAAGCGACACCTATGGACGTCACGACTTCAAAGAATCATGAATTAGCGGAGGAAAGTGACTCGGAACAGATTTACGACAACAGATCGCAGGTTGAGTGTTGCCGATTTTTTGAGAAGAGACAACTTTGTGGGGATTGTTAAAGCCTTTTTTGAGTTCAGAGACAAAAGTAGATATGATGTCATGGTTTAATGATAAAATAAATAAAATAAAAATGAGATAAAGTGAATTTTTCTCTGGAATTTGATAAAATTCAGCAGCCTTATCACGAATTGTAAAGCACCGTTTTGAGAAGTACTTAAATTCTTATCTCCCGCGGAACGTGTAGAAAGCCTTCCGTGACTGTTTAAAAGCAGCAGACATTACGTATGACCATCATTCAGACATTTTTCATGGAACATCAGAAAGATATTTCATAGAATATTGCGTTCATGATTTTAAGCACTTTTACTGATATAAAAGCCTTCGCTGATTAAATTATTCAGCCAGTATTAAACTTTAAATTAAGTGAAAAACATCTAGTCGGAATATTGAAACTATGAATAGAATAATTTTTCTGATATGCACTTTGATTGTAGTCACGAAGAGTGTTCGAGCCAATGATGATGAGGAATTGTGCCCACTTGGATATCAATACGGAGTTTATCAAAGACATCCAACAGATTGCTCGAAATTTTATACTTGCCTTTATCGGGATCGTCCAATAATTACTCAATGTCCTACGGGATTACTTTACGATGCTCAGAGGAAATTTTGTGATTGGCCTGAAAATGTTCGATGTGAAACGAGAGATAAAAGAAGTACTACAACGCAAAAAACTACGACGAGCGAAACTTTATCTTCGAGTGAAAATGACTTGAGCAATTCTATCGTAGATGACAATGCAGGTTTATGTCCTCCTGGGTTTGTATATGGCGTTTATAGAAGACATCCGAGAGATTGTTCCAAATTTTATGCGTGTCTTTTGGTGAATTATCCAGTAGTTCAAAGTTGTCCCGGAGATTTACTTTACGATGAGGAGAAGGAAATTTGTAACTATAAGGAACTAGTTGATTGTACCATAGGAGAAGAGTCGAGTACGTCGACAGTTATAATTTCTACTCCGACAACTCAAGCACCTAATAGCACATTAAGCACTGTAGAAATAACGAGCACTACTGCACTTCCAACACAAAGCACAGAAATTCCTATTTCTAGCACTGAGTCAACAACTACTGATGAAATTTCTTCGACTACAGATGAGTCAACGACTTCGGGGGATTTTTCTTCAACGGAGGCGACGAGTGAGGGAAGTTCTTCTACAACGGAGCAAAGTACTTCAGAGGAGACAACAACGATTCAAAGCTCTTCTACGACTGAAGAGACGACGACGACAAGTTCTTCCTCTACGAGCGCAGAATCAACTGAAGAGACGACAACGCCTGAAAGTTCGTCTTCAACAAGTTCAGAATCGACAGAAGAGACGACAACGCCTGAAAATTCTTCTTCAACCAATTCAGAATCAACTGAAGAAACGACAACTCCTCAAACAGAGCAAGAAACTACAGAAGAGGCAACAACGCCTGAAAATTCTTCTTCAACCAATTCAGAATCAACTGAAGAAACGACAACTCCTCAAACAGAGCAAGAAACTACAGAAGAGTCAACAACGCCTGAAAATTCTTCTTCAACCAATTCAGAATCAACTGAAGAAACGACAACTCCTCAAACAGAGCAAGAAACTACAGAAGAGACGACAACGCCTGAAAATTCTTCTTCTACAAATTCAGAATCAACTGAAGAAACGACAACTCCTGAAACAGAGCAAGAAACTACAGAAGAGACGACAACGCCTGAAAATTCTTCTTCCACAGAAAAAGAATCAACTGAAGAAACGACAACTCCTGAAACAGAGCAAGAAACTACAGAAGAGACGACATCGCCTGAAAGTTCTTCCTCTACAAATTCAGAATCAACTGAAGAAACGACAACGCCTGAAGTAGAGCAAGAAACTACAGAAGAGACGACATCGCCTGAAAGTTCTTCCTCTACAAATTCAGAATCAACTGAAGAAACGACAACTCCTGAAACAGAGCAAGAAACTACAGAAGGGGCGACAACGCCTGAAAATTCTTCTTCAACCAATTCAGAATCAACTGAAGAAACGACAACTCCTGAAACAGAGCAAGAAACTACAGAAGAGACGACAACGCCTGAAAATTCTTCTTCTACAAATTCAGAATCAACTGAAGAAACGACAACTCCTGAAGTAGAGCAAGAAACTACAGAAGAGACGACAACGCCTGAAAGTTCTTCTTCCACAGAACAACAATCAACCGAAGAAACGACAACTCCTGAAACAGAGCAAGAAACTACAGAAGAGACGACGACGCCTGAAAGTTCTTCTTCTACAGAAAAAGAATCAACTGAAGAAACGACAACTCCTGAAACAGAGCAAGAAACTACAGAAGAAACGACAACGCCTGAAAATTCTTCTTCTACAAATTCAACTGAAGAAACGACAACTCCTGAAACAGAGCAAGAATCTACTGAAGAAACGACAACTCCTGAAAATTCTTCTTTTCAGAATCAACTGAAGAAACGACAACTCCTGAAACAGAGCAAGAAACTACAGAAGAGACGACATCGCCTGAAAGTTCTTCCTCTACAAATTCAGAATCAACTGAAGAGACGACAACTCCTGAAACAGAGCAAGAAACTACAGAAGAGACGACGACGCCTGAAAGTTCTTCTTCCACAGAAAAAGAATCAACTGAAGAAACGACAACTCCTGCCTGAATTCAGAATCAACTGAAGAAACGACAACGCCTGAAGTAGAGCAAGAAACTACAGAAGAGACGACAACGCCTGAAAATTCTTCTTCCACAGAACAAGAATCAACTGAAGAAACGACAACTCCTGAAACAGAGCACGAAACTACAGAAGGGGCGACAACGCCTGAAAATTCTTCCTCTACAAATTCAGAATCAACTGAAGAAACGACAACGCCTGAAGTAGAGCAAGAAACTACAGAAGAGACGACATCGCCTGAAAGTTCTTCCTCTACAAATTCAGAAATCAACTGAAGAAACGACAACTCCTGAAGTAGAGCAAGAAACTACAGAAGAGACGACAACGCCTGAAAGTTCTTCTTCTACAAATTCAGAATCAACTGAAGAAACGACAACTCCTGAAACAGAGCAAGAAACTACAGAAGAGACGACAACGCCTGAAAATTCTTCTTCTACAAATTCAGAATCAACTGAAGAAACGACAACTCCTGAAACAGAGCAAGAAACTACAGAAGAGGCAACAACGCCTGAAAATTCTTCTTCAACCAATTCAGAATCAACTGAAGAAACGACAACTCCTGAAACAGAGCAAGAAACTACAGAAAACGACAACGCTTGAAAATTCTTCTTCCACAGAAAAAGAATCAACTGAAGAAACGACAACGCCTGAAGTAGAGCAAGAAACTACAGAAGAGACGACATCGCCTGAAAGTTCTTCCTCTACAAATTCAGAATCAACTGAAGAAACGACAACGCCTGAAATAGAGCAAGAAACTACAGAAGAGACGACAACGCCTGAAAGTTCTTCTCTACAGAATTCAAGAATCAACTGAAGACGACAAACGACAACAGAATCAACTGAAGAAACGAAACTCCAGAGCAAGAAACTACAGAAGAGGCGACATCGCCTGAAAATTCTTCTTCTACAAACAGAACTGAAAACAGAACAAGAAACTACAGAAGAGACGACAACGCCTGAAAGCTCTTCTTCTACAAATTCAGAATCAACTGAAGAGACGACAACTCCTGAAACAGAGCAAGAAACTACAGAAGAGACGACGACGCCTGAAAATTCTTCTTCAACCAATTCAGAATCAACTGAAGAAACGACAACTCCTCAAACAGAGCAAGAAACTACAGAAGAGGCAACAACGCCTGAAAATTCTTCTTCCACAGAACAAGAATCAACTGAAGAAACGACAACGCCTGAAAGTTCTTCTTCTACAAATTCAGAATCAACTGAAGAGACGACAACTCCTGAAACAGAGCAAGAAACTACAGAAGAGACGACAACGCCTGAAAGTTCTTCTTCTACAAATTCAGAATCAACTGAAGAAACGACAACGCCTGAAGTAGAGCAAGAAACTACAGAAGAGACGACATCGCCTGAAAGTTCTTCCTCTACAAATTCAGAATCAACTGAAGAAACGACAACGCCTGAAGTAGAGCAAGAAACTACAGAAGAGACGACAACGCCTGAAAATTCTTCTTCTACAAATTCAGAATCAACTGAAGAAACGACAACTCCTGAAACAGAGCAAGAAACTACAGAAGAGGCAACAACGCCTGAAAATTCTTCTTCAACCAATTCAGAATCAACTGAAGAAACGACAACGCCTGAAAATTCTTCTTCCACAGAACAAGAATCAACTGAAGAGACGACAACGCCTGAAAGTTCTTCTTCTACAAATTCAGAATCAACTGAAGAAACGACAACTCCTGAAACAGAACAAGAAACTACAGAAGAGACGACAACGCCTGAAGAATCGACTGATGAGACAACAACTCTCCTCGATTCTTCAGAAAATGAAATTTCATCAGAAAACGATTCATCTCCTCAAATAAGAACAACGCGAGAAACTCATGAATCCGCAGAAACAATTTCTACCGATCAAACCTCTAACACTGACAACGAAGAAATTGAATCACATGTCACTGAACCAACAACCACTCGCAGATTTTCACCAAAATCAACAACCGTTAGCAGATATTCTTCTACTAGAAGACCTCAAACGACAACTCTTCCTCCTGATGAACAATGTTGTTTCTTTTTCTGGTGCTGGGAATGCTAACGGAATTCTTAACATGTAACTTTAATTTAAGATAATTTATTGAACATTTTCCCATATACCAAAGCTCATGATTTGACACACATTTCGACTAACTGTCAAGTATCATGTTTGCTAATAAACGATAAGCATCTCACAAATAAGTTCTTTTGCCATTAAATTCAAGATGAAAATCAAACAAAATTTTTGTTTATAAAACAACTTCAAACCGTTCTTTGTCGCTGTTTGTCGAATAAATGCTGCGTCATTATGTGAATGAACACAAAAAAATTACACGACTCATCAATAAAACTTGAGTTTGGTAATGAAAACGAGAGTTCGACCTTTTATGTGACCGCTTTCGAGTGAAATCGTTAAAAAATTGTTCTATTTCTCGCTATTTAAGGCAATTTTAATGACCTTTTGCACGTTTTGTCTCCCCGTTTTGGAACATTCAATTGTCAAACAAACACTTTTACTTTCTTTTCCGTAGTTGTTATTATTTTTTTTATGTTTCGTTCAATTCGCCTCCTAATCTCGCTCGCAAAATCTACGCGAAATAATTTTATTATGCAAATTCAATTCAAGGTCTTTGTTTTGCATCTCTCACGACAGAAACGCGTTGCAATGCTGCAGTTTTTGCATACGAAATTTATGTAAAGTAGTAGAAATTATACAAAGTGAATGTTTTTTTTTTGTTAGTTTTATTAAACTTCGTTTTAAGCTTCTAAGTGGTCGTAAATCGCTTATTTGGAGGCTTTTTCATGGGAACAAACGCCAGCTTTATCTTTGCTGCAATGTTTCAATACTGGATTGAACCAAAATCCAGTCTTGCATTCGAAATTATACTTGCGATATTGGAATTGGAAGACAAATTTGCGGCAAGAGCCTTCCAATGGAGTCATCGTTGGTTTCAAATGTTCATTTCCTTTACGAGTTTCAACTGAACATGAATTCTCTTCAGTTTCTTTGACACAACGTTTCTTCAAGGCATCAAAGACGAATTTTTCGCGACAATCCTTTTCAAAGGCTTCTCCATTGCGACAAACGAAGAACTTGTGACAGTCTTCTGGATGGGGGAACGTTTCAAAGCGATGGTTATTGGGACATTCAGGAGCTACAGCCAAAGAAACTGTTTCAGTTTCGGGAGCTTCTGTTTCAGGCTCTTCTGTGGTAGTTGTTGGAGCAACTGTAGTCCGATCTCCACAATCAACTTTGTGTTCAGAAAGACATAAACTGTGACGTTCACTGTAAAGCTTTCCTTCCTTGCATTGCTTCAACTTTTCATGACGCGCCGAGCAGAGCCAATATTTATCGCAATCCGTTTCATGGGGAAGTGTAACGACTCGGGTGTTGTTTTCGGGGCAATGTTTGAACTCTTCGTAGAAAATTTCAGGAACTTCTGTTTCAACTTCCTCTGTGGTAGTTGTGGAAACTGTAGTAGTTGGAGCAGCTGTCGTTCTATCGCCACAATCAACTTTACTCGCGGTCACACAAAAGCCTGATTTGGAGCTGAAAAGTTTTCCTTGCTTGCAAGTATGAAGTTTTTCCTTGCCCTTGTAGCACATGTAGTACTTGTCACAATCTGTTTCATGGGCGACTCTTGTCAGCTTCTTTGGATCAGCATCAGCTGGGCAGTGCTTATCTTCATCTTCAACCTCAAAGGTAGAAACTGTAGTTACTTCATTATCACAAACCACGTTCTCAGCTTTGTCACATCGGCGTTTCTCCTTGTTGAAAAGTTGACCCTTGCGACAAACCTTCAAGGTTTCTTTGGGTCCCATGCACATGTAGAACTTATCGCAATCCGTTTCGTGTGGAACTAACATGAATTTTCCGGGTTTCCCGTCTTTTGGACAATGTTCCTTCTCAGGTTCGGGAGGAGAGTTAGTAGAACCTTCAGAGTCACATTGAACGTTTTCAGCTTTGTCACAACGATGCTTTACGGGGTTGAAGAGTTGACCTTTGCGACAAGTTTTCAAAGTCTCTTTAGGTCCCATGCACATGTAGAACTTATCACAATCAGTTTCGTGAGGTACAAGAACGAATTGTCCTGGTTTGGAGTTCTCGGGGCAATGAGATGAAGTCTCATTCTTTTCAGCAGCAGCAGCAGCAAAGCCTATCAAGGCAACAAGTAAAACTAAATTTCGTTTCATTGTTTTCACAGCGAAAGTCGATCAGAAACTAACTGTGGAATGAAATTTTTCATGACTTTTTATAAGCAAATGCAAATGTGCATTCAAACCTAAGGGCTATGGGATTATGGGATTTATTGATAAAATTGGCAGTAAACACTTGAAAAATACTTGAAAAGGTACTTCAGACGAAAAAGTATAGCTTGCCAAGTAGTCATGTGTCGATGAATGGATGGATGATTAATCGGTAGTTATGTCACTGTTTCACTCCATGAGACTAGATAAAAATCATTCAAATAACTTACAAGCATTGTTTGACATAAAACATAAGTGACACAGAAAAAAAATCATCTCATCATCGTTTGTTGACTTTTTTTCTTGCCCCTTTGTGGCCTGTCCATCTTAATTTGAATGGATAATTATCAATCGTTGTAATGCGTTATAATGTAATGTGAGACTTGAAATGATGGTTTTGTGGGATTTGATGTCTGTCTTTAAAATTTAAAAAAAAAATCGTACAAAATTTTCAAAAAATTTATTGTTAAGAAAAATACAAAAAAAAAATTGAAAAATTTATCTAATTTGAGAAAAATTTATCAATTTTTAT
Organism: Culicoides brevitarsis; assembly: GCF_036172545.1. Lineage (NCBI taxonomy): Eukaryota > Metazoa > Arthropoda > Insecta > Diptera > Ceratopogonidae > Culicoides > Culicoides brevitarsis. The sequence goes on along the minus strand of NC_087086.1, from coordinate 33,310,613 downwards.
TCAAAAATTTTCTAATATTTTTTAAAAATTCAATTTTGGGCAATTTCAAGAAATTTTTAAATTGAAAAATTTTTTAGAAATTTTAAATTTATTTAAAATTAAATGAAAATTTTATTTTTATTTTAGAATTTCATATTATTTTTTTTAGCTTTTTAAAACATTTTTAGATTTCGAAATTATTTTTACATTCAAATAAAAAAAAAATAATTCAAAATTATTTTTAAAAAACTTGATTTTTAAATAATTAAATTATTTTTGGAAAAAAATTATAATTTTTTAAATAAAAAGCAAATTTTGATTGAAATTTCTCCAAAAATGTAAAAATTTAATGAAAAAATTAAATTAAAATTTTTGTGGAGATTTTGAAAAGTTTTATAAATTTTAAAGAACAATATTTCACTTTTTGGTAAAAAATTATCAAAAATTGAAAAAAATTAATTTTTAGCAAAAATCATAAAAGTTTGATAAAATTTATGTAAAATAATTATTTTTTAAAAATTTTATTTATTTTTAAAATTATTTTATATATTTTTATCAAATTTTTGTGATTTTTGCTAAAAATTTAGATTTTTTTCAAATTTGATAATTTTTTTTACTTAATTTTTTTTTAAATGCGCTCAAATTTTACCTCAACTTCCTCTTTAACATCTTTCGACTCACCGACAAAAGCACTTTTTTTTCTCCATTAGACAAACCCAACATCAAAACATAAATCGAACGAAGTGACCTTCTGAAAGGCGATGTTAACTAAATGTATGTTTGGCTCACCGTCGGCAATATACTCATTCATTCATTCATTCGTGCTACGCCAATTTTTCAGAACCGTCTCTAATCGCATTGAAATTCGTGAACTACTAATAACAAGGAACATGTCGAATTGTATGCAAAGTTTGTTTAAGCTACATTTTTTTTCTATGAAAACGACACCTCAAATTAAAATCAAATGGAAATGATTAGTCGTCGTCGTTTTAGTGTCGATGAAGAAGAGGAACAAGAAAAAAAAACAAAACAAAAGATCGAAAAAAAGGTAAATCAAATTGAAGTTCGTGCCTTCCGCTTCTGTGGTTTGGTCTAATAAGAAGTCGAAAAAAAAATGTAAATAATAATTGTAATTAAATACATCAAACTTTTATTATGAGTTTTGATGGCGAGGTGTCGTGCTCGAAGTAGATAACATCGTTCATTGGTGTTTGTAGGAATTGTAAGAAATTTGGTTTCGCGCTATTTTTGCTTTGCGAGATGTGAAAATTAAGAATTTTTTACAAAAATGGTTAAGTTCTTACCAAAAATTTAAAATTTAATTTTTTTTTAATTTTTTTATATTTTTAATTTTTTTAAAATTTATTTTAACGTATTTTATTAAACATTTAAAATTTTTTTTTTTAAATTTTGTAAAAAAAATTTTTTAAATAATTGGTTAACTTTTTCGATTTTTCGTAGGAATTTTATACAAATTTTGTATTTTTTTTAAATTTAAAAAATAAGAAAAAAATAAAAATAATAATAAAAAAAAATATTTAAAAAAAATAAAAAAAAATAAAAAAAAAAAAAATAAAATAAAAAAAAAAAAAAAAATATTCGAAAAATTTTTGAGAATAAGAAGATATTTTTTCAAATATTTTTTTAAATATTTTTTATTAAAAATTATTTTTAAAGATTAAATTTTTTCGATTTTTAATAATGAAAAAATAATTAAAATTTAAAAAATAAAAAAATTAATGATTTTGTAAAAAAATCTTAATTTTTACGTTTCGTTTAGAAAAAAGGCGCGAAACTTAAATTTTTTACTTTATAAAAAATTTCTCGTGATCGACGCCTGCCTTGAATGGATTCGAATAGAAGAAAAAAAAATGGTAATCAATTTTCTATTGTTTGGCAGCTGTTTCACATGATTTTTGATTCTTTTGTGCTACTTTTGTTTGTTTGACGGAAGACTTGTTTGCTTTATTATTTATTACTAGATAAAATTCAAAAGTTATTCTTAAAAAAAAATGCAAAAAATTTCCTGAGAGAACGAAAACCTTGTCAACACTTCAAATGCCTTGTTTCTTCGCGAACTGAATTGGGAACGTCGTTAATTTCGGAGAAATGAATCCAGCGCTCATATCGTTGTCCCTCAAGATGAACGAAACACCTGCCAACGCCATATAGGTCGAACAAACTTTCTGCGTGTCCAAAAAGGGAGCGATTCGAAGGTCATTCCATTCGGACTTTTTCTTTCCTTTGCACGAATCGAATTTGACATGGGCCCGTTTTTCTTCGCTCGGACGATGATCATAAAAGTCCGTTGGATAAGATTTGTCCTTGATCTCCAAGCGATGCGTTGAATTCGGTCCAGTTAGAATTTTTATGTGAGGTTTCAATTTTCCGCTCTCAAAATCGAATTCAGTGTAAGTTAATTCAAGTTTCAGTTGGGCGTCACTCGCGACAATTTTCACGCCAGTAATGACGAAATTCTGTCCCTGATTTTCCTGTTCCTCCAATAAAAGGTCGTGATTCACGTTAATTGTCGTGAAATCGGTGCCAATGTGAAGAGTGTTGCTTTCCTCGTCGGTGTTGCGTTGAACAGTTCTCGTGGTTTTCGGATCGATTTTGCCATGAGGAAGAAGTTGGCTTTCGAAAAGTTCGAGGTACATGTCGCCAGATGCCTTTTCGGGACGAACAAAACGCATCCCGGTGATGACGTAGTTGCCATAGGAAGAGGCTTTTGTGTAGTGATTCGAGAAAGAGAGACTCATTTTGTTGGAATTGAAGTAATGACGAGCTGCGTGACGATTGTAGACGAAGAAGTGCATCCAACGCCAAAGGGTAACACGTTTGCTGGAAGGAGAATTTTGGTTACAAATTGAGGTTTTTTTGAGCTGAGGTTGAAGCAATTAACAACAATGATTCACTTTTTAAGGCATTTCTGAGCTAATTTTTAAAAAATTTAGTTGAATTAGCAAAGAAACGAATTTTAACGGTAATTTTTTTGAATTGACATTTACGAATTTCAATTTTTTTTTTCTAAAATTGTAAAATTTGAATTGAAAACTTAATTTTCTCAATTAAAAATTAATATTTTTTAATTAATTTTCAGTTTTCTTTAAAAATATTATTTGAAATTAATATTTTAAAAATTTAACGGTAATTTTTTTTAAATTGACATTTACAAATTTTACAATTATTCATTTTTTTCTAAAATTTTAATTGAAATTTAAATTTTTTAGTATAAAATCGAGTATTTTTCAATAAATTTAAGCTTTTACCAAAAAAATTTTCAAAAATTTGTATTTCAAATTTTTAACGGTCACTTTTTGAATTGACATTTAAAAATTTTTATCAAAAATTGACTTTTTGAACAGTTTTTGGAACAAAATTTTAAAATTTTTGAGTCTATTCAATTATTTTTACTAAATTTTTGATATTTTAGTATTAGATCTTTAGTCTTTTGAATTTTAATTTAATTTTTTAAAATTTTTTTAAATTATAAAAATTGATTTTTAAAAAATTTCAAATTGACAGTTTGTTTAAAATTCGTTAAAAAATTAAAAATTAAATTTTCTTTCACTAATTTTTCAAAAAATTAAAATTTTTACTTAAAAAAAACTCTTAAAAAGTGAATAATTTGTCTTAATTGCATCAACTGATGACTTCATTCTCTGCCAAAAAAAAAAAGATGACTCACTAAGTGTAACCATGCACATAATTCCCTCGATTAAACAAATCCAAGGGATCTGCTTCGACATGCTTATCCGGATCCAATTTCCACAGCGTGCGATCTCCTTCCATCACCTGATTCTTCATCTTCCTAAACTTATCGCCAAATTCCAGCACCAATTCCCTCTTTTCCTTCACAAACTTCCCGTGACCCAATTCCGTCTTCATCGTGTAAGCAGCTGCTTGCATTATAAAAACTTTTAGCTCGACAATCAGCAACATTGAGTAAAAACGATAGAGCGCTACTTGAGCTGGTTCCCCACTCTTCGTTGACAATTTTTCGCTCATGTCATGAATTCGCTGAGTATTCGCATCGAAATACTGATTGTCGTTTTGATAAACTTTCGTATTGAAAATTGCGAGAAAATTTTCCACCGAATCATGGCCCGAAACAAGTTCATCTGCAAACTTTTCCTTTGTCTCACGTTCCCAATGGTCCGAAGCTGCGTATTTGATGTAACGCGCAAATTTGGCGTCAATTGTGTCTCGGATCTCGTTAATTGGCGCCGAGATAAATTCCCAGTGAATTTCTCGCCCAAGTTCATCGATGGCGCGTTGCGTTTCTCGCAGTTGACCCGAAATGTCGTTAATTGCGTTCAATAATTCAGTGGATTTGAGTTCGATTAAATCCTTGATCGGATCCAAATCTGCCTTTTTGAGTGTGAATTCCATATCCAAGACATGATTCAAGAACGTCTTCACGCCATAATTCCACAGTAAAATATCCATTTTTGTTGTGAGAGAATTTTTTTCATAAAATTTTCTTTATGCTGAATTTTTGTGTGTACGAGCACGATCGATCATACACGCCCGAAAAACTCGACGAAAAGCGAAACGACGTCTTTACTGGAACGCGTTTCAGCAAGAACTAAATTAAGAAGCATAGAAAAATTACATCATTCTGTGTACGTGTCGTCGTCGTTTATTGTGCGATTCAAACATACGCGACGCGATGAACACAACACGACGAACGAAAAACGGAACTCTTTATTGGTCTTCTTAATTTAAATTAATTATATTCTGCTGCCCATAAATGCATAAACGACTTTTATTTTGGAGCATTTGTCGTGGTTCTTGCTCTAGTTTTGTACAAAAATTGACAAGTTTTTGTAAATATTTTAATATTGGATTAAAATTCAAATTAAGGTAAGTTTACAAAATATATTTTGACAGAAAAGACTATGAGAATTTGATCTTTTTTGTAAAAATTTCTATTTTTTTCAAAATTTAACAAAAAATCTTCAATTTTATAATTTTTTGAATAAAATTTCATATTGAATTGCTTAAAAATTGAATTTAACAAATTTCGTTAAGCAAAAAATTTCCAAAAACCTCAAATTTTGAGAAATTTTTAAACATAAGTTGAAAAAATACAATTTGGTCACGTGGTTTAAAATTTTTAAAAATTGTAATAAGTCAAAAATTTGTATTGAAAATAAAAATTGTTCATTAGAAGACAACAAAAATGATTTTAAAAGCTGATTAAAATTGAAAACTTAAAATTTTTACAAGAATTAAATTAAATAAAGAATTAAAGAATTAAAGAATTAAATAAATTAGGTCACGTGGTCAATAGGGTCATGTGGTCAATAGGGTCACGTGGTTAAATTTTAAACTGTTAAAATGTTGGGTTTTTTGGCATATAAAGGTATTTTTTGTAATTTTAAGACCTAAAAATGCATTGAAAGTCAAAAAATTGTTAAAAAAAATAAAATTTTTGAATTATAAATGTAAAAAATTCATTCTTTAAACAAAAATAAGTAATTTATGCTATATAGGGCAGAATTAAAATTTTGTGCAAGTGCTCTGCGCCCATAAACACACTCGATCGTTGTACCATATGCGATGACGAATTACATGTCGGTGCTTTGTTTATGAGCTGACAATGCAATAAACGCGTCTACATTTGGGTCTGAGAATGCATAACTGCTCATGATGATCGACTGTGCCGTATACAGAATAGGAAGAAGAGAGTTATTTATAAAGCAAAATAAAATTATTTAATGTGTTTATGAGGCGAGTTTATCCAAACACAGATGAATTTTTGCCGCAATTTGCGAAATAATGTGAAAGACAAAGATCGTGTTTGAGGAAGTTTCGGCATTTCGCGAACGAGTATGAGTCACAGATGAGTACTGCATAGAGTTTTGCGATGAAATTAATGAGCCAAATGTGATACATATGGTCAAGAATTGTTGTGCATGTAAGAAATTATGAGTGATTTATGTGATTTTATAAAAAGTTAATTGGTCTGTGATGGAGATTTTTTTAATTAAAAATATTTAAGACCACAAAAAAAAATTTTTGAAAGTAAGAATTACTTAAAATTGGAATTTTTCCACGACATTGTATTTTCCTTTGTATTAAATTTAATTAAAAAAATTTAAGCTTAAAATCCAACTATGACTTTCAGTATAAAGCCTCTTAGCTAATGTTTTTGCTCTATAAAAACATTTGAAAATTATATTAAAATCGTAAAACGTTTTGTTGAGTCACCAAAATTATCTTTTTGATGGTTTTTGCATCAGAATCACGATCTTACATTACTGATTCACAGAATTTTTTAAAAAATCTTCACGTTTTACTGTGAAATTAACATGATTTCAGTAAAAAATTCACTTTTTTTTTCTTAGATGGTTTTTTTCTTAAAAAAAAGTTAAGAAAGTTTCCAAAAAGTAATAAAATCAAAATTTTGATAAATTTAAAATGACAAAAAATTATCAAAATGGGCATCTGGATCATCACGATTCTCAATTTCTTTCCAGAAAAAACTTCAGAAGTCATAAAATTTGCATTTTTATCTGGTTTTTGTCACTTTCTTATCGCCAAAACTGCGCGTCATTTCTTTCTTCTTGTTTATCAAATCAACTATGGGCGTTGTTCCTCATCATATTTTTTCTCATCTTTCAAAGTTAAGGTCACATGTTACTCATCTCGTCTCAATCACGATCATCATTCATAAAAATAAAAAATAAAATCGTCAATAAAACACGCGACGAACAATCAATTCCTTCATCGCGTCGAGGCGATTTTGGAACAAAAGGTCTTTTCATAAATCATAAAATCTCAAACAAAAGAAAGAGATAAACCAGTCGCGGTTTTTTTTTTTTGACGAAGAGATGACGATCGGGTGTTTGTCAGCAGGAAACAACATGACATCAACGCAAAAGTAAATCAATCACATCTGGTTTCACACATGTAAGTACACAGAAATTTTCTTCGTCGAACCTTCTTTGTTTTGCGAAAGCGAGTCATTGCCCTTCGTTATAATTTGTGTTTATGTTTGTTTCTTGATTTCCTCTAATTGAATTCAGTTTAATCCCAAAAAAGCATGCAAAGAAGGTTTGCAGCAGCGAGCGAGCAACGACGACGACACGACAAGCATAAAATATTCACGACCATTATTTACCTTATTCAATTTTATTAATTGCATGTCTAATGAACTCTAAGCTCTTTTGTGTGTGTCTAAATATTGACCATTTTTGGCACTTTTCTCTCTCTTTTTAACTCTCGCTGTTGCATTTGGGGATTCTAAAAATTTCGGATGCTCGAATCTCGGGTTTCCGAGTGAAAAGTACATTATTTCAAATGGAATATTTTTGAACATGAGAAAGTTTCTACTTTCGAAAATTTTGAAAGCATATTTTTGGTATTTTTTAGATAAAGTACATTTTAGAATAAAATGTAATGAAAAATTGAAGGATCATGATATGAAGTAACATACAATCAAATAAAACTTAAGAACATCACAATTACTTTCGCTCTTTCTTAATTAGACTTAATAAAATTCTGTTTCACTTTTACTAAATGGTTTCTTTTTAACTGGTTTCGGAAGCTGCTTGTCCTTCATAAATCTTGCAATCTTCTTATATCATTTCTCTGTAAAGGTAGCTCGTATCTTCTTGACCTACCAAACAGATGTTCTTCTTTGGACAGTCAATGATGTTTGTTTAACAAGAATTTAAAATTAAGTCTTATATGAGAACGTTTTCATAAAATTATCTGAACCTTTGCTTCCTCAGTTTGTTATACAGGAGCTGTTGTCAATTAAGATAGTAAAGACTTGGGTCGACTCTTAATCCTCGTCGATCACCAAAACCTTATTTCCGCCTTCCATTCTATCATTTGTTCAAAGGTTTTTAAAATTCGCCAGCCTTTTGCATTAATTGTGTTTTTCCTCCTTAAAACCTCAGTTTTTCGATATTCATTATTCAATGGCGTTTTTTCAATACAAAACTATGAAATTTCAACCTTTTATAATTCCCGAAACCCGATCTTTAAAAACTTCCCGTGTAATTGAACTCCCCTTGTGTTGCATTTCATTTGTACAATTTATGAATTGAACGTCTCTAAACCGGATGATATGATGAAAGTAAATGCAAGGCCGTAACAAAACAAGAAAAACTTTTACGCGATCCTATTGCATGTTTACGATACTTTGTTAGCCAAATGCAACATCATCATCATAAGCGTCGCTTGTCGTAATTTCTTGTAGGTACTTTGAGCGCGTGCATGTGTGTGTCTGTACATTAGCACAACATAATACTACAATTTAACTTTCTTCTTCTAATTCACTAGACCATAGAAAAGTATTAAAAGTGGTTTTGTCTAAAAATGTGTTTTTTTTTCTTCATTCAGCAACAACAAGCGATTTATGGAATAATGACTTGCACAGACATGTGTGATCTCTATTGATATTTGATAAATTGCTTGTTGTTATGATGATTCACTTTTATCTCCGTTTGATCTTTCCTCCCGTACATGGATCTCAAAGTCTTCTGAGGGCTTTCTCTGCGTGATCAGAAAAGGGCTAAGCTAAAACTTGAACATCAGTTACCGCAACAAATACTGAAAAAAGCGAAAGGGACAAATTTCGTGCGCTCATAAATTGTTCGCTTAGCTAATAAATTAATGCAACAATGATGGTTTTGCTGATTTGATGATGTAAAAATTACTTCTGTATTTATTTTATGTTTTAATATTTCTCGCTGCATCTCCTTAAATGGTCTTTTGCTATTCGAAACGAATAGTAAATGCGAAATTTTCAGCTGGCTTTTCTGCAGAAAAAAAAGTAAATATTGAAATCATGCAATACTCATTAGGCGAAGTGACAATTACAGTGTTTAGTACTCGCAAGTCATCATATTTTGCTAAACTTATGTAAAATGTTCGTTGTTGTTGTTAACCATATATTTTGCAGAAACTTAAACAGCACTAATTGGATTCATGCTTCCGACTAATGAATTCGTGAGATTGTTTTAGCGAGAGGATTTTTTTTATTTAATTTTTTTTTCAAGCTGCGATGAGCATCATTAAGTTCGTGAAAAAGGTCTGAAGATCCTCAAGAAGCAAAAGAGCACGTGGTGATCCATGTCAAGGTCGTTCAAGAACAACTTCAAGCTACAACGATAAACAGATAACAAGCTCAATTATCTTCAATTTAAATTGAGTGATCGTCGGATTATTTTATTTGCTTTTTTTAAGTGTGTTTAAAGCGACGGAATGTCTGCTCTACAGGTCAAGCGCATGGCTCGAATTAAATAATGAAAGATTTATTGCATAATACTCAATAAATAGATTGAAAGATGAAAGAAATTTGGGTCAATGATTGACTTTTATGCGAATTTGGAACGAAAATCGCGGTTAAAGGTCATTTTTGATCTTTTGGATCATCGGTTTTAGCATTGAAGAAATTCATAATCCTGAGTTTTCATTGAAATCTTAAGATTATTTTTTTAAACCAAAAATGGTTTAAATATTTAAAAAAAATCTTTAAGATGATTTTATTGAAAAATTAGAAGTAAAATCAAATTTGATACATTTTAACAAAATTAACTTTAAACAAAGACCCGAAGGTTAAGAGACCAAGCAACTCTCTTCCGACAACTTAACAAACCATGGAAATTATCACACCCCGTTTATTCAATTCGAACAATAATAATTCGTGATTTATAATTTTTTTTCTTAGCTGATGATCGTCTTCTTTTCCCATTCTCTTTATTTCATCGCTTTATATTTTTTCAATAACTCGTTTTATTTATGACTTGTTCGGAGGGAAAAATACTGCAAGAAAAGTAAAAACAACAAACACTCCTCTTTATCATTTCCAACAGATCGCGTCGAGTAATTAAATTGTAAACTAGCAAAAAGTCGACAATTACAAGTCGTGAAGTGACACGAACTTTTCGAAGGTTTTCGATTTTCCATTTTTTTAAAGTAAAGAAGACGAGGCGCGATAAAAACGCGAAACGAAATCGATTACAATTTTTATTATCGTGGGAAAAATCGCGCATATTGATGTCGATACTGATAAATATAAAAGTAATTTCTTTTTTGCAATCTTTTTGCCATTTCTGGTAAAACTTTTGCTTTGCTACTCGAATCTCTTTTGCTTTCGATATTTATGAACTTATGGATGCGCGCACAAAAAACACTCTCGTGCAGATAGAGATGTTGAATTAACGATAATTAATTAAACATTCAAAGTGAGAGAGTTTGCAGAGAGTTGCAGTTGGAAAATTGACGATGACGACGATTAATGTGTCGATTTGTTTTTTCACCTTAAAGCTATTTAAATTCTTGCGTGATTGCGACTCTCCTGAGAATTGGACAATTTTTTTGTTTGCCTGTCTATGAAAGTTTTTTGAACAATTGGCGACGGATGTAGTCCTAAAATGGCGTGAGAGTCGCGCTTACGAATGCTCTCGAGTTATTTGGGCTTTGTCATGGTATTAGCTCTTTTTTCACATAATTCCTTTTCTTTTGCTAATTCGCCATGATCTTAATCTCGTTAATTGTTTTGTAATTTTTTTAAGTACCTACTTTGTTTTTTTTTTTGCAAAACAAGCCTAATTAATTATTATTGCAGAGACAAAAGAGAGAGAGAAGACAAAACTAGGTGCAACTTTGATGACGACACACGGATTAAGTAATTAAAAGGGCTTCATAGGCTATCAAAGTCGTGCATTTCTTGCAACTTTGTGGTAATTACGAAACGTGGATGAGCCGTTAAAGTGACATTAATCCGCTTCAGGTAAGGTTTTGTCCTCTAAAATTTTTCTTTAATTTTTTTTCTTTTCAGGAAAGACGAATTTACAAGGATAAAATAATTTAACGTTTGTTCATGCTTTAATTTTTACAAAACAAACTAAAGGAGTTTTATCAACAAAGTCAATAGTCAAAGTTACGAAAATTCAAAAAAATCATCAAGGTACTTACCAACTGATCTAATAATGTACGTCGCGGGCGGCTTCAAGACACTTCGCGCGTACGCTCCACGCAAGATCTCTAAGGCACATGGTTCTGCGGTAACGAGTAACATTCCAGGCGCGACATGCCCTGCGTATTTTAAAGCACGTGTCGCCGCCGTCAACGGAGGATTCCACCAACATTTGGAATTGGCAGCCAGGAAATTCTAAAAAAGAGACAAAAAGGGTTCAATGAACGTCTGAAAATTCAAAAACATTGTGACTTTGACATGAAATGAAACAGAAACAATGCAAAAGTAGAGGAGACAGGATTTAATTTCCTGTATGATGTGCTGATGTTTCTTTTCATTAACAACAATATTCACTCTCACATGCAACATTAAGAACAAAGAAACGTTGTCATTTTGCATTTAGTTGAAAAAAAAAAACAATCGTTGCTCAGTTTTCAGACCTTTTAACTAATTTCATCACGTTTTTTGCCATAACTTGTTTGAAATTTACTTCAAAAATTTCATGATTTCCTGCTCAATTTTTCACCGCAAGTGTGTGCTCTCGTTGTGTCCAGACAATTCCAACTAAACAATATAATTACTCACATCAATTACAAAAGCAAGGCACGACACGTATTTGAAAAGCACCTCTCACTCCACGCGGAGACACACACACACGACGACGTTAATTTACTCCAAAAACGATTTTTAACACAAAACATGAAAATTTAATTTAATTTGCAACTTGTTAGTTGCAGAGAAAAGACTTTTTTCTTCTTCTTACGTGAAAGACATTAAACAGGTGCCACGAGTAAAGTCGTGCAAGAAAGGTAGAGCTTGGCGAAAATCATCTATCAAGAGAGACGAGGCATTTGAATGGTAACTTGACTGCTTGAAGACAGACGAATTAACTTCAAAGCATTTAAAACTCTTATTTTCATTTGCTTTGCTCTCGTGAATAATTACTCGGTAAATATGTTATATGGACAATCGTGCGGTCAGGCTTTTTATATAAAATGACAATAATTTTTCAAATATTTGTATTGTCAAGAGCGGCGTGTTTTGTCTTTGAAACAGCAAAGGCATGGAATTGGCAAAAATGAACAGAGAGACAATCGTCTACCACGCAACGCACATTGATCGATTGTTTACATATTCATATACGACACGAATAAGAAGGGCTAGTAGAATGATGGATTTTGGAGTTAATGTTCATTGCATAACGAAGGCGAATTAATGAAGAGTTAGAGGTAAGATTTTTATAAAAATTTAGATATCTTTCTATTTTAAGTCTATTTCTTTTTGTTTATTTAAATTTTATTTTAATATTTTTAATATACTTTTTTTCTCTTTTCAGGAAAACTATAGATTCTGATATTGAGCAAGGTCCCGGGATGCACAAACAAAATTTATGCATCTGAAATAACAAGTTAAGGATCATCATTCCGACTACTTATATTTTTATGGTATCCATTAACATAATTTAATTTGATTTTTTTTTCAGAGAAAAAAGGAGATAGACGTGCTGGCGATATTCTGGATAATTTTGGAAAAATAAAGCGATTGTTTAATTAATTGATTGAGTTTTCATAGTCATTGGGGTTACATTTTGCATATGGTTATGAAATTTGACATGTGTAAGAGAAAAGTAGAGAATCTCAGAAGATAAACGTTTTCCAATAAATCTTTAGTAGCATGAGTCCGATAAAGACATATTATGAAAAGTTAAGGAATGAATACTTCACCTGAAATCGCATAATAACTCAAATTTCGAGGAAGCAAAAGTAAAGTGCATAAAAGGATAGTCCCAACTCCCATCTAAAATCATATTAACAAATTGAAAAGTAACGTTTCGCTCACGACTACAATCTAACTGAAAAATCTCTCGCTCCACTCCCCCTCAATTATCATCATCATTTACTTTAATTACATTATCTCTGACCACCTTCGACAAAATAAATTATCTCCTTCTCTTCTGGCTGATAGTTTCACGAAAAATTTCACGAATTCAACCAGCAACAGCATTTTTGCCATCATTCGGGAAAAAGTACAACTTTGTTTACTTTTTTTGTGACTTCTACCGCGTGCGTCGAAAAAAATTTGTACATTCAATTCAACTTCGAATCAATTGAAATCGAAAGTGAAGAAAAATGTTAATCGAGGTATTTATCATCGTCGTCGTCTTCTTCTTCGTGCAATGTTGGCAGCAAAGAAAGACAGGTGCGCACATTGCTTATGGATAGCAAAGAAAGAAATGTTAAGACATATCGGATGTTGCTTGCAACGACGATGTAAATACGATGAAGACGGGAACATGATTTCATTTGAATTGTCGTGTCTTTGATTTATTTACGTGGCTTGCTGAACAAATAACGTCGTAATCTCGTTTTTGTGAACAAATGCACCTACAAGCTCGAATTGTGAATTGGATTGCATCGAGGTATTGTTGTTGAAAAAAAAAAATATTGTGCAACATTGTAAATTTAATTTTTCACATAAGCGTTGCACTTTTGTAAGGCATTTGGTTAATCTTGTCATTCATTTTTGCGTGGGCTTTTCCTTGTCAATTGTTAGGCGCGCATTGTCTTTGTGGTTGTTGTTGTAAGAAATTTGTCTTTTAAACGAAAAAGAAACAAAACGGGTGCTGACTCCTGGCTATTTGACCTTTTTTTCATTAAACGTCGATTTATTGTCGATTTATTTCCTTGACTGCGTAACTTCCGTCTTTGGTTGACTCCTTAATTCGATCACGAACTTCGATTAATTTTCGATCAGGAAAAGAGCTGAGCTTTAAGGGTTTTTTCGCTTTTGTGGTTACTCTTCAATAGTAGTAGATGGTAACTACTAACAGTAGCGATTGATTTTCGCCTGGAGCGACGAAAAATTGGCGGTTAGTTACGATCAATTTTTTTTCTTCGACATGCAAATAATTTGCTTAAGTTGCGGTTGGTACATGGGATTAATTTGAGACAATTGTGGTTGGAATGCGATTTAAATGAAATTAATACTTGTTTGATTGCGCTTTGAAGTAATACGCTAATGGACTGTTTACTAGTTTCGCACAAAGGGTCGTGAAAGTGGATTTGGATTAGAAATGTCGCGACGTTGTTGGTGGTCTTGTTTCTGGCTGGTTTTGTGGGAAACTTTTTCAAATGAAAAATCTTTAAAGAGAGACAATTTTCATTATTTTTGGCACGTTCCGCAATTTATTAAAGGGAATTCGTCACGCAAGATTAAGAATAGAAAATCTTCCCTTGGTAACTCATTTTCTATTGAAAGTCACTCACAAAAATCCCCTTTCAAATTAGGATTCATCGTGAATCAGACAAAAAATTGTTTTTCCTTTTCATCATTATCATCATCGTTTCAACAATTACAAAACGTTTCATATGTTTGCCATTTTTGTGCGATTTTAACAAAAGTATATAAAAGTAAATAAGGGAGAATTCAATCTCAAGAGACTTTTAGCAAGTACGAGTTTAAGTGTTGGAATTGAAGTTTAACAGAAAACAAACAAGGGTTACAAATTCATTTACAAAACGTTACAAAAAATGACCATCAAGAGCTCTTAAAGTCCAAATAAAAACATTTGAAACACATTTTCCACTATTGACTCAAATGAAAAACATCTGATTCATCAAATTGAGATGAAACCTTAAAAATTTTACGAAGACATATATGATTTTGGGGTTAATTTATCGATTTTTCAAGTCCCCTTTAATAAATTTTTGCACATATATTTACAATATAAACGAAAAAAGGGCGAAATAATGACAAGTGTCTTTAATTTTTATTATAATCATCAATTTCGCAAAGTCCCTGGATTTTTTTTTCAGAATGAAATTCGATCCATGTTGTTTTTACATTTATATTATTTATTGATTGTTATTACAAATTTTTATTTTTATTACTTTTGTTGCACTTTTATTCCTCTTTTTTCGTTGTAATTTTTTTTTCAAAAGTTGTTCAAAAATAATGCACTTTTATTGTCATCGTTAAATTTAAAGTTTTTTTTTTGCCTTATGAATCATTGCAAAAACTGCAGTTACAATAAAATAAAAATAAATGATAAGAAAAACTTCTCATGCTGGCGACTATTTGACTAGACGACATATATCTCAACCAACTTTAATAAAACTTTTGTTCATAAAAATTTTTAAAAAAGAAAAATCAATGAAAATTCAGTATTAATCACTTTTCAATACCAAATGGAATATCAATTAAGAGGCTGCTGTCACTTTATTACAAAATAATGATAATTTATCAATTGTAGGCAATTTATACGTAACCGACTGCCTGTCATGTGGCTGCGCTTTACGCATTCGAAAATCAATAGTAATCAAAATAATATAATAATAAAATTGCAACAGTGAGAGCATTCACATTAAGCTAATGTATCGAAAAATGTAGTATATAGTATATGCAAATTATGTTATGATGGAGTTTATTATAATTTTATGTTGTTTTGTGTTTCGCCGGAGAAGGAAAATGATTGTTAACTGTTCGTTTGGATTTTTTGTGAAAAAAGCTTTCGGTAAGAAATTTTGAAAATTTTAGATTTTTAATTAATTAATAATTTTAAAAGTTTAATTTAATTAAGTTTTTTGTTAATTAATTTAATTATAAATTTTTATAATTTTTTTTATAAAATATTTTTAAAAAATTTTTAATAATTTTTTTTAATTTTTTTTTTTAATTTTTTAAATTAATTTTTGTCTATTTTTTTTCATTTTCAGCCTTTTTTTAATTATTAAGCTTTCCTAAATTTTTTAAAATCTTATAAATCTTTAAAAAATTAAAAAAAAAATCAGAAAAGCTGATTTTTAAACTAAAAATGAAAAAGGTTGAAAAAAAATTAGTAAAATCTGTTGAAAACTATAATTTTGTTTCTAAAATTTGGTTCGAATGCCAAGAATTAATGAATTTATGACTCATTTTTAGGGCTACAAAAACTTAAAGACATAAACTTATAAAAATTAAGTAACTGAAGCTTAAGTTTAAACATAAGATGGAATAGGTTAAATAATTTTAGAATTTTCCTGAGATGCAACATTTTTTATTAAGTCAAAATTATTTTTGTGAAAAAAATTAAAATAAAAATTAAAATAAATTTTAAAAAGATTAAAAAAAAATTAAAAAAGTTAAATCGCTTAAGTTTAACTTAAGTCAAATATGTCGACTTCATTTACCAAATTTCTTTAAAAATTAAAAAACAAAATTTTTTTTTCGAAATTTGGTTTAAAATTCAAAGATATTCTGCTTTTAACTTTATTTAATTTTTTTAAAAATAATTAATTTAGACTAATTTTTTTTAAAATTATTCAAATTATGTTTAAGTCATTAATATTTTGAAAGCTTAAGCTTAAGTCATAAGTCAAATATTTTTGATTTTAATTTTTTTTATTTTAATTTTTTTTTACTTTAATTATACTCAAATTAGAGGTAAGTTTTTTAGGTTAAGTTTAAATTTCCAACTTTTTTAATATTTTCAAAACTTGGTTACAAACTTTTTTAAAATTTAACAATTTTATTTTAAAGCCCATTCACTCCTTGCAGGAAACACGTATATTTGCATAACATTTCGCCATCAAACGATAATTCACACAAAACACTCGCATCATTTCCCACCTTGATTGCATACACGCTGCTGCAGTATATTCGTCATTAAATGAAACTGCCTCTACTGCTACAAACACAAAACAGACACTCTCATTAAAATTATAACAATTTCATTATCATTACCATTCACCTTCATTATAAATCGATTTGTTTTTATTTCTTCATTTATTTTTTGCACTCACCTGAAAAATCATATAGCCCGAATCGTACATCCAGAAATCCTCGGGCGTGTGTCCTGGCTTCCCAAGTTGAATGGCGAGACATTGTTGTAAAATTAGCTGACACCGTTGCGGACCTGGGCTTTTTGTACCCATGTTTCTGTTGAGCGTCGAGTAGTTTCGCTGAATTTTGATGGCACGAGCAACGGGGTTTTCAATGACGGACAGTTTTGTGTTGGATTACTTGCGAATGGCTGCGGATTGTCTTTAGGGAATGCGGATCGGCGACAATCGATAGCACGTGACGATGCTCATTATCGGTTCACTATCTGAAACAAAAGAAAGAAAAAAATTAGCATTTTTTGAATGAAATGTGAAAAAAAAAATGAAGTTGACACTTCCTCGTTCATATCACAAAAACTAACAAGTGACGGATAAAAATGAATAAATAAACTTTGCAATGCAAATTTTATTGTTATGAAAGGTTTCTATCGAGTTACTCCATGGCTTGGCAAAATTTTTAGCAGTTTTTTAATCCGTTAAAAAAAAACACGAAAGGGAAACCGTGAAAACGAGAGCAACCTTAATTGTTGCTAATTGTCGTCATACGATCTCATCAAAAACCAAAGGTAGCTATTTACTTTCCTCACCTTCAATTTATTTGTTTATTTATTTATTTTTTTTCTTTCACACAGGTTCAGATTCCATTCCAAGCATTCTCGGAATTTGCCGTCTGTCGATGTCATTAAAGGGATCGCATTTCATTGTTCTTTCGAACGAAAAAAAGCAAAAAGAAAGAAAATGACTTTGAAATGGCATTTAAAGAGAGGTATTTCAGACATGCAAGCAAAAAAAAACAAAAGCTTCGCTAATTAGCGGTGTGGATGGGAAATGGGTCAGTAGTTGTGGCACGTACACGCGGCATTCAATTCACTTTCGTGGCTTCGAATGAGATACAGTTGCAGGTCATAAGTCATCAGTCTCTCGTAAGATGATGATGAGAGCAATTAAATTGCACTTTCGTTTGCTCACTAATTGTCGTTGGGTTGGTAGCAAACGAAAGTCTTTTGTTTTTTTTGCACAGAAGTGAAGGAATTTTTGCGAAGGTAAGTATCGTTCAATGCACTTTTATTCATGACATTTTTTTGTAAATTTTTTTCCAGCAACATTGTAACTTTTAATTACGTGGATTACTGAGAAATGGAATTTTATGAAGTTGAAAGGTTAGAAGGAATTATTTGTGGAATCTCATTAGGTAAGTTTTAGTCTACTTTGATTTTTTTGAAAAAAAAATTAAGATCTGATTTGGATCCTAAGGAATCAACAAGGTGTTTTGTACCCAATAAAATCATTGTGAATAGATTTCTCGAGCTCCAAACATAGAAATTTTGTGACAGATAAGACTATTTTAACTTTTGTGAGAATATTGATACTGAATCTTTTAAAATACTCAAACTAAACTTTTCTTCCGATTTCATGATTTCATCGAATCATTTTCATTCACTTTTTTTGCGATGAAAAACTGGAAAGTATCGAATTAAAATTTTCATTTCTTTTTAATTATAGATTAGTAATTGTTAGCAACTTTGTATTTTTATCGATCATTATACCCATCAGCCGATTTCATACTTTGATCGAAAAAATATGCCATGAGATTTGAGTCAAAAATTTGAAATTCGCTTTTTGCTAATTCAAGTTGAAAATAAAATTCTTGATTTCAATTTTTTTTCGAAAAATCTAACATATCTTACCAAAAATTAATTTTTTTTATTGAAATTTCTTTTAAATATTTTTAAAAAAGGAAACATTTACTGAAAGAAATTTGGAAATCGCTCTTTGCTCATTCAATATAAAAATAAATCTCCAATATTTTCATATTATTCAATTTCGAGAATTCAGTCAGATCTTGCCTAACATTAATTTTTTTATTGAACCTTTTCTCACTTTAAGCCTTAAAGCTTTTTTTTAAAAGAAAATAAAATTATATGGGTTTTCATAATTTTTCGAAAATTCAGCAAAATTTTCTACAAAACTTAAATCGCTTTTGAACCTTCTCTCACTTTAAGCCTTAAGGCTTTTTTAAAAAGAAAACATATTATAGTACAAAATTTGGAAATCGCTTTTGTTAATTCAAGCTTTAAATAAAATTACTAGATTTTTATTTATGTAAAAAAATCAATCAATTTCATGTTAGTTCGTCTTAAAGTAATCGAAAAAACCTAAATTTAAAAATTTTGGAATGAGCTTTAGTGTTTTTAGCCAATTTTAGTTAGGTTGGGTATGCCAAAGAGGTACTTCAAGATACCCAAACGCACTAAAAATGTTAAAAAATCTAAAAAGCCCATTTCAAATTTATAAATTTAAGCTTTTTTGATTACTTTAGGCTTAACTAACATGAAACCTTTAAAAAAATCTTATACCATATTTTTTTCGATGAAATGATGAAATCAGGTGATGTGTAAAATGATCGATAAAAATACAAAGTTGTGAATCATTAATTGGAAAAAAAAAATTTCCAGTTTTTCATCGTAAAAAAGTGAAAGAAAATACCGCCAACGAATTTGGTCCATCAAACGTGTCAAAAAGCATCCAAAAAATCATTAAACCTCCAATTTTATGACATCATGTCGTCTTCCTTATTGATCGCATTGACGCATTGGTTGCCATAAATATTTATTGCGCCACAAATTCAGTTCAAACGACTCTTCTTACGTGCCATCGATGCCGTCGTCAACAAGTTATGAAAATGCATCAAAACATAAATTGTCTGTGTCGTCGCCATCAATTGGTCATCATCACAGTTTGCGGTTTGATGCGCTAATTTAAACATGCCCCAACTTGTGGCTCGCACGCAACATTTGCATGGAAAAGACATCAACAAGAGCAATCAATCATCGTCATAAAATCATGTGATTTATGAGTAAAAATTCAACTTTGAGTGGCTTCGCATCATGTCTCAATGGTGGTTTTTCATATCAATTTGCAACATTTTTTGCACAAATCGGATATCATTTTTCCATCTTTAGCCGTTGGCGACACACAAATTAACTGGAGTAGAAGTTTGTCAATCTCGAATTTCAATTTAGTTAAAGTCGTCTTTAACCTTTTATTTGAAAAAGTGATTCTTGCAACAAAAAAGTATGTAATTTGCTTAAATATTCATGAATGGGAATGAATGTTGAATGGAAGGCGCATTAAAAACTTTTACTTTTCTTTTTGTTTTCATGCTAATGTAATCGGTTTGTAATGTCTTTGGTTGCCTGCCATACCCTTTGTACGACAACGATGGCGATAGAATAGAAATAAATCACGTTCTATTGAAGCAAAATAGCAAAAGTCGTGATTTTTTTGTATTGGGCTTCGTTATTATTCGTTACGATTAGCGAAAAAAAAAGTGCATTCATTGCAAGAGGTTGAACGGGTTTTGATGTATGAAGAGGCGAGCAGGAGCAATTTTGATCAGATATCGTAAAGTAAAGGGTCAATGGTTAAAGATGAGAAGCAAAAGTCCATCGATGGCGATCAGTTGAATGGGAGGTAATTGACATTTTTTTGGATTTTAAAGCTTTTGAATTGACTCAATGAACGAATTTGTTTCGTTTAAAAACATTTTCAGAAGATTTTCAGACACATTTTCTTTGAGCTAAAGTTAACAAAGGATTTCAATTGAATTTTAAAGGACTTATGGAAGAATTTTTTGAAGCTCTTTAAGTTTAAATCGATATTTGGATCTCTGAAAAAGTCTCAGAAAGCTTTAATTTAACACCCAGAACAACTTTTAGAGCAAAATTCTTCAAAGCTGACCCTGAGATATTTAAGTGTAAATGTGTTGAAAATTAGTTATGTCCAGCCATATATGTTAAGAAACAGAGGACAATTAAGAGTTCCAAGAAGTGCAATATACGACTCTGTGTGGCATAAAGGATTGAATTATTTTAACAAAATGACTGTGATATGTGATATTGAAGACTATGATAGTTTAGAGACTTTTAAAATTAAGGCAAAACAATATGTGATAAACGAAATAAGTATATGAAAAAGTGATATTAAACGAACTAGCCAAAAAACCGTCGCAATATCATCGTAAATGATGGAAAGAAATACAACAACAAGATGTAAAATCTTCTAAATCAAGTTTTGAATCTATTCCAATTAATTCAAACCAAGCATATAAATTTAAGACTTTTCAGGTTTTTGAAGTTTTAGGGAGCCAACAGTATTTCCTTAACTTTATGAACACATCACCCGATATCAGCATTCCATAGAAAAATAAATGGCATGAGATTTTTTGATAGTTATGTATTAGTTAGGCCTAAAGTAGTCCAAAAAACCTAAATTTAAATTTCTGGAACGAACAAAGTAGATTTTAGACATTTTTTAGTGCATTTGAGTATCTTTAAGTACCTCCTTGACATACCCAATCTCACTAAAAATGCATAGAAACACTGAGGTTCGTTCTAGAATTTGAAATTTAGGTTTTTTGGACTATTTTTGGCCTAACTAATACCAAACCATCAAAAATCTCATGCCATTTATTTTTCGATAAAATGCTGATATCGGGTGATGTGTGAAATAACTTTGCAGCTACCAAATCCATTGCGTAACTAAACCTCAATAAAAATCGCAATAAATTGGATTACATCGCCTCAAATCCGACAAATATCGATCAGTACATTTCCAATGCATTTGCTCGGAAAATCAATGTCAAAATTTACGTGTCTTTACTACGTTTTCACGTCGTTCATGACGAAACGGTACCTTCGCGTACTTGTCACTTGTTCCATGCCTCGTGACCTAAATCAACGACAAAACAATTGACTGTGGCGAAAAAACTTTTCTTCACTTCACTTTTATTTGGTAGTGAACTTTCGTTGCAACTACTTGCAAGAAAATTTCCCTCTTGAATTTTTTTTTTGTGAATCATGTTAAGTCAAGGCGTAAGTCAAGCTGGAAGTATCGCTTCGTTATCAGGCTCAAGTGAGACTATTAGTGATGAGTCGAATAACAATCAACAGTGAGAAAAATTAAAATTTTCTGTGAAATTCAAAGTTTTAAAAAATTTCGTCCTTAGGGAACGTTTAAACAAGCGAAACAGCTTCGGCGGAAGTAGTTCTGTATCGAATTCTAAGTCGAAAAAACCTCCATGGCGTACAATTATCAACCCGGCACCTCCTCCAAAGCCGGACAAACAGGCCATGCTAAAAGCCAAGATGTTGGATGTTACACGGTAACCTTTTAAGTCTCAAAATCGCTTATCAACCCAAAAATTTTTTGGCTTGTCATATTTTTCTTTTTTTTCCTTCCCTCTTGTATTTTTTTCAAACAATCACGAAAAAAAAAGTAGAATCGGTAACAGCGATTTACTGAAGGCAACAAATTCGATTCTCAAGTGGTAACTAAGCGGCAATAAATTTGTTGATTTTTTCATGTTCACTTCTTCTTTTTGAACCTTGAACTAAAGCACTCAAAGCACTTTTTTGATGCTTTCTCGATGTTTTTGCTCAATTTTTTTTTGATTTTTCGAAAAAAAAAAAAGTTTTCAGTAGATCGAGATCGAAATGCACCAAAAAATTAGAAGGAGGGTCTTGATATGGCGTGCTGTAAATATTGCTACAAAAATAATTTTTTCAGCTGCTTTCTCAATTGGCGCCTTGAATGTCGCTGCTTCATGTTTCCGATCTTTTTTCGTTTTTTTTTGTCCATACTAAGCTCTATATTTAGCCTTCCTGTTTCCAGGCGAGCGATTATCAAGCAACGGATGCAAGGGAGTCAAAGTGTGAGTGTTCAAACGGATCCGCTGCCCACGAAATGCATGAAAGATGTCTCGATCGATCAAAAAGGCTTGATTGTCTTAAAGGATCAGGGAAATATCACTGATGGGAATGTGATGATAAAAACTGAAACTGGAAAGTTTATTTTGACGAATTCTGTGGCAATTTTGACGGATATTCCTTTAACGGAAGATGCAGCGACTCAAACAGCTCTTCCGAAAAGTGAAGTTGACTTTCGGCAGTTTATTGAACCGGATATTGATGCCATTCGACGGGAGGTTGATGAGATTTGTAATGAAAGTAAGACGAACCGGGAGAAGCAAAAGAAAGATATTGACGAGTTATTAAGGAAATTTAAAGGTTCAGAAGAGATTCCTGAAATTATTGAACCCGAAGACGAACTTGAAAGCATCGATTCTCTCGACATTTCTCAAAACGATGCCAATTCCATGAAATCTCGTCTCGCCTCTTACGAAGCAACTCTTCCACGTCGTCCAAATCTCAACACTTATGCTCATTGGACCAACCTTGAATTTCCTGAAGCTGAAATCCCGCCTAGCCTTCCTCGGAGAACTCAAAGTGATGGCGTCGCGCCATGGAAAAATTTCAAAGACGTTATTTTAGGAGATCGTCTCGGCAAGATGTCGCTTCCTCCGATCACAGCTGCCCCCTTACAGCAAGAAAAAATCAAAAAACGAACGAATTGCAAAACCGTTTCTTGGAGCGACTCACACCAACGAGCCGTCAATGACTTGATAAACGAAGCCACAAGTCTCATTCACGTCTTTGATCAAATCTCGCTTTTGCTTGGACCAAATCTCGGCAATTTAGCTCAAATTCCATCCATTGAAGCTCTTACAGGTCAAATGAAAGTTCCCGTAACGACTTCAAATAAACGAGCCGAAGCGAGAGAAGCTTGCGCCGAGCTCCAAAAAAAGCTTGAGGATTTTCAACCGATGCAATTTGCGGTAGCGCCTGATTTGCCGCCAGAATTGCAGCAATATGCGACGCTTTAAAAAAAAATTGTTAAAAAATTAAATTGTTACATAAAAAAATATTTATTTACTAATAAAAATGTTTAACAAAAATTGTGGTCGATTCCCATAAAAAGAATTCAGATTTCGATCAAAAATTAATTGTTGTCACGCAAGGGTTTTGTATGTGAAACAACTTTAGTTTTGTGCCTGAGACCTGCTCCTCTTATCGCAATGCATTGATCTTGAAATGCTGCAAGTGTTATTAACGCAATAAATTTTGAATAGAAAATATCGACTTTTTTCTTTGCATTTTTCAACTCTGTTAGACACAAATTCCGTAATAAATTATTATCGAATTTCTGGTTTTTATTCAATTTGTTTGCGGGAAAAGTGATTTCGAGTTGTAAAATTTTTCGAATAAAAATAATTTAATTTTTATAAACATTTTTTTTTAATTTTCAAAAATTAATTATTTAAAAAATATTAAAAAAATTAATTATGTTAAAAATATTAAAAATTAATTTAATAAAATATTTTAAAAAAAATTAAATATTTAATTTTTATGAATTTTATGAAAAAAAATTATTTAAAAAATATAAAAAAAAATTAATTATAATAAAAATAATTTAAACTTCAATTTTTAAGTATTAAAATAATTTTATTCAATTTTATTTTAAATAAAAAAATAAATAAAATTGAATTAAATTAATTAATATTTTAATTTTTAATTTAATTCAATTTAAACAATTTAAACTGTAAAATTTATATAATTTTTTTTAAATTTAATTATATTTAGAATAATTTATTAATTTAAAATAAAATAATTAATTAAAAGGAAAAATAATTTTTAATTTAAATTTAATTTAAATTAATTCAATTTAGTTTAAATTTTTAAATTTAAATTTTTTTTTAAATGTCAAAAATTGGTTAAATTTAAAATAAATCGAAATAAATTTAATTTTTTTTAGTTAAAAAGAAAAACTTTTAAAACAATTTTCATTAAAAAAACAAAAATTTGTTAAAAATCATCACGAAACTAATTTTTCGTGTTCTCAAACAAACCACTAAACAATTACAACAAAATCAACTTTACCACTTTTTGATTTAATTTCGCATTATTTCTCTCTCTATCCATTGCATACATCACACCAACTCGACGCAACAAGAGATTTTTCCATTACGATATTTCCCGTGTTGTTTTGTGCCCGAAATTATTTATTGCCATGCTTGAACATGTTTAGGCACTTGCAGTCGTCGATACGACTCTTAATCGATATTTTTGTCTCGGTTTATCTTGATAATAAAAAAAGCTCATAGTGTGTGGAGAAACAATCGACGTGCCTTGAGCGGCCTTGCTTACAAAATATATTTGAGTCAATTTATTTTGACATGACAGGAATTTATAATTTTTTGCAATTTTTCTTCTAATATCTATCGATAGAGCCAAGCAGCTGTCGTTGTTTCATTTGCACTTTGCAAAGAAATTGTTCGAAGAGAGGAAACAAGGAACTAAATATGCAGATGAAGTTGTGCTCATGACACGTGCGATTTGAAAGTGAATTGAGACACGATCGGTGTCGATGTCAATTTTGGATAAAATTTCCTTCTTAGTTTTCTATCTCGTCAGAGGCACGAGTTGGTTGTAAAGTGATAGTAGAAGGAGTTGCGCCTGATTGCATGAATGGCGCTCGCTCACATGTGTGACTGAATTGATGTTTATATCCAGTTTAAAAATAAATTATAAAAAAACTTTTATTGTTAAGAAAAAAATCAAAAATTTTATTTTTTTCCAAAAAAAAAAAAAAAATCGAAAATTAAGAAATTATAAGATCAATTTTCAAAAGAACAATTTTTTAGTTTTTAGAACAATTTTCGAAAATTTGAGAAGTTTCGAAAACAAATTTCGAACATTGAGGAACTTATGTTTTCGAAAATTTAAAAAGTTTAAGAAATAATTTGCAAGAGTTTGAATATTAAAATTCAAAAAAATTTAAAAGCTTTAAGATTCTTTTCGAAAATTAAAGGATTTAAATAAAAACTCGAATATTCTATTAAATTAAATTTTTATTCTTTGTTCTTTTCAAATTTTCGAAAATCGTTTTACAAATTTTTTATATTTTCGAAAATAAATCTTTAAAACTTTTGAATTAACAAAATTTGTTCGGACAGATCTTTAGTTAAGATTTTCGAATAAATTTCGAAAATTTATATTTGAGATAAAAAGATTTTCGACTCCAATTCTCAAATATAAACAAATATAAATTTTCGAAAATTCGAAATTAATTCGAAAATCTTAACTAATGATTTTTTCGAACAAATTTCGTTAATTCAAAAGTTCTAAAGATATATTTTCGAAAATTTGAAAAATTTGTATAAAATTTTCGAAAATTCGAAAAACTTGTGAAAAATTTTCGAAAATCCGAACAACTTGTGAAAAATTTGTCGAAAATCTGAAAAAAAAAATTTTTTTTCGAATGAAAATTTAATAAAAAGCCCTTTAATTGAATAGAAAAAAACATCGACACGATAGAGATAATACTTTCATTAAAATTTTACATCCAATAATCGGCTGCCATTTAGTTGCAGACAAAAAAAAAGTTCATGTCATACAACAACAAGCCATTTAAAAGCGCAGGCAGCAAACGTTTTTAAATACAAGCAAATACCATCATAAATCATTTTAGGAACAAGAACAACAGTGTTGTTTTTATTTCTGCTGGCTTTAACACAAAAAATTCAAAAGTATTAACAAAAATACCTGTACACAAGAGTGCAAGTGAATATTTTGTCCTCATTTAAAATTTATGTGGATTTAATGAATGTCGTGTGTTTTTTTTTTTAAATATTTAAACGTCCTGTATACCTTTTGTCTCGCTCTCCGATGGCGTTCAATATGAGTTATTGCCGAGCGGAGTAAATCTCACGAGACGGTAGGCCGATGGTATGTGCTGGTTGCAACATTTGTCTATCCATATTCATTAGTTGCGCCAGACTGTGGTTGCCTATTGACTTGGGAAAATGCAATTAAGTGCAATTTTGAGAGGCTTTTTGGATAAATTAATGGCTAATAATGGGACAGGTGAATGACTTGGCGCGCAGTAATAAGTTAATTTGATTGTGACAGGTAGGTTTGACGACTGTCGAGCATGATATGGCGGTTAAATGGACCATTGACAGAAGGCATGACCTGTGTCACGAAATGGATTTTGCTGAGAATTTTTGCGGTAAGTTATGCGGGAATGGGTTTGCGAAGGTAATTTGAAAGGAATTGCTTTGAAAAAAAAATTTAAAAAATCAAATTTTTAACTTTTAGAATTTCAGAAAATCTTGAATCGATAAAGGTAGAAAATTTGTCTTAGAAATATTTTTAAAAAATTTGTCAGCAGAAGCATTTCTAACAAAATTTTTCTGACCTATTTCTGCCCTTTCGAGATCCATGATAAAATTCCAGTCTACCCAACTCGCAAATTTTTGCATAACGACAATTACTTTAAACATATTTATCTCTCTTCATGCACTTGCCTCGCCATGTTTCGAGCTGTTGTTGCTTTTTTTCTCTCTCTCGTCTTATGCTAAGAAACATGTTTTAATACTGCCTCGGTTCATTATGTGCAGAAAGATATCTCGTCTCACTCATTTACTTGCGAGTTGCCTTTTGGTGCCTTATTATGTCACTTTTTGTCATTTTATTGTCTTGCCTTGTTATTTGCTTGTTTATTATTTTAATTTTTGTGTCTTAAAATGTTTTCGAACATTTACTTAACATTATAATCGAGAGTGAAATAGTTGTTGCTGCATTAAGAGATAAACATTTGAACAAGTGCAGATTTTTGTGTCTTTGGTATTTGGATCGTGGGAAAAATAACTTTTTTTGTGAATACTTTTGACTTTTTTCGTCATAAAAGTCTCTTTTGAGCTGATTAGAGCTTATTAGTAAATTTATACAAAACTTGGAGAGAGAAAGTAAAGCAAAGCCCTGAAACAAGTTGAAAAGTCAATAAAGTGGATTGTCATCGAGTAAGTGCATCGCGTTTTCATATAAAAAAAGTGAAACGATGTTAAATAGCGTTAATCTGAACAACAAGTAGAAGTTCAAGTGAGTTGTAAATATGAACAACAAGTGCCTACTTAAAATGATTTTCGGTATATTTTCTATTGTTTACTGATGATTTCACGGTCGTAAGTGGGATATGTTCATTTTTTTACCGTTCGAACTGCGTTACGCTCTTAAATGTGTTTCAAATTGAGATGTTTGTTATGAAAAATCAATCATAAAAATTTATCGTGCTGTGTAGTTAAAAGGTATTTAAGCCTTTTTAAAGCTTCTTATTTCGCTAATAGACGATATTAATATCAAAAAAATTCAGAAACATCGAAAAAAATGTCACTATAAAATATCGATCGCATTATCTAAATTAATTATTTTTACACGCAAAGAAATATTTTAATAATTTTCTTTACCCATTTTTGAGATATCAAATATTATCATCTATATATCAATATTTAAGTCAGATTTAATAATTTGTTAGTTTTTTTTCCTATAAATTTCACAAAGTTTTATTTAAGTTTACTAAAATTATTAGATGAAAATTTTATGCAAGCTAAGCGTTCGATTTCAATAAGTTAAAAATAATTAAGTGTCAAAAATTAAAACTATTAAAGTATGTAAACCTTAAGAATTTTGACCTCATGAAATATATTCTCGAAAAGCAGGATGTCATGTTCACTATATCTTGTCGACTATGTCAATCGTTTGTTCTTTTTGGCATCTTGAGAATTTTGTTTTTCTTTTCTCCATATGGAACCTCATTTAATGGCTTTATTTTTTCAATGTAGTCTGCATATCCTTACTTAAAATACATTTTCTGTTCGTTTTTCTTCAGCTCGTTTTATAAAGTTCATAATTGGTTTCCTTCTACAATTGATCTAATGTATGGATTTTTAGTTGCTTTATGTTGTTACATAATACTAAAGGACGCTTTTGTACCTAATGACATAAAATATATGCCTCTTTAAATTTTTAAATAATCATTTCAATTTGATATGAACAAACCTGAATGAATCTTTTTGTTCAAATTTAATTCAAAAAGCTCTTCAGATGCCAGATGGATTTCTTTTATGAAATTTTTCATATCGAAATTTTTAGAGTTTACTAAAATAAAATAATATATAAGGAAATCATTGAAAATAAATATGGTGCATCCATTTAAAAAAATACCAAAATCACGTTTTAATTTTTTTCATGCATCTTTGATAATTGTGGCCAAATGTCTTTGTATTTGAAGCGATAGAAGTATAAAGCATTTGAATTCTCATTAATTACTTTTAACTGTGCTTTGCATATAGTATGATGGCTTGTTTTATCAACATATAAAGATCTGCTGTTATAATCTTATTGAAATCCTTTGTTTTCTTCCGAATGATTTTAACTGATCTTGCAAATTTTTTGTAGCTGAAAACATATTAAATTAAAAATTTTATAAAAATAAACACTTATTATATTGCATACCTTACCAATTTAAAATTAAAATTTTTATATGATAAATTAACTTAAAATGTAGTAACATTTTTTCTTTCCGTGTAACATTATTCAAAAAAAATCTGCAATATTTTCCGGTTAATTGAAGTATACTATTTGCTTCAGTCAAAAGCTTTTCAATCAACGTTAAGGTCAAAAATGCGTTTCTAAAGTATTATTTGAACAATATCTTCAAATTCTATGACCTTCTCCCACGAGTCTTAATTACTTTAAAACATTTCGTAGGATTTGTCCTTCAACACTTTACAAAAAAAAACTCCACTTTGCTCAAATTTTAATTACATTGCCGCACATTTCATTCATCTTAAGATCTTTGACGACGACCGTCAAACATCTGCCTTTGTTTGCGCTTCATCTTCTTTTGTTTGCGTTTCATGCTTTTTATTAAAATCCAGTTAGTCAATTCATTAAGCATCTCCGCGCGGTCAACGACACCTCTTCATCTCTAATGTTCTGTCTTTCATTGTTTGACGTTGTTATTGGCGTGTGTTAACTCAAATAATAGCAAATTTCTGACCCTGAGGCCTGATGATGATTATGACTTCCAATATAAAATGTAACAGACACACAAAAAAAACGTTAAATCGAAAGTAACATGTCTCAATTAAGACACGGAAGTAAGCTTTTCATATCAATTCCATGTTTCATATCAAAAAATCGCTAGACATGTTTCATGCGTAATAACGCTAAATTTCGCACAAGTACTTTCTTTCGTCAACAATAATCTCCGGCAAATAAGCAGGAAAATACATGTTTCGAACGTGCGTTACCTTTTGGTTCGAATTTGAGCCAAAAATTACGTCCTTCTCAATGTTTTTTGATTTTGCGAGATAATTCACGTTTTCAATTCGAATTTTGCGTAAAAATAATTAAAATAAAAAAAGTGAACGCACTTTATTGTGCGAAAAAGAAATTGGGAAGTCATCGTTCAATATACAAAAATATTGTTAAAACATGCCCGCGGGCAAGCTTTAAAGACTTTGTTATATTCCCGCATTACAAGCCGTTAAAAAAAATTGTTCGATAAGTGTATCGAATTGCCATCGACTCGAATATCGAAATGCGGTAGCGCAAAGTGTGTTTCCATTAATTGTTATTTCTTTTTTGACCTGATCCGATCGCTCGGATCAATTAAAGGAGAGCAATAAAAATTGTAATCGATAATTAAAAGTGACACTTACTTGTCGTTAATTCGATTCCTCATAAATTTTTTTCGTTAAATAAATCGACGATAATTAACGTCGAGACAACAATCATAACAACAACAACGCGGTTGCTCAAGATCCGAAACATGACAACTCTTAACACGAGAAATAAGGTCCCAACTAATCGTGCTGTGTCCCAAATTCGTTAAAACCAACTATTTATTACAAATAATTACAATATGTGTGTGGCAGCTGCTCAAAAAAAAAAATTGTTTCTTGAGGTATTTTGAAACTCTTTGTTGTTGTTTTTATTGTAGGGCACTTAAGAGTGTCGTATTAGAAAGAAAACAATTGTGTCGATCATAGCAGGGAATGTACTTGACTTTGTTAAAGTTTTAATAATTCATAACAAAAAATAACTTTGCGCGCATTTGGAAGTTGCACTAGTTACATTTTTGAAATTATCGCACGTTTTATTGGTGCGAGTCTTGCTATATTGAAATGGAAAGCACACAAGATAAACATGGGTACGGAATTTGATGTGAAGGTTAAACTTCATGCGCTTAGATGCGGGTTCATAGACTTCTAATTTGTTTTTTTTTATTTAAAATTGATTTTTTTGCTAATTGATTAATTTTTAACAAATTTTAATCAATTAGCAAAAAAATTGAAAAATTAACACTAATTGAACATCTCTGACTCGTATTATCAATTCGAACGAAGACAAGTTCAGAAAATTTTATCTGTGCATATTTTCACCATAAATCGATCGGAGTGACATTAAAACGTCTTTAAATAGAAACACATCTGAATTAGGAATTTTATGACAAGCAAGTGTTTTTTTTTCTATTTTTAACAAGAATTTACTTTGATTTTTTTAAAAGTAAAATCAGTTTTTGGCATTTTATTGAAATTGAAACAAAAATGGAAACAAATGTTAAATTTGAACTTTATTTATTATTATTATTACTAGATTTATTGTCTCACGATTTCTTCTAGATTGTTGCCGCATCGTTTTAGTTTAGTTTTTGTATTTGAGAGATATCAAAAGAAGTAATAATAGTCTATAGAAGTAGATAGGAAGTTACAATGTGTTATTGTTTTGTGTGTTAGTTTACATTATTTGGCAAAGAAACGAGCCCATTTGCTCTTTTATGTTATTATTTTAGTTTTTTTTTGTATTTTAATGTATAATATGGTCGTCTTAGATAAGAACGTAATTTCCTTTTTGTTTGTTCGTGTTTTTAGTTATTCAGAAGAGAGATTACTGATGTTTTCGACGAACTGATATTAATGTTTTTTTTTTTATTTTAGGATTTCTTTTTGAATGGAGATGGACTGAAACGTGATTGGAATTCATGGATTCTTAAGGTAAGATTTTTAAATTATATTTTTAAAATTTCTTATTTTTTTTTAATGTTGCAGTTCAAAAGGTAAGATTCTTTAAACTTAAAACCCCAGATGAAAGGAAGCTGGTACTCAGAAAGAAATCAATATTGGAAACTCCAAAAACTACTCTAATAAGTGTCAAAAGTATTTAAAGCAGAACAAGAATTTTTTGTCATCTTATTTTTGATCCACGTACGTAGCGCAGTGACATAAAGACACGTTTTTTTCTGCTCATTTTTCTTTCAAATAGTTGATTTTTACTGATAAATACCGGAGATAAATTGTGTGAAATTATCAAGTGATCAATAAATACTAACTTCAACACTAAGTCTATTCGTCAATTAGAAAAAGATATTTGCTTAAAAGATCCACAACTTTATTCTGTGAAGCATCATGTTATATATTGTAGAGAAGTCAAAAAATGGTTCCTTTCTGAACAGGCTAGTGAAAACTCCAAATTCTATGCTCAATTATCAAATTCAACGCTGCTCGGCATTGACTTAATTCGTATGAGTAACAACAAAAAGTATCAGACATATTATGAAAAAAATATTTAACATTATAAGGCTCTGGCAGACGTAAACCGCCCAAGAGAGCCGAGTCACTTTTTACCAATCGTCGTGCAGAAAAAACAAATTTAGGTATACTTCTTAAATTAATTATTCATTAATTTGTCTAAAAATTCCTTTAATACCTTAAAACATAAATTATTCTTTTTTTTTCTCGACAAGTGAAAAATTTTTGAAACATAAATTTATTTGATTCTTCGCTAAATTTTAAACTTTCAAAAATTAAATTACATAATTATATTTATTTCTTTTGTATTTTTTTCAATGTTGATCAATTTTTAACTTTTTTGATGAAAACTTAAGAAAAAAAGAAAATATAGTATAAATTGGGTTTTCCTATCGTTCATAAGTTCGTTAGTAACATCAGTGCCTTAATACTCTACTAACCCATAAGATACAAGATGCAATTTCGTATGTACATCGTGGACAGTTTATAATTTCTTTTTCATTATTTTCGCAATTTATTTCTCATTTTTTTTTTTCGTTTCATAACATTATTAAAACTATGAAATTCTTCGTATCGGTCGCGACACACTAAATCATAAAATAAAGTCATGCCGCAACAATGTTGCTCTTTCTATATTTACTACACGACTCAACAAACCCAAGTTTCATCTACTTACTTCAGAAACGTAAGACACAAATTTATCTCTTGCTTGTCCTATCTTTCGTTGCATGAACGCCCTAAAGCACCGAACGAAATCAGGTAATAATTTCCGTAGCGACTTCTTTTGTATTTTTGTAAGACAAAAAAAAATTGTTATGATAAACTTTACTAATAACAACAAAGTTTGAAAATAAATCCCACGCTATAAATATTTATTTTTTTTTTGGATTGTCAAAATATTCAAATTAATGACAATTAACAGTAGCGATAAATGTCATTCATGCATTAAATATTCATTCAGACGCACAGCATGTTTCTCATCGTGAGGTATACTTACGATTAACTTTAGGACTTTAGAATAGTTTCGTACCTGAAAAGACAAAAAGAAAAAAAAAACTTCGTTAAAATTTTTTTTGCAACAAGTTTCTAAAGGAAAGTAAAAGTCAATCAAGCAAAAGGTCGATTTTTCACAACTCTCCTTTTCCGACAATTTATTATATCACAACAAATGTCTCTAATTTCACTCAATCATAACTCATTTAGCAAGTCATTTGATGTCGGGTAAGATCCTCGCCAAATAAGGAAGAATTTATAATCTCATCTCGCCATTTCAACAAGAGGCAGTAAAAAGTGCTTTAATCACGATTAATGACCGCACCGACGGAACGTTTTGTGTGTGAATTGAACCGTTTATTAGCGAGCCATACAAAAATTTATTGATACTCGAAGTAGTCAGAGAGAGAGATGGAGAAGAAAAGGCACCACAATAAATAAGGTGATCAATCGCCTCTTTAACAGTTTAATTAATGACTTTGAAAATTGTAAAATTTTTTTCTCTCTCTCTCTGCACTTTATCCTATTAAAGAAATCTCGCAGTAATGACTTTATTTATAATAAGCAGACATTTTATTTATATTAGGAGTGAATGAAATTGCAGAAAACTGCTCCGCATAGGTGAAGTACGTTGCTTCCTTCGTGACATTCAATAATTTTTATCAAACACTTCTCTCGCGAAACCTGCTTGCCACAAAATTTATCAAATTTCGTGACATTTTGTATCGGAAATGTGCAGCGGGAGACCGGATAATTTTTTTTTTAATAATTGGTCTCGAAACAATAATTAGAAAAAATGTCAAGGTGACAAAGTCGCACTTTCGATTTTTTTGTTTCGTGATTTTTGATCATTTTTCTAAGTCGCTTGTCTTTTCAGCTATTAGAGACTTTGTGTTAAAAATTTTAATCGTTCATTATTTTAGCAACTTGATGTCCATTTACATACAAACGAGAAAAATTCACGTCATAATCGACTTTCAGTTTCGAGAGAATTGACAACAACAAAAAAAGCAAAGCAATTACTTCCACGTGCATTGTTTTGAGCAAAAAAAAATAATTTTATCACACATTGTTGAAAAAACTTTCGATTTTATTGGAGCACCAATTTTCGTTGATGATTATTTATTATTGACTAATTTTACGAGTAATTGTCTTCCATCGCAACACGGAGACGAGACACCTGAAAAGTGATGATAATTTTAGTTGCGGTGCGAAATAATGCCAATAAAGGAAGCAATAAAAGCAGAAGTGATAATTGTGATTGAAGTTGATGGGAATTTGTTGATGTTTACGCGCGGAGGAAGTTTTTTTCGGCGGCGGCATGTTTGTTTGGAGGTGTCGACGGTCGACGATGGTTATTATTGTTAAATGATTAAATGGGTGTTTCGTGAGACTCGTCAGTTTGAATGGAAAAAAGGCGGTGAACTTTTGAACTGAATTCAGTGAATTTTTATTCAATTCTCATGGATTGGGTAACAAGTTGATTTATTCAATTTATCGACAGAAAAGCTTTGAAATTTGTCAATATATCCAAAAATGTTTAGGAATTTAATTTATGAGATTTAAAAATTGACAAATGTTTCACAAAAATAGGTAAGAAAAATTAATTTTTGATTTTTTTTTAATTTAACTTTATTTTATTTAATTTAAAAAAATATATTTTATTTTATTTATTTTTCATTTAATTTATTTATTTATTTAATTTTATTTAATTTAATTTTTTAAAATTTTTATTTACTATTTTTAATTGGTTTAATTAATGTTTATTTAAAATTTATTATGTTTTTATTTTATTTAATTTAATTTTTTTTTAATTTTTAATTGAAAAGTTGATTATTTAAATTCATAAAAAATTTAAAAAATTAAATATTTTTTTAGGTCTGAATTTAGAATTCAAGGGTAAAATTAAATAAAGGCATTAAAAAGCAGGTAAATTTTTGGTTGATTTGCAAATAAAATAAAAAAAATAAATAAAATAAAATAAAATAAAATAAAATAAAATAAAATAAAATAAAATAAAATAAAATAAAATAAAATAAAATAAAATAAAATAAAATAAAATAAAATAAAATAAAATAAAATAAATAATAATAAAATAATAAAAATAAAATGTAATAAAATAATAAAATAAAATAAAATAAAATAAAATAAAATAAAATAAAATAAAATAAAATAAAATAAAATAAAATAAAATAAAATAAAATAAAATAAAATAAAATAAAATAAAATAAAATAAAATAAAATAAAATAAAATAAAATAAAATAAAATAAAATAAAATAAAATAAAATAAAATAAAATAAAATAAAATAAAATAAAATAAAATAAAATAAAATAAAATAAAATAAAATAAACAAAATTAAAAAAATTAAAAAATTGCTGTTCAAGTAAAAAAAAATAACGAAAAAAAATTGTTCAAGAGGAAAATTTTAAACTTTTAGAAGTTTTTAATAAAGAATTGAGAATTGAGAAGAAAAAATAAAAAATTTTAACTTCAAAAATTTTAACTTTAAGCCTCAAATTGACACAAATTCTATCAAAACCAAAAATTTCTATTAAATCACAAATTTCTCTGTCCAAATCTTTCCGTATCGACTCAAATTACTATCCAATAATTCAAACCAAACCATAAGTGAAATTGTGTCACTTTAACAAATAATTTCAACAAACCAGATTAAAATTGCTCTCAACCATCGTCGCATAAGTGGAGGGATGTCTCTCACTCGCCGCACTAAATATTTATTACACTCTAATTTAATTTTATAAAATTGTTATTTTTCTAAAGCGAAACACGTCTAAACCAGTTAAACGAATGCAATTTGTGGTGCAACAATAAATCTCATTGTGCAGATGTTGACAGTCCCAGCCTTCGTTCGACGAGAAAGAGACTTTTCTCTCTCGACTTTTTTTTTGATCAATTTTCATTATTATTATGAATTTTATTATTGGCTTTAATTTTATGTACATTTTATACGTTTTGCTCGTAATAATAATTCATAAATTGTACCTGGAAGGCATTCAATGTTCGATATTATATTCTGTTTTTGCTTGAAAAATTGCGGTCATCGCTTGAATAATGGTCGCTTTTTATGCAGATTTTATGCTGGTTTCGTCTCTCTCGTCATCGTATCGACTGATCGAAGAGAAAAATAAGAAATTAGAAAATTACAGGAACTTTTTTTGTCGCGCTTCTCACGACGACGACACTTTCTCGAAGTAAACTTTGAGAAATTTTCCATTCAAAGTGAAGACGAACAAGAGGTACTTAAGTTCATTCAAGCGAAACGACACAAGTGCATCCAAAAAACACATTCATGGTCGATCTGGCGTTCACTATTGTTCATGCCACCAACGAAAGCCTTCCAAAGGTGTTGAATTGTTGTGTAATTTTTTTTCAACTAAATTTATTTTTATGAGGTGTCTTGTCCATCCGGATTTATGTGCCGTGCTGCGTCATTAATTTTTACGGCTTCACTACTTACCGAAGTAACTTTGAGCCCTTTTTTCGCACGTTTTTTTCCATCTTACGTCATTCGCGCACGTCAAACTCGATCAAAATTCTTTGCACGATCCGGTAATTTAGAGCAAAAAAAGTCGTAAATTGATCTTTTTTTACTCGTTTCTCGTTGAGACGCTGTTGACAAGCTGCGATCTAATTATTCGATCAAGTGTGGAAGATTCAATTCTCGGAGTTCTCGTGGATGAATTCAAACGAATCGTAAACAAAAATATCAAGTCTCAAGTCACATTAATCGATCAAAATGTGTGCAACCAAAAAAATGTCACGCCTGCATCTTGTTTTGAGAAATTATGAAATATCTTGTTAACAAATTTATTTTGTTGTTAGAAAAAAAATGAAGAAGCGAGTTAAATATTTGTTTAATTTTGTCAAATATTTGAGAAGAAATTCGTTGTTTACGAAAATATATCATTTGGTGATGACTTTTATGCGTAAATAATGATGTAAAAAATGTGAATGAATGATAAGATGCAAGATGCGTGTTAAATGGCGTTCTAATTTTTTTACAACTGTTTTTTTTTGCTCATGTTTTGGAGAAAAAATCACGTTTAATTGCTTTTATGGGGTTTGGAAAAGGTCAAAAGTTGTTAAAAATGTGTTATTTTTATGCGATTTTGTGATTTTTTTTTACATTTTTTGAAAAAAAAAAATTTTAAGCCCAATGCACATTTTGAAATTATTGCCATAGATTTTTTTATTTTTCGACCCAGAGCACATTTGTAAATTTCTTTCTAAAGGAAAATTCTCAAAATTTTTGACCCAGATCACATTTTCAAATTTCTACAAGTTCTAAAAATTTTTACCCAATGCACATTTTAAATTTATTTACTTTAGCTTTTCCAGATTTTTGACCTATATCATAATTTTAAAGTTCTTTAAAGAGCAAATTAAATTATTTTAGCTCAATGCATATTTTAATTGATAATTTTAATAGGTACTAATTCGAAATTTTTTTAAAAAAATTCGTTTGTAATTTTTTCCCATTGCACATTTTGATTTTTTTTTCAAAACAACTTTAAATTTTTCGACCCAGAGCACATTTAAAGTTAAGTAAAGTTCTTGTGAGCTCAAAGCAAATTTAAAATTTTTGAATAATAACATTTTGAAGTTTTGTCCCAATGCACATTTGCAAAAATTTTAACCACGTGATTAATTTAAAATTAAAAGAAATTTGATAATTTTAAAATAATGTCAAAAAAAAAAAAATTTAAAAAATTTCGTGGTTAAATTTTTTTACATTGATCTAAAAAAATTTTATCAAAAATTTTGAATTTGTTTTGAGATTTTTTTTTCAAAATGTGCATTGGGACGAAGCTTTAAAAAACATTTTATCAAGAATTTTGAATTTTTTTTGAAATTATTTATTAAAAATGTGCATTAGGCTGAAAATGTGATGAGAATGCAAATTTAAAATGTGCTCTGGGTCAAAAATTTTAAATTTCCTTTAGAATATATTTTTAAATTAACAAAATTTTAAAGTTTAAGAAATTTTTGGTCTCTTCTCTCACAGAATAACGTTTAAAACTCCATAAAAAATTATGCAAAAGACCGTCATCTCACCCGATATGTTTAATAACAAGCACATTTATCGCACAATCTCGAGTAATAACTTTGAAAATAACTTCAAAACAAAGAGATGACGAAAACAAACCAACAACATTGGCCCACATGCTGCTCCTCTGCCATTTGCCGTGTCTCTCACATACATGCTCGGACCCCCAATCGTCTCAAATTCGACATCTGATACGACCTATTATAGCATTGTGTTGCGTTTTTGTACAACGATGATGCCTGATAAAAACGTTCAAAACAATAATGACATAAATATCACATTTTTATGGCATTTTTATGTGAATTATTCAAATATTTGATCGATTTTTTTATTATTTAAAATGTTTTTTGTTTGAATCTGAGATAAAAAGTGACGATTTCTCACATCACATTCGAGAGACAAGACAAAAGTTAGAAAATGAAGAAAGACGTTTCCTGTGAAATTTCGCAGATTTTTTTTGTGGCGTTGCCAATCAATCAAAAAAACTTTCATTTTCACTTGGAACGAGACCCCTCTTGTCGCCTTTCCATATAAAAAAAAAAATAATTTCAATAATAATTGAGACTTTTCACTTTTTCACTCTGCGCACCCGATAATGTTACTACTAATAATGTTTCAATCAAAAATTTCTTAATAATCACTCGCAGTCAAGGCCATAGATCTGCGCAAAATTGATCGCCGAGGGCTAAAAATATTTGACGTTGCTCATGTGTGCAATTTCTCTCTCTCTATTTCTCTCGAGAAACGCCTTTTGTGTGTTTTTTTGTTTATTCGGTAAATAAATTTCTTCCGCAGGTCGTCATCGGTTCAACGATTGATCGATCGCTGCGTGGATGTGCATGAGTAATCAAAAAATGTACACGTGTGACGGCAGCAAAAACGTTAATTACACGAAAATTAGTCAAATACATGAGATTGAAAGCGAACGATAAGATAGGCCCTGAGGGAAGAAGCGAAAAGAAACACTCTCGAAAAGGTCAATGTCAGTTTTTAATTAACTCAGTGCTTTGTCGGAACGTAATTAGCTGATTTTTGCAATGAAAAGTTATTAATAAATAATAGCGAGTGTTAATTGGTGAAGTCTGGAAGTTAGAAAAGTTATGTAAGGTAACTTTCTTTAGTTGTGCCCATGTAAAAAATTACGAAGGGCAAAAATGGGCAAATTTCTCATAAATTTTTATTTTACGCAAATTTTCATTGAAATTTTCTGTAATTTGGGATTTTAATTGATATTTTAGTAAAAATTTAAATAATTTTTGCCCTTGAGATTTTTTTTTATGAATTTCGGGCTCAAAAGTTATATCTGCCCTTTACTTGCCCATAAGGGCAATTTTACAAAATTTTAGTCTTTTGTTCGAGTTTTAATTTATTTTTATTAATTTCTTTTAACTTTTTTTCGTTGGCTTATGTAAAAAGTTATGAAGGGCAAAAAATGGGCAAATTTCTCATAAATTTTTATTTTACGCAAATTTTCATTAAAATTTTCTGTAATTTGGGATTTAAACTGATGTTTCAGTTAACATTCAGATAATTTTTCGCTTTTTAAAGATTTTTTTATAAATTTCAGGCTCGAAAAATATATTTGCCCTTTTTCTTGCCCAAATGGGCAAATTTTAAAAGTTTCTGCCCTTTCATTGCTCAAATGGGCAAATTTTGAGAGTTTCTGCCCTTTTATTGCCCAAAAGAGTATTTTTTAAGAATTTTTGCCCTTTTATTGCCCAAAAGGAAAAATTTTTAAATTTTTGATCCTTAAGGAAGATAATTTAAATGAAAAAAACTTTATTCAAATTTCTTCATTAAGATTTTTGTCTACATTTCTGGCAAATAAAAAACAACAACCACTGACCCATAAATTATTACATTTTAAATGGCTTTTAACACAAACACCAACGTTAACACACAAAAGCACTAAAAACAGAGGAAACAAAAAGACTTCACTCTTTTTTATTGCCTATTCATGCCTAGTCACAGCCGACGACTAATCTACTGATTTAGTGCAAACAGCAAATAAATTTCACGTCTAAACAAAGAAATGCACACAAAATGCGAGAAACGAGGCGAATGTGTGGCTCAAAAGACAAAAGCCTGCATGAAATGCAACGTTTTGTTTGTTTGTTTTAATTTAATTTCTCGAGCCACACAAGATGACGGTCTGATGAATTTTTCTGATAAGCCGTGCAATGCGTAAGAAATTCATAAATAAACTTTATTGACTATGAAATTGAAAAAAAATCAAAGGATTGACAAGCAATTTTTTGTTTCGAGTCAAAATAATCTCAGATTTAGGGCAAGATTTGACGAACAAAGGACCGTTTCTGTCTATTTTTGACCTGATTTGGCGTTAAATTTGCTTAAAATCGTAAAAGTATCAAGAATAGTCAAGACGCTGCTCATAAAAAATGTTAATTAATTCCATTTTGAGCCGAAACACGGACAAATATTGATGAAGAATACAAAACAAATCGTTTAAAATTCCATTTTTGGCATATTTTAATGGACACTTAAGTTAATTTTGTTTGTCCCACACAATGTCAAAGCTGACTTGAACTCGATTACGAGTCACGTGGAGATTTTTTTATTTAAAAAAAAAGGTGAAAATTTGCATGAGAATTGAATTCAAACGGAATTTTATCGACATTTTTGCGGATTTATGTTCTTCAATTCAAGAAATTTGATAACTTTTGACCTGAAAACGAGATTTTTGCTAAAAATATGATCTTGAGCTCATACAAAGACCCAAAATTAATCAATGCTAGTCAATTAAAATTGTCTAAAATTATGAATTTCCTCTTATTTTTGGCGATTCTTTCCGTAAAAGTCGCGTTTCTTTATGAACTAGTCCAAAAAACCATTAAAAATCTCATTGTTTCTTTCCATCTCAAGGGCACAATGGCGCACCAAAGCCTCATTCGCCATAAAAATTGGTCACATTTAAACTTATTAAGTTTTTGCATAAATAATTACAGAAAAAAAACTTGAATTAAAATTTTTATGATAATCTTTTATTTAATTTTAATTTTTTTTTAACTGCAAAATTATGGACTTGAGACTTACTCACAAGTTGTGAAAACGATTCAATGTATAAATATTTAATTTATTTTAATTTTTTTTTGCTTGATCAGTCGGTTACTTCATAAAAAAGGCAGAAATTATGCAAAAGTATACAAAATATGACGCCATAAATAATGAGAGCGTGTGTGATAAGTACAAACAAAAAATTATTCGTTGAATGTTGATTTTTGTTATTAAAAAGGAAGAATTTTTTTGTCGCGTTCGGTTTTTTTTGGCTTTGAACGAAAAAAGAAGTGCAGAAAAAGAAAAAAATTGATGACATTAGGAGGTTGTTGAACTAAGCGACGATTTTTTTTGATCGTGTTTGTAATTTTTATTAACGTTCTAAAGTTTTTTATTGAATTAATTTTTTTTATCATTTGTCAAAAGCTTCAAATTTTTTATAAAATTTTCAAAGAAAAAACATTCATAAAAATAAAGAAATTTTTTAAAATAAAAATAGGTAAATAAATATTCGAAAAAATTACTCAAATTTTCTAAAATTGCCCACATGGGCAAGAAAAGGGCAAATATCACTTTTGAGCCCGGAATTCATAGAAAAAATTTCTCCAGAGCAAAAATTATTTAAATTTAACTAAAACATCAATCAAAATCTCGAAGTACATAAAAAACTGATATAAACGATTTAAATTTCGAAAAATTGCCTTCATGAGCAGTAAAAGGGCAACATCTAGTTTTTTTAAGCGCAAAATTTAAAAAAAATACCTTTCGAAGTCTAAAATTATATAAGATGGGTAATGGATGGGCATTTTACTGCCCAAATTTGCAAAATCTGTCAAAAATTTTAAGAAAACTCATAAAAATGGAACATTTAATCAAATTTCATTTTATTAGCCCGAAATTTAGAAAAATATCCCAAGAAAGGGGCAGAAACTCTTAATATTTGCCCATTTGGACAATAAAAGGGCAAAAATTCTTAAATTTTGTTGTTTGCTTTTTGTTAAAGTAATTCCTTGTCAAATTTTAATAAATTTTGCGTAAAAAATACGCTCAAACCTTTAATTTAATGCTAAGCCATCAAACGTATCAAATTTCATCGCCGCCATTTTTTTCTCACATTCTTCTTTAATGTCCATGCAAAAAAAAAATTCTTCAGAACCATCAAATTTGATTGAAATATTCTTCTTCATTAATATGCAAAACTTGTAAGTTATCGTTCTTCGTTTTCAAAATTTTAATTTGATTTTTTTCTGTGTCTCGTTTCAACTTGCAACTCTTTCAACTTTACTTTTACCGCGATTAAAACGCCATCAGCTGCTTTTCCGCCGTCGTATTTCTCTCACCTGTAACGAAAAGAAAGGGAAAATTTTCATTAATCACCTGTTGGTTAAATTTATCGCACAATTACTCGTTTTTTTTTCTTTCATTATATCACGAGCGACGTCTCTCGAGAGGCAGAAAGAGAGAGAGACGACGACACAGAACGCGCACCAAAACATCAAAACAAGACCACGTTCTCTGTATCAACCGGTCTATCGGATCAGGTTCAGTAACCTAAACAGCAGCAGCGACGAGAGACTAGTTGCTCAGACATAAAACACTCATTTCTCCATTATCACAGTTTGTAGCATGCGAATCGAAGCTGTTACCGTTTTTGTTGCTTTTTTACAATTTTTTTTTAAAATAAATTAATAACAACAACGGCGAAACCTGTTTACCTTGCCCACAGACAACAAACAGCCAAGCGACGTACGAGAGGGAATGCAAACAGTAGACAAGTCCTCTGCAGCGCCGTAAAAATGTCTCATTAAACGATCGAGTGTTGATCGATTTATTTCATGAAAAATATTGAAGCTGCTGATCGAGAGAAATTTTCGTAGGAGGAAGTTCATAAAATCCTTTAACGACCTTCAAAATCCGATAATTGTCCGATAATTGAATGATTAATGTTCCGTTCATTTCACTTTCGAAGCCAATTTGAGCCAATTTAAGGCTAAAAAGTGAAATTTTGCGATTCGGACATAAATGAGCTGCAAATTTGATCATCAAATGGTGATTGTTTGGGCGATAAAAACGTTTCTGACACACTTTGCCAAGACAAGAAATTGACTCGTAAATTTGCGAAAGATCATAAATCACGCTGTCAATCGATAAACATTGAGATGTCTTGATGATAGTGAGTTAAATGTTGCTGGAAAGTGACACAATTAGTGTTTTATTTGAACTTCTGTTTGAAATGTGGCAAAAAGTATTGAGAATTATATTAAATGAATTAAAATGAACCGAAATGAATCTTAATGAATAAAATTTGAAACTAAATGAACAATTTTGAAGTTAAAATGAATTTATTGGTTTTGAATGAACTAAAAAAATTGGAAAATGAATGAATTTTGCCAAAAAAGGAAAAAATTGTCATAAAATGAACACAATTTGTTAAATTTTTTTTTTAGAAATGAACTAAAAATGTTCAGAAATGAACCAATTTTTTAGAATTTAATGTTTTCCATAATTTTTTATAAGTTCTTATCCATTAACGGAAACTTGGACCTATTTAAACTGACATACAAAAAGAGTCTCCGACATTTCCTTTATAATTGATTAAAATGTTGAATTATCAGAAACTAGTCAGCGAGTTTCAAGACAATTTATCAGCAAATGAGCAATTTTTGCAATTTTAAAAACTTGAAGAAAAAATTGAATCAAATTTTTTATTTAGAATTATTTTATTTTATTTATTTAAAATTTTATTTATTCATAATTTTGTTTGTATAAATTTATTATGCTTTAATAGTTTTCTTAGTTCTTTATATAAGATATTATGATTAGTTAGTAATCAAGTCCCTTTAATTAATGTCATTTATTGTATAAATTTAAGTCCTGGCTAAATAAAATATTGTATAGTATTGTATTTTGATATTTTTTAGTTTTTTTTTTATGAAATTTCATTCTTTAAAATTGAGATGATCATACTGATCTTGTTGCGGATCTTCAGGATCTTTAATAGTTGAATTATAGCGTTGTTCTTCTTTTGGATCATTTTTTAAGTCATTTAAAGCAGGATTTTGTTGATATGAATAATATGCATAGAAATCTTCAACATTATTGCTCGAATTTTCTCTATTTATGTATTTCGTATAAAAATATTTGCCAATTGCGATCATTACTCCGAGGGCTAATAAGCCGACAAGTGAGAAGATGATAATCTCGATTTTGGTCTCTTTACTTTCCATGATTTTCTTTAGTTCTTCTTTTGTTAAAACCAAGGACAAGTTTTGAATTATTTCTGTTTTTGCATCGATTTTTAATTCTTCAGAATCGTTTAACGAGAATTTCTGAACAATTTTAGGGTTTTCGGCAAATTCTTTCAAATCAGATCTTTTTATTCTTT
Source organism: Culicoides brevitarsis (assembly GCF_036172545.1). Taxonomy (NCBI): domain Eukaryota; kingdom Metazoa; phylum Arthropoda; class Insecta; order Diptera; family Ceratopogonidae; genus Culicoides; species Culicoides brevitarsis. Next base: position 33,266,139 of record NC_087086.1, on the reverse strand, counting down.
CCCATTCATCTTTTTGCTCGATGCAATTTTCTGAGTCTGTAAGATAATAATATCTTATTCTTTCACTTAAAATTTTAATCATTTCTTTTAGTCGTTTGCACCAAAATTTGTTATCATATAATGTCAAGGTATCTAGAAGACTATTTGCTTTAGTCAAGTCCTCCACATTGACATCAAACAACGAATTTTTTTGCAGATAAACTGCCTTTAAACTTTGGTGTCCTTTCAAAAATTCTACATCTGTCAAAATATTATCTGACAAATCAATTTTTGACAAAATTTTATTGTTGACAAAGAAGTTTTCGTCAATTTTAGTGAGTTTGTTTTCGTTTAAATAAATCGATCCTAACTTTATATTTGTGGCGAGCATTTTTAATGGAAGACTTTTTAATTTATTTTTGGATAGCGAAAGTTTTTCCATTTGAAAACACTTTTCAAACGCATTTTCATCTACAAAATGTATTTTACAGCTTAAAGCTTTAAAGGATTTCAGGTTTGGAAATGTTTCACAAACATCATTCGTCAGCACTTCAATATTGGAGTTTTCAAAATAGACAAAAGTGACATTGATTTCTCTATCTTGATCGACGATAATGTTGAAATGCTTCTCCGAAACAGTAGTGTGGACATTATCTAAAACACAACTATTATAATCATAATCACTGTATTCGTCGCAGTTGTAACTTTTAATATTCCCTTTGATCACTTGCACAAATAAAAATAAAACACAAAATATTTTTTGGGACCAGAAATGGAGCTCCATGTTTTTTATTTGGACTTTTCTACTCGAATATTCCTTATTTTTTAATGCATACAAGTCCTATAAGTCATTCCTTTTATACATAAATATTTACTTCTATAACCGGAAATTTGCAATCTTTTGAGATGTCTGAAACATTTCCTTTGAAATTTGCTAAAAATATTACATTACACGGTCCAGCTAATCATTTCTGAAAATATTAAATAATTCTGAAACCTATTGGAGATGATAGAGGACTAGTAAAAAACATTCGATACGTATTTTTTTGTTTTGTTTGGCTGTAAAGCTGTAAATAACAGGTCAAATAATTTTTTTATGATTTTTTAAAAATTTTGAAAAATGATCATTTTGCTCTTCGTGGCTTCTCGATTTTGGTCAAAGTTTTCAAATTTTTTGATTAGAATGTGCTTATTTATGCTTCTAATAATTATTTAAGTTGTTTTTGATAATTTTTATAAAAATTTTAAATCTTTTCAAAAAACTTTTTATTATTTAATTTTCAGCTTTTCTCTAAATCTCACAATTTTTTTCCAAAATTGTCTGAAATGGCTCAAATGATTATTAGAATCACAAAATAGTACAATTTATCAAAAAATTTGAAAAATTTGTCAAAAATTGAGATGACACGAGAAGCAGAATTGATTTTATTTAAAATTTTCAAAAATTCATAAAAAATAATTTGATCTGTTAGAGCCAAAAAAAAAAAATACTTTGTTGGACCGTGTAATGTAATATTTTTAGCAAATTTCAAAGGAAATGTTTCAGACATCTCAAAAGATTGCAAATTTCCGGTTATAGAAGTAAAGATTTCTGTATAGCGAGAACATACTTTCTATACAAGAAAATATTCAGGTTTAAGAAAATCCAAAGGTATATATGAACAAAAAAATTGAAGAAAATTAACAATTTAAACAAATTAACAAATGAACTTAAAATCTTAAATGAACAACATTTTCGTAAAATGGAAAGAATTTTGTCAGAAAATGAATGTCATAAGAATAAAAATATCAAAAAATTATTCAAAAATCGTAAAATTTGTAAAAACGTAAGAAAATTGACCTTTCAAGCTTTCCTCTGAATGACGACATTCGTTCGACGCAATGAACTGCAAAAACAGGTGGGAGTTTTCATTGACGAATTTCCTCTCATTTTTCTTTATTTTTTGAGAGAACCAAGAGAAATTCTGTGAAAAAAATAAATAAACAAGATTTTCAATGACGACGACGAACGACGACGACGCCACACACAAAACGCACACTATTTTGACAGACTTTGACCTAAAAATAAATCTCGCCAGCAGTCGTGTACCGCAAAACCCAAATTTCCCGCAAAATTTTCACTCAAAAGGTACATCTCTGCATTTTCCCGAGCATCGTCAGTGGGACGAAAATTCAGAGAGTTGCAGATGTGCGAACGACGACTTTTCATCAGTTGAAAAAGCGAAACGCGGAAGTGAAGACACGAAATTTTTTTGCTTGAAACTTTTTCACCGAATTCAACCAAAAAAGACAAAAAAATGGCTGCTTCGTTGGATGTTGAGGACCCGATTAAAGCTCTTTTGGCGGCGATTCAGGAAGACAAGCAAGACATTGCGCAGAGTATTTTGGAACAGAAAAACGGCGACGATTCGCTGGACATTACAAAAGTGAAGGATTTTCAGGGTTCAACGCTCTTGCATCATGCGGTGTGGTACGGACGCATTCAGGCGGTGAAACTTTTGTTGGATCACAAAAAAGACAAGCAAACGATCGATGTGAATGTGAGAAATAACGCTGACATTACGCCACTGGATATCGCCATTAACAAAGAAAACACGAGTCTCGTGAGGTTGCTGCTGAAAAAAGGAGCTAATCCGAATGTGAAAGACTTGGATGGCGGCACTCCGGTTCATTTGGCTGCCTCCGAGGGCAAACACGAGATCCTTGAGTTACTTTTGCGTCATGGGGGCGATATGACACTCAAAGACAATCAGGGATGGACTCCGCTCCAATACGCCGTTCACAATTGCCACATTCGAAGTGTTCAACTTTTGGTCCATCGTGGCGCCGATATCCATGTTCGTGACATAAATGGCGGAACTTTACTTCATCTCGCTTCGGATTGCGTTCCCACGAACGAACGTCATACCGTCGAAGATCAGCAGGAAATGTTGGAATACTTAATAATCGCTGGCTTAGATATCAACTCGAAAAATGAACTACGATGGACTCCTTTGCATTACTCAGTCCATCATTGCAACTTGGAGATATTAAAATTCCTTCTAGCCAATAATGCTGAAGTTAATACAAAAGCTCAGCATAACGCGACTCCTCTTCATACGGCAGCAGCTGAAGGCGATCTGACAATCGTCAAATTCCTCCTTCTCAAAGGCGCCAACATGAACAGCAAAGACGTTCAAGGAGTCCTTCCGGAGCACGTGGCTGCCCAATGTGGACATCTCGCAGTCCATGAATTCCTCCTGAGATTACGTTACAGCGAAACTCCCGAGCAAGTCACCTTTTCCGAACACGATTTTGTCAGTTTCTTCTTCTGCGTTCACTATTTGTTCCTTAATCCGGAAATGTGCAGTGTTAACTTGAAGGATTTGCGGGGCAGGACCTTTTTGCATTATGCTTGCCAAAAGGGGTATGGAGCTCTTGCGGTTTTTTTGGTGAATCAGGGCGCGAATATTTATGCCAAAGATAAAGATGGCAAGACACCGGTCGAGTATGCGGGAGAAAATGGACATTATCATTTGTTGTACTTTTTGATCGAACGGGAGGAAATGCGTGAAGCGGAAGAGGAAATGGAGCAAGAGATATTGCGAGAACGTGAGGAAGAGGAGAAGAAAAGACATAAGAGACCAATGTCGATGATTGCATGAGCGGTTTTTTGTATTAATTTTTAAGTTTGTTTGACCAATTTTCAATAAAAAATTAGGTTTTATCGTGAAATTTGAGCCTTTAGTTTATTAAAATTCAAATGAAGTTAGTATTAAGATAAATTTTGTTCAACTTTTTGACAAATTTTTCATTTCCTGAAAAATTTGTTCATTTTTTGACAAAGTTTGTTCATTTCAAGACAATTCTGTTCATTTTATTAAAATTTTTGTTCATTTGAAGCTTCATTTTTACCATTTTTGTTAATTTAAAAAAAATATATTTTTTTAACAAATTTTGTTCATTTTATGACAAATTTTTTCTTTCTTTGAAAAATTTTGTTCATTTTTTGAAAAGCTTAATTCATGTCGTTCATTTGAGAACAATATAATTTCGCTGACTAACATCTGATGATAACTCAGCATTTTGAAGAAAATTTTAAAGGAAATGTTTCAGACACTTTTTGTATCATCTCAAAAGATTGCAAATTTCCGTTTATAGAGGTAATTTTTTTTGTATATAAGGAATGACTTATAGGACTTGTACGTATTAAAAAATAAGGAATATTCGTAAAAAATATGGAGCTCCATTTCTGGTCCCAAAAATTGTTTTGTGTTTTATTTTTATTTGTGCAAGTGATCAAGGGGAATATTAAAAGTTACAAGTGCAAAGAAAATCATATTGATGGAATATTTTTTATTCCATATACTGGTTGTTTTTTACATGATGTCCAAACAACTTATATTGAGAAGCATTTTAACATTATCTTTGATCAAGATAAACTAATCAATGTGACTTTTGTCGAATTTCAAAACTCTTATATTGAAGTGCTGACGAATGATGTTTGTGAAACAGTTCCTAACCTTACATCCTTTAGAGCTTTAAACTGTGAAATACTTTTCGTAGATGAAAATGCGTTTGAAAAATGTGTTGAAATGATGTATCTGAAGCTATCTGGTAATAAGTTACAAAGTCTTCCATTAAAAATGCTTGCAACAAATGTAAAGTTAGAATGGATTGATTTATCCAATAACAAACTTACTGAAATTGACGAAAACTTCTTTGTCAACAATAAAATTTTGTCAGAAATTGATTTGTCAAATAATATTTTGACAGATGCAGAATTTTTGAAAGGAAAGAAAAATTTGAAGGTAATTCATCTGCATCAAAATTCCTTGTTTGATGTTAATGTGGAACAATTTGTTCAAGAAAATGGCCATTTGGAAGCCTTGTTTTTAAATCATAACAAATTTTGGTGTAAACGCCAAAAAGAAATGAGTGAAATTTTAGAAGAAAACAAAATCGATAATTCTGATCTTGGATACTTAAGTATTTGTATTGAGCAAAAAGATGAATGGGAAAGAATTAAAAGATTTTATTTGTCTGAAAGAAAACTCAAACAAGTCAATCAGTTGAAGGCATCCATAGAAGGTAAAGGAACCACATTCTACATTATCATCTTCTCAGTTCTCGGCTTATTAGTCCTCATAGCAATGATCGCAATTTGCAAAAATTTGTATACGAAATGCAAAAATAGACTAAATAGGAGCAATAATATTGAAGATTACTATGCATACTATTCATATCCACAAAATCCTGCTTTAAATGACTTAAAAAATAATCAAGAGGAAGAAGAACACTACTATTCAACTATTAAAGATCCTGAAGAAATATACGATCATCTCGAATTTGAAGAATGAAAATTTATAAAAACAAAAAATAAAATATTTATGAAGAAAACTATTAAAGGATAATAAATTAATACCAAAAAAAAAAAAAAATATTATAAAATAAATAATAAATAAATAAAAGAATAAAGTAATAAAGTAATTCTAAATAAAAAATTTGATTCTATTTTTCTTCAAGTTTTTAAAATTGCAAAAATTGTTCATTTGCTGATAAATTGTCTTAAAACTCACTGACTAATTTCTGATAATTCAACATTTTAAACAATTTTAAAGGAAATGTCGGAGACTCTTTTTTATATCAGCTTAAAAAGGTTCAAGTTTCCGTTTAGGGATAAAAAGTTAGGTATAGAAATTTGTAAAAAAAGTGAAGTTCTATAAAAATTGTTAATTCATTAACATTGAAAATTTTTATTCATTCGAAGTCACATTTGTTCAATTTGTTTACCTGAAACGACAAAAATTCCAACGTCTCAAATCACTAATCTCAAATTTCTAAAGGAAATGCGAAAAAAGCGTGTTTCAATCGATTTGCTTGTAAAATTAGAGGAAGAGACAGCGAGATATCAATCACGTAAAACAAAAAATGTACGTGCCATGTCTTGATGTTGGCTGTGATACCGCGCGCCGCACTCGAACGCTAATGAAATGTTCGTTAGCAGCCAAGACAAAAGCTGAACGAGAGAGAAAAACGAAGAAGAAGACGAAGAAGAAATTAATAGACAACACGTGAGCATTACTTCAACTACGCTCGAAAACGTTAACAAAACAAATCGCATCACCTGCATGGCTTGCTGATTATTTGTTGTTGTTGCAGGAGGTTTATTGATTTCTCGTTGTGTTGCTTGCATTGTTTTGTGAAAGTTATTAGTTTAGAGCGAAGTTGATTTGATGTTGATAACGAAAGAAAAAAAAAAATGCAAAAAGGGCTTAACGAGAGGTCGCAATGTGTTTTATGGACATTGACGTTTATTGTCTTTTTGAGTGAAATTTTTGCGATTTTGAGATAAGAGGATTTTTTTCGATTGAGGGGACAGTTCGATGGACGTGAACAAAAGGGTATGGAATGCATTTGAAAAGTTAGGGAATGGGATTTTTTTTGCTGTGATATTTGTTTCCGTTATCTTTCTTATCGAGTAAATTTTTCTTGTTTATTTTTTTTTTGGTCAAAAAAATTTCATGAATTATTTTGAGATAAAATTTTGACAAAATTTGAAGAATTTTCAATAAAAATTGTAATTTAGAGATTTTAATTTTACTTTGTCATTAGTTTCAAATTTTTAAGAATTTTTAAAATTTGTTTGAAAAATTTTTTTCTTTAAAAGTACTTTTTCTATCCAAATTTCATTAAAAATAAAAAAAAAATCTTTAAAAAAAATAATTAATAAATTTAATTAATTAATTTTAATTAAATATATTAAATTTAATTTTTTGACATAATTTTATTGTTTAATTTATTAATTAATTTAATTTTAATATTAAAAAATAAAATAAAATATTTTTTTTAAATTTTCAAAATTTAAAGATTTAAAATTTTTGTCAAAAAAATTACTAAAATTGATCAAAAACTCTAAATTTAAAATTAATTTAATTTTTTAAATAAATTATGATTTATTAAATTAAAATTAATTAATTAAATTTTATTATTTAATTATTATTAATTTAATTTAATTAAATTTTTAAAATTATTAAAAAAAAAATTTACTACATTTTATTATTAAAATAATTTTTTTTTTGTATTTTTTTAAAGCCTTTTAGTACTAAATATTTTTATTAAATTTCTTCAACGAGACAACAAAACCGATTTTTTTTTCAATGTTTGTCTATCTTTAGAAACTTTGAATTTTCAGAAAAGTCTCTTTTTAGCTTCTGCTAAAATTTTAGTACCTATTTTAGTACTTAAGAATCACTTTCAAAAATTTTTTATAATAAAATCCTTAATAGGACTTATATTAAAACATTGATTGAAAATTGCTTAAAATAAATTAATTTTTATGATTTTTAATTTCGATTTGAAAATTTTTGTCAAAAAAGTCACTAAAATTGATCAAAAACTCTAAATTTAAAATTAATTTCAACTTAAATCGAAAAATTGATTTTTTTTCCTGAATTTTCTTCTGATTAAAAAATTCACTTTTAACTTAAATTTCATCATTAAAAAAAATGAGTACATTTGATTAAAAAAATGTTCTAAAAATTGTTTCCAAGTGCATCAAAACTTGAACATCTGTCGTCTTCCGATATCTTGCAATTGAATAATTCTCATTATCACACGCGAAATTTTAATTAATTGTTATTTATTTTTTTTTTGTTTTCTTATCACTTTCTACTACAATTCTCCCAAAAATTGTCAAAATCTATTTTTGAATAGAATTCGCGTGAACTTTTGATAAGAATTATGCAACAATTCAACTTGATAGCGACGGATTTCTGGCAGTATATAAGACGTCGATGTTCTTGAAAAAATCATTCAGTGCATTCTCGAGTACCGAAGAGCAACTAGAAGATTCGCCATGAAAGTCTTGATCTTGTTAGCCGTTGTCGCTGCTGCCTCCGCAGTCCCCTATTTCCCATACAACTACAACTATGGCACCTATGGCTATGGACGTGATTTGTATTCGGACAACATCGATTACCGCACTTTGATGTTGGGAGGTCGCACTCACATCTTGGACAAAGACATCACCTTGGTCAAGAAGGACTTCGTCATTTTCTACTACAAATACTTGGTTGAACTTTTGGACATCTTCCACACTCGCTTCCACGATATCTTGTCGACTGTTGATGTCAAGACTCACAGTGTCTTTGGCATGCCCATGTATTGCAACAAAATGACTGGTAACCTATTAAAAAAAAATTTCATCAAAAAAAAAAATTACAGAAAAATTTTTCTTTCAGGATTGATGCAATGGATGATGATGATGAATATCGACTTCACCACTTATGATCCCCATTACTTTGATATGTTCATGTGGTGCAAAATCTCCGACTACATGATGTACATGAAATACTACTGGTTGCACTTCAACTTTGTCGATGTCATGCACACCGATTTGCCTTTCATGCGCGACATGTTCCACGGACTCGGATACAACTATTTGCACAAATTCGGTGATTATTATGGCAAATCCTATGATGGTCTTCTCGGAAACAAATTCTACGGAAACTTGTGGTATGGACAAAAATACTTGCCCTTCGGAGAAAAATTCACCATTGAGAAGAGCATCTCGAAGGAATATTTGCTCCATTAAGGTGTTTCGTCGATTTTAATAGTGTGTCGATAGTAGCGCGATATGAAAAAATTATCACGTGAAACCTATTGACCTTTATTTATTTCTCATATCAGCAAAACAATAAAGATCCATGTTTTTCGCAAAATTTTTTTCGTTTTATTTTTTGAAGGAAAATGTTCCAAAAAAATTTTCAAAAATATTTCAAGTTTTTAAAAATTTTTCTAAAAAATACTTCGAGCTTTAAAATTATTTTCTAAAAAATATTTCGAGCTTTTAAAAATTTTTCTAAAAAATATTTAGAGCTTTTAGAAATTTTTTAAAAAATATTTCGAGCTTTTAAAAATTTTTCTGAATTTGTTAAAAAATATTTCGAACTTTTAAAAATTTTTCTAAAAAAAAATTTCGAGCTTTTAAAATTTTTTCTAAAAAATATTTAGAGCTTTTAGAAATTTTTTAAAAAACATTTAGAGCTTTCAAAATTTTTTTTAAAAAATATTTTGAGCTTTTAAAAATTTTTCTAAAAAAATATTTCGAGTATAAATTTTTTAAAAAATATTTCGAGCTTTTAAAATTTTTTCGAGCTTTAAAAAAAATTTCGAGCTTCTAAAAATATTTCGAGCTTTTAATAATTTTTCTAAAAAAATTTCGAGCTTTTAATAATGTTTTTAAAAATTTTTCGAGCTTTTAAAAATATTTCTAAAAAATATTTCGAGTTTTAAAAATTTTTCTAAAAATATTTCGAGCTTTTAAAAATTTTTCTAAAAATATTTCGAGCTTTTAAAATTTTTTCGAGCTTTAAAAAAATTTTTCTAAAAATATTTCGAGCTTCTAAAAATATTTCGAGCTATTAAAAATTTTTCTAAAAAAAATTAGAGCTTTAAAAAATTTTTCTAAAAAAAATTCGAGCTTTTAAAAATATATCGAGCTTTCAAAAATTTTTCTAAAAAAATTTCGAGCTTTTAATAATGTTTTTAAAAATTTTTCGAGCTTTTAAAAATATTTCTAAAAAATATTTCGAGTTTTAAAAATTTTTCTAAAAATATTTCGAGCTTTTAAAAATTTTTCTAAAAATATTTCGAGCTTTTAAAATTTTTTCGAGCTTTAAAAAAATTTTTCTAAAAATATTTCGAGCTTCTAAAAATATTTTGAGCTATTAAAAATTTTTCTAAAAATATTTTGAGCTTTTAAAAATTATTCTAAAAAATAATTCGAGCTTTTAAAAATTTTTCTAAAAAATATTTCGAGCTTTTAAAAATTTTTCTAAAAAAAATTAAACAAAAACTCAATTTTTTCGTTAAATAGAAAGATAAAAAGCTTAAAATTTTCGAAAATTGATTATTTTTTAAACATTTTCTTTCATTTATTAATTATCACTTCATTAATCATATTTTTTCTATTCACCAAAATCGAGCAAAGTGAAATGATATTCAACACAAAACGATTGTCATGAATCGTGATCTTCTTGTCAAAAAAAAAAAACTTTACAAACAACTCAATCAATTCAATTCTGTTCAATACACAAATAAATGAACGAAATTATTATTTGAACAAAAATTGAAAAAAAAAGTAGACAAAACGAAAGCAAAAGTACAAAAGACTGATTCAAATCACTTTTCAATCATTCATTGGCACCTTGTTATTATTTACTTTTTTTTTTCACTTTTCTAAAAAGGCGAATAATTTTCGTTTTTTCGCGATTTTAGATACTTGACTCGCGATCGAATTGACTGGACTGCGTGTTTCGTGCGAGCGACTCAAGATAAGGATCGAGGAAAGTTGAACTGTTTTTTTTGTACTTCCGTTACCTGCAAATGTCTGATCAAAGGGCGTCGTAAGCCGATCCCACGAGCCCATTTTTGTGACATTTCTTTTTGAAAACGTGAAAAAAATGCACATAATAATAATTGATATCACTCAGAGATAAATGCAGTAATTCTCCGGTGTGTCAGTTATTTATGTGGTTCGTTAATCGCGTTCGTTCGTTTTTTCGTTTGAGCGACAGTCGAGACATAAGTCGGTCTTTATGACAGTGTGAAAGAAAGTTATGAGGTGTGTGATACCTTTTTTCGGACAGATTATGTTTTCATTTTTTTGTCACATTTTTATGAGATGCTGACGTAATTATTAGAGACATTGACCGGAGATTTTTTTAAAAACTTAATTAATCAATAAAAAATGTCAACCTTTGTTTTAATAAATTTTTTATTCATTTTTTTTAAGTTTCAAGGGATTTAAGGGTCTAAAAATGCAACGTAAAATGACATCACAGGTTAACAGTAATTTTTTACCAGTCAAGGCGAAAAAAATAAAAAAAACGTGCGGTTTTGTTTAACATCTTCATTAATTTAATAAAAAATGAAATTTTATTATAAAAAATATTTTTGCATAATTTTTTGTGATTTTTTTTTATTAAAATTTATTATGAGTTTATGCAGAAAAAAAAATTAAATAAACTTTTTTTTTGTTGTTATCTTGATTGTCACAAGATTTTTTAGTGTCTCACGCGTTAATAATGTCACTCGGTTGACACGTTAATGCAGTTGTCACTGATGTCACTTCACATTTACAAGAGTTTGAAAGACAAGAAAAATTGGTGTGATGATAAGGAATGTATTATGATGAAATTTAATTCACACAAATAATAAAATTAAAAAAAAAATTTAAAAAAATGTAGAATATTAAGCAAGTTTAGGATGAATCATCAAAAATCCAACTTAAAATATTTTTTTTTAATTTTTTATTCAAGTTTTTAATGTTTTTTTGTTGATCTATAAAAGATCGCTATATAATCACTGAGGAGTATAAAAATGTAAATATTCATATTTGACATCCCTATTAAAAACATAATGCACATTTTAATGAGTAAAATTTTAGAAAAGTAAAATTTATTTCAAATTTAATGAAAAAAAATAACTTTTTGTTTTTCAAAAGTTCCAAAATAAAATTTAAATAGAAATAATTTATTAAAAAATTGATTAAATTTAAACTTTTTATTATTTTTTTGTTTTTAAAAATTTTTATTTAATTTTTATTTTTTTTTGTTATTTTTCTTTAATTTTTTATTTATTTAAAAAAATTTTTATTTTATTTTTTTTTATCTCATTTTCATTTAATTAATTAATTTTTCTTTAATTTTTAATTTATTTAAATTTTTTTTTATTTTTTATTTTTTAATTTTTTTTTAAACGTTTAATTAATTTTTTTATTTCATTTTCATTTTATTTAATTTGATTGTTCTTTAATTTTTAACTTATTAAAAAAAAAATAATTTTTTAAAATTTATAATTTATTAAAAATGGCGCCAAACCCGCTTTTTTTTTTAAATAAATTTATGCTAAAATATGAATTATGTCAAAAACTTTAAACAATTTTTTTCATGAAATTTCTTATCACTTGAATCTTTTTGACATTAAAAAAATGTAGGTACCTACGAACTTCCTACTTATTAATGAAAAAAAAATGTTTAATTCTTGTTGATCTTAATCCGGTTTTGACCTCGTTGCAGTTCCGTCTCCGTTTCATAGCACCATCCGACAATGCAATAATAATTCAGATTATCGCTTCAAAATGTTCTCGATTGACACTTTTTGCGTTGGAATAACTTTTTCTTCGTTTTTTTTTGCAACTGAGCCAACGTAAATATTTCTCCGCAAGACATTTTTTCGCAATTTTATTGAAAAGTTACGCACGCACGTGTCAATTTTATTTATTTATTTTTTATTATTTATTGAGATTTTTTTTTCTTGCGAGACTTGATTTGAAACAAGAACCTGTTCGTTCCCGTTTTGCGATTTTTTTTTCTCAATGAAATTCTTTTTTAATTAAATTTTAATTAAAAAGTTCTCCGAGATTGACATCGCGAACAGAAGTGGGAAATGTGGGCGGATTGTCAGATTTTATGAGATTTCGAGAGAATGCGAAGTTGATAAAAAGGGTTGAACCTTGAAGTTGCGTGCTGTGTGTAAAAGAGGTTTCCTTACCTTATGGTTTTCTGCGCAAGAAATTTATTTAAAATTGGTCACACGGTTGTGGTTTGGCGAATTAAAGCAAATCTCGCCGTGATATCATCCGAGTAAATTTTTTATTTAACTTTTTTAAGGCAAGAATGAAAAAAAGTTTAAAAAAATTAAGAAGTGAAGGATTTTTAATGAAATTCAATGTTGGCGCCTTCAGATTTTTTTTTGTTATTTCCGTAAAAAAATTAATTTAAAAAAAAGTATTTAAAAAAAAATATTAAAATAAATTAAAATTAAAAAAATAAATTAATTTATTAAATTTAAATAATTAATTTATTTAAAAAAAAAAATAACTAATTAAATAAATTTTTAATAAAAATAATAATCTTTTTTTAAAAAAAATTATTGAATAAAAAATCATTAAATTAAAAAAAATAAAATTAAAGAAAAATGAAAAAAAAAAAATTATCTTGAAAAAAAATCTTAATTTAATGAATTTTTATTCAAAAATATTTAACTCAAATTTATATAAATAGTTAAAAAATTAAATATTTTATGCGAATAAAAAATTTAAAAAAAATCGAAACTTAAGTCTTTATTTGAAAATAATTTAATTATGAGTTTCTTTTTTAAATTTTAAAATTTTTTACTCAAAATAATTTTTTTCTTCAAAAGTAATGAATTTAATTAAAAATTTCTTGTTTAAAAGTGTCTCAAAAAATTTAGTTAAAAAAATATCTCATTGAAAAAGAAATTTCAACAAAAATTTCCGCAAAACGCCACAAATGCATCTAAAAAATAAAATAAAACGAACAAGAACAACACAAAAAAAAAATTGAGAAGCCACCAAACGAGTTTCTGCATCATCATCAGCAGCAGCAGCAGCGACACAACTACAAAGAAATTTACATTTTCAGATGCTTTGGCACTCATTTCGTTCGCCATACAAAGCAAAAATCTGGTTTTCTGGTCCTCTTCTATTCCTTTTTTGTTTATTGACTTATGACTCGTTGTGTGGTTGCGGTGCTATATTTACTTCCAGTTCGTCGTTGGTCATAAATTTAGTTTTCAATTTCATGCGAACGAGTGTCGTCGTCGTGTTTAGAAGACGAAGCAGAAGAAGAAGAAAAAATGTGCAATGGAGTTGCATTCCGTGCAATGTGTAACAGGTTTCTGCAGGCTCAGGCAAGACGACGACGACAACGGAGAAGAAGAAGAAAAATTCTATTTTTAACTTTTGTTTGGTTTTGTGAAGCGAAACGACATTCCGATGAGAAATTTTTTTTCTGCATGTCCAATGCGTGATTCTGATCGATGTTTGCAAGTTGGTTTCATAATTTGCTCGCTCACGAGATGTTATAGACTCGACAATTAAATGTTACACAATTCGCTGGGTAATAATAATAATCACATCAAATAAACGCCACGACGAGAGAAACAAACAAATCATCACAACAATTCATTATTATTTCATTTTCTCTTTCACTCATTTCCTATTCAAGCATTTTTTGTTACAATTTATTATTATTTTTTTGCCCTCTTGTATCGAAATTGAAGTTAATTTAACGTCTTTGAAATTTGCAAAAACTTTGAAATGTGCATTGGGCTAAAATTTTAAATGCTATCTGGGTCAAAAATGTAAAGCTCTAATTAAGAAAAAAACTTTAAAATATTCATTGGCTTGTAAATCCAAAACTTTTACGTGGTCAAAAGGTAGAATTTGTACTGGGTAGACATTTTGAATTTTGCACTGGGCTGAAAAAAAGTCACGTGGTTAAAATTTGAAATTTGCCTTGAAACGTTTCATTAATAAAAATTTTAAAATTTTAACAAAAGCTTTTATAAATTAAGTACAAAATAAAATATGGTGAAAATTTAAATTGTTAACTGGGCCAAGAGCCTTAAAAAAATGTGCTTTGGGTCAGTTTTTGGAAAATATTCAAAATAGCAAACTAAATCACAAATTTAGAACTGACATTGAATTAAATTTAAAATATTTATTGGGATAAAAATTTAAAATGTTAAAAAATGTGCACTGGGTCAAGTCACGTGGTAAAAAAAATAATTTTTTCTTAATGAAAAAATTAATTTTACCTCCAAAGACGTTAAAACCTCTAATTTTCAGTTCACCGAGCACTGCATCATCGCATACTTCGCTGAGAGCTGCATAAAAAGCCCATAAATAACGGCAGAAAAGACATTTAAATCATCTTTTTTTTTATTGTTTTTATTATTATTATTTCTATTTTTCATTTCACCAAAGAAAGAAAAAAAGAAAAAAAACATAAACGACGATTGTCTCACATTTTAATTTAAATTTCAACACAATTTATGCACTTTTTTTTTACTATCACTAGCCCTTCGTAGCAAAATTAATTTATTTCGTGCGGTGCTTTACTACTTGGCTTCACTTTTGACTTCAACGCCTGTACAAAAAAAGCGAGGCGAAGCGAAGTGATCAATAAAATTAGTTAGAAATTAAATTAAAACGAGAAACAACTTCATTATTGTTAACAACAACGGAGAAGATAATTTTTTCCGGATAATTTTGTTAATTTTATTGATCGATTGATTTTTTTTCTGTGCATGTTTCGTTTTTTTCTTGTTTTTTTTTGTTTCAAAGTAAAAAAAAAGTTGTAAATTTATGTAAATCTTAATCAAATTGATGCTTAAGATGCTACTTAAGACGGCATTAAAGCTCAAAGACCCGAAATTTGACATTAAGAAGGACAAAGCGGAAGATGAACGTAATTTGTCATGTTCGGTAGTGTTGATGATTTTCTGACAAATTTGTGACGGGAATGAAGTGAGAGAGATGAAAAATGAGACAAGGTCGATTTTTTTTATATTTCTAAGTGAGTATAGAGATTTTTTTGATATTTATAGAATTCATTAGGAAATTTTTTCAATGAATTAAAAAATTAATCTTTTTTTCGGAATTTTTGAATTTTGAATTTTTTTATTTAATATTTTTTATAACATAGAGCTTTTATTTTTTTAAGCTTTTAGCTAAAAAAAATTAAAAAAATAGTAAAAAAAATAAATTTGGTTTAAATTCTAAATTTTCTTTAATTCCAAAATTCTTTAAAAAATTTAAATTTAATTTGAATTAAAAAAAAATATTTTTTAAATTTTTTTAAATATTTTTTTTTATTTTTTATTTAAAAAAAATCAGTTTTTAACATTAAAATTCGAATTTTTTAAAATATTTCCAACTTTTGAATTATTTTGAATTGAATTTTTATTTTTGAATTATTTATTTATTTTTTTTTGACTTTTGAATTTTTAAGAGCAACAAATTTAAAAATGATAAAAAAAATATTAAAAAAAATAATTTAAAAAAATATACAAAAATAAAATTCTTAATTCAAAGTTTTAAATTATTTTAAAAAATAATTTTGAATTAAATTAGTTTTAAAATTTAATAATTTATTTTAATTAAATATAATTTAATTAAATAAACTAAATATTTTAATTTAATGCAATAATTCAAAATTTTCAATTAAAATTCATTATTCAAGTAAAAACATTTAGAAAAAATTAACACAACTTGTCATAAAAATCATCGTGTGAAAACCCTTCACTGACCCATGAATGCAACAATTCGTCATAAATCCCTCGTTTTAATGCGTTTCTTTTCTAATCTCCCCGTTTTAATCACTTTTTTATTCACAACTTTATTGTCCACTTGTTCATTATTTCGTTACTTTCATTGTTTTATTGCCTCCATAATTTAATGAAAAGTGAAATTTTTTAACTCCTCGTCGTTTTTTCATCTTCTTCATTTTTTTACGCCACACAACAAAGGTCATCGCGCTTGCTGGTAAACATCGTGCGTGGGTGTCATGTAATTTTGTTGTTTTAGTTAAATTCCCTTAGCGATGAGCAGCAACAAGTACTTGTTACCCGGAATTCCTGCGAAAGTTGCCAAGTAACCGTTGTCACGTTTTTTCATCGAAATTTGTTTATTTTGCGTCAACAATTCGTTTCTGCATCAGAATTTTCAGAAGGAAAAAGTCAAAAAATTTGAGGATGGCTGAAAAAACGACGGAAATTCAGACGACGCTCGTGCGTTACAACAATCCGGTGCTCGTGGTGAAGCACGAAGAGAAGAAAGACGAGGAAATTAAGGAACGCCCGTCATCGGCAGGAGGAGCAATTGTCGATGCTCGAAAAGAAACCGAGGAAATTTTGAACTCAATTTTGCCGCCGAGGACGTGGGAAGAAGATGGGCAACTTTGGACGCAAACGGTGTCGAGTACGCCAGCGACGCGACAGGATGTCATCAATTTGCAGGAGATGCTCGACACGAGATTGCAACAAAGTCAGGCTCGGGAGACGGGAATTTGTCCCGTGAGACGAGAACTTTACACGCAGTGCTTTGGTAAAAATTAAAATTCTTAAAAAAATATTTTTTGATGAAATAATTTTTTAATCAAGAAAAAATATTTTTAAAAATTTTCAAAAAATTTTTTATCAAAAAATTATTAAATTGAATTTTATTTTAAAAAATTGTTTAATTATTTAAATTTATTTATTTAATTTTATTAAATTTAATTTATTTAAATAATTAATTTAATTGAATTAATTCGGAATTAATAAAACTTAATTTAAAAATTAAAATTTAATAATTTTTGTACCGAAAAAAATTTTTTTTTTATTTATTTAAAAATTTTATTTATGAAAAAAAATTTTTTGATGAAAATACATATTTTTTTTTTTGTTAAAAAAATATTTTTTTTTTACAAATTTTTTATTTAATTTAAAAATTTAATTTTAGATGAATTAATTCGTCAAGTAACGATCAACTGTGCAGAACGCGGTTTACTTTTATTGCGCGTTCGAGACGAGATCGCGATGTCAATGGAGGCTTACGAGACTCTTTACTGCAGCTCCGTCTCTTTTGGCATGCGCAAAGCCCTCCAATCGCAAGAAGGCAAGGAAGAATTACAAGAACGGATCAAATTACTCGAAGAAGAGAAAGATAAACTCTCAAATTCCATCACCGACATGAAAATCAAAGCAGAACAAGCGGAACGAAGAAATGCCGAGTTACGAGCTTCAGAAGAGAAAAAACACGCAGAGGAAGTCGCGTTCCTCAAGAAGACGAACACGCAGTTGAAGGTGAAAAAAATTGCATAATTTCCTCATCTCACTTTTTTTTTTAAATATTTAAATTTTATTTTTTTCCCGCTTAAACAGTCACAATTGGAGGGAATTATTGCATCAAAGAAGTAAAGTAGTCAACATAACAAAAACAGAAAAAAAACGTCTTGTCATGAAGTTGGGCCACACACACTTGTCATTGCATTGTTCGCTGCCTCCTACAATTTCTTCGCGCAGTAAACAAACAAAAACTCATTAATTACTCAAGAAAAAAAAATAAAAACCTCAAAAAAATGTTCGCGTGTAATCTCCCTTAATCTAATGTAATTTTGTAATAAATTTGAAATAAAAAGAAAACTTTTGTACGAGAAGTTAAATAATAATAAATAATCCAATTTTGAACGGTATGTTCGTTTTTTTTTGCGAATTGGAACCAGAAATCATTAAACGAAATAATTTTTTTTTTTTTGTTTTAATAAATCGGACAAGCGCTTGACAATGTTGTGACAGAACTCGTTAAAATAGGCCAGTAATTGATCTTGCCAGATTTTGAGCTGTGCTAATTAATTGCGATGACATGACACTTGAATGGAGCAAAAAATGTCAAGTTTTGTTGAGTGTGGATTAATTTTCGGTTGATTGATTTATTTTATTAATTAATTAAATATTTTTTTATTAATTGTTTTTTACATCGGAACACTTTTTTTATAATTTTAAAATTTAAATTAAATTAAAAAATTAATAAAAAAAGTAAAAAAAATAAATAAAAATTTAAAATTAAAATTAAATTAAAAAAATTTTTTCATACTTTAAAAATTGTGAAAATAATTATTTTAAATGATATTTATTATAAAAAAAATTAAAGAAAATTTTATATTTTTATTCATTTTATTTTTTATAATTTATAATAATTTTTAATTAAAAAAAATTATCTAAATTTTAAAATTTTAGATTTTCATCAAAATTAATTAATAAATTACAAAACAAAAAATTAATTATTTTAATTAAATTTTTAAAATTAAATTAAATTAAATAAAATTTTTAAAATTTGATTTTTTTATTAAAAAAAAATACATTAATTCTCTTAAAATAAAATAAAAATTAAAATAATTTAAAATAATTTTTTTTTTCGAAACTTGAATGATTTTGATTAAACTTTTTTTTTTATTTTTTATTTTTGCAAAAAAATTGACAATAAATGCCTACGTGACTAAAAGTCCTCACAACAAAAGTCAAAGATACCCGAAAACTTTCCGATCATTATGCAACAACATCAATTAACAGCAAATCTTATCACCGAGACATAAATCTTCGCCATTCAGAACTCGTTTCGTGCATTAAAAAAATATCAGTTTTCAACATTTTTTATTGCTTTTCAACGTGAATCTTAAAAGAAATTTAAAAATGTTTTACCGGTGTGCAAAATAAAATATTTTACCAAAATTTGCATAATTAATTCTTGTGATGAGTTGACCTTGAACAGGAGTTTGCGTGTGTCTCATTATAATTCCTTGTTTTAATTTCATCAAAATGCGTGATCCAGTGAAGAATGTCGGGAGTTTTTTTTGTATTTCTTTTTAAACGTTTATCGAAAAAAACCTAAATTTATTGCTTTTTTTATCAAACTTTCCTAATATTTGGCTCGAATTTTGATTTTTTTTTTAGACAATGAGAAGAGAGAAGAAATCTAAACCGGAGTTATGTTTATTTAAATTTTATTGTACAAGGCTGTGATAAAAAAAAAATAAACTTGAAAGCATCCAAGAAATTTAATCAAAATTTATTGCCGATGATAAGCTGGACTGCTTGTTCTTTGCTGGCAATACTTCAAGATTTTTTAACAAATATTTACTGCTTTGGAGGATTAGAATCTGCAGAAATTTCTCAAGTGGGTCAGCGAAACAGCAAATTTCGACATTTCCTTCTTTCTCGGGTTGGTCTAATCGACCTTAAACGTTTCCTCATGCCCGACTTTTTTTTTGTCGTGTAATTTTTTTTTTGCTTAGTCCATTCACAGGTTTATAAAAAAATGTTTTTATAAAGTAACAACGAGTCTTTTTAAAAAACAAAAAAAAAATATTGTACAGTTATGCAATTTATTTTTATCATATGCGCGGCGCGCGAGAGTGTCAGACAAAATTTTAAATAAAAATGAATGAAAGATATTTATTTATTTGTGTTTTGCTTGGCTTTGCGAGTTGCACAAAGACGCGGTTTTAGTTTACGTATGATTTGATATTTTAAGTCGCGAGATATGCGTGAAGTGCATTACTGAGGCGATTGTTGAAGAACTTTGGCGATTTTAGAGAATTTTTTTTTAATATTTAAAAAGCTTAAAATTAATTAAAAATAAAAAAAAAATTTTTTAGTAAATTTTTAATTAAAAAATTGTTTTCAAAATTTAATTAGTTAAAATTTTAACTCAAAAAGCGCTTTTGTGACTTTTCTCATAAAATAATAAAATTTTCGTACCACAAAAAAAAATGCATTTTGAAATGTAACACAGAAGTAAACAGAAAACGAAAATATAAAACTCGAAACATTTATCAGAAAAATAAAATATGAGCTGTCTATAAATAACGCGCGCAGCAAAGTAGGGAAAAGTGAAATGCGTTGGCATTCGAGTCTCATTCACCTCTATTTTTTTGCTCTTTTCGTGCAGCTTCCTGATCTACTCATTCTTTTGTACGAACAACGCGCCAAGGTAACTTCATCATTACTCGCGTTTTCTTTTTTTTCCGTCTTTCCATGTTCGCAATTCGCAACAAAATTAACCGAAAATTAAACGGTAAGCACACACCGGCCAATTATCTCTCTTATGCGCGGAGCGATTGTTGTCATAATCGACTTTTTAAAACGTCTTCGAGCGACTAAGCGACCTCAAAAATGATAGACAGTCGATATTTTACGTGTTTTATGTCAATTATTTCTGTTGAACGAGAGCTTTGATTCTTTTTTGTACTTAGAGAGAGATGAATGGAGTTAGTAAAGAAGGATGGTACAAATTTTAAAAATGTTTCATGTTTATTGAGTTGTAAAAATTTTTTAAACTTTCTTGTTATCAAAATAATATTCTGAAACTAAAGTTTTATGAAAAAAAGTCAAATCTTAACAAGAAGCTCGTAAGTTTTAACTGAACTGTCAAAAACTTAAACATTTTGTTTAACTTATTAAGTAGGCATGAAAGCAAAGAAACAAGATTTTTTTTATAATTCTTATAGACGCTTGAATAGATTTTCATACATTCTCATAGATTTTAAATATAAAACTGATATGATGGTTTTGCCTACTTTCGAAAATATTTTTGTCTACTTTGATAAGCCATAAACTCATTTTTAGATATTGACTCTTCTGAGCTAAGTTTACAAGAGATTGTTATTTTCTTGTTGCATTATCATTCATTGAAATGCATTGTGAAGACTAATTATTTCTTACATTGTACGAAGACTTGATCCTATGGCTTTTTGTTTCTCCTGCCTTGATTTTGTCATCCCTAATTTTGAATTTTATGATTTTCTGCTCAGTGTTTCTAAGTCAATTGTGGTATGCTCTTATGACTGATGTGCATTTCTGGTAGGATGGTTTTGTTTTTCTTGTTATTTTTCCTCCGCCACATTTTGCTTTAACATTCTTTCTTATATAAATGGATTTAATAGTATATAAAGATTGAAGATGTTTAACAAATTTTAAAACATTTCAGGATCCAACAAATCTGAAAATTTAAAAAATTGTTAATTTTAAATAAAAAACAAAATAAAATTTTTCCTTTTAAATTAAAAACTCAAAATTTACAAAAACTTTTTTTCCAATCAAAATTTGAAATTCGCATTTTTGCTAATTCAACAATTTAAATAATTTTATTTAAAAAGAAACAAAACTCAAAATTGTTCCGGGCCAAGACAACCAAGAAACGTGTCTTACGCTACTAAAAAAATTAATAATAATGAGCAAGAAACGAAACGAAACTCGTCAGTCAGACAATGATCGAAAGAAAGATTTCATAACAAACTTTATTTTTTTTTTACGTTGAATGATAATTACGTTGATTGCCAAGCTAGCTAGAATAATAAATGAAATGTGATTTGCAAACAAAGTAAATATTTGTGATTATTTCCGACTTCCTTTCCTGCCAAATATGGATCAACTCGCTTGATAACTTAAATTTTATTGATTACGAGAGATTGATTATCAATAAATCGTGATTTTCGATTTACTTCATGTAACGAGCACATGTGAAGGCATTTAACAAACCTCTGACCTGACGACAAAATTGCCGATAAGAAATCGCAACTTCCAGAGATATTTTTCTCGAAGCGATTTCTCACATAAAATAAAACTTAAAATCTGTAATTTACGTCGCCAACGACTTTTGACGAAAAAACAATCGAAAAATGTTGTAAAATCGTGGGGCGGCCTTGAACAACGTTTTGTCGCTACCTTTTCATTTATTTATTATTTCTCGCAATTTAATTGTATTTTTTTTTGTATTCATTAAAAAAACTTCAGATTATCGCTTTTGTTTTAACGAAATAAACAAAATGCATTTATTGTATTTTTGTGCAATATTTTTTCGGTAAAGAATCATCGGATGCAAATTTTTTATGCAGATTTCGAATTGTTTGCACTCACATGCAGTTTTTTTTTGCGTAATATTCAATGTTTATTCAGACTTTACTGAAAAGTGAATGAATATTTTGAGAGTAAACAAAGTCTTTCCTCTCGTCTTGTTTGTGCATGTTGAAAGTTATAGATGGATGGCGATGCATTTTATTAGGCACATATTTGAAGAAGATGGAGAAGATGTTCAAGAAATTACTAAAATTGTAAATTTTTTTTTAATGTTTTCGAATTTGCTTAAGTTTTGAACCAAAATTTGTTTTAAGAATGGTCTTTTGAGAAAAATGTCAAAAATATTAATTTTTATAAATTTTAAAGATTTTTAGATAAAAATACTCGAAAAATAATTTTTTGATATTTTTAAGAATTTTTATTCGTGAAAAAAATAAATAAAAAATTAAAAAAAAAAAATGAAAAAGTAAAAAAAAATAAATAAAAAAATAAAAAAAAATAAAAAAAATAAATAAAAAATAAAAAAAAAATAAAAAGTTAAAAAAAAAAATAAATAAAAAATGTTAAAAAAATAAAATTAAATTTAAAAAAATTTTCAAAAATTATTTAAATTTTTTTTTGACATTTTGACAAAAATTTTTTTAAATATATATTTTTGAAATTTAAAAATTAATCAAAAATTTTTTTTGTATTTTTTTTTTTTTTTTGTAATAAAAAATTTAAATAGAACTTGACACTTGAATTGACTTGACAAACGAAAACTTACCATAAACTTGCTCAATTTTCTCTCAAAATCGCACTTTTCAGTTCTTTAAATGTAACTTTAACGATCATCTTGTTACCGTAATTCACAACTAACCCATTTGCTGAGGTTGGTTGGTTCTGTTTTGATGTCTTTTTTGCATCCAAATGGCTCATAAATCGCATAAAAAGTGTGAAAATCAACAAAAATGAAAATTTATTTGCGGAAATCAACGACAAATGACACAGAAGCACCCTGAGCTAGCCAATTTACTGCGCGACACAAATCATCGTCGAGTCAAGTAATTGCATATTTCCTGTTTAAAATTGAATTTTTCTTGCAACTGAGCTAATAAATCGTCTTTTCCAACCTACCACAACTGAAAAATTCTTACGAAACTTTTTTCTCTTTCGTCCCAGACTAGTCTCGACGCACCAAAAATCGTCGTGTATTTATTGTTATTATCATCGAGGCATTGACCTTCCTTGCAGCTCGCGCTTTCTTCGTCTCAGTACGATGCGTCGACCGGCTAAAGACATGCAAAACGGCTGCCAAAAATGTTTAACTTGCACGTGAATTCGCTTCATGGCATACGGTTAGCCTCATTGAATGTCTCATGAATAAAAGACGACGTCGACTGGGAGGACGGGAAAAAGGTGAATGCTTGCCAAAAAATAAATTTCGTATGCCGAGTGCAAAAATTATAATGAATGAATGAACTGAAAAGTCAGTAGAGCTGAACTGCATTCCCATAATTTTCACACATAATTCGCATTATCGGGCAATTTTGAGGTGAATTTTGTTTGAAAATCGTCGCAAACTGTGTTAAAGGTCAAATAAAGGTCAAACTTTGAAACTAGTTTCCTGAATTTCTTCTTGGATAGAAATTGATGGTCAAACAAATTAATTTTTTTTAACAACAAATAACGGATCATGACTCTAAAAAAGTTTAATAATAATTGTAAGGTGATTAATTTCACCTACTCACAACGCACACATGAGACGCGAGTAATCGATCGTAGTTAATAAATAAATGAGTTTCCAAAGAATATTAATAATAATCATAAATTGTCAAGTACAGTTTTTTGTTGTAGTTGCTGTTGCTGTAATGGAGTGCACTTATGATTTCCGTTCGTTATTAGTCGTTGTCATGACTTGTGTGGTAGAAAGGTGTTTCTTACAATTTTTTTTTTTTTTTGAATAACATGAGGATTGAGTGACAGAATGATTTTTAAAGAAGTGCAGGTGCATGTGTTGATTTTTTTTATTATTTTTTTTTTATTAATTTTAACTTTTTAATTAATATTAATTAATTATTTTTTTAGAACATTTTAATTAAATTTAAATTATTTATTAAATTTATTTTTTACAAACATTTTTTATTTTTCAAAAAAAATTATTTTAATTTTATTTTCTTATTTGATTTTTTTTCTTAATTTTTTTTTTTTAATTTTTTTTTTAATTTAAAAATTATCAAAAATTAGACAAAATAAGTAAAAATTAAATTTTATTTAGATTTTTTTTTGTAAAATAAAAAAATAGTTGTTCGAAAATTAAAATGTCTTATAAAAAATTTATTTTAATTTAAAAATTACAATTTTTATTAAAAAATCATTTTATTTTATAAATTTTAATTAAAAAATTTTCTTAAAATTTAAAAAAAAAATAAAATAAATTAATTAAAATTAAATATTTAATTTTGAATTAATAAATTATTTTTTTTAATAATAAAAATAAGATAATGTTATTAAATTAATTTAAATATTTTTTTTTTATTACAAGAAGAAGATTTTTATTTTTTTAGTCAGGTAGTTAAACTTTTAAAATTTTTTAATTAAAATAAAAAAAATCATAATACTATTTTCTATCTCTGAAATGGAAAAAATTATTGAAATATTTTTTTGTTTTTAATTAAAAGAATTTAAAAAGTTAAACTACCTAACTAAAAAAAAACAAAAAATCTTCTTCTAGTAATTAAAAAAAAATATTTAAATTAATTTAATAATATCATTTAATTTTATTATTAAAAAAAAATAAATTTATTCAAATAAATAATTTTAAAATTAAAAATAATTAATATTTAATTTAATTAAATTTTAATTTATTTAATTTTTATTTATTTTTTTTTGTTAAAAGAAATTCATCTAAAATTTAATTTGAGGCATCTTAAAAATTATTTCTCATCTCCGTTCCTGAAAACTTTACAATTATTCAACATTCTTCAACTTCATTAGAAAACAACAACAAAAAACTCACTTATTAGTCCTATCAATTTACGTCAACTCTCAGTACTTTACCCAACAAATTTACTTACAATCAACGTACACATGTCGCATCGTGTGTAACAAAACGAACGTGGATGCAAACAGAAGAACAAGTCGTCATCGAAAAATCATATGAACGACGATTGCATGACGAGTCTGCTAGAAAAAAAGACATTTTTAGGTCAGTAGAATGTCGTTGAACGAACTTTGTTTATTTTTCGATGATCTTCACGAGCAAAGTGATTTTTTTTTTTACAAGAGCGACTTGTTTGATCGGAAGAAATATTTCAACGTGAAGAGATGACAAACGAGGTGACAATGGAGATTTATTTCTTATTTTGTTAAAGTTTTTGGTAAAAAAATGACATTTTTTGGTGGGAATGACGCAAATATTATGTCACAAAATGCCAAGTCGGCAAAAAAAAGTTTAAACGCAGCAAAAATTTCCCAGAAATCCGTTTTTATCGAATTACCTTCCTCGAAAAGACACAAATAGCTGGGTTTCCGTCGTTTAATTGCATTTTATTGAGTGTCGTCCAATAAATATTTCAATTAAAGCTCGATTTTTCATGCGAAAAAAGTCTCAGATGTTTCGCGACATCGTTTGCATATTAAGCGAGTTTTAGTTTTTTTCGCTTTTTTTCTCAGTTGATATCATTATCAATTAAAAATTGAAGGAAAAAAGAAGTCGGTAATGTGATAATTGAAAGAAATTAATAAAAATTGCAATAAATCGCTACTCGTTGTAACATGTCATGAAAAAATGCAGAAAAAAGTGAAATTATTCCATTAAATGAGGCTTGAAAATATAAAAAATGACGAATTTCAGTCAATTTTATTAATTTTTTAAAATAATTTCTTTAAAATTTTTAACAAAAATAAATTTTTATTATTTTTCTTTAAATTTTTTTGAAAAAAATCAGGATTTTTCTCATTTTCAACTCTCACAAATGTATCAATTAACGTCTTCATCACTCATTAACAGACTCGCAATTACTTGCAACATACTCAAAAGTACGTTGATCTTGAAAAAAATCGCAGAAAAAAAGTTCATGTCATAACATTTTGCTAATTAACGGTAAATATTTTACGAGAAATTGTGGGGAATTGCGTGCAAATGGACGATCAATCGACCCACGTTAAATGTTTAAATCTTTGCTGACATAATGTACTTATGATGCTAACTTAATTAAAGTTTTTTAATCGAAATTTCTTCTTTCTTTTTTTTTTCTTTTTGTGAAATGATGATTTTCGAGACAGGTAAAAATTTTGCGGCACGTGACTCAAAATTTGTATGGCGCTTAGTGTTCAGAGTCAGTGAGTGACAAGAAAAAAATACTTTTATTATTTTTTTGAAATGAATTTCATTAAAAATTTGAGTTTTTGCTCGTTCTTAAGTCTTTCAGTTAAAAAAAAAATCCAAAAATTTGTTTAAACAATTTTTTTTAAAAATATGAAATTAAAAAAAATAATTAATATTTATAATTAATTTTATTGAGAAAAAAAAAATAATTTGAAATTCAATTAATTACTAAAAAAAATAATAAAAACTCTAAATTTATTATTAAAAATTTTAAATTGATTAATTAAATAAATTTCAAAAAAAAAATAATAATTTATTAAATATTTTAATTAATTAAATTTTTACATTTATTGAATTTAAAATTAATGTGAAAAAATGTTTGAATTAGCGAAAAAGCGATTTTCAAATTTCAACGGTAAAATTTTGAATTGACATTTACAAGTGAAATATTTAGATTTAATTAAAAAATTAAAATTTATTTTAAAAAAATAAATAGATTTTTTAATGAAAATAATTTAAAAAAATTATTTAAATTTATTAAAATTATTAATTAATTAAATATTTGCAAATTTTAAAAGAAAAAATATTTTTTTAATTTTTAAATAATTTGTTTTGACTTTTAAAAAAATAAAATAAATAAATAATGCTTTAGAAATTTATTTTTTTTAATTAATTAATTAAAAATTTAAAAATTGTTTGAAAAAATAATTATATTTAATAAAAATTAATTAATTTTTTTTAAAAAGTGAAAAATTTACCTAATAAATTTTTTTTTAATATTCAAACGTTTAAAATTTGTTTTTTTACAAATAAAAATACGCTTAAATCTCTAATTCCATTCAAAATTCAGCATCTCATTTGCATAAAAACTTCAACAAAAAAAAAAATAATAATTTTTATCATTACCAGCACTTTGTAATCCGTCGTTGTAAAAAATTTCCACTCGAGTGAATTTCTCTGCCATGCCGCTCAAAAAAACGACACAAACTTGAATGAAATCGTTTTTAGCGTGATTCAGCTGTCTTCGCTCCATCTCAAAGGTCTCTCGAATAACAAACCGACGTCATCTAACGTGATGACGGATACCAAGTTAATATTTATTTTTTCTCGTTAAATCGTGAAAAGGGTCTCCAAAAAATATAATTTGCCTAATTGGATTATTATTATTTATTTTTATTTTTTTTTTCTCATATACGAGCCCTTGTAGAACCCGCAGGTCAAACTTTTAGGGCTCTTAACCTTTTTGGCTTGTCTCACCCAGTTTTAACTCGAAATCATCTCACGGAGCTTGAAGAGTCAAAAAATTGCAAAAATGTCACTCAAGTCGAATCAAAGGTTGTAATTATTTCGAAAAAAAAATCCACTCTTGAGCTAAATTAAAAACACGACCAAAAACCGGGCTAGGCGGTTAATTTCTATGCATTTTTTTCGTATTTAGCGCCATTCGAGCCTACTTTAAATGGTGTGTGTGTCATGAAACCATAACATTATAAAATGTATAAAAGGGAGATAATTGACTTATAATTTCGCGTTATTGTTACGACTCTTGCCCTGTTTACTACACGTTACAACTAATAACAAGTTTCGAGTCATGATCGTAATTTTTTTCAGCATTTTAGTAAATATTATTAAATGAAATGTAGAAGAAAACGTAAAAAGAAGAAGAAGAAGCTAAAATTATATTCTTCTTCGTTTTTTTACGATTTTTTTCTTTTTTTATTATTTTTTTTTCGGTTTTAAGTAGAGACGAAAGCATCGCTGGATTAATGATGATGATGATCTGATCATCTAAAAAACCGGCGTGTTTTTGTTTCTTTTTGTTTATAAATAAATCATACTTTTGCGTTCATTTAATTTTAATTCTCTTTTACCGTTGATTTGCTTTTTTTTGTTCTCATGCGTCGGAATTACATGCAAATGTGGAGTGAACGCACGAAATTTGTTCTTATTTGGTGCTGAGGCGAAATTTGTGTTGAAAGTCGAATATATGAGGCAAATTTGGAAAAATAAGAAAACAAAAAATGAGAATGTGAGAATTTTGTGTTGAAAAAAATAATTTTTGATGGAAATCGAACTTTTGGGTCAATTTTTGTGAACTTTGTGACATACTTTTTGGTTGTTTGTTTGAGAGGAAATTGATTGTTAAAGACAATTTTTTTAGAAGAAATTTGTGAGAAAATTGCAAGGAAATGATTTTTCAGGTTTGGAAGGTTCAAAGTTGAACAAAAGTTTGATTTTTTGCTAATTTATATTTTTGTCATTCACAAATTTAATTTTATCAACTTCTAACGGTTCTTAGTTCGATTATTATTGAACGGAATACGGAACGGAAAAATTTTTTTTTTCTGTAATATTTTTTTGTTCTCATGAAATTTGTGAAATTAAAGAAAAAAAATAATTATTAATTTAAACAAAATTCTTATCCTTAAAAGCATTTTTTAAAAATATTAAATATTTTTAATTCAATAATTAAAATAAATTAATAATTAAATTTTGTTAATTTTTTTTACAATTCTATTAATTTTAATATTTAATTATTTAATTAATTTTTATTTTAATTATTAATTTTAATTATTAATTTTAAAAATTTTTTAATTATTTAATTTTTTTTATTTTTTAATTTTTATTTTTAATAAATAAAAAAATTGATATGTGACAAAAGATTTCATCAAATTAAAAAAAAAATAAAATTTTACTAAACTTTCATTTTTTTTATATTTTTTGTACAATTTTTATTTTTTTTTTTGTTCAACTCAAAGAATTAATATAATTTTATTCTTTTGCTCAGAAATATTTTTGATAGGTTTGATTAAAATTTTGTAAAATTCGTTTGATAAATTATTTTTTATTTTTTAAATTATTTTTTGAAAATAATGTCTAAAAAATATAATTTAATCAAAATATTTAGAGATCTTTAATAAATATTTCAATATTTCTGAACTTATCAAAAAAAAAAAAATAATAATAAATAAATAAAAAATAAAATAAAATAAATAAATAAAATTTAAAAAAATAAATAAATAAAAATTAAATATTGAAAAATAAAAAAAAAAATATTTTTTTTAAATAAAAGCCCTATAATTAATATTCTTTCAATAAATTAAAAAAATTCCCTTAAAATATTTTTTCCATCGAAAAAGCAATTTTACAAATCAAAACTCATTAATAGACCCAAAAAAAATTTTTTAAACATAATTTCAGGTAAATATCTCACGACTCACACGACACAAAAATAAAATGACAAAAACCAGCTTTTAATTAAGGAAAAAATTAAAGTAATTCCGTGTCGTGTTAATTTCAAACAAACTTGATTTCTAACACAATTCAAAAAGTTATTATTCAATTCTATTCTATGAGCTTCGTTAAGTAGCGACACATCGACGCAGGTAATTATTAATATTAACTCTACACATATGATAAAAATAAATAATTGAGCGACGCAAGGTAAAGTACAAGGCTGTCGTAGATGCGAGTAGTTCTAAAACACAAACAATTGTCAATTTTTTGTAAAAAGCTCGATGGAGACGCCTCGTAACTCGTAGCTGGTGTCACATGAACAAACCGACAACTTTACAAAATTTTTATCTTTTTTCATGGACAATTTTGTAACTTTTATTTGCACAAGATTTATTTGATTGTTTTTCGACTTACCTTGATTTTTGTAGAACCAAATACGACGTAATCCAAAAAATTTCTCTGATGATCTGAAAAATTGAAAAAAAAAAAATATGAGAAAGATTGTTAGACGTGATCGTGAAAATTTGCCGAGAAACAATTAATTATCAGACCATTACGATCTCACGTACGTTCATCGAGACGGCGCTCGATAATGTGTCTCATTATAATATTATTTGTTATAACAGCAACAAAAGTGAAGCATGTTACATCACCCGCGAAAAAAAAAATGTTTTAATGTAATAAAAGACAAAAAGAGATTACAAGATAATGAATAGTTTTTATGTGTTGTTGAATTTTTTTGTGCTAGTTTGTTGCAAAAAAAAGTAAAAAAAAATTGTTAAAAGAAATTACCGCTGCGCTAACTCTCTCAACAAAATGTGAAAAATTTTTATGCATAACCCACATCATTATATATTTTAATTTTTTTTTTTTTGCTTTTTTGTAAGCTATGGGTGGATAAGGAAATTCATTCAGTGAAGTGTTTGCGCGTTGTTGACGACGGCGGCGGCGTCGTGCGATGGATGAATGATGTGGTAATGTTGCACTCAACAAGACTTAGGGGTAGTAAAATATGAAAAAATTTCTTTTAGAGCAAGTTTTTATCTCTTATGAAGACGAAGTTAGAAGATTTTAAAGATTTAAGACCCCTGAGAGGTCCTAAAATTTAAAATTAAGAAATTTGTTGGATCAAATTTAATGTAAATGAATACATTCGAACAAATTTTATGGATTAATGAAAAAAAATTTCCTTGAAATTATATTAAAAGAAAAATTGAGACCCCTTTGAGGTCTTAAAATTGAAATTAAGAGGATTTTCAGACCAAAATTAATAAAAATGGATAAATTTGAAAGATATTATAAGATTTTTAATCAAAAAATTAAGAAGAAAAATTAAGGCTTTCTTAAGACCCCATTGAGGTCTTAAAATACAAAAATTGCCATAAATCGAAATTTATTTGACAAAATTTTATTAAATTCAATTCGTTTTAGGGATATTAAGTAAAATTTTATGAAAATTATAATTTTTAAACGAAATTTGATGAAATTTTTTAAATTAGGACCCCAAAAAGTTTGAGATATAAATTCACAGCTTAGGACCTCATGATATTTTCCTAAGCTAAAGCTTAAAGTAATTTAACTTAAACATTTTTTGCATAAATTTTGTTCAAAAATTACCAAAAATTTTGCAAAAACTTGAGTTTTATAAATTAAGACCCCCTTGGGGTCTCGAGGAAAATTTGAAATTTTTCATCAAAAGTATCCCAACAGTAAAATTTTTTAAAATGTCTTCAAAATTCCTTTCAAATAGATATATTTTGATCAAATTTGGTCTAATTCTTTGGTAAAGACCCTTCAGAGGTCTTAAAGGGTCTTAATCTTAAAAATTTAATTAAAATCGTTCTCATAAAAGATAAAAACGTGAAACAAAAGAATTTTTTATTCATTTTTAACACAAAAAATCCAGCAACTAAATTTTCATGACCCCTAATTAACATGCAACAAAATATTGGAGCAGCCAAGTAAGTAAACAAACACTTAAATTTCGCGAATTTTAACTTATGAAAAAAAAACTCTTGAAAAAATAAAATGAAAAGTTGTATAAATATTTTTTTTCTGTTAAGTGATTGTTGTCTGATTACGAAAGAAGTATCCTCCTATTTAACTAAATGTTAAAAACGATCTTTTCTTAGATAAAACTCAAAAATGAATAATTGAAATTCCATTTGAAGGTCGTTTCACTTCCCAAAAAAATATTCAAAACATCTCTGAGGCCCGAGGCGACGCGCAAAAGTAATTCACTTTCAATTTCGATTCCGATCAACCGAAAATCATCCAAGTGGCAAATTTCATCCCACAAATGTAACTTTTTAATTTAATTAACTGACTACATGAAAGAAACATGCGGCGCGGCTTATCATCAACTGATTTTTTTTTTGCGTAAATGACACTTTATGAACATTTTTTTTTAAAAAAACATTTGTAGACAAGCATGTAAGAGAAAAGGGAGGAGGAGGTATAAAGAGAAACAGTGAGATTACATGGATTCAATTAAGAGACATTAAATTAAAGGTTGTTATTAAAGGTTGAAGTACGATAAAGAAATTGTGTTTTTTCGCAGGTTGTGACTACTTGTATGGTTATTTTTCATTAATTTTATTTTTCATAAGGTTAGTTTTGTAAAGGCGCTTTTTATTTTTTATTAAAATTAAGAAAAAATAGTAATTAATAAAATATTTAGTAGGTCATAAGGATTTTTAGTGTCTCAATAAGCTTATTTTTTTAAAATTAAAAAAAAAAATAAAAATTTAGTATTAAATAATTAAAAATGATAAAAAATGATATAACAATAAAAAAAATTAATTAATTTAATTTTAATAATTTTTTTAATTTAATTTAAATTATTTTTTTTTATTTAATTTTTTTAATTTAATTTTAATTTAATTTAATTTATTTCATTAAAATTATTTTGAACTAGATTTTAATTTTTAAAATAATTTTTGACTTGCCAAAAATTTTAAAAATATTTTATTAATATATAATTTAAATTTTAATTAAGTTTTTAATATTTATAGTTTTACTATAAAAAATATTTAATAAAAAATCTCTTTATCTTCTCTAAAGAGTTTATTTAGATTTTTTAAAATTAAATTTAATTTTAACCAATTTAATAAACAAATTATTTTTTAATTTTTTTTTTATCATTAAAAAATTAAATAAATTAATAAAATATTATTAATTTGAGTATCGAATATAAAAATAAAAAAAAATATTAAATTTAATTAATTATTTAAAAAAAAATTAAAATTATTTCTATTTTTTTTAAATTTTTTATGATTTTATTGTTTTTAATTAATTAATATTTTATACTACTTTAAAAAAAATAATAAAAAATTAAGCTTTATTTTTTTTAATTTATTAATTTAATTAGATTCAATTAAATTTTTGACAATTTTCAATCAAACCCACTTAAACAGACAGACACAAAATTATTAAAAAGCATTAAAACAATTAAATAAACCACGATAACCCGAGAAAATCAATAAACACATAAAACACACACAAAAATAATCATGTACTATATCATAAGTAAGTGCAATAACAACAACAACAACAACAGCTTACGAACAACACTCGGAACATTCATTAAAATGTGTGTTTAATAGTTAATTATTATTATTATTATATTACATTGCGATTGTCTTGTTATTCATTTTTTTCACTATCTTTCTATCGATTCAATTGAAAAATGCTTGAAAGCAAACAAACAAACTTTACAACAACAACAACTGGTTATACACAAAATTTCTATAAGAAAGTATCAATAAAACTATTCATTTAAAGATAAAAAAAATATTTTTTTATGACTTAAAAATTTGTTAAATATTTTCATAAAAAATGTTGAAAAGAACCTACCGTTTGTCTTTTGCTAATCCTTCAAAATTTATGTGTGTCAGCTATTTTGTTCACTTTTTTTTTATTTATTTATTCAAATGACATATTTTGTTTTTTTTTTATTTATTTATTTTTTTTTATAAAATTCACAATGATATGATAAATTTTTATTTTTTTTTCACACCGGTTTTT
Organism: Culicoides brevitarsis; assembly: GCF_036172545.1. Classification (NCBI taxonomy): domain Eukaryota; kingdom Metazoa; phylum Arthropoda; class Insecta; order Diptera; family Ceratopogonidae; genus Culicoides; species Culicoides brevitarsis. The sequence continues at coordinate 33,232,400 of NC_087086.1, read as the reverse complement.
ATTTAATTATTTTTGATTTTATCAGATTTTATTTTTTTTCTTTTAACTTATTTGTTTAATTTCACTCGTAATTATTTAATTATTTTTTTTTTATTTTTTAAATTATTTAAGATTTTTTTTAAGTCGGTTCAACTTTACGTCATAAGTTGGCACAATTTTTCTTGTTACAGTATTTTTTTGTTGACCTCTTCTAATTTAATTACGAGTTCATGACAAAAATATCATCCAAAGTTATGTCACTTAGTTTTACGTTGAAATTCCGCTTGAAAATGACATTAGTTACCTCATAACTAATTTTGCGACTGATGGGACGTGCCCCTAAAAAAGTTTCAATTTTTATTTTAAAATATTTTAATGAACTAAAATTTTGCAAAAATACATTTAAAATGAAATAAAAAAGGTCAATTTATGAATTCATGACCAAAAAATTTTTTTTATATTTTTTTTTAAATAAAACTATGGAACGTGTCTAATTTAAAAAAAAATATTTTTAATAAAAATTTGTTAAAAAAATAATTTTTAATAATTTCCCATGTATTACATAAAACTAATGTCAAAAAAAAAATAGTTCCTCAATTCACAAAAAAATAATTTTTTATTATTTATTTTGATTCAGTTCATTGATTAATTTAAATGAAAAAAATGAAAGAAAATGCATAAAATAAATAAAACAAATAAAAAAAATGAAGGAATGTAATAAATATTCGCGCTTTACAATTAATTCGCGTGTGTTAAGGCATCAAATAAATTTTACTCTATTTTTCGCGCTGTGTGTATTTTTTTTGCATTTCCGCAAAGAAAAATATTTATTTATTTTTTCTTGAAGACTGAACGAAATATTTTTCTAGTTGAATGAATTCGAATTAATTTTTATGTTACTACTCCAATATTGTTATTATTATTTTTTTATCATATTTTTTTTTCTTTATTTTGTTCAAAAGCGGTAAAAAATCAGTGATTTTGAAAGGGAACTTTTATTTGTTTTTTTTTTGTTTTTGTTGAAGCTTGAAGTCTTGTACATGTTTAATTGGCATTTAAACCACAATTAATAATATTTTGTGTTATTTAATCAATTATTTCACAGTTTTTTGATGGGTTTTTAATTAATATTAATTTATTGAGATTTATTTTTATTTTATTTTAATTAATTTAATTTTTTATTTTTTTTATCAATTTATTTTAATTAAATTTTTCTTACACTTTAATTTTTTATTTATTTTTTTTTATTTTTAAAAAAATTGTTCGTCAGGTCTTTCACGATTATTTTTGCATTTTTATGATTTTTTTTTTAATTTTTAAAAAATAAGGTGAGACCACGATAAAAACGATACACGGTAAAAAAAAATGAACGACGACGAACGTCCATTCACAACGACGTTCAGTACAAAACTAACTCAATGATACGTTTATTTTTTTCATTCAACAACAAGAAAAAAAAACAACAAAACACCAACAAAAACATATCTTTTCTTTCCATGCTGATATTTGTTGTTGCTGCTGCTGCTGCGTCTCGCGTATGTAGAAAGCCGCATATGTGAATGAAATGCATTCGCGAGACAGACTGGAACTCACGAAGGAACTCACGGTACTCATGACACTCGACAAAATCCCAGTGCAAAAAAAATAATTTCCGACCAGCTCACAATCAAATGTCGGTACGTGACCCAGCTCACAGAAAAAAATTTTGTACAAACACCCAGCGGGACAAAATTACCTTTTTTTAAGGCCCTCAATCTTTTACATGGCGAAATTCCGAAATTTTTATTTTTTTGAAAAAATAAAAAAAATGAAAAAATTTTTTTTTTCCAAAAAAATAAAAATTTCGGATTTTCTCCATGTAAAAGTTTGAGGGCCTTATTTTCAAGACCCCAGGGCCTTAAAAAAAAGGTAATTTTGTTCCACTGGGCACTATGCTCACATACGGGTTTCTGTAGCGACCAATCACGTCACAGCCATCATCGTACCGTGTATGTGTGTGTCATACAGACGCGATATTGGAAACTTGTACAATTTTTGAATTTAATTTACAGAATTTTCAGTTGAATTTGGATGTTTTATTAATTTTACGTTTCATTTTTAGTTGTTTAACGGCGGATTTTACTTGCGGAATGACACTTGCTTCTTGAGAAACGATGCCTTGGACTTTGGATTTTGAATTTTTTTCAATATTTTGAGGGCAATTCAGCATTTTTAAGTTTTCCGAGACCTTATTTTGGACAAAATATTCTTTAAGAAGATTTTTAAGTCGCGAATTTTCTTGTTGAAGTCGAGTTTTTTCCATTTTTCTCAGGTTTCTTGAGTATTCGACGTGTGCCAGCTTTGAAAAGAATTTTTCTAATACCGAATTTTGCATTTCTGAATGACTTTTTGTGAAGAAAAATATTTTTTCTTGAGGATATTCGAGTTTTGCACAATTTTGAGACATTTTTAAGAGACTTTCGCCCTTTTTCACTACCGATTTTAATCGTTTCAGGGCTTTGTTTCCAAATAAAGCGATGTTTCGAAGTCGTTTCTCGTCATTTTTCATACTTGTCTTTAATTTACTTTCTTTCAAATCCCAATAAATTCGTTCCAAAATTTTTCTTTCGTGTCTCAAAGCGATCAATTTTTGTCCTTCACCCGTTTCGATGTCTAAAAGTTCCTGATTTAGCTTCGAAATTTCTTGTTCACACTTTTCTCGTTCGATTTTCAAGCGATTTAGGTCGTTCATGGCACTTAAATCCCCTTTTTGAAGTTTTTCATAGACTTTCATGCGTTTCGGATGAGCTGAAGTACGGTGAAAAATTTCGTAAATTTCACGGATTTGATTTTGAAGAGCTTTTAATTGAGAGTTTATCCAAATTTGGTGCTTGTTTCGCGTGTCAATCGCCTAAAAAATTAAAATTTAATGAAAATCTGATAAAATTTGATGAAAAAAAGTTAAAAACTTCAAACTGAATTTCTAATTTCTTATTGTCGTGTTGAATTTTTTCATGTTTGTACTTTGAGGCAAGCAAAAGATTCATCGCGTGTTGACGGTTTTCGTAAAAATCCTCTTTTTCTTTGAGAATTTCGGCTTTTTTCTCAGTATCTTCAGTGAATTCCATCAAAAGTTCCTTTATCGTGTCCTCATAATTGCTTTTCATGCAGTCTGTGAAGTACTTTTGGATTCCTAAAAATATAAAAATTTGTTAAAAATTAAGATTTTTAGAATTTCTAAAGGAAATTTACTCATCAAATACTCAATGACCTTCAAATGTCCTTCAAAAAGTCTCTTGTGTTGAATTCCAGCTTCTTCTCTCCATCTTTTCAGTTTTTCAATGGTTCCGTCTTTGACATCTAACTGCTTTTCGATGTTCGTTCGATGGCAATTCAGGCTTTCAAGAAGATCCTTTTGAGTTATTTCGCCGCAAATGCTTTCCCAGTGATCGTCGAGGATGCGACGAGAGTTTTGAGTGAAGGTTTTTTCGCGTTGAAGTTCATCGCGAAGTTGTTGCTTTTCAGTTTCTAATTTTTTTAGGCGTTTTTCTTCGGCAAGTTGCTTTTTTCGAGCGATTTTTTCTTCTTTTGTGGGCTTTTTGGCACGCGATGACATTATTATTTGGAATTGATTGAATTTAAAGACCTACTTTGATAAAGAAAATTAAATGAAGAAAAATTAAATAAAAGAATAAAATTAGAAAGGATAAAATAAAAAGAATAAAATAAAAAAAAAAAATAAAATAAAATAAAGAAAATAAAATAAAATAAAAAAATAAAAATAAAAATAATAAAAAAAAAATAAAAATAAAAATAAAAATAAAAATAAAAATAAAAATTAAATTAAATTAAAAATTAAATTTAATTAAATAAAAGAAAAAAAAAAATTCAAAAATAAAAAAAAAATAAATTAAATTAGATTTTCTAAATAAAATTTCTTCATTTACATCCGCCTTTGAATTTTTCAATCTAAAGGTATAAAAAGTCATGTAAACCATTCGCCTCTTCTGCATATTTCAAACGATATAAAAACAGCTGCTTTGAATAAAATTTATTCAGTTTCAGTTCAACTTCAAGATGTTCCTTCTCCGATCAATTCTCCTCGTGACTCTTTATCTAGCAATTTCAGAAGCAGCTTGTCCCCATCCGAATTTTTTGCACAAACACATGTGCATGAATTGCAACGACAACCCGATCGACGCCCAACGTTTTGCGATTTCTGCTGATCTTTGGCGTCGTCAAAATCATCGTGCAAAAACGGGAAAAAATACAGTTTTTGTTTCTCAGAATATGAAATTTTACGAAATTAATGATCCGCAACATGGGAGAGTTTGTGTTTTTAAATCGGCAGCTCCAAAGTACAATTGCTTGAAGCGTACCGGATGGGGATGTCAACTTCAGGGCAAAGCAATTGCGAAACACAGTACGAATAATGGGCATTATTTTTATTGAAAGAAAAAATATTTAAAAATTTTTAATAAAATTGATAAATATTTATTTCAATTGAATTTTAATTTAATATAAAATTTTATTCAATTTTAATAAAAATTTTAATTCAAAAAAAAAATAAATAAATAATAATTTAAAAATAGGTATATTAAAAAATTTTATTAAAATTTTAAAATAAAATTTTTATTTTATTAAAGAAAAATAATAAAATTTAAAAAAAAATATTTTAATACTTAATAAAATAAATCTCTAAAATCAAAAATATAAATTACTTAAAATTAAAATTTGATAAAAAAAATATAATTAAATTAATAATTATTAACAAAATATTTTGATTCGTAAAAAAATTATATTATTTTATTTTTTGTAGTTAAAAAGTTATTAAAATTTAAAGATGTTGCTATAGTTAAAAAAAATTTAATTTTTCATTATTTTTATTTTTTTTAAGTTTTTCTAAATAAATTTAGTAATTTTTGAAAAATTTAATTTATTTAAAGTCTTCAAAAAATTTTTTAATTTTTTTTAATAAAAATATTTAAATTGAAAAAAAGTTAAAATTTAACAAAAAATTGAAAATTAATGAAAATAATGTCCCGTTACTTGACTATGAATAGCCAATTCAGTTCCGTGACGCGTGCAAACCCAATGATTTCCATGCAATTCGCACTGAAACTTGGGTGCAGATTTCCGAAAAATGCACATGTTGCCAGGCTCTGGCTTGAAACCCGGATAAAAACTACCACTCCCAATGAAAACTGTGTTGACCAAAACTCGTGGTTTCGGATTTCTCGGATGTCTCTTATTGTACTTTTTGCGTTCCTTTTCGCGCCATATATCGACTTTTGTAGCAAATTGCGCCGCCGAAGCTTCGTTATTCTGACAAGTTTTGCACAAATGCTTCCTGATGAACGTCTTGTGAGGACAGGCAGCTTCACAAATTGCGAAAATAAAGGCAAGACAAACGATGAGACGGAGAAGGAACATCTTTGGAAGAGGTTTTCTTGAGAACTGAAGGGTAATTAATGAAGAAACTTGAGAAAATCTTGCTTTTATATGTTTTTATTGTAAGAGATTTGGACGGGAAATTGAATCTTGTGACGGGAAATTGATTGTTAATCAGTGGCACGAGGCTTGATGAATGAGGTTAGAGATAATAAAAGTCAAGAGTTGGTCAAACGTAAAAAAAAAGTTGAAGGAAAAAAATTTTTTTTAAATGAAAATTTTAATTTTTAATCAATTTTTAGACTTATTTGAAGAAATGAAAGACAAATTTATAAAAATTTAAACAAAATTTCAAGTTTTTTCAAATTTTAAAGAGTCACGTGGTTTAAATTTTCAAAATGTGTCTTGGGAAAATTTTTGAAAATGTAACTTGGGTCGAAATTTTGCAATGAAAATTCAAAATATGCCTTGGGAAAAATTGTAATGCATTAATTTTATTTAAAATTACCAAATTATTCAAAGTTTTCATCAATTTCAAGCCTTCGAATAAGAAAAACATTGAAATTTAATGAATTTTGATTAATAAAAGTTTTTTTTCTCTAAATTCCTGTAAAAAAATTCAAATTTCTGAAAAAAATTAAAAATTCTATCTTTTTTTAATATTTTTTTTTAAACTTATTTTTTGAGCTATTTAAATTTTTTTCTGTCATTTTAGATAAAAATGATGATTTAAAGTTAATTTTTTTTTTAATTTGAAAAAATATTTATAAAAAATTTTAATTTTTTTGCCTTAAAACCTTTATTTTTCCGTAAAAACTCTCAAAAATAAAAAAAATCTCTCCATTTACGTATCTTGTCGATAGTAATAATGTCCATTCCGTGCATCGTGACGTGCAATCACATTTCTCGTAAACCGACAAGTCCATTGTCTACGACGATACAAGCAATTGTACTTCGGTGCTCTGGTATTGAAGATACACAAATTCCCTTGTCTCGTGTACGTCATCGAGCCCGTGATGAAAACTGAATTTTGTCCCGTTGCAGGTCGACGATTTCTGCGACGCCAAGCAGCTGAAGCGGCAGCAAATCGCGCTGCGTCGGCGGCATTGTTGCCACAATTCGAACAAATGTGCTTCTGAACGAAATTGGCTTGGGGACAGGCGACGGAAAGTGCCACGAGACACGCGAAAAGGAAAATTATTCGGATTAAAGTCATTTTTAGCGAAGGTTTTTGAAGTGAATGAAGACTCGAGCGACGATGGAGGTTTATATAAGGCGAGAAAAGATGAGTTTAAAGGTGTGAACAAGTGTCGTGAACTCATTTTTCTGACGTTGAAGGGGAGAGATAGGACACATGTGACCGGAAATTGGCAACAGTGGGACAGAAAATTACATTTTTGGATGCTGAAAAGGTAAGTTTTACAATTTTTTCATTAAATTTGATCATAAATGAATCAAAAAGTGAATTTTTTGAGCAATTTAAGATCTTAGAAGCTCAAAATTCAAACTTTTTGAGCAATTTTTTTCTAAAAATTAATAAAGTTGCCAAAATTTCAACTATTTAAATTGATTTTTGGGCTTTGAAGCTCAAAAAATTTTCTTAATTCAATTTTTTTAAAAAGAACTTAATCTCTGAAGTCAAAAATTAATCAAAAATGAAGCTTGTTTTTGAATTCTTAGTCTAAAGTTTTTATTTTTTTCAAAATTTCAACTTTTTTTTACGATTTTTACACTCAAAAGCTCAAAATCTACTCAAATTTAAAGACTTTTGTATTTTTAGAATAAAAAATTTTAACTTTTCAGGCAATTTTTGGTATTTTTAGTTGAAAAACGACTCAAAATTAAAACTTTTTTTTCTCGATTTGAGGTCTTAGGAGCTTAAAATTGAATTTTTTTTGAACAAATTTTCGGTCTTTGGATTTCAATAACTACTCAAAATTAACAATTTTACGTTTTTACAGAACAAAATTATTCAAATTTGATGCTTTTTCAACAATTTTTCGTTCATTAAATCAAAAAAATAATCCAAAATTGAAGCTTTTAGAACAGTTTTAGTATCTTGAGCTCAAAAATTTCTTAAAATGAAAAATTTTTAGAAAATTTTAATTTTTAAAAGCTCTTAAACTTCCCGAAGTTTAAGATTTTTGAAAATTTTTCAATCTCCGGGATTAAAAAATAATAAAAATTGTCTTTTAACTTTAAAAAATATTCATAAAACTCAATTTTAATGCCCATTGTGCCTTTCAGGTGACTTTTTATCAACTTTCCCGGTCAGTGACAACCGCAAAACCACATCGGAAGTACTATTCATGTCGCAATCTCCCTTCTAACGTCAACTCATTCAGTCATGCATCACTTTTTCCAACTAATTTTCATATTTTTTCTTATCTCAACAGTCACTCCAACGTGTCCTCATCCGAAATTCATCCAGAAGCACGTTTGCCGAGACTGTCTCAACACTCCAGAAGACGTCACGCGCTTCGCTTATCACGCTTCCGATGCCCGACGTCACAAAACTGCCCAAAATTTGGTCTTTGTCGCACCGGAAATGACTTATTCTGTCATCGGCAAGTTCTGCGTCTTCAAAAATCGAGCACCAAAGTACAATTGTCTCTTCTTACGTCATCGTTGGAGTTGCCGCTACGTTAAAGACGTCATCGCGAGACACGATTTGAAAAGTGGGCATTATTATTATCGGTTAGACACGTGATTTATTGACAAAAAATCCGAAATTTTAAAAAATTTCTTAATATTTCGCGTAAATTATCTTCATTTTTGCCACTTTATAGAACTCAATGTCCCAATTTGGCACGTTTTCCTTCCCCTCCGGATATTCGCGATGAAATCTCGTGAAAATTTCCGCCAAAATCAGTCGTCGTTGGTCCTCCGTGTCTTCCGTACTTGCTGGAATGGCTCTACTTGAGTCCCGATCCTGTCTCAAAGAGTCCTCGATCTTTTTGATATCCAGCAAAAGTGACGAATTTGAGTTCGCAACCATGCAATCCACGGGTCGCATCATGGCGAAGAACATGTCGATGAAAATGTGATGCGCCCCATCCTTGTCGACAAAATGCACGTTCAACGGATGGATTTTTTTGATGTCTTCGTGACGAAATCGCAGCAAATTGAGACGCGGATCATCCGAAGACAGCACGGTATCTTGCGAAACTTGCTCGAAACCCTTTTTTGTGGTGACTTTTTGCATTGTCAGCACGTCGCCGTTTCTTACTAAATCCGTCATTTGAAGAACGGCCTGAAATTTTGAAAAAAAAAAAATATTTTTTTTTGAGGAGTATGAAAATGTGGAAATTCTTACTTTAGAAGCGCCTTTATTGAATTCTTCTTCAGAAAATTCCGGATCCCAGGTCATTTTGAGCATTTTCATGTTGAATTTGGCCCAACAGTGTTTAAATGGATTTGCCATGTAAATTAATCGAGGCAGTGGTTTTTCTTTAGAAGTTTCCTGATTGTTACTGTGAGCGAATCTCACAAATGAAGGAGAAGTAAAAGTTTGAGGTTTCAAGCAAGAGTCACGAAAAATTTTTGTCGCTACTGATTGCATCGAAAATAATTTGCGAAAAACCATTTTAGTGTCTTAATTGATTTTTATTTAATTTTTTTAAAAAGATTTTACAGAAAATTTTGATTTTTTTTCTAAAGAGACAAAAATGGTTTTGAACGACTCAATTTTCAATGGTTACTTATTTAAATTTGACTTTTTTCGTAAAAATTTGAAATGCAAAAAATCATCAGTTTAATGGTTAAAATAATTTTAAAATGTGCACTGGGTAAAAAATTTTAAATGTGTTCTGGGATTAATTTTGATAAATTTATAAAAAAAAATTTAAATATTTTTTTAGAGTTAAATTAACTTTTATTTGTTTGAACTTAAAATTTTATATTGATCACGTGATAAATAAAATTTCGAATAATTTTGAAAATTTGAATTGTGCATTGGGGTAAAATTTTTAAATTTACAATGGGTTAAAAGCTCAAATGTAAATTGAACAAGTTGAACGTTTTAGACTTAAGATTTTCAAAAAATAATTGATCACGTGGTTTAAATTGTCAAAATGTGTATTGGGGAAATTTGAAAATGTACACTGGGACAAAATTTTTAAATATTTTATTCGGATTTAAGCATTAAATGTGCATTAGGGTTTTCAAAATTTGATTTTTAGGAAGAAAATTTGAAATATTTTAAAGGCTTGGTCACGTGACCTAAAAAAATACAAGTTTAGGTATTATTTTTTTTTAAATTTCCGTTTAATTCGTTTTTTTTTTCATAAATTAGGTAAATATTTACTTATTCAAAATGAAAGCAATTTTAATGAAAATTATAAAAATTGTTAAAAATTAAGAAATTGTTTAAAAAATAAATAAAAACTTCATTGATTAAATTCAAGATGATCATATTGAGCATTTTCTGATGTTTCTGTATGAGCTCCCAATCCTTCTTGATTGAAATGTTCCAAATATTTATCATTTGAATAGTAATGTTGTTCATCTAATTGACCTTCTGTGGAAATATTTGGAACAGGCTCAGAATTAAGATCAAAATCATAAGAATCCTCATTTGTTTCTTCGTTTTTCTTGGTTTGTCTTTCTTTGAACTTCAAATAAATAAATCCAATAAAAATAATTACTGCAATTAAAATTGATACAAATAGTAAAAGATACAAAATATCAAATAAATTTGAATTTTCATCAGGAAAAAATGATTTTTTCTTTCTTTCCCATTCATCTTTTTGTTCGATACAATTTTGAGAGTCCATTAAATCATGTTTTACGTTCTTTTCATTCAAAATTTGGATAATTTCTTTTTGTCTCTGGCACCAAAAATTATTTTTCTTTAAATATAATTCCTTGGCATTCGGATTTTCGGTGAATAAAAACTCCAAATCGACGTCAAATAATGAATTTTCTTCGAAAGAAATTATTTCCAATTTTTTCATTCCTTGCAAAAATTTGATATCCGTCAAATTATTCTTTGAAATTTTTAAAACTGCAACTTTTTTGTTTTTGAGAAAAATATTTTTATCAATTTCAGTGAGTTGATTGTCGTCCAGGTAAATTAATGTTAAATCTACGTTCGATGAAAAAACTTTGGATGGAAGATATTTCAAGTTATTGCCTTCTAAGTAAAGTTGGTATAATTTGACACATTTTTCGAAAGCATTTTCATCAATGAAGGAAATATTGCTGTTCGGAGCTTCAAATTGATCAATATTCGGAAATTCTTTGCAAACATCGTTCGTAAGTACTTCAATTGAGGAGTCTTTGAACAAAACGTGAGATATTTTGTCTTTTTCTAAATCGCTTGTGATGTTGAAATTTTTGTTAGAAATTGTGGTAAAAACTTTTTCAAATACACAAAAATGACCACTTATTTGTTTGCAATGAAAACTTGCTCCAATGGTTTTGTGAAGAATTAATAGAAAAATTAAAAGTAAGTTTGAGAATAATTTTTTTCATGTTGACTGAATGAAAACTTTTGCTCGAATATTCATGTCTCGTGAAGAAACTTCCGGTTTAATATCAAAGAATATGAGTCACTTTAGATAAAAATACAGCTTGAACGAAGAAAAATGTGAATAACGAGAAATAAGATTTTTTAAGCCTACATGAAGGTAAAAATGAGAACTTTAGATTTTTTAAAAATAAATTTCATGTTCTAAAAAAATTATTTAAATAAAAATATTTTTTTTAAATGTCATATTTTTAGTTAATTCGAGTCTTAAAAAATTATTTTACTCCACTCGATAAAATTACCTTTTTCCTTCAAATCCAAAATTAAATTCAAGCTTCAAACTAAATTAAGACTCAGATGCAAATTAATTTCTTTAATAAACTTAAAAAAAATAGATAAGTTTAAAAAATTTTAATTAAATTTATTTTTGTTCAATTTTTAAAAAAATATTAAATAAATAATTAAAAAAATTAAAGAATTAATATTTTTTAAAAATTTATTTATTTTTATTTTATTTTTTTTTTAATGAAAAAAATTAAATTAATAATTTTAAATAGATACCTAATAATGTTTAATTATTTTTTTAAAACTTTAAAGCTTTTTTTTAATTAAACTAAATTGAATTTTAAATTTTATAAATTAAAAAAAAAATTAATTATTTTTTTAAAAATCAAGTAAAATTTTAAATTTAATTAAATTATTTTTTAAAAATATTTTTAATTAATTTTTAAAAATTAAATTTAATTTTTTAATTAAATTAATTTTATGTTTATTGATTTTTTTTATTTAAAAATTAATTATAATAAATTAAAATTAAATAAAAAAATTTAAAATGTATATAAAAAATTTGATTCTTTTTTTTAAATAATTAAATTTAGAAAAAATAAATAAGAATCTTACCCTTGAAAAAAATTTAACTCTGATTGGAATTGGTTGGAGTAAAAATATTTTTTTTCAAAGTTAATATTTTCTGGTTTATTTTCTTCAGTATTAATTTTTCTTATTCTCTCATCATCAAACGCTTACAATTTTTTTTATCTTTCCGATATATCATTTTTTCATGTATTTTAATTTATTTATCTAAATACTGTAATTTTTTCATTCATTAATTTAATTTATTAATTACTTTTATTTTATGGTTCTTAGTAGTAAATATAATAATAATAATTAATAATGACATAAGAGTATTATTATTTATTTTTTATTTTGGTAATAATCCCATTAATCATATTTATCATTTTTTTTCATAAATATTTGTTTTTTTTTGTTGTTAAATACTATAAAAAGTTTGCTTTTTTTCCTCTAAATTTAAATTCAGTTTTAATATTTTTTTATTTTTTTTTTTTTAATTTAATTTAGAGTATTTTTTTTATTTAATAAATGCTTATTGTTTGTTCATATTTTTTTCTTTTCTAACTATTTAAATAATTTTTATTATTTTTTTTTTATTTTGTATAGAAAATGCATTAAGATTTTTTTCTTTCTAGAAGGATCAGTTCAGTTCGATTTTATTTTAATTTTTTTTTTAAATAATTTTTTTTCTATATTGAAAAAGCTAGCAATTTAAATGCGAAAATTGTCATAATTTTTTCTGAGTGGTTTGATATTGTTCTGTTATTTTTTGTTTGTAACTTTAAGTAATAAATTGGAAAAATTGGAAGAAAAACTACTGATTTTTTTGTTAGATTACGGAAAATCAGTTCATTGTTGATGATATGCAAAAGATTTCGTCGTGCGTCGTCATTTATTCCTGCATCGCGCGCAAACTCTTCTTCTGAATTTCCCGGTAGATGGCTTCCGTCGGCGGCGGGGGTTGTCGTTCGCCCATCGGTGAATGCATCTCGTATTCGACATCTTCGGGTCTCTGATTGCCGGCGGCACTTCCGATATCACTGATTGACTTGACGCGACGATGTTGACTGCTCGAACGGGGCAGCGTGGAGTGATGACCCGCAATTGGAGGCGCACTGATGCGATTATTGATGGGAATGGGCGGGGGCGTCGTCGTCGGGGGAGGGAGATGTTGAATCATTTGACCAATGGTGGCGTAGTTGCCGCCTTCGGAACTGCTGTAAGAGGGCGTTGGCGAAGTTGAAGTGCGCTCAGAGCGGGAACGACTCGAACGGAAGCCAAAAGTGCGGGAAAGGGAGGTCTAGAAAAAAGTTTTTTAATTAAAAATTGAACAAAAATTGAGAAAAAAATATTTTTACCTGAGATCCTTTCCATGTTGTATACTAAAATTCGGTTTAAAAATAATTTTTCGTGGAAAAAAGGACAAAAATTTATTTTCTATTACATTTTTTCCTTAAAATACTCAATTTTCCTGTACTACAATTTCTTTTTTGTCTCAAATAATGATAAAATTCCTCGTTTTTTTTTACTATATTTCATAAGCTAAGCTGTAAAAATGTGTGTTTGGACGTGTATTTGTGTACAAAAGTTTAAAGCTAACGGACAAAAAATTCCGTTAAAAATTTTTTTTCTTAAATTTCAACACAAAATTAGAGAAAAAGCACATGAAATATAATAAAAAAAGGAGAGAAAGAGAACTTCATCATCATGCAAAGAAATTTTCATCGTACAGAAAAGCGAAGAGAAAGAAGGTCCATTACTCACCCGTAGGCTGCCCGATGACTTTTGCAATCCGCCTGGTCCCGTAATTGGAATCACCTGATTCGAGCCGTGCGTGCGAATGCCTTGACCCAAGTGAGATCTGCATTTTTTTTACAGTTTTTTTTTGTGAAATTGAAAAATTGTGCGTTTTTTTTGCAAAATAATTGATAAGAAGTGCAAAAAAGAAGGACAACGAATGGGAAGAAAAAAGACAAATAGAGAAAAAAAAGAAGAGATGAGAATTTTTTTTTGTCTTGAAAAGATGAAAAATGCAAAGAATTCACGAAACGAGAGTTTGAGTGTGAATGAAGAAACATAAAAGCAACATTTATAGAAAAAAATTCAGTTTTTTTGTTTAAAATTTTCATTGGCTTGAATTGGCTCACGAGAAAAAAAGTACACAGAATACAAACAACACCGACACAAATATTGAAGATTTTTTTGTAGCACAAAAATACGAAGGCAGAATTTATTTTTAAAGGAAAGGAAACGTCAATTTGTTGAATAATTGAAAAAAATTGTGAAAAATAGGAAAAAAAAAGGTCAAAAAGGAATTTTTATTTCAAGGACTTGTGCCTGTTTTGTTTGAAGAAGCCATCGATTTGTCGTGTTATTTACATTTTTTTCTTATTTTAATGAAGTTTTTTTTTCATGAAAAAAAATTCATGAAATTTGGAAGAATTTTGACAGTTTTAAAAAATTAATAAGAAATTTTAGTTATTAAATTTTATTTTTTGGACAAAAATTTTAGTAAAAAAAAATAAATTTTATTTAAAATGATCCAAAATAGCTTCAATTTGCTCTAAAAATAAAATTTTAAATAAAATAGTGACAGGTGTCATTTTTTGACAGATAAAATTCTGACAGCTGTCACTATTTTTTTTTAATTAAATGCTCAATTTTTAAACATTTTATTATAATAAATATTTTTATCCAAAAAAGTTTTAAAATTGTGAAAATAATAAAATTTATTCGAAAGTAAAAAATTTAAATTAAAAAAAAATTAATTATTTAAAATTTTAAAATTATCTGAAATTTGTAATTTTGTTGAACTAAAAATTAATTTTAATTAAAAAAAAAAATTAAAAAAATTAAATTAAAAATTAAAATTTAATTAATTAAAATATTTAATTTTAATTAATTTTATTTTATTTAAAATTAATTTAATTTAATTTTTTTTATTTTTTAACGCAGTTTTTCGTTTTTTCTTTCAAAAAAATTAAAGATTACAAAAAAAAATATTGAAAAATTTTATAATTTTCAAGTAATTTTGAACTATTTTTTTTTTTTATTAAATTTTTTTAAAAATTAAAATTTTTAAACCTTAAATTTTCTCAAAATTTAAAATTTTATAAAAAAAATTAAAATTTAACTGTCAAAATTATTCCATGAATTTTTTTTTATTTTTAAAATAGTACAAAAGATGCAAAAATCAACGTTCTCAAGCAAAGCATTTTTTTAATGTATTGCAAAAAATCAAGAAAAGTGTTTGTGAGTGTTTCTTGTGTATTAATTCTTAAATATTAATTAATTCAAATCATTTTTTGGCAGTAATGAGCTTTTTCCCCAAATGAGATTTTTTTGATATGGTTCGTTGTGAATTTCTCATAATTTGTGTGAAAAGCTCATTTTTTTCTCTATTTTGTTACGTATTTTATGTCAGTGTTGTTTTTTGTGTGTATTTCCTTAACATTTAAACTCCTGTCATTTTTTTACAATTTTTATTATTTTTTAAAAATTATTTTAAATAATTTTTTTTCACATTTATCGACTACTGTTCGAGCTTTTTTGGGAGATCATTGATGCACGTGGATTTGGTTCCATATGAAAATCATCAATTTGACAGAACACCACGTACCTGATTTTTTTACGTAGAAGTTTGAGGGCAAAAAATTCGATGTTCAAAAAACAAAAAAAAAATATTTGAAAAAAAAATTGATGAGAAAAAGATACAAAAAAAAAATTTCGTTAAAAAATGTTTCTTTTATGTTTGCTTTTTTTTATGAAATTTAATTAATTTTTTTTATGGAAAATGTAGTGAATGAAAAAAAATGATTTCTTACCTCGCTGGTAGGACAAGCGCCTCAAATTCGGTTATCAGGTGTCGTCGAATGATACTTTTTGATTGCGGGATGCCGAGAGCCATTGCCATTGTTTCTCCGCTGAATGATGGCTCCAATACCACTAAGCCGCCATGAACTCCGCTGTCTGTTAATTTTATTCGAATTTAGTTTTTTATGATTTTTTTTAAATAATTTTTTTTTCACCTTTTAAATTGTCAGCATATTCTCCCAAGTCTATTGATCGTGCCCAACGAATAAAGCGTTGATTGGTCCATACGATTGGATCTGCATCCATATTTTCTGATTGTAGTCGTCTCACGGCGAGTGTTTGTCTGTCGTATTTTATGATACGAAGCACGTGAATTGCTGAAAAAAAAATTAAAAAATATCTTTTTATTTAATTATTTTTGTAAAATTAAATTTTTTAATTAAAAAAAATTTGAGAAATATTTAAATCTTAAATTTAAAAAAAAAATTCTTAAAAAATAAAAAAAAAATTAATTAATTTTAAATAAATTTTATAATTTTTTTACCATTAAATTTTTAATTAATTTAAAATAATTATTTTTTAATTAATTAATTTAAATTAATTTAAAAATATTAAATTTAAAAAAAAAATAATAAATCCTAAAATAAATAAATTTTAAATCATATTAATAATTTTAATTTAAAAATAAATAATTTTAATTTAAATTAAATAATTTTTTTTTTTGTATTTTTTTCTGAAAAATCAAAATATTTACCGTGAACAATACTGGCTTGATGAAATTTCTTGGTAACTCCTAAATATTTTTCAAGCTCCTTCTTTGACAGTGTATCCAACATACGCGCATCAACCAACGAATGCAAAAATGGTTCAGCATATTGCGGAAGTCCAATATCCGGAAGCCATTCAGAAGCAACCCAACTAAAAAAAATCACAAAAAATAAATTTTCACCCCAAAATTCAATAAAATCTCATCTTACGTGTGTCCAAGTTGCCCAATCGTCGGATATCTCACCAAATCCGGGCGTCGATGTTCCTCGATCGCCAGTCGCAACTTTTTCCGATGCATCGGATGTGTTGCTCCAAGTCCCGTTTCCAATTCCGCATCCGATAATTCCAACAAAACTTTGCCACTTTTCACATTTTCCGTGCATCGCGAGCTGTATTGCGGCATTCCGAGCGCTACTTCGAGCCATGCAAGAACTTGCGATGCGCGCCATCTCTCCATCGGGACCGTAGATGCTTCGCGTAAAAGTCGCAATTTTTCCGCATAACCTTCTTCCGTCAACGGACTCCATTGGAAATCTTGCGTTTCCTGTTCGACAATTTGATTTTTGTTGCGTCGACTGCGAGCGAAAACGCGCGAAATGCTGCCCCAAGTGCCTCCGCGACCTGTTAATCGAGTTGTTAGACTGTTGATTTTGTTGGAAGTGCGACGCATCACGGGAGGACCTTCGTTATCGGGGGAGCCAAGTTGCTCAACGGATCTGAAATTGTTGGAAAAATGTAAGTTTTTAAATTTTTTTCGATTTTTTGTCATAAAAATAATTAAAATTTTAAATTTTTTTTCATCAAAAGTCATCAAATTTTACCTTGAAAGTGCTGAACTATCAACAGATCGCGAAAAATTAGCTGCATTCAAAGGAGATAATGTTGGACTGCGCTCTTTGGGGGTCCCATCTGCGATAATTTTTATGTAAAAATAATAAAAAAATATTTTTAGAGTTAATTTAGGGCAAAAATTAACAAAAAAAACTCACATTGATACATATTATGATGACTTGACACCAAAGAAATCGAATCCGAGTCAACTGTAATGCACGGACCATTTTCACAAGGACCATCACTCAATTGTAAGTCTCCAGCTGCACTTTCACGATCACTGCTTCCTATAAAAAATTAAAAATTTTAGTAAAAATATTCAAAAATTAAAATTTAATTAAAAAATAATAAAAAAAAATTAGTAAAAAATTAAATATTTTAGTGAAAAGTTAAAAATTTTAATGAAAAGTTACAAATTTTAATTTTAAAGAAAAAAATTGAAAATTTTAGTGAAAAATTCAAAAATTTTAATGAAAAAATTAAAATCTGAGAAAAGAATTAAAATATTTTAACAAAAAAATCAAAATTTTAGTGAAAAAATCAACTTGCCTCTCACTCCCGAGTCGGCACTGCAACTTCCCCGATCCCCGGGCGTGCTTCCCAAATTCGTATATCCCACATTTGGTCCTCCCATGTGACTCATGATGCCCGTATTTGGCGGCGGGGTGATTGGCGCCATCGAAACTATGCTTTCTTGGTCCGAAGTGAATTCACTCAGTTGTCGTCGTGCTTCCTGCAGTTGATCTTGCGTGCGTTGCAATTGCATATCTCGTGCATTCAACTGTGCCGCCAGTGCTAACGATCTCTCAGCTTCATCACGTGCCGTTTTTAACAAAGACCATCTTTCACGCTCCCGATCCGAGTTATTTTTCATGGCAATCGACTCCGAATCGCGAATGCGCTGCTCGAAAGTTCTGATAAAAGTCCGTAATTCCTTCTCCTTGTCTTGCAACGAAATGCAAAGTTGCTTCACTTGGTTCAATAAGTCGTTTTTGTCGTCGCGTAACTTTTTGCGCTCGGATTTTAAACCTAAAAAGGTAAGTTTTAATAATTTTTTTATAAGTTTTCGTTAAATTTTGAAATTACTTTGAATTAATTCCTTGGCAATTCTCAATTCGTTTTCGAGTTTTTCAACGCGAACGTTGCTTTCTTCATTAGATGCGGATCCGTAACTGTTTCTATTGCCGCCAACAGCGCCCTCTGGCGATTGTTCCCGTAACATGAGCTTCAGTTCAGCGATTTCAGCGTGCAAGCGTTCGTTTTCGAGACGGATTTCCATTGTGCGAGGCGATTCTACGAAGAGAAAAAATTATTTCAATTAATTCAAACCAAGCAAAAATTATTTTTTTTTACAAACTTTCAATTTTATAATTTTTATAAAGCTTTCAGTTTGAAAATCTGAGAGCTGAAAAGGTTTCAGTTTTTGCAAATCTGAAGCTTTTCAGTTTTTATAAATTTGAGAGCTGAAAAGGTTTTAGTTTTTGAAAATCTGAAGATTTTCAGTTTTTATAAATCTAAGAGCTTAAAGGCTTTAAACTTTTGCAAATTTGAAGCTTTTTAGTTTTAATAAATTTGAGGGCTGAAAAGGTTTTAGTTTTTGCAAATCTGAAGCTTTTTAGTTTTTATAAATCTGAGAGCTGAAAAGGTTTTAGTTTTTGAAAATCTGAAGATTTTCAGTTTTAATAAATCTGAGAGCTGAAAAGGTTTCAGTTTTTATAAATCTGAGAGCTGAAAAGGTTTCAGTTTTTGCAAATCTGAAGCTTTTCAGTTTTTATAAATCTGAGAGCTGAAAAGGTTTCAGTTTTTGCAAATCTGAAGCTTTTCAGTTTTTATAAATCTGAGAGCTGAAAAGGTTTCAGGTTTTGCAAATCTGAGCTTTTCAGTTTTTATAAATCTGAGAGCTGAAAAGGTTTTCAGTTTTTGCAAATCTGAAGCTTTTTAGTTTTTATAAATCTGAGAGCTGAAAAGGTTTCAGTTTTTGCAAATCTGAAGCTTTTCAGTTTTTATAAATCTGAGAGCTGAAAAGGTTTCAGTTTTTGCAAATCTGAAGCTTTTCAGTTTTTATAAATCTGAGAGCTGTAAAGTTTTTCAATTTTTGCAAATTTGTAACTTTTCAGTTTTTATAAATCTGAGAGCTGAAAAGCTTTAAACTTTTGCAAATCTGAAACTTTTCAGTTTTAATAAATCTGAGAGCTAAAAAGCTTTTGCATACAATAAAACTTATAAACTTTTATAAACTTATGAAAAAATAAATTGACGAACAATTTACAGTCAATTTATTTTAAAAAAAAGAAAAGTTGTTAAGCCAAAAAATTCAAACGAAAATTCGCTCCAGGGTCAAAATGTGTCTGTGTGCAAGCAAAAGTTTAAAGCAGAATATTCATGAAAATTTCGTTCACGGTAACACCAAAAAACTTTCGCCATAACAATAAATTATGCATTAAAACTTTTGTTTGCAGCTCACACACGTAAATAAAATTTGCTTTCATTTCCATATGAATGGAACGGAATTTTCTCTCACCTAACTCATCGCCGACTTTGCTGCCATTTCCTATGCTGTCGTTACTATTGTCTCTCCGCTCGATATACAGCGACGCCGTTTCATTGGGGAATATCAGGGTTTTTTGTTGGTCAAGCGCAACAGAAACGCGCCCACTGACATGCTGCTCTTCAGCTGTCGTTGTCGCCGTCGTCGTCGTTTGCGCTTCGGGACTTGTTTGATTGTTGTTCTCAGCGGCGACGACGGCAGTTGTTGCGGCGAGTTTTGTCGCGGTTGGCGATATTTTGTTGTTATTCGCCGTGGGTGTCGTCGATGCGGGTACGGGAGTATTTTCGCTGCCAGCGACAAGTACAAGCCCGCTACCGTTAACAAGTTCATTGATTTTATTTGAAATTGTTGAGGTAGCGGCGGAAAATAATTGCGAGGCAGCACCGCGAAGTTGATCGTGATGATGATTCGATTCACTGCCGCTCGATTTGGGCGACGTAGAAGTGCCTTGATTGCCTGTGGCTTGAGACATCGCTTGTGTATCCAAGGACAAGATACTTTTGAAAATCTTCGTGGATGTCGAATTTTGCTGACTCGATTGATGATCTAAGGATTTTGTTGATTTTGTGTCACTGAGATGCTTGAGCGACGCATTTATCTTTTCGGGATTTCGCGGTGGCGGCTCGGGAGGCTCAGACATCGTCACTGTTTGCGATCCTAAGCCGTTCAACTGCATTGCGTCAACAACTTTTTAATTCTGAAAAGAGAGAGAGAAAACATAAAATGTGAATTTTTTGTTCTAACAAAGAGTCGTTTAAATAATTTCAAGCAAGTTAAATCACTGCCATTCACCTCGGTAAGCCTTTACAACAAAATGACACGTTTCAGAGTTAAGTGATGAGACATTTCAAGTGCAGTTTTGCTCTACTTTCAACGATTTTCGTTCGTTAGGCACAATGTTGCAAAAATGATACAAAATACAAGTGAATGCGAGGTTAGAGGTGATTAAGGGCACATGTTGCATGCTTTTTCCTTATATTTGTCATTTTTTTGCCGTAATATTCTCTCATGTTACAGCACTTTATGAAATTTTAATTATGAAAATAAAAAAAGGCATCAAGTGAAAAGCCTTCTTGAGTGGAGGCACGTAAATTTTTAATCTAGAAGATTTTTAAATGCGCGTTCTTTGATTGTTGTTGAAGTTTTTTAAATGGGATTTTTGACGTTTTAACTTTGAACGAGAAATAGGCATTAATGGGATTTTCATTCGAAGAAATGGATTAAAAGCTTTAAAAAAATCTAAGAATTATTCAATTGAAACAATATTTTAAATGAGTTAAATGGAAAAACTCTCAGCTCTCGAAAATTTGAAAAGTTTTCAGCTTTCGAAATTCTTAAAAGTTTTCAGGTCTCATGAATCTGAAAAGTTTTTAGCTTTCGAAAATCTAAAAAGTTTTCAGGTCTCATGAATCTGAAAAGTTTTTAGCTTTCGAAAATCTAAAAAGTTTTTAGCTTTCGAAAATTTGAAAAATTCTCAGCTTTCGAAAGTCTAAAAAGTTTTTAGCTCTCGAGAATTTGAAAAATTCTTAGCTTTCGAAAATCTAAAAAGTTTTCAGGTCTCATGAATCTGAAAAGTTTTTAGCTTTCGAAAATCTAAAAAGTTTTTAGCTTTCGAAAATCTAAAAAGTTTTTAGCTTTCGAAAATTTGAAAAATTCTCAGCTTGCGAAAGTCTAAAAAGTTTTTAGCTCTCGAGAATTTGAAAAATTCTTAGCTTTCGAAAGTCTAAAAAATTTTCAGCTCTCATGAATCTGAAAAGTTTTTAGCTTTCGAAAATCTAAAAAGTTTTTAGCTTTCGAAAATTTGAAAAATTCTTAGCTTTCGAAAATCTAAAAAGTTTTCAGGTCTCATGAATCGGAAAAGCTTTCACCTATCAAAAATCTTTAGTTTTTAGCTTTCGAAAATCTAAAAAGTTTTTAGCTTTCGAAAATTTGAAAAATTCTCAGCTTTCGAAAGTCTAAAAAATTTTCAGCTCTCATGAATCTGAAAAGTTTTTAGCTTTCGAAAATTTGAAAAATTCTCAGCTTTCGAAAGTCTAAAAAGTTTTTAGCTTTCGAAAATTTTAAAAAATTCTCAGCTTTCGAAAGTCTAAAAAGTTTTCAGCTCTCATGAATCTTAAAAACTTTTAGCTTTTGAAAATTTGAAAAATTCTCAGCTTTCGAAAGTCTAAAAAATTTTCAGCTCTCATGAATCTGACAAGCTTTCATCTTTCGAAAATATTTTCAGTTTTCGTAAGTTGACAAAATATTGACTAAAACGTGTCAAAACAAGTCCATAAATCACCATATCCAATCAAAAGACGTCTCCAATCAGTCGGAACAAAATTCACATTGCAAAAACGGAAGGAAAACCAAAAATGATTAGTCATAATCAACATTCAATATCCATTCAATCACAATGTCCCTCTTGTGGTTATCTTTCCTGTCTCTCTCTTCTTCACATCCAATTAGTACATTTAGTATGACAAAATTTTCACTTTTCCCCGGGAACATAGCTGCATGTCATCATTAGAATTCCGAAAATTGTATTAACAAGTCAATATATGTTGGTTTTTGTGGGCATCGGACTTTATTAAATTCGTATTATTATGATCCGTCGACGATATTATCAACGATATCGAAAGCGATATCATGTTCCGCACATGCTGCTCTGCGGTTTTTTGGTCGGCAGAATTGAGGTTGCGATTTTTTTCGATAACAATGGATTTTTTTTGTTTTGTAAGATGTTTAATGACATCATTCATAGATTTTACGAGGCAATTTCGTTCCAATACAAAGAAAACGAAGGCGTTTCAATCAAATCAAATAAAATTAAATAAAAAGAGCGAACAAGGTTCATTAACCAGCAAAGTAGAGCCGGAATTTCATCTCAAACGTCTGTCACAAGTTTTCAATTCGAAAGTTTTTCAATGCAATTTTCTTCCTCGAAACATGTCGTGTTGACAACAATTGCACCGATAACATAATTTTGTGTCACTTGAATGACGTGCGTAAAGTGAACAAATTTCATCATTAATTCCCGATTAAAAATTCATAAATGTCTGAGAACGAACGTAATACTTGCGATGGGGCGACAAACACACAAAGCAAACACAAACACGTGCTGAATTATTTCATGCACGACAAAAAAAAATTATTTCGTGACATTAAAAGGGTATGAAAGGATTAATTTTTTTCCTTGCATCATCACAGAATTTAATGATTTTCCGTGAGTGAGTGTTGAAGATTTTAATCAAATTTGAACGCATTAAAAACTGGAAATGAAGCTACTGTTTCCCCCCTTTTTCTTTGTTTAGTACTTTGAGGAACCGGAATATGGATATGAGACGAGACAATTATTACTGCCGTTATTTATTTTTTGGAATATGAGAAAATTAAAGGGGGAGTCTTTAAAGTTTTCAAGTTCACTTTAAGAATGAGAGCACTCGAGAACAATTAAAATTTCTTGTTGACTTTGATGAAAGTATTTGGGGAGATTTGAATTAGCTTTTGTTGAAAATTTTGAGAGATTTAAATTTTCTGCAATTCTGAAGCATTTTAGACTTTCAGAAAATTGATCTCAGCTCTTAAAAATTTTTAATTTCATAAAACTGAGAGTTTTCAGATTTTTGAAACTTAGAAAACTGAGAGCTAACAATATTCAAAATTATCAAAACTGAACCAAAATTTGTTCAGTTGAAGTAACTGCAGTTAGACTTGAAAAGTGCTAAAAACTGACAAGATTCAAATATTCTAAAGTATAATAAGATACAAAATTTCTAAAATCTAAAAGCTGAGAAGATACGAATTTCAGAAAACTGAAAGCTGAGTTTTTCAGTTTTCTTAAATTTGTATCTTCTCAGCTCTCAGATTTAAGTACTTTTAAAAAGGTTTTTGAATAGACTTCAGAATTTTTCAATCTTGTCAGTTTTTAGCTCTCTTAAAGTCTAACTTCAGTTACTTTAACTGAACCAATTTAGGTTTAGTTTTTAAAATTTAGAATC
This sequence comes from Culicoides brevitarsis, assembly GCF_036172545.1. Lineage (NCBI taxonomy): Eukaryota > Metazoa > Arthropoda > Insecta > Diptera > Ceratopogonidae > Culicoides > Culicoides brevitarsis. Next base: position 33,208,789 of record NC_087086.1, on the reverse strand, counting down.
TTGTTAGCTCTCAGTTTTCTAAATTCCAAAATTTTTATAAACTGTCAGTTTTATTAAATTTAGAATCTTTAAGGCATTTAGTTTTCTAAAACTTTGAGTTTTTATATTTTTTTTTTAATTTCTTGACAAATATATCAAAAATCAAGAAATTAAAATTCTTATGAACTCAAAAAAATTTCAATAAAGGTGTTAAAAGTTTTTCCACGAATTAACGCTGGTTTGAAAGAGTCCTTTCTCCCGACTGATTAAAGATAAAAGGAAATTTATGTCGTTGAAAGTTAAATAAAAACCGACGTTATTTGCATTTCCCTTTTCACACAGGCAGCGCCATAATTAATTTACACACAGAGCAAAAATTTCCATTAAAACAATTAATAAAAACATCATAAAAAAATTGTTAAATAATTATATTTTATCAGCAGACAAAATTAGTTGCTAATTAACTTCCTTCCGGTTGCAAAAAATAAAGCGACGTACTTCATGAAAAAAAAATTCCGCACAACAATTTTTTAATAAAATATTCACGTGTGAGTAGCAAGGTACGTTTTAATTTTATTTTAAATACGCATCTCCGCCTTTCACCTGTTTGTCGCTGCAGCAACCCTTCTATGGCACAAATTATTTTTGCAACGAACAAAAAAGTTATTTAATTGAAATCAACGCATCATGTGCAGGTCATTCTAAGCATTTTTCGACAAAAAATGTGAATTTACCTGGGCAAAAATGTCGAAATCAGTGTGGGATCAAATCGATTTTTGATTGAATTTTCGACATGGATGAGTGCATGTAATAACAAATGGGCGGCATGGCTGGCTGGCGATTATTAATGGTTGACAAATGTGGGTTTTGACAAGTTTCGAGGAATGAGGTAGACGACTTTTGAAGGAAAAATCGACCTTTTTCAAAAAAAGCAAAAGTGTCACTTTAAACTTAAAGATCGAAAATTTTGCAGCAAATAAATACACACATCAATTTCAATTCCGATTGTCACTGTTTGACAATTTATTTGCTTCATAAATGCAGCTATTTTGGTGTGAATAGAGTCCCTTTTGTGTATTTGTGTGTCTGTTTAGGTGCACATTAGTATCGTTTATACATATGTGCATTGACAATGATCTGTTTCATGGAAAGTTTATTTCATGTCGATTTGTTAGAATTTCTTATGAAATGACATTTTCTGACTTTAAAAAAATTAAATTTAAATTTTTTAAACTCTTAAATGGTCAAAAATGTTTCATTTTTCATTTTATTTGATGAATTTTCAAATTTTGAACAAATCAAATTCAGTAAATTTGGGCAAAAATCGATTAAAATTTGTTAAAATTATCTCAAACTTCAGTTATAATTGAAATTTGCAAAAAAAAAAAATTAAAAAGTTAAAATTTGAAAATCGCCATCCTGCTAATTCAAATTAAATGTTAAAAAAGACTTTGGTTTAAACTAAAAATGGAGAATTTTGATACAAATTTTTCATTTTTAGCTCAAAAGTCGTAAATAGCAATTTCAAAAATTTACAAAAATTTGTAAATCGCTTTTTTGCTAATTCAAACTTAAAGTTCTAAACTACTAAAAAATTAATACTTTGGTACTGAGCAGTTTTAGGCTTAAAAGTCGAAAAAGTAAGCTCAAAAAATAACCGTTAAAAATTTGTAAATCGCCTTCTCGCTAATTCAAACCAAGCAAAGTGAAAAATTCTTTCAGTCGAAAATCATAAATTTTCTCAATAAATAACTTTCACGCCGGAAATCGCTTTTCCGTGAAATAAATGCAGACGCTTTTCACAGCAAGTGGCAGCAAGCAAATCAAACACACAGTAAATAAACGCGATAAACGTGTGTGAGGAGGAGGCAATTGCAGCAGTAACGAGACGCTTTTGTGTGAGGTTTAAATTGCTCTGAACAACTATTTATTGTTCGTTTTTGTTTGGAAATTCGAGGTGACAGCGCATAAAGCTCGAACGTTTGACGTTTTGCTTTTTGACTTGAATTAAATTGAAATCCAGACAAGAGCTCTTCTCTCTCTGTTATATTAAACATTTTTCCTATCCCACACACTGAATTCTTGTCCTGTCCATTATGAGAAATTCCTTTCCTTCATTTTTGGTTTTTCTTCATTTATTTTTTTTTTGCTTTAAAAGAAAGAATTAAAAAAAGACGAAAATTGCATAAATTTCACAGTTCATGACACTTTTAGCACTCCCGATACAGTAATTTCCATATTTTTCTTTCGTTTCGGCATCATCTCTGTCATTATTTAAAGAAAAAGAGCGCGAAAGAAGAAAAAAGTTATGAGAAAGTACGTGGCACGTACAAAAGTTAATTTAATGCCGTTTTAATTGAAAATTTTCGGCTTTAATGGGGAAAAATGAGCCAAATTTTCACAAACTTTTTCGTGTTTCGGCATTTTTAATGAAAATGAATGAAAATGTGGGTTGTTAAAACAAGAAAAAAAAACGAAAGAATGAATGTTAATAATTTATGAGAAGGATAAAAATCGTTAACATTGACGCCTACGATTCAAAACAAAGGATGAAATTTGGAATATTTGGGTAATTTTTCTATTATAAAAAACTTGTTCGTAAATAGTTAACAAGAATATTAAATTTTTTACTTGAAAAATTGCCAATTTTGTCTTTAATATAAAAAATGTAAAAAAAATCTCTTAAAATATTTTTCCATTTTTTTTTCTAAATTAAACAGGCGATCATATTTAACAGAAAATTAGATTACGTCGCATAATCTAAAACACTGAGCACTGCACCCAACTCTAAAATTACGCTGTTGATGCACATAATTTGCTGCTACAGGACTTTCCTATCAACCGAGCGGGCGTTAAAAAGGGAACGGAAAATGGATTTTTTTTCTCTCTAATATTAGTTCTAGTTTTTGCTACCGAGTCATCGTACGAGATGTTAGCGAGAGCAGAAAAAAATGTAAATTTATAAGGAATTTTTATTATGATCATCGTCATGTTGCGTTCATATTTTCTTCAATAAGTCGGGATTGTATAACCAACCAAGATTATCATTATATTATTATTAATATGACTCGAGACTGGCAAAAAAATTGCATGAAAGTTCAGTCAACGACGAAGGTACTTGATATGGTGATATTGTCTGTGGCATCGCATTCTTTTGCGAGTAATTTTTGTTTTTTCATGCTTGGATTCTCACGTTATTTTAATGAATAAGGAATTTTTAGCGAGCAGGAAGTTGTTTGGATTTTCGGTTAAGGGGAGAGTTTTTGAAAAATATTTTCCGAAAAAATAATTTGAGTTTTGTTTTGGGCGGAAATTTGCCCTAATGTTTGCAACGAACTGACAATTTGAATTAGAAAAGGCAATTTTTGAAACTATATTAAATCTGAAATAATTTTAAATGTTTTTAGATCAATTTACTCCAATTTGAATTTAATCATCAAAGAAATCCTTTAAATATCTGGATCAATTTTAGAAGTTCAAAAACTATCAAAAATTAGAATAGTCGTAATCTTTCAACAACCAAGGACGAACTTAGAATAATATTGTAATGTGCTTTTGGTGCTCCTATAGCAAGAGTATGTTTCGTGTTTTACTTAGCTTGTATAGGAACATTAACTTTAGTTTTAATTTCGCCTTCAGAATCTCTTGTTTCATGTAATTTTTACATGGTTGATTTCATGTTTTGTTTTAAAATTAATCAAATACAAATTCTAAATAATTTGTACGTCCTCCGCCCGCTGGTCTAATGAGGCCTGAACAATAATATAACTGTACTTTTAGTGTAAAGGAACATTCTTTATTTCGTCATCCAGAGGTTTCATTATTTATCTGAAGGAACATTTTAGCACGAATTAATTTTTCTCTTGGTTTGTCTACAGAACTTATCGAAATCATTGTTTCATCTTTAGATCGTAATTAAGCATAAAGCATGTTGACAAGTCGAATAGTTCAGTTTTCTAACAAACCTTAATAGTATTTCCGAGTATTTCAAATTTATCCATAAATATATAGTTTGGATTAATGTTTAAGTCTCTTAAAATCGGTTTACTATTTTCATCCGATATATAGTATTTGATGCTTTTTGATTTTTTTTTGCTTCCTATTGCTTTTTGTTCAATTATTTTAAAAATCAATTTTTAAACTTTTAAAGAAAAATCAATTTTTAAACTTTTAGAGATTTGGCAGAGACAAACTTTGATAAATTTTCACTTTTTAGTGCGTAATATAATTTTTTTGATTGGTAAAACAAAAGCTACAGGTAACTCTAAAATGATACGTTGATAAGTCCGTTGAAAACTTCAGTTTAAAATTCATATTAAAATTTTTTTTGTCAATTATTCAGCACGAAAAATCAAAGAATACAATCCATCATGTTCACACAGGAAAAAAAAGTTTTTTTTTTAACAACTCTTCAGATTCGGCAACACATGCGAATATAATTCATTAAAAATTCTCTTTTACCTTGCGGCGTAATAATTTCGATATTCATTTTTCCATGCTTTATATTTTTTTTTCAACCGATAACTTCACTTTTTGAAACACAAAAAAATTTAACTTTTTTTTATCCAATTACTGGATTTTTTTAAATCACTTTTCACTGAAATGTATACTTTGTAGCTTTAAACTTCCGATTTTTTTTTGCACTTCCTACTTTTTTCTTTGAATTTTTGTTTCTCTACTTTTACCATGTATCGTAGAGTACGGATAAATTTATAAGTAGTTTAACACAAAATATAGGTCGTGACGATAAAAACGTATTAGCATTGATCAAAAACAACGAGACTGATAAATAAATGCTGCTTTAGAACGGGAACGAAAGAGACTGCTTCCGGTGTGATTTTTATTTAATTTATTTTTTTTTCTCTATTTTTAGAGGTTTCGACTTATAACGGTAAATCCATCACCTTATGTTGACGACAAAATTCGTACGAAAAAAAATCTCGACGGTCCAAGCGATTCAAAGTGACAATTTGAACTAACCATTAATATTTTTTTTACTACTATCCATTATTATCAAATTTCCTTTTGCACACGCACGCACGAACAAACGAGAGACACGACAGCGATACGACAACACATTCCAATTCATTCATACGACAAAAGAGCGACAATGTGTTGTCGTAGCTGCGTGTTGTCATGTAGTAAAATTATAAACAAGAAGACAATAGAGACTTGTTTGACTAACAAAAAAAAATGAGTAGATTGTGTGACACACTATTTTTTTATTATTATTTTATGAAGCAAGCAAGTGAATGTTTTCTCAGAGACTCGGTCAGTTACTTCGACGTGATGTGTGAGGAATTCATTTTTTTATGCAATAATGTGCAGTACCGACAAGTCGAGAGAAATTCGAGACGCATGCGCAAGGTCGTTCGTCGGTTATGGTTTTATCACCATCGCATCATCAACAATGAAATATGTGGAGAGACACAAAATAAAAAGTGCTCACAATATTGTACTACTTAACAGTCATTGATAATCATTGTTTATGTTTGTTATTTGTCGTATTTTGTGTTATTATTTGTGCCTGGCTTCGTACAATATATTGGAATTATTATAATTTTTTCGGACAATGATGCTGCTCATGGCAATTCAATGGGGATTGAATGATCAAACAATATTTGTGACGAACAGGAATGGAGGTAATTTTTTTTTAAGGAAATAATTTTGGAATCCAAAAATGGACAAAAAAGTTACTTGAAGTTTGACTTAGTTCTGAATTTTTTTTTATTCAAACTTGATCAAAAACCTTAAAATAGTAATCAAATTAACTTTTAACTTATTTTTAAGCTAAAATTCAACAAAGCCAAAACTTGCTTAGGTCAAAACATTTTTTGCTTATATTCAAGTTTAAGTTTATGCTTTTAAATTTTTTAAAGTTTAAGCTGAAGTCAAAAGTTTATTGAGCCTGCAAAGAAGTCTTGAAAATTAATACAGGTAAGTTTTATGAGGACTTATTTTAAATTTTAGGTTGAATGTTTCAAACAAAACTGAATGATTTTTAGGTAAGTAAAAATTTGAGAAGTACTGTTACGTGTTAACGATCAATGTTAACGGCGAAAATAAACTAATCATAGGAATCTTGGTTTAACAGTTTTTTCTCAAAATATCAAAATTAATTTCATTATTCCTTCAACCATCAAGTGGAATCAACGTAGATGAAAAATAGTATAATTCAGTGCCTTTGCAGGTATACTAATTGCTTATTTCAAATAAAGCCTTGTTTTCATCAAGTACTAAAAGCAAAATATCAATTAATGAAGTCAAAGCACCGCAAAATAGCAGTAGAATGAACATCATAAAAATACAAAGTAACTAACCAAGTCTTTTAAGTCAACCTTAACATGCCAGTAGATAAGTTTAAAAAAAATGTCAATATGTCTATGAAAAACACACATTACTATTTGTTGGATAGCAAACTTTGAAACCGATTTTTGGGTCAAAGATCCAACTAATAGCTTTAGATTGCAATTCATGGAACCTTGTTGAACCTTAAAATTTTACTATTCCCGTATTTAATTGAAGTATGCTTTGAAAATGATTTTAGTCAATTAATATTAAAATAAAAATGAGTCGAGTAATTGGACTAAGCAAAGAAACACGTCTTTTAATTAACCAGCTACAGGGATAAAATTGGTTCAAGGAGTCAAACTAACCTCTTATGGCATCAAATCAACCTCTCAAGGTCTCAAATTAACTTTTTAAGGGATCAAACTAATCTCTTCGGCCGTCAAATGGACCCCTTACGGAAAAAGTTGACCTCGGAAGTTAAATCAAATCTCGAGGAGTTTATCTGACCCGTTTCATAAACATAGAAGACTTCAAGTCGAATACAGTAGCTTTTGTGAAGTTTTTTAAAGCCTTCTGATGAGAATTCAAAAGATACTAAAGGAGAAGAAGTTCCTTCAAATAACTACAATGATACTCAATTGAGATGAAAAAAAAGGTTTAATAGCCCAAGTTCTCAAAACATCAAGCTCTACAAAAAATTCAACAATGCCCATAACTTGTCCCTATCTACGTTACAACCCTGAAATGCAAAACATGTATTTGAGTGGATTTTATTCGGTATCAAGGGGTTTAACGTTGTCCTCATTCTCAAATATCTCGATAACCAAATTAGATCAGAAATAGGTCGTTGTCGTTGTGTCATCAAATTAACCTCAAACCCGCTCGAGCACAAAATTATAAGGCATCTAATTACTGCTGCTGCTTTTTTGAAACAATTTCGCCCAGCAATTACGTTTTTTTCTTCTTCGCATCAAAGCCAAATTAAAACGGTATAAAAGCCATTCATTCATGGTTTGACTGAGTTCATTCAATACTTTCCATCATGGTGTCAAAATCTATTCTATTTTTGGGATTACTTGTAATTGTTTTGGCAATTATTTGTGTCTCCGATGCCAAACCTCACAATGAAGCGACTCAGGAGCTGATCAACCGAAAATTCCGCGTTCGAAGATCTTTGAGAACTGCTCATTTGGCTGTCGCACATCGCAAGGGCGGAAGACGTAGCGGCGGAGAAGAAGAAGAAGCTGAAGAGGGAACCGAAGGAAGTGAAGGAGAAGAAAAGCCTCAAAAGAAGAAAAAGGGAGGCAGAGGAGGAAAGGGCGGTAAAAAGGGTAAAAAATCAACTACTGAAGCCCCAGCTGAAGAGGAGGAAGCGGAATAAGTTGAGGAAATAAAGCTCTGACGCAAACCTCATTTAACTTTAATAATTCGTCGGTATTAAAATTCATATCACAAGCTTACATCGTCGGATATCGTTACAAAATCCCGCACATTTTCCCTCAACAACCGCACACAAGTACTTGAACATATTTATTATCTATTTTATTGCCTTGTTCCTTTGCATCGTACGTCGTCTGCCTTACTGAATTTACATTCCCCACAAACGCAAAGGAACGAAAAGTTTGAAGCAACAAATCTCCGTGTCTCAAAAATTCGAAAAATTCTGTTCCGATCAATATGCCGTCACGAGATTATGTTATAAAAATCCACACTTTATTGCACAAATATTGTTCCAATCGTTAATTCGAGCAAAAACAAGAAGAAACGTTGTCGGAATAAAAGACGAGGGGGGAAACAAAAAGTCTCCTTTGATCGAAGTTGATTCAATTCTTCTGTTATTACTGATAATTTTCATGCCAAAGCATACCAAATACGGGGAATTGTGTTATCTCGCATCACTTCGACAGACATTTACATAAAAATACATGCGAGGCAATGTCGATTGTCGAAAGCAATGCAAATAAGGGAAATTTTCGACGTTGTTGTTGTTTTGTTGATTTTTTGACGTCGTCAAGTCAAAAACTATTTCGGATATGTGATTTTCTGTTCCATTTGCTGCCCTGGCTTGCCCTGCTTTTTCCGAATGCTGAGGCAAAATGTAATTTATCTTGGTTATTGAATCATTTTCGGAGAGAAAAGTTTTTGATGGAAAAGGATCAAAAACGGATTTGGGGCGTAAATGATGATTGAATTCTCTTGGAGATGAGTTTTGTCGCGAAATGTTGTCGTTTGACAAAAACAAATAAACACACATTAGTCGTAAATTAAAAGGGCTTAAAAGTGCCAGAAAATTGGCAAAGTTTGATAATTTTGAGATTTCGTGAGGGAAATTAGGGTTTTCTAATGTTGGAATTTGAATTAAAGACAAAATTAAAGAAATTTTTAACCCGAAACGAATTAAATTTTGCTGCATGATTTTTTTTAAATTCAAAAGATTTTAAATTTAAATATTTGCCAAATTTGATTGATTTTGGAAATAAATTTTAAATTTTTAATCAAAATTTTATTTTATTACGTAATAAATATTTTTTTTTTTATTTTCGGACCCAAAAAAAAAAAGAATTTAAGAAAAAGAATAATAAAATTTTGAAAAAAATATATTTAAAAATCTTTTAAATTTTCAAATTAATTTTTTATGTAACAAAATTAAAAATTTAACAAAATTGTTATAAAGATGAATCCTCTAACAATTGTGTATTAAGACATCCCGATGTAAACAATGATCAGCTGACTTGGGACAGCCGTGAGAGCGGAATGTGCTCCAACTTTGATATTAATTTAGAGTGTTGAATAATTTATAATTATTATATTTTATAATAATTTATAATTATTATAAAACTTTAAAAAAATTAAAGTTACGTTCATTAAAAATTTGAAAAATATTTTTTTTTAGCTTTTTTTATTAAAAAAACTTTAAAAAATTTTAATTTAATTTTTTAATTAAGTTCTAAAACAATTTGCTCATTTTATTACAATTTTTATTCAAATTTGTTCATTTTGTGACAAATTTGTTCATTTTTTGAAAAAAAGTTCATTTGAAGATGCATTCATTCATTTTGTTCATTTAAGTATAGTTCCTTTTCGCTGACTATCGTTTAATAACTAACTAAGCAACTCGATCAAAATTTTAAAGGAAATACTTGAGACACTTTTTTTTTATCAGTTTTCCGGTTGCAGAAGTATATAAAAGAAATGAATTGAAATGAAATGAAGACCTGTACGCAAAAAAAGGAATATTCGTGTAAAATAGTACAATTAAAAGGATGGAGCTCCAGCTCTGGTCCCAAAAATTATTTTGTGTTTTATTTTTATTTGTGCAAGTGATCAAAGGAAATCTCCAAAGTCATAAGTGCGAATTTTTTTTTTTGTACGGAAATTATTATAATTGTGAACTTAATGGTGTCCATACAACTTTTTCGGAGAAGAATTTCAACATTATTGTGGATCCAGATAAAAAAAGCGAATTGAATTACTTTATATTCGAAAATTCTTCTATTGAAGTGCTGACGAATGATGTTTGTGAAACAGTTCCAACAGTTAGGTTCTTTGGCGCTAAACAATGTGGGATACTCTTTGTAGATGAAAATGCGTTTGAAAAATGTGTTGAAATGGAACAACTTTCGCTATCCGGAAATCATTTAAAAAGTCTTCCATCAAAAATGCTTGTATCAAATATTAACTTAAGAGTGATTGATTTTTCCAATAATAAACTCCCTGAAATTGACGAAAACTTCTTTTTCAACAATAAAAATTTATCAACAATCTATTTGTGGAAAAACTATTTGACACATGCAGAATTTTTGAAAGGACAGAAAAATTTGAAGGAAATTCATCTGGAACAAAACTCCTTGTTTGATGTTAATGTGGAACAATTGGTTCAAGAAAATGGCCATTTGGAAGCCTTGTATTTAAATGATAACAAATTTTGGTGTAAACGCCAAAAAGAAATGAGTGAAATTTTAGAGGAAAACAAAATCGATCATGCTGATCTTGGATACTTAAGTATTTGTATTGAGCAAAAAGATGAATGGGAAGAAACAAAAAGATTATATTTGTCTGAAAGAAAACTCAAACAATTTGAAAGTATCGAGACCAAACTTTACATTATCATCTTTTCACTTGTCGCCGTAATAACTCTCGGAGCAATGATCGCAATTGGCAAATGTTTTTATACGAAATACCAAAATAGAGTAAATACGAGCAATAATGTTGAAGATTACTATGCATACTATTCAAATCCACAAAATCCTGCTTTAAATGACTCAAAAGTTGATCAAGAGGAAGAACAACACTACTATTCAACTGTTAAAGATCCTGAAAAAATATACGATCATCTCGAATTTGACGAATGAAATTTCATAAAAAAAACTAAAATATTAATCAATAAAATTATTAAAGAATAAAAAATTTATACCAAAAAAAAAAAATTATGAATAAATAAAATTTTAAATAAATGAATAAAATAAAATAATTTTGAATCAAATTTTTCTTCAAGTTTTTAATTATTGCAAAAAGATTTTATTTGCTGATAAATTGTCTTTGAACTCGCTGAGTAATGTCTGATAATTATACATGTGAACAATTTGAAAGGAAATGAAGGAGACTCTTTTTTATATCAGTATAAAAAGGTTCAAGTTTCCAATTATGAATAAGAACTTTTAAAAAATTATGGAAAAAATTAAATTCTAAAAAATTGGTTCATTTCTCAACATTTTTAGTTCATTTCATTCATTTGAAAACAAATCTGTTGGTTTTTAGTTCATTTTAGAATAAACTTTTATGCATTTGAAACAATTCTTTTAGAGTTAATTGTCTTCGTAATGATAGTTGAACAGTCACCAGAATTTCCTTTTCACTGACTAACGACTGATAACTCAACATTTTGAGCAACATTTTAAAGGAAATGCTAAAGACACTTTTTTTTTATTAGTTTTCCGAGTTACAGAAGAACATATTTTTATATAAAAGGAATGAATTATAGGATATGTACGCAAAAAAGGAATTTTCGTGTAAAAGAGTTCAATTAAAAAGGATGCAGCTCCATTTATATGCGTTTGTAAAAATTATTAAAAAAAAAATGTTAAAAATCATGAAAATTGCATTCATTAAAATTTTAAAATTTGATAATATTTTCAGCTTTTTATTTAAAAAATCGAAAAATTGTAATAAATTTCTTAATTTTTCTTAAAAACTCCATTGAGACATCATAAACCCATCAAATTCAAGTCCAATTTCTACTAAAAACCCATTTAATGCAAATTCCGCATATAAATCTTCCCATTAACAAACCCTTTTAGCTGCTCCAACTATCATTACACACCTTTTCCAATTCCGTTCTGTCATAAATTTTCTCTTCCAAGACATGTTTTTTGTTAAATAATTCGATTACATCCCCCATCTACACAGACACATTTCACATTTTGCGACCCCAAAGCAATAAAACTCTCTCGTTCCGTGTCTCTGTATCTCTACCTGACCTGCCAACAACTGCCTGTCGATTCATCTATTTTCATTTGCTTACTTCGGCTTTACATCATCGTCATCATCCTAATTTCGTTGCACTTGTTCCCGTTCTGTCGACGTCGTCGTTCGGGAAAATCAATAAAATTCATCTGTTTTTGTTCATTTCCTCCTCCCCTCGCCTCGCCGCCACGTTGCATGTCGTCGTCGTCGTCGCTGTAAAACTGCATGTGCGTGAATGAATTTAAAACAAGTGTTGTGTAAACGTCGCTGTAGGGCGAACGAGATCGGAAAAAGGGGTGCAAAATCCCCATTTAGTTAAATGTGCGTTGCCATTTATTGTTGTTGTTTGCAATTATTTTTGCTGTCTTTTGTGGCAACAAAAAATGAGTTATTACGTTGGAAAATTTTGCGCCGCATGTGAAATTATTTTTAATGAGAACTTCCCGGTGAGTCATCCTTTTTTCTTTTTTGATTAATTTCCACCCGATTAACGTGATAAATTACTTTTCGTGTGATTTTTTTCATTAAAACTTTTTCACTTGCATTTTCTCAAAGCCCGAGAAAAACCGAAGAGACAGATATGGAGAACAGTAATTAGAAAAGTCAATGAATAATTCGTGCATGAAATATAAATTCGTAGATTTCCATTCGATGCACGTTTTATCAGCTACTATGACACACATGTGTCCCACAACTTTTCTTTTTTTTTGTTTCCAAATGAAAGCAATGAACACACAAAATTGAACGAGATGAATTTGTGAGGGAAAAGGTCATTCTATTATTTCATTCCGGCACAGTGAGTCGTGCGTGTCCGGATATGATAACGAAAATTATTCAAGAGGTGATGATTAATTGCACGCGCGAGTTTTTCTGTCTATTTATTTTATCAAAAAAAAAACTGACCCGAAATTATGAAAGTTTTTGAGGAATTAATTTATTAGAGCGCATTTTATTAAATTTAATTTTTTTAATTAATTAATTTATTATTTTTTTTTTAAATTTTTAATTTTTAAATATTTAATTTTTATTTTTATTTTTATTTAATTTTTAAATTATTTTTTATTTTAATTTATTTAAAATTATTTTAAAATTTTTAATTTTATTTTATTTTTATTTTTAAAATTAATTTAAATTATTATTTTTTAACTTTAATTAATTAATAAATTTTTTTTCTTTTTATTTATTTTTTATTTTTTTTTTAATTTAATTTTTTAAATTATTTTTTTAATTAATTTTTTTTTTATAATTAATTTTTATTATTTTTAATTTTTTTTTTAATTATTTTATTTTATTATTTTTTTTTAATTTAAATTTTAATAATTTAATTTAATTTTAAGAATTTTATTTTTTTATAACTTTCATTTTCAAAAATTTTACTGTCCATAATTTTTAGTTTTTTCTTTCTTGATTTTTTATTTTTTTTAATGAACGGAAAGACTTTTAGCAAAAAAGTAGCAATTTTTTATAAAATTTTTTTGAACGAATGTAAAAAAAATTGCTAAGTAAACCCCAAAATGACAAGGAAAAATCAATGTTTGAAGTAAATTTGAAACAATTTGGTCGTCCTCTAATCACCTTTCATTGCCTAATTAAGTCTTTTGTCAAATACATGCGCGACGCTACCTCAACAAACGTTGAACAAATATAATTTATTCATGTTTGATAGTAATTTACAGTGAAGTGGTTCGACTCGACATGACGACATGTGAATTACGATTTGTAATGTTTTATTGGATGGAGTGTGAAACTAGCGACTTTGTCATTTTTGGCATTAATTAATCTTAAACTTTTTTTTTTAAATAATTTTTTATCAAAAAATTATTAAATTTTAAAATTTAAAAATTAATTATTTAAAAAATCAATTTTTTTTAAAAATTATTAAAATTTTTTTTAATTATTAAAAAATTAAAAAAATAATTAAAATTTTAATAAATAATTAAATTAAAAATTTTTTTAAATATTAATTAAAAAAAAATTTTCTTTTTTATAAATGTTTTTAAAATATTTAATTAAAAAATTTAAAAAATTTAAAATTTTAAATTAAAAAATAATTAATTTAAATTTTAATTTTAATTTTAATTTTAATTTTAATTTTAATAATTAAAAAAATAATTTTTAATATTTTAAAATTAATTATTTTAAATTTTTTTGAAATTTGAATATTGTGCAAAATCCTATTTTTAGAGAAATTTCTAAAAAATAATCAAATATTTTTTACAAAATTTTCTTTGAAAATTAACTTTATTTCGTATACATTTCAATAATTTCCGCCAAATTCGAAAATGTCCCCGACACAAGGGCAATCACTCCAAAAAATGCTACAAAACAATCCTTCACCAAAACCCAATTCCCTTTTCCAAGTTCATCAGGCCATAACGTCACACTGTTCACCACTGCGGGAATTATAAAACCCAATGAAGCAAGGAAAAGTGATCCAACAAGTCCAATAAACGATCCAATATTCGGAATAACGAGCGCCAATCCAACGCAAGCCATCACAAGCCAAAATCTGATGATCGTCTCAAGCAACGGACTTGTTTCGTCATCAATGTAAACCCAAACAGCCTTCGTGGCAACATAAAAATTCAATCCAAAGGAAATATAAACACAAATTATCATCATAACTTGAACGGTTATTGAAGTTCCTGAACCTGCAGCAAGATTTAACGTCACAGAAGAGAGAACTTCATCTCCAAATCGAACGTATCCAAAAAATCCAAGAGAAGCGTAAAGCAAGCCAACGAAAACGCAGGAAACGTTTATCACGCCGAACGTTTTTGTGAAATCAGCGGGAGTTTTCATCTCGTTTTCGATCACGAGAGTTACGCCGATTGGTTCGAGAGCGAAGACGACGATGCTAAAAACTGATTTTTTCAGAAAATTATGAAAAACTTGAAATTTTGAAGTCTCACCTTAAGAACAATGGAACTGAAATGAACTCATGAGGACCTAAATTCCTATCCGCGAAGTTAAGTTCGCCTCCGAAGATTTTATAGAGCACAATGAAAGCCACTGAGATGATTAGAACATTCCCAAGCGTCGAAAATGGTATCAAATACTTCAAAGCTCGAGTTTGACCAATAACTGATAACGGAAGTGCACACATGAGAATGTACCATCGAACATTGAGATCTCCTAAATACTCGTCAAGCTCTTGTTTCAAGGAAGAAGCTGTAGAAAAGTCTTTTTAAGGTAAGTCAATTTTCAAAAAGTCAAATTTCTCACCCATGATATCGATATAAACACAACAAATCCCGTAATAACATCCAATTAAAGCGATATTAACGAACAATTTCATCCATTTTGCCATTTTTTGTATCTTTTCAGTACTGGAGGTCTCAAAAGCTGTCAATACTGTTTGTTCAAAATTCATCATCGGTTGTTTCGTTCGCTCGCACATGATTCGTGACACTTTGACGATCAAATGCATTCCATGCCCGCACAAAAAAGTAATCAACAGAGCGAGAATTGTGCCCAGTACGAGTCCACAATGCTTGATCGCGAGAGGCATTGCGAAGAGACCAGCGCCCAGCATCGATTTTACCATGTGTGCTAATGCTCCGAAGGTTGAGCTTGTGTTCTCCGTGCTGCGATGCTCGAACGGATTGTACTTTGAGTCAGAACTTTTTTCCATAGTTTTTTGCTCAAGAGAGAAATTGACAGTTGATGCAACGCTATCCATGCCTAATTTGACACTGCAGCTACATTGAAACTTTTCGTACTACTGATTTATTTATGGAACGGTGATACGAAAAGCGTTAAATCGTAAATTATCGAAAACAGTCTATTTAACTAAATTACAAAACTCCATGTTTCGAAAGCTAAAACATCGACAGTTACAATGAAAAATTGTACATTGGGGCAAGAACTGAAAATGTGCATTGGGTTGGGGTTTCAGAATGTGCATTGGGGCAAAGTTTAAAAATGTTTATTGGGCTGAAGTTTTAGAATGTGCATTGGGCCAAACATGGAACCAAAGCACATTCTTAAATTTTATCCCAATGAACATTTTAAAACTTGACCCCAATGCACATTCTAAAATTTCATCCCAATTCACATTTTAAAATATTGCCCCAATATACATTTTTTTGTTCCTTGATACTTAATCTATCTAATTTTCATGTCTCGTGTGTATTTTAAAATATTTTGTGTCTCGAGATCATTTTTTTAATTTGCACCCTTACATCAGGTTTGGATAAAAGGTGAAACTTGCAAGTTATAAAAATTGACTAAAAATTCAATTTTGCTTCAATTTATTTCAAAATTTGAAAAAAATGAAGCAAAATTGAACTTTTTCAGTTGTTCATAACTCACAAATTTCACCTTTTACAAAAAAAAGTAATTTTGTTACACCGTGTTATCTCTCCATTGTCATGTCGAATCGCTCGAGTGTTTATCGCCACTTTTTTGCATTGAAGTCAATGGCTCATTGAAGCTATGGAGAGCGTATTGTTTAGATACCAAATACTTGATACAGCTATGTCAATATTTTTGTCTCTCGTATTTCGTGTCTCGTCTCGTTCAGAAATTGCTTCAGTCTCACAAAAACATTCTACAAGATGTTTACGTTAATTTCAATTATTTTATTTTTCGGGTCGTTCGTGGAAAGTACTCATCACAAAACGCGTCCCAACATAATTTTTATTGAACCAGATTGAATCAAAAAATTTAGAAAAATTACATGAAGCGAAATTAGAAACTTTAAAATCATTTTTTACGAAGAAAATTAATTTTTCCTACGAGACGAACCGAAAATGTCCTAAAATAGCTTGAAAAATAATTTAACGACATTTTCATACATGAAAAATCTGAACATGTTCAAAATTAGAGACAGCTGTTCATACAATCGACACTAAATTTTTTTTTTCAAAAACACTTGAAATAATTGAAAAAGCTCACTTTGTTAAAGCCCATAAAAATAAGTTCCTTTTTTCATTTTCTCTCATATTTTTTTACTGCTAGCCAAAAAACAAAACATGTGTTTGCGTGATAGCCGGATTAGAGGCTCAGCAGAACAATAAACAAGGCTTTTGTATTTAAAAAAAAAATATTTTTAGCACACATTTTTCCTTCAACAACAAAAAAAACAAGGTGAAAGCTTCTCTTCTTTCATGTTTTTCATAACGCAGAAAATCCCTCTCTGAATTTTGGTCCATTAATCCATGCTGAGGAAAAATAACAATCTCTCAAGCAAGCAATAGTGTTCCGCGCGCTCGTTCCGAGAAACAACAACAAAAATCATTAATTTACATTACTTTAAGCGATTATCTCGCACACACAATATTCATCGCAAGAGCTTGAAACAACAACAACAACATAAGTTGTGCCTGCTGTTTTATTATTATTACGATTTTTTTTGTGTTCGTTGAGTAACATGTCGTCGTCGTCCTCGCTTGAACGTCGCTCGTTCACCTTGCCGAAAAATCTTATTATTTTTGGCCCGTTTTTTCCGTTCGTCCTGAAAATCTGTGTTGTGTTATTTTTAGTGAAGAACAAGTTTGTACATGTTTTTGGTTCAGTGATTTTCGTCTCTGCCTCTTTTTTGGGGTTTTGAGCAAAAAACTAGATTTTTGTGGAAAATTTTCGACGTGAAGTGAACTTGAGTGTATTTTCATGAATTTAAAAAAATATTTTTAAAAATAAAAAAAAATATTTTTTTAAAATAAAAAAATAAATTAAATGAAATTAAATAAATAATTTTTAATTAAAAAAAATAAGTAAAAATTAATAAAATAATTATTTATTTAAAAAAATAAAATAAAAATTATTTAAATAATTTTTAAACTAAAAAAAAAATAAATTAAAATTATTCAAATATTTTTTTTTCAAAAAAATAAATTAAAATTATTTAAATAATTTTTTTAATTTAAAAGAATAAATTAAAATTAATAAAATATTATTCAAAAAAAAAAAAAAAAATAAATATTTAATTAAAAAAAAAATCGATAAAAATTAATTCAATAGTTTTTAATAAAAAATATTAAATAAAGATTATTCGAATAATTTTTTAATTAAAAAAAAAATAAATTAAAATTATTAAAATAATTTTTTAATTAAAAAAAAAAATAAATTAAAATTATTTAAATAATTATTTAATTTAAAAAAATTAAATGAAAATTATTTAAATAATTATTTAATTTAAAAAAAATAAAATAAAATTATTTAAATAATTATTTAATGTAAAAAATTAATTAAAATGCCAAAAAAAAATTTCTTTTCAAAAATCTCAAACGTTTAAACAAAAACATAAAATTCGATGTCGACCTATGTTCACTTCACTTCACGAAGGTGTCCTTGTTCAAAGTTAAAATATGTTTTTGTTATATGAGATAAGATCCGATTGTGTGAACGAACGAGGTGTGGCGTGCTTTATTACAATTCCAGATTAGGCGAATTTTATTAGTATTTTTTTTTTGTTTTTGCCATATTTTAATGGGTACGGAAATCGATTTTCGACTCCAGCATGTCACTTACCTAGTTGTTCCTTTTGTCGTTTGCCGCACCAAAACTCGAATAATCCTCGTTACAATTCTGTTGTGATATTTAACGCCCGGCTAAGCTCCTTGTTTTGATGTTGTTTTTCTTGCTTTGGAACATTGGCGCAAAAAAATGAAAGAAAAGCTGTCGATAAAAAGCACGACAAAAATAATTTCCGCTCTGATTCTTATGATGAAAAGTTTTTTTTTGTCGTTTTTTTTTAAAGAAAATTTACGTTTTCTTTTGTCGTGGCGTTGTCAAGAACTTAAATCTACTTTGAATGCACAACTTCACTTCTAGTACTTTTCTTTCTTATTTTTTTTTTTTTTTTTTTTTGAGTAAAATTGCAACGAAATGCAACTTGATATGATATTTGATGTTGTTTCCCGGGATTTTTTCTTTTTTCTTATTTATTCACTTTTTTCTCTCTTTTCACTGAACAGGACACACTTTTTTGATTAAAAATCGTTTTTCTTTGGAATTCTTTTCTTTTTGATGACAATCCGATTTAGTTTTGTGTCGTTTGTATCCTTTTTTAAAAATTACAAAGTAGTATTACAAGTTTTTAGCCTATTTATGTACGAACGTTATGAGATCTGTTTAAAGAGAAGAAATTGTGTCACTTTTTATAACTTTTTTTTTTGTTTGCATTTCTTTGTAGAAATATAATCCTTGTAAATGTTGAGTAATAAATGTAGTAAAATGAAGAAAATGTGAATAGAACGTTTTGTTGAAAGTTGGTCAATGGAAGAAATGAAGGATAAAAGTGCATTTTTGTCAAGTTTTGAAAATATTAGGTCAATTTTTCTAAGAAATTCAATGAAAAAAAAATTAAAATTCGAAAAATATAAATAAACAAAAAAATATAATTAAAAATAATTTAAAACTTATAAATTAAACTTTAAAAATCGTAAAAAATTAAGAAATTCAATGAAAAAAAAAATTGAAGCTCGAAAATTATCACATTTTGATTTTTATTATTTAAAATTTTTAAAAAATTTAAAAAATTATGAAATTAATTTTATAAAAATTTCTAAAGAAGTTAAATTAATTTTGATTATTAATGAATTAAATAATTCAGGAATTAAAAATTTAACTCAATTAAATTAATTAATTTTAATTTATATAATTAAAAATTTTTTATAAAATTAAAATTATTTTACTTATTATTAATTTTAATAAAAAAATTATTAATTTAATTTTAAATATTGGATTTTAATTTTTATTAATTAATTTTTTAATTTAATTTTTTTTTAAATCTTTGAGTTATAAATATTTTATATAAATTTTATTATTTTTAATCAAACATTTTTTACTCTTTAAAAATTTTTCCAAGTCTTAAATACTTGCAAAAAAATTTAATTAAAATTAATTTAATTTAAAAATTAATTGATTAAAAAAATTAAAAAATTAATTAAAAATTAAAATACAAAATTTAAAATTAAATGAATATTTTTTTTAATTAAAATTAATAAATAAAAAAAAAAATTTTATAAAAATTAATTTTTAACTAATTAATTTAATTAGGTAAGTTAAAATTTAAAATCCTGAATTATAAAGTTCATTATTAATAAAAATTTATTTAATTTTTTTAATTTCTAAAAATTTTAATTAAATTAAATTCCTAATTTTTTTTTCAATTTTGTTTCCAATATTTTTTGAAAATTAAAAAAAAATCCATTAACTTCAGATTTTTTTTTTATTTTTTTAAATTTTTTAATACTTTAAAAATTCATTTAATCAATAAAAAAAATTGGAAAAAATTCAAGTTAGAGCACCTCGATGCCAAAAAGACCTTTCCAAACTATCAAAATGAAAAATTCATTCGTCAGTCTTGTTTTTGCGTTATGCAAGTCGACAAGAAAGACAAAAACTTTATCTTCTTATCGGTACACTTCCAAATGCATTTTCTCCTGCAAACAATGGCAGCAACGAACGAAAATTTCTCATAAAGTATGTACATTTCCTTTTCATGTTCCTTACAAAGGTATGTCCCTTGCAAACAAAAAGATTTTATAATTTTCCTTGTTTGACTCAGTTTTGCTTCTATTTTTTGAAAGTTTTGATGTTTTTGTGACGTTTCGTTGTTAAATTTTGCCAGGCACGTAAATTTCATTAAAATCACCTTGGCTCTTAATTAAGACATTAATTGTTGCTCCTTTCATGGCTCGGCGCAAAAAAACATGGCACAAAAACAACAAAACTATCAACAAGTCCGCTGCCAAACACAGAAATGAAAAATTAAATTACATAAAAAAAAGTTGCCTAGATGCGCGTTTCTTCCGTCGTCGTCGTTCGTCGCAGTAGTTCCGTACACTTGAATATAGGTCACCTTCTGGCGAGATGAAAACGGACTTTGGAATAGTTCTAATTTATGTAATTTCGCAGGAAATTTGCGAAATTGTCGGGTTTGCCATGAATATTGATGGAAATTGGACCCCTTTTGTCCCAAAAAAATGTTTTTTTGATCGGCTTCGTACAAAAAGAAAAGTTACGTAGGCGTACGTGTGTGTGTGTGTGTATGTGTCAAGGACTTTTCCTTCTTTCTTCATCATCGACGTCTTGTTTTCGGAAAATGTCGAAGTCTCTCATGGGAATCGATTGTGGTCGTTCTTCTCTTTTTCTTCACTTTTAACATTTACTTCTCTAAACACTTTTACTTCATTACTTTTTTTTTTTTTTTTTTGGGAAATTTCTCTATGGATGTGTGACTTTTTGTACGTATGTCGCAGTAAATAATTCCAAAAATTCCCAAAATTAAAAAATTTCACTTCACAAAAAACTTACTTCATAAAAAGTATTTTTTTTTTGTTTATTTTCTTTTCTACGTCACTCAATTTACTTCATTTGCTAAGAATTTTTTGACTAAAAAAAGGATATTTTTGTTCCCGATATTTTTGTGTGTTTTTGCATCTGTTTCTCTCTCAACACTGAATGAATTGCAGGACAAAATGAATAAAATTGCGTTTTGTGTGTGTTTATGTGAAGCTGTCATCGTGAATTCATGAGGAAAATGCGCATGTCATTAAATTGTGGGGAAAAGGAAAATTCGAAATTGAACAAGGGACTTGTACAAGAAAATTTTTTGATGTCCTTGAGCTTTTGCAAGGATATTTCTTTTTTATTTAGTGAAGACATGAACCGAAAGTTTATGAATTTGAATGAAAAATTATATTAAATTCGTTGAAAGTTTATTATTTTTAATAAAAAATGCGAAGTTTTGGAATTTTTAAAATTTTAAAAGAAAATTCAAAATCTACTCAAATATGAAAATTTTTAATTTCTTTTATCAATTTTACAAAAAAAATATATAAAATCAAAAATTATTTTAAAAAAAATTAATAACTTTGAACTTAACTCAAAAATTTAAATATTTTTTAACTTATTTTTAAGTATAATTAAAAAAATTAAATTAAAATAAAAATTATTTAAAATAATTAATTGCTATTTTTTATGGGTTTAATAATATTTTTTTTAGTAGTAATTTTTCAGTAAGTAAAATTAAATTAAATAAATTTAAAAAAAATAAAATAAAAAAAATTTTTTAAAATTGCATTCAAAAAAATTTTAATTAAAAATAAAAATAGTTAAAATTAAAGGCAAAAAAAATTACTCAAATAATTTTTTTTAAACCTAAAAAAAATTAAATTAAAATTAATAAATTGAACAAAAATAACATTTTTAAATATTAAATAACTAAAAATTTTTAAAAAAAAAATTAATAATAATTATTAATTAATAAATTAATAAATAAAATTAATTTAGAATTTTAATTGACTTTAAAAAAATTTTTAAAATTATTAATAATAATAAATTTTAAATTATTTTTTATTTAAAATTTTTTATTTTTTTTTTATTTAAATTTTATTCAAATTATTATTTTTTTTAACAAATTAACTCAAAACAACTTTAAAATAAAATTAAATTAATTTTAAATAATAAAATAAAGTTAATTAATTATTTAAATATTTTTAATAACTTTTAATAATTTTTAAATATTATTTTAAATTTTTTATATGAACTTACCTACTAAATTATCAGATGATAAAACCAACCATCATTTAAAATGAATAAAAAATTATGAATAAACAAATCATCAATAAAACTCGAACGAATTTCATTAAATTTTAATTTATATTTTATTTTTCATTTCATTTAACTTAATTAATTATCAATAATAACTAAATAATATTTTTCCTTTAAAACTAATAGTAACATTAATTTTCAACATTTTTCATTTATTCATTAATTTAATAATATTATTTTTACGTTTTAATTTTATTTATTTATTAGTTATTTATTTTATCATCATAAATATTGAGTATAACTTTAACGTTAACATTTTTTTTATAATTACTTCTTTTATTTATTTATATAAATTATTTTACCAATTATGTAGTTTATTTATTTATTTTTCTCTTTTCTCATTTTTTTAATTAATTTATTTACTTATTTCTACACAATTTATAACAATTTTCTTTCTCTCTATCAACAATCGTCTTTCTCTTGGTGGAAAACTTCATAGAATAATATTTATTTTTTATTTACAACAGTTGCTGTTGCACAATTTTCGTAGCCTCTTTCGAAAGTTGCACAATAGTAACGGGAATAATACAAAAATTAATAATGAATTTATTCTTCTTCTTCTTTTTAATTCTTTTTTTCTAGTTTTTTTTTGTATTTTTCTCGTATATAAATATAAAATAGTTTCGAATAACGACAATGTTTTAAGCTTTTTTCTCCTTCTATATTTACACGTTTGGACCTTTAAAATTATTTTTTTTTTAATTTTATTTACAAGGAAGTTTTGAATAAACAACTTCATTAACAGCTAGAAGTATTTTAAATTATTTACAATTTTTAAGTTTTTTTTATTTTTTGATAAAGAGGAAAAGTTTTCTTTGACCATCAATTTAATGTTGTTTGTGTAGTGAATAAATTTTGTTTGTTTTTAATACAAAAAGTTATAATTGTTGATCATCAATTGTTGTCTGAGTTGACCATAAGATGCGGTTTGTGGCGATAACGACATTATTTATGACTTGAGGTTAGAATTAAAGGTGTTTTATTGTTGTAATTTTGGAAAACCACATCTTTGAGGTTTTTGGGTTTGTAAAAAGTCACGCGTGTTGAATTTTAAGTTTATTGTGAAATTTTTTTGTGTTGAAAATTTTTAAATATTATTTTTAATAAAATTTCGTTAAAATTTTTGATTTGTAAAAATTGCGTCAAAAAAATTAAAAAAAAAAAATTAATTAAATTTTTAAAAAGGTAATTAAAAAAATAATTTTTTAAAATTCATATTTAGTACAATTTTGAATATAAATTAAATTTTATTTATAATTTAAAAATTTTAATTTATTTTATTAAATTAAATAATTAAAAATTAATATTTATTTTAATTAAATAAAATTTAATAATTAATTAAATTTTATTGTTATTTAATTTTTTTTTAAATTTTATTATTAAAATTTAATTTTAAATTAATTAATTTATTTTAAATTCAAAAAACTAATTAACTAATATATGAATCAATTACTAAAAAAATTAATTAATAAATTAATTTATTGTTATTTAATATTAAAAAAAATAATTTAGAATTATTTTAATTGAAATTAATTCATTTTTAATTAAATCAATTCTAAATTATTAATTTTTAAGCGATTTTAATTTTTTTTTGTCTATAATTTCCCGTATAAAAATCTAAAATAAATCTAGAAAAAATATTTTTCAGATCACAGAAAAATATTAACTTCATTCAAAATTCAATAAAAGATCATTGAACGTCTGAATCTTCCCTTTTCTTGATGATCCTTAAAGTACAAGATTTTTCTCTAAAAAAAAAAAAATCAAAAAAAGTTTAAGGAAAGGGAGCGACACATATGACGAGGGTTTCGTTTCTGCTGACAAAGTTGGCAGACCTCCATAAAAAAATACAAAAAAAAAACTAAAAAAAAAACGTTGAATGTTGATATAAAAGTTATCATGACAAAGGTCAGTCTCCAAACGATAAATTTTTATCGGAGCGCGCACCCAACACTAATTCTTTATTGTTTCAACCATTATATTTTTCCGGGAAAAATTGCATTTTATTATCATCATCTGTCATCGCCAAACTAATTGAATTCCGAAAAATAATGTCATTAAATAACAAATCGGTAGCTATGGTTGCAATTGCGGTGCGGTGTCGAAATATCAAAAAAAACGAGAAGTAATGATAAAATTATTGAAATTATTTTAATTACACGCCACATTCAGCACTCATTTAAAAAAAGTATATTTTTGATATATAATCAACGATAATTCCAATTCTGAATATATAATAATAATTTCATGCATTGACCGAATTAATTAAATATTTACCGTCATCATTAAATGATGCAGTTGATTTTTTTCTGCTTCGGTCGGTTGGTTTCAGGTTTTTTTCTGTGGTGACAGGGAAAATTTTTGCGGCACACGTGTGAATGTCGCAAAGTCGGTTAACCTCAATTTATGGTAAATAACGACAAAAAATAATATGCTTAAAATTAAATATTTTACCGTTGTAAATTGATTGGTCAAAAATCTTTTCATGTCGAAAAAATAATCGGATTCAAATTAAAAGTTTTGCATCAATAATTTTTTGATCAGAAAATCCTCTTTTTTTCACGAGAATTTTATTTTTAATATAAATGTAGTTTGATTTAGTTTTAGTTTAGTTAGTTTATTAAAAGTAGTAGTTTGATTGATTTTTATTTACTTTTTTCTCTTTATATTTACACAATTTTCTACACTGATTTATTCTAAAAAGTTTTTAAATTTTCATTTTTTTTCCTATTATTTGTTTTTTTTTTCATATTTACACAATTACTCGTACTTTTTCCGATTCACTGATTTTTTCATGTTTTACAATATTTTTTTTTCTCTAAATTTATTTATTGAATTTTGCATCATTTTACTCTACTAACATTTTTATCCAGTAATCCATAAGCTAAGTGTAAGGTATACAATGGAGGAATAAAAGGACATGAAACTATATAATTTTTTTTTTGTGAAAAAAATATAGAGTTACAATTTGTTCTATTTATTTTTTTGTTAAAAATGTACTCGGAATATTTTAATACACGCAGAAAAATGTATTTATTAATTAAAAATTAATTTTGATAAATTTTTTTCTAAATTTTAAATTAAATTAAATTATTTGATTAATTTCGTAATTTAATTAAAATAATTTTTGTGAATTAATTTTTATTAATAAATTAATTTTAAATTTATTAATTTAGTTTTTTTTTTAATTAAATTTAAATTTTATTTTAATTTAATAAAATAATTAAATTTTATATAATTTTTTTATTTATTTAAATTTTTTATTTAATAAAATTCGTAATTAAATTAAAATTATTTATTTAAATTAATTTAGTTTTTTTTTATTATTTCATTTTTATTAAAATTAATTAATTTTTTATTATTTTATTTTTAAATTAATTAAACAATTAAATTTTATTTAATTTTTAAAAAAATTTTGATTTTTTTTCTATATTATAAAATGAAATAAATTATTTAATTAATTTCGTAATTTAATTATTATAATTATTAATTATTATAATTAATTATTTTTGTGAATTAATTTTAATTATAAAATTAATTTCAAATAATTTAATTAAGCTTATTTTTTTTAAAATTATTTAATTTTAATAAATAATTAAATTAATTGAATAAAATATTTTAAATTGAGAAATTTGGTAATTATTTGATTCGAATTTATTAATTTAAAAAAAAAATAAATTTTTTTAATAAAAACATTTTTCTGCGTGTACTGATAAAAATATCCTACAGAAAAAAAATTAAAAGGGGAACAATAAATAAATAAATAAAAGTGCTTTTAATGTTGATAAATTGTAAAAGTTGTTCAAATGTAAAAAAGTGAGATATAGTTTGAAAATTTGTTTAGCTTACGTTACATTTTTTTCTTCTTTTGTTTAGCTAAAAACTTGTACATGCAGACCATTTATATTATACAAGTTAAATTTTTTTTTCTTAAAATTATTCAAAAAATATTTTTTTTTTTACAAAAATCTCACTACAATCTGCTTTCATGTATTTTTTATGTTATATTTATATTATTATTAAATATTTATTATTTTTAATATTTGTATAAATTTATTAATTTTAATTTAATTTATTTTAAATAAAAAATTATCATTATTATTTATTTCATTTATTTATACATTTATTTGTGTATCTTACAACGGCGATTTTTTTTTGTTTTTTTTAGTAATAATTAATTAAATAATAAAAAATACAGTTTTAGAGTAATAGTATACTAACGTGACATACATTGCATAGTTCCTGGCTAGCAGAGCCTCTCCCTTAATTTTTCGGGGGAAAAGGAGAAACCATTTTTATTTATATTTATTTTTTTTAATTAAATATAGTATTTAAATATTTATTTATTTTTTTGAGTAATTTTGATTGATTTTGCTTTGATTAATCATTGACTGAGTTTGAGTTTTATTCGAACCCTACGTCTAAATATTTTGCGCAAATTTTTTTTTTCAAGAAGCAAATTTACAAAAACAAAAAATTGGAATCCCGACTCTTTTCTTAATGAAACCGTTTGCACTGAAAAGTTTAATGATAAGGTTTTACTGCATAATCCGTTCAATCGAAGCCTTGAAGCTATAAAAAGCCACAAAGGACTCTCAACATTTATCTCTCACGTTAATTAGATTAATGAGGAGAATATTTCCGTAAATCTCTTAAGTGGCAACGCAAACACACACACGAGTCACTGATTTAATTCCTAATCTGATCAACTTTTTGTCTCTCGTGCTACCTTTTTTTGCTCCCGTGACGAGTAAATAACGCCCTAGATGAATTGAGTGAGAAACACATGAGATAATTTTCATAATTTAATTAACTAAAGATGGCAAACAGTAATCCTCAAGTGTATCTCTTGTTGTTTTGTGTTTTTTTTTCTCTCACTTTTTATCCGCTTATCACTTTTTATGTACGGACGATTTTTTTTTTGCATTGTTCGAGTCATGAAAATGTAAGCCCCTTATCACATGTGTTTTTTAATGATTATCTTCTTCTATCTACTTTTTTGTATGAAAAAAAAAATTTTTTCAGGTTGTTGACAGTACTCAAAATTGGATTCAATTCAGAAAAAAAATTCGAAAACTTTTTTGTCCCAGACATTCATTGATCGTCCATGCACACAAAAAAAAGTCTCACATAATTCACATTTATGACCTTTTTATGACAAAAACAATATTTTTGCGAGTGTGCGGCAGCAATTTCCACATCATCATCAGCATCACATGAAAATGTGTCCTGTGCTT
Source organism: Culicoides brevitarsis (assembly GCF_036172545.1). Taxonomy (NCBI): domain Eukaryota; kingdom Metazoa; phylum Arthropoda; class Insecta; order Diptera; family Ceratopogonidae; genus Culicoides; species Culicoides brevitarsis. The sequence continues at coordinate 33,181,256 of NC_087086.1, read as the reverse complement.
TTTTTTATTTTATTTTATTTTATAGTGTGAGAGAGTGTTTGTTTGTTATGCTTTTTTATGTTTATTTACACTTTACTTTTGCACCGTCTGTTACACAGCAAAGTGACTGTGTGTGTGTGTGTTTTATTTTAGTAAGTGCAGAGACTGATTTAGACAAACAACAAACACAATAAAAATATATTTTTTTTATATATTGAATGAAAGTCGCTCTTTGATTGTTTTTTTTTCAACAGAAAATTTTTGGTGCCTGGGAATGAAATTTTCTTTTGTTTTTGGTATAATGTTTGATTTAATTGTTTTTAATGGATTTTTTAATTTTTTTTTTGTTTTTGAGACTTTTTTAATTTTAAATAATATTTTTTTTAAATTAGAAAAAATTTATTTTAATTATTTTTTACTGATTTTTAGTAAAATATAAAAAATAAAAAACATTCTTTCTTTAAAAAAATTCTAAGAATTCTGGTTTCTTAAATATTTGTTTTAATAAATTAAAAAAATTTTAAATTTAAAAGCAATTAGAAAATTATTAATTTCAATTTTAATTATTAAATTATTTATTAAGTTTAGTTTATAAAAAAATTTTATTTTTATTTTTTTTAAAAACTTCATAGATTTTTTCGATTAAATAATTAAAATAAATTAATAAATAAATTTAATTAAATAATAAATTTAAAAATTTTAATTAATTTAATTTTAATTTTAAATAATCGTAAAAAATAGGCTTATTTTTGAAAAAAAAAAAATTAAATTATTTTTTTTTAAATTACTTAAATTAAAATTTTTAATAAATATATTTTTTTAATTTAAATAATTTAAAAAAAAAATAAATTAATTTTTTTCATAGATTTATTTATAGCCTATTTTTTACGATTAATTAAAATTAAAATTAAATTAATTAAAATTTTTAAATTTATTATTTAATTAAATTTATTTATTAATTTATTTTAATTATTTAATAAAAAAAAAATTAAATAAAAAAAATCTATGAAGTTTTTAAAAAAATTAAAAATAATTTTTTTTTAAAGTCAGGTAATTTTTCTGAATTTAAATATAAAGAAGAAAAATTCTTAGATTAAAAAACACTCAAGATTTTTTTTTTATTAAATTTGCATATCTAATATTTTTCCTCCTCATAAATCTTCTTTAAACACCAAATGACATCTATGAGTAACACAATCTCCCTTTCATTTCTCTATCTAAACAAAACCAACCTCGTTAAAAATTGAAAACATTTCCATAACAATTTCCATATCCATATCAATTTCAGTTTAAAACTCATTAGAAAAGCAATTTTATACCATTTAATAACAGATAAAAAATTATTTATATGCCAAGCAAGACAGGAATGAACAAAAAAAAAATTCGAGAAAAAAAAACTTTTTCTTTCTTATGGGAAGACACACGAAAAAAAACTCATCTTTTAATGCATATTCATAACGATGCGGAGAACAACCTGATAACTGATCACAATAATGGAATGCCGGAAGGTGCCGCGAGTCTTATGGTGTAATAAAAAAAAATGTTTTATAACATTAATGTTCTGCGAAATATTATCAAAAATTATTATTAAGTAATTAGAATGTTGTTGCGAGCACACGTGAGAAAAAGTTAAGGACATAAATTGGCACAAAAATGACAGTTAGACTTGTTACCATAAGGTGTTGGTTGTTTTTTCGCGCGCACTCTCGCAGATAAAGGAGTACAGCAATCTGGTCGCGTGTCACTTTTATGAAATGTTGCCAAAGCGGCAAAACGTGTTTGTGATTGTTTTTTAGTACAACGCGCAAATGGGAGAGACGACGAACACAAGTTGGGTAATTAAAAAATTAAATTTTTAACCTGATTATTTAAAATGTTGATTCTTTTTGGTCGTTGAATGGCGCGCAAACAATAACGAGCAAACAACAACTATGTTAGCGAAAACACAGATGTGCTTGGCACGTTTATTTAATTAAGTTAATTTGGTTTTAATTTCCTTTCTAGGGTTTCGTGCCTTTCCTGCGCGCCGAATGTGGGAGGTGAGAAAGTGTTTGGGATACATGATATTTATTGCTGCACGGGTTCGAAATAATATTAAGAAAAATCTTTCAAAATTGATTCAAATGTAGCTCTCATGCAATAAATTTTGCAATTTTTCTTGATATTTTTTTTTTCGTTTCTATTCTTCTATTTTGACCCAGATGCCTATCTTTGTTTCCTCTCGGTAGTATCGTAACGTGCGTCATTATCCCTTTGCTTTCCTTCCCGTTATTCACACTTAACAATATTAGGGGTGTTGGTTTCATACGAAAAATTAAAAAAAAAAATTTAAGAACTCGGGTTTGAGTTTTAATTTAGCGAAAATTGTATGGGTTTCAAAGTTTAAATTTTATATAGAGTATAAAGGACCCGTAAACTTCGAAAATGTGAAATGAGGAGTTCGAAAATGTGAAATGAGGAGTTTGAAAATGTGAAATGAGGAGTTTGAAAATGTGAAATGAGGAGTTCGAAAATGTGAAATGAGGAGTTCGAAAATGTGAAATGAGGAGTTTGAAAATCCGATAAAAACTTTTTTTTTATTTTTTTTTTAAATTCGATTGTTTCTGTTAACTAAGTATCATTGACTTGTCTTAATCTACCCCAGAAATTCAACTTTTAAAGAAATTTTAATATCAGTCGCTCTACCAAAAGTATCAGCCGTTAAAGAAATTCTTCTTTTGCTTGTCCATATAATTTGGAGCTCTATTTTGCACTGATGCAAATATTATTGATTTGATTCTGAGTATGGGAGTCATGTGAAACTCAAGTCACCTTATGGCAATCTTTATGAAGGAGTAGCGTTCCATCAATTTTGAATCTAAAGACATGCCGGAAGAATCTTATGTCTTAACTTTTTCCTTAGCTGTCTTTCATATATATGAGAAGTATTACTCGGCACATTAGCTTGATGTTTTGCGGTTTAGCTTATGATCTTTAAATGCGTTAGTTATAGTGATAGTTAAAGTAATGTTCAGAGGTTCCTTAAACTTTTTTTCAACAGTAGATTGTAGAGTCAGTTTAATCGAATGAGTTGATGACTTAAATTGCATTTCCTCTTGATTTTGTCTTTATATCAAAATTGTTCTTCTCATCGTATAAAATCATATTAGGAAAAAAATATTCTAAAAGGAAAAAAAATAAATAACATAAAAAAATAAATTTAAAAAAAATCAATTAAAAAATTAAATAAATAGTTACCTGAAACTTCTCTAAAAAAATAAAAAATAAATAAATAAAAAATTAATAAAACTCACCAAATTCCGTCATCCCTATTACTATTTCCCTCCATCTAGACAGCAAAGAGCCAAACACACACAAAAAACTATAACTTTCATCGAACCATAAAAAGTAGATTTCAGTTTGGCTCAATAAAAATAAATAAAATAATTTCAATTACATTACGACACAAGACTTCTATCTTGCTTGCCTTGTCTGTCTTTTTTTTTCTTCTCCTTTTATATTAGTTGCTGCTCGCTTGTTTCAACTTGTGTGTGTGTCTGCGAGGAAAGATAAAAGCTTTTCGTTTTAATGTTTGCTATATGTCTCTCCTCGCACATAGTTGATCAATAAATATCTCGTAGGTGTATCTGCTTGTTTTGCTTCAAGATGGAACATTCAATTGAACTATTTCTTCTCGTTTTCTGAAGTACTTTGGTATGCCTGAAGTACTGATATGATAAAAGGTCGAAAAGTCATCGATGGTGAATTAACAGAGGAAAAAAATTGATCAATATCGAATTGATTTAATTTAAAAAGTTATCCAGATTTTCCTTTAATTTTATCAATTGTGAGGAAAAAAAAGATAACAACGATTTATAAATAAATGGAACTAGGTATATGGATAAATAAATCTTTAAAGCGAAAGAGAGAGAGAAAATTTATATTTTTTTGTGTAACAATAAATAAATACAAGCAAGAAGACGATCACATTATTCAAGGCAACAAGGCAGGCAAGAAAGCAAGCAAAGGAGCTAGTTCTATTTATTTATAACTTCTCGTTTGCGTCGTCTTCTTCGTCGGCAAATCTAATGTTTATTTGTCTGTAAAGAAGAGCAAACACTCACATACACACCTGACATATGGCAGGCAGTTACATTGTAATGCTATTACTGGCTTTGAACTTTATCTTTATCACATTACTGTCTCTCCTCGCTATCTGCCATCTCCCATCTCCTCTTCGTCGTCGTCTTCGTTTCTTCTGCGATACTTGACGTGCACTTGTGTGTGAAAAATTAAATTAAATTAACTTTAAAAGGTGTTCGTGTCAATTTTCTTCGACGGCAAATCATCGACGTGTGACCCACTTTTCCCCGAGTGTTAATGACCCGGATTCCTCAAAGTTTTCGAAAATCAAGATTTGCATAACAATATAATTGGCGTGGCATGACATGAAGTAGCAAAATCCAATCTATTTTGGGAAACGCACGCAATCGTACCCGTTGCTCTCGTAAAGGAGCACGTGTGACATTATATTAAATGGCAAACACACAAAACAAATATCATCTTCCAATGTCACGTAAATCCCATTCTAAATTGTTTTTGTTTTTCCATTACCACTTCACCGCACAATACAAACACTGAAGCCGCCGCCGTCGCTTCTTATTTCGTTTACTATTCACACGCATCATCTTTGATCCATGAAAATTCATGTGAACCTTTTTGTTTTTTTCTTCCACATTTTTTTGTGTTTTTGTTGGAAAAATCTGCTTTGATGTTTTGACGTCTGGCAATAATTCAGTGGTTAACTGCATTTACGAAAAAATTAAAATAGAAAAAAAATAAAATTAATTAAAATTTTTAAAGGAATAGAAAAAAATATTTTTTTTTAAATATTTTAAATTTAAAAAAAAATTAAAAATAAATATAAATTTTTTTATTTAATTTTTAATTAATTAATTAATTTTTAATTAATTTAAAAATTTATTTTTTAATTTTATTTTTGAACTTTTAAATTAATTTAATTTCTTTTTTTTAAATAATTTAAAAAATTGCAAAATTATTTTTAAACATATTTTTTACAGTGATATTTTTAATAGAGAATTATTGTAAAAATTTAAAAAAAAAATAAAATTTTTAAAATTTTAAAAAATTAATAAAAAATAAATTAAATTAATTAAAAAAATAATTAATTAATTTTTTTAAAAATTATTATAAATTTAAAAATAGTTTAAAAAATAATTAAAAAATTTTTTTTTTTAAATATTTAAAATTTTTAAAATATAAAAAATTAAATTAATTGAATTGAAAAATTAATTAATAAATTATTAAAAAAATAAATTTAAATTTTTAATAATTTTTAATTTTTTTTTTAATTTTTGATAAAAATTAAATAAAAATGTGCTCAAGTCATTCACCAAATTTTTTTATCAATCATTTTTCTCAAAAAGAGAACAAAAACGCGGTTTCATGTCTTGTTAATTCTTTCCCCAAAATCCACTTGAACATTCCTTGAACGACTTTTTAAGGATTCTCTTCGGCTCACAATATTTCACTGGATTCCCATTTCAATTGAATTACCTTTTTTGTTCGTATTTCTTCTATTTTTTTTCGGAAATCCATTATTTACATTTCAATCACCATTATAGGCGATGATCGAGCAAGTTGAGAAGTTGTAAGGCTTCAAAGTATGTTTGCCATAAAATAATCATAAATAAGGCAGTTTTATTGAAAAAATTGTCGACAATTTTCCCTTTTGTATTGAAAGATCGTCTGAAAGTCACTCAAGCGATAGCTTAAGGACCTGAGACTTATTTAGAGACTAAAAGCCCGGATCATTTTCGCTCAGAGGAGAAAAAAAATATCAAACAATACCGGTTCAAGTACCTTCGTTGTTCGTTTCTAGGATTCATGTTGCCTTAATCTCTCAATGCTTTGTGAATATACATGTGAAGAAAAAAAAATAAATAAAAATAAAAAGGATCAAGATTCATGATTTCATCTTCAATTCCATCATCCAACGTTCGTTCGTTCGTTTATTTGGAAGGTTTTGTTGTTCCATGAGTGGCTTTGCAGTTGTATTATAAATTTAAATGTAAGTATTCTGTGTTTTTTTTCGGTTTTTGTACCTTTCTAGGAGGATATCATATAGAGAAATACTGAACGATAATCTAACATGCGAGCTGGAAAAAATTGAAGTTTATTGTAGAGGAAATGATTGAATCTAAAAATCGTTCCTTTCGAAAGTTTTTTTTGGATTTGACATGGTTTTGTTCATAGATTCAAATATGTTTGAAAAAGGAAAAAAGGAACAAAAAATTAATAATCGAGAATGCTTTTAGATCGATATGATAAAAGTTGTTGGAAGAACAGATGTTGAAAATTGATTTTTTTTATTTTCAGGCGTCTATCGGCTTATTTTTTTATTTTGATAAAAATATGTGAAAAATTTTTATATTTACTTAAAAAAAAAGAATGCCAATAAAATTAAAATAAATTTTATGACAAATAATTTGAAATTAATTCCCGGACAAAAGACAAACAAAAGCAAAATTAATTGTTTGACTTTATTTATTTTTCATTTCACTTCCAATAATAAAATAAAAGCCTCGCATGATTTTTCATATCTTTATATTTAATTTATTTGCAAAATCAACAAAACGAGCTGTAGACGCTCTAATTGAAATGTAATTTGATTGTAAATTAATTTAATAATATCTCCATTGTCATCACTTTTGGTTGAGTAAATATATGAACGAAGTTTAATTGGAATCGAAACAGGTGCTTATAAAATAATTTTAAATTTTATTACGTTAGAAGAGAGAAAATTTTGTTAAAATAGTGTGGAAACAAAGATTTATTATATTATTATAGGAAGTGTTACCGAAAATTTATCTGTGGAACAGGAAAATCTGATGCTGGATAAATGAAGATTATAATATTTGTTGAAATTAGATAAATTTTGGGTGATTAGGTTTGTAAAGAGGATTAAAAGGTAGTGATGACATTAGAGAATTAATGAAACTTAGCGGAATGATATTGATGTTATGGAGTTTCAAAAATTGTAGAGGGCGCTTTAAATATTAAAAATGATTTTTTTTATTAATTTTTAAGTTGAAATTGGATTTTGAAGAATTTAAACGTTTTTTTTAAAGAAAAAAAAATCTTTTTTAGAAAAAAAAATTGAAACTTTGAAAAAAAATTAATCTTCAAATTTTAACGGAAATTTTGAATTGACGTTTTAATGACATTTGTTCAAAAATTGTATTTTTAACAAAAAAAAAATTTTTTTTTTTGAGAGAAATTTCAATAATTTTTTTTTTTTCAAATCAAAAATACAAATTTTGAACAAATGTCATTAAAACGTCAATTCAAAATTTCCGTTAAAATTTGAAAATTAAATTTTTTTCAAAAAGAACCTTTAATTTTTGAATCGAGTTTTAATTAAAGCCAAATAATCTATTTCTAATCTAAATCCAACTCTTCGACTTTTAAAAACTTCAAAAATGACCCATAAACTTTTAAAACAAACAAACTTGGACATATTGCTAAATCCAAAAGTCTCCTCATTGTCTCATCCACTTTTATTAATAACAATATTGATACAAATCTGCTTTCTACCTACTCCCAACATTTATCAGAAACCAATATGCCATAATACAAAACAAAAAGAAAAATCTTTCGAGAAGCACTTTCATGTTGTCACATATGATGAAAACAAATGCATTTCTCAATTTTTTTTCACCTCAATTTACCACAGACACAGTTACGTGCTGTTCATTTATCTCGATACAGAAAATAAATTCTCATCCATGAAATATCCTTGCTTACGAACAACCAGAAAACAATAAATCTTGTTTCTCCTCTGGTACGAAAGTTTTTCAGAGAAGAAGAAAAAAAAAACAAGCACAAAAAAGAGCACGAACCGATAAAGACAAACATTTAGTATCTGATTTTGTCTAAACAAGTGCACTTCCGTTCGTTATAATTTTTCAAAAATTGTTTCGAGTACTTCTTTTGTTTTATTTTTTTGTTAAACTAATAATAATGAAAAACAGCAAATAGCAACAATATTCGTCAATTCAGGCAGAATAAAAGAAGAACAAACGACAAAAAGAGGGAGAGAGATTTTTCTTTTGTCTGTCTTTCCCAACACAAATATTGCTATTAGTTTATTATAAAATGTTTTGTTGATTGCTTGCCAAAGTATTTAATTTTTATTTCGATATTTTTTGAAATGAAATACAAAAGCAGATTGTTTGAATGAACTGCTTCCGGTTTTTGTGCTTTGTGCAAAAATTGAAACAAAAGGAAAAGTTGATGATTTTTCGTTTCGTAATAAAATACATAAAATGGAATGGCTTTGGACATTAAGATAGGAGGACGGCGCGCAATAAAAATTGAAATAACGAAGAAGGAGGAGGAAAATTATAAATTTTTTTTTTTCGTGAAACGGAACAAAGAAAATTTAATCCTGTTTGTTGTTTCGTTTCTGTCACACTCGAAAGTTGCTGAAAGGGGTCACGAAAAAAAGTGTTAAGTTAACAAATCATTGAGATTCCCAGCGGAGCCATTAGATGATTGCTTCTCAATCCCCAATTTTTCTTTCTTCCTGAGCAGATACGAAACAGATAACCAACAAATTCAACACCGGATGCAAATAAATTTTAATATCATTCCCTGCTTTAGATTTGTTTGTTTATCTTATTTTTTGTGTTGTAATACAAGGAATGTTGTTAAAAAGTCTCTCCACTCTGTTTACTTTTTTTGTTGTTGTTCGCTGCGTGTGAAGTACTGTAAAGTATCGACAATCAAATAAATTTCCGATTGAACGCTTACACCATTCGATATTATTTTATTGTTTGTTATTTCCTCCCACGAGTAGCAAAGTAACATCGCGAAGTAACGAGAGATATAACGGATTCAAGTGTAACGGAATTTGTTTGGAAGTTTGCTGTTTTCGATATTTTGAATTGTGGAAAATGGAGACGACTTGTCTTTTGTTCCTCAAAACTTTTTAATATTTTGTTTGGCCTTAATTATGTTTACTTTTTGTCTTTTTTTGTAGACTCATGATCGAAGGAGCCAAAAAAAACTTTGAAGGATGTTTTGTGATAAATATTAACTTGAGCGTTTTTCAAATTTTTTCTTCTTCTTCTTTGCTTTCATTAAAATTTTTCGTCTTAAAACTACACAATTTTTTGTCTTGGTTTCAATTAATTAATTAATTGGTGAGTATTAATTTTATTCCTTAAGATCTCTTCTTGATCTGTCTGAACTTCTAAAAGTTTCAAGTTAAAAATAAAAAAAACTTACCTGAAAATCCTTTGAGCTCCTGAAAATTTTCAGACAGACCAATTTTTTCACTAAAGGTTGAAAATGTGCTAAAAACTAAAAAGAAATAAAAAATTATATTCAAATCACGTATTAGACGAAAAAATCAATCAAAATCCTATTTAGATTGTGGTATACGCCCAAGTAACGAAGATACTTTCAATACCATGCCACGTGACTCCAAATCTTTGGATTTTCTTTCGCCAAGTCTTTATCTCCGCTAATTTCGTTGCTAAATAAGATAAAAATTGTCTCAAAAAAGTTTTCGTCTCGATTTCGTCTAATTCTCATAACTCTTTAATCTTCCAAACTTACACTTTTTGGCAAAACAAAAATGTTTATCCCGCATCCAAGAGACAACATTTATTCCGCTCATATAACTTTCAAAATTCATCCAAGTTATCGCATGCTTGATCAAGCAATAATAATAACAATTTTTTCCTCCCTTTGCATTTTGCGTTACCGTCAGATCAATTCTTGCTCCCCTTTTTTTTGTTTTTCTTTAATATTGACACACAAACAAGCAACCGCATGCCGCGTTGTTCTGCGAAAAGAAAGAAAGAAACCCATCGAACAAATGTAAATGAAAGGAAAGTTCTGGGGAAATGTATCTTGCGTTGTCTTTGCGCGTATCTTGTTTCAGCAACGCGCGAAAAGAACGAAAAGAAAGCAAATAAAGAATATGTAATAATATTTAACGATGCGCCGCGTCTCACCTATCATATCTCCGTGTATGGCAGTGATGATCTGGCATATGGGAAAATAATAATGTTGAAAAGATGTTGTTATGAATACTTTATGAGTGTGTTGCGAGTTATGTATTAATATTATTGCTATTGTTGAAATATTTTGTTCATGCCTGCCTCGCGAGCTATTATTATATTTATATTAAAATAGGAGTTTTTGATTGTTTTTTCGCCGCTTTTTACTACAGGCGGCAACTTGCGGGAATTGCAAATATCGCTCGCTTTAAACTCATTTAGTGCGTAGATGAGATCTCACGTGGGGATGCTAAAAGTTTGAGTTAAATTACTTTTGTGTCAAAAGAGCGGTGAGATGCGTGAAATTGACAAGAAAGTAATTTCAGATCAGTCGAAAAGTTGTTTTTAGACATTTTTGATCAATTTCTAACAAAAATTTCAGAAGATCACATTAGTACCGTATTTCGCCGAAATTCAGTCACATAAACAGATGACTTTCAAATTTTGTTTTTGTGGGTTTTATTTTGGCGAAATACAGTAGTTGCTTTCAATTTCCCGCAATTTTGTCACGTTCGTGACAGTAATTCACTTTTTCACGAGGTAGGAGGTAAATTAAAACATTTTCGCACTGTAAAAACATTTCAAATTGTTTTTAATTGTTTGTTCGCACCGAACTTTAGGGAATTTATTCTCCAATCGCGCGATTTTGCAGTAAAACCTCACATCACACCTGCATTTGTTTAGTTTTCAAACAAAACGTACTGAAGCAACTAATTCGTTCAATAAAACTCAAACTTATTCGAGTTTAATTACAATTTCCCCCGTCTGTAATACGTCGCGCGGTTGTGTGATCCAAATAAAATCCGCTTGAACGCTTGTCGAAATTCCGGGCTGAAAATCGTGTAAATGACGGGATTGAGTGTCGAGTTAAAGTATCCGAGCCACAAAAACAGCGAAGCTATCCAATCTTGTATTTCACAAGTTTCGCAAAGGGGCATCAGTAATGCCATGAGGAAGAATGGGAGCCAACACACAACGAAAGCGCCCGTAATAATTGCGAGCGTTTTGGCAGCTTTTCGTTCGCGCTTCGCCTCGATTGTCTCTTTGCGTTTATTGAGGTTGGAGATTGCTTTGTTGGCATTTGAGGCGGCTTGCGGCGTATGATGCAACGGCGTCGATACTTGACTGCTAATTGTGGCGATGGGCAGTTGGTTGTTGCCGGAATCACTTCCTGCGGAAGGCGGGGGCGTCGATAAGGGCGGTTGCAAATGCTGATTATTGTTCTCGATGACAATGGCAGATGGTGCCTGCGTGATTTGGTTAACGGACGAAGTGGTTATCGTGGTTGTGGTTGTCGATGATGATGATGTAGCACTCTGTAAAGAATTTTTGCTTAAAAAAATTCGTGTGGGAAAAAATTAAGGAGGAACATACTTCATCGACGACATTTGTATTGAAGGCAGTAACTTCTGTGCCGCCATTCGTGCTACTTGTACATGGCTTATTTTTGCCGCTTCCGCCGTGATGAAAGTGAATTTGCTTCGCTGGCATCGAGTCACTGCCATTACTCGCATTATTTGTACTGTTGTCCTGATCAACGTCTTCCACGGTGTTTACTGTATTCGTGGAATTGCCCTCGACTAAACCTAATGATGATGCGTGGGCAGTTGCTCCCTTTTTTGATTTATCTGGATCACTATTATTATTATGACTACTAAATGCACCGATTCTGAAGCGTAATTTTCTTTTAGGTTTTGGCACATCCTAAAACGAGCAACATTTTCTCTCAAAAACAAATCAGACAATGACAAACTTTTTCCATTCATACCTGATTATTATTTGATGCAATTGGTAGTTTTGGTTTCCTTCTACGTATACGTTTGCGAGCAGTTTGATAAATTTTCCAATATAAAACTAGTATAACAAAGAGAGGAACATAGAAAGTACAGCAGGTGGCAAAAACCTAAAAGAAAAAAGACGAAAAGTAACAAAAGATTGAGCAGCAAAGAGAAAGATAGGGACAAACCTGATAGGAAACATCTTGTGATACCATACACTTTAACTGCTCAATTCGTTGCATATACTCGGGATCTTTCCAGCCAAATTGCGGCGCCAGCGATACAATAACCGCGAAAAACCACACAAGGAATATCATGATAAACACGCGTTTGCTTGTGCGGGAATGAATGTAGTCGACATTTGTGACAGCCCAATATCTGAAAATATGGATTTAGGTAAGTTTTTGTATATTTTTCTTTATTATATGAAAAAGTAATTTTTTTGTTTATTGAGGTAAAATATCAACAAACAAAAGATAAAATCAATACTAACCGATCAGTTGCTATCGCCACGAGATGCAAAATCGATGCCGTACAGCAAAGAACATCAAATGACGTCCACATATCACACAATTCGGGCCCAAGAATCCATCCTTTGCTTATCTGTGACAATAAAAAACGGAAGCAAACAAGCAATTCATTAAATATTCTGTCCATGTTCTCATCTCTCCGCAGCATTATTACTATCATCATCATCATCTCAAGCGATAGAGTTGTTAAGAAAGCAAAATAAAGAAAAGACTTACCTCATATACCGCACCCAGGGGCATCACAAGACAAGCGACAAGTAAATCGGCTACAGCTAATGATGCAACCAAATAATTGGCCACATTTTGTAAGTTACGTTCGAGAATAATGGCAGCGATAACAAATACATTTCCTGTGAATATAAATGTTTGTCAATCAGACTTTTCTCTTTCTTATTTTGTTTTTGGGAGATAATGAATTACCGATAACTGTAACCAATATCATAAGTCCGAGCACTAATGAGAGAACTGCCATCAAGATGACTTCCGAAACCGGCTCATCCGTAAGATGTGTGACATTGAGTGACGTTTCGTTGAGCGTTGGCGTGGAAATGGAACTGAGCGAAGCATTAATGAGACTAGTCTCATTGAAAATGCCCGACTCGTCGATGAAGTCATTCGAAATTCCGAGATAGGCATCGGGACCGCCGCTCTCGATGAAAATTTGGTGTCGATTGTCCATGAGAACTGTAAAGAGACAAATTTTCAGGTGATTAGTGACTTTATTTAATGGGATATTTATGGACTTCCTCTTGCTCTTTCTATCTGTGGGTTAAGGATTACATTGCAAGAAGGTAGATATAAAATTCAGGTTTATATAAATCAACTTTACGACGTGCTTTCTGCGGGGATTCCAGTTAAATTTCCTGTGAGTAGCCGAGAAATGAAGTGTAAGAACATCCTGAAATCTCCCTTTTATTACTCGGTTATCTTTATTGCTCTCTCTCTAACAAACGACTTTTATGTTTCATTTTAGTTAACTTGCATGCGAGAAAATGATTTATGAATCAAATTTGAAAGATATTAATATTACATAACTCCATAGGTTAGAGTGAAGTGGATTCGTCAAGGGATCCTACCACAAGCCTTTACGCATACACACACACACACACACACTCAAGGCGAGAAATGTAATTAAGGAAACATAACTTTTTGGTGTGAGCTGTGTGTGTGTGTTTGCTTCTCATTTGTAGATTTATTATATAAACAGATTAATATACAGTTTCGCTCTTAACCCAAATTCAATTTAATTTGTTGGCTGTGCTTTGTTGCGAGAGTTATGGGACAACCGCCACGACGATGTTTGACGATCAAAATGATTAATCTCGAGCATGTAAATACACATACACACAGAAAGTTAAGTAAAATTACCCGTCACAAGATACTTTTTGATATCTTTCGAAAAGTCCTTAGGAACTACTCACACTCCTCCTCCGCGTGAGCAAAGCGTTACGAAACGAAACCAAGAGAAAGACACTAAATAATGTCTCCATATCTTTCATTGTCTTGCGAAGCGATGCGATGCGACGATGCCTTTTAAGGAAATTATTGCTTGGGGAATGAGAACGCTCTCTACACGAAATCAGACATCAAGCAATTTTGTTTAATGATCTCCGATGTAGCAATATTAATAATTTAGTCGAAGAGACCTGACACAACTTGAATAATGTTAACAATAATTTTATATAGTTTATTGCTTTCAAGTGGTGTACCGACCATAGAGCAAAACTGGCGAAAATTGTTTGGCAAAACCTGAACGAAAATGAATGAATGGGAATGGAGCGAAAAATGATTTATTATTGAAAAAGTTGTGTCGTTTGTCTTTTTCTAGTTAAAAAGTACTTTCGTTACTGTTTTGAAATGTGATTCCGGACTTGGAAAATATGTGATGTGGACTTCATTTAAAATTCATTTATCGGTAGCTTATCGGTTAACATTTGACGTTGATGAACTTTGAAAAGGGTAATTCTGGGTGCTCCTCGTGTTCGGTAAGTTTTTAAATATGTATCAAATTCCGATTAAAAAGGAGTCTTCTTGGAAAATTTCTATTTTTACTCTTTCAATAGACTGGAGGTAAGTAAGTTGTTATAAAAAAAAATATGAGATGGAAAAGATGCTGACAACATAAGAAACTTAAGTTGGAAAAGTTCATGAAAAGTTACTTTTTGTAATATTTGAAAGAAGATTGAAACGTTAAAGACAAAAATTGAACTATGAACAAAATTTTACCTCAACATTTAATAAAAAGTTTTAAAGAACAAATTAATTTTTTTAAACCAAAGGTGACCAAATTAAAAGAGTTAAAGACTACTTCAAAGTAATAATAATCGATAATAAATTGTTTATGAAAAAGTATCGAAAATAGAAGACAAAATATTTTCAAGAGAATTGATGCCCAAATTAACCTAAATGAGTTTCTGGAATCCATTTTAATTGATATCAACCAATATTTGAAAGGTATCAAAGAGGAGTATTACCTTTATCAATTCGACTAACAAAAAGCCCAAATCAAAAGTGAATGAGAGATATTTTAAGAATCATCAACCTTTAATGTTAGACAAAAAATAAGGTTTATAAATAATGTCACAAAAGGAAATATCGTAAACTTTTCTATTTAAAAAAAAAATTTTTTTTACCTTTATTTAAAAACTAAAAAAAATTCCAAATCAAAAGTGAATGGAGATTTTTCAATCAACCAATGAGGAAAATGTTAGTTTTTTAATGTCAAAAAAGTCTATTTAACCTCAAAAAAAATTCATTAGATCCCTTTTCATTTCAATGAGGAGAGCTTTAAGACAAGTTTTAGAAAATTGAACCTCTAGAATTTTTGAAAGAAAAAGATTAATTTTTAAACAAATGTCAATTTTCAATACTATAAAGCATTGAATTTCTACCCAAAAACTAGTTTTGATGAGTTTACAAACTTTTTCCAGATGATATTTACTTACTGTATGTCCAAAATTCAGATATTGTGTCAATTCTTCTCTTGACAGAAAGCAATTTTGAAACAAAAAGCTCAACTTTATCTTTAAATTTTACCCTCCAAGGCTTTACAAAGTTCACAAAACCAATTTACGTACAAAATGTATGACCAGAAAAAATACATTTACTCAATTTTGGTCACTTACGGTCCCATCTGCACCAAAAATTCACATTGCCAACTGCTACAAGACGATAAATAAAATGTTTTTATCAACTTATTCATGTAAGCTTAATAAATAACAACAACAAATTAGTTGTTTTTCTTTCCTCATCAACTTTTTACAATTTTCTCTCATCTCAGCAGAAGTCTAGCTGCTGAGCCAAAGGAAGAATAGCAACAATAGCAATAAAATAAATAAAAAACGAAATGAACGAAGGAAAAAGTGATGCAACATTCCAACAGTTACTTTTCATTAAACATTTTTCGTTTCATTTTATTACTGCAGTGCTAGTTTCAATTCCACTCGTTGTTCTAGCAACAACAAAAAAAGTTGTAATAATAAAACAAAAGTTGTAGCTTTTTCTCGCTCGCTCTCGAAATGTTTATGATATGACTCAGCAACAGCAGTTGTGGCATTTTTTATTATAAATTTTACAACAAACAGAAAAAAAAATATCTCGCGTTTTTCACACACACTAAATGATATTTATCTTCGGGTGTAGCATGGCTCGATGCAAGTGAATTTATTTCGCTGCTAAATAAAAAACTTTCCTTCATCAATTATTCTCATGACGTAAACTGTTAACATTATTTTAAAAAGTTTATATTTTATTTTATAGACATGAGAGACGCGACGCGATGCGATGCTGCAATATTCGTAATTTGTGTCTTCTCCCTTCTATCTCTCGTTGCATGCGAAAGAAAAAAAGGAGGCAGAGAAAAAACAGCATTTAATGCACTAAAATCCGTGCGGTTTGTCTCACTTTAGCGAGAAATTATTTTTGACAGCGAGTTTTTATTTATGTCACGTAAATAAATTGTAAAGATTAAAAGTTTGGTGCAAACGCATGCAATATTTAGACTCGAAGGGAAGATGAACTTTTAACCGCTTTTCAACAAACAACTTTTGTTTTGCAGCAAACTTGACGTTTGAGGAAGATCGTTCGTCTTCATTATCAAGTCTGTGGAGAGCGTTTCGTTATTTATTTATTTTTTTTGTCGGAAAATCGCTCATTTTATGAATAAATTCAAAGGAAGCTTTTTTTATACCTTTCTTTTTAAAATTTTTAATAAAAAGTTGTAAACAGGATTTTACTGAAGAAAAAATTATTTAACGCATTTAATGCTTTTTTTACATTTTTATAATATAATTTTTAATTTTTTTTTATTTTTAATTTTAATTAATTATTTTAATTTTTTTTTTCATTTGAAAAAAAAAATTTTTTAAATTTTAAATTTTTTTATTTTTTTTTTAAATTTTTAAATTATAATTATTTTAATAATTTTTTAAAATTTTTAGAATTGAACAAAAAATAGTTTTGTGATATTAAAATTTTCTTTAAAATTCATTCTTAAATTAAAAACGAATTTTTTAAATATTTTTTTTTAATAAGTAATTGACAAAATATTAAATGAAATATATAAAAGGTCACGTGGTTAAAAATTTTCAAAGCTTTTAAATTTTATCAAAGCTTTTAAAAAATTTTTGGAATTAAAATGTTTAAATTTGAAGTAAACAAATTTTTTTATAAAAATCCTTTGATAAAAATTTAAAATTTATGATGAAAAATTAAAATTAAATTTGTAAAGGTCACGTGGTTAAAATTTTTATTATATTACTAAAATATCAAAGTTTTTAAAATGTTAAGGGATAAAATGTTTAAATTTGCAATAAACAAAAATTTTAATTTAAACCCTTTGATAAAAATTTAAAATTTATGATGAAAAATTAAAATTTAATTTTAAATGGTCACGTGGTTCAAAATTAAGCTATTAAGCCGTTTTAAAATATGACAATTTTTTTCATTAAATCTAGATTTATTTTTTTGACATTTTTAGGTCAAAATTCAGTTTTAATTCCACTTTATGTGCAAAATCATCAAAATTTACCTTTATTAGTTGTTGTGATATCCATCGTTGACTCTGCTTATCCTTAACAAATATACACGAAGCTACCACAGCACGTCTATAGAAAAGGTCGAAATAGCATATTTGTTTGATTTTTTTTCTCTTTTTACGTATTTTTTATTATTTTTATATTCCTTCTTATTAAATATCTTGTCTAACGACGCACGATTATTTCACAAAAAAACACACACCGATGAGAAAAAGTTTTGTGTAAAAATGTGGATAGAGACGAAAAAGGGAGACTTTTCCTCGATTACTCGTTATTTTTCACAGTTTTTCATCTCATTATCATAGTCTTTATGTCAAAATCATCTATTTTAACGACATTTTTAATGGAAAAGGGGATTTTCAAACGGTACTGCAGCATTTTCATCTCAACGCCATCCATTCGCTTATCTGGCTTCTTCTATCTGGAATCAACAATCGGCATCTCTGCAAGTAAAAATAAGAGAAAATGGAGAAAATTAGGTTCAAAACTTTCCTTTAATCGCATTAGTTTGTCTTGAATGACAACTTTAATGATAATTTAATAAAAATTAAAAAGTTTTATTTTGTCGCAGGCTCCAAATAAACAAAAATTTTCCTTCGTGATGAAAAGGATTGAAAATTGCTAGTTTTAGGGGAATCGTATTTTATTCTTTGTCGTCGTAGTTATTCTTCGGCAACAAGACATAAAAGTGGCAAAATTTGCCTGCGAAATAAAAAGTAAATTCTGGAAGGCAAATAATGTAAAAATTATGAAAAAAAAGTTTCTCCTTGTCATTTCGCTGCTCAGAAACTTGTATTTATTTTTCCATGTTGAGCAGAAAAAAATTGTCGCACGCCTGCCTTGCGAAATATCTCCGGACATCGGACGTGTCTAGTTTTGCTTCCGCAAAAATGCACCGAAAAAAAACTCGAGAAATAAATAAAATTCCAGAACAAACTTTTTGAAGTCTTTGTGTAAAAAGTCTTACGGTTTTTAATGCATTTTAATGGAAAATAAAATAAAAAAATAAAAGGAAGTTGATGAAGATGTTACTTGAAGGGCTTCTTGGTTGTGATTGAAGCAAAACTTTTTTATTTTAATACAAATGAGAATGGAGAGAAAAAGTTATTGTTGGTTTTAAAGTTTTTTTTTTTTAGTTTTTCAAAGAATTTGTTTAACAATTTTATTTTTTTTTTTTGTGTGAAGAAGAAAAATTTTCCCAAGGTATTAATTTGTAAGAAAATTTGTTGTAATTAAATTTTGCTTAATACTTTTTAATTTTTATTTTCAGGAAATTTTAAAAGAAAGTTTTTTTTTATCGAATATTCTCTCACAATTTTGTAATAAAGTCATTTGTCACGAGCGCAGTGTGGTGTGAACATCATTTGAATGAACAAGAGCAAACAAATTTCCGCCTCTTTAGACATTCACTCGTGCTTGTGAGTGTAAAAAGGGTCTCTGGACGACGTTTTTTTCTGTGTTTATTTTGTTATTTGAATTTTCAATAAAGGGTACTTCGGTGTTTGAATAATGATGTCTGTCTGGAGACACAAAAGTTTTATGAGAAAATGAAATTTTCATTTTTTTGGCAAAAATTCATGAATTGAATATAAACAATTTGGTTTAAATAGATCACGTGGTTTAAAGAGATCACAAGATTTGAACAGATCACAAGATTTGAACAGATCACAAGATTTGAACAGATCACAAGATTTGAACAGATCACAAGATTTGAACAGATCACAAGATTTGAACAGATCACAAGATTTGAAGAGATCACAAGATTTGGACAGATCACAAGATTTGAACAGATCACAAGATTTGAACAGATCACAAGATTTGAACAGATCACAAGATTTGAACAGATCACAAGATTTGAACAGATCACAAGATTTGAACAGATCACAAGATTTGAACAGATCACAAGATTTGAACAGATCACAAGATTTGAACAGATCACAAAATTTGAAGAGATCATGAGATCTAAAGAGACCACGTGGTTTAAAAAGTCATAAAAAAAGATAATCTTTTGGTCAATTTTCTCACAAAATCGTTTCAAAACTCTTACATTGTAGCCAAAAGCTTGAAAACCACTCCACTCTTATATGAGAGAAAAAAAATCAAAATTATTTCCATTATATTATTTTATTATTAGCCCACTTTGCGAAACGAGGACTGTTTATTTGTTGACAATGATGACCCTTTTTTCACGCTTGTCTGCTTCTCTGATTCGTTCCTTTTATTTTTTTTTTTTTTTTTCCTTCTGACCAAATTTTACTCCATTCAAAAAGTTGCAAGGCAATTTAAGCAAACACAAAAGTTTCATTTTTCATGTTTTAACTTTTATTTCAAGAGCAAACGTTCATTACGCCCCAGAAACCACAACTCGTAAGTTTGTTAGATCAATTCTGGGATTTTTGCTAATTTTCTCCCAAGTTTTTAAACCCACAAAGAATTCATTATTTGTTTTATGGGAACCAGCAAAAGTTTTCAAATTAAAATGCAGTTGCAAATGAACATTCTCTGTTTACATTAAAAATGATTTGTTTTTAAAAAAAAATTCATGCAAAAATTTTTCGTTTATTTTTTTCGCATGAACGAACGGAAAAGTAACAAGAGCGAAATTAACGAAGCAAAAAATGAACGCTAAAGCATTGTAAACAAGAAAATCTCATAATTTTTTGTTTACATCGCCACCAACAAAAAAAAACTCAATTAGCGATAAAAGGGAGATTACAATTTTTTTTTTCTTTTTTTATGATTTTTTTTTTTCGTTTTTTTATGATATTCTTCATTTTTTTCCGTTTAGAGGTCAAATATAGCAGAAACTCTTTAATTTCATCGGTCATCAGTTAAAAGAGACGATAATAATGATAAAAAAAATTATTATGAAAAAAAAGTTTTCAAATTACTTCTCACACCGCATTTATCTCGTCGTTGTCACCATTTTAAGCAGCACGCTTCGCTTCGTCTCGCACCATCAACCAACAGCCATCAGATCAGACTTCTCATCAAATAATTTAAACTTTTTAATTGAAAAGTGGCCGACTTAATTTAGAAACATTTTAATTGTTCGTCTATCGTTTCGTAACATCGTTTGGTTTTCGTCGCTAAATTTTTAGAATTGTGTGAAATTGTTCGCTTTCATTTTTTAGTTTAAAAGGAAATTTTTTGTTTGTCTATCTCGTTCCATTAAATTCTTTTTTTTATTCATGATTAAAAGGTTACTTTTGTGGTTAAATAATTTTTTTCATCACTTGAGTGATTTTTGAGTCGTTGTCTCTCTCTCCATGACAATTTTAATAATTTTTATTTTTACACGGAAAATTGACCTGGAATGAGTTAAGCGCTTTTTGTTGCTAAGTTTTTAATTTTTTATGTTTTTCATATTTTTTTTTAATTTTTATTAATTAATTAATTTTTTTTTTTGCTTTTTTTAGCAATTAAATTTTTTTTTTCTATTTTTCCATAAGTTTTTTTAATTAAAATTTTTAAAATAAAATTATTTAAATTATTTTTAATAAATTTTAATTTAAAAATTTTTAAAAATTAAAATTATAATAAAATTAAATTTTTTATTTATTAATTTTAAAAAATTAAAAAAAAAAAATTAAAAAAATTTTTTTTAAATTTTTTAAAATAATTGAATAAATAAAATTTGTTTTATTTTTAAAAAAATAATTTATTTTCTCTGATTTTTTAAATTATTTTTAATTTTTTTTTTATTTTATTTTTATTAATTTTTTTTTAATTCTTCTTTAATTTTTTCTTTATTATCAGTTTTTAATAATTTTTATAAATTTTTCAGTCGAATTATCTGACAGACAAAAATAAATTAAAATTTCTAATTTTTATGAAAATTCTTAAAATGCCTTCAAAAACCAGTCAATTTAACATTAAACGCTCCAATAAATTTATATTCTAAAGTAAAATACTAATTAATAACGAAAGAGATCAAAAAATTTATCCCGATGGAATTAATGGAATCCGATTTTACGCAAAACAAGACTGGAGGAAAAAAAGGAGGATGAGCTTAAAAAATATTGAGAATGAATACCATCCACATTGAATGAACGAATTTTTCAATAAAATTATTTTCTCTTCATCCTCTTCAGCTGTTCTAAATATTTCACGTTATTGAAAACTATACGAATTCTATAAAAGAAGATTTAGATTAGAGCAAAATTCGATTATCGTATCTTTTTATTTTCCGCACGTTTTTCACCTTAAAAATAATATTTTTTCCTGTTTCGAGAATTTTTGTGAGGAAAAATTATTATTTTATATTTTTTTCAGGAAATTACATTAATGAAATAATTATTATGCAAATAATTTTGGTTCTTTTTAATAATGAAGAAAAAAAATCTAAGAAAAGGAAGAAAAAAAATAATAAATTAATAATAATAATAATCAGATTAATTCACTAACATTTTAATTTTTTTCTCTTTCGCAGCAACGTTCTTATTAAAACTTTAATGAGATTCTGTCTTGATGATCCTCGTTACATTTTACGGAGAGAGTTTCAAATTAAAAGTTAAATAAATACAAAAAGTTTTTTTTTGTTTTGCGTGAAATGTGCCAGGCGTTGGCAGAGGCCAGAATAAAAAAAAATTGTAGCCAAGAAATTATAATAAATTCTTATTTTCTTGCGTTGTTCTGTGTTTTTTGTGTTGCTTTGTTTGTTTGTTATATTCAATCTCTTTTTCCTTCTTTTTATGTTAAAACGGTCCATTTTTCATGTTTCTGGCAGAAAGTTTAGTCCAAAATGAGATAAAATAAAAAATTGGGACGGAAGGGATTTTTTGAGTGTCGTTCCGTATAATTTTGTATTTTTTAAGGGAAAAATTAAAAAAAAAATTAAATTGATAAATTTAAAAATATTTTTCAAAATTAATTAATTAAATTAAATAATTTAAATTAATTTAAAAAAATAAACTTAAATTTTATTTGTTAATTTTTTTTTTATTTCACAATAATTTTAAAGAAAAAAATAATTTTTATTTAACAATAATTAAATTATTTTATTTTTTGAAAAATTTTAATTATTTTTTTATTTATTTTTTTTTTTAATTTAAATTTTAAAATTACCTAAAATTTATTTTTTGAACTAAAATAAAATCGAAATAATAACTTTAAAAAAATTGTAAATATAAATAAAATTTAAAACCAAATTATCAAATAGGTAAATAAAATAAATTAATTAAACATGATTAAATAAAAAATTTAAAATAAAATAATTAAAATAAATAAAAAATTAAATTAATTAAATAAAAAATCTAAAAAAAATTTAAAAATAAAATAATTTTTATTTAAAAAAAAAATTAAAATTAATTAAATTAAATTTAAAATAATTAATTTAAAATTAATTTAATTTTTTTAATTAACTATATTTTAATTTAAAAAAAAATTAAAAAACGCTCTCATTTCTTCAAACCTCGTGAGTTTTAAATCCACTTTTTTTTCATTGTTTGAAGAAAAAAAGCATCTGATGTTATCGGTAATCGTTATGATTATGTCCGAAAACCGTGTGCGAACTAACAAGGAAAAAAAATGGAGAAAAATTTGCATGAAAAGGCAAAAAAAACTTTTTTTTCGGTCACATTAGATATTTTTAGAGATATTTTCTTTTATTTTGCTTTATTAACATCATTGTTTTTTTTTTGCTCCAACCTTTTTGTTTTATTTTATTTTTTTTTTGTTCTAATACATTTATCTTCTTCACTTTTGGGATTTTTTTAATCAAAATTTTAATCCTTTTAATTATTTTTCGCTGCAATTTAAATTCCTACATCATCATTAAACAAAAAAAAAATAATTTTTTTTCTAACCACTTTTTTATGATTTTTTGTTTAATTTAAAAAAAGTAAATAAAACCAACAATCGCCCAAATAACAACAACAACTTAAAAAAAGAGTTGCTTTGAGCAATCATAACAATAATTTTATTTTTTCCGCAATTTAAACCGACAAAAGGCGTTTTTTATTTATTTCTTTGTCTTTTTTCGTTTTTTTTTCTAGGTAAATATGCGGAAAAAAGGTTAAATGACGGTCAGTTACAACTCAAGCATATTTTTTTCATGCGTTTTGATGGCAAGATGATGAGACTCGATTGACCATTTTCTGCCTCACGGACATGAATTGACCTTCTTTGTTGCGGCATTTGATAAGGTTTCATTAAAAAAATTTATCTGAGTTATTTTATCGATGCTGCTGGCTCTTTTTGCGTCGCAAAATGTCAACAATGCGAGAAGAAGGGTTATCTCGACTTGAATGCGAGGGACTCTTTTTTTCTCTGACAAATAAATCATAAAATGAGTGTGTTTGATGTCCGAAAATGAGTAAATACTGCAAATGAAAGCAAATGTCAAAGGCATGATTAAATGACGATCTTATCTCTCTCTCTCCTTCACTCTCTCTCGGTTTTGAGCATTTTTGATGAAAAATTATCTCGAGAATGTTTGTTCCGCACACAATATTTATGAATATCACTGCAAATAATGTGCTTCTGTGACAACCGAAATTTTTCTTGTTCCGTGTTTGCTTTTCGACATTTTAGCAACATGCGAGTGTTCACAATTTTTCGTGTCTTTTATGTTTCCCAGGAAGCACATTCGACCATAAATATTTTTTTCTTGCATATTTTTCCCATTTTCACAACAACTTTTTTCCCCGGTTTTCGCACATACTCATTCATCCGCAAACAAACTACTTTTATTATTATTTTTTTTTGTGCGAGTCACGAAGTTGAAAGAGGAAAATTTGTGACCAAGAGTGTTGTAATATTTTAGAGGAGCATGTACCGAATGTATCTTTAAAAGATATTTTTTATTTATTTAAACTACTTTTTAGTTTTTTTAAGTCCTGATGTAAATATTGATATTTGACAAAAATCACTTAATTTTAGGTATTTATTAAAATTTTAATTTAAAAAAATCAAAAATTCTTAAAAATTAAATTAAATAAAATAAAATTTTAATCTAAAAAAATTTTAATTTTTTTTCCAAAAATTTTTGAATACAAAAGTTTTTAAATAAATAATTTTAAAAAAAAATTATTTAAATAATAAATATGTTTTTTTTATTTTATTTTAAAAATTAAATTTCATTTACTTTAAAAATTAATTAAAACGAAAATTTTATTTTTTTATTATGGCTTTTATAAAAAAAAATATTTTTTTTTATAATAAAATAAATTTAATAATTTTTTAATCCTATTAATTTTTTATTTACATTTTTTTTTTTTGATTTTTTTAATAATTTAATTTTTTAAAATCTGCATTCTTATTAATTATTTTTATTTTTTTACCACATTTCGAAGAAAAAATGCGGTTTTAAACTCAATTTATTTTTTTATTTTATTTTTTGACAAAAAAGCGCTTTTGTTAAATAATTTTCCGTTTTCCCCGAAAAACATATTTTTATTGCATAAACGACGGTATGGCAGTTACATATTTATGTTTATTAGATTGCAAAAGAAAGAGAAAATTTTTACTTCGTTTCTGTTTGTGACAAATAAAAAAATGTTATTCTGTCCCACAGCTTCAAAACGTTTTTCTCGTTCTCTTCCCATGTTTTCATTGTGCGACGTGTTTATTTTGAACGTTTTTCTTGTAAATATATTTCATTTTATTATTACAACTCTGTCACTATTTTTCTTGGGGAATGTCAAGGAAGTAACATAAAGGCGCGCGCTCTAGGAGATAATTTCTATGGAAATTTAGAATGTGAACACTTTCAATTTATTATGCTCGTTGTTATTTTTTTCTATGGTTTTTGATATTTTTTCATGTGTGCGAATTGTTTTGTTTTATAGGATTTAATGTTATTAGAGATGGAAGTTTTTTGGGGTTAAAAAGGGGTGAGATTTCAATTTTGTTGAAATTGATATTTTTTTTAACAAGAAAATGTTCAAATTTGATAAGAAAAATAAAAAATGAGAAATTTTTATCGAAAAGCAGATTTTTAAGCAACTTTTTAGTTTCATTTTAATTTTTTGAAAAATATATCCAAAAAGTATGCAATTAATACTTCTTTTCAATGAAAATTATATTTTGAGCACTAAAAGGTATGCAATGAAGCTTACTTGTCATATTTTAAAGATTTTTTGGCTTTCCTATAACTTTTTTCAATTTTTCTCTTCACAGAAACCTTCTTACAGCTAAATGAAGTAAGTTACAAAAACCTTCAAAGAAATTCGTGAAACAAAAATTAAGTTATTGCGTTTCAAAATTTGTATAGAATTTGAATAAAAATTTTAAAACTCATACACATTTTGTAACGCAATAACTTAATTTTGGTTTCACGAATTTCTTTGAAGTATTTTGTAAACTGTCAATTTAAGCTATGAGAAGGTTTTGGTAAAAGAAAAATTTGAAAAATTGTGAAAACTACAGAAAATTATCAAAATTTGTCAAGTAATGTTCATTGCATACCTCAGAACCAAAAATTTTAATTTTCTTTGAAGTGATGCTAATTGCATAATTTTCAGTGTTATTTTTCTCTTCGAACCTTTCTTCAGTAAAATTCGAACCTTTCTTCAGTAAAATCAATTCTACGAAACTTTAATTGAAAAAATACAACAAACAACCTTTACAAAATCATCGATCGACATTGTCAATCCCTTGCTTTCTACTCAACACCCTTAGATTACGACAAATCCACTGGCATCTTACTGATAAAAAAAAAACTGTCGAGAAACCCCTTTAAGTCATAAATAAATAATATTCTCTTCGTAGCAAGAAAGCAACTTGAGTGTCCGTCTTTTACGAGCGTACCCTTAAAAAATTCCTCCTTCTCTCGGCGTCCTTAAAGAAAAAAAGCAAAGAAAAAAATCCTCTCTTCTTTCTAGTTGAAAGCAAATACAATCTCATGTATAAAATAAATGTCAATAAACATAAACTATCTCTTGTGTATTTTTTTTTTGTGTTGTTCTCTACATTTTTTCCATCTCCGCCACTACTAAAAAGATGACAATATCTCCTTTGAAGACACAATTTTTCCATCATCACCGATAAGTATCAAGTAATTTTTATGATTATCATTTCAGTTCAACTTTTTACTCTCGTTACTCGCTCGTGTTATGAGCGAAAAAAGATACGCAGCAAAAAAAAAAGTGAAAGCAAGCATTTTTTATTTTTTTTTATTCAGTAAGTTCCCAATGGAATTCATTACTTATTTATTTATTTACTCGTGTTTTTATTTTTTGTGAGTCTAAGTCGAAAATTTTCAACGGGGAAAAGTGAAAGTAGGACGCTTTCATTAATCGTCTTTTAATCCGCTCGCTCGTTTATTTTAAAGTTTAAAATTGTTTTTAGCGCGCTCTAATTGTTTCGCAATCAAAATCATTTCCGCGAGAAAAACATTTGCTGAAATTTAATACTAATCAGCTTTTTAATTTTTTTTTAAAGGAATTTAAGGATAAACAAAATTAATTAAAATAAAAATTAATTTATAAAAATTTAAAAAATAATTTTAATTAAATTTAAAATTAAAATTTTTAAAAAAAAAAAAATAAAAAATTTAAACTTTTTAATAAAATTAATAAAAAAAAATTCTTAAAAATAAAATTTTTAATTAAAATTTAAAATTTTTAATAAAAAAATTTTAAAATTAATAAAAAATAAAAAAATAATTAATAAAAAATAAAATTAATAAAAAAATAAAATTAATAAAATTTAAAATTAATAAAATTAATAAAAAATAAAATTTAAAATTTAAAAAATAAAATTAAAATTAAAATAAAATAAATAAAATTAAAATTTTAAAATTAAAATAAAATTAATTAAAATTAAAATTTAAAATTAAAATTAAAATTAAAATTAAAATTAAAATTAAAATTAAAATTAAAATTAAAATTAAAATTAAAATTAAAATTAAAATTAAAATTAAAATTAAAATTAAAATTAAAATTAAAATTAAAATTAAAATTAAAATTAAAATTAAAATTAAAATTAAAATTAAAATTAAAATTAAAATTAAAATTAAAATTAAAATTAAAATTAAAATTAAAATTAAAATTAAAATTAAAATTAAAATTAAAATTAAAATTAAAATTAAAATTAAAATTAAAATTAAAATTAAAATTAAAATTAAAATTAAAATTAAAATTAAAATTAAAATTAAAATTAAAATTAAAATTAAAATTAAAATTAAAATTAAAATTAAAATTAAAATTAAAATTAAAATTAAAATTAAAATTAAAATTAAAATTAAAATTAAAATTAAAATTAAAATTAAAATTAAAATTAAAATTAAAATTAAAATTAAAATTAAAATTAAAATTAAAATTAAAATTAAAATTAAAATTAAAATTAAAATTAAAATTAAAATTAAAATTAAAATTAAAATTAAAATTAAAATTAAAATTAAATTAAAATTAAAATAAAATTAAATTAAAATTAAAATAATAATTAAAATT
Source organism: Culicoides brevitarsis (assembly GCF_036172545.1). Lineage (NCBI taxonomy): Eukaryota > Metazoa > Arthropoda > Insecta > Diptera > Ceratopogonidae > Culicoides > Culicoides brevitarsis. The sequence continues at coordinate 33,153,469 of NC_087086.1, read as the reverse complement.
AAAATTAAAATTAAAATTAAAATTAAAATTAAAATTAAATTAAAATTAAAATTAAAATTAAAATTAAAATTAAAATTAAAATTAAAATTAAAATTAAAATTAAAATTAAAATTAAAATTAAAATTAAAATTAAAATTAAAATTAAAATTAAAATTAAAATTAAAATTAAAATTAAAATTAAAATTAAAATTAAAATTAAAATTAAAATTAAAATTAAAATTAAAATTAAAATTAAAATTAAAATTAAAATTAAAATTAAAATTAAAATTAAAATTAAAATTAAAATTAAAATTAAAATTAAAATTAAAATTAAAATTAAAATTAAAATTAAATTAAAATTAAATTTAATTAAAATTAAATTAAAATTAAATTAAAATTAAATTAAAATTAAATTAAAATTAAAATTAAATAAATTTCTAAAAAAAATAATAAAATCCAACAATGCGCTTAAATAAATTTTTTATTCGTAATTTTCAAACATTTCTAAATAATTTCCTTCCCAAAACTCCCCGATTTAGTTTATTTTCTTTCCTTTAATTGTATGTGTGTTCATTATTTTTATTTGCTTGTTTATTTATTTATTTGCCATTTACGAAAAAAAATGCCAAACAAAAAAAAATTAAGACGAAGAAAAAAATGTTTTCTTGTTTTGGTCTTAAATTGCCTGAGTAAATGTGTGTTTACAACGGAAATTGTAATAAGAGAAATTAATTAACTTAATCTGGGAGCTACCTCGCTGCATGTTTTTCCTCGTCATTTGTTTGTTTTCTTTTTTTTCCTCCTGTATCTTTGCGTGTTTTTGTGTGGGAGAGAAAAAAAGTGAGGAAAAAAATACCAATCAAAGGATTGGCTAATTGCGTATTTCAATCTTCTCCGTGTTGTCCGTATCCCCAAAGATCTATTTCGAGCGAAGATCTATTCATTTATCACTCACAAACTTTTTTTTTGTGAATATTTTCCCAGAATTTATTTATTTTATTTTTTTTTTCAAAGAAGAAAAAAATTCACAAAAGCGCCACATTTTTACTTCAATTAGTCTCAATTACATCAAACACACACACACAGTCACTTGATTTTTTTTTGCAGACGTTTTAAAGTCTATTTTTGTGTTTTAATAACATTAGCAAGAAAAACAACAACGTCGAGTCTCGAGTAAATATTTAAAAGTGAAAGACGGATAAAAATGAAGAAAAATACCACAATATGGCGCAAAAAAAGTATATTTGGTTTGTGGGGGTGGGCGGCACAATTCACATGACTTAATAAATTAAATAATTTTTTGTTTTCTTCTTTTTTTTCGTCTTTAACCATAAAAAAATTGCTGGAAATTCGTTTAACAGAGATTTCTAGCTTAAAATTCTAAGAGACAAAAGAAACAGCTGATAAATGTTTAATGAAAATACCGAGAAATTTCTGAACAGATGGGGACCGAGTAGCAAGCTGCATGCATCTAGTTAGTTGGTGTTTGTGTATTTTTGTGGTCCGATTACAAACAAACCATTTTTGTTTGCAGTTTCTCGCAAAAGGTAGCATTTTGATTGGGTATTTGAGTGGTATCACATGACAAAGCAAGAGAATGTGTTGGGAAATTTCGACGAAATATGCGAGCTTAATGATTAAAGTTGGCAGATTCAAAGTAGATTTAATGGAAAATTTAAAGTTTTTGAATGAAATTTTTAGTTTTTTCATAAAAAATTATTTTTAAAATTTTTTTTTTTTTTTTGTATTTAAAATTTATCCAAAATTTTTCAAATAATTTGAGAAAAAATATTAAAATTAAAAAAAAATATAAAAATTTATTTTAATTTTTAAAAATTTTTTATTTATTTAAATTTTTTTTTTTGATTAATGAAATTTTTAATTTATTTTAATATAATTTTAATTAAATTTTGATTTAATGAATTTTTTGTAATCATATGAAATTTAATTTTTAAATTATTTTTTAATAAAAAATATAAATTAATTAATTGAAATTTTTTTGCATTAAATAATTTAATTATTTAAAAAAATATTTAATTTAAAAATTTATTTTTATTTTTTTAAAAATTATTTTTTTAATTAGTTTAATTATATACATTTTTTAAAATTTATTTTTAAAAAATTTTAATTAAATTTAATTAAATTTTATTTGCTTTAAATAATTTAATTCTTTAAAAAATGTTTTCTTAAAAAAAATTATTTAAAAAATTATTTTTTTTTTTAAATTTATTTTAAAAAAAATTTTTTTTATTTAAAATTGCAATTATTTTTACAAAAAAAATTAAATAATTCTTTAAAAAATATTTTTTAAAAAATTATTTAAAAAATATAAAAATATTTAAATTTTTAAACTTATTTTAAGTTATAATTAAATAAAAAATTTTACGGAATTATTATTTTTTTAATTGACATTTTTATTAATTTTTTATTTTTTTTTATACTTAAAAAAATCCTTTAAATCCTCAAAAAATTAAAATAATTTACAAATTTTTTAAAAATTACAAAAAATTGTACGATTTCTATTAAAAAAATATTTTTTTAAAACAATTTCCATTCAAAGACGAAAAATTTTCCTAACAAACTCCCAACAATATAATCATAATTTTCGTAATTTACTTCGTCCCACAGCGTGTGACACGGACAAATTAAAACAACAATTCTCGTTAGTTAAAACCTCCTTTTTCTGCAAACAAATAAATTTCACACTGACTAACTTTCCATTAGAAAATTTTACGAGCGACCGACAATGCCTGGTAACTGTCACACAAAAATCAAGCAATTTAATTATAATTGAAGTCGTTTAATTTTCATTAGTAGCATCGTTGGGGCGGTTTTTTAGACAAAATTAAACTCTTTACGGTCATCTGCCGTACCGCAAAAAATAAATTGAATTAATTCGACAGAAATCACGAACGGCTCAAATTATCATCTGTTGATGAACGTTTCTCATTAAAAGCGAATTAAACTCGAATTATCGACGTATAATTGATAGAATAAACATATTTAGAGACTTTTTTCTCGGTTAATTGAAATTAATTCTGATTTTTCGACGTCGTCTTTTCATTTCGTTCAAAAAAGACTTTTGCGGAGATTTATTTATTTTTTCCCGTTGTGTGGATTTATTTTCGGGGGTGATGGCAGCGGGAGCGAAAACGGTAAATTAAGCGGATTATGCCAATAAATTTGTGTGTTTTTCTGATACGTAATTGAAACGACGACGACGACGACAAAGAGAGAAAAGACGACGACGACGGATTTATCTCATTACATGGATTTATCATCAGAAGTTTCGTTTGCGCGAGTCTTGGGAATTTTCTTGACGTTGTTGACAGGAAAGTCGAGGCAATAAAATTATTCAAACTACGACAATTGATGTGCCGTCAACTTTTGGGTCAGATTGCGAACGGAGAAAATCAGCCAAGTAAGAAGGAAAAATGACACCAAAACACGTCATAAACAGATCGTATCCTCTCATGTCTCATTATTTTTATTGCTTTTATTGTCCTTTTTGTGTTTTTTTCGTTATTTTTCCTCTCCTTTTAGGCTCAACCGAAGTTATTGTCACATAAATTTTCGGGGCAGCAAAATAAAGTACCGAGAGTCTCCATTTAGGACGTCACAGGAGGCGTCTTTATCACGAACTTGAAATTAGATTTGGCAACTTTAATGGATCCTAAACACGTGAATGGAAGAAATTGATGCGAAATTTGACGTGAAAAAAATTAACTTGAGCGTATTTCAGCATTATATAATTTTTGTTTCGTTAAAATTTCGGAAAAATTTCATTAATTAATAATTTTCCGAATTTTCTTAAATTTTCCAAAATTTTCTAAATTTTTTAAAATTAATTTTGAAAATTGTTCATTTTTTATTTTATTTAATATTTTATAAATTTTCCACAATTTTCCATAACTTTTCGTAATTTTCTAAAATTTTCCGAGTTTTTCGTAATTTTTAAATTTTTCACAACTATCAATTTAATTTTTTTTATTATAATTTTCCATTATTTTCTTAATTTTCTAATTTTTCTATACTTACAATTTTCCCAAAATTTTCCACAATTTTCCCAAAATTTTCACAAATTAATGGATTTTTCGATTTAAATATTTTCAAAATTTTTTAATTTGAAAATTTTTGAGTTTTCCATAATTTTACACATTTTTCTTAAGCTTTCCTCAAAAATTTTTGGAATTCAACTAGATTTTCCGAGTTTTCCACATTTTTATAAATTTTTATCATTATTTAAAATTTTTAGAACCTATTAAAATTTTCTGAGCTTTATATTATTTAATGAGAACTTAGGAAAAATTTTCCGAATTTTCCATAAATTTTCCGAATTTTCCTTAATTTTCCGAGAAAAAAATAAAAATGTAGCAAATTGTTCGCCAAAATCTTCCAATTGCGATAAATAAAGAGAAACTTTTTGTCCACTCCAAGCGATTTGGCGAGAGAAATATCAGAAATGGGTGAATGGAGAGCCATAAAAGTAAAAATAAATAAGAATAAAATGGATGAAACTTAATGATGGACTATTATATTGACACAAAATGTAACGAAACACACAAAAAAAAAGTTTATGATACTAGATGATATGGATGGATGACGAAAAACGACGACGATGTGTACACTTATCATTAAATCATATGGTGCGGCAGGACGAACGAGCGACGACGGAGGAGAACAAAAGTGAAGAAACCTTTACATTATTCATCAGATTGTTCATTTATACGGTGTTTGCTTTATTTATCCAGAGTGTTTTGTGCGCGAAAACAAACATCGTGCAAGTAAGCAAGAAGTTGGAAAGATAGGGAACGAAAAAAACCACGACGACGTCGACGACGAAGAAAAGATAAATCTCCTTAATGAATTGAATTGAGGTCATGAATAAAATCAACATAAAAATTCAGTCAGAGTACATTCATCAGTAAATGAGCGGCACAAGCACACGTTTAGATTACAACAAAGTAGCTGCTTCGTGGTTTTCCTCATTTTTTTTCTCTCATGCACTAACAGTCCATAAAATGAGGGAGCAACAACGAAAAAAAAAGCAGAAGGAAAAGGTGAAATATTAAAAAGTTTCTTGTTGAGTGGATGAGAGAAAAAATGTCGGTTATCAAGGACAAGGACGTTATATTTTATTAGTGACAGGATTAAGTAACGAATTGACGACGACCGAAAGGCGGCAATGGTAATGATTTTGTGACGTGCCAACTCGGTTTTTTTTCTGTTCAACGTGAAATGTAAATTTTCATTTGAAGGAAAAATCTGTTCAATTATTTTCAAGGAAAAGAAGGTCGTTGCTGAGATTGTTGAAAATTAATGCAAAATTCGCTTTGATTTGGTCAATTTGTTGAATCAAGAAAAGATTGGATTATTTTAAAACATTCACATTTTCATACTCCTCTTCAAATTTTTACATTTTCTTACTCCTCATGATTTTTGATATTTGAACTTCGCAATTTCAGTTTTTACTTTTGATTTTTCTTTTTGAAAACAAAAATTTACATTTTCTTACTCCTCATTTCACAATTTGATACTCCTCTTCAAATTTTCTTTTTCTTACTCCTCATGATTTTTGATATTTTGAATCTTTGTACTCCTTAATTTGAAACTTCAAATGAATTCATGACTTATGAATTTTTTTATTGCAAATATAAAAATTTTCAATTTCGTACTCCTCATTTTCAAATTTTTACAATTTGATACTCCTCAATATAAAATTTTGATTATTTGTTATGAAAAAATTAAATTCTAAGCTTTTTTCTATGAGTTCGAAATTAATTTAACTGCAAATTCTATTTTTCATCAGAATTTCACAATTTTGTACTCCTCATTTTTATTTTATGAAGAAAAATCATTAAATCTTACCTGAAAAACTAATTTTTCGCAATTTTAAGACTTTTTATTGAATTTTATCAGTTTCTAAAGTAAATTAATGCAATTTTGCAACATTGAATCATTTTAAAACCTTTCATTTCCTTTCTTTCTCTCAAGTTTTCCTCAACTGCGAAATTAACAATGAAAATCAAAAACACTTTCAACCACTTCTCTTCTCTTTGTTCCATCACAAAAACCCAAATTCCTAAGAAAGACGCCACATTACTCATCATCTTCCGCAACTATCACACTCTCGTTTGTACAATAAAACCGCAATTCTTGCTACTGTTTGCGATAACAATTTGCAAGATATGCCAAAACTTGTCTTGATTTATTATAATTATAAATAACTTGTCGTACTTCTGTTTCCGCTTTCGCATTACTCTCGTTCGCTGTTTTTCCGTCGTGTGTGGATGTGCACTGAAGCACAAAGTGAAGTGGTTGCAATTCATTAAACAAGTAATTAGGAAAATACAACAGTCATGTGGCGAATGACGCGAAAATCATAAATCTAAATTGAATGGTCAATTAATTGATTGATTGCGACGATGAAAAACGTGGTTTATCGAATTATGGGCAGTTATGAATACAGAAAAAATATATGACAGGTTATGGTTTGGATGACCAACGATTTTTCATTTGGATTTCGTTTAATATGTGATCTTTTTAACCACGTGGTTTCTTAAATTTCTTTTCTCATTATTTTTAGTTTTTTTTAACCACGTGGTTTAATTTTTATTAAAATTTATTAGTTTCTTTAATTTTTTAAACCACGTGTTTTTTTGTGATTTTGAAAATCTTTAAGCCACGTGGTTATAAATTTTTACTAACCACGTGACTTAAAAAATTTCTTCAAAATTTCTTTAACCTTTTAATTTTCGATAACCACGTGGTTAGTTTGACATTTTTAGCTGCGTTTAAATTTTAAATTTTAATTAATTTTGATTTTTTAACCACGTGGTTTGTTTTAAATTTTAAATTCGTGGTTAATATTATCTTTTTTAACCACGTGGTTTGTTTTAATATTTTAAATACGTGCTTTATTTCAACATTTTTTTTACCACGTTTGATTTAAAAAATCACTTTGACCACGTTTTAACTTGATCTTCTATTTTTAAACCACGTGGTTTCTTTGACATTTTTAGCTACAAAATGTTAAAATTCTTTTAACATTTTAAATTCTTAACCACGTGGTTTCTTTAATATTTTAACCACGTGTCTTAATAAACCACAAAAAATTAATAAAAAAAATGTAAGAGAAATTTTTAAATGTAAATGCGCTCTGGATCATCACCTCTAAAAACCATCAATAGTTCCATGCGAAGCAAAAAGAGTTTCGCAAGTCATCGTAATGAATGCCAGACCATTGAATGACCCAAAAATTAATTAATTTTGAGGTGTTATCGGTATTTCGCATCCAAAACGTGCCTGCGAGAGTTAATTAACGACGCAATGATGAAAAAAATTGAACTTTTCAATTTTCTCTCGAGACAAAAGCAGTTTTAAGTCGCACTAATAAACACCTGGCATTGCACGCGACAGAGGAAAATTGTTTTAATACCCGAAAAATCCACGTACATTTTACAAAATCTCATTATATTACTACTATTTTAGTTTTGCCATCACACACATACAAATCACTCCGGTAATCCCTTTTAATACTGCGCCTCGCTTCCATCCATCTAAAATGAAATAATTTTATCCATTCATCGACGGAAAACTCGCACGCGGAAAAAAAAAGTTGCGAGAGATAAAACAAAACAAAAATTAATTTAGTCAAGCATTTTCTATAGAGAACAGCTTTCGATGCGCGTCTAAAAGTTGAAAGCTTTTTTTTCTCTCTCTTTCTGTCGTATTCATAGTTTTTTTTTTTGAACAAATAACGCGACGACGATGAGATAGAGAAAATTCAATTAACTCTAATTCTGTCATTTCACTTTTTTTTGCGAATGTTCAATCTCTTGTCTTTACATTGCAGAAGTCGTTGTTAAAAAGTGTTCGACACACAAACGGAGAAAAGGACGTTGAAGTGTTGCAGCAATTAATTTTTATTTAAATCGTTTATGTTTTTGCAGCTATCCGACAATACACAACGAGAAACCAGGGGGAAAAGTTTGTTAATGGACAATGACTGTAAGTTTTTAAATTTTGTGTTTTTTTTGTTCAGTATTTAGATCGCTTTGTTCCTCGGTGAATTCATTAAATGCAATGTGAGGGAAAAAAGGGATAGAGGATTACGACATTTAATTGTTTGACGTGCTTCGAGCCTTTTTTCTTTTTATACGAACAAATTTAAAGGTTTCTGAATTAATTGTAGAGGGCACTTTTTCAAATAATTATCAATTTTGACAATAGATGGCGCTGTTAATTAATAAAAGATTTAACAAATAAGAGAAAAATATTTTAAAGGGCAAAACTTTAAGGGAACATTTATTAAAATTCTCAAAAAGATCTTAATTTGACACTAGATGGCGCTTTTAATCACTAAAATACATCAGTTTTGATCTGGAAGTCATTAAATAAATTCTTAAACTGACATAGATGGCGCTCTTTCAAATGTAAATTTCATGAAATAATTTTAAATGGATCTTAATTTGACACTAGATGGCATTATTTAATATTGAAATACAAAAGTTTTGATCCAGATTTTAGTTCATAAATTTTTAAATTAAAATAGATGGCGCTCTTTCAAAATTTAATTTCACTAGAAAATTAAAAAATATTAAAATTTGACGCTAGATGGCGTTATGGATTATTAAAAACGTCAGTTTTGATCTTCAGTTAACATAGATGGCGCTTTTGTTAGCAAAAATTAATTTAAGGGAAATTTGACGCTAGATGGCGCTGAATAATATTTTCAGCCAAAAGACGCCATATTTGGATCTAAATTTCCCAATTTGATGACAGAAAAACTCGTTCTGGTCTATTTGATTAAAAAAGTATTAAAAACCCCCAAAATGTGTAGACAAACTTTATATTAAATTTTCATCAAAACCCAAAGCTCAAAATGTGAAAATTTCCTCCGAAAAAGGCAAACCAAAATAGCAGAGAACACGACATCTTGTGTGTGAGTATCAACTTTTGCAAGTTTACTTTTATAATTTTTTAACATTTCCGTCAATCTACTAACTCAATTTGCAACTTACTTGTACATTGCATACTAAAGAGGGTAAAACTTGAGCATTAGATTTCCTTGTTTTTTCGCATGTAGCAGCAACAGCGACGACGACATGGCATGCACTTAACGAACCAACAAAACAATCTAATTAAGTCTCTTTTCGAGTGTGTTTTTGCAACGAAATGAGATGCATAAAGCTATTAGAGAATTAAATGTAATTAAGATGCGAAAAAGCAAACGTAATTCAATGTGAGAAAAAAGTGAAATTTTAGGAAGGAATTTTTTTTTTATGGAATTTTCATGTTTGCAAATTTTACCTGCTTTCGAACACATTTTTTTTTTACATGAGAAAGAGAAAAAATATTAGTAAATGCATTTTTCTCGTTTACTTTGTGTGTGTGTGTGACATAACTGGTGCATGAACAGCTAGAATAACTTTTTTCCTTTTGCTTTGAAAAAAAAAATTGTTTGAACATTCGCGGTAACTGCGACAGCTGGCTTTTATCACACTTTTACAATTGCCTCGTTCGCAACGACTAATGGAATCAGGACAAAAGCAAACTTGTGTTGGTAATGTGCAGACTAATTGCATTCATTTATTCCGCACGGTAAATAGAAATTTATGCGAAACTTTTTGCACGAAGGTAGGAATTATTAATTTTTTTTTTCGTGGTCTAATTAAAAAAATTAATTGAAATTTCATGAGAAATTTGTCCGTAAAATGAAATAAAATCTTATTGGTTAAAAAATTGATAAAAAATTATTTTAAGTATTATTAGAGTAAGTTATTTTTTTTTTAATTTTTTAAAATTATTTTTAATTTATTTTTTTTTTTTTAATTTTTCAAAAAAAAATTAAAAAAAATAAATAAATAAAAATAAAAAATAAATAAAATAAAATTAAAATAAAATTAAAAATAAAAAAAATTTTTTTTAAGTATTATTAGAGTAAGTTATTTTTTTAAATATTTTTTAAAATTATTTTTTTATTTATTTTCAAAAAAAAAAAATAAAAAATTAAAAAAAAATACATAAAAAATTTAAAAAATTTTTTTTAAAAAAAATTAATAAAAAATTATTTTAAATTATTTAAGTTATTTTTTTATTTTTTTAAATTTTTTTTTTTTTATTTTTTTATTTTTTTTAAATTATTTTTTTATTTAAATTTTTTAAATTTATTTATTATTTGTTTTCAATTTTTATTTTTTTTAAGTAATATTAAACTTATTTTTTCTATTTCAGCAAAAAATAAATAAATAAATAATTCCAGCTTGTTCATGCTTTAAAAAACAACTTTTGCTCTAACCGTATTCGTAACCACTTCACTTTCAAGCATCATCATTAATATTTCCGCAATTCGAGGCAATTGAATGAAAAACGAACAAGAACCAACTATCATATAAAATCTGAAGTATCAGAATTCATAAATATAATTTTTTTTTTCAACATTTACATGAGCTCCATCATAAGTTTTTTTTTTTCACAAAATTGCAGTTAACAAAAATATTTTTTTTTAGCACAAAAGTGCATAAAGTTAACTAATTATGAACACTTTTTTTAATTTCAAACTTTAAAAAAGCACTTCACAACACTTTATGGAAGCAAAGTTTTTGTTTTTGCTCCTTAAAAAATTATGTCAACGTGATCCCTTTTGTTTGTTGATTTTTGGCACGAATTTGCGAGTCATGCACATGTGCTACTCGTTTTGCAGATTCAATCTCAATTAATTTATGCAACATAAAATTAAAATGCATCACAGCTGCCTGCCTGTCACTGCCTCGTTCATGTTTCAGGGTGGCAGCACGCCATCGAGAGAGATAACTTAATGAATTTTCGAAATTTTTCGGGTGTCAACAAACATTAAATGCAACTCTTATTGCCGAGCGGAAAACCAACAATTTCCGTGTGTGTGTGTGAGTTAACAACTAAATTAAAATTAAAACCACAAACAATGTCAGAGCTCGCAAAACACTAATTTAGCCTTTGGTTAGCAGAATTATTATTATTATTGCAACAATTTTAGTGCGTGTGTCCGTGTACGTGTGGGCTGAAGCATATTTGCGTGGTTAGAGCCCCGAAAGAAAATTAAATTACAACAATATGTCCATAAATGTGATGTTTTTGCTTGTTTTGCTCCGGAATATGTCAAGCGTGTAAATGGAGATAAATGAAGTACATTAGTTTATTTGTGATTTAATTTTTCGGCTGAATTGAACAATGATGTTTAGTTTGTGATGGGCGGTTTTTCGCTCGAAAAGTACACAAACAAACGCAAGGGTACGTGCTTAATGATGCAAAAGTTTGTGCCAATGTCGCTTTTAATGGTCATTTTTGTCCGTGATTATTTTTGAGGTAGGCACCAACAATCATGTTATTATTGCGAACATAAGCATTTAGTTAAATGCAAGTTTTGATTGAATTTTAGTTATTCAATTTAGATAAAATTTTGGTTTATTAACTTTCTGATGAAAATAGACAAAATAGGAAAATTATTTGAATGTTTAGGTCAAAATTCTTGTTAAAAATTCTTCGTAGATTTTTTTTTTTAATTTTTGTTGATAAATTATAAATGAAATTTCTTTAAAAAAAATTCAAAATTGCTAAAAAAAATTAATTCATTTTTTTACTTTAATTTTAAAATAATTTTTTAATGTAAGAAAAATCTAAAGAAATTTTTTAAAAATATTTCTTCAAAATTTTGGCATTTCAGAAAAATTTCTAAAATTAATTTTTTTATTATTTTTTTTTATTTTTATACATTACTAAAAAAATTACTAATTTAAAATTAAACTAGGAAAAATTAAATTTAATTTTTTTTAGCAAATTTATTTTTTTTATGAAATTTCACTCACTAATTACTAACAAAAATAAAAAAATCTACATAGAATTTCGACCCAAAAAATTTAATCAAAAACAATTTTTCAACAAAATTGACTTTTCCAGGTCAAAATATTATCAGCTGGAGGCAAAATTGTCAAAACCATCCATTAAAATGAAGGAAATACGACTTTTTGTCTATATCTTTCGCACATAATCCATAAATTTTCATTGTTCTTGCAATCAACTGTGAGAACAATAAAACTTTTCTGCGACTCACCTCATGAACAATCGATGATTTGCGAACAAACAATTGACGCCTTCATTTTATATTGCTTGTATTTTTCCATATCGCCCAGTTACAGTTCATTGTTACGACCGATCAATGTCACCGCGTGAAGAAGGGGAAAACGTAGAATAGAGCATCGCACATTATCCAGGAGTTTGACCATAATAACAAAAGGAGCATTGTTCGATATTTTTTTTTTTATTATTATTAGTACTTTTTGCTCCATTTTCAGTCACCCTTTTTTATTTTTTGCACGTGTGTTTTTATTTTTATAGGGAGGTACTTGAGCGGCACGGCATCGACAGACAAATGAATTAAATCATAAATTTTATTTTCAATCAAAGTTGTGTGTGTGAGTGCGCCAGACTGCACGAACATAAATATCGAAGTGTCAATCATTACGTCGCTGTGATGGACATGCAGTGTGGGTGAGTAATAAACAAGACGTCTCCATTATTTTTTTATTTTTCCTATATTTTATTTTATTTATTTAATATGGAAAAAGTCATCTAGACTTAATTTATTTTTTAATTAAAAAATTAAATAAATTAATTTATTTGATAAAATAAAAATAATTAAATTTATTTTTAATTAATTAATTAAAAAAATTTTTAAAAATAAAATTAAAGTTAGAAAAATATTAAAATAGATATTTTTTAAAAAATTATAGAAATTAATTTTTTTTAATAAATTAATTTTTTTAATTAAATTAATTAATTATTTAATTTAAAATAATTTCAAAAATTTAAAATATTTTTTTTTTAAATATCTTTAAATATGTTTCTAACTTTAAATAAAAAATAAAATTGATTTATTTAATTGAAAAAATTAAAATAATTTAATTTATTTAATTAATTAAATTAAAACAAATTAATGTGATTTTAAAAATTAACTTATTTAATTTAAAATATTTTTGAAAATTTCAATATTTTTCGAAATATCTATTTAAATATTTTTAACTTTAAAAAAATAAATTAATTTATTTAATTTATAAAAAAATAATTTAATTAATTAATTAAAAATAAATTAAATTAATTTTAATAATTTTTTAAAATATCTAATGAAATATTTTTCTAACTTTGATTTTTAATAATTTTTATTTTCTTTAAATTAAATTTTTAATTAATTAATTAATTAATTGCAAACTATAACTTTTAAAAAATAAATTTTTAAAAAATAAATAAAAATATTTTTTTTTATTAAATTTTATTTCAGGAGAAAAATTTCGAACTTACTTAATCAGCTATAAAATACCGAAAACAGCCTTAATAAATTTTACAAAATTCGAGTCAACATCAATTAGTTTCATTAAACGGTTACACTGCATCGCCATCGGGCACTCACTCGACCGTGATATTGAAATGTCCAGCAAACAAGAGTGTGACACAGAGAGAGAAAATCATTTCCTAATCTTCGAAAATGTCCGAGAATTCCGATCGACAGAAAAGAGGCACAGAAGCACTCACTGTTTGTTTATCAAGTAATTTGTTCGGGTCAGGACATGTGTTGTTGCTGCGTTCGTTCGGGTGCTGCAAAAGATTTTTCAAATTAAAATTTTATAATATTGCTCGTGGCGCTTTTACGATACTATATTTGTTTGGCATCGCACACGAGTAGACAACAGGGCATTTCAAGTAGAGGAAAATATTTTTGTTTGCTTTGAGAAAGTTGAGCACGATTCTGGAATGTATTGAAAAAAAAAAGCAAATAACACACTCGCCATCCACATTTTCTTTTTTTTTTTGTAATCTAAACTGCAAACAATGTCCAAGAGTATAATCGTCCTATGTACTCGAAGTTTATTCATATTTTCATTACATCACGTTAGAAAATGGAATTTTTTGTCGTTATTTTTTTTCTATCCGATGGAGTAACGAAAAGGCACAAAAAGAGGAAAAAAAAAACCGGAAACACACAACAATGAACGAGATGCAATGAAAATTTTCCCTCAAGGCTAGTCGTTGTTTCTTTGTCTTGCACTCTGAGTGACGAGATCTGATCTGCACGCACGGAAAAAAGGGTGTTTGGCCAACAATGTGGCTTGAAGATGTTTTGATGATCTGTTGTCGCAATGCAATCGAGCACAATAATGATAAAAATTGATATCGAAAAATTGAGGGGATTTGATTCTTGGAAATCATTCTGGGTATGTTTGGACCAATCAACGATATTTGCTAAAGAAAATTTTTTTCTTGGAAGAAAATTAATAAAAAGTCCAAATAAAATTTGATTTGTGGCGGAAATTCGATCAAATTGACAAAAAAAATTATTAAAAGATATTTTTAGGTTGAAAAATATTTTTAAAAAATTAAATTTCAAGAAAATTTTTCATTTAATGTAAATTTCGTTAAAAACATTCAAGTCAAATCCCAGTTTGACGAATTAATTTCGTGTAAGACGAAAAAGTTGTAATAAATATTAAACAACAAAAATAATCTCCTGGAGCATCAAAAATTACTTGAAAAACTTTTCCAATATAAAATTACTTTTTCTGCTCCAAAAACAAAATACAAAAAAAAAATCTTTATTAAAATCTATTACCTTACGCATGGATCGGTCTCAATTGAATGTAAAATATTTGATAAACTTTCCGTTTTCTTTTTAAATTTTATACATTTTTTAACACTTTAATCTTTTTGCTCCTTGACTTGAAGTTTAAACTTGGCAATTGCGCTTTTACGTTTCAGACAAAAAAAAAAGTTTTTTTCTTCGTTTTTTGCATAAAATGAATTATTTTGTGACGAACGCCAAAAGGAAAAAAAAGAAAAAGTTAATCAAGAATATTTATGACTTACGAAGTTAGGCACTACTTTTGTCTATGACATGCCCTGTGAAAGTAAATTTTGGGAGATTTACGATTTTTTATAATTTTTTTTTATTTTTTTTATATTTTCATGACTTTCCATTATTTTTTTTCAATTTTTTCTAAGATTTACGAGTTTTTAAATAATTTTTCAAATTTTATTGAATTTAAAAAATTTTTTTTTTATTTATTTCAGGCTTCTTTAAAATTTTTCGAATTCATTAGAATTTTTTCTAACGTTTCAATATTTTTTTTAATTTTCATGACTTTTCCAATTTTTTTCCAAATTTTTCAATCCTCAATAAAATTTAAAAATTTTTTATTGATCTAAATATTAAAAATTTACAAAAAATACCGGATTTTCCCAAGATTTACTTAAAATTTTTACGAATTCTTGAAATTACATCCGATATTTTTAAATGTTAATTTATTTCGACTTTTAAAAAAAAAATTCTTTGAAGTCTTAATTAAAATTCGTCAAAATTATCCTCTTTTAATTTCACAGCAAATTTAAATAAAAAAAATATAAAACCAAAAAATTCTTCATTTACACAAAAAAAAAAGTTGAAAATATTTTTCTTATATTTATGACAAGGAAATTAAGATAAAATGATAAATTTCTCAAAAGTTAACAAAAGACAAACGAAGAAAAGCAAGAAGGAGGACAAAAAGAGAACAAGGTGCTAATGAACCATTTTTGCTTCCGTGTTTCGAGTGCTCAAAGGTTACAATGGCACGATAAATGGGACCGTGATAAGGCAAACTTTCACAAAATATTCAGCTCGGAGATAATTCATAAGAGAAAAAAAAATTGTTGTAACCTTTTTTTCTCCCATGCCTTGTATTCGTCATTATCGCTTCTTTTGTATTTCTGGCTTTAAAGACGGATTTAAAAAGTTACACGTGCAATTCAGCTGCTTTGTATTCATCGATGGCTTCTCGGTTCATTAAACAAGAAACTTCTTGCTCGTGAGGAAAAAATTCTTTTCTTTTTTTTCGGTTCTTACGTAATCAATTAATTTTTTTCCTTCGTCCCTTTTTTTTCTTGCGTAACAATAATATTATCTTCTTTGATGAGTCCAATTTTCGTTCAACAATCCACTCATCATCATTAGTTGTTTACTCATAATATTTCCTCTCGTTTTTTTTGTGTTCGTTCCATGCAATAATAATAATTATCACACCGCCGTCGAGAGAACAATCCATAAAGTCAACAAGCGTTGTTAATGAGCGTACTTGAGTACGCCTGCTGTTGATTTTAGTTTGTATCACGTCGTCAGGCGATGCGGCGGCGGTGTGGGAGGTGTCAAGAGTGGACAATTTAGCGATACTTGACATTTTTTTTGCCTCATGCGAGCAAAGTGAGTGATGATCATAAAAAAATTCACACATACGATCTCATTCGAGGTAGACACAAAAAAAGTGTGCTAGTCTCATGTAATTACTCTTCTTTTATTTATGAGGTGTAACATATTAGCTGACAAGAGTTCTTGGTTCGTAAATCGAGTGTTGTTGGAGAACAAAAAAGGTAAAAAAAACATTTTTTTTTAACAAAGAAATTTTTTACTTAGATTTATTTGTAAGTTTTCTATCTTTAAGTTCATTATTTAGTATTTCATGAACAAAAAATTAAACTTTGAAGATTTATTTTATGTTATGAGTTTTTTTACATTTTAAATTTTCATCAAATTTTTATTCAAACTTTGAAGAATAATTTTTGAAGAATAATGTTGTTAATTTAATTTGTTTAAAAAAAATTAAAAAAAAAAATTAATATTAGACTTAATTTTTTTTCGATAAATTCATAAATAAATTTGAAAAAAATAAATAAATTTATTAAATATAAATTATTATTAAATTTTAGTTATTATTTAATTATTTTTAAAATTAAAAAATAAAATTAAATTATTATTATTTAAATACTTTTTATAAATAAATAAATTAAATTAAATTAATAAATTATTTGATCAGGTAATTTAAATTTATTTTTTATTTACTTCAAAATTTTTCTTGAATAATTAATTAATAATTTTTTAATTTAAATTAAAAATTTTTAAATAAAAAAAAAATAAGAAATTTCAATGAAAAAATTATTTAAAAAAATTAAATTTGATGAACTCAATTTTTTGATATTTTTCTTTTTTTCAGTAATTTTATTGAAAATTTTAAAATTTTCAAAATTTTATTGATCTAATACAAAACCATCAAAAAATCTCATGCCATTTTTTTCGATGAAATGCTGATAACAGATGATATGTTGACAGATATCAAATGATTTGAATTTTTTTATATTTTCCAATTTTTTATTAATTTTAAAAAACTCTTTTGTTACAAAATCAAATGATTAAAGATAATGCATTTTTCTAGAAAAAAAAAAAACAAAATTAGTTCGTTAATTAATTATTCAATCATATCTGACAGCTTTCAATGGAAATTTATTTATTTCGATAATAATTTACTTTTAACTTATTAGCCGTTAAATTACGATTAAATTAATAAATTTAATTTTTTGTAAATTTTTATTATTATTTAAAAATTATTCATAAATAAAATTTTAAAATTATTTTATGACAAAAAATATTTGTTAAAAAGAGTTTTAAACAAAAAAAAACCGATTAAAAATTTCCTGTAAAATAACTCAAAGCACTAACATGAAAAATTATCTCATATCAGTTTTTGATACCGCCACTTAACATGTGTTTTTGCCACAACACCCAACTTGACAAGAATCCAACTTGACACTTGATTCGCACGCACGATTTTTGCGCTAAAAATTTTATTTTTATGGAAAAAGCAATTATGATAATTGTGTCGAGGTGTCGTCGTCGTCGTCGTTGTTGCCGGCATCATTGCACATCATCATAATGACGCGAAAATTACGATGTCTCCGCAGGTTTTGTGTACTTTTTTATTTTTTGGTAAATGTTCAGTACGCGACACCGTGAATGATGATGTGATAAAGCAAGGAAACGGAGTGAAACACAAAAAAATGATCAACGATATGAAAATACTAATTTGAGTGGCATTTTTTGTCGTGTACAACACATTATTTATGAGGTTTCATTAAAGAGATTGCAGGTGGCATGGCAGTCGTTAAAGAATATTACGGAGAGTTATGAAAGTGGCGGGAAAATTGATGAGGTATAAAAATAACTTTTTTTGAAAAGGAATTTTTACGAGATTTGGAAATAATTTTTTTAATCCAAATTTTTTAATTTTTTTTTTTAAGAAAATTAATTATTTTATTTTAATTTATAATTAATTTTAATTGTAATTAATTTAATTTTTAAAAATTAAATTAAATTAAATTAAATTATTTTCAAAATTTTTTAAAATTATTTTTTAATAAATCAAAAATAATTTAAAACTTATTTTTACAAATTTTCATATTTTTAAATTTTTTTATTTTAAATTTAATTAATAATTAATTAAATTAATAAATTTAAAAATATTTTTTTTATTTTTTCAATTATTTAATTTTTTTTCGAAACGATAAAATTTTCTGAATTATTTACTTATCTAAATTAAAAATTTTTTTCGCAACTCTTTAATAAAATAATTTTTCTCTTAAATCGACCATTTAGATCACAAATGAAGAAAATCATAAATTGCTGTCTCCGTTTAATTTAGTGCCTTAACCCATTTATTCGCATGAATTATCGCCCAAAACCGATAAAAAGAAAATAAAAAAATATTTTCCATTCGCTGTTATTTTTTTTGCTCGTTTTTTTTTTTTGGTTTATGTCACAAAGAAAATTTTGTCCCTCGAATTTTTCTGAATTTTTCTCAACACAACACAAAAAAAAATTGAAAGTCGAGCCATAAACAGCATGAAATGTGAGTAGTTTGTGCGGTCGACAGATATTTTATGGTTATTTCAACTTTTCCCTTTTTATTTTTTTTTAAAGAAGAAAAAATATTTTTAGAAGCTTTTAATCCATTTTCGTATATTGGATGTGAATTCATCCGTACAAGGACGATTATTACGTTAAATTTGAGGAAATTTGGGAAACATGAGAAGAAACGCGACACACACAAAAAAATATTTATTTCAAAAAAAAAAAAAAATGAAAAGCGGGTGAGCGAGTGGAGAAAACAATCTCATTACATTAATTTCATTTTGCATGCCATCATCGTCTTACAATGATTATCCGTGTCTCCGTTTCGAGTTTTTCCCTTCTTTGCCATTTTTCTTGACAACGGAGGAAGGAGAAACAGAAGAAAGCGAAAGACAAAAATTTATAAATTTAAAACACGAGAAAATATGTGTGTCAGAAGCAAAAATATGTTCATCACCGGATACCTTTAAATAATAAAAAAAAAATATAAAATGAATTGTGTGTGTGTGGCATATTTTCCCTTGAAGCATCCACAAATGGTGTGCCGTGCGTTTGAGCAGAGACAGACAGGATAATTCAAATTTAAAAATTCTTTCATCATCATCATCTCGCTCGTGATCGTCTTCTTCGCTGCAATTCCATATCTTACCATCTATATTCCGGTAGGTAAGTGATACAACGACATTGTGCGATAAAATACACACAAACACATCGACTAAGTGGGAAAAATGAGAAAAAAAACGAGATTTTGTTCCAAAGGTGTTGGGAAATATTGGATTAAAGTGTATTTATTTTTTTATTTTATTTTATTTTATTTTTTAAAAAAATATTTAATAAATTATAATTTAATAAAATAAATATTTTAATTTTATAAATAATTATTTTAATTTTTTTGAATAATTACTTTTAATTAACTATTAAATTTTAAATCAAATTAATTTCAGAGAATTTCAGTATTTTTTAATTTTTATTTAATATTTATTTCAAAATTTATTTTTAATTTTGTTTGAAATAATTTTATTTATTTTTTAGTTAAAAAAAATTAAAAATTTTTCATTAAATTTAAGTTCTTTAAAATTATCAACATTTTCCCTAATTTCTCAAAATAAATTTTAAAAAAATAATTTTTATTTAAATATTTTTTTACTATTTATTTTTTTATTTATTCTTCAAAAAATTTATATTGAGAAATTAGATGAGATTAAAAAAATCATTTTTAAATAAAAAAAAATTATTAAATTAATTTTTATAATATTAATTTAATTAATTATTTTTTTTTTCAGAAAATTAATAATTTTTTTATTATAAAATAATTAAATTTTAATTAACTTTATTAATTCTAATTTATTTAAAATTAAATTAATTTAATTTATTTTATAATTTTTTTTATTTAATTAAATTAAATTTAATTTAATTTAATTTAATTTATTAAATTTCTTTTTAAATTTTTAATATTTAAAAATAAATTTAAAGACAAAAATCGAATTTAAACCTTTTTTTCAAAAAAATCATTCAAAATGCCTCGAAAAAAAAAATGTGCTTCAAATCTATGGAATTTAATGGTAGTGTTTGTATGTAAATAAGTGTCTGTTTACGTGTGCCAACATCTTTTGTTGCAAAGAAAGAAGACATCGTTGTCATCTCACGCGCGCACTCACCGTCTGTGCCAGCAGCACATCGTCGCAGTTCAACAGATAACGGCACAATGAAAGCAATTTTAAAGATGCCATCAACAACAACAACAACAACAAATACTTTAATGCCGTTTGTCGGTTAATGACAAAGTGCTTTTTCTGCGGAACGTGGAAAATTATTGTTAAAGGCATTTCTGTTGAAAAGATAAAAATAATAATTTTTTTCTTGAAGAGTCAATTAATTTCAGTAGACTTTTAATGAAAATGGAGACGCCTGGTTCTTTCGAGTTTACGGCGAAATTTTCTGTCAAATCGAATCCCTCGTGAGAATTGTCAATCAAAAATCATTCCTTAATAATGTCACTTGTAAGATCCAAAGTAAATAATCGAATGAATGATTAAAATGTCATCCTTTCACATAAATTCAACATTCCCTCCAGCTTCGCATGTATGGAAAAGCAGACACACATGACACAATCCAAAAATCCAACGTAATTTGTATCATTTCCGACCTTTTTCATCTCTTTAGGCGTAATTCCACGAAAGCTGAGGCGAAAATGAATGTAAATGGCGTTCGTGGAGCAGACGAGAGACGATTATAATAACAAACAAACAAACGGCAACCAGCAAATATGAATGCTAGACGTAAAGGATTTTGACAAAAGGGTTGTTCAGTGAAAATGGTTTGAGCGCGATTTAAAAAAAAATATTATTATTTAGAAAAAATAGAAAAAAAAATTAAAATTGAAATAAATTTTATTGAATTTATTTTAATTAAAAAATTTAAATAATTTTTATTTTTTTTTTTTTTATTTTTATATTTTTTTATTTAAAATAATAATATTTATTTTTAAATTTTTACATTTTTTTATAATTTAAATAATTTTAATTTTTTTTATAAATTTCAAAAAATTATTTTGTTAACTTAAATTTTTTATAAATTAATTTAAAAATATTTTTTTTAAAATAATTTATTTTTTAATTAAAATAATTTTAAAATTTTTAATTTAATTTTATTTTTTAAATTATTTTTTTTTTTAAAAAAAATTATCAGAATTCCATTGAAATAATTTTTTATAGAATTTTCTAATAATTCATTAATTTTTCGAATATTAAATTATTTTTTTATTTTAAATAAATTAATTTTTTATTAAAATATTTTTATAAATATAAAAAAAAATATTTTAAATAATTATTTCATATTTTTCCAAAATATTAAATATTTTTTAAACAATAATTTCTTTATGAATTTTTTTCTCCATTTTTTTATTCAGATATTTTATTTTTTTTTATTTTTTAACAAAAACAGACATCAAACCGCATGATATCGAAAAATTCTTTTAAAAAATACGATACACACGTTAACAAATCAAAGTAAACATTCAACGACGTTTTGAAAGGAAATAAAATGAGAAGAATAAAAATCGACAGGAAAACCCTAAACTGATCCACTTCTTCTTAAACTTTTTCTCCTACAACTCTTTTTCTCGTTCAAAGACTTTGTAAGCGCTTTTTACATATTTTCATATACGGGACAAAGTCTGTCGTAGAGAAATTCATCAAAGATGGAAAAGGAAAAGCGAGCGACAATCAGCAAAAGGAAACGAGGGCAAAGACGGTCGTAAATCCGTTTTGGATTTAATGGATTTGATTCTAAATATTCTTTGCGTGTTCTTTTTGTGAATAAAATATTATTGTTATGAGATACTTTTTTATATTTTTTTTTTTTTGGGATGACATCACTCGTCTTCTTCTTCTTCTTAACAATAATAAAAAATAAATTCATAAATAGAACAACAAATAAATCATTTTGCGAGGTTGGTCCCTTTAAAAAAAACGAAGAAGGGGGATTTGGGATTTTTTTTTGATAATCTTGCAACTAATTTTGGATCATAATACGAAAAATCATCCTAAATCATAAAGAATCGAGCTCTATGCTGATGATGATGATGATGGAAATAAATAAAAAATGAAATAAAAAAAGGACTAGACAAAATAAATGACATTGAAAAGATTTGCGGAATAGTGAGGAGAAGCAGAAGAGAGACACATAATCGATAATCAGCTTATGGCTTGTCATACATGACCCATTTTGTGTTTCCCTTCGTCTTTTCTATCCATCCGCATTTGCAACTAAATCCGACCGCATTTTTCCATCTTTCATGACGAGAAAAATGAACAGCTAATAACCGCACATATTATTCCCATTCATGTCATAATCATCGTCATCAACGGCGCGCATCATCAATACCAGTCACTCACACAATTTATTCCACGAAAGAGACAAAAAAAAAATGTTATAAAAAAATTCGCATAAAACCATTGTAAAGGAAGTAATTTGCCAGCCGAATTGACTTAATCAAGCATACAGATCTACATATCTCAACCACAAGGGCGTTCGTTTTTTTTGTGGAATTTTTTTATGATGATTTTTTTAGCATCCTTCAGATATAAAAATACAGTGAGAGCAAAAGAGTGAATTGAATCACTGATTACTAACTCGATGTGCTTTTTAAAAATATGCCAAATGCATCGTAATTGACTGACATGGTGGTTGAATGGCGGTAGAAACCTTAACAATGCTAAATTGCAGTTCATTTTGCTCCAATTCATGGCGTGGCTTATTGAATGTGCAACGAAAAAAAATGGGTTTTGTGTAAAAAAAAGTCGGAGGTAATTGTCGTGGTTGAAATAAATTGCAATCAAATTACGAACAGTTGCAATGGAAGAGAAAAAAATGAACAAAAATTGATTTTTGTTTGTTCTTTGCTTCTTTTTCTAAAAAAAATTGAAGGTCACGTGGTTAAAAAGTTCAAAATATGCATTAGGCAAATTTTTTAAAAAATTATTTTTGGAGTCAAATTTAAATTACGCACTGGGCAAATATTAAAATGTGCATTGGGATAAAAAATTATTTTTTTTATTGGGCAAAAATTTTAAAATATGAAGTAGGTTAGGTCACGTGGTTAAATAACTCAAAACATGCACTAAGCATATTTTTGAAAATCTATTTTTGAGTTGAATTGAATTTGCTTACTTGGTAAACTTTAAAATGTGCATTGGGATGAAAATTTAAAATGTGTATCGGGCAGAAATTTTAAAATGACAATTATGGTAGGTCACGTGGTTAAAAAGTTCAAAATATGCATTAAAGAATTTTTTAAAATTTTTTTGTGGAGCATAAATTTAATTGCTTACTAGGTAAATTTTGAAATGTGCATTGGGCTAAAAATTTAAAATTTGCAATAAAATTTTGTTTCTAAATGTTAACTATTTTAGGTCACGTGGTTTAAAATTTTCCTTTTTTTGTACTAATTAACATAAAAAACTATAATTTTTAATGAAACTCAAAAAATCACGTTCATTTTCTGTGACAAGATCGTGACAAGTCAGAAAAATGTCCCGCGATATGACAATAACTGCCCCCGGTAATGTCAGTCATTATAAGTAATTGACTTGCATTAACACAAAAATATACTTGCTCGCCTTGACTTCTTCTTCTCTCTTTTCATTCTATTTAATATTCCAAAGTGTGAGAGTTTTAATGAGCGACTTAGGGTGTGAGAAAAGCACACACAAAAAAAACTGTTACGATTACATGAAATGCTCCCAAAGCACCTTTTTGTGCTTAATTTGGGTCGTATTCTTCGCTTTTTTCCTCTCTCTCGTTAGTTTTTTACAACCCATACAAGAAAATCATTATTATTATTATCATTAACCATGAAAATTGGGCTGTTAATTGAAAAGAACAGAAGGCATGCAAATTAGGCAGCACAAAAAAAGAAAGAAATTTATTAAAATATGAAAGGGTCGTTATAAATTAAAATTAAATTGTGTCGTAATTAAAGCTTCAAGATGTTCGGTGCAGTGGAAAAGTTTTCAATTTAAATCAATTTTGTAGGGCAACGAGCTCGGTGCTGAAATATTTCGTGTCAAATACCAGCTTTAATCATTGAAGCGTGTCGTCGGAACAATGCTCGGCAAGCAAGTTTAGTAAAACGGGACAATGTTTATTTTACACTCAATTTATGTCACTTTTCAGCAGTTTTTTTGTCACTATCTATTCGTCAAACCAGTGGAGGAGAAAGGGAGTGAATTTTACGAATTTAGGTCAATTTTTAAATTTTTTCATGGTACATTAAAATTTAAAGGTGAGTTAGCTCAGAAAACTTTTAAAAACGGATTTCTCATATTTTAGTCACAATACTTTAGTTTAAAGCTTGAATTTGAATTTAACACGAAAACGAAACTTTTCTATTTTATTGAATGGCATTTGAGGGAATTATTGAAGAAAAGACTACAGTTTTGAAAATCAGTCAAGGATAATTCAGAAGGAAGGTCTTCTCAGTCTATGGTTGCTAATTCAGGCTTTCATGATTAAAGATGATGTCAAAGTTGGCAAGGATGAGGATGCTATTGAGGTTAAAGATGAATTTTGGATCAGATGAAGTAAAGTTTTTATCAACTTTGACCTTCAATAAATTTGTTTTGTTATATATAACAAGCAAGCTTTGCCTGATTTTGATCTTTTTGAAGGCAAGTAAGTTCATTTTCGCTCCTTAGTAAATATAGTTGACCATTTCTTATATAATTTAGGTTCCTTGAAAGATAATCTTGCAGTATAATAAGCTCTTCATTTTGAAAAAAGTTCCACAGTAAATTCTACATATCATTTAAGGTATCGAGGGTCTTCATCATTTCTCCTACATTTGCATATCTGTCTTCCAAAAGGGCTTCTATATGCTTATTACACATCACTTGCATCTCCTTATAGTCGTCCTTATTACTTTACTTTACGCCTTGTCTCTTTTCTGAAGATTCGAGAATGTCCTCATGTTGAGCAAAGGCGGTCCACGAATTGTCGCCATCTGGTTCGTCGATTCGCAAGATCTTTCAGATCCCAGAGGTTAGTTAATTGCCCCTCACCCTTTCTGATAATGTTGGTTTCTGAGAGTGTGGAGCGTCGCCAGGTGTTCTTAGGGCGGTCTCTTCTGCGGCTTCCTTGTGGGTTGTACACAAGGGCCCTGTTGCAAACTTTCTCAGTCATCCTTATTAACCATCATTAAAGGTCTGAATCGAATCAATTCAATATTTCCTTTCAAAATATTTTCATGAAACTCTGAACCTGTAAAAAAAATTTAAATTCATACCTTTTTCCATCCACAGAGTTATTTGGGTTGTTTTGCCGTCACTCGGTACCCAAAGCAAGCATCTTCTTCTGAAAAGGCAATTATAGGCGTCTTTGTGCTGTGGCTGCCTTTCATGTTATATAACGCTTTTTTTTGTTGCTGTTGCTCTGTGTTCATTGAAGAATGAATCAAAGTGTTGTCATCTGTTCGTTCTTTTTTTTTTCACTGTATGTGCTTCTGGCACGACGAAGCAAAATGTCACACAGATTTTTTTTTTGTTCCTTCATATTTAAAATTTCTGCTTGTTTGAACAATGATGGTCTGGCTTGATGATAAAATTGTGTGCTTTTGCTCGACTTGAGTAATGAAATAAGAGGCAAGCACAAAAAAGAAGTACGGAATAGAAAGAAAGACATAAAATAGTAGCGCGTTTCTTTCCTTTTCATTCCTTCTATTCGCTCCTATCCCATGTCCACAAAAAAGTGTTTTTTCATGTACTTTTTTTTACGAGCGAAAAACTGCTGGCATTAAATTGATTGGCGTCTAACAAAATTTTTACACATCAAAGAGACAAGGAAATGCTTCTCAATGTCATAAAGAATAATGAATGAAGCACGAAGCAGTAATCCAATGATGAACTGCTCGGTTGAGTGAAATGTAATTTTCGGCCGCCGTTTTTTTGTTTGTAAACACATAAGCAAGATTGACAGATGACGCCCAGCGCACACGCATTACACACGTTTTTTTGTAAATCCCCCTCGAGAGAGGCATAAAGTGTTTAACAACATATGGTCATCATGGCTCACTTGTCTTGTGATATGAGTTCAAAAGAATACCAACAGACATTACTTACAGGTGAGACTTTTTTTGTACGACATTTTAAAAAGGGATTTAAAATTCATTTACGCTTTTTTGCAGCACGTTGGGTATATTTGCCGGCATCAGACAGAAGGATGATGATGATGAAATAGGTAAGAATGCGTATTTTTTTTACAAACTCTTTAGCATATCACGGCGTGTTCCTTTTTTTTATCATGCCGGTGTCTCTAATGTGTCTGTTGACTCAAAAAATATTTTTTCCATTATACCGTGCGCCTGCCGTATATATTAATAATTTTTTGCTCGTTTTATTCAATTTTTTTGACATATGTGAGTACTTTTTGTTGTAGCTTTGCTATTTTTGTCTCGTCCTATAGAGAAAACATAATTTATGTCTTTTTTTTTCGTTCATTGTTCAACAAATGTTGTTGTATATATTATTATTATTATGCACAGCCAGCGGGAGAAACAAAATAGGCTTTTGTACAATTCATCATTTTTCTCGACATGGCATGACACGACATTTTAAAAGGAATGCCAATAATGTATGAGGGATTAAACCGCAACAAGTTTCCCTTTAAACACAAATTTTTTTTGTCTGAATTTCTTTTTTTGTTGTTTTGCATATAAGAAGATTTTGTTCCCAGCGCGCGCTGTTTTTTTTTTGTTGCTTACCTTCCTGCAAAGAAAAAAGATGGAAAAAATATAATTAGTTTTGAAAGGAAATAAATACGAGTAGAAATAGGAAGCAAAAATTACAACTCATCAGACTTTTAATTAAAATTTTAAAATGGAAAAAGTATCTTATCGATTTATTTGCATGTAAAAACGTAAAAACGTTGTTTGCACTTTAATGATGTTTAAAAGTTCTGCTTTTAATTAAGAGATTGTTTCTTTGCCTTTTTCTCTTTTGTAATTTTCATTCATTTAACTTTAATTAATTACACGTTGCAACTTTTCGATGTGCGCGCTGGGCACTTCAATTCCGGGCTTCGTTCGATATGCTTTCCATCATCATCATAAAAAAGACATCTGGCTTGATTTATTTGGCAGTTCTTTAACGACTCTCATTAATTTTCAATATTCATTAAGGCGACACCCATCTATTTTATTTATTGCCATCAAATGACCTCTCTGTATATACAGCTCCCGAAAAATAATGACGAAACAATTCTTCTTAAATAAAAAACAATGCCGAAAATATTTCATAATAAAACATTTTTCGCTTTGTTTTCTCAATTGGGCGACGAAGACAATTTTTTTCGGCGAAAAGGAATATAATTTTATTTAATAATAAAGCGTGGAAAGGAACACTCAAAATACTCATTTAATTTCCACTTAGTCAATCAGGGGCATCAGATGGCCTTTTATCTTAATATTTTTTACGATATTCACGTGGAATGTTTTCGTACCTACGTTTTATTATAGGAAAATTCATCAACATTTTTTGTTTTTTGGGTAAGTAGCATTTTTCAATCATTATTACATTTTTTCTTGGCAGTATTTTTATGCAGTAATATTAATATAAAAATTTATTTTATTGGAAAGTACTAAAAAGTAGAAAATAACAATAAAATCAAGATGGAAGGATTTTATGTGCCCAGCTAACATTAACTTGTGATACTGATGTAATGACATTGACTCAATTTAAAATTTAAAGCCAAAGACTTTGTAATAAAAAAAGGTAAAATCAAGAGAACTAACCCTGAAGCAAAAACTGAATATATCAACTGTCAAGATAGAACACACACATGTTTATCAAAATTTCGAATACCTCAAGGTCATGAATAGGGCTCTTTTGAGATCGCCAAGAAGCTAATCAATATTCAGATGTTTTTTTTTCTTTTACGATTTTGTGAAGGTCATTTCAAGGTCATGAAACTATAGATGGGCTTATCAAGTACACTTGGGAAAATTTCAGACTATTCTAAAGGAAAAATTACTCATTAAAGCTCCAAAAGATTATTTATCATATTTGAGTAATATATACTTTCAACAAATTTTGAACTTCATAACAATTCAACATGCTCAATGGTCGATTCTTATGAAGTTCTAAATTTGTTGAAAGCATATATTACTCAAATATGATGAATTTAGAGCTTTAATGAGTAATTTAGCTTCTATTTTCCCTTCAGAATAGTCTGAAATGCTCCCGAGTGTATTTTATATGCGATAAGCCCATCTTTAGTTTCATGACCTTGAAATGACCTTCACAAATATCTAAGGAAATAACCACAGAATATTGATCACTTCATGTCGCGATCTCAAAAGAGTCCTATTGTGAATAAAATGACATCAAATAAACTTCAACAAAAAGTCCCAAAAACCCCATAAAATGATAAATTACCTGCATCCGGATTTTTACAAATTACTCATCATTTTGATTGTTTTTTAATTGAATTTCAATTCCTTTTTTTTCCGAAAACAACATTATTAAGCCTCCTTTTTAAGGCAATTTATCCTCCTCAAATGATGGTCAATGCCTAAAGTCTCAAGAGATATCGAAACATAAAAATAGAGACAAAGAGGAAGAGAACGAATCAAGAGAAAATGTTAAAATTGTGTAAAAAAAAATCCAATCCAAGGGAAATGTTTAACGAACATTATTTCAAGTAAATTTCCCAAGAGCACGAGAAAAAACAAGACAAAAAAAGGGAATGGAAGAGTATCAAGAATCAAGGAACGAGAGAAAACATGTTATTATTGCTTTCCTTTCGGTATGATAACCTTCCTTGATCGCCATTAATGTTTCATAAATGGAGGATTATCTCGTTTTCTTTAGATAAACTTCTACCTTGCTACAGAGGTAATGTGGAAATTATGTCGTCATGCCCTCAGTTGCACAAGAGAGATGGAAAGAGAGAGAGAGAAGGTAATGACCAGCCTCTGTCACATAATTTTTGTTGCACAACTTAATTTATTTAACAGAAAATGTTAAAAACTTGCACATTTTCCACAATTTATCTATCCAACGAACGATACTTCCTCCTTTTTCGCACACAGACACCAACATTCATACCATCATGTTTATCTTACCTTTGCTTACCAGACACAAAAATTTTTTGCTAGCATCGTCATGCTCTCTGCCATGCCAACATTCCTCCGTTCTATCGCAAAGGTAGAAAATAAAATGTTTTTTTTTTCTTTCGGCAGAGAGCAAAACTGAAACGAACGTGATTTTGTGGTAATTTAACTAATTTAAAAGTGTATCAGTTTTTGAACACACCACGGACTACGCTCGTGCATCTCCATGCTTCTGCAGGTGAAACACTAAATTTTAACCGATATTACGTGCTTGATTTATATTTTCCTCGCAAGAAAATGTAGAAGGAGTATATCTCCGGTCGTTGGTCGACATCGTCGAAGACGTAAAAACTTTTGCTATAAATTTTGTGTCTTATTGCCCCAAACGCACACACACGACGTGCAAAAACTTTTGCAGGCATAAATAAGTTGGATAATTTAAACCTGTTGCACGATGATTAAACTACTATTTAAGCCGTAAGATTACACTTCAGATATCCGCATGCCATACCACACCAGACTGTTGCCAAGCCAGTCAATTTCAAACAAAAATATTCGAATATTATTTTCCGAAAAAAAAAATCAGATTTGCACGTCATACATGTGTTCCAACAATAATCATAACCAATATATTAGCAGCGTGTGAAGTTCTTGATCTCTTGCATCAGTTTGGTTGCTGTGCAAAAAAAAAAAATAAAAGAAAATAAGAAAAATATTCGTGTGAACCATGGCACGACTTTCATCCAAAAAATAAACAAACAATTTTAATATTGTAAGATACACAGCTCGTTGAGTTCGAGCCAATATCAGCTCTTCATTTTACTTTGTTGTTATTGTTTGGCGGAGTATTACAAAAATAAGCAGAAAAAGTTGTGTACAGACGCACATATCAGCAGCAAAGAATGAAAAAAAAATTAGAGAAAATTGTCGTAAAAAATTTGCTTTATCGCATTTTGAATCTATTAAATTTTGAAATAAAAATTTTTAAATATTTTTTTAAATAAATTAAATTTTTGTTCTTAAAATTTTTAAATTTATAATTTTTTAAAATTTTATTTTTTGAAAAAAAATTTTTTTTTTTAAATTTTCACTTTTTATTAATATCTTAATATTTAATTATTTATTTTAAATATTTAAAATATTTTAATTAAATAAATTAAATTAATTTTTTATTTTTTAATAATTTTATCAATAAATTTAATATTTTAATTTTTTTAAAATTAAAAAAAAAAGTTTTATGGTTATATTTTTATTTTATTTCAATTTTGACATTTAAAAAAATAGGAAAAAATATAAAAATTATTAAATAATAATTTTATTAATAATTTTTTATTAAAAATTATTTGTAAATTAATTAAAATTAAGTATCTAATTTTTGCTTATTTTCTGTAATTTTTATTTATTTTCAAAAAAAATTTTTTTTAATGTGTCCTTTTGTCGTTGATGTGTCCTTTTGTCGTTGATGTGCCCATTTGTCGTTTATTTATTTATTTTTTTTTTGTAAATAAGGCCGCTCCAAACGAAAATTAAAAGTAAAAAATCAAATGGGGCAAAATAAAAAAAAGTTAAAAATTTCATCAAAATTGATCGTTTTTTGGTGTATTTTCATAATTTTTTAAGACATTTTCAAAAAAATTTATAAAAAATTTTCAATTATTTTAATTTTTGTTTTGAAAATTAATTATTTTAATTTTTTTTATTTATATTTAATTTAATTTTTTTAAAAAAATCATAAAATTAAATATCAATTTTTTTTTCAAAATTTTTTGACAGTTATTTTTTATGAAATTTTATTTTTCAAAAAAAAAATGATCTTAAATTTTTTTTAATTTGAAAGTTTCAAAGAAGATTATTAAAAAACAACAAAAATATTGATCAACGATAAAAATTACTAAAATTTTGTCATTTTATATGAAAATAATTATTTCAAAAATTTTTTTTTTATTTTATTTTCAAAAATTTTGAACTTTATTTTTTTTAAAAATTTTAAATTTAAATATTAAATTTTAACTGGATTTTTTTAGTTTATTAAAATTTAATTATTTATTTTAAAATTATTTTTTTTATTTTAATTATTTTTTTAAATTTATAATTAAAAATTTTATTTTAATTTTAATTTATTTTAAATTTTTTGGATTAATAAATTAAAAAAAATATTTTAAAAAAATTAAAAAAATTATTACCTAATTTTATATTATTAAAAAAATTATTTGTAAATTAATAAAAATTATTTTATTTTTTTTTTAAATTAAACAATTTTTCTTCATATTAATTTCTTTAAATATTATTTTTGGCACTCGGACAACAAACTCTCCATCATAAACAATTTTTCTACAAAAACCATCGGAAATGCTGCAAAAACAGGATAATAATGTTATTTCTATATATAGAATCGAGAGTAACAGATGTACATATTTACTTTATTAAGAATAATAAACTGAAAGTTGGAAAAAAAATTGTTCAGAAAAACAAGCAACATGAGCGAGAGACAGCTTTTTGATGAGGGAAATGAAGAGGACTTGAATTGATTGAGTGTTGTTTTTTTCTGGGCGAATATTCAACACCGGATCGCTGCTACATGGAAATATTCAATTACATCGGTAAGTGATTCGATTTGATTATTTAATGAAAAGTTTTTCGCTCTTTTGAAGTCAAATATGAACCTTTCAAGTATTCACAAAAATTTATGAGAAAAATGTCTCGTTTTTTTATGAAGAAATAAGAAAATAAAGACAAAAGCAGTTGAACCGAAACGTACTCTGAGGATCTATCAAAAAACTTTTTGATTTCCTTTAAAAGCGTTTTCACGTTAAACAAACCCAAAAACTATTTTTTTTCACGAAAAATTTTCTGGTCACATAAATTGTGATCAAAATCAAAAAACATGAAAAAAAAATTCACTTCCTTTGGGACCGATTTGTTCACGAGACACTCCCAAATTTTCCTTGTTTTTGTCTCCTTTTCAACCTCTTTTTGATTTATCTTCGTATTTTTGTGTTGTTTTTTTTCCTACACATTTTTTCTCACCTGGCAGAGAAAAAAAAATACTGAACATTATTATCGAAATTGAGATAAGTGACGCAAACCAACTTTTTTTTAACGTAGCAGTCCAGACCTTTCCTTGAAATAAATTATTTCCGTTCGTTCCCTGCATTGTTATTGAGACAAAAAAAAAAGATATTTATACGTAAATCTGACATACATAAACAACGAGGCAGCAGCCAACAATAGAAAGAATGGCAACACACACGTGGTGCGACTGGCTTTTCGGAATGAAAGGGAGAAAAAGGAATTATTGCGTACAAGAGAAAAGCCTTAATTATCCTTCATCCATGTTATTGTTTTGCGCTACCTTTTGTACTCCTTTTTTTTTTGGTGTACGGATGCTTTTTTTTTATGGTAATACGATGTTCATTGTACCAAAATCGGGGTAATTGGAGCGCAAAAAGAATGTGAAAATGTGCTTTTTGTGGGACACCAAAAAGTAACACACGAGAGAGACACACGAGACTAAAGAGATAAAATTCTGAGTTAGATCAACAAATTTGAATGACATTTTTGGTTTCGTGGTTTCATGAGAAATTTAAGATTTTTCACATTAAATTAATTAGGTAAGAAGAGTATTTTCATCAATTTTAATGTAAAAAAAATAATTTCAATAATGCACATTTTTTTTTAACTTTTTGAAAGTTTCCAATAGAATAAATTGCAAAAAGGTTGCCCAAAAAAAATATTTTAAATTGCACTTTTGTGACAAAATAATCAAGGTAAGGTTTTGATAAAAAAAAATTAGACTTGAGCGTTTTTTTCAATTTTTTTTCTTTTCAGACAAAAATTAAATTTTGGCAGAATATTCATTTTAAGAGGGAAAATTTGGTAAGAAACGCGAATTTGACAAACTTAAATAAAATAAAATTAATTTGTAATTTTAGCTCGTAAAAAAATTCATAGCAAAAATTTTTAAAACTAATATTGGATAAAATTTATGTAAGTATCCTTCAAATCTTTTCCAATTAATCCAAACCAAGCATTTTTCAAAGTCTTTGACACTGAAGTGAACCTCCTTCCTCAATTATTATCGCCTCCGAACAATTACCGAATATCAATTGTCTGAATTCTAATCAAGAGCAAAAAATAAAGCACATTACCCTATTTCAGCATTTCATCGGAAAAATAAATGACATGAGATTTTTTGATGGTTTTGTGTTAGTTAAGCCTAAAATAGTCCGAAAAACCTAAATTTAAAATTCTAGAATGAGCTTTAGTTTTTTTTACCTAATTTTAGTTCGGTTGGGGGTATGCCAAAGAGGTACTTGAAAACCCCAAATCCACTAAAAAATGTCTAAAATTTTGAAAGCTCGTTCCAGAATTTTGAATTTAGGTTTTTTCGATTAGTTTAGGCCTAAATAAAACAAAATCATCAAAAAATCTCATGCCACTTTTTTTTCGATGAAATGCTGATATCGGGTGATGTGAACAGACAAGATCCCAGCGTATAACCGCATTTTTTTCTTCGAAATGCGGTAAAAAAATCATTGGACATTCAATTTATTTAAAAGCTTCCTCTTGGTTTCCCTCTGTAATTTCTTTTAAATGCATTTCATTTTGAATTCTTCAACAAAAAAAAATCACTCACTCATCAAATGACAATGAAATTTGGGTTTTCAATTGCATTTCGTACGCAAAAAAAAAAATATTTTACCGAAACACTCAACAAAGATATCGTAAATTTGCATAAAAAAAATCGATACCCACACAATGGAAAAAAAATAAATAAATAAAATTCATGAGATGGATCCATTTAAAAGTACATTACGCTTTTCCTCTTATAATGCATATTGTGAATTTATTGTTGTTTGTAGATTAATGTGAGATTTTTTTTTCTCGTCGTCAAGTATTTACCAAACAAAATGGTCTTTCAAAGTTTATTTCTCGCAGAGAAGTTTATTTTAAATTAAATATTCGGAGCACCACAAAATGCAAACTTTTCAAGGAAATTGAATGCAATTTGTAGTGCAAACACTGCATATTGTGTGACGATTCAAGTTTTTCAAATGCCACACGAGATTTTGGATGGATGTTTGCAGAGCCAATTTTCGTGTTTCGTGATTCATTGCTTTTATGCAGAAATGTGTGAGAAATGTTGCGATTGACGTGGAATTTGGCACACGTGCGAAACGTAGCAATAAATTAACTTCCTGTAATATTTTTGCGGGTTTATTGAATGGTTTTGAATTGTGCAAATAATTTTTTTTTTTTGAAAATTTAAAAAATGAAGGCAATTTTAAAATAATTTTTTCAAAGTAGAAATTTTAACTAAAATTTTTCAATATTTTATTGAATTAAATGTTTATGTATTTTTTTTCGAAAAAAAAAAATCTGAATATTTTTTTTACTATTTTATTTTAAATTAAATTTTTTTTTTAATTAAAAAAATAAATTTTACTTTGCTTAATTAAAATATTTTGTCTTAATAAAAAAAAAAAAAAAAAATAAAAAAAAAATTTAAATTAAAAATTTAATAGTAAGAAATTTAAAAAAAAAATTTATATTTTAATTTAATTTTCAATTTTTATTTTATATTTTATTTTTTTTTAATTAAAAATTTTTTTTTTATCTTCTTTTGATCTTGATAAAGAAAAGAAGAAAATAAAAAAATAAATTTAAATTAAAAATTTAATAGTAAGAAAATTAAAAAAAAATAATTTTTATAATTTAAAATAATTTTTTAATTTTAATTTAAAAAAAATCTTTAATTTTTAATAAAATTATTTAATTAATAATTTAATTAATTTATTATTAAATTTTATTAATAATAAAATATTTTTTAAATTTAATTCAATTTTTTTAAAATTAATTTAATATTTCAAATAATAATTTCAAATTAAAATTAATTAGATAAAAAATGAATTAAAATATTTAAGTTAATATTTTTTAATATTTTTCATAAAGAAAAATAGTTTCAGAACGAAATTTCTTACTTCTTCAGAAAAATAACTGAAATTCGATCCATTGCAAAGTTTTAATATTCAACACTCGCTCGTAAACAAAATTTTTCTTGCTTTGCCTTTTTTTCGCTCCTTCGTTGATTCTTGCCATCATGGCCTGATTTTAGGTTCGTTTCGTCGTCATCATCATCATGGTTGTTGTTGTTGTTTCTGTCGATGCTGATGAAGCAATAATAAACTCGATTTTGCCGTTTATTTTTTTCGATGGTGTAATATTAGAGAAAATAAAATGCTGACGGCTGATAGTAATCAAATCTGGCTATGTGTGTGGAAAGGAAACACTGCAGGGACGGGAAATGTAGAGAAATTGTCCGGCAATTGTTTTGGAAATTAGGCCTCAGGGACAGAATCCTACTCACACCCCATCCCTTTTGTTCGATTATTACTCCGAACATCAACTGTCACGCAGTATATTAGCACAACGCTATAGCGTATAGGTAACTTTCGATGTCGTAAATAATATATTGATGGTGAGAAATATTTTCCATTAAGATTAAAATGTTGTAAAGTATACGGTACGCCAGGAAGAGAGACAGGAGCCGAACAACATGCAAAATAAATGCCTGCGAGCAACGTTATTTATTAGGTGAAAAGTAATACGAGCACACAATATCGTCGTCGTCGTAGTCATGTGATATTAGAAAGCCACGCGCAGTAGAAAGATGAAATTTGAATCTTAATGGAAAAAATTTTTCGAGTTTTGAAACATTTTTTTTTGTACTTGCATTATTAGAATAAACCTCGTGGGCGTTTTTTTGTGTTTTTTGAAGCCCGTGTCTGGAAAGTTTTGAAGGATCTGTCAAAGCAAGTAAGCAACATTTTGTTGCAAGAAAATTAACATTCAGCTCGAATATCGGAAAAAATACAGGCAAAGAAGGATTTTTGTAGTAAAAAATGACACCAACAACTCTTTAGCTAACATTGCTGCTCGAGCGATTTTTTCTTCCGACAAGCCGATGAAAAATTACCAGAAAAACGAAAACGAAACGAAAAAAATCTGAAAAGGACAGTATTTAGTGCAGACCAGAAAAAGTTTCTTACATGTGTCTGATTCGATATTAATGGATTTATGTAAGTATAAGAAGAAGTTGGTAGTAGTAAATAATAATAATAATAATGAGAGTAAGAGGATAAAAAAGGGACATGAATTCATTCACTAAACGAGTTCACAAAAAAAGAGGGTTCAAAGATATGGATAGATGTTTAACGGAAAAGTAATCGATAGGAAAGTAAGTTTAAGCGTTTTTAACAATTTTTGGTCTGGTTTTTAAACTCTTAATCAAATTTTCATACATTTTTTTCGTTCTAAAAATATTATTCATTTCAAGGTCAAATCTGATCAACATGAACATTACTGAAATTAGAGTCATAGTTGCTTTCCTAACAGGACATGCTAGATTGAATAAATTAATGAATAGAATGGGTTATAGGAATTCATCAGATTGCAGAATCTGTCTCTCAGCAGAAGAAACAGCAGAGCACATTTTATGCGATTGTCCTTATTTGGAACACAAAAGAATGTTAGAGCCTGAAAAATTTAGTAACTTCTCTCTGAAATAAATCTTTTCTTTCTTAAAGAGCGTCAGCACGGTTAAAGAAGAATATGGAACAGGTTAGAAATAAAGAAATCCCACAAAAAGCCCTTTTTTGTGTGCTTAGGTGGGTCACTATATAATCATCATCAAGGTCAAATCCTTTAGGCAATATGAAGCTTCCCACAGAACTTGAAGACGAAGTATGAAGACCAAAATAAAACAAATTGATCGCAATATATCGCTACATAATCAAAAACAAAAACGCTGAAGGGAAATCAATGTCTCGTTATGTCTCTTATATAAGCGAAAAAGAGCCAAGGTCAAGGTTAAGTCAAGGTCAAATTCAGAAAGTAGAACATTTAAACAAGAAAAAGGAATTTTTCTTGAATTGAATTGAAAATTTCTTTTTCTTGTTTAAATATTCTACTTTCTGAATTTAACCTTGACTTAACCTTGGCTCTTTTTCGCTTATATAAGAGACATAACGAGACATTGATTTCCCTTTAGCGTTTTTTTTTTGTAAACGAAGGTTTGTAAAAAAAACTTAAAATCTATACTAATTAATCCAAACCAAGCAAATGAACCTAACAACTTTAAGATTTCCAAGATAGTCTTAGATTTCCATTATTGAAAAATTTAGTGATCTAAAGACCAATTTGTCTTTGTTCAAAAAAATCATAAATCTTCCAATTAGAGACGAACTCAAGTTTCAAAAACTTTTCCAATAGTTTTTCGCCAGTAGCTACATCAGACAGACATTTTTCTAATTTTCTCTCTATCCGAATGTTCCAAACTATTCACAAGAAAAAAAGATCAGAAGTAATGAAACCAATATTTCTTCATATATAAATGTGTCTGTTTCTTCTTTTGCCAACTTTGTTTCAAGTTCAGCGAAAGAAAGCAACAACAAAAAAAATCTCATTCATTTTTCTTACTTTTCCACGTTTTTGTAAGGCAACAAAACATCACAGAGCGAAAGAAAATATCCATGAGACAAGGTGATGACAATGATTGACTTTTTGTTTGTTTATTGCCCCGATATTAGTTTTGTATGTGTTATTGGGGTTTCACGTCCCAATATTTACATGACAGAAAGAAAAAGACGACGACGACGAAAAAAGTGACTTTGTGCTTTATCATTGCTTCTTTTTTTTAACATTTCCCTGTTGTTGTTTGTGTATGTGACAAGACAGAACTTGTGTCTTTGTAACGAAAAGAAAAAAAAAGTTTTTTGTGTTTTTTTTTTCTTTTCTTTTGTCATGTTTTGCTCCTCCAATCGCTCTCTCCCCCCTCATTGTTGACGTGTGGATCGTTAGGTAATAAATTTAATGTTAAAAAAAATGTGATGATTATAGCTGTTTTATGGATTTGTTGTGATTTACATCCGGTTCGTGTCAACACAAATATAAATTTTCTCCTCGTGTGTGTGCGGTACACGGAAATCGATCAAGTTTTGTTTCTTGCTACTGACGAAATTGATTGGATAACAAGAAATGAAATGGAATTTAACTCAAGTGTAAATTTGAACAAATTTTTCATTTTCCAGATGTTGCATGCGTATTGGCTATCTGAGAAATATCTTGTGTACCAGCAGCATTCGGAGAAAAAGGATGATAAGAGGATATAGAAATTTCCTTTGAGAATCAAATTTAAATAAGAGGATACTTTTTTGTGTGCTATTTCTTCTAAATAATAACATGCTAGTAAAGAGTTTCTTTCGCCTTTTTCATATTTTTTTCAATGAAATCATATGAATGAGTGGTTCATGCATGTCTCTGGCACACGAACAGAATAATATTTCAAATAGGGGTGTTCAAAAACTATATTTTTCAAAATTCGAATGTTAACAGAATTTTCGAAAATTATGAAAATGTTTTTCTTTACTTCTAAATACTTGAAAAAATTCTTATATGTTTTCAAAACTTAAAAAAATTCTTCAACATTTTCGAAAATTTGTAAAGTTTTTTCATTTTCGAAAATTAATCAATTAAGATTTTCGAAAATATCAGATTTTTTTTTCGAAATTCTCGAAAATGTAAGAAATATTTTCGTTTTCGACACATTTTTTTATTTAAAAATTTCCTAAAAAAACCATTCTCAAAATTTTTGAAAGTTTAAGAAATATCTTGTTTATTTTCGAAAAATTGACGAATTTCTTTTATATTTTCGAAAATTTGAAAATTTTCTTGTAAATTTTTGTTACTAAAAAGATCATTTTCAACACTTTCGAAAATTAAAAAATTTTTTGAACAATATCGATAAAGCATGAATTTGTCCTACATTTTTTCAAATCTAAATATTTCTTGTTTATTTTCGAATATTTATTCAAATTTTTTGAAGATAATTTCTTCATTTTCGAAAATTTGTGAAATATTTTGTCAGTTTTCGAATATTTTAAAATTTCTTTCAAAACTTTTGAAGATGAGTTGTTTATTTTCGAAAATTTGAAAAATTTCTTATACATTTTCGAAAATTTCATGAAACTAAAAAGATTTTTGAAAAAAAAAAAAATTTTTTTTAAACTTTCGAAAATGTAAGATCTTGCTCATTTTCGAAAGTTTGACGAATTTCGAAAATTGAATAGTTTGTTCATTTTAAATTGCATCCTTATCAATATTTTTCTCTTTAATTTTCTAAAGTCCCTCTAATCTAATAGTAATAACCCATTTTACAAACAGAACAGAGAGCCAATGAATGCAAATCATCATCACAAAAGACATTTCTTTTATGCTGCTATAAGTAATTTGATGGGTTAATTTTGCAAAAAAAAAAGTACGATGAAAGAAGAAGAAAAATGAAACTATCCTGTTGCTGCTGCTTTTCTCTCTCAATTTTTTTCTTTCGTATGTCATTGAAACCCATACATTTGCCAAGCATGCTTGAAAGCCATTCGCCCATTGAAAGATCTACTTATGTAAATTTAAAGCGTATTATTAACATATTCATAAAGTGAATCTTTAAATTTATTTACTTTTTGGCATGAATTCAAAATCATTCGGTTTGTTTGTTTGTTTAGTGCTCGGCTAGGTATTTACTTTTTTTTTTGAGCGTTGCCAGGTAACTTCAAATAAGCCAAAGACTCACACTTGTTTGGACAAAAACCTTTTGGCATTAAAAGAATTTTTTCTTCCAAAGATTTAAAAGTTTTTTTTTCTCTTCAATAAAACTACAATTCGTCACACGTTTCTGCCCGTTCTACCTCTTTTTTACCTTTCATTCGTGCCCAACTTTTGTCAAGAAGAAGAAGAAGAAAAAGAGATCTATTTACTAATAAAAGTTGTATAGAACGAAAA
Source organism: Culicoides brevitarsis (assembly GCF_036172545.1). NCBI lineage: Eukaryota > Metazoa > Arthropoda > Insecta > Diptera > Ceratopogonidae > Culicoides > Culicoides brevitarsis. The sequence goes on along the minus strand of NC_087086.1, from coordinate 33,113,306 downwards.
AAGTTTTTCATTTGAGAAATTGATACACTTCACTCCGACAAAGCACGAGTTTTCGTTTAAATTTACTTGAAAAAGTTGTGCAAGATTCAAAAATTGAAATGAAATGAGATGTCATGACAAATAAAATTTTTCTTGTAGTGAGTAGTTTACTTTTCTTGTCATACGAGAAGAGACACTTTGTTTTCTCCTACGAGGGATTCTTGTTTGTTAAAGTCGGGTAAGATTCCTTTTTCTTCTCTTGTTCGAACGAGAAAACTTTTTGGGATAAACTTTTCCTTTTTTTGTTAGATACATGCGGCTTTTTGGGTTCCTTTTCCCGGGGAGAAAGAGAGAAGGAATGAAAGAGAAAGAAAACTTAATTTACGGTAATGAAAGGGGTGTGTGTGTAAAATTTCTGGTTTCTACTCTTTTTTTCAATAGTCATCATTCGACTCCCGCCGCAAATATTCGTAATTTCCGTTTCTTGTCCACTTTGCGTGAAGGAGAAAAGCTGCTGTCTCATTCTGATGCTTTTTTTTCTGTGGTTAGCGTCAACAAGTGCTACTTTGCTTATGAATACATTTCTCCTTTTAATGTCGAAATGTAGAATAATGGGTAGAGTGACTTCGAGACAATGATATAATAACAACAAAAACAACCCAATTTGACTGATTACTTTTATTTTTACACAATTTCTCCTTGAATTTAAGTCTTTTTCCGAAAAATATTATATTTGTAGGCTGAAGAAATTGGAAAAAATGTTTCATGTTACAAAAAATTTAAATTTTGCTAAAGTTGAATTAGCAAAGAGCGATTTACGAATTACATGACTGATGAAAAAGATAATTTTTTCATCTTTTTCATTAATTACAAAATTTGTCAATCGCTCTTTTGCTAATTCAACTTGAGAAATTGCTCTTATTTAAATGAACAAAGTGACGGATTCAATTTTTAAAAAATATTTCATTGTCCTGAAAAAAATATTCAAATTTTTGTAAAAAAAATTTCTTTATTTTTTTAAATTCAATCCGTTTAAAATTTGAATTAGCAAAGAGCGATTTACAAATTTTGTAATTGATTAAAAAGTTATAAAATTTGTAAATCGCTCTTTTGCTAATTCAACTTAAAAAATTGCCTCTTATTGAATTGAGCTGAGAATTTTTTAAAATATTTTTTTATAAAAATGTTTCATTATCCTCAGAATTTTTTAAATATTTTTTTTTAACATTTTAAAAAACTCAGGATAATGAAACATTTTTGTAAATTCAATCCGCCCCTCAGCTCAATTAAATAAGAGGCAATTTCTTCATCTTTTTCATCATCATCATCATCGACTACACTTCACTTACTCTTTCTCCTGAGCGATGCCGTCGCCGCATTGACTTGATTGTTGCTCTGACAAAAGAAACGAAGACGCAACAACAACAACAACAACACGCAATGAAAGCATCCAATATTTTATTATTTAATAATGCTGAAAATGATTAATGGCCCAAGATTGGGTAACATGCTTCCATTCATGCCATTCACCGAGAGTGATTCTATTTTCGTGTTCGTGCTCTTCGAGCGAGTTCAGCAACGAACAGCTAAAGGAAAAATAGTAATAAACAATATTTTATTATTATTATTTCTCTTCGTTGGCAGGGAGTTTTGGATACTTATCAGGACACGAGATGCGAAGTAAATCTGGCAGCTATATGAAGCGTCTAATATAATAAAGTGAAAAGGAAGAAGAAGAGAGAAAAGTAGAAAATGATCGCACGATAAAATGAAATATAGACTGACATTGTGATTTTTGTCCTTTTTTACCTTGTTCATTTTCTCTTGACTTTTCAGGTGTTTTAATGCTGCTATAGACAATGAGGTGAGTTACTTTTATCGTATTTTTAGATTTATTTTTAATTTTTAGTTTATTTCTTTCTTTGTAGGTCAAGATTCAAGTCATTTAGAATCAGGTAAGTAAAAATTTAAGCCTTTAAAAAATTTCTCAAAATTAATTCCAATTAATTCAAACCAAGCATATTGAATTAAACCAACCAAATTTTTATAAAAATCAAATTTGACCTTCAAATGACCTTTTGATATTTTTCATGTAATTTTTGTTCCACAAAAGTGATCACCTTGCCCATTAGTGCCATCAGAAGAAAAGCATTAAACATGATAAATTGAAATTGAATTCAATTAGAATGTAATTACTATTCTTGTTCCTCCTTCTTTGCTCGAAGCTCTTGTCCAACCAAAGGTAATTATAATTCAGAGCGCGGCGGCATATTGAACGAAACAAGAAAAAAAAAATAACAATAATTATTTACAAATGTTTGCAATTAAAAATGGAAGTATTAAATTAAATTATTAGTCATTAAGCGCATATGATGCGAGACCATTGAAATGCTAAACAAATCATAAAATATCGTCTTGTTTCTCCTCGCACATAAACAATGGAAATAATTCCATAAAATTTATGACGAGAATTGGTAATGGACCGAAAATGCCCTTTAATTTATTTTGCCTGAGGTTTTGTCCTTGTCGTCATCACTACAGTTGCTATTACTATTACAAGAAGAGTTGGCTGTAACTAGCCTCACATAAAAATCATTCCATTTAATTTATTTCCGTTTCTTGTTTTTTTTTCTCGAGATTTATGAAGATTAAATCAGGGAGAGATTGTGAGAAGCGATTCCTGTGTGTTACCTAAGAACAGTTCGCGTGCGAAAGGAAAGAGAAAATGTGAAAAAATTGGCGCCAAAGTTGATTTAAATTTCAAATTGAGAATTGTTACTGAATGTTTCTCAGAATTTTTTAAAAAGAACATTAAAGAGAAAAAATTTTTCGTATCACGGATCTTTACTAAATAGATATGACAGATCAATTTTTTGTTTGAATTAGCGAAATGGCGAATTTCAAATTTTTAACGGAAATTTTTTGAATTGACAGTTACGAAAATTTTTAAATATTTAATTAATTTTTTTTTCAATTTTTTATATATTTTTTCAACAAATATAGTTGAAAGCCATTTATAGAAAATATTTTACCTAAAATATGAAAAAAAAATGATAGGTCGAACTAATAAGATTTTTTCTCTTCGTCAGTCAAAAAAAAATGAACGAAAAAAATAATCTCAGAGGCTTACAGTCCCATTTTAATTAATGAGAACGAAAATAAATTACACGACGGCATATTTTACTCACAAATTAAGGCATTGAACGCCTCCGTGAAATATTTACCCGGAACTTGTCTTGTTGTTTTTTTTCTGTTTGTTATCACCGCTTGTTTTAAACCTTTTCTCAAAGAGCGGAACGAACTCTATTAATAAAGAGTCTCCGAATCTAATTTACATCTTTTTTGCGTCCACATCTTGTTCCTGATGGTGTAATTACTCTCTGCTGCTCCGTTGTAATTTTTATGTCTGCCTAAAATATTAATTAAGACGGAGAAAAAAAATCTTGCAAGAGAAAAAATTTTAACATCTAAATATTCATAGGACAACTTTTTTTTCGCTCTCTTTTTTTCTCATTTTTTTTAATTAAAAATTTATTTGAGGATTCACTGATTTGACATTCGCTTCAGAGCAAAACAAAGTAGAGAAAAAGTCATTATTTTATTCTTTTCTCTGAATAGAGAAAAATTAATGTGATTGAACTCTTTTTCCTTCAAATTTTTTATTTATGGTTTTTTTTGTATCGAACTTTTTTTAATCAATTTATGATGCGATCGGACATTTTTTCAATACTTTTCCACGTAGAATGTCTACCCATCGAGTAAATAACCAGCTTTCGTCACGTTATAAATATTCGTACAGATGAGACCAAAATAACAAATTTATTTTACTTTTTTCGTGTACGTGAATGAAATTTTTTTTCCAACTAAATTTTTCTTGTCCCATTTTTCCATGGAAGTCTGGTTTGCGCATTTTCATGTTTTAGAAGAAAAAAAATTAGATTTTGGTCACGTGGTTAAAAAAATGTAAAATTTGTATTGGGTCAAAAGTTTGAAATGTGCATTAGGGCATTATCGAAAATTTGCATTGGGACCCAAATGGGTAAAAAAAATAATTTTTATTTTTGAGAAAAATATCAGATAAATTTACGAAGGTCACGTGGTTAAAAAATTAAAAATTTGCCTCAAATCCAAAATCTTTGATCCGTTAAAGGTTTAAATTTTAAAAAAATGTTCATTGGGGCAAAATAATTACAAATTTTTATTGAAATAAAAAAATTATTTTTGTTAAAAACTCGAAAAAAATTTTAAAAAATTCTAAATGATCACGTGGTTTATTTTTTTTTTAAATTAAATTTAATTTTTTAAATTAATTAAATATTTATTTAATTTTTTTTTTAATTTTTTTATATTAAAAAAAATACGCTTTAACGAAAATTAATAAAAAAAATTTCCTGTTACATTGCGACAGGTGTATCATTATTTAATTTGAAATTCGGGTCTTTTTCGACAACATTTCATCATGTTGATTTGAAATAAATAAATATTACACACAAGAGACGTTGTCGATTTTATTATATATATTTTTGTTGGACGGATAAAATATTAACGTGACTGCTTCATTGCTGTTGGGTTAACATTTTATTTTTTTTTTCGCGTGTGCTCTCGACAGGCAGATCATCAACAACGGGATTATTTACCTTGCCGGTTTGGTCATGCATGTCTAGTGATGCGTGAAAATTAACTTTTAGTAATACAGCAAACTTTTTTTGGTTTTTCGTTTTCATGAAGTTGGCGCTGATCCAATTTTTACGTGCAACGAAAGAATCAAAAAATCAAGTCATCATGATGAGAAAGGAGGAGAAAATGTTCGGATAAGAGACACATTATTATTATTTAAAACTTTAAATTAAATGACAATGGATAAGAGACAACAAGAGCACATATCAATTTCTGAATAATGAAATAGGGGATCCGAAAAGCTTGAAATTCAATTTTATTACACATTTCACAAAAAGTACTACAGAAAGTTTTTGCAGTGTGGGAGAGAGATGCCGAAGCAGTTGATAAGATCACTGTGACGTTCAAAATAAATTAATTTTTGTGTGAAAGTTGGTGTGCATGTGAGAGAAAGAGAGCTGGCTGCCCATGACACAAAATGGACTGATGAATGTTTTATCAGCATGGTACACGAAGTTTATGGCTTTTTGTGCTGGATGGTGAGTTGAATTTAAAATTTTAAAGGGCTGTTTGATGATTTTTTTCAAATTTTTTCTTAAGATTTATCTTAAAATTTCATTAAAAAAATTTTAAAAAAATATAAAAAAAATATTATTTTAAAAAATTAATTAAATAATTATTTTAATAAATTTTATAATCTTTTTTAAATTTTTAAATTAAATAATTCATAAAATTAATTAATAGTTATAATTTTTTTTAAAAATAATCATTTAAGAAAAAAATTAATCAAATAATTATTTTTAATAAATTTTATAATTTTTTTAATTTTTTTAATTTAAAATTAAATTAAATTAATTAATAGTTTAAAAAATTATTAAAAAATAATCATTTAAGAAAAAAATTAATTTAATTCATAATAATTTTTTATAAATTTTATATATTTTTTTTTAATTTTTAAATTAAATAATTAAACTAAATGAATTAATAGTTTTAAAAAAAAATATTTATTTAATAAAAAACTGAATTAAATAATTAAATTAATTTAAATAAAATTATTTTAAAAAAATCATTGAAGAAAAAAATAATTAAATAATTGTTTTTAATAATTTTGATACTTCTTTAATTTTTAATAATTTCTAAATATTAATTAATTGAATAAATTTTTTTTAAAATATTTATTAAAAACTATTATTAATATTTTTTATTAATTATTTAATTAATTAATTTATTAAAAAAAAAATATTTAGTTATTTTTTTTAATTAAAGTTAATTAATTTTTAAAAAAATATTAAAAAATTTTTTTTAACTAATTAAAATTATAAATAGGAACAATTTTTGACATTTAAAATAAATGAAATATTAATTATATTAAAAATCTTTAAAAAAAATTTTTAATTTAATTCATAAAAGATTCAGAAACTTAATTTATATTTATTTTATTTTTATGATTTTTAAAATAATTTTTAAGCTTTTTAGACCAAAAATTTCATGAACTTTGTTCTTTAACAAAAAACGTTTGATTTCACGTTAAAAATTAAAACTTGTCAACTGAAAGGTCCTTTAACAGCTTTCCAAAAATCAAAAAATCTGTCACAATTCCCAACTTCGTTCCGCACGAAAACCACAATTCTGCCATAGCCTTGCTTTGATTGAAGCCCATTGAAATCAAAAACATATTCAAAAGGGACCACAAAACCGAAAATTATTTGTAATTTGATCAGTCAAAAACACACGTTCACAACAAACTAGATTTGCATCGCAAAATTTCAAACAAACAAAAGGAACTGTCAGAATTGCTTTGATTTAATATTTGCTGGAAAATTCTGAACGAAGTATTGCTTTACACAAATTGATTCAAATTACAAAACCAAATGGAAAAGTTTGCTTTGAAAATGAATACAAACAAAAGTTGTTGACATTCAAAATTCTCTCGTTCGTTTAGAATTTTCGTTTTTTTTTCTCGTGAATAAAATTCAGTTGACTGAGAAATTTTGAATTCACACCTCGTTCTAAGCGCTGCTCGAGTTCGAGAGTAAACTCAATTTTATCCTTTTTTCTTCGTTCCGGAATGGACCTAATAACAATAAATAAGCTAATCCAGTCCTTTTAAAATACATTTCGCATGATTGATTGGCGGCATCGTCCTCATGATGGATATAAAACCAAAAAAAAAATACGAAGAATTTTATCGCCAAACTGTATTTTATGGATGCCATGCCAATTTTTTCGCCAAATCCAGCAATATTTGAATATCCATATCGTTTCGCAGATCGTCCAGAATTCTAATCAATTTTTTTCGGTCCATAAATTTTATGTAATAATAAAATGTTGGGGAATAAAAACAAAGCAGAAAAAAATTTTTGAGAGCAAAAAGCTGTCACTTTTCTCTCTTTCACATTTATTTAAGGTCCAACCCCATTAAAATTTTCCAAACGCACATAAATCATGCAATTTGACGTGGGTTTCATTCCACACACAATTTTCATACATTTTTTACGACTTTCATCTCGGAACGACGACGAGGAGGGGTACCAATACAAATCTCTTCTTCATGATAAATTTTAACACGAAAAAAAAAGTTTTACTTGTTCGCCGCCGTGTTTCCGTTAATCACGGCGAAATTTAATTACATTTTTTAGTGCCGCAAGTGAAAATTGAGTGACTGACTGGACTATTGATGCGAAATTCGAAATTTGATCAACAAAAGTTTGGATTTTTTTTTGGAAAAATGCCTTCGAGCGATGTTGGTAAGGAAATGACAGACGAGAAATTTTTCGAAAAATCTCATTTAATTTTTAGTCATTTACAACTCGCTCTCACACAACTTTTATATCACCATAAAAATTTCTTTATACAGTAAACATCTTATGCCGAGTCACCAATGAAAAACGTGCAACAGTAGTTAAAAATTTAACGCAACTGATTTATGTTCAACATTGCGTTGGCTTTTACATTACTTTATTAACATTTTTTTTTCGCAGGGCACAATGGAACGCAACAAACAGCAAAATAAATAAACTTTGACAGTAAAAATTACGCGCAAATACAGGTCAGTAAACGTGAATCAGCATCATCAGGTAGTCCGTCATTCAGTCGTAAAAAGAAGAAAAATGTTTCTGATTAAAAAAGTGGAAAAAAAAATCATTTTAATGGTTAGTGAACTTTTTTTTTAGGTAAGTACATTTTCGATTATAAAATGATTTAAAATGATAAATTAGAGCCCTCTGACAAGTTTTTATCCATTTGGAGCAAGATTTGACAAAAATTGCTTTGACACAGTTTTTGACACAGTTTTTTTGCTCTTGATTTAGTTTTCAAATCAAAACTATGTCAAAGAAAAATTTTTTTTTCAGTTTCAATTTTTTGGCAGTTTTGAGTTATAAAATGTTTAAAAATGATAAATTAGAGCCCTCTGACAAGTTTTTATCCATTTGGAGCAAGATTTGACAAAAATTGCTTTGACACAGTTTTTTTGCTCTTGATTTAGTTTTCAAATCAAAACTATGTCAAAAATTTTTTGGCAGTTTTGAGTTATAAAATGATTAAAAATGATAAATAAGAGCCCTCTGACAAGTTTTTATCCATTTGGAGCACAAAAATTGCTTTGACACAGTTTTTGACACAGTTTTTTTGCTCTTGATTTAGTTTTCAAATCAAAACTATGTCAAAAATTTTTTTTTTTCAGTTTCAATTTTTTGGCAGTTTTGAGTTATAAAATGATTAAAAATGATAAATTAGAGCCCTCTGACAAGTTTTTATCCATTTGGAGCAAGATTTGACAAAAATTGCTTTGACACAGTTTTTGACACAGTTTTTTTGCTCTTGATTTAGTTTTCAAATCAAAACTATGTCAAAGAAAAATTTTTTTTTCAGTTTCAATTTTTTGGCAGTTTTGAGTTATAAAATGATTAAAAATGATAAATTAGAGCCCTCTGACAAATTTTTATCCATTTGGAGCAAGATTTGACAAAAATTGCTTTGACACAGTTTTTGACACAGTTTTTTTGCTCTTGATTTAGTTTTCAAATCAAAACTATGTCAAAGAAAAATTTTTTTTTCAGTTTCAATTTTTTGGCAGTTTTGAGTTATAAAATGATTAAAAATGATAAATTAGAGCCCTCTGACAAATTTTTATCCATTTGGAGCAAGATTTGACAAAAATTGCTTTGACACAGTTTTTGACACAGTTTTTTTGCTCTTGATTTAGTTTTCAAATCAAAACTATGTCAAAGAAAAATTTTTTTTTCAGTTTCAATTTTTTGGCAGTTTTGAGTTATAAAATGATTAAAAATGATAAATTAGAGCCCTCTGACAAGTTTTTATCCATTTGGAGCAAGATTTGACAAAAATTGCTTTGACACAGTTTTTGACACAGTTTTTTTGCTCTTGATTTAGTTTTCAAATCAAAACTATGTCAAAGAAAAATTTTTTTTTCAGTTTCAATTTTTTGGCAGTTTTGAGTTATAAAATGATTAAAAATGATAAATTAGAGCCCTCTGACAAATTTTTATCCATTTGGAGCAAGATTTGACAAAAATTGCTTTGACACAGTTTTTGACACAGTTTTTTTGCTCTTGATTTAGTTTTCAAATCAAAACTATGTCAAAGAAAAAATTTTTTTTTCAGTTTCAATTTTTTGGCAGTTTTGAGTTATAAAATGATTAAAAATGATAAATTAGAGCCCTCTGACAAATTTTTATCCATTTGGAGCAAGATTTGACAAAAATTGCTTTGACACAGTTTTTGACACAGTTTTTTTGCTCTTGATTTAGTTTTCAAATCAAAACTATGTCAAAGAAAAATTTTTTTTTCAGTTTCAATTTTTTGGCAGTTTTGAGTTATAAAATGATTAAAAATGATAAATTAGAGCCCTCTGACAAATTTTTATCCATTTGGAGCAAGATTTGACAAAAATTGCTTTGACACAGTTTTTGACACAGTTTTTTTGCTCTTGATTTAGTTTTCAAATCAAAACTATGTCAAAGAAAAATTTTTTTTTCAGTTTCAATTTTTTGGCAGTTTTGAGTTATAAAATGATTAAAAATGATAAATTAGAGCCCTCTGACAAATTTTTATCCATTTGGAGCAAGATTTGACAAAAATTGCTTTGACACAGTTTTTGACACAGTTTTTTTGCTCTTGATTTAGTTTTCAAATCAAAACTATGTCAAAGAAAAATTTTTTTTTCAGTTTCAATTTTTTGGCAGTTTTGAGTTATAAAATGATTAAAAATGATAAATTAGAGCCCTCTGACAAATTTTTATCCATTTGGAGCAAGATTTGACAAAAATTGCTTTGACACAGTTTTTGACACAGTTTTTTTGCTCTTGATTTAGTTTTCAAATCAAAACTATGTCAAAGAAAAATTTTTTTTTCAGTTTCAATTTTTTGGCAGTTTTGAGTTATAAAATGATTAAAAATGATAAATTAGAGCCCTCTGACAAATTTTTATCCATTTGGAGCAAGATTTGACAAAAATTGCTTTGACACAGTTTTTGACACAGTTTTTTTGCTCTTGATTTAGTTTTCAAATCAAAACTATGTCAAAGAAAAAATTTTTTTTCAGTTTCAATTTTTTGGCAGTTTTGAGTTATAAAATGATTAAAAATGATAAATTAGAGCCCTCTGACAAATTTTTATCCATTTGGAGCAAGATTTGACAAAAATTGCTTTGACACAGTTTTTGACACAGTTTTTTTGCTCTTGATTTAGTTTTCAAATCAAAACTATGTCAAAGAAAAAATTTTTTTTCAGTTTCAATTTTTTTGCAGTTTTGAGTTATAAAATGATTAAAAATGATAAATTAGAGCCCTCTGACAAATTTTTATCCATTTGGAGCAAGATTTGACAAAAATTGCTTTGACACAGTTTTTGACACAGTTTTTTTGCTCTTGATTTAGTTTTCAAATCAAAACTATGTCAAAGAAAAAATTTTTTTTCAGTTTCAATTTTTTGGCAGTTTTGAGTTATAAAATGATTAAAAATGATAAATTAGAGCCCTCTGACAAATTTTTATCCATTTGGAGCAAGATTTGACAAAAATTGCTTTGACACAGTTTTTGACACAGTTTTTTTGCTCTTGATTTAGTTTTCAAATCAAAACTATGTCAAAGAAAAAATTTTTTTTCAGTTTCAATTTTTTGGCAGTTTTGAGTTATAAAAAAAATGATAAATTAGAGCCCTCTGACAAATTTTTATCCATTTGGAGCAAGATTTGACAAAAATTGCTTTGACAAAGTTTTTGACACAGTTTTTTTGCTCTTGATTTAGTTTTCAAATCAAAACTATGTCAAAGAAAAAAATTTTTTTTTCAATTTTTTTCAGTTTAAAATGATTTAAAATGAAAATTGAGATTTGATTTTGAAATTTTAAAATTGAACTTATGTAACCAATTTACTCTACAAGTTAACGAAATAAAAATTAAAAATTTTTGTTTTCTTATTCGTAAAAAAAATTGAGAAATTAAAAAATAAATACTTTTTTGTGTAATTTGAAAAGATTTCTCGCACTCGAAATATAAAAATTTTGTGCGAGCAAATTTAAATTATATTTTTTTTAATTTTTGAACACGAACCAAAAAAAGCGCTCAAGTCAAAATTTCCTCATAAATCCTTTAAATATGACCAAGTCGCGTTCTTCTGTATACATTACATTAATTTAATGACATTGTTGACTGTGAGTTTTTTTTGTTATTATTTGAATTGGACCTACAACTTACTTCTCATGGGAAATATTTTTATCGAGTGTCTCTCGAGTAACTTTTTTCGTACAACTTTTTCACTCAAAAAAAAAATTGTAGCGCTGTACAAACAAATGCCCATTAAAATAATAATAATCATCATTCGAGTCGATGATGATGATGAGGCGAACGACAACGACCGACACCAACGAGATAATCCTTACCCACTTCTTTTCATAATTTTTATGATGTTAAAATCCCGCAGATTTTCTATTCATTTAAATTTTTTCTGTTATCGCATTTCGCTCTCTCTTACTCTGTGTGTCGTATTTATTCTAAAAGTATTTTATTTTATGATTTTTCCAACAAAGTGCACAAATAACAGAAAAAAAGGAAAATAATCAGATAAATGACCGATTTCCATCGTCATCGTGGCTCACTCTCCGATAACGAAGGTAATTTTTTTTGTTCGTTGAAATCACCTTTGTGTACCGCAAATATCGTTATTTCAATTTTCCTTTTTTTATTTTTGCATCATTTGCTTGCTTTTAGAGGTACTTGACAAGACATTCACCTTCGTCGTCCTTCGTCGTCATCAGCGTTGAATAGCTGCCGTTTAAAAAATAAACTTTTTTTTTGTTGTTGAAAAATTATTACCGGTAATTTATCAAGTTGTGTTTTTTTCTCGTCGTTTGGTCAGTCATCAAAAGTACATTTTTCCCACGTGTGTCAGAAACGTAAATTTCGGAAGAGGGGAGAAAACAACAAAATATAAAACAGAAAGTCACTTAATATTATTTATTGTTTCCAATTTATTCCAATCAAATTACCACACACAAAAAAAGGACGCAACCTCATTTTGTTGTTTTTAACTTTTTTTTTTGTTGCCAATCAAATGTACAAGATTAAAATAAAATTTGGGAAAAAAATACAAATTACCTTTTTTGGAGTAAACAACCAGACGTTTCCACGTCACTTTTACGTTTTCATCCAAATACAAAAAAAAATCGATTGTTCAAAGTGTTTGTTTGGTCTCACACGCGCGCCGCCTCACAGAAACCTACAAGAGTTCTTGACTGAAGCTGTAAAACCCGGGATTGAAATAAATGCGCGCGGAATAAAAAACATCAAAGACTATGCGAAAAACTACTCTCTGTCTCTATTTTATTATTAACATACTCGTTCGCTTCTTAGTCGAAATGAAACAACTCAACCTTTGTCATGATACAGTCGTGTTTTTACTCTTTGAACTTTTGATGTTGAGCTAAGTAGTTGTCTGTGCACTAAAAGTACGCGCTTTTGAGTGAGTAAGAATGCTATTTCCTTTAGTTTTGCGTTTCAATGCGATTTTGTGAGTCGCTGAAGCTAATTTGAGACGACATGAACGCATGAAAGAACTTTTGTGATGAAATTTTTCGTGCCTTCAAACGTTATTGATTCACTTTTTTTTGCACTTTTTACAATGTGCAAAAAACATCAGGTGCTTTTGGCGACAAACGAATGCATTTTATTAAAGTTTGAAGTTTTGAAATTTGAATTGAATTGAATTTCATGTAAAGATTTTTCCTTTTTTTGTTTGTGACGCAGTAAAATATTTTTCAATTTTTTTTTCTTTTTTGAATCAATCTTTGTTTTGTTGATTGACATTTTTCGTTTTTTCATTCAAATTTTTGATGGAAGTCAATATCTGAAAACTATTTCTCACACTTTTGTACGCCTCATTTACAATATAATACAATTTTTTGACAAATTTCACATTTTCGTACTCCTCATCCCAACAATCTCATAATTGTATGGTCTAAAAATTTTTAAATCTTGACTAAATGATTTTTTTAAAATTATAATTGAAATGAAAATATTAATCGAGTTATTGTTAGATAAATTTCACATTAAGTCTTACTTGCAATCAAATTAAATTTAATTAACAATAATAAAATCACTTTTATTTTAAAAAATATCAATAAAAAATATTTAAAAAATAAAAAATGTAAAAAAAAATAAAAAAAAAATAGTTTAAAATATTTTTGAAGTTTTCAATTTCTTCGCGAATAACATTGGACGCGTCATAACTAACATTTTTCTCCATAAAACATATGCTCTGAGACGTATAGTTTTCGAGATTACCTCTCAGGAACAAATTTTGTAGGGCAAAATCAATATAAAAATTTTAAAAAATTAAAAAAAAATATTTTTTCGTAATTTTTTTTAAACTAAAGCCTTATTAAAGCTTAAATAAGAAGATTTTTAACACAATAAAGTTCATAATATTTTACTTAATTTTAAAATTAAATCTCATAACTCTAATTTATAAGTTCAAATTAGAAAATTAAAAAATAATTTAAATAAAAAAATAAAATTATTTTTAATTTCATTTTATTATTAAAAAATAATAATTTTATTTATAATTGAAAATAATTTTTTTTATTTATTTTTTTTTTAGTCAATTAAATAAGCTTTATATTTTTTAATTTTAAAATTAAATCATAAAAATATTTAAAATTAATAAAAAAAATTTTGAAAAAATTTAAAATTATTTTTAATTATAAATAAAATTATTTTTTTAAATAATAAAATTAAATTAAAAATAATTTAAAAAATTTTTTTTTAAATTATTTTATTTTTAATTCTAACTTATTTTTATTTTTTTTTTAAATCTATCAAAGACTTCAAACCTCTTTGATTTTTAAATTTTTAATTTTATTACGAAATGTTTTGCAAAATAAATTTTAAAAAATCTATTGAATTATGAGTTTAAAAAATCCTTTAAAAAACCGCATAAAAAAATTAATATATATTTTGTCCAATAATTCAAGAACAATGCCAATAAATTACGATAACAGACCTTGAATGGAAAGAGACATTTATTGTTGCAATTCTCTCGAGCATTAAAAAGCGATAAAATGCAAGAAAAACGATGAAAAACTTTAAGCGCAGAGGGAAATCATACAGATTTCATTTTTCTCTTCCTCCTTTTTTTTTGCCTCATTTCGATTCATCTCTCTCTCCGCGTGCAACGTGTACATTTTCTGATATTTTCCAATTTCCTTAAAGCACTTCCTTTTGTTTTTTCTTCATCAGTCGAAGTCGTGTTGCCGATGTCAATGTCGACGTGAACGAGGAGCTTTAAACTTTTTTTTTATTTTACGATTTTGTCTTAAACACTCACACAGAGGAAGAAAGAAAACATTGACTCGTAAAAAATGATTAATTTCTTCTATAAATGTTTGTTTTAAATTTTCCTCATATTTCTACGTGTTTTTTGCTCTGTGTGTCTCTGTTTAAAAATATGTATAGCCGCACAAAATGAAGAAGAGCAGAAATATTTTTGCAGTCGTGTATATGTTTCAAAAACACACACAAAATTGTGGTTGCCTAACTGATACTTCCGGAACCACACACACACACAACTTTCCTCTGCTGTGTTCCAGTTATGAATTTTTCGAAACAGACTTTTTGAACAAAAGAGTGAAAAAAAAACTTGTAATATATCAGACAAACATTGGGGATTTTTTGTTGATGATGATGATGATGACGATAATGAAATTTTGCTCAGATTTCACTTTTTTGGGCGGAATCTTCACTTTTTTGTTTAAAAAAGATTAATTCGTCTTGTCAACAAAAATAATAATTTAAAGCCATTCTTGTGAAATTTTGTTTAAATTAAAAAAAAAAATATTTTTAGAAATTAAAATTTAATTAAAAATAAAAATAATGAAATTAAATTAATAAAAATTAATTTACTTAATATTTTTATTTACAATTTAATTTAATTTTCTTTTAAAAATTTTTTTTTTTTAATTAAAAAATTAAAAAAATAATTTTTAATTTAATTTAATATAAATAAAAATTAAATAAATAAATTTTTAAATTTTTTGAAACTAATTTTTAAGTTTAATTCGAAATTTAATTAATTAATTAATTTTTTTTAATTATAAAATATTTTTTCTATTTTATTTTATTTATTTTTAAAAAATTATTAAAAATTAAAAAAATAAAAAGAAATTAAATAAATTAATTTCTAATTTTTTAAAATAACTTTTAAACTAATTATTTAATTTTATTTAATTTTAATTTAATTATAAATTTAATTAAATTTTTGAAAATTTTTAAATAATTTATATTTTTTTTTATTTTTTTTAATTAATTTTTTCCAGACAGACCAAAAACGAACAAAAAATAATTTTTTTCAACTTTCATTAAAAATGCGTTAAAACCCCGAAAAGAGACTTAAAAATGAACACAAAAACACACATAAAGTGTAACATGACTTTTGACAAGATCATGCTCATATGTTTGTGTTGCGGCTTAGAAAGTGTCACGGATCATATTCTCCCCTCGTGTCATGTTGGAAATTGCTTTGAAATGCGAAACTTTTTTGATATTTCTATTACAGAATAATTACATGACTGTGCGTGCAAAGACAACGACGAAAAATTAGGATATTGAATGTTTAATTAACCATAACGAGAAGTTTAAATGTCTTTTAATGTGTTTATATAAATATTTTGTGTGAGGCGCGACACGTAACGCAAAATGATGTGAAAAGTGCGAGAAAGCAAAAATTAATTTGTGGAACGTTGTTTTAACTCGTTTGCCATTTTTTGGTGAGGTTTCGTCATTTTCTTTAAATAAAGAAAAAAAAATGAAACGGAAAATGATAAGAAAATATTTAAAGAAAAGAAAACGTCATCATCAGACGTCGTCCTGCGGCAATAAAATTTTTCCCTCCCGATTTTTTTTTCTTTCATTTCTCGGTGTCTGAACGAATTTCCTTCGAATGTTAATTTAATTTTTTCAGACTTTTTCTTAATTATACCGAAGAAATTTTACTTCCATCTCGTGCTGTGTTGTAAATTTAATACACTCAAGGTTGTTGCATTTTATGGCATTTTGATGATCGCGGAAATAAAATTTTATCGGTAACGCAGAAAAAAAGTGTTTTGGGGGAGAAATGTGCGACAGATGTTTCTATATTTTTTTTTCCACAAACGAGGCCGCGCGCATTTCAAGTGAAATCAATGTCATTTATCTCCCATCAATTATTGTATTAAATATAAATTATGTATTGACTAGTCTTGCTCATTGTGTATTTTTAAAGAGGAGAAAAATCAATAAAACGCATGTGGAATGTTATAATAATGATACTTGAACAACATCAGTTGTAATGAAAGTAGAGATTTTCAGTAAATAAGAGGAAGTTATTAAAAAAAACTATTTTGATCAGAAAATTCTCTCTTGAGGTCTTAAAATTCTCTTCTGAGGTTTTTAAATTCTCTCTTGAGGTCTTTTAATTCTCTCTTGAGGTCTTTAAATTCTCTCTTGAGGTATTAAATTCTCTCTTGAGGTCTTAAAATTCTCTTCTGAGGTTTTTAAATTCTCTCTTGAGGTCTTAAAATTCTCTCTTGAGGTCTTAAAATTCTCTTCTGAGGTTTTTAAATTCTCTCTTGAGGTCTTTAAATTCTCTCTTGAGGTCTTAAAATTCTCTGGAGGTCTTGAAATTCTCTCTTGAGGTCTTAAAATTCTCTTCTGAGGTTTTTAAATTTTCTCTTGAGGTCTTTTAATTCTCTCTTGAGGGCTTTAAATTCTCTCTTGAGGTATTAAAATTCTCTTGAGGTCTTAAAATTCTCTTCTGAGGTTTTTAAATTTTCTCTTGAGGTCTTTAAATTCTCTCTTGAGGTCTTAAAATTCTCTTCTGAGGTTTTTAAATTCTATCTTGAACCCTTGATTACTTTCTGTTGAGAAAATTAAAAAAAATTCTACCCTTTTTTCCCACAAGGCAACCAATAAAATCCAACATTCAACGAAGAAAGTTTCAAATATAGATTCATCCATCTCATCGTTGAGAAAATCAACACAATGAGCTGCTTTAATAAACACAAGTATTTGATCCCTTTTGTTATAGCCATACAATAAATTTAAATAATAGACAAAAACATAACATTTGCCCAGTATTTGCATAAATTCAAAATTCTCATTGTCTACGTGTTCATGCGTATGTCCCAACACAATTGATTCAATACAATAAAACTGATGCAATTTGGCGTGCAACTTGTTTAATGACACAACAAAATTTTGGTTTTTGGTATTTATTTAAACATTTTATGTCGATCGAGTAGTTCCAATGCGTCTGAACAAACATTTAGGACAATCAATTTTGATGATGATTTGATGGGGATCGAACGATTCTTGGGAAATTTGTAAGATATGTAAATTGAATTGTTTGGAAAATTTTCTCCAATAAAATTGAATGAGGTTCCCGAAAATTAATTTAATGAAATGCTTTTACTTATGTAACTCAATTTTGGTTAAATTTGATTTAAATCTTTTTTGAATTAGCAAAAAAGCGATTTTCAAATTTTTAACGGTAATTTTTTGAATTGACATTTCAAAATTTTTTAATCAAAAAATATTTTTTTTAACATAAAAAAATTTTCTAATCCACAAAACTCTGATTCAATAAAAGAAAGTGAATAAAACATGAATTTCCGCCGTCAAATCATCGGAAATGTTTGAAATCTGTTCAAAATCATCACAATAGTTGAATAAATAAATTCACTTACCGTGCGTTCGTATTATTTTTTATCTTTCCGCTACACAATGATGCTTCCACTTTTTGACAATAAGCTGAAATAAATGCATTCACTTCACTTCTGGTTCACTTCAAATTAATTCACTGTGCGAATAAAAATTGAATATTTATCTTTTTTTTTTGTTATTATTTTTTAATTTATTTATTTTTTTGCAGGTTTTTTTTTCTCTAAAAGTTACGATGATGATACTTTGTTGCCGTCGCCGTTGTGCATTCGGCTGCAAGCCAATTCATTTATTTTTCATTTGAATCGAGCAGATGTCGAATTATTGCTCGTGGCGAAGCAGATGTCAGTGTGGTCTTTTGTTTTTTTTCTGCACTACTTTTTGGTTTTCAAATTTTATTTCTATTTTTGATTTGATTTGTATTTGATGCGTTCAATTTATGACTTTGATTGATTTTTATTTAATTTTTTTCACGTTGCTGGGAGTTTTGGTGATCTTGTCAAAAAGTCTGTAATGAAAAAAAAAATTCATATTAAATTTAAGTTCATAAGACAATTTTTTTTAATTAAAATAGGGTCAAAAGTTAAAAATTTGCATTAAAAAAAATTAAAATAATTTAAAGAGTACTTAAATTAAATAATTTTATTATTAAATATATTATTTCATTAATTTATTAAAAAAAATATTTATTTTAAATTATTTTAATTTTAATTTTTTGATAAATTATTAATTAATTAATTTAAGATTTATAAAATTAAAAATAATTTTAATTAAAATAAATGTTGGAAAATTATTAGAATAAAATTAAAATTAAGAAATAAATTAATTTTTTAAATTATTTATTTAATATTTTAAATTTAATTATTTAAAATATTAAAAATTAAACAATTAATAATTTTAAATTAATAAAATAAAAAATTATATTATTTAAATAAATTTTAAAAATTAATTAAAATTTATCTAAATTTTTTTTACAAAAAAAAAATAATTATTTTAAAGTTTAAAAATTAATAAATTTTAAATGAAATAAATTAAATTAATAAAAATAAAAAAAAAATAATTTTATTTAAAATAAATTAAAAAAAATTTATCAATATTCTTGAACATTAAATTTATATTTGATAAAAATTAATTTTTTTTCTGTGCCAAAATGCCAATTTGCAATTGTCAATGTAACATTATCAGCTTTAAGCTTAAAATTTATTGCAAATTTGCATCTCTACAATCGTTAGATAAAAATTACTCGAAATTGGCAATAAATTGCTTTTGTACGTTAAAATTAGTCCCTGCGAGATATGCAATCAACGTTACACACAAAAAGGCAAATTTTCCCATAATTCGCTTTAAGTCGCTCAAAGAATTACATTTGCATGGCACTTTATTGATTAGCGTCACACAACACGAAAATTTGTTCCCCATGCAAATTTCCATCATCCGATGCAAATAATAATTTATTGCGCGCTGCATGTGAAAATTACATGTCAATCGCATCACTAAATTATACCGTACGCGAGTTGTTTGGCGCAAATTGCCTGCATTATATGCAAAATAAAACAACAAGCGATATGCCAAATTTGTGATGAGCAATCCGGGAATTATAAATAACGGAACTAACTGGCGTTGAAATCGAGGAATAATTGACAGGTAGATAACACAAATGCGCGAAATAATGAAATTTGTAACTTTTACAAAAAAAAAATTTTTTTTTGTATTGTTTTGTCGAAAAATATTTACCCGAAAAGTTTTGCTCTGCGATAACAATGAAAAGTTTTCCTCTTTTCGTCGAATTAACAAAATAATATCTTAATCTGCGAGCGCGGAAAACTTGTGTTTTCGGCGATGGTAATAATCATGACTTAACAACAACAGCAACATTCGAGAGAGATGATGTGCGAGAAAGATCCGAGCGATGAACAACAATGAACGACCCATCATCCGTGATAGTTGTCAGAGAACGAACAATGGGGACGTATCTTTGTTTTAATATTTTACGAGAATGTTGAAACAAAATGTCTGAAGTTACTTTTGTTTCGTTTTTT
Organism: Culicoides brevitarsis; assembly: GCF_036172545.1. NCBI lineage: Eukaryota > Metazoa > Arthropoda > Insecta > Diptera > Ceratopogonidae > Culicoides > Culicoides brevitarsis. The sequence continues at coordinate 33,093,458 of NC_087086.1, read as the reverse complement.
GGATCATGACAAGAAACACGACGAGAAATATGAGAAACAAATAATGGATAATAATAAAAATATTGTACAATAATAATAATTTTTAGTAACAAGTTTTCGCAACAAATGACACTGAATTATCATAAAACAATAAAATTTAACGAGAAACAGGATAACAATTTATTAAGAGAACATGGAAGTTCATTTTGGTATTGTTACGGAGTTTTTGGAATTATTGTTATTCAGGGTTTTATTGCAAAATGAAATTCTCGTCATTTCATCATGGAGAAAAATCTATAGCTCAAGATAATATAATTTTTTTTTATATTTTGTAGAAAAAAATTTTTAAAATAAATTATAAAGAATTTTTTTAATAAAAAAATACAATGTTTAATAAATATAATTTTTTAAAAAAATAAATTAATTAACAAAAAATATTAAAAGTCAATAAAAAATGAAATAATTAAATTTTAAAAATTTATTAATTCATAAAAATTACTTATTTTATTTATTATTTTTATTAATTTAATTTTATTTATTAAAATTATTAATTTTTAAAAATTATTAAATATAAATTTAAAAATTTCTTGAATTTAAAGAATAAATTTCTACACAAAAATTAAATTAATTAAACAAATTTAAATTTTATTTAAAATTAGATAAAAACAAAATTAAATTTCCAGAACTTTTAGGTATATTTAATTCATGAAATTATTTACTTTGTAAACAATTATATGCAAAACTATTTATATGCAAACTATTTATTTTTTATTGAATTTTGATCAAATTAAATTTTGATCATGTAAACTATTTTTTAATTATTTATTTTGGAACAATTTTAAAAACTTTTTATGTGCAACTAAAACTATTTATTCTTAAATTATTATACGTATTAAAAGAACAAGAATTTCTAAATTAAATAAAATTTATTAAAAATTAATTTAATTTATAATAAAATTTATATAACGCAAATTGAAATTGAACAAAAATTCAATTTTTACATAAAATAATAGAAAATATTAGAAAATTATTATTTTTTGCAGTTTTATTAATTTTTTAATTAATTTTTAAATAATAAACTTCGAAAATTAGAAAATTAGTTTAATTTATTTAAAAAATTTAATATTGAAACAAAAATAACAAAAACAAATAAATATTTTGTTTTCCAATAAAATATTTGAATAATTCTCGCATTAAAAATATAAACCACATTATAATGAACAAAAACCAACTTTTTTTTATCAGTAATGAATTCACATCTTTTTTCAATAATTTTTTTTTTAAAGTAAATATTAATAAAAAAAATAATTCTTTATTGTACTTTTTTTTTATTCATTTTACTTCAATTAAATAAATCCCATTTTAATGAAAAAAAAAATCTCTTTCACAAAAAATAATGGAGTTGCCTTGTCAAAAACATTTCATTGCATATCCTTCAGGCGCATAATTGTGTAAAAAAATGTACTCACCATTTTTTGTTTGATTTAATTTGAAAAAAAAAATCCCATGAATTGTATTTTTTTTTTATTTAAAAAGCGAAAAAAATAAAAAATTGTTTTTTTCTCCAAAGTGGGTACTTGATGGAAATTTATTTACAAACAAACACACTGCACCACTTTTAATTACTTCTACCTTTTTTCGTATTTATTTTATTAAACGATGCACTTTGATGTTCCATTAAATTTATTTACTTTGACAATTTTCCGAGAAATTTTATTTTTTTTTTTTAATTTTTTAATAAATATTTTTTTTGTCACAATTTTTTTTTTAGTTCATGAAAAGTTTCTTAATTAAAATTTTTTGCTGTCCCGCAGTTAATTTGAATATTTACGGAAAAATAAAAAGGTTGCTTGTTAACACCGTGAAAGCAACACCCTTACTAAAGACTTGCCTGTCTATTTATTTCTGAGATGAAGAAGATTTCACTCACACACACGGAAAAGCGTTATCCCAACCAAAAAATTTTATCCAGTGTGTGTAACAACATCCAGCAACGAGACAACAATGTAACCAAGAGAGAGCGACGAAAATGAGTGCCAATGGGTGAGACATGCGTTCTTATCATTTTCATTGAATTTCCTGCCTTGGCAGTGTGCCGTTACTGATAAGGGATATTTTTCTCTCTCTCTCTCTCTCTCTCTCGATTTTTTTGCTCTCTCAGGATTTTTAGTTAGAGTTTGGTGAGTGACGACGATTTTCATGGTCACTGTATGGAGCTTGTATACGGAAAATGTACGAAATAGAAACATCTGTTCGTACGTTAGATGGAAATTGAGGAAATTCACCCGAACGCGCCAACGTACGTATACGGTACACGTGTATGGTACATATACGGTACGTACGGTACAAATATACCGGTTACACGAAATCAGTGGCGTTTCGTTAGAAATCTCTTCAAAAAAATGCATTTTTTTTAATTCTCATGAATTTTTTTCCTTTTAACGTTAATTTACTAAAAATCAAAGAAAAAAGTTTAAATTAAAAATCAGAAAATGTAAAAAAGCCAATTTCCTCTTGGAAACGATTTTCATTCGAAATTGATGAGTTAGAAAATCGTTTGAACAGCAAGCAATTCTAAGCTAAGATATAATGAAACGCAAAATTATGATTAAACCGCAACCCATTCGGAACTAGTGAGATAGAAATTATTTGATTCACGAGTGCGATCAAAGAGTAACCAAACCGCTGTTTGTTGTTTTGATTGACTTTGAAAGACGAAAAAATTTTAAACTTTTTGAATTTCATTTTAATTTCGAATTTTTCTTCTTTGTACATTTTTTTTCTTTATTTAATTTTACAAACAAATAACAAGATGAATTTTTTTAAGGCTAGAAAAAAAAAGTTAAATTACAATTAAACTTAATACTGAATTGAATTACAAACTAAAACGACATTTACAATTGAAATGAGATTTATCGCTATTTATGTAGGTTACATTGCATCGTTTTTGCCTTATTTCTTATAAATTAAATACAATTTTCTTTTTACACAAAGTTCAACAAGCAATTACTGGACAAAGTTTCGTTTGTCAAAATTAAAATTAAGTTTGATATAAAATAAAAGAATATATTTTTTTGGATACAACAACTTTTTTTGTAAAGATTAATTTGTACTTAAAAACTAGTTTCTGAGCTATTCTTTGGCAAGACTGTGGATTCATTTTTTACCCAATGATCTTTGGTTTTATTTACATTTTTTTATTAAAAAATAGGTTAAATTTGTTTTGGAGATTTGTTGAGGTATTTTTATAAAGGAAATATGCAAAAAAATTAAAAAAATTATTTAAAACAAAATAAAATTTAAAAAAATCATAAAATAAATAAAAATATTTCAAAAATAAAGTATTCTAAAAAAATATAAAAATTAATTTAAAAAATAATTAATTAATAAAATTAATTAAATTAATTAAAAATAATTTATAAAAGAAGATTTAAAAAATAATTAATATTAAATTTAAAAAATTAATTAATTAATTAAAATTAAAATGGTAATGACTTTGATAACTCATGAAAATGTTTTAATTTATACAAAAATATAATATTAATTAAAAAAAATAGTAAAAAATAAAGAATATTAAGAAAATAATAATTTTGATTAAAATAAAAAAAATAAAATAATAATTCAAAATTTTAAGGAATAAAAAATAAAAGCTTAAATTATAAAATAAAATAAAAAAAATATAGAAAACTAATTACAAATAATTTAAAATAATATACAATACGAATTAAAATAATATAAAAATAATAACTAAAAAAATAAATATAAAAAAGTTCGAAATAAAAAATTAAATTGAATAAATAATAAAAAAATACAAACAAAAAATAAAAAAAAATTATTTACAAAAAATTAACGAAAAAAACTAAAACAAAATTAAAAAAATAATAAATTTTAAGAAAAAAATTAAACAATATTAATTACAACTTTAAAATAATAATAAAAAAAATATGAATATAATTTCAAATTTAAAATAAAAAATTGAATAACTGAAAACTAAATTAAATAATACTTAAAAAATAATACAAAATTCTGAATTTAAAACCCAAATTAAAATTAAAAATTAATTTAATATTGAACGTAAACTGGAAAAAATTGAACATAAAAACTAAAAAAATATGTAAAATTATAAAGTTCAAAAAATTATAAAAATCTAAGCAAAATAATAATTAAAACAAAATAAGATATAACTAAATTTACAAGAAAATAAAATTATAAAAAATAATAAATAAAAAAATAAACATAAAATATAAAAGAAAATAAAATTTTAAATAATTAAAAAAAAATAAAATAATAAATTAAAGAAAAATAAAACATAAAATATAAAAGAAAATAAAATTTTAAATAAAAAGTACGAATTCAATATAAAATAAATAAATAATATTTTTTTTTGCATATTTCCTTTTTTTCTGCGGCTTCTCAACAAATCTCATCTCAAACTTATATTTTCCTAAGGCATACTTTGGTGCAATTGTCATTTTGTACAAGAAAAGTAACTTTGGAATTTCAAAGTTTCCTTATTTTTTGGTTTTCCTTCCTTACAACTAAAAACTTCTAATAAATAAGGCACTAGAAGGCACTTTGCTCGAATTCACGATTCATATTTACAAAAAAAAAACTTCTTAAACTTACAAACTAATAATTATTTAATGCATGAACGGCGGTAACACATAACTATGACTCTCTTCGGATTTAATGACGCCCATTGTGTCGCCTTCTTCCGTGTGACTTCCCGTGTGATATTTCATCGCTTGGTCCTCGAGATGGCAACTTGTGTACTTGGGTTCATCCAGATGCACGTATTTTGAGTCAACTTCGTATTTGCTAAAATTTTATTAAAAATTTTATTTTTTTTTCTTAAATTTTTTTTTTAAATAATTTTCTCACTTGTCACTGTTGTTACTTTCGCCGTTGCAATGATGCGGATCCATTGTCGTGTACTCACTAACTTTAAGATGCTCGACGCCTTGTTGCACTTCGCGGCCCGGACTGCTGCTGTACTCGTATTGGTGTCGCGTGCCCGTTGTCACTGTCGGAAATAGCGGCGACTCGAAGGAACCGTATTGCCCACTGAAGGTGCCATAAGGACTCGTTGCGGGCGAAATTATGTTAAAATGTGGAGTAAGTTCGTACGCCGTCGGTTGATTGTAAGTCCATGCTTCGACAGTGCCGTTGGGCGATACAGTCGTTGCTTGCGGAGCGAATTGCGGAAAAGATGCTGTCGGTGCGCCAAGTTGTTGTTGTTGCGAAGGATTGTTGGCGGTGCTGATGTAGCCCGTTTTTCGCGGCGGTTCACGTTTGCGCCATTTTGCACGACGATTCTAAATAAAAAAAAAATTCAAAATTTATAAAAAAAAAATTTAAAAATATTTTTATAATTTTTTTCACATAATTTTTTTTATGTTAGAAATATTGCTTTTTTGAGTTAAAACAAAAATAAATATATTTTTATAAAATTAATTTTTGGCTTGAGAATAAAGATTTTGGCTTTACTAAATTAAAGAAATTGCTCTTTAAAAAATTTTGAGGTTAAAAATCAATTTTTATTTTTTTAAATTAAAAAAAAATAATTAAAAATTTTATTTATTAAAATAAATTATTAAATTTTTTATTAAAATTAAATTTAGTTTTAAAATTTTTGCTTCTTTGTAAAAAAAAAATTAAAAAAAACTGTTCGATAATGTTCAAAGACTTTCAACTGATCGTAAAATATTAAAAAAATTGTCTGTTAAAAAAATTAAAAAAAATTTTTTTTACTAAAGTAAAGCCGAAAGTTAAAAATTTAATTGAATATTGGCTCGTTTTTAAATTTAATATTATAATAAAAAAAATTATTTATTATTACTCGAGTTTAAAAATACACAATTTTTTATTTTGTATGAGAAAAAATTATGTCACGGATTAAAATATCATAAAACTAGTAAGAGATTTAGAGGTTAGGAAAAAAATTTTTTTGACTTATTTTTTTTTTTTTTTTGTTTATTTTGAATTTTATATTTATTTGATCTTTTAAAAAATTATGATATTTTTTAAAATTTTGGATCAAATAAAAATAATAAAATAAAAAATTAATTTTTCAAATTCAAAATATTAAAAAAATTGTCAAAAAATCAAATTTTCCCTGTTCAATTTATCTTTCCGTCGCATTTCTATTTTTTACAATACAAAAGTTTGTCAGTTAAACCTAATTTTTTAATTTTTTTGATATTTTTTAAAATTTTTTAAAATTTTTTTTAACGAAAAATTGTAAAAATAAATAATTTAACACTCACCTGAAACCACACTTGCACTCGCGACTCACTCAAGTTCAGTTTTAAAGCTAATTCTTCACGTGCAAAGACATCTGGATATGGAGCACGTTCAAAAGCTCTTTCTAATTCTTCCAATTGATACGCCGTAAATGTCGTTCTTTACATGAAAAAATTAAATTTTTATTAAAAAATTTATTTAAATGGAATTAAATTTAAAAATTTTTAAAAATATTTTTTTTTTCATAATTTTCACTTTAAAAAAAATTAAAAAAATTCATACCTCGTCTTCTTCTTCTTCACGCCATTACTATCAGTTTTACCCTTTCCCTTATTATCGCTTCCCTTACTCTTCCCGTTCGTCGTTGAAGTTGCCGCTGCATCATTGCTCGAGGTACTTGATGCCGTCGTATTTGGCGTACTTGCCCCCGATGCGTCTAATTTTTCCATTTTTCTCATGTTATTCGGGGAATTTCCAGCTGCTTGCATCATTTGTTGCTGCGATGGTTGATGGAAAACTTGTTGCATGCCGCTGCCGTCGTTCGTGTACTCGATCCGTTGCGGCGAATAATCCGATTTGTTGAGCGTTTGAGGCGAATATTGCCCGTTCGGTTGGTAGTCACGTGAATCGTAGCTCAGAGTTTTGTAATGATCGAGCTTTGGGGATCCCGGAAGCAACGTGTGAACTTCAGGAAGACGCTGTTGGTGTTGCTGCTGTTGCTGATCGTGCGACATTCCGAGCATTACTTGGATACTGTGACCTTGCGTTGTGTGATGATGGCCCGTGTGATGCGAAGAAAGCGTGGCATGAGGATGCGCGATGATGGCTTTTGCTCCCATGGGACTCAGAGGTCCGGAAAATTCACCGAAAATTTGATCGTCGAAGCCTTGTGATTCCATCATTGAAGAAAAAAAAATTTTTTTTTAAGTTTTTTTTTCAAAATAATTTTTTAAATTTTTTTTAAAGTCACTTTTTTAACTTTTTTAAATGTTCAAAAAATTTTCATTTAATTTTTTTCATTTTTATTTTTTTTTAAATTTTTAATTAAACGAAAAAAAATCACTTTAATTCATTTAACGAAAATGTTTGAGATTTACTTGTTACTTTTTTTTTAATCAGATTAAAACTAATAATTTTCTTCTCCCAATTTATTAATTAATTTCGATTAGCACGACGCGTCGTATCCATTGCTAAAAATATCGTAGCGCGGCGCACTTCACTTAATTCCATTCAATTTAATTCTTATTAATTTTGTGACTGCGGGGAAATCCTCACTACAATTTTGTGTTAAATTGATATCAATTCACTCTGATTTCTTTTTTTTTTTTAATTTCTTGTGGCTCCCAAAAAATTATCAAAAAATTATTTTTTTCTCTGATTTTTTTTTTAGAAGGAGCGCAACACAAACGCGATCAATTGATCTAAATGAATGAAATAAATTGGATAAAATGACCGCTTTTTATACCCAATTTACTGCATGCATGCGGTATGATAAGACGCGGGCCAATAGCAGCACGATCTGCCGCTGTTAGGGGAGGAGCGTACGGCGATCGAGCGACATGTGTGTCAATGTGTGTGAAGTCATGTGGGAAATAATATAAAAGGGGGAATAGATGTTTATTTTTTGTTGCAAGATCGCATGATAACAGGTCCTGAAGAGATCAAATAGTGGGAAAATTTGAGAAGACACAGCGGGAAGGAGGATTGATCTTGATTTAAATTGGTGTGAAATTGCGAATTTTGTCACTTTGGGAAGGATGGAGGTGTTTCTTATTGGAAAATGTTCAAAAAAAAGATCTTATCAGATAATGAGATTTTTTGTTTGAGATAAACATTTTAATTGGTAAATACTTTTTTTGTAGAAAAAGTGAAAAAATGCTCTGAACTTGAATTTTTTATGAAAATTTGCTCAAAATTATTTCAAATTATTTTTTTTTTAATTTAAAAAAAATTATTTTAATTCATAATTAATTATTTTTTATATTATTTATTTTAATTAAATTAAAAAATAATAAAATATATTTTTTAATAATAAATTTTTAAATTAAAAATTAAATTTTTAAATATTTGTTAAGAAAATTTAATTTTATTTTAATTTTTGGCGTTAAAAAAATTTTATTTAATAATTCAATTAAATTAATAAATATTTAATAATTTAATTTAAAAAGTTAAAAAAATAAATTTTAAATTAAATAAATTAATTTTTTTTAAATATTTTTAAATTTAATTGAATTTTTAAATATTATTTTTCTTTTAACGCAAAAAATAAAATTAAATTAAATTTTCTAAACAAATATTTAATTTAATTAATTAATAAAAAATACATTTTATTAATTTAAAAATTTATTTATTATTTTAAAAAATAACTTTTTTTATTAAAAAAAAATCACAAAAACATTTTTTAGTATTTTATTTATATTTTTATCTTAAAAAGCTTTTTAGTGATAAAAAAAAATTAAATTTTTGAAAATTAAATAAAATTTATAAATGAATCTCAAGTTAAAAAAAATTTTTTTTTTTTTGTTAAAATAATTCACATTTTTTAAAATATTATTTTTTTTTTGTACAAACAATAGAGATAAGAATTGTAACACAAACTCATAAAATCTCCCCTCGCGAGTATTTTTTTTTCAAATACAAAAAAACGTCTTGAAATTTTATAACAAAACAAGATGATCGACTTCCTATCATTTGTTTCACGATATTACGCGTGATGGTTGGCTGAGATGATCTTAGCATGTCTTCCATCAACAAGTTACGTAAAATCTGGGTTATTCAATTTTTTGTATTTTTATGATTTTTTTTTAAATTTTATTTAAAGAGAAAAAATATTCTAGACTGAAGAAAAAAAATATTTAAAAAAAAATCACTTTTTTCTTGGATTGAAGATCCCTTGAGACACAATATCTAGAACGAACGATGTCGTGCCTCACAAAATGTCGGTCGTTTCGGATTTCGTAAGAAAACGTTAAGAAGGAAGAATGACTCGTCGTCGTCCATTACTAAACTTGACATGTAATTATGATGGAGATGACTCAAACATTATTAAATGTATTTTTTTGTGTCACACACTTTATATTTTTTTTTTCACCGCTCAATTGTTATTTTATTTCATTTTATGGAAATTTTTTCAATATATAACGGATGACAATAACAACAACAGAAAAAAAGCCGATTTAATAACTTTTTTGTTGGTTTACACAAGAGCGAGAGAGACAATAATAATAAATAGTGACGACTACAAACAACTTGCAAGTAAAAAACTTTTCAAACATTTGCGGGGAAGAAGCAGCGACGAGCAGCAGCAGCAACAACAACAACAACACGAGAAATATGCGGGACTTTAATTAATCTTAACAAGCTTAAATTGGATGATTAAGTGTTGGCTGACATTCTGTGTGATGTGAATTTGGTTGTTTTTTGTATTCAGCGAACGAGAATTTTTGGCGGGAAAATGTGATAGAAGCGCTTTTTTGTTTTGGCTCTGAAAAAATGTCGATCTACAGATCTAAAAATGGCGATCAACTGATCAGATCCAAAAAAAGCGATCTACAGATAATATCTAAAGATGGCGATCTACAGATCAGATCTAAAGATGGCGATCAACTGATCGGACCTAAAAATTGCGATCAGCTGATCGAATCTCCATCTTCTGATCTGTAGATCGTCATATTTAGATCCGATTAGTTGATCGCCATATTTAGATCCGATCAGTTGATCGCCATATTTAGATCCGATCAGTTGATCGCCATTTTTAGATCCGATCAAGTTAAGACAAAAACCCAAAAAAGTTCACTTTTGATAAATTTTCATTCCGTAATGCCTTTGAAAAAGAACCAGAAGTCGTCAGAAAGTTATTATGCATATTTTCTCGTGATATTTTGCTCTCTTTCTTTTCAGATATGATATTCATCCCGGCATGTCTTCTATTCTTCTACGCAACAACAAAAGATAGTGGTCAATATTAATAAAAATAATAATGAATAAAAAAGTGGAAGAGCAAAAAAAACCAACATCAAAGATAGAATATGAGTGACTCGAAGTAACAAAAGAAGAAAAATTCATAAAAAAAGAGTTTCATAAACAAAAAAGTTTGTAGGTTTGAATGATGATGATGATGAAAAACGATTCTTTTGTCATTCATTTTTTTTCTTTTTTTTGTGTTTTTTAATGAAACTAAAATTTTTTTGTAGTTTTTTGTTGACACTTGTTGCTTCTATTTTATTTTTTTTTCAGCAAAAATTTAATTTTTTTTTATTCTCGCAAAAATTTGATCAAAAAATCGCGATAACCTCCAAAAGTTCATGCAATTTCTTAACTTTCCCCTTGGAAATTTCCAAAACCCGCATCGAGATATCATAAAAAAAATTTCACACACCGCCACAAAGTAAAAGGATCCTGAATTTCTCATCGCTATCGGACCATAACACCCTTCGTTGCATCTACCTGTATCATCACATAACACGCAGCACACGCAAATCGTCACACCATGCGACGCTGAGTGTATTAAACCCTCATTTGTGCCCAACAAACATCAATAAAGTACAGAAAACAATCGACGAAGAAGAAAAAGAAACAAAAAGGGGGATGGAAATTACCACAACAAACGCATGGTAAGGTAATCTTTAAATAACAACATGGTCCGTTTTGCTCTCAAGTATTCATAAAAAAAAACTTGAAAAAATTTTAATCTCAATAAATTGCGATATTCAATAAATTTTTTTCGGTCGGAAATCGAAGAACAGACAAAAAATGATTTTTTTTATGGTAATAAAATGGAACAAAAGGGACACGTGACCCCTATTAGCACTTATGGTTTTTGCCTGGCGTTTTTTTTTCATGTCGATTGTTTATTGTTTTTTGTAAGTTTTTTTTCGGTGCGCGTAAACTTCAGACAAATTCAGACGTTTTTCGTCTGGAAAAAAGTTTTCTACATAAAATGTCTGCGAAGCCAAAGGAAGTGTAAATTTATATTTTTATTTAAAGATGTTTCATTTTTCACGATTTTGCGTTATACGAGCACGTATTTTTTCAAGGTCGTCTGATTTTTCATTTTTTTTAGGAAAATGATGAGTTCAGTGCACTTTTGATATATTTTCTTTTTTTTTGTAGAAAATTATGAAGAAAGAAATTTAATAAAAAAAATTTCTCTGCATGATATTCAAAAAAAAAAAAAATCGCCGTCACACACGCATAAATAATAATCACTGAAGAAAATCGTGAGACAAAAATTTGTTACAATACGGGTCAATACTCATTTCAGCGTCAGTTTAGTCGTGTGTCCCCTTTCAATCGATTCCCATTAACTTCATTCACAAAAAGTGCATGCAACATGTTCAACCCCCGGTCGCAATGCAATTCAATACCAGTCGAAAAAAAAAGTTCATTCACATATATCACGTGAATAGACACACACACACGTACACACACGGATATACGGATAAATGTTGAACTAGAAGAAGATGTTAATGATGATGATGGTGGTATGCAACGCTGCAGAAAATATTATGCCGGTATTTAAATGTTTTTTTTTTTTTGAAGATTTTTCTGACTTCTCTCGGGAAAGTATTTTTTTCCTGTGTTGATGATGTTGGTGATTTGACGTTTTTGATATGACTTGGATTTTGTAACGAGGGTTCTTAATACGTCAAAAAATGAATAAATAAATAAATAAAATCTTAAAAGAAAAAAAATAATTAAAATTAAAAAAAAAATAAATTTAAAATAATTTTTTTTTTTAAAAAATATTTAAAAATATTTAATTATTTTTATAAAATTAATTTATTTTATTGTTATTAATTTGAATTAAATATTTATTTGAATTAAATTATTAAAATTTTTTAATTATTTTTTTAAATAAATATTATTTATGAAATAAAGTAAATAATTAAATTTAAAATAATATGAATAAAAAATTAATTTATAAATTTATTTTTATTTAATTATCTAATTAATTTTATTTTCTAAGTTTTAATAAAAAAAATAAAATAATTATTTTTTAATTAAATTATTTTTTCAGATTTATAATTATTTAAATTAAAATAAATTTTCGATTAATAAAAAATAACTATTTTATTATTTTATTTATTTATTTATTATTTTTATTTAATTAATTTAAAATCTGAAAAATGCTCCCTTGAATAAAATAAGAAAATAGAAGGTTAAATAAAATAGATAAAATAAATTTTGAAAATTTTTTTAATATTTTAAATTTTTTTTTTTTTTTATTATTAAATTTATATTTTATTTAATTAAAAAATAATTTATTAAAATAAATTATTTTAAAAATTAAAATTATTTTTATAGATAATTTTTAATATTTAATTTATTAATAAATAATAATTATTTTAAATTAATTTTTTTAATTATGTATTAAAAATCAGATAAAATTAATAACAATATAAAAATATTTAATTTTACTCAAAATTATATTTTTCTCAAAATTACTGTAAAATTTGTTTTAAAATTTTTGATATATTTACTTTATTTAGGTATTTTAGTCAAAATTTATTGATTTAAAATAAGCAAAAGCTGCCAAAGTAAAAAAAAATAAATTTGTTAAGGTCTCATTTTCATAAATTCTTGATCCATTGAACCTATAAATCCCATTTAACAACCAACAAACGAAAAAAAATACTATAAAATCTGACTCACACGCATCTATCATCCAATTCCCGAGCACTTGCTTAATCATCGTCAAACAAGGAAAAGCTATTACATAAAAAAAATACTTGAAATGACAAATTTAAAGCAAATCTATCATATTACTTCATTTCCATCCCGAACGTTGTTTCAAAACTACTCTCGCACACACTCGTTAGAGCTAGACAAACAACAAAAGTCGAAGCGAAATGTAAGCGATAAGATACTTTTTTTTTTATTACCAACCGACTATTTTGATATGCTTCACATGTGCTTGAACAAAGTAACGGTTTTACTCACTGCGACGACTATTCACGAGAAAAAAAAAAGAATACAACATAAAAAATTCTCTACACTGTTTCTTAATTGATTTCAATTGGTTTAAATTGGTTAATGGCCTAACTCTGCATCGGTTCTCTATCCTCCTCACATGGTCCGTAGCTCGGTTTATTTGCAAAAGCGTACAAGTGTGTGTCAGTCAAATGTGGAAAAAAAGTCATGCACGATACGGGAAAAGGTTTGATCTTATCTTGCTCAGATTTTAAAAGTGTTTTTTTTATTATTCTTTTTTTTTTCGAAATGCGACTCGGTTATTTGAAGTACGTAGAAAGTTGTCGTCGGAAGAATAAAAGACGATAAAATTGCATTTTTTAACCACGTGACCATAGTTAATGAGCTCAATGAATATTTTACAATTTTTTTATTGAAAGTCTTAAATTTTTTATCCTAATGCATATTCTAATTATTTGACCCAATGAGCAATTAAAATTTTCAGCTTATTGCACATTTAACAAATTTTTTGAAAAAAATTAACCACGTGACTTTTCATAAAAAATTAAATTTTATTATTTAACAATGTAATATGCAACAATGGTTAATTTAAATTTTTAACCCAATGCGAATTTGTAATTCTTTGATAAATTTGAAAAATAAAATAAATTTTACCCCAATGCAAAATTAGAAAAATTTTAAACCACGTGACCATTTCAACTTTAGTTTATGTTTAAAATTTTCATCCCAATACATAATTTATTTCTCGATCTTGAATCTTTGGTTCAGTTTACATTTAAAATTTTACCCCAATGCACTTTTCACTTTTTTTCGACCCAGTGCATAAGATTTAAAATTTTAAACCACGTGACCTTTACTTTTACTTTAAATTTAAAATTTTGATCCCAATGCATATTTTTGCATTTAATGTTGAATATTTGACCCAGTTTACATTCAAAAATTCACCCTAATGCATTTTTAAATTTTTTTATCGACCCAGTGCATATAATTAAAGACATTTTAACCACGTGACTTAACAGACATTTAAAAATCTTTAAAATCCCTTTTTTTCTTCGAAATGCAATACAAAAAAAAAATAACAATTGGAAAATAAAAACCACATGCTTCTGTTGTTGTTATTATTCCTGCTGATGTTGCTGCTGTTGTTATAGCTGTGTATTTTTTTTTATTATTACAGTATAGTTTGTTGGAGAACCGACTGATGATGATGATGACATTGTTGTAAACAATTTTTTTTTGTGTTTCGAAATTTATTTATTTGCTCGTGTTGCCAATGCGGTTGAAAGTTTTTTTTTCATTTTCAGCTTTGGAGTTTGGAAAAATTGAGAAAATCAGAAAAAAATGCAATAAAGGAGATTGATGGAAAGACAAATAAAAATGTGCAGCTTTGATAGTAAAGTGATTGAAATGTTTTATCACTTTTTGACGCTGCTGGATGTAATTTTATTGCATCTAATGACAATTTTTGGAGGCAATATCGACCATGATTGAAAAAAAAACGTCGAGCTTCAGGGTAGTTTGTTTCATTTTAGAAAATTGGTTTAGTTTAGATGAAATGTTTAAATTTATTGAGAGAAAATATTTTTAAAAATTTTAAAAATAATATAAAAATTAAAATTTATAAAAAAAAAAAAAATAAAAATAAATAAATTAAATTAAAAAAAAAATATAAAAAAAATTAAAAAAAAAAAAATAAAATTAAAAAAATAAAATTAAAAAAAAAATTCAAAAAAAAAAAAATAAAAAAATTAAAATATTAAAAAAAAAAAAAAAATAAAATAAAAAAAAAAAATAAAAAAAAATTAAATTAAAAATAAATAAAATTAAAAAAAAAAAAAAAAAATTTAAAAAATTAAAAAAAATATTATTAAATTATAAATATTAATTATAAAATAAAAAAATAATAAATTGAAAAAAAAAAATCTTTTTTCAATAACAAAATCTACAATTTAATAATTTTGATTTGAAAAATATAAAAAATAATTTACAGGCGATTTACCTTAATAAATTGTCAATGTCATAAATTTAACAGAAAAAAATCTATACACAAAATATTTGAATAAAATTATATAACTTTTCAACTCACGTTTTTCATACAATTTTTTTTTCAAATGCCTCTTAAATAGAAAAGTCTAGCCTTCATTCACACTTCTCTTTACAAATTCTCGGTGAATCAAAAAATAATTGAATTTTTAATGATTTTTATTAATATTTCTCTCACAAAAAAGTTAACAATATTTTTTTATACATTTTTTTTATTTATTTATTTTAAAAACATTTTTTTCTTTCATTTAATATTAAATAAAAATTATTTTTTTCATGAAAGTCAAACAAAATTGTCTACAATAATAAAAAAGTGTTTTAATTATAATTTTTTGTCTAAAAAACAGAAAATGAGTGGAGTTGTGTGTTAAAAAAAAACTTCAAATACTTGTAAATCTAACTGACTGCGAAGATTTTACGATTTTACCTAAAATGCGATTTCTTTTGTTATACATAAATTTGTTGGAAAGAGCGGGACTTTAATAATTATTGTTTTGAGTGAATTAACGAAACTTTTTTGTACGAAACAAAAAATTCGCAATTCGTGGGCAAAAATAAAATTTATAATAAAAAATTAAAAAACTTGGACACGATGATTTTCTCGATCACACACTAAAATGCTGCCATTATTCATGATCGCGACACCTTCCAATCCCTTAAATTCGGCATCGCCGCTTCCCCAAGATCCGAAGGCGCGCAAAAAGCTGCCATCCGGATGGAAAATCTGGATGCGATTGTTACCGCTGTCAGCGACTACCATAAAGCCATGTTCATCCACAGCGACGCCGCTGAAAAGAAAAAAAAAATTGAATGAAAATTTATTGTCAGAAAATTTTTAGTAGGATTTGGAGTCTCCTGTCATGCCATTCAAATGTAAAATTAAATTGTATTTATTTATTTCTTTTTAGAAAATATTTTTACCGAGGCGACGACGATTTTTGCATGGAGACGACAACATTCAATGATTTATGGTGTAATTTTCCAATCCAATTTATTTCAAATATTCATTAGCATATTTTGTACATATTTGAGGGATGGCGGGAATAATTTTCCTTGGTCCCAACTTTTTTTTTCATTTAATTTAATTTTGGTATAGTGACGATTTATCGAACGGAATTTTTTATTGAATTAATTTCTTGGGCGAAACGCTTCCGGAAATGTCTAGTCTAGTCAGTCCTTCGACTTTTAATGGAATTTTTGTAATGTAATTTCTATCAACGTCAATCTGGAATGTCTATTTTGCATTTTTCTGTCATCTAAGATGCAAATGGGAATTTTCTGTTAATTTGATAGAGATATGGAAAGACATCCAGTAGCATCGTTCGTTGTTTATTTTTATCAAAAGAAGCTCAAAAAGTAAGGAAATAAAGAAAAAAAAATTGACAAATCCAATTTTTAGACTTAAAAAACTCAAAACTTGAAAAAAACTAAGAAATTCTATAAAAAAAAATTTTTTATAAGAAAAAAAATGCACCGACGGCACAAATTTTAACTCAACTACGCATCAACACACAAAACTTGTAAATAAAATAATTTAATAAATTCGTCCGACGTCAGATGAACAACAATGCAAATTCATCGGTAGACAAAAATACAATTAAGTAAAAAACCAAATTTGATCATTGAAGCAAATTCCATTTCAGGAGTTTCAAAAGAATAAAAAATTGTTAAATTTTGTCGAAATGGAAAACACACACACATGACAAACCGACATCATTACAAAGAGGCAGCACAACATCAAATACACGCTTCATTAATTTTTATTTTATTAAAAAGGTCTTATTAGGCATTAAAAGTAGCTATCAGTGGTTACGATGACGACGCTCGTCTTCGACCTTTTGTGTGTGTGATAAAAAGACATGTTTTTGCATATTCCAGCAAGAAAATTCCCAAAAACGAAAAATATGGAGACGCTTAAGTTATGACGATCAAATTTGGGTCACGATGTCGTGATTTTTATGAGACAAAAAAAAATGAGGGAAGGTTTGTGACCAATTTTGAAGGGTTAAATGCTTTAATATCATAAAATTTGTCGGGATGTAAAATTTTAAGAAATTTTTTTGTTTAAATTTTACTTAAAAAATCTTTTTTAAGTAGTTCGAAAATATCCTTAAAAAGTCAGAACTACGATAAAAATTATAATTTGAAACAAAAATTTTAATTTAATTATAATTAAAAAGTTAAAAAATTATCAAATATTTTTTTTCGTAAAAAAAAAGTTTAAAAAATTCACCAAAATACAATTTAATAATGAAGGTCTTGAAAAAATAAGAAAAAAAATTAAATAAAATAAAAAAAATATAAAAAAATTCGTGAAAAACTAAAAAATCCTAAATTTAGTGTGAGAAATTGATTGCATAACTTTAGGATGAATTTCGTCTTTTAAAATTAAAAAAAAAAGATCTACGGGCACATCATTTCATTGAAAAAAATATATAATGAGATTTTTTGATGGTTTTGTCTTAGTTAGGCTTAAAGATAACAAAAATTACCTAAATACAGAATTCTGAAATGAGCTTTTGATATTTGATATTTTTTAGTGGGTTTGGGTATCTTCAAGTACCTCTTTGGCATACCAAACCGTACTAAAAATGGCTTAAAAACACTAAAGCTCATTCAAGAATTTTAAATTTAGGTTTTTTGGACTACTTTAGACCTAAATAACACAAAATCCATCAAAAAATCTCATGCCATATTTTTTTCCGATGGAATGATGATTTTGAAATTAAAAAATAGGTCGACGGGTAGAACGAAGTTTACAGGTAACCTCAACTTTTGTAAAACTTTCAGATTTACTCAATTAACGCCTGGTTTTGTACTTTTTGTAATTCATTTAAATCAGTTTCATTGTTCAAAATCAATATTGAGCTGCAGTAGTCAATATGTGAGCCAATCATGGATTTGTAAAGTATCAGTCTTGTATCTCTGTCAATTTTTCTTCTAAACCGATTAAAGAAAGCTTTTTCCTTGGCAGGTTTTTTTTATCACAGTGTTCAGATTTTCTCTCAAGTTCAGGTCTTCCTCAATAATCTTTAAAAAATTTTTAAAGTTCTTCCTTTTTCAATTTTATTCATTTCAGTGAAGTCCAGGTGTTCATTTCTTCTGAAAAAAAAAATCCTGAACTTCGATTTTTTGAATTTAAATTCGAATTTGGTGACTTCTAAAAATTTTTTTTGTCAAAAAAGGTCTCCTTGAGTTGTTTAGACTTCAGATCGTTCCTTCAAACCTCCTCTTAGATCATTTTCTCTCATCTGAAATGCGTAATAAAAAATTAATAGAACAAAATTACATCTTTTAAATGAGAAGACAGTTCCTTGTCATTATTCCACTCGTGTGCCTTTAATCGTTGTATCACATTTAAGGTAACTCGTGTAATTGTTGTCGCTTATCTGTAATTTCGTTCAATCCTTTTCATTTTCAAAATTGCACATTTTTTTCTTTGCGTAATCATAGGACATCTTTTAATTTAAAAGCTCTTGAAAAGTTTTTGATCCTCCTTTGATGATTTTTTTTCTTCTTGCAAATTTCTCATCATCTTTTAATTTGAAGAAAAAAAATCATCAACAAAGCTTAAACGAAAAAAAAAACTAAAATGACAAAGATTCATTTTACCGAAGCAAGTCGCAAAAAAAATATCATTAGAGTAAACTTTGACTGTTATTGTCATCTCATCTCAACATCTTTCCACAGCTAGATATTCAAATGTCTTCAAGTCGCATATATCTCAAGGGGGTGCATCATTGCTTTTACCATAAGAGCATTTTATGAGAATGAACTTTGGTACTAAAGATGCGAAGGAAAAAAAACTTTCAATGTGGAAATTTTTTGCTCATCTCTAACCATTTAAGATGAAATTACATTAAATATCCTTGGTTAATGTCTTTCCTGCCTTTCCTTTTTTTTCCTTTCGCCTTCCAATTGCTCTGGATATATTTACGAGCACCAACAATAAGTAAGTGAGTCGAGAAAAACTGTCGTTACCACGTATTGTCCTCTTTTTTTTCTCTCTCTCTCTCTCTTCAACATCAATTCTCACAATTTAAGGAAATGATGCACTTTTGTAAGACATTAAAATGGTTTGAACGAATGTGTGTCTTACTATTATTATTATTGTAGTTGTGTTGTTGTTGTAAAATGTGTTAGTCGTCATTTAATTTTTTTGTCTCTTTCGCTCTCTTTTTTCACGCTTGCTTGCTTGCTCTTTCGCAATTCTCCAGTAGTAGTAAAAAAAAAGTTGTAGAGAAAAAAGAACACGTACCGCTTATCACATCATGACAATAATAAAAATAACAGGAGCAAACTATGTCGAGAAAGATTTCTATCCTTTTGGTGGATAGACAAAAAAAAAAGAATAACATTATAAAAGGAGTAAAGTGCTTTTATCTATTATTTTTTCTGCATGCTGCTTTTATTTTATTACTCTTGATTGTCTTTTTTCTGTTGTGTTTTTCTTTTTTGCTAACGTTTAATGGGCACAATATGCACTTAGTTTAAAGCTTGTAACTTTACCTTGTCGTCGTCACTCACTTTTCAGGTGTTTTGTATTAAAAATTTATGAGGAAAAGTGTTTACTAAAGAAATTTATTTTAGATTTTTTTTTCCAATTTTTTTTTTATTTTTTTAAATTTTAATTTTTTTTATTTTTTAGTTTTTTTTTTTTAAAATTTTGAATTTAAATTTAAAGCTATTAATTTTTTTTTTAATTTTTTTTAATTTTTTTTTATTTTTTTAATATTTTTAAAAAATATTAAATAGTTAAATTTTTTTAAAATTAATTATTTTTTTTAAATTTTTTTTAACCAAATTTTTTTTTAATTAAAAAATTAAAAAAAAGAATTTAAAAAAAATATAAAAAAAATAATTTAAAAAAAATGTAAAAAAAATAATTTAAAAAAAAAAATATTTTAAAATAAAAAAATTTAAAAAATAAAAATATTTTAGCTATTAATTTTTTTTTTAAATTTTTTAATTTAAATTTAATTACTTACTTTAATTTATTTTTAATTAAAAATAATTCGAAAAATAATTAAAAAATAAATTAATTAATCTTCAAAAAATAATTTATTTTTTTTTTTTAATTAATAAACTTTTTTATTATAATTTTTTGAAGTGTTTTTGATTAAAAAACTTATAAAGAAATTAATTAAAAAAATAATGGTTTAAAATTCCATAATTCAAATTAAAAAAAATAATTTAAAAAATTAAAATAAATCAAAAATAAATTTCTCTAGTTTTTTTTTTAATTTTTTTAATAAAAATTATTTTAAATAAAATTAAAACTTATAAAAAAATTAAAATAATAAAAAAAATAATTTTATGACTCAAAATTAGCATTTTTTTCCTCAAAGCGTATAAATTCTTATTTTTGAATATTAAGAATTAAATAATTACGAATGAAACACAAGATTACAGTCTTAAGCGAAAATATTAAAATATGCTTTGAGATATAAACTTCACAATAAAAAAAAAATGCAATTTTAAGTTAAACTTAAAATGCGGAAATGCTCTTTATTCCCTAAATTCTTTTCATCCTGGATTTTCATTAAAACCTTTAAAATCTTTTAAAACACTCAAAAAGAATTTTCCAAGTTCATTTTATGAAGTCTTTTAAAATTGAAAAGCATTCCGTTTACTGAAAACTTGTTCAAATCCAAATGAAAAAAGCTGATGAAAACAACATTAATTACAGCTGAAATTATTTCTATTCAATTGTTTGGCTTTGAAGCTCTTCGCTGAAGAGAAAAAAAAATCATAAAGAGAGGTCTTGTATTTGTTCGAGCATGAAAATAGTGCACAAAACAATACAAACAAAGGATATTTTATAGTTTTCCTCCTTTTTCTGTATTTTACAGTAATTTTCAGTTTCTTTGTATATTGTTCTTTTGCTGTGATGATGCCGCCTTGCTGTGAAACGTGGCGATGCACTTTGAAGCAAAAATTTTCTCATGCTCCTAAAATTTGTCATTTTATTTTATTTTATAGTTTTAGAGGTTTCTTCTTGCGCCAAACTTCTTGTACTCACTAATTAACATCAAATATGACTTTTTAATGAAAATAGTTTTGCTTTTTATTTTCTAAGAGGATTTCTTGAAATTGCTTCGCGTACGGAAAATTTTAATGAATTTACGAGAAATACTTCTTTTTTTGTTCTACTTCTTCTTCTACTTCTGTGAATAATGTGTCATGGCTCATAAATTGTCAAAGATGCAGGAACGTGTGAAGTAGGGGTAGGAAATTTTTTTAAAGGATTTTAGAAGAAAATTTTCAATATCATAAAGCGCCATCTAAGGAGTAAGTTGAACTTTTAAAGCGCCATCTACAGGTTTTTGTTTAATTAGATTGCCATCTATTGTCATTTTGAAGCCATCTAGCGCTATTTACAGATTTTTTGTTCTTTTAAAGCGCCATCTCTCGTTTTTTTTAAGAATTAAAGCGACATCTAATCTAGCGACATTTTGAACATTTAAAGAGCCATCTAGTGTCATTTTGAAAAATTAAAGTGTCATCTGTTGACAGTTTAAAGACTTAAAGTGCCATCTATCGACATTTTGAAGCATTAAAGCGCCATCTATCGATATTTTGAAGAATTTAAGCGCCATCTATCGACATTTTGAAGAATTAAAGCGCCATCTATCGACATTTTGAAGAATTAAAGCGCCATCTATCGACATTTTGAAGAATTAAAGCGACATCTTTCGATATTTTGAAGACTTTAACTGCCTTCTATCGATATTTTGAAGAATTAAAGCGACATCTATAGGTTTTTGTTCAAATTTTGTAATTGAAAGTGCCATGCAGCGTCTAGAAAAATCTGCATTTCCTTAAAATTGTTCAAATTTCTTCTAAAATTCAAAAACCCCTACTCAGTAATGAAGTACAGGTAACTTTGATATCGTTAAAAAGGGTTAACAATAATAATAATGTTAAATTTACTCCTAGATTCTTATCTGACAAAGGCATTCTTTTTTCCGTGTTTTTTTCCTTCCCCCTTTTGCATTCTGACAAAAAAGAAAACGACACTGTGAATGATTTACACCTCGTAATATTTCACATTTTTCCGTGCTCGTGCTCGTTTTTCTTTATTTAAACGCCCGCTTTCGACATCATAAAACTTATGAACATTACCTCGTTAATGTTAAATTACTTCATATTTGATGTCACTTTAATACGACAAGCGACAACAATTCACATAGTTTATGTACACGAAGCAGCAGCAGCAAGGTTGTTTGCTAATGTTTTTGTTACTCTTTTTTAATAATCATAATTTTCCACATATCATCGTAATTTTCACTCCATACTCGTCGTAGGTTCGCCATAGTTCGTAGTTCATTACGGGTGACTGCCAACAAAAAAAAACTTTTTTTTGTTCGTTGTTGTAAACGAGTGCCATCATCATCATGATCTTACACATTTTTTCATTATTTTTATTTTTATTATGTTTTTTTTGTGGGTTATAATACCAACCAAGCCACATAAATGTCGAGAAAAAAAAACTTTTTTTTTTGTGTTATGGAGAAAAATTTTTATAGAAGAAAAAATAATAAAAAATATTTTCTGATGGCGACGAGCAATTTACGAGAATCGAACGTAATAATGAGTAATTGTAATTAGAAGTTATGGCATTTTTGGCGACGGAAATTATGTAAGAGTATAGAGAAAGAAATC
This sequence comes from Culicoides brevitarsis, assembly GCF_036172545.1. NCBI lineage: Eukaryota > Metazoa > Arthropoda > Insecta > Diptera > Ceratopogonidae > Culicoides > Culicoides brevitarsis. Next base: position 33,070,595 of record NC_087086.1, on the reverse strand, counting down.
TTACCGTGGAAACTTGAATTGGCCTTCTTCAGATCCTTCGCTGCCAAATGATGACAAAACGCGCCCATTGATGTCGAAGATCTGAAAAAAAATAATTAAAATTAAATTTTAATTTTTTAAAATTTTAATAATTTTAATTTTGAAAAAATTAATTTAAATTCATATTTTGAATATTTATTTAATTTAATTACTTAAAATAATTTAAACATTAAATAATTAAAAAATTTTAAAAAAATATTTAAAAATAAAATAAAAATTTATTTAAAAAAAAATTAAAATGAAATAAAATTTATTAAATTAAAAAAAATTTTATAAAAATTAAAAACTTAATTATTTTAATTTATATTTTATTTAATTAAATAAATAATTAAATTTGCTAAAAATAAAATTCGTAAAAATTATATAAATAAAAAAATAAATAAATAAAAATTTATAAAAAAATAAATTTAATTTATTTATTAATTTAAAAATATTTATAATTTTTAATTTTTTAATTATATTTTTAAAAAATTAAAAAAATTTAAAAAAATTAAAATTATTTTTTTTTTAAATTAATTTTTTTTTTAATTAATATTTTTTTTTTTAATTAATAAAATATAAAAATTTATAAAATTAATTAAAAAAAAAAATGAAAAAGTTTTAATACCTGAATTCGATGATTATTCGAGTCAGAGACAATAACTCGATTATTATTTGACACAGCGATGTAATGAGGATGTTCAAGTTGACCTTCTTTATTGCCACAAGTGCCGAATTTGCCAACAAATGTGCCATCGGATTGGAAAACCTTCAAAATTTCTCAAGTAAATTAAAAATTTTTTAAAAAATTGAAGAAAAAATCTCACCTGAATACGATGATTTTCCTTGTCGCAAACATAAATGAATCCAAGTTGATCCGTACTGATGCCCCATGGATAGTTGAATTTCCCATCGGATGTTCCCTGGGACCCAAACGCACGCACAAAGCGTCCCGACGGATCGAGCACTTGTATGCGGTGATTGTAGCGATCGGCAATGATGAACTGCCCGATGCGATTGACAGCGATGCCGGCGAGACAATCAAACTCGCCATCGCTGTTTCCGTACTGCCCAAATTCCTTTTGGAAAATCCCGTTTTCGTCGAACACCTGAACGCGATGATTCGACGAGTCGGCAACGACAATCGCATTATCGGCGCCGACGGCAATACCACGTGGCCACGTAAATGAGCCGGGTTCTGCTCCCCTGCCCCCAATTTGAAACAATTGACGGCGCTTCTGGAGGTAATGTGCCCTAGGGGACAAACCTGCCAGGCCTGCTATAGCGGCTGCTACCGTAGGAGAGGTAGGGGAGCCTTGCGCGTTTTTTGAATCGTCGTCGGAACTGAAATCGTTGGCTTGGCGCAAGGGCAAGCCCAAACTGAGACGACGTGCTGTCGATGTTGGTGTCACGGCACTTGAGGAGGAACTGCTTCCGCCATGACGATCGGATGTTGAGGCGCTCGGAGTATCTTTGGATTCGCGCGATCTTGTGCCATATTTGTTCTTTAAGTAACGTGCCCAAGAACTGAGCTCAGCACCATCTTTGCCAGATGCTAAAATGAAAATAAAAATAAAATTTTAATTTCATCAATTTTTATTGATTTCAATTAATTATTTTCAAATTTTCAATTTTATTTTTATAAATTGCTCAAGTTTTTTGAAATTTTTATTTTACTTAAGTTAATTTAATTTATTTATTTAAGTTTATTCATGCATTTTGCTCTTTACTGATTTTTAATTTTTTTTTATTTATTTTTTAATATTTTTCTATAAATTTCAAAAAAAAAATAATTTTAAGATAAATAATTTTTGATTAAAATCAATTAATTTTAAATTTAATTTTAGTTCAATTTTATTTAAATTTTAAAATAATTATTAAAATTTTATCAATTGAAAAAAAATATATTTTTTAATTAAATTTTAATTATAATCAAATATTGAGTATTTAATAATTCATTTTTAAGTTTTAATATTTTTTTAAATTATTAATATTTTTTTTTAATTTTAAAGTAATGTCTTTAATTTTTTTTTTTATATTTTTCTTTAAATTTTGAAAAAAAAAATAAACTTTAATTTAATTTTAATTTAATTTAATTAAATTTAACTTTCATTTCAATAAATTTTAATATTATTTTTTATTTCTAATTTAATTAATTTATTTTATTATTATTTTTTTAATTTCGAAAAAAAATTTAAATTTAAAACAAAATAATTTAACAATCAATTAATTTAATTTTTTTTTTAATTTAAAAAAATGTCTTTGAATATAATTTTTTTTAAAGTAATTCATTTTATTAAATTTAGCTTAATTTAATTTATTTTATATTTTTTCAATTAATTTTTTAAATTCACAAAAAAATAAAATATTAAAAAAATCACTTACATCCTGCAGCTCCTCGTTCGGGCGAATTTTCTCTCGACTTCAAGACATGCGTTGAACGACTGCGAGACAATTCACTTCCAGCCAGACTTGATGAAGGTCCGTATCTACATCAAATTCAAAAGAAAGAAAAAATCCTTTCAACTTCTGAAGAAAATTTCATAAAATTTAACATTCAAGTTAGTTCCTCATTAATTAATTCGTGTTAATGAAAGCACGATTCTGATTAAAAAAAAAAGTAAATTAAAAACCTTCTCTCAATATTTTTTTTTCTCTTTTTTTAGAACAACAATTTATGAAGAAGGAAGAAGAAATGAGAAGAATGAATGAAGAAAATCCCACCTGGATGCCAGATAAGCGGCTGGAGAGACAGTTGTTGGCGACGGCGGATCATCATCGTCGTCGTCGTTGCCAAAGTTGTGCGAGGATTTGCTGCGTGCCAAGCGTGTACGACGCTCCTTTAGCGCCATGTACCGTTGGCGTCCCGTTCCGTAGCGACTATCGGAGTCTTCCTCCTCTTCCGGAGGCACAACTGCTGTGCTTTTACTCTTGTTGAGGAATCGACTGGAGTACCCACTGAAAATGTAAGTTTTTTTTTGTTTTTCGAAATTTTTGGTATGAAGAGAGAGAGATCAGCGATGTTCGAGGAAAAAGCGCAAAATTTGACTGAGAAAGAACGTCGTCGAAAAATCTACTGACATTGTTAGACAGTCAACTTCACAAAAATGTAAAAGTAAAAAAAAACTAAAAAAGGACAAAACAGGTTTTTTAGTAGGGTTAAAAGTGTTTTTGTGTAAAAAAAAAATTTGATCCATCAAGTCATGTGATTTGTGATTCCTAAAGCTCGAATTTTTTTTATTTGATTCTTAAAATTAGAAAAATTAATTGAAAAATACATATTTAACTAAATAATTTAATTTTTTAATATTTTTCCAATTTTAAAAAATTAATTAATTTTTTGCCAATTTTAAATTTTTAAAAATTATTTTAAAAAAAATTGTAATTCCAAAACTTTGAATTTTTTTGATTAATTTTTCTATTGAATTCTTAAGATTAAAAAAAAATAAAATATTAAATTAAATAATTTAATTTTTTAATAATTTTTATTTTAATTTCTGATATTTTATTTTAAAAATAAATCGCAAGTGAATAAAATATCAAAATTTATTAAAATATTTAACTATAAAATTTAAAAAAATAAAACTATTTAATTAAATATTTTACAATTATTTTTCTTACATTTATTATTTAAATTAATTTATTTAAAATTTAATTTTGAATTTTTTAATTTTTTTTATGAAGAAAGAATATTTTTTTAAAAAAAAATTAATTAATAAATTATAAAATAAATTATTTAATAAATAATTTATAAAATAATTTAATTAATTAATTTTTATTAATTTAATTCAAATTAAATATTTATTTTTCTTTTTTTTTAAATTTATCTATTTATTTATTTTTTTTTTAATTAAAAATTTATTTTTTTTAATAAAAAATTAATTAAATTTAAAATTAAATTAAATATTTAATTAATTTGATTTAAATAAATATTTTACAACTATTTTTTCACATGTATTTTTTAAAATAATTAATTTAAAATTTAATTTCGATTTTTTTTTTTTATTTTTTTAAGTAAAAATTTTTCTATCAAATAAAATCATTTATTTATTAATATTTAGAGATAAATTTTTGGAATCACAATGACTTATGGATCAAGGAATCGGCATTGGCATACTACTGTTATTTTTATTTTTTGGTTTCTAGTGTTATGGCGTAGTTTCTTTATAATTTTTAGTATTATTAGATACTCTGTGTTCTGTGGAAAGGCAAGTGTCAGTGTAAAAAAAAATAAAACTTTCACAAGAAAAAAATTCTCAAACCCAAAAAAACCTTACCTGCTACTGTAACGACTTTCCGTCTCTGGCTCGGGAACTGTCGCTGTCGTCGCTGAATTTCTTACTCTTCCATATTTGGGGCTTTCATCCCGTTCAAAGCTGCTATGCGTCGGACTCGATTTATACGCATTCGCTGCACTTTGTCCATACGCCGATCTCGGTTCTTCTCGTGAACTTCTTCGCGAATCATTTCGAGCTTCATCTTGCATTTGAGAGCTTCGGGTGCGATAAGAGCTCGTATCAGGCTTTGGATCGGCAGCACGAGATGGCGTTGTTGTCGTTGATGGTTTCGCTGCGGGCTTTGATTCTTCCTCAGACTCTTCTTCGCTTTCGGTTTCCTCTTCGCTCGTTTCCTCCTCGCTACTTGACTCAGTTTCCTCCTTTTTCGGCGGTTCCGTGGTCAAAGGTTGGTTCAGAAATCGCGATTGAAATGGTTTCTTTTCTTGCGTCCCATTGGCAGAAGCAGCTGCTGCTGCGGCGGCGGCATTTGCACTATCGGATGAGGCGCTGGATTCGTTGCTGGGGGCACGCGTTGTCTGCTTATTTGCAGCTGTCGCCGGTGTCTTGGACTGTTGAATGGAGTTGGATTGGGGATTAGATAATGAGTTGTCAGACGATTCGTCGCCCTCGTTTATGTCATTAAACAGCGTAGACTTTCGTGGGTTAAGCATGAATGAGTGATTTTTTGATTGTATGGAAGTTAGCGTTGCGGAAAAAAAATAAGAAAAAAATCTCAAAAATTTAAAATAATAAAAAAAAACACAAAAAAACGACAAAAATTCAAGTTTCAAGTCTTTTATTGGAGGAAAAATTTTTTTTCAGTCAATCCGTCGTCGGTTATTTCGTCATCGTGTCTGTCGAAAAAGATAGAAAAAAGAGAAACAGTAAAAAGCAAAGAAAGCATGAGGAGGAAAGAAGCATGACATTGATCTGTAGGTGAATGACAGTCGTTCGTGTCGTCGATAAAGGTGAAAATGTTACCTGCTCGCTTGCAGTGTTTTGTGTGTCTTGCGATGATGAGTGTTCTGTGGATGTGGATGGTTGACGTTTGAGTGCACTTACGCGATCTGCCGTTGGGCGTTCAGGCTCTGTGACGCCTGTAGCTGCCGCTGTCGCACTTGAACTTGCTCCCTTATTCTGTCGCTTAATCCTGTCAATTTCATCTTCTGACATTTGGCGGTTTGTAGTCTTTTTTTGACCCGCCACAGGAGGCGCTGCTGTCGCTTGTTTCGCCGTTGGAGGCGCTGCTGTCGGCGGCGGTGTCACTTTTTTCTGTACTGGCCCACGTTCCATGTCTTGTAAACGTTTCATCACACGCGGCGAATCCATCAAGCGGAAAATACCACTTAGAGGTCCCTTGGAAGTGTCTTCCGTACTCGTTATCTTGTTCTTATCTTTTTGACTTTTCGCCGCTTCGAGTTGACGAGCGCTTTCGTTATCGGAATCGTTGTCGTCTTGATGCCCGCGTACAAAGCGCGAACGGAAACGAGATTTCGGACGAGATGATGTCGATTCGTTATCGTAATCATCACCGCCCCCATAGTCGTTTCCTCCTCTGCCATAACGATCGTTATGCGAAGCAGCTGCTTTTACGGGTCTTTCGCCGAATTTACGACCTCCAAGCAAGGGTTCGTCATCGTTGAGCAAACCTTGAGCTTCTTGTTGTCGGAATTGTGTTGCCAGACGATGATCGGATTTGCTGCGTAACAATCCCGGACCGACTGGCGCTTGTAGTAAACCGCTCGTGCCTGAGCTCGGCGCTGGGTGAATGATATTCAGGTCACCGTAATTGGCGACATTCATAACCAGCTGATTCGGATCGAGCGCCATCGTGAAACGCACACGACGATTATAGTCGGCAGTTTCGTACTCGAAATTACGCATAAACTCGACAGTTTTGAGGAAAATTTCCTTCGTATCGACGAGTTCGCAGTCATCCCATTCGACGGCGTCGGTCATATGTTTGTCAGCTAGATCACAATTACTCGTAATATTGGCAATTTCTAGCTCCAAGTTCTCCTTGAGCGTACGTAAGTTTTTCATTTCTGTCGTAACATAACGATCTACTTCTCCTTTCAGGTAGTCTGTGCGATCCCGCAAGGCACGGAACAGACGTTTGTTCATCTCATCAATTTCCTCAGTCACACAATTGCAGTTCGTCGAGAGATTTTGCATGTTTTTCTCGACGAGTGCCAGCGTGTCTTGCAAACGATGGATGCCACGACGAATCTAAGAAGTTATCAAAAATTGTTGTTTTGTTATTTAATTCAGAATTCAGAAAAAAAACCTACTTGATTATTCACACGAACAATTTCCCGACGAAGGATATCCATGTGCGCCGATTTGCAGTCTGGGCAAATCTTCTTTTCGCAATGAACGCACAACGTGCAGTAATTCTTCTCCGAGCACACATTACAGCGTTCCATCGTTTGACCTGAAAAAAAAAAGATATTCATCAGTCAGAAGAAGCAACAGAACCCTATTTAGCTAAGAATCTCATCATTCAACGAAGAAAAAAAAACCCGAAAGAAATTCATAGAAGAAGCTAAATAAATCACTTCTCATTACACAAGCAATAAATCTTGGTTGTCGCATGTAGTCACTCATTCACTACTCTCGTCGTGTAACATTTCCATCAGTTACTAAAATCTGTCACACGAAGGAGAAAATTTATCGGAAAAATTGTCCACAATGGGAGATCGAGGAATTTTCCTTGCAGAGTTAGTTTTGGCGTAAAATCGCAGTAAATAACCTCAATTTTAATAAAATAAAATATGATAATCAGCAACGATAGGTACATTGAACGATGGCAAGAAATCAGTTAAGTGAGTGTGACTGCACGACATAACCTCGACAAAAAGCCAATAAATCTTCCTTTCGAGTGACATTTTTCGCGTGCGAATTTTCTCATCATTTTCATGTCAAATCAGTTTCTGTTAAATTAAATTAGGGCGATGCAATAATTGAAATTGTTTTGGATTTAATCGATTTTTTATTGGTTAGAGATTTATATCAAGAGCTAAAAGTTTATCTGAAGAGCTAAAAAGCTGATTTCAAGAGCTGAAAGTTCGTTTTAAGAGCTAAATGTTCGTTTTAAAACCTAAAAGTTCATTTGAAGAGCTGAAAATCTAATTTCAAGAGCTAAAAGTTCATTTGAAGAGCTAAAAAGCTAATTTCAAGAGCTGAAAGTTTGTTTCAAGAGCTAAAAGTTCATTTGAAGAGCTGAAAATCTAATTTCAAGAGCTAAAAGTTCATTTGAAGAGCTAAAAAGCTAATTTTAAGAGCTGAAAGTTTGTTTTGAGAGCTAAAAGTAAATTTGAAGAGCTGAAAATCTAATTTCAAGAGCTAAAAGTTCATTTGAAGAGCTAAAAAGCTAATTTTAAGAGCTGAAAGTTTGTTTTGAGAGCTAAAAGTAAATTTGAAGAGCTAAAAAGCTGATTTCAAGAGCTGAAAGTTCGTTTTAAGAGCTGAATGTTCGTTTTAAAACCTAAAAGTTCATTTGAAGAGCTGAAAATCTAATTTCAAGAGCTGAAAGTTCGTTTTAAGAGCTAAAAGTTCATTTGAAGAACTGAAAATCTAATTTCAAGAGCTGAAAGTTTGTTTCAAGAGCTAAAAGTTCATTTGAAGAGCTGAAAATCTGATTTCAAGAGCTGAAAGTTAGTTTCAAGAGCTAAAAGTACATTTGAAAAACTGAAAATCTAATATCAAGAGCTGAAAGTTTGTTTCAAGAGCTAAAAGTTCATTTGAAGAGCTAAAAAGCTAATTTCAAGAGCTGAAAGTTTGTTTTAAGAGCTAAAAGTTCATTTCAAGAGCTAAAAGTTCATTTCAAGAGCTAAAAGTTCATTTCAAGAGCTACAAGTTCATTTGAAGAGCTGAAAGTTCGTTTTAAGAGCTAAAAGTTCATTTAAAGAGCTGAAAATCTAATTTCAAGAGCTGAAAGTTCGTTTTAAGAGCTAAAAAGCTAATTTTAAGAGCTGAAAGTTTGTTTTGAGAGGCTAAAAGTAAATTTGAAAAGCTGAAAATCTAATTTCAAGAGCTAAAAGTTCATTTGAAGAGCTAAAAAGCTAATTTTAAGAGCTGAAAGTTTGTTTTGAGAGCTAAAAGTAAATTTGAAGAGCTGAAAATCTAATTTCAAGAGCTAAAAGTTCATTTGAAAAGCTGAAAAGGGCTGAGAAGTTCTTTGAAGACCTAAAATTTCATTTCGAGAAGCAAAAAACTAATTTCTGAAAGCTAAAAAAAATCATTTAAGACAAAATCTAAAACATTTCAAACTATTGCATCGTCCTTACTCAATCAAATCCTCCCACTCACACATGTCTCGCCTAAACTACTTAAAGGAACCATAAAAGAAAGAGAAACAGAGAGAATTGATTCAATTATCTGGCACCTGATGCGTTAAACGCCGTCTATTATTATTGTAAAGTTGTTGATATTGATGCCTCTGTGCAAATTTAATTGAATAGTCACACGAAACCTGTAATTTATTTGTTTAGGCTTCTTCACTCTTGTCTCCGTTACTCAATTACCAAAAACACACACCTAAATTCAAACATTAGGTTTCGAACGAGAAAATTAATTGATTGCCACAATAAACCACAAAGAGGACAAATATTTGCTTCGTTTTGTTCTCCGGTGACGCAAAATGCCGAATATTTTTTTTTTACCTGATGTTGGATCCGGAAGCTCGCCGGTAATTTCAATGTGTAGCTCGAGGAAACGTTGCAGCGTGACATTTGTGGGAAATCCTTGTACGCCTTGGTACGGTATCCGATGTTCGGCACGACATTCCGGACATTTCACCTGAAATGCAAAAAAAAAATATGAAAATTGTGAGAAAATTTGCGTTTAATTGGATGAAAAACAGAGGAAGTGCAACGAGAGTTGAACTGCAAGGAAATTGTAAACAATGTCCAATTAAGAGTTGTTTACGAGTTTTCCATTTTTGTGCCCAGAAAATTTAAAAGGAGTAAATTTTATCTATCAAGAGTGGAATTTAAGACTTTTATTTAAAAAAAAATAATTTAAAGTATCAAATGTCGAGAAAAAAAAATTTTTCAACTCAAAATTTCTTAAAAATTATTTTAAAATATTTTTTTTTGACTCCATTTAAATCCACAGCGCATAATTGTTGATATCAAGTCGGACAATTACCAACTTTTTTTCTTTTCCCTCCAATTAAATGACAATTTTCTTCAATTATTCTGATTTCTTATTCAAAAAAAAAAAATTATCTCGGGAAAATCCACTCAACTCAAGGTCGATGGAAGAAGATTTTCTTTCTTTTACGGCATGACGCGGCATCATCGATTTTATTAATAGACAAATATTTTTTTTTATTAATAAAGTAAAATAAACAGAACAAAGAGTTGTGTGTTTGTGTGTGGAAAACCTTGAAAATGACCTTGACCCTGAATTTTCAAAGTTTTTCGTGCGAATAATTTCGCTTCCACGTCAACGTTTCTTTTATGGGATTAACGTTCGAGATATTTTTGTTTATTTTTCTGGCAATATTCTTTGTTAATGTTCGCATTTTATGGAAATGTGTGTATTTTTAATTTAATTTGGGATTAAAGGTGAATTAACGATATTTTGTGGAGTCATGATGGCGACGTGCGATTTTGGCAAAAATATGGGAATTTAAGGAATTTTAATGACAAATTGCTTTGTTCTTTGTGAATAATTTTTTTAAATATTTTTTTTTTTGTTCAAATTTCTCCCGAAACAAAATTAAATTTAATTTAAATTTTACATTAATTAATATTTTTTTTTTATTATTAAAAAATTAATTTTATTTTTTTTTATTATTTAAAAAATTAATTTTATTTTTTTTATTATTAAAAAAATTAATTTTATTTTTTTTTATTTAAAATTTTATTTTTATTTTTATTTAAAAAATATTTTAATTTTTTTTTTATTTAAAATTAAAAATTTAAATTATTTTTTTTAATTAATTTTTAAAATTAAATTTATTTTTTTTTTAATTAATTAAAATTTAAAAAATCATAATTTAAAAAAAATAATTAATTTAATATTTTTTTTTATTAAAAACTCATTAAATTACATTTTTTTTTTTTTTTTTGATAATTGCCAAAAATATTTTTTAATTTTTTTTTAATTTTAATTAACAATCAAATCACGCCAATTCCAAATTCTTCACAAATAAATCGAAGAAATTAATTTCTTGAACATTTTTCGCCAATCATTTGAACAAATTCCAACAAAAAAAACTCGCCATTTGTACGTCAGCGCCATAAAAAAAATATTGCAAATTTCCATCTGCCCAACAAAAAATTTTTGTACGTGCAAAAAATTATTTTAAAAATATTTTTGATACCCAACGTCATAAAATCCGCTGCGGTGAGTGACACAAAAAAGAGTCAAAATATTGACGTAAGTGAGACGCAAATGCAAATTTTTGCTCATATTTATATTTTTACACGGCAATGACTCGGCTAGTTTGTTTTTGTCCGATTGACGAAATCAAAAACTTGTTATTATTTTTACGACATCAAAAATATTTTTTAGTTTTTGTTTGTAAGCCCACACATTTCCGCGTCCTGTCACCAATTCAAATGCTGATCCAAAAGAATTGACGAAAAACAAAAAAAAAATACGTGAAAAAAAATCACATGTTGTTAAATTTCCCAGCCGGTTCGTAACAAATTCTATTAATAAACGGGAATTTTTCGTGAGTGTTTTTAAAATGCAAAAATGATAAATTAAATCTACGTTTTGTTGCTTTAACTCTCACTTTTTATGACTTGACATTATGAAATTTTGAAGTTGCAGCAAAAGTTAAGCGTATTTTAATTTTATTATTATTTTTGTTTATTTTTTAAACAAATTTAAGTTCTTTTGATCTTTGAAAATAATTATTTTACACCACGTGATCATCATTTCCGTGCTAAAATTATTTAAACCGACCAAAATTCAAATGTTTTCTCGAAAAAAATAATAAAATTACAGTTCTTAATTAATACAAATTTTAAACCACGTGACTAAAAAAATATTATTTGCTTATAAAATTTATCCTGACTGTCACAATTTCAGGTATTTTCTTGATAAAATTCTTAATTTTACGTCCTTGCCCAATAAAAGTTAAATAAATTCTGAATTAATTTTGTTAAATTGATATTATACAAATTTCAAACCACGTGACCATGTTTTGCTCAAAATGCGTTAGAAATTTGAACTAAATCTGTTAAACGAAAAGCCAATAAACCAAAAACAATAATTTTATTCAAAATTATAATTTCTTTGAAGTTTTTTTTATTAAAAATGTTAAAAATATCTTAAATTCGTAAAATTCAACCACGTGACTTAACTTATAGAAAATCTTAATTTTTATCAAATTACTTATTAAAAATTTTCTTTCCATTGCACATTTAAATTTTTTAATCAATATGAAGATATTTTTGACTTTTTAAACTTAAAATAATTATTTTTACAAAATTTTTTTAAAAAATTAACCACGTGACCAAAATTAATATGGCAAGACAACATAAAGGGCAAAAAATCATTTTTTTTCTTTAATTTTAAAATGCTCTAAAAAACGAGACAAAACTCACCTGTCGCCGCACATAATCCACAAGTCCATCCATGCATGGCTCCATGCAGAACGAATGCTGGCATGGCAAGAGTTTCGGGTTGCGGTATCTGTCGAGACACACGCAACAAGTCAACAGTTGCTCAAATTGTTCCATTTTTGTTCACTGAAAAAAAAAAATTGAAAGAAAAAAAATGCTTATAAAAAAAATCGTCGCTTTAAAAATGTTAATTAGTTTCGTATTTGTTTTGTGTTTCCTCATCATCATCACAGAAGGCAAGCAGCAGCAGCAATCAAACACACAGAAGATCCTAGAGCAATTTCACTCATTTGCTTCCTTTTGTTCAGTTTTCGTCGTCATCGTTAACACAACACGTGAAACGAACAAAAAATAACAGTTAATTAGCATATTTGAGCGTTTGCAACGTTTCGCAGGTAAAGTCATCAGTCCCGCAATTACACAAAAGAAAACATGTGTTTCGAGCCGCTTTCATCTTCGCTTTTCATTTTTTTTTCGTGTGTGTGTGTGCGAAAAAATAAAAAAAACGCGAGAAATTGTCGGTGCTTCACAAAGAAGTAAGAGAGAATTTTTCAAAAGATAGATAGAATAATGGATTAACTGTGACATTGCTGCGATGACGACGACGATGGAAAACGGTGAAAATGTATGATAATGATGTGACTGATGAATCTACTTTGAGGTAATGTAAGTCAACAGATCCGTGTTTTTTCTCTTTGTGTGTCGTCGCTTTGTGCGTGCTTTGTTACGACTGAGTTTTTACAGTGTTTGCATGACTTTTGATGTTGAATTGTTAATTTGGAAGAAATGTTTTTTTTTCTGTTTGTCTTTTCAAATAAAAATTGAAAAGGCGTCTCCATTGAGAATTTTAAGATATGCAGAAATTCAAACAAAAATATACGAAAATTCAAATTCATAAAAAATTATTTTTCCTTAATTAAATAATTTTTTTAATTAAAAAATTTCTGCAAAAATTTAAAAATTATTGAAAAATTAAATTAATTAATTTTTATTATTTTTATTCAAATTAATAAATTTTATCAAAAAAAAAATTATTTATTTTATTTAATTTTTCTCATTTTATTTTTATATTTCTAATTTAATTTGATTTAATGAAAAAAAAAATTATTTTTGCTATAAATTTGACTTTTTTTGTGAAATTCGTTCAAAAAACAATAATATATTTTTTTAAAAAAATGTAAAATTCAGAAATAATTAATTTACCTAATTAAAAATTCTGCAAAAAAACGTTTTAAAATTAAAAAATATTTAATTCAAATAATTAATTTATTTTTTTAATGAAAAAAATTACAGTGAACGAAAAAAAAATTAAAAAAAAAATTGTTAAAAATTTGAGAATTGCTTTTTGCTAATTCATAATTTTTCAATGTTAGAAAGTTCTAATTTATTCAAGTTAATAAAAAATAAGCAAAATAATGAAAAACTCAAAAATTTGAACGATAAAATATAAAATTTTGTCAAAAAATTTCAAAGAGAAAAATTAAAAAAAAAAATTAAAAAATTTGTAAATTGCTTATTTGCTAATTCAAGAAAAATAAAAATTCATTAAAAGCATTGAAATTATTAACAAAAAATTAATTAAAAATTTTAAATAATTTTTTTTTTTTAAATTTTAAACGAGAAACTTGGTAATTTTAAGAGCCTTATCCTAATCTGATTAAACAATTTTTTCTCTCTCAAAAACATCATTTGTTGACATCTTCCAAACGCAAACGAAAAAACGTCAAATTGCGCAACAATCTTCAAAAAAACAAGAAGAAAAACAAACGCAATTTATTTCAACTTGAAACGAAAATCCGAATAACGAGTTGTTTTCTGTTCAATGTTTTTTCGCTCATATATCGGGAAAAATAATCTCCTCTTTTTTGTGAGTTTTCCAACAACAAAAAAAAGTTTCATTTCGATTGACATCAAAAACAGAAGTAACGTGCCTCGTTCGAATGCAACTAGTTTCTTCGCCGTATAAAAATCGAAATATTGTAAAAATTTTATCTCCCATTTTTTTTTGTTGCTGCTGCACTTTAACGATGACATCGACGAACGAAACGATGGCATGATGATAAAACTAAAATAAAGTAAAAGATATACGTTTGTTTGGAAATTCATGTCATCCGATGCCAGTGCAAGGCGAGTACGAGAGAAAAAGTCTCTATGGAACATTGATGTTTGGTCAAGGTCGGTGACGTTCTTTGTTTCGCTACAATGTGGCGGTTTTATTTGTTTTTGCAAGAAAATTGTGGAAAGTTGGATGCGAATGTGAGAAAAATTGATTTTTTTATACGCGAAAGATAAAATTGAATTAGCAGAGAAGCGATTTACGAATTTTATGAAAAGTAAAAATTTGTTTTAGAAAAATTTTATAATTTTTAAGTTATTTTTTTCAATTTTAGAAATAAAATTCATAAATTCAAGAAGATTTTTTAATTTAACGAAAAATTTTGGAAATTGAATTGGCAAAAAGCGATTCTCAAATTTTTTAATTTTTTTGAAAACTTTTCTTCCTGCAAATTTTTGAACAAATTTTTACATTTTATCGTTCAAACTTTGTATTTTTTATAATTTTTAATTTTTTTCTAAATTTAAATAAAATAGAGAAAAATTGGTGAATTTTTAAAACTTGAATTAGCAATAAGTGATTCTCAAATTTTCAACGAAAAATTTATCTTTTTCCATTTTTTTTCATAAAATTTAGTATTTTAAATTGTTAATTTTTTGTTTTAAAATATAAGAAAAATTTTTAAAATATAAAAAAACTGAAAGATTTGAATTAGCAATAAGCAATTCTCAAATTTTTAACAAAAAAATTTTCTTCCTGCAAATCTTTTGACAAATCTTCATACTTTATTAGTCAAACTTAACATAAATTTTTTTTTTTTTAAGGTTTTTCAAATTAATTTTTTTTTTAGAAGAAATGTGAATTTCAAAAATTTTTTTAAGCGATTCTCAAATTTTAACAAAAAACTTATTTTTGTAATTTTTTTAAAATTAAAAAGTTATTTTTTAAAAAATTTCTCAATAAAATTGTAAAAGCTCAAAATATTGCAAAAATATCTAATTTTTCATAGAAAAAAACTTTCCTCCCGAGACATCTTTGATTCCTCACATTTTTTTTTTTCAATAAAAATCCTCACTGTCTATCAATGGCGACATGACACTTCCTCATGGCAACAAAGTCATCATCAAGAACATTTTTTTTTCTTGAAGTCATCATCTTCAATTTTTCTTTCCGAAGTCGAGATAATAATAACAGTTTATGAGACTGAAGTGACAATAACATACATATGCCATTTTCCTCGTTTTATGACGAAATGCTGGGGCCTGTATGTGTGACAAAAAGCATCGGCAATAAAAATGGAAATGATGATGGGTGTCAAAGTGATCATATATTCATATTTTTCGTTTGGAAAATTTGCTCGTCGTCGTCATCGCTGCTCGAAAACAAATAAAAAGAGATACGAAAAGAAAATGTTTCAGTGAATAAATTATTCACGAGAAATGATCTTGTACTTGTTTTTTTCGTCGTCATCGTCGTCGTTGTTCGCTCGTTGATAGCAATGAATGGCGAGAAAATTGGAAGAAAATCGTAAAAAATGTCATAAAAATTGATGGAAAAGTAACTTTTTTGTGCTTTTGTAAATTTTTTTTATCAATATCTTACTTTGTTGTTTGCGGAAATTCGGTCAAAAAAATATTTCTCGATCTGCTAAAATTAAATCCAAGGATTTTTTGATTCACTTTTCAAAGTCTCTTCGAAAATAGTTGGGTTTGAACAACAGATGATGATGAATTATTCGCAATTTTTTATTATTATTACTTTTTTTTCTCACACTCACGTCTTTGGTATGTTCAAGTAAATAATCTCGCTCACATGCACCACTGTGCCGTATTATTATTAAATTTCATCCGAAAATAACTTTTTCACGTCTTGTTCACGTTGCCGTATGTTCTTTTCCGTATACGTATGAGAACGAAGAATTTCTTCAATTTTTCTAAAAAATTTCTTCTTAATTTTTTTTGACTTTCTTACAAGGCTTTTAATTAAAAATGCCTGCAAAAAACTTTTTTTTCACGGAAATCAATGCAATTTATTAGAAAAAAAAAATTAATTAATAAATTTTAAAATTTTCTTGCGGAACACGGAAAAATCGCGAAGAATCGCACTACAGATGAATTAATACTGATCGGATCACGTACAAAACGCATTTTCAAAGCGAGTCTCGTCTCTCTCGTTCACTCTATTTTCGTAAAAAAAAAAATCAAAACATGTAAATGTAAATTGAAAATGAACGCTGAGCAATGAGACAATTGAAAAATGAGATCACGATCATTTTACAGACAAAATTTTCTCGGATGAGGAGAAAAATCGTGCAGCGGAGAAAATGAATTTCAGCAGCGACAGAAACGTGTCGCGGTATTTTGTGATGAGTCGATTTGCCTGAGATTGGCGGCGACTGACGCGTATTTTTTTTTATTTTTCGTTTAAGTGACAAGTCAATTAACGAGATTTTTTTTGTATTGGGGTAGTAACCTCATTTTTCAGTGCGAAAAGTGATTTGTTGTCTGAAGATAAGACAATTAGGAAATTACAAAAAAAAAATGTTTGATGATTGTCAGGTGATTTGAAGTGTTTGTCATAAATTTTTGACAGGTTGGCAAAATTTTTTAAATTTATTTTTTTTTTTTTTTTTGAGAGAGAGATTTGAGAAAATATTCAATACTTATTTTAATTAAAATTATTTAAAAAATTCAATTGAATAAAAAATTTAGAAAAAAAATATAATAAATAATTAAATTAAAATAATTTTTTTTTTTGTTAAAAATTTGAAAAAAAAATCAAATTTTTAATTTAATTTAAACTATTTATTTAATTAAATTTAATAAAAAATTGAAAAAAATAAATAAATAAGTTAAATAAAAAATTTTATTTAAATCATTTAATTTGTTTAAAAAATAATAAAATTAAAATTAATTTTGACATTTAAAATATTTTTTTTAAATTTTTTTGAGAGAAATTCGGCAGATAATTCAGTTTTTAGTTAAATTAAAATTATTGAAATAATATTTATTTAATTTAAAAATTAATTTATTTAAATAATAAAATTAATAAAATAATTAAAAATAAATAAATAAATAAAATAAAATTTAAATTCATTTTTTTATAAATTTATTTAAATCATTTATTTTTTTAAAGAAAAGTATTTTAAATAATTAAATAAAATTTTATTTGACATTTTAAAAATTAAATTTAAATAAATTTTTAATACAAAAATTTTAATTGATTTAATTATTGAATTATTAAAAAAAATTATAAATTTTAAAAATTATTTTAGCAATTTTTTTTTTAAAATAATTTAAAAACTTAAATAATTTAATTTAATTTTTAAAAATAATTTTAAGTTAAAAATAAAATTTTAAATAATTAAAAAAAAATAACGAATTGATGAAAAATTATGAATTTCAATAAAAAAATATTTTTATTCTAATGTTACAATTTATTTATTTTTTTTAAATAAAATTTAATTAATTAAATTAAATTTAAAAAAAATTACCGTTAAAAATTCGAAAAGAATTTTAAAAAAATTCTCAAGAATTTTATTTCTTAAAAAATTCAACAAAAAAAACCTAATCTGAAAAATTTTCCTTCACGCTCTTTAACAACAAAAGAGTCATCTTTAACGTTTTATCAAAACAATCAAGCCCAATTTAATATGTCACTTTTTTTATTATCTCCCGAAATATCTTCACATACACACCACCAATTTCGCCTCTTTTTTATTTTATTTTATAACTCGTATGGTTTTCGGTTCATATCAAGTTCCTTATAAATTTTCATATAAATTGAGTGTTCACATCTGATATGTTGTCTTCGAGTCACATGTACATATATTGATGACGTGTGCGTGTTTTGTTGTTGTTTTGTATAGAAAAATAATAAAAATAATGAAAATGAGATGAAACATTTAGATAAACACTTGCCGCCGCTCATTCACTTCTTATGAGGAGAGAGATCAATTTTTTTTTCTGAGTTCATCTTTTTTTTGTATCCAACAAAAAAAAATAAGGAAAAGCGATATAGGTATGTCGTCTCAAATGTCTCGGAAAATTAATTGAATTTTTTCTGTGTGTCTTTTGTTTTATTTATTAGGTCCTTTTTTGGCGGAACCGTACGACGAGCACGACGAATTTTCACATGAAAAATCAAAAGGAATAAAAATGGAAATTTTTTTTGGTCATTTGTCCATTTTAAGAGGCATTTTACGGTAATTTCATCTAAAATTTATCGATTGTCATTTCCGAATTCGCTGGAATTAATTAAAAAGTTTCCAGACAACAGTTTTTTGTTGTTGTTTTTTTTATTGTGATGGTTTTAAAAGTTGATGTAAATTAATAATAAAAGATTTTTTTTTTCACCCTCAGTTACATATGCTTATTTTTTTTGTGATGATAATTATTTTTTTTTTGCTCTCTTAACTTTATCCATATTTTTTTTACACGTGCTGGAACACAAAGTAGCTACAAAGAAAATTTCTGCTTTTTTGTGCTAATGAGGCAGCGGCTTCGTGCAAATTGCGAGGGATACGGTGCAACCAAGGTTACTTTTGTGTGACTTTTAGTAGGTGGCTTGGATGAAAAGGTAATTAGAAAGGACTTTTTTTGTAACGTATTCATAAGAAGAAAATGTAAAAAAAAATTTTTGCTCAAATTGACGTCTGTCTGTTAAAAAAAATTAAATAAAATTTAAAAAAATTAAATAAAATTTAATTAAAAAAAATTAATGAAAAATAATTTTAGATTTAATTTTTTTTTTTAATTTTTTAAATTATTTTTCAGATGATATTTCAACAATTTTTTTTATAAAAAAAAATTTTTTTAATAATTTCAATTAATTAATTTTTTTTATTTTTTGCATCAATTTTAATATAAAAAAATCTAAAAAAGACAAAATTTAACAAAAAATTTTAGTTTATAATTTTTAACAAGACAAGTGATTAAAATTTTCATCAAAAATTCCAAATTTTATTAAATATTTTTTTTTTAATTTTTTGAAATTTTTAAAATTTATTAAAATTAATTTAAGAAAAACATGAGAATTGAAAAAAATTAATTTAAAAAAAAATTGACAAAAAAAAATAAAATTAAAAATCTTTGAACATGTTTTAAAAATTTATTTAAATTTTTTTTTAAATATTTTTTAAAATTTTGTAATTTTTTTATGAACCTTGAAATTTTTTTAATCAAAAATTTTATTAAAAAAATAATTTTAATTTTTATTAAAAAATAAAAGAAAATCATCAAAATACGCTCAAATAAATAATTCCACGAAATTTTTCTTGTAACATTTTCTTGCTCTTTTTCCCGTTTGTTTCATCAAATTAAATTAGCAAATTTTCTGACCTTTTCATTAAATACGCCAGCAGAGACACAGATTTTGCTAATTATTTAATTTACATGGCAGCAGGCAGCAATTAAGGAACACAGAGAGGAAAAAGTTCAAACGACACAAAATTTCAAGCAAAATTTGTTTATTTTTGGCGCCATTCAAGGCATCCTTGAACTGCATCGCGATTTATTGACACAAATTTCTCTCAGTCGCGCGTTCTCCTTTCTTTCTTGTAAATAAATAAATAAACGGAAAAATAGACAGTCACGAATGATTAACTCAAAATTAATGAACATCACACGCGATTCTCACCTTCTAAAAATAGAATGAAGATTTTTTTTGTTAATTCATTCATTCAGTCGCGCTCTGACGTTTTCTAAGCAAAAATTCGTGGAAAATGAAATTTTCTCGATTTTTTGAGACGAAGAGAGAAAAACCGTGACGTCATCGTAAATTAGACGCCTACTTGTTAGATTTTCATGTGTTTCGATCATAATTCTTGTCGGCGATCATCGTCAACAAAAAAACTACGACCAACGCACCAATTTTATTTTATTTTATTTTTTTACTCAAACAAATGAGATAATTTTTGTATTTTTAACGATCGACGAATAATAAACGAATGATGTAAATAATAAACTTCTTCTACGATGTAAATGTTTATCAAAAAAAAGTTTTTTTCTACTTTTATTCGAAATTTATTGGACTCAAATCACGAACGAAATTCAATCAAAAATTTCATTGAACTGAATGAAAAATGTGAAAAAAATGTAAAAAATAGCAAAATCTCAGAAAATTATTTTTTTTATTGAAAAAAATCTTTTCTCGCGAAATTCATTCAATTCGACTCAATTTAGTTTTATTTCTTGGTCTTTGATTTGATCCAAAAAAAAAAAAAATAAAAATCTAATAAAGTTAAGGAACTTTCAATAAAAATGCAATAAAAACTTTTTTCTTCGCTAGCGCATGATAGTTCAAGTTCAATATTTTATTCACGAACAAACAACGCTAATTCACTTCACTTTTGCAAATTGAATTTATTCCTCCTCCTTCTGCTTCGCTTCTCGTCATTCGCACCCCTTCGTTGTTGGGGCTTCAACTTACTTGTTAACAATTTTTTTTCGCTTCTTTCTTTTAACAAGTTGTACGTTTGAAGCAGATAAATGCAGAAAATATTGAGAAAGGCTTCATTTGCACTGTGTTTCGTTTTATTTTATTTTTTCGTTGCTGAATGTGAAAGATGGTGTTCAAGTAGTTAGGCGGGAAGCGTGAAAGTCTCGAAAGTTGTGAAGAAGTTGAAATTGATGATTTAAAAATAGGAAAAGTTTTTGAATCTTTTAAATTTTTTAAATGCATTTTTAAATTTTTAAAAATTAATTAAATATTAAGAAAATTAAAAAAATAGATTTATTATTTAAAAAAAAAAAATAAATAGTAAAAATTTTATGAAAAAAAAATCAATAAAATTATTTATAAAATCATAGGTTTTAAATGGGCTTTTATTTTAAAAAAATAATTTAAAAAAAATAATTTTTATCTGTTATCTTTCTGAAAAAAAATTTAAAAAAAAAGAAAATTTTATTTTTAATTCCAATTATTTTTTTATTTAATTTAATTTACTTTTTTTTAATTAAAAAAAATCTATACCGATAATTGAATTTTTGTATAATAAAATTAATTAAAAATTAAATTAATATTATTTAATCTAATTTAATTTTTTAATTAATTTTAATATTAATCAATTTAAATTTTAAACTCTATTTCTCGTAATATATTTTTATTTAAAAATATATTTTTTGATTGATAAAAAAATTATTTAAAACTATTAATTTAATTAAAAACTCGTATTTTAACAAAAAAATATTTTTTTAATAATTATTTTAATTAAAATTAATTTAAAATGTTTAATGCATTTG
This sequence comes from Culicoides brevitarsis, assembly GCF_036172545.1. Classification (NCBI taxonomy): domain Eukaryota; kingdom Metazoa; phylum Arthropoda; class Insecta; order Diptera; family Ceratopogonidae; genus Culicoides; species Culicoides brevitarsis. The sequence goes on along the minus strand of NC_087086.1, from coordinate 33,049,417 downwards.
AATAATATTTTTGGATACTTTCACTTTTAATTTTTCATAAAAACTTTAAAAAAAATAAATAAATATTTAAAAAAAAAATTTTTAAAATATGAAAAATTAGCAATAAAATAATTCTTTAAAAATATATTTTTTGCAATAAAAAAATTATCAAGAATTTAAAGTTTGACTAAAAATTATATTTTTAAAATTTATTTATATTAAATTTTATTTCATTTTATATAATTTTTCCAATAAATTTAATAGTTTAAATCATATTTAATTCCAATTTAAAAACTTTTCCATAAAAATATTTTAAAAAATTTGCTATATTAAACTTAAAATTTATTTCAGTTGAACACTTATTTTTCGTCGATCTTCAAACTCTGCAGATAAAGTAAAAATCTACAGAAAACTTACTATTTTTTTCTGAAACTAACTTTTCATTATTTCGTATATCTTTTTGTATAAACGCCACTCTTCACATTCTCTCTAATAAATTTTCACTTTATTTTCTTTTCGCTTTTTTTTCATTTTAAACGGCACACTTCGCATTTTCCGTCTCTAACATACAAAACTTTTTATTTTCAATTTTTTCTCTTCTATTATTTGCCGCGCGCCGCTAGAACTAAGCAGATGAGAGATGAACTCAATTCGTGTAATTTATCTACAAAGACGGTGAAAGTAGACGAAGAAGAAAGATTTTTTTTATTATTTTTTCATTGCACATGTGAAATTTTTCTTATCGTAACTCTTTTATTGTGTATCATGATTTCTGTGTCTGCGTGAGGAAACTACACCAACACTAACCAACCAACCAATAATTCGTCATGTTGAACTCACATTTGTATTACGTAAAAAAATTAAAGTTTTTTTTTTGCGTCAACTTCTTCCCAGGGAGCCGCTCGATCGTAAGATAATCCTTGGGGGCTCCCTGTCTTTTTATCCTTTTTGGCGAAGGATTTTTCCTTCTTGCGTTTTTTGCGGTTTGCACTCTCTTGACCGATTTTCTTTTTTTCTTTCGCACGCACGAAATTTTTTTTCGCTTAGATTTCTTGATCAGTAAGGCCCGAAGGCCTGCAATCGACTGACACGATCATCGCCAAAACGCTCGAAAAATTATGTGTGTGAGCATGGGATGGAGGAAAAGTGACAAAAAGTGAGAAAAAAGAGACTTTTCACGATGATCTATTTGATCGTGCACGAGATGCGAGGCGTTCAGGTGTGCGTATGTGATGAGTGAGATGATTTTTTTTTGTTGTTTTATTTTTATTTTAGCTCTGACAACAGAAATAATGTTTTAAAAAAATTCTTGTGTAGTGAGTGTCGTTGAAATAATTTTTTGTGAGGTTTATTTAAGATAAAATTCGTTATCAAAAGCTTTAAAGTCTTATTCGAACATTAAAAATTTATTAAAAACTGAAAAAAATTCATTAAAAAGTTTTTTATTTCATTAAATTTACATATTTTTTTCCAAATTTGTTACAAAAAAATTGATTTTAGTTATGAGGAGTATGAAAATGTAAAATGAGGAGTACAAAAATGTGCAAAATTTGTATTTTAAAATGAAAATATACCAAAGAAAGATTAAATTAGACATAAATGAGGTATTTTAAATCATGAGGAGTATGAAATTGTTTACAGTTAATGATTTTTTTCTCATGAGGAGTAAGAAAATGTGAAACATGAAGTACAAAAGGTTAAATTATTGTACTAAAAATGAGGGAAAAGTATAAAAGTGACTTTGAAAATTATCCTTTAATTATTTGGAGTTTAAACTTTTTAAAGATAACCTCAATTTGAACAATGAGGAGTACTAAATAGTGAAAAGTTTGCATTTTAATTTAAAAATATGAAAGTAGAAAGTCTTCTGGATCAAAAATCTTTCAATAAAAGCTCTAATATCCAAGTTTTTTTTTTTTTAAATAGTTTAAAATTATGAATTGAGGAGTACATAAATGTGATTTCAAATAAAAAATCTTTCAATAGAAAGAAATTTTCTCTAAAATTCATGGAATTTGTATATGAGGAGTACAAAAATGTGAAATTTTTGTGTTTTGAAGCTCCAAATGCGAAATTCAATTTTTTAAATGAGGAGCCAAAGTATATTTCAAAAAAAAAATCCTTCTTATCATAAACATATTTCTGAAAATCATAAAATTTTTAAATGAGGAGTACCAAAAAGTGAAATTTAAATATTTTGAAGACAAAAAATCCATCTTTAGTATAAAAACTCATCTAAAAAAATTAAAATTTTTATGTGAGGAGTACAAAAAAGTGAAGTTTTTCACTCAAACTCAGATCAGCTTTTCTTTCCAATCCACTTCAACATTAAAAAATATTTTTTTGATAATACTTCACTTGGAAACAACGCAAAAAACAGTAACCAATGGACACCATTTATCATTTTGAGTTGCGTTGATGGAATTCAATTCAGGAAATATTTTTGACAATGAGATATTTTTTACAGAACAAGACATTTCCTCGTTATATTAAAAATTTTTTTTCAGCCCAAAAATTTCATTGAAGCCCAACCTTAACACTTGAAAAAACAAAAATAATAATAAAATCCACGAAAAAATTTATCATTTCCCAAACAAACCCAATTTCACATCTTTTACCGTCAAATTGCTCACAAAAGTAATAAAAAAAAAGTGTAATAAAAAGTACAAGAAAATTCTCTGCATGCGTGTGAAGCAATAAAGAAATTTATAAATAATCATCCATTCGATTGTTATTCGTTACCGCGCGACGACTGAGTCCATTTTGTTGTTGTTGTTGTCAGATGAGTTGCGAGATGTCTGGATGATGTGATAAAAATAAAAAAGTGTGTTAATGATTTTTAATTTTTTCCACTCTCACGCTCATTTTCTCTCATTTTTTTTTTTTGCTGATCGACATTTATCTCGTAGGTGGATTTTTTTTTATTTTAAACTCGTCATCACAATCATAAATATCAGCTTTTAAATAATAAAATTGACTCATGGTTACGAAAAAATTTTTTAAAAAAATAATTCAGGTGCATCGATGATGAATGCGATTCGAAATTATTTTGCGCCGATGACAGAAAAACGGTCCAAGGTCAAGATTTTGTTTATTTTAGATAAACGTTAGTCTAAATGGAATTAAAAATAAACTGCGATGGAGAATTTTACGAGAAAATACAAACAAAAAATTTTTTTCATTGAACATTTTCTCTATTTCTTTATTTTCAAATTTTTATGACTGTTAAAACTGTTCATAATAATTCACGTTTTTTTTCTTTGTATTTATTTTTATTTTTTTTTAATATAGAATTAATTAATTAATTAAGTATAATTTAAAATTATTTTTTTTTTATTTAATAATTTTTAATAAGTGATCGAAATATATATTTAAATTTTTTTCGTTTTTTTTTTTAATTATTTAATTTTTAATTAATTAATTTTAATAAAATGTAATGATTGAATATCTATTTAATATTTAAAAATAATCAAAAAATATTAATTAATTATTTTTTTAATAATATTTAACTTTAATATTTTAATAATATTATTATAAAATAAATCACATTAATTTTTTATTTAATTAATTTTAATAGTAAATAATTAATTAAATAATTTTTTACAACAAGATAACTTTTTTTTTAATAATTAAAAAAATAATTAATAATTAATTTATATAATATTAATTAATGAACAATTTTATTTTAATATTTTTTTTTAATCAATAAATGGAGGCAATGCAGTTCAATGCCTTTCCCAACGACGATTTTTGATAAGAAATGATATGTTTCAAAGTTGGAGAGAATTTTTTCGTCGTTTAAAATTTTTCGTTACCAAAATTTTTTATTAATTTTTTTTTTTATTATTTCAAGGGACTGCATTGCATTTTTTTCATAAGACAAGAGAATTAAATTGAATAAATTTTTTTGTTCATTTTTTTTTCTTTTCTATCACTACCAACTTTCATGTATTTCGAAAAATTTGATTATATGGAAAGAAGAGAGCCATCACAAATATTTTTTTTGACTCGCTACACACTAAATTTTTTTTTAAATTGTCTTGAAAGAAGAATTTTTTCGAATGAAAGTATTTTTTTTAATAGTTAAGAATTTTATTTATCACTCTTGAAATTTTAGTGTTTTTTTTTCTTTAATTAACAACAGGAGGAAAATTCCTTTTTTGTGAGCAAAGTCTATAAACTGGTGCATTGAAGCAACTTTTTAACAGAAAAAAATATTGATTGTTCCATTCCATTTTTTTAAATATTTTTTTTATGGTAGATGATGATTCCTTGTCAAAATTTTAGTTTTATTTAGATTTGTGAGGAAATACTTTTTTTTTAAATGTTTAAATATGAAACTTGATTGTACTTATATGCGTTTTCATTGTAAAGTTTAGAACTTTTTTCTAACTAAAAACACGAGAGATATCGACTAAAAGCTTATATATTTTTCTATTTCCTGTTGATTTTTTAATTTTTTTTTAAAGGGAAAATTTTTCTTGCATGCTCTGAGGTAATTTTATTTTTTTTAATTATTTAACCTGCTTGGATTTTATTTTTTTAAAAGGAAACTCATCCTTCATAGAAATATTTTTAGGGTAAATTTACAAAAATTAATTTTTTTCAAAAAAGTGCGTTTTTTTATAATTTTATCCTATTTTTTACTATATTAATTATTTATTTTCTCTTCTTCATGAATTTTTTTATTAATAAATTTTTATTTATAATTTTTCGTTACTTTAATATAATTTTATTTAAATAATTTCCTATTCTAGTAAAAAAGTTTTAAAAAGTTTAATAAATATGGACGTAGACGATTCTCAGCTTTTTTTGTTTTTTTTTTTTAATTTATTTTTTTTTTACTTGCTTAAAAGTTACTCTTAACTAACTATATTTTTTGTTGTTTTAAGGATTTTTGTTAAACTTTAAATTTTTCATTATTAAGGTAGATAAAGGTTTTATTCACAAAAAGTGAGCGATTGTAATAATTAATTTTTAATTAATTAATTAAAAAATGGAGAAACGGGTGCAGTTTTAATTTTTTTTTACAAAATTATTTTTTAAAAAAAATATTTATTTAAAAAAAATTATTAAAAAATCAAAAATAGGAAGAAATGTTTATAAAAAGTTATTCAGTCTTAAAAAGGGAATCAAAAAGTTAACAGTAAAAATAGTTTTATTTTTAAAAAATTGAAAAATAAAAAAAATAGTTGGATTGAGTGCACTTTTGAAATATTCAGCTACTGTTACTACATTTTTTTCTACAAAAAACCTAAGCGAGAAAGTTTTTTTTTTATCTACAGACTTAATTATTTATTTTTTTTATTATTATTTTCAATGATTATTAATTATTTCTTATTAATTTTTAAATAATTTGATAAAAATATTTTGAAAAATTTTATTTATATTTTATTCAGAAAAATTTTTATAAGAAAAAATATTTTTTATATTTATCACCGATTGCAATTCTATTATCTAAAGTTTTTTTTTACTCATTAAGTTTCTTATAGAATTCAGGTATCTCTTTGATTGATTCTATGTACAAAAAGAAAGAAATGTATTTTTTTATTAGTTTTCCATAAGTTTCAGTTTATTTTTAAGGTAAGTCTACTCAAGAAGAGATGAGAATTGTAAAAATTTAAGTTATAGAAAAAGGGAAGCACAAAAATTTAGAGGCAGTAAAATTTACTTGTTAAAGAAATTTTATCTTGAAAAGTCATAAAAGGGAAGAATTTTTGGTGAAAATTGATTGTCTGTTAAAAAATACTTCCTAAAAATTTATTTTTGGAATTTAAAAAAAAAAATATTTTTTAAAAAAATAAATTTTAATTTAAAAAAAATTATAAAAAATTTGCCTCGTGCTTCACAAAAAGCTTTTTTATTAAAAATCTACAAAAAAAATTAAAATAAAAAAAATGGACCTCGTCCACGTGTGCCTTAGAAATCTATCAACAAGTTAGTAGTACGAAGAAAGTGTGCATTTCAAGTTTCATAACAAGTTTTCAGTTGATTTTCTATAAAAACCAACCTACTTTTTTTTTAATTTATTTTTTTTTATGAAATATTTTTTTTGTAATCGAAAAATTTAACGATTATTGACTTAGAAGTAGTTAATAAATTTTTTATGCATTTTTTTTATTAAGTCAAGTATTTAAGTCATTAATTCTCATGAATGATAATTTTATTAAATTTACGTTTATTATTAATTTTTTTTTCATTTATAATATAAGAAGGTTGAAAGAGGAAAAAATTTATTTTTATTTTTTTTTTAATTTTTAAAGCGAACTTGATTAAATATTAATTTTTAATTTAAATTTAGAGTTTAGTTTAGAAATTGATTATCAGTTAAATTCTGTACAAGAATCGATTTTTTTTTCAACAACAATTACGCACGTCTTATAGATTTCCACGAATTTTACAACCATGTGAAAAGAGTTTTTTTTTAATTTATTTTTTAAACTTGCATGCATTTTTTTTTGCTTTTCAAGTCAAGCGTATAAATAGTCAAAGTTTTAATTTTAAATCCTATGCTAATTTTTTTTATTTATAAATATTAATGTTATAAGAGATAAAATTGATTAAATTTCCTATTTTAATTTTTTTTTAACATTCAAATTGAGAAAATAAATTGGAAAAAGTTTTTTTTTAAGTACTATTTTTTTTTTTTGACTTATTCACTAAAAGTATTTCTTGTACTTTTTCTCTTGTGTTTTCTAATATTAAATAGTTTTTAATAATTAAGACGATGATTTATGTATATTTGAAAGTTTTTCCTATCCTATAGAAATAAATATGTCGGATGGAAAAATAAAGAAATAATATTTAAAAAAATTTTTTTTTTGTTCTACTTTGAAATTTTTTCAAGCCCTTAATTTTTTTGAATTATTAAATATTTATTTTTAATTATTTTAATAATTATTTTTTTATTAAATTTTTTTTTATATATTTTTGGAAAAATAAATATTTTTTTCTTCATTTTTATTTCTCTTTTTTAATTATATATTTTTTTTAAATATATGAATTTTTTACGCTTTTTTAATTATTTATTATTAATTTTTTAATATTTTTAATAATTAATAGAGCAAGATTAAATATTTATTTTTTTTTTTTTTGCATTATTTTGATTACTTTTCAGGATGAATTAATTAATTAATTTTAATTTAATTTTAATATAATTAAAGAGAATACTGATATTTTTTTATGAACATTTTTTTTTCACACGTCGATAATTTAATATTTTTTTTTTGCACAACAACTTGAGTGTTTTTTTTTAATTTGAATGTACTTTAAGTACTTGGTGCCGAAGCCTGTCGTCAAAGTCATGGTTGCATCTTGGAACGTGTCGTTAATGCTGAGGTTGATGCGTTTGCCCCGATGACAGCAGCTGAGCTGGATCTGGTTGAGCGACTGACTGCGAGTTTTGGAGGTACTCCACTCGACGTTGGTGCACAAGCCTCTCTTTTTCGGCTCGTTCTCTCTGCAGTCTAAAAAAAATCGAAAATTTATTAATATTTTTTATTTAAAAATATTTTTTTTAATTAAAAAATTAAGTTTTTGGGTTATTTCAGGCTGTATCTTACCAATTTCGCAATATGCTCATCCCATAAACTGATGAGTTTTTTAAAATGAGAGCAAATTAAGGGGAAAATTGGGATAATTGTTAGTAAAAAAAGACATTTTTGGTTGTTTTTAGTTAAAAATTAAAAAAAAAATTTTTTTTTGCTTACTTATTTTTAGTTTGTCGCATAAATTGTTGAATTTTTCGAGCTGCTTGATTTTGGGTGCGTTGAGAATACGTTCGTCTATTAAAAAAATATTAAAATTTTAATAATTTTTCATTAAAAATTTAATTTCAGTGATTTTACTTCAACGGTCCTGATGGGCTTTGCTCCTTCGAGTTGCTACTGGAATGCTGCGAGTCGCTTCGATAGTTCCTATAATACCCCAAAGTCGATGGCGGTTGTTCCTGTCCCGAAGTTGAAGCATGTGACTGATGCAGGGACTTTTTAAATCGCTTATTTTCGCAATAACTTCGATATCCGTTCTGAATGACGAGTGCGGCGTGTGTCATTTGTCGATAGTAAGCGTATTGTTTGTATCGCCGGTAATAATTTTGGATCACAACCGCAGCGGAACGTTCCTTGTCTTGTTCTTCCAACTTTTTTCGTCCCTTGTACGAACGATATGCCTTCTGGATGCATTTTGCAGCTTCATACAATTCGCGTTGTTCCTTATCCGTGAGTGTGAGATTCGAAAAATCAGCTTCGAAGGGTTTTGGCGTCGAATTTGAGGCTTGAAGGAATTCCGTAAAGTCCTGCGTGGTTGGCGGAGGACTTGGCGAGCACATTGGAGGATCTGGCGGCACGGAATAACTTGCGGGACTTTGAAGGGGGCCCGAACTTGCGGGACTGAGACTTGAGCAGGGGGTGCCAACGTCATGGTAACTATAGAAAAAAATTTTTTTTGAACAAATTTTTTAAAAAAATTGAAAATTTTGATTTTTACCGATAATTGTGATCGCTGAATTCAAAGTTAAACTCCTGATCGAACTGACTGTCTAAGAGAGGCTCAATGAACGAATCACCTAACATGCCGATTGTGGATGCATCTGTTGATAAACTGTCGGGTAAGGGACTTCCGAGAGACATTACTTCCTCAGATTCGTTCTGAAATTGAAAAAAAAATTAAAATTGGCGAATTTTTCAAATTTTAACCACGTGGTTAAACCCAGTGCATATTTTAAAATGTCTGCAGAGAGAAAATTCTAAATTTTTGACTTAATTTACATTCTAAGCTTCATCCTAATGCATATTTTACAATTCTTTTTATTTAAAAATTTAAAATTTTCGATCCAACTAAATTTTGAAATTTCGTCCCAGTGCACATTTTCAAATGTCTGCAAAGGGAAAATTTAGAATTTTCGACCCAATGCTAATTCTGAGCCTTGTCCCATTGCATATTTAAGGCTTCTTTTCATCAACAAATTTTTAAACTTTTGGCCCAATTCATTCAAAATTTTCATCCCAGTGCACATTTCAAAATTTTTTAAACCACGTGGTCCATTTATTTTCTCAAAATTTTTTGAAAATTTGAGAAATCTGCACTTACCTTGATCCTTTCTGGCATCGCTGCGATAATTTGTTCTGCTAACGTGAGAACTTTAGCATCCGACTCCCCTAAAAATGTTCAAAAAATCATTAGAAAAAGTTAAATTTTTAAAAATTTCGCATAAAACGAGACTCATGAAGATTTTTTTAGAAAACATTAAACCTTCACAAATCTCTCAAAGCAATTCAAGCAAGGAATAATCGGAAAATAGATCATGCAAAAGCGAATAAAAACTACTTTTCATGCATCTACGTGTTCTAAGTGTAAGAAAAAAAGTTTTTGTACATTTGGAAACACTCCATTTTTTGAAGGATACGAAAACGATTAATCCAGAAATATTTACAGGGGATCATGAGAGGGAACATTTAGCACAGAGAAACATTTATTAGCTGACCAATCGCTGTTTTTTTTTTCTTAAAATACTTTCAAAAACCAAAATCCAAAAATAAAAATTTTGAACTGAAAAATATAACCTAAAAAAAATTACATCGAAATTCACACACATTGAGCCCATCAATTTTTTTTTTTGGTTTCGGAAAAAGGGTCAACACCAAAATGACATCAAAAATTAAAAATAATAAAAAAATAAAGAAAAATCATAAATGATAAATTAACTGACCAACTCGAGTATTCCCAATTTCAGTATTTTGTTGACTGTTTGTTTCGTCGTCATCGTCTTGAGAATCTTCATGTTCAGCAATTGGACTTGAATCAGCGGCTGTTTCGCCTTGAAATTGAAGTTTATTGGTGATATTTTTTCATAAAAAAGTGTTTAGAGAAAGAGAGGTTATGTTTTTGATAGATCATCATTTTTTTTTGGCAGGGGTGAGTTCGGAAATTTGAAAATGATGATTTATCAAAACATAACTTGTCGAACGAAGCTACTTAGAAATTTTATGCTTATCAAGCGAATATTTGATTAAAAATTGTTTAAATATATTAAAATAGAGATAAAAAGTTATTTTAAATTAATTTTTTTGAAAGATTTCCGATTATTTTACATTTTTTAAAATTAAAAATGGCGGAAATCTTTCAAAAATTTTTATAAAACTTAATTTTCGTAATAAAAATAGAGATAAAAGCGTGAAAATGAATAAAATTTAAAGAAAGAAGATCATAAAATAAACATAACCTAAAACTTACATAATGCGAAATCCATTTTTCGCAATGGCGACAGAAGTGAACCACTATTTGACGCTGTCATATTCAACGGCGACTCAGTATAGCTGTCGCCAATGTCGAAACTTGACATGGATTGCGGAGAATTTGATGAGATCGGAAGTGACATACTGCGATCCATACTAAATTTTGAAATAAAAATCAAAAAATCATCCTAAAATGTAAAAAACAAAAAAAAAACTCACAGATAATATCGACGATGACTATCTTTGATGCCTTTTCCGCTTCGTGTCAATGGAGTACGAATATCCATGTTAATTCCGCTGTCAATTGAAGATCTCTTTGACAATCTCGCTCCTGGCGGGCTTTGCGATGCAAGAACAGCTCCCGGGCGTAAAAAGACGCCATCATGACTTCTGTTATCCGAAATCGGTGACTTGCTGAGATCTTTTCCCGCGTTTTCCGATTGCGGCGACAATCGCGTCGTTGGATCTTGATATGATGATGATGGATTAAAGATCGGTTGTTCCGCGTCCTTTTCTTTTATTTCTGCAGGTTTGAGTCTTTCCTGTTCAAGTTTCTCCAATTCATTGACGATATTTTGATGGTTATTTGCTTTAGCGACATCTATCGGACTCATGCCTTGGTTATTTTTGACATTTAGTGCATTGTGATTGTATCGATACAAAATGGTGGCAACTTCGAGATGACCTTTCGAACAGGCCCACATCAGGGGTGTGTATCCGTCTTCATCTTGACTCAAGGCGTCAGTTTCTGCCTCGAGGATCATTGAAGAGTTATCCGATCGCCATGTAAGCATCGTACAAACCAAACGCGAATATCCCAATGCCGCTGCCAAATGTAACAAAGTCATTCCTTTGTGCGAAACACCCCACGGCGTCGGAGTAGCTGATCGCCACGTGCGCTGCGTAAGCTTTTGACAATACGAAACAAGTCGTTCTTCGAAATTTGGTTGTTTAAATAACGTGGCTTCGTCGGAAGATCCATCATTTGGCTCCAATTTGATTTGAAGCTTCTCATCGATCGTTTCCAAGCGATTTAACAAGCTAAATTTGTACATAACCTCACTTGAGCCAGCTTCAACTTTCACTTCTGTCTTTGGCGGAGACTTGTACTCGAAATTTACCGAGTTTGAGATCACAAATCCTTGACTACTAACTTGCATCGTAGCGACGCCAACCTCATGGGCAGGGCAATAACAACGCAAGACGCCGCTTTGAACCAAAGTTGTTGGTACAGGAAAGTTATCAAAAAGCACCGTATATGCTGTATTAACATCCCATGGACCTGTAACGAGAACTTTGACACCTCCTTCGGGGTATGCCCATTCAGGGCTGTAATCCGTAATTGTAGAGGTTTGTTCGCCAGGCACATTTCCCGCAGTGTGATGATATTTGTTCTCATGCATAACCTCATTATTTGCGTTATTTGCGTTTCCATGGAATTCATGAAGTTCAGGAAACTCAACTAACATATCAAAAGCATCTAAATTCACGAAAACGTCATCTTCGTGACCTTGAGTTTCGCAACTTTCAATGAAATCCATTGGATTTATCTCGTTTGTGTCTTCGTGGACATCAGCGCCATTAGTTGGCATGTTCGCCGAAAGGGTTTTTTGGATGTCTTCTTGCGATAAATCCAAAGTTTCAGTGAAATAGGGTACTTCATGTCCTTCTTTCAGTGTCGGATGACTTTTCATGGGACTATTGTGAGCTGTCGAGCTGTAACTCATGCTCGTTTCATACTGATCGGCATATTTTTCGTTGGAATCCATCATTGTTTCCTCTTTTGGAACAGTAAACTCGACAATTGTGCTTTTGTCGTCTTGTGACGTCGTCTCGGATGGATTCGAGGGAGAAGATGTTGGCTGGCACACATAAGTCGATTGTTGGTTGTTCAGTATGAGCAAGCTACCGGGCGATGTCTGAAGCTGAAATTCAATTAAGACGAAATTTAATTCAATTAAAATCCAATCAGAAGCTAAAAATTTATTACCTGAGACAAATTCAAGACGAGCGGTGGTGCATTCCCATTATTACTCGGACCATTTGATGAATTATTATTTCCATTTAATTGCTGCTGCTGCTGCTGTTGATGCTGTACGACGGTAATTCGATTATTGAATGCAGTTGTCGTGGTTGTCGTCGTTGTACTTGTGTCATCTTCCATGCTGCTCGTGTTCGTATGTGTCACATGATGAGTGTTTTCCTCAACACCTCCATTCAAATTAACGTCAGTGTTGTTGTTATTGTTATTGCTGGCATTTTGATTTGTTGACCGATTAACGATTTGCAGGCCGTTCCGAGTGTTATTCGTCGGTTGTTGTTGCTGCTGCTGAGGATGTGATAATTTCGTCGTAGCGTGAATTTGTTGCTGTTGCTGCATCGAAAGTGGGGGAGGGATGTGCTGTTGCTGCTGCTGGGAATGTTGGTACGTTTGACGCATCATCGAAGGGTGATTTTGTGATGTAGTTGGAACGATTTGGAAATGCAGAGAGTTCGTGTCGTACTTTTGGAGACGGGCGTTTTCGAGCATTTGCTCCCGTTGACGACGTTCGATCCATTTTGGGTAGAGCTGTGAAGGGATTTTATGAGAAATTAGCTAAAATTTTCAATTCTAATGAAAAAAAAAATCTTAAAATTTCAATTTATCTTATTTTTAGCAAATATTTTGCAAAATTTTCAAGTTTTATTTGAAAGTTTTGTAAAAAATATTTTAAAAATGTTGAAAACCCAAATTTTAATTTAAAAATGTCAATTTAAAATTTGTCCGTTAAAAATTTGAAAATCGCTTTTTTGCTAATTCAACCTTAAATGAAGTATTATTTGCTTATTTTGGCCCAAAAATTTCAAACATTTTAAAAAAATATCAAAAAATTATTCTTTTGTGACAAATTTTGCTAAAAAAATTTAAAAATGTTAATTTTAAATAATTTTCATTAAAATTTTGAAAGCAAAGATGACTTCAAATTTTTTTATACTTTCAAATTTTTTTAAAAATTAGATAAAATTTTAATTAAATGTACAAAAATTAATAATTTCAAAAAATTTAGTAATTTATAAATATTTAAAAATTTTCAAAAAGCTTAAAAAACATAAAATTTGAAAATCGCTTTCTTGCTAATTCAAACTAAATTGTAGTCTAATTTTTTGATTTTTACATAAAAATCTTTAATATGTATAAAAGAATTAAAAATTTATTCTTTCGTGGCAAATTTTACTAAAAAATTTTTAAAAAAATGTTATTTTTTTAAGCTTTTAAAAAATTTACAAAAATTTTGACTTTAAATTTTTTTTTACTTTAAAAAAAATAAGAAATTTGAAAATCGCTTTATGCTAATTCAAAATTTTGAGAAATGAAACTTTTTTTTATAATTTTTAAAATAAAACTAAGATTGACAAAAATTGTTAAAATATTTTTTAAACACCAAATTTTGATCAAAAAATACTAATTTTAATCAAAAATTTGATATTTTTATAAGAAACTCTGAATTAAATTTCCGAACTCACCCTCGATCCAACCAAAATATTTGGCGTTGTACTTGAAACTTGATTATTATTCTCCTGTCTCTTATTTTCGGGCGTCCTTGACGTAATTCTCCGCATCGGATGCGAACAACTCTTGCCATCGGCACACGTCGAATCGGGACATCCGCATTCCAGCTGCTTCACGAGCGCCGCTTGACGTGCCATTCGTTGTTTCTCCATTAATTGACTGACAATCGCTTCGACAGTTTCTGCCGTGGAAATTTCAATGTCGTTGCTGGTGTCGGCATCGTCTTCGCTGAAGACTGGAAAGACTTTGAGCAATGTTTTGGCGTGTTTTTTTGAAAAAAGAAAAATTATCGCAACTTACACATTGGCTTCAGCTGACTAACCAATTCCTCCTTGGTCCATTCCTTCTTGTCGCCCCACAGCGCGAGATTAGGCGTTATAACGGCCATTTTATTATCATCCGGATACGGGACATTAAGATAATGCACTAAGACGATGTCTGGATTCTGCAAACGAAACGCATAACATTTAAATTAAATTATCTCAATAAATTCAGATTGCTTCATAAATTTTCGTTCAAAGCTCTTCTACCGATTTTTTCCTTCTTCCTTGAATTTTTTTTTTTGCAAGAAACGTGCCAAAACACGAAAAAATCGTGTCGTCTCCCTTTTTCTTGCGCCTCTTTCCCACTTGATAAAAATTGCGCTTGTTAGAAAAAGAAAAACGTGAGAAAAAGAGAGACAACATTCCGCTGCATGTACGGAGAGCGATACATGTTCAGATAGCGTTTCGTAGCATAGCGTCGAGCTCGATAGAAGAAGGAAGGAAAAAAATTCGGGTGACTTGAATGATTAATAAAGGAATGAACCAGATGACAAAAAAAAATTGGAAATTCTCGAGGGAACTTACCTGTAACAGCCAATAGCACCTTCGATGAAAGGTTGGAAGGATAGCTGAATGTACGTAACAGCCGTAGATGCACTAAAAAGAGAAAAAAAGAGTTATTGATTGATTCGAAAAATTAAAATGTGGAAAGTTTCAAAGTCAATGATCGTTGTTTGGATAAGAGCCAGTTCACAGGAGACGATTGACGGGTGAGTTATGCAACTTTTTTGAGTTGAGATAGGTTCATTTATTGAAATTTAAATTAAAAAATTGAATTTTATGAAATTTTTACTTAAAAATGTTAGAAAAATTAATTTTTGACTCATTTTTCTAATACTTGACAAAATTTTATTATTTTTTTATTTTTTAAAAAAATATTTTTTTATTTAAAACCATAAAAAATGAAAAATATCTAGATTTTTTTTTCAATTTTGAGATTAAGAAATTTTTGAAAGTAAAAATTATGAAATATTAAAAAAACGAAATTTTTTGGCAAATTTTTTTCATTCAAATGAAAAAAAATTAAAATTTTGAAAAAAATATATTTTTTTTAATTATATAATTTTTTTTGTTTCGACATCTGTAAAATTTGATTTTTAAAAAATTAATTTTTTAAACATTTTTAAATGCAAAAAATTTAAAAATGACAAAAAAAAATCTTTAAAAATAAAAATTTTATTTAACATTTATTTTGATAATAATTAATTTATTTAAATTTATCAAAAATTAATTAATTAAAATTAAAAATCAATTTTCTTAATTTAAAATTTTAACCAATTTCTGAATTTTCAGGAAAAAAATTATTTTTTTTTTACTTTTATTTAATTTTTTTTAATAAAAAATTGACTTGTCACGTTAAAATTGTGTAAAAAAATATTTTTAAAATTTTCTTAAGCTTTAAATATTAAACAAAAATTAATTTATCTTATTTTCCTTTAAAATTTAACAAAAATTCTACTTTAACTCACATTCTATTAAAATAACAAAACTTTCAATTTTTTTCATACATTTCTCTAAATTATACCAATAATGGATACAATGACTTTTTAGTTTTTTTTTTCCTAAAAACTCGAATATATGAACCATTAACATAAAAAATATATTTAACTCTTCCTCCCGAACACAAAAAAAAATCATGTTAAAAAATTGACTTTTTTTCAAATCGTGCGTCGGTCGACGTCAATTTCTCGATAAAAGCAGAAGAAAAAAAAATCCATTGAGACTTTACTACTTCCACTGAATGATTAGCATTTTATCTGATCAAGTCATTCATTCATTTTTCGTTGTAAAAAAAATAACAAAACTACATGCGAAGACACGAAGAAGGAAAAAATTGCTGTCCACAGAGATTTTCCTCAGAGTTATGTAAGTGATTTGCATGAGATTAGCACTTTTTTATCTATTTCTTCGTATCTTTGATCTCTCGTTTTTTTTTCTTTTCTTTTCGTTTTTTCTTCCGTGACTTTGTGACATTCGACGTAAAAAATGAGCGACATTTATTTCCATGTCGCTTTTGTGTGTCTTGAATTTCATTTCATTTCATTTGAAAATTAACACATTTCATGGAATAAAGAATTGACGATAAGTTTCACCCCTTTGATGATATGAGAGGAGATGACAACCGAGATCACGAGTGAAGATTTTTTTTTTATTTAATTCAAAAAGTTTTTTTTCTCTTTTATTTTAGGCAGTGACGGAATTTATTTTGAAGCTGAAGAGGCAATTATTTAATATCTGGGCAGATTTTAGTTAGAGTAAAATTTCAAGAAAAATTCAAAATTAATTATTTCAATTAATTCAAACCAAGCATTCAAACTGAACCAATTTTAAACTTTTAGGTATCGCATTTTAAATTGATTCTAGAAATTTTTTAATAAATTTTAAAAATTGAGAAAAAAAATCACAAAATTTAATTAATAAAATTCAAAAATAATAAAATATTAGAATTATAATTAAAATTATATAAAAATATTTTTTTTTTTTTAGATATTTTTTTTTATTTTTTTTTTAATTTTTTTAAATAATTAAATTTATTTATTTTTCAATTATTTAAATAATTAAATTTTTATAACTATTCTTATTTAAAGAATTAATTTTAATTTTTTTTAAATTTTGATTTTTAAATTATTTTTTACCATTTAATAATAAAATTGTAATAATTGTGAAAAATTAATTTAAAAATTAAAATTTAATTTAATTTATTTTTTTTTTATTTTATTTAATTTACTTTAAATTTAATTAATTTATTAATTAATTTTAATTTAATATAATTAATTTTTTGTAAATTCGAATAAAATTTTAAAAAAATCTTAAATTTAAGAAAAATAATTTAAAAGGGCAGAATAGTCTAAAAAAAATTAAAACCCGTCTCTGTTCATGAAAAACTACGAAAAAGAATAAAAAATGATTGTGGTTCACATCAAATTTATCATCATCATGACGGAATAAAGACAAAAAATTGAGAAAAACAGACGGAAATTAAAAGAGTTGTTTCGCAACAAAAAAAAATATATACGAGAAAGGATTAAGAACACCCTCTTCAGCTTAAAAGGGGCGCGTTGTGTGTTTTCATTTAAATAAAATTTATTTGCATGTGTGTTACATGACTTTTATCGTCGACAATTTCGTGGGGAGACCAAGTTTTCCTTGCAACTCCTTAAAAAAATTGTCAAAATTGAGCGTCACCCTACAACCTTTCTCACATATCGCAATAACTTATGTTCTTTTTCATTCAATTTATCTTTTTCTTCTCCCATTCCGGTGACTTTTTTATGATTTTTTTTCGCTCATCACATTTTTCTCTCTTGCACGTGCCAAAAACCACAAAAACTCACCTCCGTTCCTTGTACTTTTAACTTCATGTGATCCTCGCGCGTCGTTTTGCCGTCCTTGCGTTTCTTCCAGCAGTAGCCATCGCGTCGATAACGGACCTTTTTGCGCGAATACAACAACATTGAGCCGCTTTTTGGTCTGAAAATGAAGAAAAAAAATTATTTATTAAAATTTGATATTTTTTCTTTTAGTTCACAAGGTTGCGAAATGGAGAAAAACTCGTAAAAAACACAAACTTGGCACTTAAAAAAATGTCCTGCTGTGAGAAAGTCATTCCTCACACGATATCGCGATATGTGACTTTTTTATGCACAACATCCATCAAATTTGAATGTTTTAACTTCATTTTTTACGGAAGATCAGTTTTTTTATGAACTTTCATATCACATATGCGAAAATGCAATTTTTTATGACTTACATTTATTTTTATTTTTATTTCGGTAATTTGTGTTTCTTTAAATGCAAATAAAATTTTTCGCCTAATAAATGAGGAAAATTCTTATTAAATTTCTTAGCATCCCCGAATGTTCTTGAAAAAAAACGAAAGAATAATTTTCTAAACATTTTGCCATTAAATAAATCTGTGTTTTTGTCTTCCAGACTTGTTTGTTCCTTCGTGTTGTTTGGGCATGGGTGACAAATTCACATTAAAATGCATTCACTTACAACACTTAAAGTGTAGTTGGAATTGTTTTAATGGGGAATCAGGATGGGAGACAATTAGAAAAGTTTTAGCGAAACAAGCTGAAATTAGGCAATTAAAGTAGTTTTAATGGATTTCTTTTTTTTTGGTAAGTGTTTTATTTTCAGTTTTTGTTTGTTTTTTGATGGAAATGGAAAATTTGTAACAAACTTATGGGAAAAATTTCGTATGAAAAATTTTTTGTTGAAAGAAAAGTTGAACAAATTTAAAGAAAATATTTTGAATTTATAAAAATTAACAAAAAATAAAGAGTTTTTTCAAATATTTATAAAAAAAATATTTAGCTTAAAATTTAATTATATTTTTAATTTAATTTATTTTTTAAAATTTAATTTAATTTTTTTTAATGAACCCAAACTAAGCAAATTTTTATTTAATTTTTCATGTTTTTAATTTTAATAATTTTTTTTTAAATTTAATTTAATTTTTTTAATTAATTCAAACCAAGTTAATTTTTCTTTAATTATTAAAATTTTATTTAATTTAATTTTATTATTTTTTTTATTTATTTAATTTTTAAAAATTTTATTTAGTTTTTTTTTTAATAATTTTTAATAAAAATAAATTAAAATTTTAAAAATTAAACAAAAATTTGCTAACTGAACTAAAAGAAAAATATTTTTTTTATAAAAAAAAACTTTTCAACTTACAAAAAGGTCAAAACCCATGAAAAACTTAAATTTTCTTTTTATAAAAAAATAATTCCCCATGAAAACCGCCCTCTCATGGAATTTAAGTATAAATTTATGAAAGCACCATTAATTCCTATAAATGTGCCTCATTTATCACATAATTAGGTTCATTTTTGTTCCCTCTTCCGTTCTAAAGCCACTTTTTTACATATTTTACTTTTCTTCCTTTTTTCACTGAGACCCTTTTACTCTTTTCGACTCACATGTGGATATAGTTGTGTGTTAATTAAAATATGTTAAGT
Source organism: Culicoides brevitarsis (assembly GCF_036172545.1). Classification (NCBI taxonomy): domain Eukaryota; kingdom Metazoa; phylum Arthropoda; class Insecta; order Diptera; family Ceratopogonidae; genus Culicoides; species Culicoides brevitarsis. The sequence goes on along the minus strand of NC_087086.1, from coordinate 33,030,360 downwards.
AAGAAATTGTCTCACATGCTGAGATTACAATTTAGTTTATGAGAATATTAACTAAGTTATTTTAAAGAAAAAGTGGATTTGAGAAAACTTACCGAGTTTTGACTTCTTTTGATTGCCATTCGGAATGTTTGTCAAAGCTGATGAGAATTGCAGCAATTTCCTGAAAAGAAAAATTGAAAAAAATAATTTAGTTTAATTTTTATTTTTTTTTTTTTTTAATAAAAAATTTAAAAAAAAAACAAAATTTATGAAAAACTATTAATAAAATTCATTTAAAATTTTTAAATAAAATTAATTCAAATTGTTTTTTTTTATATAATTTTAATATAATTTTTTATTTAAAATAAAAATAAAACAAATGAATAAAAAAAAATTCTTAAAAAAATTAAATATTTTTAATTTCATTTAAATATTTATTTTTAATTTGTTAAAAAAAATGTTAATTATGAAAGTTAATCAATTAATAATAAAAATTATTAAAAATTTATTTAAAAAAAATGAAATAAATATTTTCTTCAAAAAAAATAATTATTAAAAATTTATAATAAATTTTATTAATTGATTTTTAATATTTTCCTTTAAAAAAAATAATTATTTAAAAGTAATAAAAAATTAAAATTTGAAATCAAAATATTTTTGAATTCAAATATTTTTAATTAAATAAAAAATTAATTTTACCTAATTATTTTTATTTATTTTAAATTTTTTAAATAAAATAAAATTATTTAAAAATTAATATTTTCTCTTAAAATTAATTATTTTAATTTTTTTTTATAAATTTTTAATAAAAATAATTTATTTAAAATATAAAAACTAAAAATCAAGGACACTTCGACCAAAGAAATAATAATCTCCCAACAAGAGAGTGTAAAGACCTGCCTTATAATTTCATTTATGTGCCTTTATTTCACTTTATTATTACTTTTTTCCCTCTTTTTATTACGTAGATGACACACACGAGTCTCATATTTGCCTCCTTTCGCACATGTGCTTACATTTATTCAGTACGAGGAGGAAGAAAATGAAATAAAATGTTATTTATTATTATTTTTCTTTTTCACAGTCCGGGAAGAAACATGTGACTTTGGTTCCAAGAAATGCATGAAGAGACAATTTTTTTTCCAAAATCTCACAAAAAATTGTAAAAATTACCATCATATGCGTGTGGCATACGAGTGAAGTCTTGTGTAAAAATTTGAATTTCCTTATCACATAAAAAAAATGTGAACAATGAACAAAAAAAAACACACACTTGACACAAAAACTTGAAGAAAATTGAATTCGTAGAACGTCACGTCGCTCATGAATACATTTCTTGGCAACAATTGAAGATTTCTCTCGGGCGAGATCCATATCAGATGTCCCACGCGGTGTCGTTTCCCTTGTTGGGCCGATTTTTCTCTCTCTCTCGAGTGTGAAACGAATCCCTTTTTTTCGAGTGTGTCTCAAATTAATGTCATTTTTTTTACAACTAAATAATTTATTTTTGAAAATAAAAATTATGATCATTAAAATATTTTCAAGAAATAAAAAAAAACATGACAAGACAAGGGTTCGTTCGTTTGTTTTGTACACAAACGTGATTTATGTTTATGATTGTTTTTGTTGCTGTTGCCACCACTCGCCTTGAAGAACGTCGAAGGTTCGTAGAGGAAATTAAATGGCACAGATTTTATTATGGGAAATAAATTATTTCATTTTTTTTTGCTCGGAAACTCGAGACTTTTTTTCACTTGTTTAAGCGAAAAGCGAAAAATTCCACAAAAACACAAATTTTCCAGTAATTTAAATACAGGAACCAATTTTTAACGCATCGTTACTTCCCAAACACTTTCACGTTAGAATATTTCGGGTGTCGGGCGAAAAAGCGGTGAAAAAAATAAAATTCCAACAAACAATTTTACACCTTGTTTGGCCAAAAAAAAAAAGTTTGTAGAATAAATAAAATAAACTAAACTAGAAATAATGCAAAATTTGTTTTTAGTGCACTTCTCTATTGTTTCCGCTGCCGTTCCACACTCGACGTGGATTATTATGGACACAAAAGCAGACAAAAGGGTGCAAAAATTCCGTTTTTTATTATATGAATTTTTTTTTCATAAATTGTTTTTATTTTACATACAATTACGCGCAAGAGGTAGATGATAGCAGAGTTGTCGGATTTTTTTTTTTCGGAAAGTACAACAAAGTTAATATTGTTAAAAATAATCATAATAATGATAATGAAATGGGCGAAAAAGTTTGTTTTTTTGGGAAACAAGTGTTTTATTTTCTAGTTTTTGTGATTTAAAAATTTTTTGTTGGGGATTGTAAAATTTTTAAAGCGAGGTGTTTTTTTATTTTTTAGAAAAAAAAAATTAAAAATTTACGTTTAAATTATTAAAAAAATGAATTTAGAAAATATTTAAAAAATGGCGCCAAAATTTGAAAAATATTATTTTGTAATACAAATATTTTAAAAATTATATTTTATCAAATATTTTTAAAATTTTAAAAATTTTAAGAATATTTGATAATACTATATTTTTTTTAAATCATGAAAATGCCGCCAAAAATGATCAAAATTGAAGTTTTTCTAAAGTTTGACGTTTCTATATAAAAATGGCGCCAAAAGTGATCAACATGAAATTTTTTCTAAAATTTGACGAAAATCAAAAATATATGAGTTAAATATCTAAAATTAAAAAAAATATGAAATTTAGACGATAAAAAATGTTAAATTTATTACAAAATGTCTACATTATTTTTTTTTCAAAATGGAGAAAATTTACAAATTCTGTCAAAGATTGATCCAAAAGGCGCCAAAAACAGAAAATTAAAAAGTAAACGAAAATTTGACTGTTTCAAAAGATAAAACTTGATAGAAGTTTTAAAAAATTTGAATTCTTAAGAATATTTGACGTTCTAAAAAAATCATAAAAATGGCGCCAAAACTGATCAAAGGATAATTTTTCTAAAATTTGACGTTTCCATTGAATGAAATCGAAAACTTTTCACAAAAATATTTAAAATTGTAATAATTAATGAAATTTAGACAATTTTTAAATGATTTTTTTTTATCAAAATTTCTATTTTTAAATGTTTTTTTTAAAATGGAGAAAAACTTATCAAAAAAGGCGCCAAAAGCCAGATATTTTAAAAATTGGCGCGAAAAATTTAAATACCATTTTATAATGAAAACTAATAATATTTAAAGTATATAATACATAGAGTCAATTTTTTAAAGGTCATTATTTACCATTGAAAAGAAAAACTGAGTGAATTTCACAAAAAAATTTAAATTAAATAAACATTTCAATAAAAAAAAGACAAACAAAAAAATCTCATATCATGAAATATGATGGGAAAAATGTAAATTAGGCGACTTTTTTATTGCCTCAACAATAACAGAAAAACACAATGGAACAAAAATTCCTTTGCTTTTCATGAATAGAATTTCCCCCTTTCCTTTTTTTATCACAAACGGATTGACTAGACAAATTTCGCTCTAATAGAAAACTGAAAACATCGCGAAACATCGACAGTATGTATTTCCGGAAACAGGAAATGGAAAACAAATAACGGTAATTTCCCTCAAATAATTCATTCTGTGCCATTCTTCTTTTAGGTGTGTGAGTTCGAGTGACAAATATGTTGGTCGATATGTGTCAAAATCAGGCCAGCCAAAGTTCTTTCAAGATTCGACATTGAAATCCAGTCGACAAACGAACGACGACGTCTGTCACGTCATTACTCTCTCGCAAGAAAAGTTTTGCTGATAAAAAAAAAGTGGTTGTAACGAAAAAAAAAGTTTAAAATGTGTTTGGAACATGCGATCTACCTTTAACCACTTATTTTATTCAATAATGTACTTTTCGAGAGGTTTCCTTTTTGCCAGTCGTTCGTTCGTTTGTTCGTTCGTTCGATGCATAAAATTATGACTTTTCCCTTGGCCGATACAAAAAACAAACATACTCTCTAATAATAGAGCGGCTTGTTCGCAAAACTTTTTTGGCTGCCAATGTGTTGTTTTGCTCGTTTCGACCAACATGCACTTATCAACGAATTCCGGCGGAAAAGAGAGGAAACATTTTTACATGTTATTTAATTATCAATTAACACTTTTTGGAATGTAAAATTTTGCGCCGAGTTCAAGAGGAAATTGCTCAATGTGTGCCATTTCCCCCCCTATGTTAAAGGAAATTCCTTTGGCCAACGCTTGTAATGCAGAATGTCGCTGAAAACTTACCTCGTTTGTGTTCCATCGATGTCGCTGCGTTGGAAAATGATCGGCTCTCGGGAGACTTTCCAAGTTGTCAGGTAGCTTAATTGGTTCGCCATCTAAAAAAAATCAGGTAAGAAAAAATTTTGTTATTAAAATCGATTAATTCACCCCCGAAAAAAAGTTTAAAAAATTAGTTTATTTTTCTTATCACACGGAAAAAACATTTTTTCATGATTTATTTTCTCACTGACAACCTAAACAACTTCCACAGTTACATAAAGGGCAATAATAATGTAATAATTTATTTTTCATAAAAAAAAAGTTTAAAAAAAGCTGTAAATGAACAGAAAACGACAGGTCGGTATTACCCTTTTGAATATTCCTCAAGTATTTATTTAGTACAAAAATTGGGTACGAAAAGAAATTCTTTCTTTTTTTCCACGTAAAAGAAAAAAATACAAAAAAAAAGTGGATTAAAGTAAATAGATTGCATGTCAAAATTACTTTTCTTTCTTTTTTATATTTTTTTAAACATTATTTCCCTAATTTTTCGTTGTTTGTTGTTGTTAACAATCACTTCACTTCACTGTTGCTTATTTTGTTTTTATTTTTTCTCTCTGTTTATTACTTCTGCATATTTTGTACATGAAATTATTCTTTGGAGTATGCAATAAATAATTGCAATTTGTCTAACAATCACACCTGAAAAAAAAAATATAATAGTCGTCGTGTCCTTCTACATTTTTTTTTATTTTCTTTCCGTATTTATTTATTTTTTTCTTTTTCGAGGAAAATTGTTCGAAGGAATACAAAGTAACACATTGTCCATGGTCCTATTTCCCTTTTTATTTATAAATTTAAGTTGAAGGACATTTTTGGTAAGTTGAGTTGTATTTTGACAGAAATTAAGGGTCTGTCTGTTACATATTTAAAATTATTTTTTTTTAATTTTAGGATTTCTGAGGACTGAGATGCAAATTAAAACCAAAGATTAGAAACCAATAAAAAAATTGGAAAAAAACTTATAATTTTAGAAAAGTATACATTAATCGAATGACAGACTCAGTTCAAAAGAGACATCAGATGACATTCCTTTGTGGTATCTTGTAGGTTCTTATGGATGCCCTGTATAAATTATTATTCTCAATGGATGGAATCTAACTATGATGGCATGAAGAAGTAATCTAAAGATTTGGATGAATTATTATAAAAAGTTGCTAAATCTCAAAAAAATGGATCCAGTATACAAATTTTTGCATATTAAACAGCATATGAATTGCTATAAAATTATATTTCGTTCCTATATTAATTAAAATATTTATGGAAGCTTATGAAGACCAACACAAGATATAAAAATTTTTACGACCAACTTACTAGAAACGAATCCAACAAATATTACTACCAAAGAAATCTACCAAACAAACAATGAATACGAAGTCAAAGAATATCTTCGGCCTTCCTAAAAACGGAAAACAATCTCATGAAACCGACTTCCCTTAAATCATTGACGAGAAATTCAGATTTTCGTAGTTTGAATCTTCATAAACTATTTTTTATTCTACTTTTTTTATATTATAAAGCAATTTTTCAAACATGACTTTTATTCAAATTTTCTTTAAAAAAATTAGTTGACATTCGAATAAGGAACAAAATGCGCTCTCGTTATTCCTCTACTGACATATACTCGCCAAATTTTTCTTACATTTAAATAATTCGGACACGATCCAACTCAACAATTACAGAACAGAAACACCTGAAGTGGAAAAAATATTTTTTTAAAAATTCAAATAATTTGAATAAATATTTTTTAAACAGAAAAAAAATTATACAAATTACAGGTTTTTAAATGTTTTGTGGTAATGAATGGTAAACGGTGCCAAAAATACCTGCGAAGGTGCGAATTATTGTTTTTCGTTTCCGTTAATGATAGAAAATTCTTTTTGGCGATTTTTCAACTGTTTTTTCCGAAAAGGTCAGTTCAAAACGAAACTGATGGCAAAGATTTTTAAAAATTCCCTTTTTCGAAATGAAAATCAAATATTCATTGGTCACAAATCAACTCGTCTCATGCCGAGTGTCATCATCGTCGAGTGTTGAAATTCCCCATCATGTAATCATAATATCAATCGCATGTCCCCAACATCAATAATTCCAATAATAATAATAAAACATGTGTGAGTGAGTGATATAATCCTCTCATTACAACATCATCGTGCCCTTTTCCACGCACACACACAAATCGCATGTCTTTTAAATAAATCGTCAATTTGCTAAACTTGTCCCCAAAGTCGTGTAAATTATCAACAATATTGACTCCGTGCCGTAATGTTTTTTGCGAAAGCGAGTCACCAATTGTTGTGTGTTTCTTCCTTTTTATGTGTAATCCCATGTCAAATCACATTTTCGAAATTTGAAACATAAAAACTTCCGATTTTTTTTTTTGTATTTTTATATCGACTCGAGAATAAATAAAATAAACCGAGGATTTGTAAATATTTAATCAGGTTTTGTGAGGACGACGATGTCGTACGTGTTTTGGCAGTTCTTTGCTTACTAAAAAAGAGAGAAAGGACATTGAAATCTCTTTTAAATTGTCTTCGTGTAGTACTTTTTACGATTCTTGGTACACTTTGTTGCTAAAAACTTTTTTTTATAGTGTGTCGTTGGCCTCGTTTCATTTTCGAACACACACGAAGAAATCCCAAAGTGGGCATAAAATCAAAGTTTTACTAAGGAAATTGTCGTGTCTTGTAGTTTTATTGGCCTTTTAACAACTGCTTTAACTGTCTTTGATCTAGTTTTAAGTGTTTTTGCAACATTTTGGCTCATGCAAGATGCAAAAATAGCCAAACATTGTTCGACTTTGCTCCGAACAAGGCTAACTTTATTTACACAGACAAAAAGCTGCTTATTATTTTTTTTTGTTTCTTCTATTTGGAAAAAAAAACTATCCAGAAATATGTGAAAGTGCTGTCTCTCCCTTGTTCACTAATTTCAAAGCGAAGCGAAATAACAAAAGACAAAAACAGCACAAAAAAATCAGCACATATGCCTTTAAATAACATTCTTTTCAAAAAATTTATATCCTTTTGTGTTCAAATACCTTTACTTTTACCTACCGTTTGTCGGGCGGGCCTCTTTTCCAAATTGCAAAACTTGCATTGAAAGCAAAAAAAAATATTTTTTTAAAAAAGAGGCCGTATGAAGGTGAATATTTTGTGCTATTTTCGGATGTTAATATCTTTAAAACACGCATTTTGTTGTTGCTAAAAAATATCAAAGTATTAATTTTGTAAAGTAAAGTAAATATTATGATAAAAATTTTAATCTTAATAATTTGAAAATACTTTAAAAAAATTTAAAGTCATAAATTTAGCAATGTCAGTTCAGCTTTTTTTCCTGATGTTAGATAGAAAAAAAAAATATTAGAATAAAAGCACAAAAAAATCTGACAAATCACAATATTTTATTATCTAATATTATATTTTATTTTTATATATAAATTTCTATCCTCAATGACAAAACAAATGAATAGAAAAATGCCAAATACACACTTGATATATATTTTATGGCGATAAAAATGCTTTTTTGGAAAAATAGTTGAAGGTCAGTGAAAATTAATAGCAAAGCGCATTTTTTTCATATGTTTATAAGATTTTTTTTATAAAAACTAATTTTTTCGAAAATTCATAAATTCTTTATTCGAAAGTTATGATTTTCGAATTTTTCGATATTCTAAATTTTTATTAAAATTTCTATTGAATTTATTAAATTTAAATAAAAACTTCGAAATTTTTTAAAAAATTTTGATCATAAAAATTTTAATATAAAACTTCAGATTTTCGAAAACCTGACTGTCAAACAATTTAAATATTCGAAAGTTTTTCTAAAATTTGAAAATTTCGAAAATCAAAATTTTAATTAAAATTTTAAATTTTAATAAAAAGAGTTGTAAGATATAAACTTTAATATTTTTGTTGGATTGTTTAGTTGCAGTTTTAGAAAGAAATGCAGTTTTCGAAAAAATAAAATTTTAAATTAACAAATATTCGAAAATTCGAACTTCGAATTTTTTTATAGATCGATTTCGAAAGAAAAATTTTCGAAGTTCGAAAATTTGTAAATTCACAAGTTTATTTTCGAAAATAAGACAGACATCTAAAATATTGCATATTTTTCCCAAAGCTCAAACTAAACACCCAATAAATATTTTCACACAGCGAGATATATCCGGTTCTCGAAAAAAATATATTAGATTAGATATCATTTGAACGGATAGAATCACACACAGAGACACACAAAAATTAGTGCACTCTTTTTATTATTATGTGTGTCGTGGCGGAGTCAATACACACTCGGGCACTAATCTATTTGACCATACTTTATTGACTCTTCGCTTTTGTATAATAATTTTGATTGTCTCTCTATTATTGCTTCTCCATTTGTGCGTACGGGACGAGAAATGATGATGATGATGCCTCTCTAATGCAGCAGAATTTTATTTGCTGCTAAATGTCATTTGTTGTGTTTGCTGCTGCTGCCGTTGCCGTTGCTGCGTGTGATGGTGATAAGTGAATGTGTGAAAAAATGCCAAAGAGATCATAAAATCGCATTTATCTTGTGTGGATGGATTAGTGTGCGAGTGTAAATCGTGCAAAAAAACAGGAAGAAAAATAAACGATTATGCAGTTGTCATGATTTTCTGTTTGTTTGACTGAACTGCGAGAATTAATGATGTTGTGACATTTTTCGCACATTTTGGAGTTAAGTAATTTTTTTTTTCGGAGAGATTTAAGGAATTTTCACACAAATTCTTATCGGGAGAATTAACACGGGCCAAAATATGGATAAAATTGTTACAAAAAGCGGAACAATATAAAATAATGCCAAGGGACAAGTACAACAACAACAATACACTAAGCACTACACTGCCATTATTGTCGTTAAGAGTGAATAAATAAACAATAATTTACATTATTTTCCACGTTTCGGTCGTCGTCGTTGTCGTCGCTTTTCCTGCCTGACTAAATACATCGCAGCGAGAGAAAGAGTCCGTTCCTCTAAATTATCACAAACACACACTGGATACAAGACAAAACAACTACAAGAAGGGTAACAACACGTTATATTACAAAATTATGACATTATTTAAATTATGGGACGACAACAAACAACAAGAGGTTAACATCATAATCATCACATCCTCACTCCTCGTCGCCTCGCCCTTGTTGCTACTGTGACCCGTAAGAGGTTTTTATTTTTTGGCAACTAATGAAAGCGATGGATAATTTATTTGAACTTTTGTTCCCTTTTCACTACAGAGGGCAACATGTGTGAAAAGCATGCCTTTCGTGAGAGTTATCTTCCGTGCGTTGTTGCTTTGTCGCTCGATGGCTGGACTGGAGTGACTAAAAGCAATGTAAAAGGTGCAATGAATCATGCGAGCAGAGTCCAAACAAAATGCAATGAAAAGGGTCTTTTGTGAGGAAAGGTCATAAATTTTCAAATGTGCGTGTAGAGGTGAGTATTTATTGGAATTTGATTTTTCTCGTTAGATTTTATTTGGATTAATTGTTAGAGAAAATTTAAAAATTATGAAAACAAATTTTCGAAATTTTCGAAAATATCATTTGATTTTTTTATATTTTCGAAAATTTGACTTTCGAAGTTAAAAAGTTCGAATAATTTTTCGAAAATTTGACTTTCGAAGTTAAAAAGTTCGAATAATTTTTTGAAAATTTGACTTTCGAAGTTAAAAAGTTCGAATAATTTTTCGAAAATTTGACTTTCGAAGTTAAAAAGTTCGAATAATTTTTCGAAAATTTGACTTTCGAAGTTAAAAAGTTCGAATTTTGGTATAAATCGATTACATAGTTGAAACAGATTTAAAACATTAAATTTAATCGTTTTTACCGACTCTTTAATTTTTCGAAAATCAAGCTTTCGAACTTTTTATAAATGTTCGAAAATTTGAAAACTTTATTTTCGAAAAATTCGATAATCAAGAGTTAAATTTAAAAATTTACTTTAACTTTTCTTAATTCTTTAATTTTTTGAAATCCATTTATGAAAAATTCGAACTTTATAACTTCGAAATTCAAATTTTCGAAAAATTACTAAATATTGTTAGATTTTCGAAAATCTAAAAAAATTGAATTATCAAGTCAAATTTTACAAATATTCAATTCATAAACTGTGAAAATCTTTCAGTTACGAAGACAAAATGAAGCAAAACACCTTTCACAAGATTAATCGACTTTCAATGTCGCTCATTTTTTCTTTCGCAGGTGTTTCGTTTATTTCTCAACAACTATCAACGACAAGGGAAAAAAATGAAAAATGTTCTTTCTTCCTGACTTCAGGTCAAAATGCTCTCACCCTTGCTCTACAAAAAAAAACTAAATCTACAAGAGTAAGTAACAAACACGTCGTCTGGAATCCGTTCTGTCTCTCTAATTAAAATGCATTTGTCAAGTCACTCGAAAACAAAATACAAAAAAAAAAACCTGGCAAAAGCAAAACAACGAAAGAGATTATGCAATTTATATATTTTTAAAATTACTTCCTGTGTCCCTTTCGTATGCCACGATTAGTGAAAACACGACGGGCGACAAAATGTTGTCTCGTATATGAGATGATGGTTCGTTTGTGTTGTTCGCGCGACTAAAATTTCTAGTAATAATAATAAATGAAAACAAAAACAAAACTAATTTCACAGTCCAGAGGAGAAAATCTTCATAATTTTTACACTAAAAATAACATTTTTTTTTGTCTATTTTCAGGATTTTTTTGGACTGCTTTTGATAGATCTCTGTGGATTTTTTTGACATTTAGTGGAAAATCCTTTCATGCATTCAAGTCGACTTGAGGAACACGAAAAAAAAGGGTGAGTTGTCGAAAAAAATTAATAAATATAATTTTTGGTGCCAAAAAACTGCACATTTATCATTTTATTTATTATTTCTACAAACATTCCATGCTTCGTTCGCATGCTCCTTCGAAGTTCACACACACACATACGGAACATTTCCTGAAGACATTCCATGGTCGTCGTCGTTGTCGGTTTACGAGAAATTCAATTATCCAAAAGTCTTGTACGAGGAGAACGAAGAGGAAAAAGTGTTAAAAATATATTTATAGGAGGAAGAAATATGTGAAACAATAATAAATGCATCGACGCGTACAATTTGAGGAAGCAGTGACGTAGGTAAGTTTTTGGGTTTTTTAAACATGTAATTTAAAAAAAATATTTTTCAGCGAACAAGACGACGAAGAACAAAGAAAATTGGATGTTAAGTGTGAAAATAAATTTGTTTAGTTAATTAAGTGAAATTATTGTTAAACGAAAATGGAGGTTCGAAATCGATAAGCACGTGGAAAAGAAGAAAATAGATTCCAAAAGTAGCCCTTGAGCCACCGAACTACACCCCTGATGCATTGCCAAAAAATGTAACAATTTTGGGGCAAGAAAATCCTTCTTGTCTGTCTCTTACGTACATTTTTATTGCAACTCTAAGCAAATACCGGGCAAATATTGTAACAAAAATACATATTCGAGGCTTTCGGCAACAAATATTGCGAACGTGTGCCTTTTCCGTCGTACAGTCTCGACGTCATCCACATCGATGGGTGAGTGCATGACGTGCACGGGGTAAATAATAACAATAATTGAGTTTCGCACGTATTGCAAAAGGTGACTAGCTCGAAATTTAAAGCCCTTTCACGAGAAAGACACCTCACGTAAAGGAAACGTATTCCTCACTACTGCTGAATTTCGCACATATGCAAGCCTAAAAATAACACGACAAATGAAAAAAGTAAATAAATTTAGGCACTCACAGAGAAAGAGAGTCGAGTCACAGAGAGTGAAGCCACCAATTTACTGCCTCAGATTCCCCATAATCATAAAATATAAACACTTGCATGGAATAAATAATGGGGGCCTTCCCCAAAAAAGAACAAGAAAAAAAAGCAAAAAAATATTGTAGCAAATTTTAAACAGAGTGGCAAATACAAATACACGAAAAAAGTGAATTACTCGACGAAAAGAACTTTTATTTCAGCGATGACTTATGACTCCAAATGTTGTCGAGCCGAAGAAATAAGACGAGAGAGGAAAAAAAAGTTGTGTTATTTGTGTTTATTATTATTATTTGGTTTAAGAGGCCAAACATTCATTTTTGCCTGTAAATACTTTCTTTTCATGTGTCTTTTTTGCCGCGTGCTTTCGTTCGTTCAGGGGTCATGGAAAAAACAATTGGATTTGTAAACATAGACAGACAGACGGAATATATTTTTAAAATTTACATGGAAAAAGTTCGTGGTCGTACGTGAAGTGAAACTTTTTTGATCCTCTGTCTTTGAAAAAATTGAAAAATCGAATAAAATATTTCAAGTAATAAATTATTCAAAACAACAACGAGGAAATTTACTGGATTTAACGTTTGTTATGCCCAGAGAAATGAAAATGGGAAATAGTTTATGTTTTATTGGAATCATTAAAAAAGTTGTTCCTCGTTAATTTTTGTTTTTTTGAGTATTTATTTTTGATTCGGGACGATTTATTTATGGCATGAACGATTTTGCAAGTTGTAAAGTTCATGAAATTGATAAATTGGAAGGTTTTTGTTACTTTCGAAAATTGTATTTTTTACATTTTCAAATTTTATTTACGAAAACTTCTCATGAGGTAAAAATTAATTTCAATTAATCCAAACCAAGCATTAAACATCAATTTTGAAGTTAATAGAACAATATTTTTCCATTAATTTTAGGATTTTTTAGCAATATTTTAAATAAATTTTTAAATATTTGTCATAAAATCAATAAATTAATTAATAAAAATCATTTAAATTATCAAAATTTTTGTTAAAAATATAAACAAAAATAAAAATTTCGTTAAAAATTTAATTGTTTTACGTAAAAATGTTAATAGAACGAATTTTAAAACCTATTTTCGTTAATAGAACGGATTATTTTTTCCATAAGAATTATCTACATTACGGTAATCCAAACTAAGCATTCAACTTTATAAAAAAAATAAAAATTTTAAATCTTAACGAAAAAAATTGAAACAGACTTTTTTCGTCAAAAAGTCTCGTTAAGTTAATTTTTTTATATTATTTTTTTAGCAACTGTAAGCTAAAATTTTAAAATATTTTTTTTTTAATTTTCTAAATTTTTTTAATTTTAATTTTAATTTAAAAAAAAAATTTCTTAATATATTCGCAACTCACTCTCGTGACAATCCTCATGTCAAAAATGCTTAAAATTCCATAAAAATATTTACACAATCTGATTTACTTTTGCAAGTGACAACGTAAAACAACATTCAACCCCATCCTCGTTACAACTCCAAACAAGAAAAAATTGTCTCCCCGAGTTTTATGAAAAAATTTACACGAAAAATGGAAAGTATTTCACATCATGTTCGTACAATTATTATTTGCAACCACAAGATGGTACCGACAAAAATGTGCCTTATTATTCTATTAAAAATTGTGTTTTTTGCGTCTAAGATTGCCCTCGACTTCATTCTCGCTCACGCCAAAATCCGAGCAAACATTTGTCACATGCATTTATGACTTTTCCTCGAGTCGTACGTGCCTCGTACAAGAAATAACTCATTCGTAAATTGCATTACTTTGCAAATTTTCTCCGGGAGTTGTTACATTTTATATTAAAAATATAAAGAAATTCATTCATAAAAATACTTTACAAGTACTTGATATGTCTCTTCGTGTGTGTGTGCTTCTTGATGCTAATAAAAGTCGAGGACAGACATTAAAATTTGCTTGCCTGGAAAAAGTTGAGTGAGTCTCTCAATTGGGAAAGACATTCCCTTTTTTTTCAATAAAATAAAAATCAATGTTGCAATTCACTCACATTTCCTCCGTTTAAGCAGAGATGAGTCGAGAGACGTTGTCGTCTATTCGATTTTTTTTTTAGGCAAAGAACAACTTTTTTGCCTTTGAATATTTAATCTGGACGAAGAATTTGGACAGTTCCTTTTGTGTGCCAGCAAAAGTTCGCTCACTCTCTCTCTCCTTTTTGATTTTTTTTTCTTTCTTGTGGTTTCATTTTTGTCTGTTTTTTTAGAAAAAAACGGTGTGAGAGATTAACAGAGAAGTAACCTTCTTAAACGAATTCCGATCTCGAAAAAAAATTTTTTCAATCTTTATTTTTTTAATTTTAAATCCTTTTAAGATACAAAACAAATCAATTTTGAACAAATATTTGTTCAAAAAAATCGAAATCGCAGTAAAATTTTGAAAAATTTTCTTTTCTTTAAAAATTTCGATCTCGAAATTAAATCGTTTTGAAAAAAATTCAAAACTTTTTTTCGAGATCGAAATTTAATTAAATAGAAGAAAAAAATTATCAAAAGTCGAAATATTTTGCAAAGAAAATAAATTAACAAATTTTTTAAAAATTTCGATCTCGAAGCAAAATTTCGAAATTCTCGTTTAACTAAAAAAAAATCGATCTCGAAGCGAGTTTTTTTTAAAAGAGTTTTTCTCTAAAAAGAAGCAGATCTGAGAAGAAATTTATTCAAAAAATTTTAAGGAAGCAGATCTGAGACAAAATTTTTTTCAAAAAAAATTTTTTAAATCTTTATTCTTTTTATTTCAAATTCATTTAAGATACATCAAAATCAATTTTGAACGAATATTTGTTCAAAAAAATCAAAATCGCAGTAAAATTTTTAAAATTTTTTTCTAAAAAAATTTCGATCTCGAAATTAAACCGTTTTGAATAAAAAAAGAAAAGTTTTTTTGTAAAAAATTTTTTTTCGAGATCGAAATTTAATTAAATAGAAGAAAAAAATGTCAAAAGTCGAAATATTTTACAAAAAAAAATAATTAAAAACATTTTTAAAAATTTCGATCTCGAAGCAAAATTTCGAAATTCTCGTTTAACTAACAAAAAATCGATTTCGAATCGTTTTTTTTAAAGAGGTTTTTTCCAAAAGGAAGCAGATCTAAGACGAAATTTTTTAAAAATTTGTTAAATTTTTTTCTTTGCAAAATATTTCGACTTTTGTTAATTTTTTTCTTCTATTTAATTAAATTTAGATCTCGAAAATAATTTTTAACTATCTCGACTTCAAAATAAATTCCTTATTCTTCAAAAAATTTCTTTCCCCATCCCTGCCTTTAAAGAAAAGTACCTAAAGGAGACATATGTGACCAATAAATGTCATGTTCCTGTTTTTCCTTTTGCACATCCAAGTCATGTGGCAATGTAATGAAAACTGAGAGAAAATTCTTTCTTTCGTGGTTTCCCATTGAACAAGAAGTGAGGAAAAAAAAGTTTAAACGACAAGTGTTATGGTCGAGGCGTTATAGTTGACTTCACACTTCACAAAATGATCTTGATTATGTGGTTATGGCCCGAAATTGATGGTTTCAAGTGTGTGTCAAATCGTTAACAAGTTTAAAGTTTAATTTCAAGAAAAATCCAATACCGGAAAACGGAAAATAGAGACACGAAGGAACGTAAATCACGCACGTGACCTTTCCACAGAACGAAATTTCTCTCCGAAAGAGATTTATTAACAAGAAATAATCAAATTATGCAGATATTGCTTTGATTATTTTTGTTTTTGTATCGATGTCCAGTTGAAGTAGCGAAAAAAGTACGAAAAAAAAATATTGAGCAACAATTGAAACTTTTAATCAACTGCAGGTCTCGTTAAAAAATTTTCAATTGGATTATTATCTTTTTTTTCTTCCATTTTAATGACCATCAATCCGTTTTTTTCAGAATTTTTTTTTCGCAGGAAGGGAACTTACTTGCATTTAACGGAACATTTGCCGTGCTCATGTTAATTGCATGGTGATGTCTGTTGATTAAACTCGCGGCAGAGGCGTGTTGATGATGTTGACTCATGTAATGACGCGTTAGCATGTGATGTGCCGTTTGCCCCGGTCCCATTGTCATATGAGCATATGGGTTCTGGAGATGATGATGTCCGGCATTCATGTAAGAATTTTGCTGTTGTTGCGTCTGAACTTGTTGTTGTTGCTGCTGCTGCTGTTGGTACATTAAGTTATGCGGCGGCATCGGAGTTTGCGAAGCAGGCGGAACACCTTGAGCGTAATACGAGCTTCGCGCTTGTTGATGCGCTGCGGTGAGTTGATGGCGATAATTTGCCATTTTTTGAATTTTTAAAGTTTAAATTTTATTTTTGGGTTTTTAAGTTTTTAATTGTTCATTTTTAACACTAAATTAAAGAGAGGAAAATTCTCAAATGTTGTTCAATAAGTTATTAATTGCCTTTGAAAATGAGCGAAACAGGTCACCACGTAATTTATGACAGATGTACCAACTATTTGTGGTTGTAAAATTAGTCTGAAGTGATTTATCGATCGTTGAAATTATTACAAAATTTAATAAAATAGCTTTCATTTTTTCAATGTTCAAAATTTTGCCTCCAGAGGCGCTTTTACAAGAAATTCTAAAAAAAAATATAAATTAAAAAATTAATTAAAAAAAAAAAAATAATTTAATTTTAATTTTAATTAAATATTTTATTAAAAATTTGTCTTAAATTTTTAATATGTTTTTAAATTAAAATTAATTTTTTTAAATTAAAATTTTACCGCTAGAGGGCTCTTTAAATTTTAAATTAATTTAAAAAATAAAAATTTATATTTTTGACAATTTTAAATTTTTCACAAAAAAAATTTAAATAACAAAAATAATTAAAAAATTTAATTAAAAAAAATTAATTTAATTTTAATTAAATATTTTATTAAAAATTCGTCTTGAACTTTTAATATTTTTTAAAATAAAAAAAAAAATTTTTAAAGATTTTTTTAATTAAAATTTTACCGCTAGAGGACTTTTTAAATTTCAAATTCTTGTAAAAACATAAAAATTCATATTTTCGAAAATTTTGACTCAAGATATACTTTTATAAGAAATTCTGACCATTGAAAAAAATTTGAATATTATTTTTGAAGAGGTTTTTAAAATAAAATTTTACCGCTAGAGGGCTCTTTAAATTTTAAATTAATTTAAAAAAAAATAAAAATTAATACTTTTGTCAATTTTACATCTCAAATTAAAAAAAAAATCCAAAAATAATTAAATTTTGAATTAAAAAATTAAATTGAATAATTTTGAGAATTATTTATCCAGCAGATGTCGCTTTTGATCAAAAGGCTACAAGAAAAATCTTTGAATAAATTTATAATTCATATTTTTGCCGCAAGAGGCTCTTTTTGAAAAAAATCCTAACCTTAAACTTAGAGGTCTCTTCAATTAAAATAATAAAAAAAAATTTTTGAGGTTCAAAAATTTTCCGCTAGAGGCGCTTCACGATCTCAACTGATCTCATAACCTCAAAATTAAATTTTTCACAATTCTTCGAAAAATTTTTATATCAGAACAAAAAATCAACACAAAAAAGTTCATTGTTGAATCGAACATTAATCTCTATAAATAACGAGCCTCGCACAACACGTTATAATGTCCGATTATTATTAAAATTGATTTTTATCAAATAATTAAATATATTGTTTGTTGATTTTTATATTTCATTTTTGTGATCCATATATTACCCCCTCGAACACACACAATATGTATGTAATGCCATTGGCAAAAAAAAACACAACATTGTATAGTTTTAATGATAATAATGATGTGTTAACAATATTCAGCGTCAGTCAATAGCTATGCACTGGCTTGCCTGCTTCGGAGGATAATAATTATTGTGTGTTGATTTTAATTCACTTGACTCACAAAATCTGTGTGTGTGTGTGTGTGTGCTTGTTAATGTGTAGCAGTTGCCAGTAATTTAGTCTCGTGTAGGGAAAAATTTTTTATTTATTACTTATTATTTGTTTTTTGTCATCATGTGTGGTCGTACGTGTTTCGTGGCACGATATTCGAATAAATTAATGGGCAGTTTATTGCCATAAATGTGAGACCTTGTTGGGGGAAGTAGTTGAGTTTTTTTCAAAAAATAAAAAAAACTAAAAAATATGAAAAAATTTGTCTACTTTAATTAGCACTCGTTTATCTTAATTATTATTTTTTTGCTATTCTCCAGTTTTAATAAAATTTATTCGTAATTTTTCCATTTTTTTTAATATGAAAAAAAAAATTTTTTTTTCAGGAGACACGAGAAAAATTATAAATATCATTTTCACATTTCGTATTATTTTTCATAATTTTTTAATCTCCTCTTTTCTTTTGTTCCCTGATTTATTTACTGTATTTTTTCATGTATTTGCACTTTTTCACCCCTTCTACGACGAAAAAAAAAATCCTTTGTAAATACTGAGAACATTAAACGACGGCGATAATAACAATATTTCATTCATTTACTGATTACTGTACTTTTCATTAATTTCGTTTTTTGCTCCTTTTTCACAAAAAAAGTCATTTAAAAAGTATTTTTTTAATTAAAGTTGCGTTTGTTCTTTTTTTTACACTTGAAACTAAACGAAGCACAATTACTGTGATTGTTAGTTAGCTGAACACGCGACTTTATGTCCTACTTTTAAGAACTTTCGTGCTCGACGTTTTGTTAAAAACTAAAAGCTCTCAGCATCGTTAACAATAATATTTAATAATAATAATATTAGTCATCGCACCTTATCTCTCGGATTTATTTACGGAAGATTTGGTTTGAGATTTTAATTGTCTTTGCGCGACGTCGTTTCTGTAATAAAATGCCACGCAAGTTCATTAAATATCGTAAAAGTTTTTTTTTTGGTAAATATTGGCGGCTTAGAGAAGGGGCTTAAGGTCGTTGTTTAAAAGGCGAAATGAAAAGTACAAATAATTTTTTTGGGAAAAGACGTAAGAGAATAAGATAAGATAATATTTTTGTTTTGGAAAGTTTTTTGTATCTTGAGTCATTTGGCGTCTTTTTAAATAATTTTTAAAAAAATTAAATTTGGCTTTAAAATTATTTTAGTTATTTTGATAGTTCAAGTTTTTGCCGCAAGAGGGCTTTTTTGAACAAAATTTCAGCATCGAAGACTTTTTATGAATTATAAAAATAAAATTTCAATTAAATTTTAATTTTTTTGAATTAAACTTTCAATTTAAAATTGAAATTAATTTTTCAAAAATATCCTTTTATAAAAAAAATAATTTTAGTTCAAATTCTCGCCGTTAGAGGCGTCCTCTAATTAAAATTTAAGTAGAGATCATTTTTTTAAATGCCAAAAATTATATTAAATCTAAATTTCAATTTCTTTGAATAAAACTTTTAATTTAAATTTTATATTAACTTCAAAAAATTAATTTTAATTAAGAAATTTTATTTTGGTTCAAATTCTCACCGCTAGAGGCGGTTTTAAAGTTTTAGCAGTAGAGATCATTTTATCAAATACCAAAAATCAGATAAAATCAAAATTTTAATTAAATTTAAGTTTTTCAGATCAGACTTTTAACTTTTGAACTTAAAAAAATTATTTCTTAATATATTTTAATAAGAAAAAAAAATTATTTTAGTTCAATTTTTGTCCGCCAGAGGCGTCTTCAGATCAAATTTTTCTTGTAAAAAATCAAAAAGACTCCTTAAATCGACTTTTTATGAAAAAAAATCTTTTTTAAAATTTTTATAAAATTAAGCATAAATTCTCTTCTTCATAAACGCAATTTGTACTACAAAAAAATCTGTCTCTCTTTACAAATAATAAACAAACAATATTAATAATATCAGAAAAACATACATAATAATAATAAATTGACAACAAACAAAAATTGAACTCTGAAAATAAATAAATTTAAATTATGTATTTTTATCTCTCACATACAGACAACACAAACACACAAATCGACCTGATATGCCAAATGAAACATTGGAGGTCGCCGCATTTGTACGGTCAGGTGTGGCATGCTGCTGTTGGAAAGAAGGAAGAAGAGGGTCATCTAATAATAACAGAAAAACATAAACAACAATATTAATAAATTATATATAATAAATGATGATATTGATGCGTTGTTCGTATAATGTTCGCGAAAACAATACAGAAAAAAAACATTAATATGAGAGACAAATATAATAATAAATATTTTGATAATTTATTTGATTAAAATTATTAAAATTGAAATTGAATTTCACACTATTTTTGTTCAAATTTTACACATATACTAACGCAGTAGGTATACATATAGAATGAAGAGGACAAATGATGATAATTAACTAAAATGATTGTACATGAAATGTTTTGACAATTTTCAATTATTTGACAATTATCTGGTCGTGTGTTGTTTATTTTTTGTCTATTTGTAGGCAGGTGCAATTTTTAAAAATATTTCATAATTTTTTTAAATTTTAAATTTTAAAAAATTATTTTAATTTAATTTAATTAATTAATTTATTAATTTAATTTTATAATTTTTTATATGAATTTATTTATTTTATTTTATTTTTTATTTTTTTTTTTTTTAAATAAATATTAAAAATAAATAAAATTAAAATTTTAATTTGAATTTATTTAAAAAAATTAAATGTTTATTAATCATTAAATTATTTTATTTTATAATTTTGTTTTAATTTTAAAGCTCAAAATATTTTATTAATTATTTTAGTTTTATTTAAAAAAAAATTAAAAATTAATTTAAGTATAAAATTTTTTAATTTTTTATTAATAACTTTTATTAAATATTTATTTAAAAAATAAATTATTATGTTATTAAAAAATTATTAAAAATATTTAAAAAATAATTTATTCTTTTAATTTTTTTTTTAAATAAAATATTTTTTTTTAAAAATTATTTTTTAAAAATAATAAATTTAATATTTTCAAAAAAAAATTAATTTATTCATTTTATTATTAAAAAATAATTATTAATAATTTTTAATTAAATAATAAAATTATTAATTATTATTAAAATAATTATTTTTTATTAGAAAAATAAATCTTTTAAAATCTTTATTGAAAAATAATAATTATTATTAAATAAATAATTATTATTTTTTAAATTATTTAAATTGATATCAAAAAAAAATTTGACATCTGTCAATTCAAAAAAATCCGTTAAAAAATTTGAAAATTATTATTTCAATTAATTCAAACCAAGCAAAAAATTAGAAAAAAAATCTTTAAACTCTTATTTAAATCTTAATTTTCTTCAAATCCAAAATTTGACCTGAAAACTTTAATTCCCAATCCGATGCCAAAGAAATTCCTTCAAATTTATTAAGATTCCTCTTCAGATGTTTCCTTATATTATTATTTAAATACTTATTATTCATCCCGGAATGTAAAATGTGTCAAGTCACAATTTCCGTATAAATTTATTATATTTTCCAAGCGAACGACACAAGAACTCCAAAAGTAACAAAACACCAACAAATTTTAACAATAAAACGAACGACAATGACAACAATAATAATAATATGCATTTAATGATATCACTGAAATATAATTGGGAATTGCCTCTCGTTCGTGCGCTTCGATTGCATTTTAACACATATTTGTCGTTGTTCGTTGTTCGGGGGTACGATGAGAAATTCATTCATGTCTCTCTCTCTCTCCATGTAATTGGCAGGAAAATTTTCAATGTTTAAATAACACTTTCCACACACAGAGACACAGACACAAAAAGCGATATCTTTATTCATATTTGATTGTTGTTTTGAATGTTCTACTAAAATATGTGGGTTCCCTATCTCTTCCTCGGTAGCTCGGGTTGTCAGTACGAACGTTAAAGCCTCTGTTAAAGCCAAAATATGAACGAATATTTTAGGCAACGACGAGATAGGAGCCGTTTTAGGTGATACACAATTAATTTATTGATGCTTTTAATTTGATTCTAATCAGTGTCGTTTCCGCTTGTTTGTTTAGAATTCGAGTCATTTAAATTTTGCAAGTGAATATTTGTTGTTTTGTAGGGCAAATTGCTGCGATTTAAGTCAATTTGAGGCGGTTGGACTTTAAAGAATTTTTTTTTTCGTTTATTTGAATGAAATTCATTGAAATTTTCCGCCCCATTTCATCGAGCAATTAATCTATTTGTACATTTTTTTTGTTGAAAAGTAGTCTAAAAACTAAATAATTGGAGCCCGTATGACATGATGAAAAAATGGAATGTTGGATTGAGCTTTAGATGCATAAGTGGACAAAAGAGAAAGAGAGAATTTGTCACACAAATCAATGTTTTTAAAATTTTTTTTATCTTTTTTAGTTGAAAAGGTTGGTGATTTTGGAATACAATTTTATTGAAAAAATTTTAGATTTTTAATTTAAATTTTTTTCCAAAAAAAAAAGAATTTTTGCTTGTTATAAAAAATTTGAGGTTAGAATTTGATTTTATGAATTTCAAATATTTTCCGCAAGAGGCACTTTTTGATCAATTTTTTAGTTTTAATTTTTCGAAAGATGTTTTTAGGATCAATTTCAGTAGATTTTATTAAAAATTTAAAAATTGATGATTTTTTAGTAATTTTTTAATCGAAATTTTAACTTTTTTACAGAAGGAATAAATCTAAAAAAATTCTTTTTGATAAAAAAAATCCGGTAGAGGCGCTTTATAATCGATCTTTTAATTTAATTTTTTGAAGGATATATTTAAAAAAAATTAAATTATTTAACAAAAAAATAAATAATAAAAAATTTTTATGATTTTTAAGAATTTTTTTAATAAAAAAATTAACTTCTAAAGAAATAATTTATAAAAAAAATTTCTTTAATTGAAAAATTTTCCGTTAGAGGCGCTTTTTCTAAGAAAAAATATTTCATAATTTCAAGATAATTTTTTTATTAATTATTTTTATTTTAATTTATTTTAATTAATATTTGTGTTAAAAAAACCCTCAAAAATAGTTTTATTTCAATTTTAAAAAAAATCCAACTTCACTTCCCTTTCGAGGCAAAAATAAAAAAAAACTTTTATTTTGTTAAATTTTTCTACCAAATTTATTTTTGTGTAAATCAACAATGGCAATTTATTTCATCATAAGCACACACACACACAGAACAGACTAGAGACGGAAGCACATCACGCGTCACGTGTGCATCAATACAAAATAACAAACAAATAATAATATGCAACAAATCGAACCAAATACACAAAATTTTTATTTTATTTTGTATTTTTTTGCTTTTTTTTTAGCAGAACACAACGCAGTCGATATAGTTTATTTTTCCGAATTTATATAATAATATGTCGATAATGGAATTTTAAATAAAATTCTATTAATACTAAATAAATTAATTTGATGTTTGTGTGTCCGCTCTCTTTTTTTCCGGTTGTGTGATAGGAAATTGATGTGTTTGTGTGTATTTCAATTTGGGTGTCTCGCTGCGTGTCACGTGTGTGTGTGTTTGTGTGTCAGATAAACGAACAACAAAAGCAAACTAATAATGATCGCCTGTTGTCCTGTTGTTGATGTTTGTTATGAAAAAATATTTAAATGATGCAAATTATCGATGTTTGTGTTGACATAGATTTTTTTTTCGGGAGTAGTTTTTTTTTTGTTGAAGAAAAAATTATTTATTTTTTTTATTTTTCATTTTTTTGTTGCGAAAATTTATTTTATTAATTAAATGAGAAAAAAAATAAATAAATATTGAATAAAAATTTTTTTTTGCTGCATTTTAACAAATTTGTTATTTATAAAAAAAAATATAGAAATCTTCTTCGAAAAATATAAATTTAATAATTTTAAATAAGGTTAGTTTTAAAATTAATTTAAAAATTATTTTATTAAAAAAATATTTTTTTTAATTTGAATTTTATAAAAAAAAAATTATTCAATTCAAAATTTTTATTAAACTTTTTAAATTTATTAAATTAATTTATTTAAATAAAAAAAATATTAAATTTTCTTCATAAAATTAAATTTAAAAAAAAAATAAATACCTAAAATTAAATAAATAAAAAAATTAAATTAAAATGTTAATATTTTTAAATATAGTTTTTAATTAAAAATATTTAAAAAAAAAATTTGAAATAAAATTTTAATGATAAATTTTATTTAAACAGCGAAAAAAGCAATTCCTTGAAAGAAACAATTAAATAAAAAAAATTAAAAAAAATAGAAAAAAATATAAAAAAAATTAGAATATTTATTATTATTTTCTTTCAAACAGCGAAAATAAGAATTTTCTTGAAAGAAATAATTAAATAAAGATTTTTTATAAAAAATTAATAAATTAAAAAAAATCCCGTCGATATCACTTCAGACTTTAATTTTTTTTTTTTCTTTAAACAATTAAAAATATTTAAAATTTCACCTTCAAATAATATTTTCTACAGTTTTTTAATTAAAAAGAAATGATCTTAACACAATTTCGAGCTCATTGAACAACTTTTGAGAATTTTCTCTCAGTTTTCTTAACACTTTTCTTTAAAAAAATGTTTTTTTGTTCAAAATTAACGAAAAATAAAAAATATTCACAGTTTTTAACTTAATTTTAGTTTTTTTTTGTTCGTTTAATTTTTCGTTGTTTCGTTTCTTGTTCTTTCTAAGTTTAACATCAATTAACTTCTAGACACTGATTTTTAATTTTGCTTCATTTTTTTTAAGTTTGTCTCCAAATTTTCACATTTAAACACTCAAAATTGTCAAACAAAATCTTTTTTGTCCAAAAATCATTTTTGACGACATTTAATTACTTTTTCTTCCTTTAAACATCAATTTTCTGAATTTTTTGAGAAAACGGGTTCGCCACAAGAAGACACCAAGTTACCGTGTGTCACATAAATTTATTTTTTTTTTCGTCTACAACATTGAGTTGAACATCGAGTTAAAAATACGACACCGACTAATTTTTGACAATTTTTAATTTATTTTTTTTTATGAAGAAGGGCCAGAGTAGACACAGAGAAGAGACAGAAATTACATCGAGAACAAAAATTGCACAAAGAACTTCCTTCACGATCGGAGGAAGAAGCAATACTGAAGGCAGTTGGCACAAAATCAAGCACTAAATACTCGACTCGAGAAGCACTTTTTGCATGACATAACATGCATTCCACGTTGATGTCGTGCCGCTGTGTGTGTGTCGGAAAATGCATTTCCTTCTTTTTCACAAGTTCAAACACGAAAAACGCAAAATTGCTACGAGGCGAGAGAACGAGACGACACGATTGGCGCACGGAAATTTGGGCAGAAACAAGCAAACAACGGGATATCCTCGTGTCGTTTCAGTCACTCGTGCAGCGGGAATGAGCGACAGTTGCGCAGAAAGAGGCGGATATAGCGATGAAAGACGGAGACAAACGGTAGGTTTTGCGGAAAAACTTTGGTTTTGTGAGTGATAAGGGGAGGAAAGTTCTTTGGCGAACGGAAAATTTGCCACGCGGTTGTGTTTACATGTTGAGCAGTCGACTTTTGTGTGGCAGAGGAGAGAGATTTGGTCGGGAAATGAACAGAAATACTCGAAAAAAATTATAATTTTTAGTTCTAAAGGAAATTTTTTACTAAAATTTGAAT
This sequence comes from Culicoides brevitarsis, assembly GCF_036172545.1. NCBI lineage: Eukaryota > Metazoa > Arthropoda > Insecta > Diptera > Ceratopogonidae > Culicoides > Culicoides brevitarsis. The sequence continues at coordinate 33,004,747 of NC_087086.1, read as the reverse complement.
GAAAATCAAATTTTTAGAGGCTATAAAGGCAAAATTTTTTTAAAAATTGACGAAAAATAATTAATAACGAAGAAATTTAATTTCTAAAATCAAATTTTGATGATGAAAAATATTTTTTATTAGAAAATGATGAAAATCTGATATTTTTCATGTCAGTTGAGTATTTAAATTTGAATTAAATAAGCAAAAAATACTTAAGAATTTTTTTCATAACGTGATTATTTGACCCAGTACACATTTTAAAATGTCTATCTAATCCCAATTTTAATTATTTTTCGATTACATGATCTAATTTTTAATCCCAGTGTATATTCTAAAATTTTTGCCCAATGCACATTTTGTAATTTTGACCCAAAGCACATTCAATATATTTGACCCAATGCACATTTTAGAATGTCTGCTCATTAAATTTCTTATAATTTTGTCTCAAATAATATTTTAATTATTTCATGAAATTTGAATTTTCAAATTTTTACCCAAAGCAAATTTAAAAATTTTGACCCAATGCACATTTTAATATTTTTCCTTTAAAAAGTTGTATTTTAACTAAATACACATTCTAACTTTTTGCCCCAGTTCATATTTGAAAAAAAATTTGACCCAATGCACATTTTAATATTTTTCCTTTTAAAATTTGTATTTTTGACTTAATTCAATGTGAAAAATTTTCTTCTGAATAAATATTTTTAAATTTTAACCCAATGCACATTTGAATATTTCACCCCAGTTCACATTTGAAAAATTTTAACCACGTGACTTTTTTAATTAACGCACAAATTCAACTTTTTTTTTACAAAATTGCACTCCTCAAATCCCTTTTCAAAGTAAGTTATTAACAATAATTGGCCTCAGTAATGATGATAGCGTGTTTCATGACACATTATCGTCAGTCACTTTGAGCTTTACGTGCCCCGTACACAAAATGGATAATTTTCACAATAAATAAATAAATAAACACAAACAAAAAAAAACTTTGGGTGCACCTTTCGTGTCACTTTTTCCATAATTTTTTGCACAATTACCTTTTTTGTAAATAATAATATTTTTTTTTTAATTACAACTTCGCTTCTACAATTTTTTCTTTGTGACAAGAGTCCTTGGCAAAAGTTAGAAATCGTGATTCATCTAATTTTCTCTGACAGTTCCTTGCAACATTTCCTCCTTTTTTCTGTTATTTTCAAATTGTTTCAAATTTGGGACTCGCACAAAAAAAGTTTTTAAAAGTTTTCTGTCATTTTTTTGCAAACAATTTGTGCAAAAAATTAAGTAAAGTTACAACTAAATTGTTACAAAAAAAAAAAAATAGAAACGAAACGAAACTAATTTGTCTTGTTTCCTGTAGTGACTAAAACTGCTTGGTACCCGTTTTTGTATTTTGTTTTTGTGCAAATTAGGTACGAGGGAGCGAAATTTCTATTTAGCCGAAATGTCATTTTTTTGCCCTTTTGTTGGATTTTTCAATGAAACAAATTTCGTCTTGAGGACCTTTTAACAAACTATTATTTGTTAACTTAATTATCATTTTTTTGTACTTTTTGTACAGTTAAGTACTTGAAGAAATTAAAAAGGAGCATCCGCTTAATTCGTCTTGTTTAATTTTGTCTCTTTCTGTTTTCTTCAGTTAATCAAATAAATGGACAAGAAAAAAATTTATAAAAGAAAAATATTAAAATTAGTCGTCTTTTGATGCTTTTGAACAAGTAAATGTTGAGTGGATGGTAAAGATGATACAAAAAAATAAAAGTTACGTGGAATTTTAGAGTTTAAGCGTATTTTAAATAATAAGAAATTTATTTATTTTTATTTTTTTAAACAAAATTTTATGATTAAAAATTTAAAAAAAAAAAATAAAAATTTTTTAAAAGAATTTTTAACTGGATTGGGTCGATTATCCTGAATTTTATAATTTTTCCACAATTTTTACAATAATTTTATTAATTTTTCACAAATTGCCCAAACATTTTTATTTTAATTTTGATCTGAGAATTTATAAAATTTTCCAACAATTTTTCTTTTCTCATAATCTTGTTAAAATTTTTCAATAAAATGTTTTTTTATGATTTCCATTAAATTTTTAAAATGTTTTCCAATTGACCCTGAATTTTTCAATTTTTTTTTAATTTTTCATAATTTTTCTCAATCTGGAAAATTGAAAAGTTTTTCCATAAGTTTTCCTCATTTTTTTGATTTTTTTTATAAATTTTCCGAGGTTTGCCAAAATTTCAGTTTCAAAATTAAAACTGAAAAAATTAATTAAAAATAAATTTTTCAGTTTCATAAAATTTATAAAATTTTTGATGAATTAAGAAAAGTTTTCCATAAGTGCTCTTAATTTTCTGAGATTTTTCTTAGTTTTCCACGAAATTTTTGAAAATTTCCAATATTTTTTTTCTATTGAAAAATTTAAAATTTTAAAAAAAAAAAAAATTTTCCAAAAATTTAAAAATTTTCATAATTTTTCTCAGATTTTCAATTTTTTTTTTTTTATCAAAATTTTTTCTTTTTAAAATTTTCATATGCTTTTCCAATTTTATGAAAATTTTCTATGAATTTCCATGAATTTTTCCGAATTTTTTCATGAATTTTTAGAAATTTTCCACAAATTTTATCTTTAAAAACTATCTAAATCTTTAACAAATGTTACGAAAATTCAGAAAAAATTATTTGAGTTTCGTAATTTTCGGAAAATTTCGGAAAAAAAAAATAAATTTTCCTTAAAAATTTCTTAATCTTTAATTTTTTAATTTTTCATTTTTTAAAAATTTTTTTTTTTATTTTTTTTTTTTTTTTGATAAAAGACGAAATGACGAGTAAAAATTCAAATTTGTTATTCATAAAAATGAATTAAAAAAGACATTTCTCAATAGTTTCTTTCTTTTTCATTTCGTCTTGAATAAATGATGAGAAATATTTAACGAAAGAAATGTCTTGATGATACTTGATTTTCATTAAATTAGCAAAAATATTGTCAAAGGAAAATCTCGACAATTTTTTTTGTCCTTCTTCATGAAGAAAAAAAAGAGAAAAATGAGCAGTTTATTAGTGACAATAAACATAATCGTATACTCCGGAATTTATCTTATTGGCCACTTTTTTTTTTTTTTTTTTTTTTTTTTTTTTTTTTTGAAGGAAGAAGATTATCACGAGGACGGAAATAAAACTTGAGTGGCTTTGACGAAACAAAGACAGGTGACTTGATGGTCATTTGCGTAAATCCAACATTAATTGTTATTTTTATCTTTTAGCTTTTTATTGCATTTTTGGTCAAAAGGGGAAGTTTTCCGTGTGATAAGACGTCGACGAAAAAAAGATAAAAATCAAATAAAAGTGAATTGTTACTTACCGCTCCCCAGCGGAATATTCGTTTGTTTGCTGTTACTGACACGTTCGGTACTGCGATCACGCTCGCTCGCTGCCGTGATAACCGTGACAGTTTCCTGCTGCGAAGTGAGTCGCGGCACCGTTTTAACTTGCGCCGAGACCATTTTCGACGTTCCTGCTTGCGTTGCGGCGCCTCCCGCATTACGAATTACCAGAATGGACGGCGTCTTATCCAACCTCTTGAGTGTTTGCAGTAAAATGGGTCCGGAATTCGCGTCGGCGGCACTTCCTTTGGCGTTTGCAAGTCGCGTTTGCTGCAAAATTATGCTTGAGCCATCGGCGCTCGTGAGTTTTTTCATGCCGCCCGTGCCCGAGGACTGGAGCAAAATCGTTTGCGAGCCACCGGCGTCACGCAACGCAGCGGGATGTTGATGCACAGCAATTGAATTTGTACTTTCGTTAAGGGTTGAGCCGTTATTCGTCGTCGTCGTGGTGCGACTTTTGCCACGTTGCTGGATGACAATCGGCTTGTTGCTCGTGTCATCGCCTCCGTTTGCCGCAGCAGCTGCTGCCGCCGCCGCACTTTCGTTCAAAAGTGTCAACAGCTCGTGCCCATTTTGCAAGATTAGTTGACCGGAATCTGAACGCGCCGCACGCACAAGAATAAAATTGCTTTGCGTGCCTCCCGGACCGGCAGCTGTCGTGACAATCGATTGGTTTTGGATGCGAATCGTTTGTTGCTGCTGCCCCGTTGAGGTTTCGGGACCCACAACTATTGCCTCCGTTTCTTTTAGTTTGATGTTGTTAGCCTTAGCCATGACGCGTTGATGTTGTTTCATGTGCTCGGCTCTCGTCTCGTGGCGTATCTACAGCAAAGACCTGAAAAAATCGAAAAAAAAAATTAATAAATTTCGAAAAAAGAGAGAAAACGTCAGGTAATTAAATAAAAATCAATGAACTCGACACTTAATTGTAAGCCCATAAAAGTCAATAATAAGCTATTCATGCACCGAATGGAGTCAATTACATGTCGTTTTACGATATTTTTCGTGTGTCAGTGTCGAGCGTAGGAAAATCAAGGATAAAAGGCAAAAGTTTTCGATAAAGTTTTTGTGCGTGATGTGGTCATGTAATCAACTTCTCACTTTCCTATCGAATCGATTTAGTTCACTAGTTGCTTTTTCCTTCGTTTTCATTGAACGGGCGACGACGTTCGCAACACATGTGACGGTAATTATTTTTTGTTCGGTTATTGAGGTTTTTGTGTTAAAATTTGTTCGTTTTTTGTTCAATTGAATAAATTACTTTTTTGGGGTTGAAAGCTTCGTGGAAATTTTTTTGTAAAGGAAACTTTATTTGTTAAGGAATTATTTTGACATTTTTGAGAATTTTATTATTTTTTTAACTTTCTTAATATATTCTTGTCATTAATATTTTTTAAAAATAATAAATTTTTAATTTCTTTAATATTTGTTTATTATTCATTTTTTTAAATTTTTATTTAAATTAATTTTTTTTATCAAATTTTTATTTATTTTTTAATTAATTTTTATTAAATATTTATTTTTTAAACTAATTTTTTATTTATTTGTTTTTTTTAATTTTTTATTTGATTTTTATTTAATTTAATTTATTTATAATTAATATTTAATAAAAATAATTAATCCAAAAATTAGTTAAAAATTTGAACATTTTAAAAAACTTTTTAAATTTTTATTTTAATTCTTAATTTATTTCAATATTTAATAGTTTTTTAAATTTTTGTTTTTTTATTATCAAAAAATTATTTTCTATATTGAAATAGATTTAAAAAAAATTAAGAATTTTAATTTAATTTTTAATTATATATTTTCTAGCCTAATAAGGACTAATCAAATTTTAAAAATTTCAAAACGTTAATAAAAAATAATAAAAAAAATCCTAATTAATTTAAAAGTTTTAACTAATGAAATTTTTGACAACTAAATTTATTTTAGATTAAATTTTAAATTTTAGCAAAATAATTTTTTTTTTTTTTATTTTTTTTTTTTTCAAAGATTTAAAAATAAAATTAATTTAAGATTAATTAATTAATTTAAATTTTAATTAAATTAAATAAAATCAAATTAAATTAAAAAATTAATTAAAATTAAAATTTATATTAGGTAAATATTAAATTAATTAATAAAAAAAAATAAAAAAAAATTAATTTAAATCAAAAAAAAATGTAAATTTATTATTTAATAAATAAATAATAAATTTCATAAATCGAATGCTTTTGGTTAACGAAAAATATTTTTTTTTACTTTTCTGTAATTTTTAGTAAAATTCAAAAATAATTAAACGAAAATTTCTCTCCATAAAATTTAAAGTAGAACATTCCTTCACTCACGTGCGTCTAACAACAAATTACAACGTCGCACACTAAAATTCATGTTCAACTGTCTCGCATTAAAATATTCCAATATTCTATGTGTGCTTGCTCTACCAGACAATATTTATTACGAAATGGATGCAATTTGAAATCTCTACAATAAAATAAATAGTTTTCCAATTATTTTACGTCGTCGTCGTCGACTAAAACGCACAAAACATACTTTTTCGGGTCAAATCCCGGATTAAGTTTGAAAAACGGAGGAAAATCTACAACAAAATATTTTTTGCACATCGAGCCATTAATGGTCGACGATTTATTCGTATTTAATTATTATTATCAAATATGTTGATTTGTTGTCGTTAAAAGAGTCGCCGAAGCGCCAAAGAGAGAGACACATGAAATGTTTCGTTGTTCGGTGAAAGGAGCCAAAAATCTCTGTGGAGTGCATTCCACATGGCAGATATTTATAAATTAGACATAAAATTTTATTACCTTCATAATATATTTTACAAATTGACCGAATACGAGAATATTGTCCCTTTTTTGAAACAAATCGTCGTACGCTGTACGATGCACGAGAGAAACAATAATAACTGGACTATTGCCAATAAATATCCAGTCATGGACTAGTTAGACGACACGAGGACCGAGGATACAGTGGCATGAAACATATTTAAGTTCAATTCAAAATTGGATTCGAAAAGAGAGGCCTTCCACGTACACTTGCCTACAGATACGTACAACTTCCCATTTAACAAAATTGCTTTAAAAAATCGCTTTTTAACAAAAACTAAGTTTTTAGTAAATGTGAGAAGGGTTAGATACTGAAAATGTGCATTAGGGCGAAAATTTTAAATGCGCATTGAGTAAAAAATTTTAAAATGTGCATTGGGTCAAAATTTTTAAATGAGCATTGAGTAAAAACTTTGAAATGTGCATTGGGTCAAAATTTTTAAAATGTGCATTGGGTCAAAAATTTTAAAATGTTCATTGGGTCAAAATTTTTAAATGAGCCTTGGGTCTAAAATCTTGAATGTTCATTGGGTAAAAGTTTTAAAATTTGCATTGGGTCAGTTTTTTTATAATTTGCTTTGGGCTAAAAATCTTGAATGTGCATTGGGTAAAAATTTTTAAATAAGCCTTGGGTCTAAAATCTTGAATGTTCATTGGGTAAAAGTTTAAAATTTGCATTGGGTCACATTTTTAAAATGTCAACTGGGGCAAATATCGTGTGAATAATACTTTCAAAGTTTAAAATATGCATTGGGACTTAGTTGTATGAACACAAACCGATTCGTTAAATGGGAAGTTTTACGTACCCATGTACAGAAAACGACGTGCATTGACAATAATAATGATAATAATAACAAATTTCATATGAATTTAAGCGAGGCGAGGACTATTTATTTATTTTGATGTCAAGTAACGACTACTGTACTCTCGGAATAATAGATAATCTCTTAAAATGTTACTGGAATTTTACTTCATGAACGGTGAAATTTTATTGCCAACTACACATTTTTTCCCATACGTGGACTGGATTAAAGGGTTAAACTACTTTTTGTTGCCTCCTTTTCTTTTATTTTATTATTATTTGTGTGCCGAGTCAAATTACTGAAATTATGTCTGCTAGCCAGTTGTTTTCTATTGTTTTGTCGCTAAAACAAAACGAATTTTTTTCGAATAGAAAAGAAAAGTAATTTTCTCTCAATTGTCTAATCAATGTTGCCTTTTTTTCTATTTTTGAACAAATACGAGAAAAACGTGTTTCGAATAAGAAAACAGTTTTTTTCTCGTATTTGAGTGATCACTCATCTCTCTATTGATTTCAAAGTCGCCACATAAAACTCTATGATTCGAAAATTGATGAATTTTACTCCAAAGGGCTTAAATTGAAAATCTTTTTAAGCCCTTTCGAGATAAAATTCATCAACGTTCGAATCATAGCTGTAAGAAAACTTCCGATGTCCATTGGCTATCCAAAATAATTGGCAAGACACTCAGTTTGACAACAAAATAGACTCGTTAATGACTCTTGATTATCATTTTTATGTGCGCCTTGCATTTAATGCTTGACTGAATGGACCTTTTATGAGGATTTATTTACGTCTCGTAACTCATTTTGGGAATTTATTGCAGTTTACAAAAAAAAAGTTTTGACTTTTTGGCTCAGGTTTAAGTTTAAGTGCATCACAAAAAGTCGTTAAAAACTGTAATGATGGAGACAGGAACAAAGGTAAGTAAACAATTTATTACAAACTCATTTACTTTTTTGTTTGGATTTTTTTATTATTACAGAGATATTGTGTGTATTGTTTACATTTTTTTCATCAGCAAACAACATCGACATTACATCAGCGATAAAATGACACGAACGACGCCTACTTGTTTCGTACTTTGTATGGTGAGGTGAGGTAATCAAATACTTATCATTCACAGTCTATCACAATGCATTGATTTGTGGATTGTTTGAACAAGAAATGCATTTAAGGAATTGTGTTAGATGGGGTTTACTTGAGCGCATTTTTTATTTGAAAATAATTTTATAGGAAATATTTTTTTCTCAATAAGATTTATCAAACTTTGAATTTTTCTTCGTTGTCTTAAAAGTTGGAGCCTTCAGGGTATATTTTTCTGAAAGAGCATAAAAATTGCAAGAAACTAGCGGTAGATTATTGAATTTGGGCTATCGTGAAAAAATTTAGTCAACAGAATACCTGAACCCCTTTTTATGCATTTAAATTCGAAGGAAATATATTTTTTTTTAATAAGAATTTTTCTCTGTTGTCTTAAAGGCTAGAGACTTCAGGGTATATTTTTCTGAAAGAGCATAAAAATTGCAAGAAACTAGCGGTAGATTATTGAATTTGGGCTATCGTGAAAAAAATTAGTCAACAGAATACCTGAACCCCTTTTTATGCATTTAAATTCGAAAAAAATGATTTTTTCTCAATAAGACCCATGAAAGGTCGAAAACTTTCATTTATTAAAATGTAAGTTTTCAATTAATTTTTTTTAAAATTTGTGATTTTCTTTAAATATGAAGTTTTTACCTTTTAAAGCATGACGGACAGACAGACAGACAAACATAAAATTCCCCAAAGACAAATTTTCAATTCAGAAAAATGCGTTACACTTCTTCTTCTATTTCAGGAAAGAAAGAAAAGAAAAACTATTAAATAAAAATATAAACAAATAGATGATCAAGGTAATTCATTTTCCTTCTATTGTTTTATTTTTATTTATTTATTTCTTTTTTCCCATTTTTTCACTTGGAGAAAATTGCTTCGCCAACAACTACAACTACTATTTCGTAAGTTAAACGATAGGCGGACACTAAATCACTTTTTATTGAAACTTAATGGATTTTAGATTTGGGGCTTGAGAAATTTATTTGTCTATTTATTTATTTTTTTTTTCTTTTCAATTTGCAATAAAAATGGAGCTTTTTACTACTTCACACATTAAAGCTCTTTTTTTGCGTATCGCGGAATTGAAAAAAAAAATAAACAATCTCAAGGTCGGTCAACTATTAATAAAGTTGAATCTGTTGAGTCATTTATCAAGCACATGCAACACCTGATAACAGAAAAATTTATAAGATTACTAATTAGTTCTGTACAAGTAGTTGTATACAGATTAACGTTTAATCGAAACGAGAGATAATTTTTATTTTATAGTTGTCAGTCATTTCAGTTCTTATTTACGTCTCGCTTAGAAATGATCACTTTTCTGACTCTTCTACTAACGGCTGTTATTGCAGTTTATGTCTACGTTCAAAGACATTTTTCGTATTGGCAGCGACATGGATTTCCGTATTTGAAAAATATTGAAATCCCTTATGGAAATATGGGAGCTCATGCCAGAAAAGAACGTTCAATGGGAACAGCAGTTTGGGATCTCTACAATCAAACTGATGAACCATTTGTTGGCATGTATGCCTATACTAATCCCGGTCTTCTGGTGAGAGATTTGGAGCTTGTTCGTAAGATCATGATTACCGACTTTGACTACTTCCATGATCGAAGTGTTTATAACAACAAAGATCGTGAACCTCTTCTATCACAATTGTTCTCTCTCAAAGGCGAGGATTGGAAAAACTTACGAAAGAAATTCAATCCGTTATTTTCTTCTGGAAAGTTGAAGGCTATGTTTCCAACTATCTTATCGGAAGTTGATAAGCTTGATGGGTACGTGGAAAAGGTAGCAGCTAATAATGAGCTGTTTGAAACGAAAGAGATGACCTATCGTTATGTTCTGAACATCATAGGATCTGTAGTGTTCGGTTTGAACATTGATATTCTCGCAGATCCTGATCATCCCTTCGAACGAATGTACAAAGAGCTTCTAGGTCCCAACAAATGGACTGACTTGAAAAATGCTTTGCAATTTGTCTCTCCAAAGTTAGTAGATATCCTGAGGATTCCTTTACTCCCGACTCATGTTCGAGAGTTCTTCTTGGATGTAGTTTCAACTACCATGAAATATCGCAAGGAGCACAATTATCGTCGGAATGACTTTATGCAACTCATGATCGATGAAGGAGACTTCTTTACCTTAAACGAAATCACCGCCAATTGTCTCATCTTTTACGTTGCAGGAGCAGATACAAGTCCATTCACAACTGCAACTTGTCTCTATGAACTTGCTCTGAACAAGGATCTTCAAACAAGAGTTCGTAATGAAATCGATGAAGTTCTACAGAAGTTTGATGGCGTCATTAGTTACGATTCTGTCAATGAAATGACCTTCCTTGATGCTTGTGTGAGAGAAACTCTCAGGAAGTATCCGGGACTTCCAATACTTTTACGGGAGTGTACCAAAAACTATAAGATTCCAAATTCGAAGTTGACCATTAAGAAAGGGACATCGATCTTTATTCCAGCAATGGGATTGCAATACGATCCAAAGCACTATCCGGAACCTTTTAAATTCATTCCCGATCGTTTCGTTAAAGGAAGTTACGAGGAAAGTATTTGCAATAAAGATGCCTATCTCCCGTTTGGTGATGGACCAAGGAAATGTATCGCAGTGAGGATGGGATTCTTGTTCGTCAAGGCAGCAATTGTCAAGTTAATTAGCAAGTATGAATGGGAAACAACCGATAAGAAGGAAGTTGAGTTCGATAACTACTCTGTGGGACTCAGTGCCAAAGGAGGACTCTTACTCAAAGTACAAAAACGTCAAAAATGAACAAATTTTTAATTAGTGGAAGCATGTATCCGACCAAAAAATAAACTTTTTTAATTGCATGTTGTGTTTTGTGTCTTGTTATAGTGGTGAGGTACCTTCGTCACGTAAGACACATTCAAGACATTTATTTGTGCATTCCTAATTATTTATTGTCGTTTTGGAAAAAAAAGTTGTTCTGAAAGCATTTTTGATTTCCGCCGTTTTTCTCTTCTTCTTTTGACTTTTTGTGACCTTTCACGAAATACGAAAAAAAACTCCTCCTTCTCTTTTTCCTTCAACTCGACAAAAATAATTAAAAACTTTTTTTTAATTCGTGTGTTCCCAAATTTTTTTCTGTTCTATTGTTTTATTTTCTCCATATAACCAACAGCAACAACAACAACGTCTTAAAACATTAGCATGCACTTTACTCGATATTTAATTTAAAAATTTGCCTAATTATAGTTTTCCTGTGTTGTTTCTTAATTTTTTTTTATTTTTTACGTACAGACAATTTCTCGACAGCACGACGCTCGAACGTGTTTTGGCGAAAATTTCAATCTTTTTGCATTGATTTTTGTTTTTAAATACCATTTTTCGTGTCTTCTGTCGAAAGGAAAGGAAATACGTGACAAGACCTTGATTAAAATCTCATGCTAATTTGATGTCCCTTTTATGGCATTTTGGAGAAAAAAATTAAAATTTCGTTAAAAATCTGTCTGTGCAAAATTTTTTTAATTTTTCATTAATTTTTTAAAAAATATTAATTTTAAAATAATTTTAATTTTTTTTTTAAATTAATTTTTAAATTAAATATTTTTGAAAATTAACACGAAATAAATTAAAGAAAATCTAAAAAAAAAAAAAAAAAAAATTTTCATTAATTTTTTAAAAAAAATTTAATTTAAAATTAAAATTTTTTAAATTTAATTAATGAAAAATTAATTTTTTTAAAAAAAATTAAAAATTAATTTTTTTAAAAAATATTTAATTTTTTAATATTTTTTAAAAATTATTTTAAAAAATATTTTTTTGAAAAATATTTTTTTAATTTTTGTAAAGATTTTTTAAAAAATTATTTGGAAAAAAATTTTAAAAATTTTTCCTAAAGTAAAAAATGCGCTCAAGTCTCAATTCAAAATTTAAAAGAAAATTTTCTTATCTTTGTCTTTCTTGATTCCAAGAAGGATTTTTGGAAAGAATTAACTTGGAAGGAGATAAAAATTTACATAAATATGGGCCAATCACTCTATTTTATCTTTCAAACGTTCAAAAAAGGCGAAATTTCGTGCCATATGTGGTCTTCCAACAAAATGAAAGAATTTAAGTAGCAAACGTGTCTAAGATTTTTTACCATTTCCATAAGCAGATGAATCAAAGATATTGCCTCGTTGATGACGGACAAAGACATTAAAAAGCAAAAGCGAGGAAAAGTTTGTATGGGGATATCGAGTGACGATGCCACGATAAAAATTGAAGTGTCCCCACAGAATTGCATAATTCCTCCTCACGATACAAAGAACGAAAGAAAAACGGCAAATATGACATCACATCCACTCGTCTCACCAATAAAATCATACAAGTATCATATCAAAACCACTTTCATGAATATTTAAAAGTATTAGAGGCGATGTGTGTTGAGAGTGAAACATCTTTATCTTTCGTCTTCCTTTTTGCACATAGACGTCGTTGTTGTTGTTGCCTGTCATCGTGTACTTTCAAAATTTGGCTCAGTTCATCATCATGAATATTATTACGTTGTTTTTGATGATAAAACGTACGAACGAACGACGTTGACTCTTGGGTATTTTTAATGTCAAGTCAAACAGGAAAACGTAAACAAAAAAACAACAACACAAATTTATTCAAAGAAAATCCGGAGAAAAGGCAAGAAGACGTTATTGACGAAGAAAACGTTGATAAATTAGATCAAGGATCAAAGTAACAGATGCTTGTCCAATGAACTCAACTCAACTAAATTAAATACGAAACGAGAGAGACACTCGTTTATATTAAAAAATTGCTTCTTTTTATATACCTCCTCTTCGCTTTAACTGGACGTCACCCATAAAACACTTTAGAATATTAATATAAAAAAGGATGCATGAATAAATTATCGCGTGCCCTCCGAAAGTAATCTCGTGTAACACAAAACTATCGCACAGAAAAAAATTTCGGTGGTTTAATAAATAAATAATGTGAACGCGTCCTTTAGTTTTCCCTTTGCACTATTTACTCGAAAGACAATAAAAAATTTTCATTACTTCAGTCTTTGTACAATTAATTTTTTGGGATAACAAGACAAGCATGCATGAAATAAATTTTTTAAAATAGTGCTGCGTCCACACATTTGTCAAAATTATTTATAGCGGAGGGATTTTTTGGACATCATCGTGAAATACTAGGAGTATGCGAATTAGAAAGTATCTGAGAGGAGATTTTGTACGCGAACAAATGAAGGGTTAGAAATGTTTGGTAATGAGCAATGTGAAGTTTGCACCTATGAAAGTTTTTGGAATGAATTGAATCAATTTTGACAAAAAATCTAAAGGAAGAGGGATTTGACAAAAATTATTTTATATTCTTTGAGTTCATAATTCTCATCGAAGAAAAATTATTCGAAAGTAAATTGGAGGAATTTTTAGCAATTTTAAAACATTTTCCGTAAGCTAAATTGTCAATAGTTAACATAACTATTTCCCATGTATTCCAAGCTTTTTTTTTATCATCCTTCAAAAAAACTTCATTCAGCTTCAAGACTTGTAAAATTTTTTATGAATATATAGAAAATGATATTCAACTTAAAATTGGTAAAAGTAGAAATTGATGTATCATCTAATCAAATTAAAGAGATATGATATTTTTCGAAAGCTATTTTGAGGATATTCCGTAAGTAAGTTCAGTATTTACTGACAAGTTTGAAATTCTTTCGAACTCTATCTCACTTTCGTATCCGTATATTTCTTTGAATCACTGAAAGCTTTTCTTTTTCCGTTTGTTTTGTTCTATCCAAAAGGGATCAGCTATAATTGTGATATAGTCAACTAGGGCCTTCATAGAATGTTTGATCTCTTGGTCGATACGATTACATCCAGAAATAACATTAGAACGATATAATGCAAAATCTTCCCATACCATATTGATTCGTAGTGTTGATTCCCAGAAGTTGCATCATTTTTATGTGCTTCACTTTGCTCAATTCTTTTTGTTAAAACAAAATCCATTGTTGAAATCCATGTAGAAATCCATTTTGAATTGCTTCTCGAATAAAGTGATAACGAATTGTAATGTATTTAGTACGAGAACTGTTACTATGCCAACACGTAGATATCGTTGAACAGTTCAGCAGATTTATGAGCTTGGTAATTTCGCATTTCAACTTTTCATCAATTTGATTTTAGAATATTTAGATATGAGCTTCTCTAATTTTTTTATAATTTTATTTTTATCACTTTTCAATATTTTTAAGATTTATAAGAATCATATAAGCTCAAAGTCATTTTGGAGATTCTTTTAATAACTGCACCGTCTCCAACTTCACACTCTTAAACTTTGTATTTAAAAAAAACTTCTATCTCACTTTTACGCGTGTTTCACAATCGATCCGTAACCCGAATACAAAGTCATCATTTTTCACTTCTTTTTTTTATATTTCACAAATCTCTCTTCCTCGTCTACTTACGTTCACTATACTAGTATCACTAACCACCATTGAAAAACGGAGAAAGAGCACTTTTCTCATAAATATGCCTAAACTAAATGAATTTCTTCATGTTCTTCGTTCGACGTGACTTGTTTGTACAAAATTTGATACGAGAAATTTCTGAATTTTTTTGTATATTTTCTTTCACTTTTCTCTCTCGATCTACGGCGACGAAACCGTCATTCATCATGTTGCGAATGAGCGACTGTCGCGCGATGCGGCACAATAGTAACTGTAGCGCGGTAAAAGACGTGGCGGTAATTAAAAAGGATTATCGTAAAAAAAAAGTTTCCTCTACTGATAATGGAATATTATTATAGTGAGGCAAATAGAAGCCATAGAAGCTGTCAACGAGGTATTTGAAATTAATTTTAACGGTAAATAAACAATTACCAAGGTCACGTGACTTTCATTTTTCTTTCTTCGTCGTCTTTCTTTGTAGCTCGTGTTCCTCTTTTTTTTATTGAGCTTTATTATTATCTAAATAGATCCGTTCTAATCTAATAAAGTGTAATCGATTATCATTTTCTCCTTCCCTCTTTTCGTTTTCACGATGGAGACGGAACCTGCCACCACATTCATTCACATTTCGGTGTTTATATTTGGCATTAGAGCGTGTGTACATAACGAATGAACAAACGATGACGGAGTGTGGAGGTAAAAGCTAAGCAAATATTTGTTATTCAAGTCGCTCGGTTGGTCTCTTTCTACTTCTGTATTGAATATGAAGAGATATTTGACAAAATTTTTAAGACTTTAAGCTCCTCAAAAGACCTTTAAATGTAGCTTTTAAGCTCTTTAATGCCCTTTTTTATCCAGATATTTCACACGTTTCCACGTAAGAAAATCCCTTCGTGTAAAATAGATTGAAATTTATTTCAGTCCCGTGTATTTCGATGCACTTGAATGATTTTTTTCCATGTGCATGAAAAGTGTCCTATATTTATACATAAATAAACAAGCACACACGCCGTCGTCACCCGCGCTCTGCTAGCCTCGTGTGTGAGTGAGTGTATTTATATATATTTTTACCTTGACCTACACTGGCTTTGAATTTTTCCTCCTCTGCTCGAAGTTTCTGTACGAGTTTGTTGCTGCCTGCTTAGCAAAATGCAAAAGCAAATGCGAATGAATATAAATGAGGGTGGCTTTTGTTCATGATTATAACGAACAAACAAAAACATTCAAGTGCATATTTTTTCAGCTACCTATAGATATTGAAAACTGATTCACTTTTTAGTCTCTCTGTGCCTGAATTTTTCTCACAACGCGCCAGAACACGTGAAAATGATCGAACTAACTAACAAAAGAAATCGCTGAATAATTGCTTTCCGTTTTCTTCTTTTCTTCCATTGTCCTTTTTTTGTATTTATATATTTTTTTACAACATTTGCGTGTGTCGAAAGGTCTTGACGCCCGTTATTTTACGAGTTAGGTTGGGTCAAAAATGTTTTTCGGGGTAACATTCCGATCGGCTTAGCGAAACATTATTCACATGTTTTTATTGCGATTTTGTGAAAAAATCGAAATTTTTTTTATTTTTAATTAAAATTTATATTATAATTTAATTAATAAAAAAAAATTAAAACTAAATTAATTTAATTTAAAAAAATTTAATTAATTAAAATTTAATAAATTATAAAATAAATTATAAATTAAATTATAAAATTTAATTAATGAGAAATTTAAAAAAAATATATTTAAGGATTATTTTTAAAGAAAATATTTTGTATTAATTTTTTAAAATTAATTTTAATTTTATAAAAAAATACTAAATTTTCTATTTAGTATTCTAAAATAAATTCTAAAATATTTTACTAAAATTCTGAAAAATAAGTTTCTTCAAATGTAAATATTTTTATACAAAAAATTTAATATTGATAAAAATTGATTAAAAATTAAATAATTAATTTAAATTAAATTAAAAGAAAAAATAAAAAAAAATTAAATTAATTTAAATTAATAATGAAATAAAAAAAATAATAAATTATATTATTATTTATTAAATTTTAAAAAAATATAAAAATTCTTTATTATTTAAAATAATAAAATTAAATTATTGAATTTAAATTAATTAAATAAATGAAATAAAAATAAAATTGAGTAATAAAATCATAGAAAAAAATAAATAAATAATAAATTAAATTTAAACAAAATTAATTAACAAAGATAAAAATAAAATTTTTATAAATTTTTTTTTTCAAATATTTCTAAATTAAATTTTAAAAATTATTTTTTCGTAAGAATTATTTTAATTAATTTTAATAATTATTTTTTAAATATTTTTTTTTAATAGGAAAATTATTTGAAAAAAATTTTTTTTAATTAATTTTATTCAAAGCAAAAAAAATTAAAATATTGGAAATTTTTTTCACAAAATCGCACAATTTTTTTCCCACTAAAACATCCACTAATGTCGTAACAGACGACCAACATCGTCCTAATATCAACAACGAGACACGAGAAATCCTCAGTAGAGCAAAAAAAAAACACAAAATCCAATAATTCAAAGGATTACCAACGCTTATTTCACCTTGCTTTGCGTGCCATCATTCTCTTCTCCCTCGTACCGTCACACAGCCCGTCGATGTTGCCTCGCGCGTACCAAAAACTTTTTGCCATATCCATTTTATTACTTTAACAGACACAAAACGCTTATCACAAGGATACTTTTTGGATACAAATCGGCGTTTTGTTCTTCGTTCGTCGGTAATGTAATGATGGATGATAGACAAGGCAGGACAAGGATGACGAAGACGAAAAAAAAAAACGAAGAAAAGCAAACATTTTTCCTAATTTTTAGTTTCATCTGTTAGTCATTTCGTGTTTCTACAGTAGGTACGTATATATCCAAAAATAGGGCATTAAAACAGACAAAAAAAGGAAACATGCCAGTTTTTTTTCGGTGTGACGTACTAACTTGACTGACATTCAACTCATACTCGCACGGAAAACTTCTCAAGTATTATTGAGTAATTTTTCGGTGCTATGCCGCCGTGTTATTTTACATAATAATCATGAAGAAGAAGAGAGTTTGTTGTCTGTTACTGTCAAAATGTTAACTCGTAGATACACAGAATGGATGGATAAAAATACAAAAAAGGGGTAAAAGATCGATTTTAGGCAATAACAATAATTGAACAATTGACTTGAGCAATTGTTGAGGTGAAAGAAAAGAAGAAATCTGACAAACAGGGGGGATGGAGACACCACAATATGAGGGTAATTGCTGGAAATAATAGCGTCAAAAAGTGAAAATAAGTCATTTATAGCTTTTCTTTTATTTTTTTAGGAAACATCACATGGCATGACATGCAGTGACGGATTAAGAAGACCTTTAGCACCTTTTGGGGTAAAAATATTTTTTAGAATTATTTACTAAGTAAAAATTTAACAAATTTTTAATTTTCAGACCTTAATTTGCTCATCAGGATCCAAAATTGGCTCAAAATGGGCCCAAAAACTGAAATTCCTGAGGCTTCAGATTCAAATCTGTTCCAATTAATCCAAACCAAGCAAAAAATTTTAACAAATTTTTAATTTTCAGGTCTTAATTTGCTCATCAGGATCCAAAATTGTACAAAATGGGCCCAAAAACTAAAATTCTTGAGGCTTCAGATTCAAATCTGTTCCAATTAATCCAAACCAAGCAAAAAATTTTAACAAAATTTTAATTTTCAGGCCTTAATTTGCTCATCAGGATCCAAAAAAAATTCCTGAGGCTCATTCAAAAAATGAAATTCAAATTTTTAAATTTCAGAAAAAAATTTGCTTCAGGATCCAAAAATTCAAAATGGGCCAAAAACTAAAATTCTTGAGGCTTCAGATTCAAATCTGTTCCAATTAATCTAAACCAAGCAAAAATTACAAAAAAAAAATCAGTATCGATGACATCGCTTTTCGTCACCCCCCCACACACGACGAGAAAAGTACTTACTACGCCACGGATTGAGGTCATTTATTTACAACCAATCGATAATAATAACAACAGCGTTCTTATCAGATACACATATACTCAAATTCAATTCTGATAAGAAAATTGTTCGAAGATAAGAAAAAAAAATTACAAATGTGTAAAAAATACTTACATTTTTGTCGTATTGGAGGTCGAGGGGTTCACTTTCCGATGTTTTTCAATGAAATTTTGCACATTTTATCACTTTTTTGACTAGAATTGTTGTTTACGAAAGTTTAAAAGGTACTTTAGAGCTAATATTAATTTATTATTTTAGTAAAAAGGACAACAAGAGAGTGATTTTTTATAACATTTAATAGAGATTTTTAAAGGTAAATATATATTTTTGTTAATTTTTTTCTTTTTTTGTTTGAGATAAACACAGCAATTTCAAGCACTTCACTTTTTACATACAAGAAAATTTTTTCAAAGCGAATTTTCCTTTGAATTTTTTTAATACGAAAAATCTATCCTACTTTTCTATGAGACGATTAGAATTTTAAAGCTCTTAATAATTTTTTTTGTAATTTTTTTCTCGTAGCTTTGAACGTTGACAGTTCGCACGATCTTTAAAGACGTGATCTGGGTACTTTTTTACAATTTTATACAAAAAATTTTGTGTTTGTTACAAAAACATTCGATTTTCTTTACAGAATAAAAATACTGTCTCTGCATCGTTTTTTTTTTGCTTTGCGTCAATTTTTGCAGGTGCTACGTTAAATTTTTGTGATTTTGTGTGTAGCGTTTTGTGTGCAATTTTTCCAATTGGATTTCTCTGCCTTAAATTAATAGAAAATTTTGTTTATTATCACCCACTGTTTTTTTTTTACACAGAGAATTTACACAAAAATCAACCATTTTTTTCCTTATTTGACAGATGACACATGGAACGTAGCGAAAAGTGATAAATACTACGGCAGGCATGGCAGATACGCGAACGAATGTGGAACGAAAAATTTGCATGTTCCGTTTTCGCGGGAATTTTCGCGGAAATGGAACAAAACAAATCAGCAGATGAGACGAATGAAAGTGATAAATGTAGATGGCGCCATTTGAAGTTTCCGCCAAATTAAAAGAGCAACGATGTTGCAAAAAATTTTTTTACCGTTAATGATTTTTATTTTCCTTTAAATTTTGAACATTTTCAAAATTGATTTTTTTTTTCAGTTTTTTAAGTTATCTCCAGAAACGGCACTCAGCTGGGTTTTATTGACAGCATCCAAACCGAGGACAGATCCTATAATGGGTGCCAAACAAATCGTGTGCATCTCTTTTGGTTATCTTGGCAGCTGCGGCGGCGGATACAGTTTCGAAAGTCAAAACTGCTAAAATGACAAGAGCAAAGAAAATGAATTGTTTATTGAACATTTTGTTGATTTTTTAAGAAAAAACTGATTTTTTGCATGAGAAACTTCGGAATTTATATGAAATTTTTTATCAAAAAAAGAAAAAAAATCATGAATTTCGTGCAATACGTGCTTTTTGATAAAATTCTAATCGTGAGGCATGATTTTTATTTTATTGCTTTGGAAATGTAGATTAAAGGTACATTTTTAGTATAAAAAGACTCTCAATTTTAGAAAATTTAATTCAGTTTGTTATTGAAAACTAAACTAAAAAAAACTTTTAAAAATGGCGTTTAAAGATCTTTTTGTAGTTTTTGCCATCTTGGCATTTTTGGGTCTTGAAATGGTTTATCAAGCCGAAGCTAAACCTGTAGATGGTGTAGATGTAGGTGTTGTAGATCAGCTTGTCAAAGCCATTTTTGGAGACGGAGTCCTTTAAATGGCAAAACAGGAAGAAAAGAACATTTTTGTAACTTTTAAAGTTTTTTGTTCTTGAAGAAATAAATAAATAAAAGTTTAAAAAAATAATTTCTTTACTTTTTTAAGAATTTAACGAAAATTGTTATTTTTAAAATAAAAAATAATATTTTTTTTAAATTTTGAACCAAAAATCAAATATAAGATTTTTTAAAATTCTTTCAAGTTACGCAAAAGGCTTTCAATTTTTGGTACTTTTGGATGTTCAAATTCAAAACAATTTCAAAAAAACATTTTTTGACTTAAAAGGTATTTTTCTTAATAAGTCAAAATTCAATTATATTTTTGAATTTATGAAAGATTTTTGATCAAATTTTGGGAAAAAACTCATTTTGAAAAAAAATGGTAAAAATATTGAAAAATTTTTTGACTTAGTTTTATTTAACTTAATTTAAAAGTCAAATTGTTTCGATTTTTTACTAAAAAGTTTTTTCGACCCTGATAAATAATATAGTTTGATTTAATTTAAAAAAAATCAAAGACTTTGGTCAGAGAGTTTTCTTTTATAATTTTTTTTTTTTTGAAAAATTGTTAAATATAGATGGCTTTCTACATCGATGTCTACATCTTGTCGAAAAATAAACAAAAAGTAACAATAATTTAATTATGTTAAAAATAATTCTTAAAAATATTAATTTGTAAAAATTCTTTTTAAAATATGTTTTTAATTTTTTTACAAAATAATTAAAGTTAAATAAAAAAAATTATTAATTTAAAAAATTAAAGTTATTAAAAAATATTAAATTCTTAGTTCAAAAAAATTATTTATTTTTGAATCTAATTTAAATAAATTTTCAAAAAAAAATCGAAAAAACAATTAATTTTTAAAATTAAATTAATAATTCATTAAGTCACACAATTTAATCAATAAATACTAAAAAAAATCAGGAAAATAATTTTTTTTAAAATAGTATTTTTAAACAATTAATGAATTTTAATTAATTTAATGATTATTTTAAAATTTAAAAAAATTGTAAACTGAAACAAAATATTTTTTTTAAATAAATTTATTTGTCAATTTCAGCAAACTTTCATCCCATCGCCTGACATAAACACGTTTCTCGTTATATATTTTTTTGAAAAATTATGAAAAATCGATGTAGAAAGGAAAAAAAATGAAAATTTAAAAAAATATAACGTTCTTGAATTTTTTCTTAAGATTAAACTTTTAAATAATTTTTTTTTAAAAGAGAAATATTTCAATTTTTGTTAATATTTTCAAATTTCATAAAAAAAATAAAAAAATTTTTGTTTAAACTTTTATTTATTTCATTTCTTCAATGAAAACATTAGAACACCCTTTAAAAACCGTTTTTCATCAATTTTCTTCGATAGGTTGCTCATCCAGCCAATTTATCAAACAAATCAGCGGCGTCATCTACAAATTTGTCATCAGCAGAGACCATTTGGAGGCCCAAAACTGCCATCATGGCAAAAGCGGTGAGAACCAAGTCTTTCACAGTCATTTTAATTTTTTTTAAAAGTCTAGCTTTAAACTGAACTAAATTTTCAACGTTAAACTGTTCTTTTATACAACTTTTTCCCATTTTAAAACATTAAAAAAGTCACGAAAAACTAAATTCATGATCAACGAATAAAATTTATTTATTACTTTTACATGAAATTTAAAATTTTCACGAAATTTCAATAAATAATATCTCCGTGATGGGTTTCTTTCATGTGATAAACTTCAATTTCGGGATTTCCTGACTCTGGAACGTAATCTGGAGGCGGTTGACGATTAGCGGGATTCATGGGACGAAATTCTTCTTCATTTTTTGCTTCAGCGCCAACGAACAAAGTGAAGGCAGCAACTGCGAAAATGATGAAAAATGTTTTAAAGTTCATTTTTTGGCTGAATTTTGTGGCTTTCTGTTAATTTTTGGACTGAAACTTGCTTTTAAATGATTTTTTTTTACAAAAAAAGCAATAAAAAGGGATTGATAGGCAAATTTTTCGGTTGTAAAACGATAAAAAATGTCTGCAACTGATTTGCTTCGTTTTTCAAACGTTTCGCTTCATGAATTCTCTTTTTTTTAATTAAGAGAATTTTAAAAGTTTCTCTCATTTTTGATCTCATTCACGGTTTTAAGATCGCAGTTCAGTGATAAGAAGCCACATTCTCGAGTACAGAAGCAAAAATTTAATTTTTCGCAAATTTTTTTATTTTTTATCCTTGGTTCGGGTTTGGCAAAGCAAATCGCCTCATGCAAAAGCACTTTTCGAAGGTACAGAACGCCAAGCTGCCAATCATCATCGGATTCCGTTTACATCTGTCAGCACATTCGGCCTTGGGAACCCACAATTTTCCTGCGTCGTCACACAAATGCGCGGGAGGAACTTGAGCATCTGAGATTTTTTTTCAGAAATTTAAAAAAAAATAATTTTTCAGAAAAAAAAAATTCTCACCTGAAAATCCAACGAAGAGGAAAATGACGACAAAAAGCATCACGATCGATCGATTCATGACAAATTGGCAAGTGTTCGGGCGACGTAAGTGCATCCAACTGACCGAAACTGTCGCGAATAGCTCTCACCGTGCAAAAAAACTCATCTTTATTAATGAAATTGAAACTATGTAATGCGTCGAGAGAGTGATAAATGCAGTCGAAATGTTAATTAGTTCAAAGCTAAATCACTTTTCGTGAAGCGAAGTGATGCAGACTTGAGTCAGACGATAATTTATCGCCGCGAATTTGCATGAAGTTCTGCGAAAGATGGAGACGGCAGGTAATTTTTGTGCGTTTTCTTATCAGTGAACGTGAGATTTGTGATTTTTTGTGCGTTTCAAGGCAAAAAATGACGAAAAAGTAAACAAAAAAAAAATTATAATAATTTTTTTATATTAAAAATTTTTTAAAAATTGTAAAAAAAATTAACATGTAAAAATTTGGCAAAAACTCTTTTAAAAAATATTTTTTTAAATTTAATTTTAATTAAATTAAAATTAAATTAATAAATAAATTAAAATAAAATTTAATTTAATATTATTTATTAATTAAGAATTAAATGTTTAAAAAAATTTTATTTTAAAAAAAATTAAATTAATTTAAAAAGCTAAAATCATTAAAAAATATTGAATTCTAAAAAAAAAAAAAAAAAAATAAAATAAAAAAAAAAATTAAAAAAAAAAAAAAAAAAAAAAATAAAAATTAAAAAAAAAAAATTAAAAAAAAAAAAATAATTAATTCATTAAGTCACACAATTTTTTCAAGAAAAATTTAAAATTATTTTTTAAAATTTAATTTAATAAATTTTTTTAAATTTTTAATTATTTAAATTTTTTTCAACAATTAATTATTTTTTAATGAATAATGAATTTTATTAAATTTGATGAATTTTTAAAAATTAAAATTTTTTTAAAAAATTTAAACCTTAAAAAAATATTTTAATAATTTTATTTGTCAATTTCAGCAAAATCTCATCCCATCGCCTGACAGAAACACGTTTCTCCGTTACATTTGGCATCCAAAGCAGTCATTAGCGATCCTTGACTGTATCCTTGGCAGCGTTTTATACAAGAATCTGTTGGTCCAAAAGCAAACAATTTCGTAATTTTCCTCTTGCAAACGAACGATTCGTCATCTTTTTCTAAAAAATTAATTTTTTAAATAATTTTTTTCAAAATTTAAAAAAATTAAATTTAAAAAAAAAACTCACCATTACCAGCAATTGACTTTTGCACCAAAAAGACGCAAAAAACAATCAAAATCGCAAAAATATAAAAAAATCTCATTTTTCAAGAAGATTTTTGTCTCGTTCGAATGATCTCTCTCACAGCTGAGTTACGACTGATTGTCTCGAAACTGTCGACAATATTCGCATATAAATCATTTTGTTTATTATTTGTACTTTATTTTTATTTCGAGAATAATTAGCACGTCCATGCAATATTTGTTGATTAATATTTCATTCATGCCTTTCATTGTTTGACGTTCCAATCAAGACCCTTCGCGATTAGAAACAATTTTGGTCACGTGACTTTTTTTGATTGTTGTTGATTTGACAAAAAAAAATCGGGAAAAATCTGGTTAAAAAAAATGTAAATAATTTTTTTTGTTTGGTTTGAAGTTCATCCCGAAGCGAAATCGGGTCCTTATCAACAAACTTTCGGATTTTTTTGATACCGGCTTGTATAAAAAGAAACGGATTTTTGCAAATATTTTCAGTTATTTTTTTAATTTCTCACATTTAGCATCTTTTCTTTGCAAAATGGGACGTCTAAGGTCAATTTTGATCTTGTCTCTTGCGTTTTTTGCTGTTTTTGAGACTTCACATGCCAAAAAACATTACAAAGTTGCGTCTCATTTGATAAGTGCCTTTCTAGAAGAAGAGTAAGTTCAAAGTTTTTATTTAAAAAAAAATAAATAAATTTATAAAAAATAAATAAATAAAAATTTAATTTAAAAATTAATTAAAATTTAATTTAAGAATAATTAAAATAACTCAATTGAAAATGAAAATCAATTAAAATTAAATTTTAAATTAAAAAAGAAATATGAAATAGGTAATTTCATAATTTCAATATCAAAAAAAAATAGAATAATAAAAATTTATTTAAATTGAATTTAAATTAAATTAAATTGTAATTAAATTAATTAATTAATAATTTGAAAAAATTAAAGTAATTAATTTAAATATAAATAATTAAAAAAAAAATTAACTAAATTACTTTAAATAAAATTTAAATTAAAAATTTAATTAAAAAATAAAATTTGTATTTTTTTTTAATTAATTCAAAATTTTTAAATTAATTTAAAAATTAAATATTTAATATAAATTAATTTTAAATTAATTTTTTAAAAATTTAATTAATTATTTTAAATTTTAATTAATTAAAATTAAATTATTTAATTTAATTTTTAATTAATTAAATTATTATTTAATTAATTAAAAATTAAAAATTAATTTAATAAAAAAATTTTTTTCTTCAGTACCGATCATCCTTCAGGCTACAAAGGCTTCGTAGTCGATTTCCTCGATGAACTCGTGAAACATCTTCATTTCACGTACGAATTTGTCTTCGCCGACGACAATCTTTACGGCAGTTTGAACCCAAAAACGCACAAATGGACCGGAATGATGGGCGTTCTCACAAGCGGCAATGCTGACATGATTGTTGCTGATTTAACGGAAACCGTGAAACGTCGTCAAGCCACTGACTTTACCTCACCTTTTCTCGTAACCGGCATCGGTATCCTTTATCATCAAGTAACTCGTCAAGCATTGCCTTTCAACAATTTGGACGAACTCGTGAATCAATCGGAAGTCAAATATGGCGTCGTTAACCACGGTTCGACCTACGAATTCATCAAAAAGAGTCGAAATGAGACTTTTGAACGAATGGCGGCTTATTTCGCTGCAAATCCCGACGTTTTGGTGCCCACAGTGATGGCAGGCGTCGATCGCGTCATGGAAAGTGAGGGCAAATACGCGTTCATTGGCGAAGCAGTTGCTTACCACGTCCTGAAAAAACACAAATATCCGGAATTGCTTCTTGTCGGCGACACTTTTTGGCCTCGTCAATTTGGAGTTGTCTTTCCGAAAGGCTCGCGGGATCGGGATACTTTTGATTCTGTCATCTTTGAACTGCGCGAGAACGGCGTGCTCGATTCGTTGGCTAAAAAATGGAATTTGAGTTGAAATTTTTTTTATTTTTTTCACGTTCGAGATAATGACAAAAAAAATAATTTGAACTTTTAACCTTTTGAAGTTTTTTTTATGTAATCCAAAAAAAGAAAAAGATAATTTTTGTTTACGAAAATTTGATGATTCAGTCACGCGACGATCTTTCTTTTGCTGTAAAGAGACAGAAAACAAAATTAAAAACTTGCGAAGGCGGATTTAATCACATTTTAATTGAATGTCTCCCAATGTTCGAGCATTGTGTTAATTAGAAGTGTGATGAAATGCGTCGTTTGTCGTCGTTGTCGGCATCAAGTTAATGCTGCATACAGAGAGAAACGGAAGAAATAACAAATAAATGTTATCAGTGAAAGATGATTTATGGATGGTTGAAAGGATTCGCTGCGATGTGAGGTTGATTTTTTTTTTTTTTTTTGAATTTTTTGTTGATTTTTTGCAATTTTAACATTCTATAATTTCTTTTCAATTTCGATCAAATTTAAAGAAAAAATAAATTATGAAAAAAAAATTAATTAAAAAAAAAATTAAATTTAAATAATTTTTATGCAAAAACTTCAAATCTAATTCAAAAAAAAAAAATAAAAAAAAAATATTTTGAAGAAATTTAAAATTTTTTGAAATTTTTGATCAATTTTGAGCTCATATTTTAGTAAAAAAATTTTTTTTAATAAATTCACAAAAAAACTAGACTAAAAGCTCAACTGTAGTGTCAAACTATCATTCTGACAGTTGAAAATTTTTCTTTATAAAAATTCTTTTTTAAAATAAATATTTTTCTTTCTAAAAAAAAAATAATATTAAAAATAATTTTCTAACATTTTTTATCAATTTTAAAAGAATTTTATTTTTTTATCAATTTTAAAAGAATTTTATTAATTTTCAAAAAACCTTAATGAAAATTTTGTGTTCTGTCAGTTTGAATATTTTGACAGTTAAAATATTTTTGCGACAAAAAATAATTTTTAACAGTTACCTTAATGTAATTTAACAATTTTTTTTTTATGTTAAATAACTAAAAATATTTTCTCTTCAAAATTATTTTTTTTTAAATTTGACATTTAAAAATTTTGAAAACTTTAATTTAATTTAATTTAAAATTTTTGACAGTAAAAAAAATAAAATTAATTATTTTTAATTAACTTTTGTATCAAAATTACAAGTTGACAGCTTGAAAAAATTAAAAATTGAGATTTTTTCAAAAATTTTGACAGCTGTCAAATTTTTAACTGTAAAAATTTTTTAAAATTATTTTTTCTTATAAAAAAGTAAGTAGATCTTGTATTTTAAACCAAAGCTGATAAAAAAATTGCGTGATAATTTCTTAAATTTTCTATTGAAACACTTTGAAACGAAAAATTTCTGAAATCTCATAAACTCTTTGAATTTTTTTTAGAATAATTAATTAAAAATTCTAAAAAAAAAATTAAAGCTTACATTTTCATGAAAATCCTTCAGAATCCTCCATAAAAATTTCTTCTCATTGAAAGTTCTCATTAGATTCTCGTTTTAATTCATATATTCAAAAATTAAAATCGCCTCTACTCCCGTTCGTCGTTAGTTGTTTGTTAGTTCATTACGAGCAGTGTCATCAATTAAAAGTGGAAAAAACAACGATCGCCTTTAAAATGTTGAGAACGATCTTTGGTAATTTTTTTCTTATTTTTCCCATTTTTTTCTCTTAATTTAAAAAAAAAATATTTTTTTAGGTCTCCTTGCGATCGTCACCCTCATCAACGGATTTCCGTTCGATTTTTACACACAAGAGCCAGATTACAATCCACGCGAAAATAGAGTTCCCATGGCAATTCCCGACAACTGGGACAGCGTCTACTCTTATCACTTCGACTACTATCGCATCTCGAATTTCACTGACGTCGTTTCGCGCCGCATAAATTTCCGTTCGACAGTTCACTTGCGTCAAGATCCGGACAACATTAACTCGATTTTTGCCTTTTTCACGGAAACGAGTTACGATCACGAAGACGCCTATCATCGCAACAAAAATTTCCCCGTCGTCATCGAGGGAATTCATCTGCCTTTCAGGATTTTGTTTCATTCAAGTGGTTTGGTGCACGAAATTTCCACAGATCCCGATGATAGCGACTTGTCTGCGAAATACAAGAAAACTTTCGCTTCCGTGATTCAATTTGACTGGAAATTCATCAATGAGAAACGAATTGCTGACAAGGAATTTGATTATGTCTTCATTTCGCCTGAAGACACGATTTTTGGAAGTTGCAACGTTTTGAATAACGTCACGCAAATCGGAGAAGGAAGAATTTTGCGAAAAAGATTGTTGATGGATACGTGTTTGCGGGAGAAGTTTCCCAAGCAAAAACCGAGCATTCATGATGTCAACGTAGAATTCAAGTTTCGTTCGAGCAGAAATCGACAATTTCATTGGTTGCAACTCAATGGAACGGAATACGTTAAGGAATCCGATAGTTACAGTCGATTGGAGCAACTTGTGGAGTTTCGTGAAAATGTGAAAAGTCGTCAAACTGTTCATGCGAACAGACTTACCATTAATCGAGTCATAACTTTATGAGCTTTTTAATATTTTAATAATTTTTTTATGAATAAAATAAAATTTTTTAACGAAAATAATTTAGATTTTGAGTCTTAAAACAAATTTAGAAAAAAAAATTTAACTTTTAGAACAACTTTTAGTACAAATTTTGTCTTTTAGAACAACTTTTAGTACAAATTTTGTCTTTTAGAACAAGCTTCGACTCAAATTTTAATTTTTAGAACAACTTTTAGTACAAATTTTGTCTTTTGGAACAAGCTTTGACTCAAATTTTTTAATTTTTAGTACAAATTTTGTTTTTTAGAACAAGCTTCGACTCAAATTTTAATTTTTAGAACAACTTTTAGTACAAATTTTGTCTTTTAGAACAAGCTTCGACTCAAATTTTTTAATTTTTAGTACAAATTTTGTCTTTTAAAACAAGCTTCGACTCAAATTTTAACTTTTAGAACAACTTTTAGTACACATTTCGTCTTTTAAAACAAGTTTTGACTAAAATTTTAATTTTTAGAACAACTTTTAGTACAAATTTTGTTTTTTAGAACAAGCTTCGACTCAAATTTCAATTTTTAGAACAACTTTTAGTACAAATTTTGTCTTTTAGAACAAGCTTTGACTCAAATTTTTTAATTTTCAGTACAAATTTTGTCTTTTAAAACAAGCTTCGACTCAAATTTTAATTTTTAGAAAAACTTTTAGCACAAATTTTAATTTTTAGAACAACTTTTAGTACAAATTTTGTCTTTTAGAACAAGCTTCGACTCAAATTTTAATTTTTAGAACAACTTTTAGTACAAATTTTGTCTTTTAGAACAAGCTTCGACTCAAATTTTGACTTTTAGAACAACTTTTAGTACAAATTTTGTTTTTTAGAACAAGCTTCGACTCAAATTTTAATTTTTAGAACAACTTTTAGTACAAATTTTGTCTTTTAGAACAAGCTTCGACTCAAATTTTAATTTTTAGAACAACTTTTAGTACAAATTTTGTCTTTTAGAACAAGCTTCGACTCAAATTTTAATTTTTAGAACAACTTTTAGTACAACTTTATGAATTTTTTAACACATTTCGATCGAAATACGAGCAAATCCATACGAAAAAAGTATTCCCGTAAGCAACAATGTAAAATTCTCCTTTTTCCATTTCGTGCCATGATTTCTTTTCTTCTTGTTTGGATCATTTATGCCTGGCACGAGAAATTTCTTCCAACAAAAACACTTTTCAAATGTACAAAAAGCCAAACTATTAATATTGATGGGATTTTTCTTGCAACGATTGGCACAAGCTGTCATCGGAACCCACGTTTTTCCAGCTTCTTCACACAAATGCTCCTGAGGGACTTGAGAAACTGCGAAAAAAATATTTAAAAAAAATTAAGAAAAATTATTTGAATTTACCTGAAAAGCTAAAAAAGTAAACCAGAACGAGAAAAAATGCAACTGCGGCCTTCATTTCTGCGCGAAAGACTGATTTTTGATTGCATTTTATTGCATCTCCTTTCCTGCTTGAAATCTCAGCTTGATTAGAACCGATCGCGATAATTAATAAGGTCAGTTGTGAGATGCGCTTGAGTGAAGGTAATTAAGCATGCAATTAGCGCAACGCGACATTTATTGCAAGTTTTTCTTTGAACTCGCATGACCTTTTCTTGTCTTTCCCTCGCGAACAATGTTTCCATAAATTTATCATTTTATGACCGACCAAATTTTTTTTTATCGTTCAAGTGTCAGACTAATAAATTTAAATGCAAATTTTTAAAATTTTTCGTATAAAAAGGGAATTTTTCGGTAAGTCAAATATCATTCAACTTTTGAACCTTTTTCAGTAACTTCAAAAAAAAAAAATGAAAATTTTCATCGTTCTTTCAGTTATTTTGTTCGTCGGAGCCGTTTTCGGTGATGAAACTGACGAAACAACAGAAAAACCAACTGAAGCTCCAACCACAGCTGCTCCAACAACAGCAGCTCCAACTACGGCAAATCCTCTTCCAATTCCCGGAATTGATCAGTTTATGAATTGGTGGTCACAATTCAATAACATCGCTTCGCAAATTCCAAATCAAATTCAGCAATTTAATCCAGTTGCTGCTCTCATGCCAAAACAAGACGAAACAATTGAGGATTCAGATCGTTATGAGCGCGCAATTAATCCACGTTTCACAGTCCCTGCTTAAAGAAAAGAAAGATTTGAAAGTGAATCTAATAAAAATTTGGATTAGATTTCAAATAAATTGAAGATGTTGGCAAAAAAAGTTTGAGTTTTTTTTTTTTGAGAAATTTGCTCTTGATTTAATTTTCAAATCAAAACTATGTCAAAGAAAAAAAAATTTTCAGTTTCAATTTCTTTGCAGTTTTGAGTTATAAAATGATTAAAAATGATAAATTAGAGCCCTCTGACAAATTTTTATCCATTTGGAGCAAGATTTGAAAAAATGGCTTTGACACAGTTTTTGACACAGTTTTTTTGCTCTTGATTTAGTTTTTAAAACAAAACTATGTCAAAGAAAATTTTTTTTTTTCAGTTTCAATTTTTTGGCAGTTTTGAGTTATAAAATGATTAAAAATGATAAATTAGAGTTCTTTGACAAATTTTTATCCATTTGGAGCAAGATTTGACAATAATGGCTTTGACACAGTTCTTGACACAGTTTTTTTGCTCTTGATTTAGTTTTTAAAACAAAACTATGTCAAAGAAAATTTTTTTTTTCAGTTTCAATTTTTTGGCAGTTTTGAGTTATAAAATGATTAAAAATGATAAATTAGAGCCCTCTGACAAATTTTTATCCATTTGGAGCAAGATTTGACAAAAATTGCTTTGACACAGTTCTTGACACAGTTTTTGACACAGTTTTTTTGCTCTTGATTTAGTTTTTAATACAAAACTATGTCAAAGAAAATTTTTTTTTTCAGTTTCAATTTTTTGGCAGTTTTGAGTTATAAAATGATTAAAAATGATAAATTAGAGCCCTCTGACAAATTTTTATCCATTTGGAGCAAGATTTGACAAAAATTGCTTTGACACAGTTTTTGACACAGTTTTTTTGCTCTTGATTTAGTTTTCAAATCAAAACTATGTCAAAGAAAAAAATTTTTTTTTTCAGTTTCAATTTTTTGGCAGTTTTGAGTTATAAAATGATTAAAAATGATAAATTAGAGCCCTCTGACAAATTTTTATCCATTTGGAGCAAGATTTGACAAAAATTGCTTTGACACAGTTTTTGACACAGTTTTTTTGCTCTTGATTTAGTTTTCAAATCAAAACTATGTCAAAGAAAATTTTTTTTTTCAGTTTCAATTTTTTGGCAGTTTTGAGTTATAAAATGATTAAAAATGATAAATTAGAGCCCTCTGACAAATTTTTATCCATTTGGAGCAAGATTTGACAAAAATTGCTTTGACACAGTTTTTGACACAGTTTTTTTGCTCTTGATTTAGTTTTCAAATCAAAACTATGTCAAAGAAAAAAATTTTTTTCAGTTTCAATTTTTTGGCAGTTTTGAGTTATAAAATGATTAAAAATGATACATTAGAGCCCTCTGACAAATTTTTATCCGTTTGGAGCAAAATTTGACAAAAATTGCTTTGACACAGTTTTTGACACAGTTTTTTTGCTCTTGATTTAGTTTTCAAATCAAAACTATGTCAAAGAAAAAAAAATTTTTCAGTTTCAATTTCTTTGCAGTTTTGAGTTATAAAATGATTAAAAATGATAAATTAGAGCCCTCTGACAAATTTTTATCCGTTTGGAGCAAAATTTGACAAAAATTGCTTTGACACAGTTTTTGACACAGTTTTTTTGCTCTTGATTTAGTTTTCAAATCAAAACTATGTCAAAGAAAAAAATTTTTTTCAGTTTCAATTTTTTGGCAGTTTTGAGTTATAAAATGATTAAAAATGATAAATTAGAGCCCTCTGACAAATTTTTATCCATTTGGAGCAAAATTTGACAAAAATTGCTTTGACACAGTTTTTGACACAGTTTTTTTGCTCTTGATTTAGTTTTCAAATCAAAACTATGTCAAAGAAAAATTTTTTTTTCAGTTTCAATTTTTTAGCAGTTTTGAGTTATAAAATGATTAAAAATGATAAATTAGAGCCCTCTGACAAATTTTTATCCGTTTGGAGCAAAATTTGACAAAAATTGCTTTGACACAGTTTTTGACACAGTTTTTTTGCTCTTGATTTAGTTTTCAAATCAAAACTGTGTCAAAGAAAAAAAATTTTTTCAGTTTCAATTTTTTAGCAGTTTTGAGTTATAAAATGATTAAAAATGATAAATTAGAGCCCTCTGACAAATTTTTATCCGTTTGGAGCAAAATTTGACAAAAATTGCTTTGACACAGTTTTTGACACAGTTTTTTTGCTCTTGATTTAGTTTTCAAATCAAAACTGTGTCAAAGAAAAAAAAATTTTTCAGTTTCAATTTTTTAGCAGTTTTGAGTTATAAAATGATTAAAAATGATAAATTAGAGCCTTCTGACAAATTTTTATCCATTTGGAGCAAGATTTGACAAAATGGCTTTGACACAGTTTTGAAAACAAAATAAAGTTTTCAAAACAAGTCAAATTTAGTTAAAATCTTTAGTTAAGAATTATTTTTAGTAAATACAAATTTCAAATTTTAAAACAGACGGTTAATTTTTTTTCGTTATGTCATTTTTTTGAATTGACAAATGACAGTTCCAATCAAAACAATAACCTCACAAAATAATCACGCCATCGATCGTGTGTTACCAAAAATTGCTCAAAATTCTTAATTTTAGCTCCAAATTAAGATTAACTTCATTTTTAAATAAATTTAAGAAGCAGTTTCAAAAAACTTTTAAAGCTGCAAAATTACTGAAGAAAGAATTTTACAATTTTAAACGAGAATAAAAGAAAATAACCTCAAAATTTAATAAAATTAGCGCACAAGCTTGTCAATTTATTACGATTAAAAACATAAATTTTAACAAAATTACAAATAAAAATACTTATGAGGTAAAAAATCATATGAAATCTTAACAATTCCCAATTTTTTTTATTCTTTCACAGTTTTTTCTTCATTTTTATCGGACTTTTCCGCAATTTTCTTCTCATTTTCTTCCTTTTCCGTTTGAGGTTTCAATAATTTCTCAACTTGTTCTGAAATTTTAACTTTTCCAATGCCGCCCGGGAAATTCAACGGCTTCAAATCCACTTCTTCCAACAAATTGTTGAGAGCAACTCGCAAACAAGCGACATACGACATCAAATCTGTGTTTAAATTCCCTTCAACGACGACGGATTCTTCGAATTCCATGTCTTCGATGGGTTTTGTGACGTGTTGCGACTTTCTCTTATTTCGTTCGCCCGAACTTGAGGATGTCGAAGGAGCTTCTGTCGTCACAGGAGGGGGCGTTGCGTCAATTTTTTCTTTCATCACGATTTTTGTCGTGCTAATTGTCGTTGAAATTGGCGGTTCGGGCGTTGGCGAAGCTCTTTGCGGCGGAGTTGGGATCTGAATTGGCTTCATAACGATCGGATTTGTGCTCGGCGTGGGCTGAACAGTGGGTTTTTGAGCAATTTTTAGTGGCAAAACCCCGGGAACGCTTCGTAATTGCGGATTTTGACGCGATGGCGCGTTTACGGCTTGCAATGTGCGAACATTTCCCAAGGAAGTGCGAGACGGAGGAACTCTAACTGATGACAAAGGAGGTCGATTTGGGGGAATTGCGCCTCCTAGCGATGCACGAGATGCGGGAACGTTAATCGGAGCGTTAATTGTTCGATTTGGCGGCACTCTGCCACGACTTGCGATACCGCCACGCATCGAAGGACGAGGAGGAGGCTCCCTAATTGGTCGATTAGTGACAGCTTTTCGACTTTTTGGCACAATTTTGATACGTTGCCCATTCGGAAGGGTTTTGTAACGCACTTTACGGGGATGATCACTCGTTGGAAGGGCATCGCTGGTCAAAGTTTTGACATTTGTGATCTTAAACGAAGGAATCTACGAAAAATTAATGAGAAAAAATTTTTTTTGTTAGAAAAATTTAACTTACTTGACTTGGAGACTCTATCACTGACGATGTTTGACCTTTATCTGCCTCAGCTTCGACTTTTTTTAATCGTTTCTCGGCTTCTTTGATCCTTTCGGTGTCAGTTCCTGACAGAACAACCAATTTTTCCTTCGCTGTAGTCATTTTTCCGTACAGAAAAGGGAAAATTTCTCGGAAAATCGACACCGGCTTGTTGATAAACAATTTTTGAGACGAACGAAAGTGATAAAATTCGTTTTTTGCTAATTCTGAATGTCACACGTTGTTGTCAAATGTGAAAATTTCTTAAGAAAAAGCAAAATTTTCACATTTTTCGCTTAAATCATGGCGACATTGCAACGATTATTCACGAATTTGTCGTTGACGAGGACTTTGGTGAACCCCTCGAGGATAACTTCGGTCGTCAATTCGCAACAAACGCGATTCAAGTGCAAATTTGTGGAAAAACCGCAGCCTGGCAAAGGACAAGCTTTCAGAAGGTGACATTTTTTCGCATTTTTAATCATTTTTTCATGAAATTTCTTGTAGAATCGTTCATTTTCCCGCGGAATACACTGTCGAACCCCTAAAAACGACAAATCTCGCAGGACGTGATCCCGTCACAGGTCGTGTGGTTGCCAAAGGTATCGGCGGAGGCATCAAACACAAATATCATTGGGTGAAATTCCATCGTGATGGTCCCGCGGAAGGTCCTCCAAAAGTCGAACGAGTCGTTGACGTGCTTTTCGACGGATGTCGCACCTCAAAAGTCGCTTTGGTTGTTTGCGGCGACGAAATGAAGTACATTTTAGCGACGGAAAACATGAAACCGGGCGATCTCATTAAAACATCGAAATTTATTCCGCGAAACCCCGTAAGGGCGAATGAGGGAGACGCTTATCCGCTTGGAGCGTTGCCCATTGGAACGTTAGTTCATTGCGTGGAAAAGTTCCCAGGGTTTCCATTTAATTATTGCACCGCAGCAGGAACGGCAGCGAAAATTGTAAGGAAATTCGATGATTATGTCGTGATTTTGTTGCCTTCGAAGCGGGAGCTGGCCTTGAAACAGGAATGCATGGGCACCGTGGGACGCGTTTCGAATGTCGAACATAATAAGGAGCATATTGGATCGCCACAGAGAAATCGTGAGTTGGGTAATCGACCGAGATCGGGATTGTGGCAGAGGAAAACGGGAAGACATGGAAGGAAAATCAAGAGACCGCCGCCGATGAGGATTGTTGATACGCCAACGAAAGAGAAACCGCAACCAATTAAATTTACGTTGGAAGTGTAAAAGTTTGTTCAGGTCATAGGAAGAAAAAAAAATAAATTTATGGAAATTATTTGACTTTTTTTTTTTTTTTAACATGAGTGATGAGAAACAAAAATTATGTTGCAAAAAACTTCGAAATATTCATGATTTTGATATTTTTTAAAAATTTAATTTAAATTTTTAATTAATAATTTTTTAATTTTAATTTAAATTTTTAATTTTAATTTAAATTTTTAATTTAATTTAATTTAAATTTTTAATTTAATTTAATTTAAATTTAATTTGAAAATTTAATTTAATTTAATTTTTTTTTAAATTAATTTAATTTTTTTAAACTAATTTAATTTTTTTAGTTTAATTTATTTTTTTGATTAATTTAATTTTTCTTAAAAATTAAATTTAAATAATTATTTTTAAAATAATTAATTTTTTTGAATCAGCTGAAAATGAATTTTTAAATATTTAACGATTTTTAGCTTTAAATTTTTTTTACTGCATTTGAGAGTTTTCAACAAAAAATATCAATTTTAATTTAATTTTAATTTTTTAGCGAAAAATATTTTTTTTTTTTTAATTTAACGGTCATTTTTTGAATTGACATTTGTGAGTTTTTATTTAAAAAAATGTCTAACAAAATTTTAATTTTTAATTTTTTTTTTAACAATTTCAGTAAAAGTTTGAACCTTTTGAATAAAAACAAATTTTTTAAAGGTCTAACGGTCATTTTTTGAATTGACATTTACAAATTTTTCTGAAAATTTCAATTTTTATCTCATATTTAAAATTTTTTCGCAACAAATACTTCAAATCATATAATTTTCTCCCATTAAATTTTTAAAATAAATTTTCGGATGAAATTTTGAAGCCTTTTAATAATTTCAACGACCTAAAAATTAATAAATTTCCATAAAATTTAAATTTTTTCGTAAAATTCAATGAAAAACTCACATTTTAAGTACAATGTTTTTTATTAATTCAAAAAATAATTTTGAAAAAACGAAAAATTTCTTGGCAAGTCGATATACAGAAAGAAAGAGTCCCATCACCATCCAGCGCATTAGTAGAAAATTTTTTGTACTAAATAATTTTTTTTGCTTGTTAATTCACACACGTCTTACATTCTAACGATTCGAAGTACATTTTCCGATTTTGTCTATTTCTCAGTTTCCAATTTCCTGTCGAATTTCATTCAGATTCAGCCAGCAATCAGTACCAGTATTACCCATCCAACTCTTTAAATAGCCAATCTTTCATTTTTTCACTCGATTTTTTTTTATAAAAAAAATTAATTTAGTCAAAAATATTTTTTTTTTCGTCAAAAATATTTTTTTTTCACTTGATGATGATTTTAGAACTCAAAAAATTAAAAAAAGTGCTCAAACATTTTTTTTTGTGCTTGAGAAAAAAATTCCTTATTGGCTATTTGGTGATGTAAACTTTTTTTCCTTGTCAAAAGTTTACAATTTGGATTTTTGGGTAGTACTGGCGGCTAATTGTCATAATTGTTCCGTACATTCGCCAGATGTGTTATTTTTGCCAATATTGGCATCGAAACGGATATTCATGCAATTGGCGTTGCCTTTTTCGTCAACATATCCGATGGAGCGATAGAAGGGAATTAATTTGTCTTTGCAGTTGAGAGTCATCTTGTAGGCACCCAAGTAGTCAGCGAGGAGGGAGACAGTGACGACGATTCTGAAAAAAAAAAAATTTTTGAAAAATTATTTTAAAAAAAAATTTTTGAAGTTTTTTTTTCAAAGAACTTACAATTTTCCGAGTTGCTTTCCACGGTAAGTATCGTCAACGACAACGTCTTCTAATTGACCTCGCTGTAAAAAATAATAATTATTTAATAAATTTTTTATTAAAAAAATATTAAATTTTTAAAATAATTAATAAAATAAAAATTATTTAAAAAAT
Source organism: Culicoides brevitarsis (assembly GCF_036172545.1). Lineage (NCBI taxonomy): Eukaryota > Metazoa > Arthropoda > Insecta > Diptera > Ceratopogonidae > Culicoides > Culicoides brevitarsis. The sequence goes on along the minus strand of NC_087086.1, from coordinate 32,967,050 downwards.
TGAAAAAAAAATAAATTTATTTTAATTCAAATTTTTCATCCATCATTTTATAAATTTTTATTAAAAAAAAATAAATAAAATATTAAATTTTTAATTAAATTCTATTAAAAAATTAATGGAATTTTTGAAAAAATAAATTTCATGAGAAAAATAATTAATTAATCAAATTGAAATTAATTAGAAATTATTTTTTTAATTTATTTTAATTAATTTTTAAATTAATTTAATTTATTTTTTTTTTTTTTTTTTAAAATTATTTTTTATTTTTATAAATAATAATAATTATTTTTTTAATAATTTTTTTTTTTTTTGATCAAAATTTTCAAAATAATTCAAAAAAATACTCACGATGGCGCAATTTCTGATAAATTTCTTCTCCAAAACGAGCGTCGCACTGCCAATAATTTTATTTTTCCGCGTATCTTCGATAACGGTCACAAAATAATCACCGCTGGCGCGCATCTGAGCGAATCTATCTACAAAAAAAAAACATTCGAAATTTATTGATTCATCACTGATAAGACAAAAACTTACTTAGAAATTGTGGCAGCGAGATATCGCCGACTGATGTGAGTTGCGATAAGAGCTGTAAAAAGCCACGGTTGTAGTCGCCATCTTGCAACGGGCGCACTTTGAGCCAATCTTCGCCGGGAGCTGCTGCAGAAATGAAGGGATTGAACTTCGCCGGGGACTTGTGAAAGTCGAGCTTTAGCAAAATATTTGGATCGTACAAGGAAATTTCGCTCTGAAAAAAAAATTTAAAGAAAAAAATTAGATTTTATGAACAAAATATTTATTCCGATACCGGTTTTCTCCCGTATTGACCGATATTCACACATAATGAATGAGGAAATGTGTGTAAAAATTAACCTTGAAAGAAGCAACTTTTTAAATAATTGAAAAATTTTTCAAAAAAATGACAAAAAAATCGAGTTAGATTGCGAAATTTCACGTAAAAAGCGAAAAAATGTCATTTTCAAGGACTTTTCTTTCACAAAAACGCTCTAGCGGCACGGAATTCATTGAGAAATTATGAGAAACCAGTTCACTTTCCCTTTTTTTATTGTCTTATTACTCAACAAAATTCCAGCAACGTCAACACTTTACCAACCTCAGTTCTTGATGGACCCATTTTGTGTCGATTTGCGAAGCGTCACTCGAAAATTTCTAAAGAAATTCTTTTTTTTATATTTTTTGTAGACGTTGCAGTTATTTGTTTATTTTTGTGACGATGACGGCGAGATATGTTGAAGAAAAACAGATGTTCGTTCCCTTCCGTGTACGGAGTCGAACTGAATGAAATTCTGACAAAAAAAATTAATGAATGGAATCGGAACGTACAAGCAGAGGTAAGGTAGAAATGAAACGATTTTTGTGAAAAGTTGCCGTTATTTGAAGGATTTTACGTTTAAAAAATGTAAAAAAAATCAATTTCTAAAATAAATAATAAAATAAAAAATAATAATTTTAAAAATATTAAAATATTTTTTTAAAAATATTTTTTATTTTTTTAAAAGAATTTTAATTAAATCATTTTTTTTTTAATTAGTTAAAATATTTGTAAAAATTATTTTTAATTTTTTCTCTAATAAAAAAAATATTTTTTAAAATTAAATTAATTTTTTTTTTGAAACAAAATCTCGGTAAATTTTTATGATAAAATTTTATGGTAAATTTTTTAATTTTTTAGAAAATTTTTAGATAAAAAATTCATTCTGATAATTTAAAATTGAAAATATTCACTAAAATGTAACTTTTCTAATAATTAAAATAATAAATAAAATAAAAAATTATTAAAAATTCAAAATTTTAAATATTCAAAAAATTAAATATTCAAAAAATAAAAAAAAATAAATAATAAATTAATTCTTCAAATTTAACTAATTCACTGAATTTTTTTAAGAAAAAAGTCTAAATTCAGCCTTTTATTTTTTTTTCTTCAAAAAAAAAATTATATGCGATGAAACCCTTAACATTTTCGCAAATAAAAAAAAACATTTCTTACCATATTTTTTTTTTATAAATTAAGATTTTTCTTTATTTTACACTTAAAAATAATTTTGTACAAAAATTTGCTAATAATTCAAATTAAATAAATATTTTAGGACTTGTCATAATAATACTAAGTGGTTCGGGAGCATCAATGCCAACTTTGATCAAATTTCTTAACGGAATTTTGGCCCAATCGCAAGCGGTTTTTTGCAGAAACATTTTTCCAGCGAGCAGAATGCCAAGCTGTTGCGTTTTTTGGGATTCTTCATGCAACGTTCGAGACAATCGATCGTGGGACTCCATCCCGTGGAAGTGTAATCGCAAAGGTGAGCATTGGGCACTTGAGCATCTGTTTGAAAAAAATAAAAAATTATTTTTAAAAAATTAATTTAATAATTTTAATATTAAATTTTAATTTTTTTTTTAATTTTATTTAAAAAATTATTTTTTTTATTAGAGAAAAAATTAAAAATAATTTTTAAATATATTTTCACTAATTTAAAAAAGTTTAATTTCTTTATGATTTTATTAAATTAAAAAAAAATATTTAAAAAAAAAATTAATTAATATTTTATTTAATATTTTTAAAATTATTATTTATTATTTTTATTATTATTTTTTTATTTTTGAGAAAAAGAAAAAATATTTAACAAAATTATTTTAATAAATTTTAAAATATTTCCAAATAATTAATTCTATAAAAAAAGCAAAAATTTATAACTATTTAAAATAATTTAAAATCAAAATTTAATCTTTTTTCATATTTTTATTCTAAATTTTTTTAAATTAATTCGACATTTAATTTTATTTTTATTTTAGAGAATTTCATAAAAAAAAAGAGAGCAAACTTACCGGCATAATCTGTCAGACAAGAGGCAATAATAAGCAAAATTGTGCAAATGGCAATGATTTTTAGCTTCATTTTGTTTAAAATTTAATTTATTTTTCCTTCAAATTATTTTTTTCTTAACTTTTTTTCAATTTTATTTCAGAAAAAGCACGTTTTTCAACTTTTCCAAAATTATTTTCAAGTTTCAAGTCTCACGTCTCTTTTATCACTGATAACCTGGAATGCCGTTCTCGCGAATTTATACTCTCGAAGCAACAAATGATGGAAGTTAATAGAATAAAAAAATTAAATTAAGGCGAAAAAAATGAAGAGAGGATGACTTTATTAAATAAAATGTTGTCGTAGTCGTCACGTATGCTGGCCTTAATAGCGTTTGAAGGTTCATAAAAAGTCTACGAAGATTAGCGTTCTGGATATTTCTGACTCACAATTGCGAATATTTTTTTGTGTCGTTGTGAGTAAACAAACAACGAGATTGATTGTTCGGTTTTTTCCAGTAGTTTCTATGGGAAGAAGGAAATAATTTCAAAATCTCGATTTAAGTACTTTTTATTGCTAATTCAATATTTTTCAATAATTTTTTATGTTTTTTTTTAGATTTTGTTCCCAAAGCGAGCGGTTTCTTGCAGAAACATTTCTCAAAGGAACAAACGCCCAAGCTGTGTTTCCTTTTCGGATTTTTCATGCATCGCTCGAGACACTCATAGGTCGGACTCCAGGTGTTTCCCGTGTAGATACAAACGTGAGCATTTGGAATTTGCGCTTCTACGAGTAAAATTTGTCATTTTTCGGTAAAATTTTCATCAGATTCGAGCCTTACCTGTTGTGTGAGTGAGTAAAATGACGCAAATTACGAAAATTTTCAATAAATTTTGTAAATTCATTTTGATTTTTTTAAGTTTGATCCTTTTTTAGGCGATTTAAGTACAAATTGGTTGATTTAAAGGCGGAATCTGGCTAAGTAGTTCGAGTTTCAATAAATAATGAAGAGAAACAACGCGAAATCATTGCAATTTATAGGAAGAGACATCAACAAAAAAAACCCGAAGATGATGACGAAATGATTTCTGATAACGAAAAAAATTACAAGTACAATGTCTCGCGTGGTTGTTGTCACAAAAGCGGATGAATCTGGACTTGAATTAGGGTAAAAGTGAGGTCAAGCAAGGGGAATTTTCCAGAAATGTCCGGAAATTGTCACAATTTTGATTTTTTAAGGTAGGTTTTCAAGGAATTTTTTTATTTTTGGATCAAAAATTTGCTCTTGGAAGGATTTTTATTGAAATTTTATGAAATAACGTCATAAAAAATTAAAAGAAAATTCTTAAACATAAAAAATTTTATGTTTTAAAAGACTTTTGATATATTTCATTCACCAAGACTCCAAAAATATTGGCAAAAATTTCTCAAAAATAAAAAATAATAAATTTTTAGGGTTTTTAAGTCTGAATTCATGATCCAATATTTAAAAAAGTGTTTATGAAAGCCAAAATGTAATCATAGAAGAAGATTTCGGACCAAAAATTGATGAAAAAATCATCTAAAAAGACAAAATTGATGCTTTTAAAATAATTTTTGGCTAGTTTGATGATGAAAATAGTCGAAAAGTGACGAGAAATGACTTTAAAAAGACGAAATTGCATTTTTGAGAAGTTTATAGAAGAAAATTTTTATTTCAGAATCTCAAAAATTGGCGCCAAAAAGCATCCAAGTGGCAAAATTTACGTTTTCAATGAATTTTCGATCAAATTTCATTCCCTTCAATACCAAAAGCAACTAAAAAAATTAAAAAACTCTCTTCACAAGAGCTCAAAACAACAAAAAAGTCTCTATTGACAAACAAACCGACTCCACAAACACTCGATTAGTTAATAAAACGCAATTGTCGAACGCTATTATGTTGTTAACCTCTCATCATTTCGCTCAATTCTCACTTGTTTGTGTAATTTTTTGTAAATAAACAAAAATTTCGCATCATTTTTTACGAGATTCATCCTTTCTTTAACCTTTTCTCCGACAAAAAATGTAAAATTTCTTCCTCAGAATAAAATTTAAATTTCTAAATAACGGAAAATTACAACAAATAAGGTCGATTGCCCCATGTAAATAAATAAAATTACATCAAATTGATTATTTAATAAGAAGAGAAATTTCACGAAAATTATTATCTCATCTAAATACAATTCTGATGTAATCTTGTTAAAAGTCAGTAAAAATGAAGCGAAATAATCTCAAATTTAAAAAAAAATATTTGAAGAGAGGTCAAGGCTGTCTGTTACAAATTTGCATGATCATGACCTTGTCGTTGAACAAACCCCGAAATTAACTTTATGAACTTTTTGAGTGCTTAATTGATTCACTCTACGCATAAAGAACTTTCAGATGTGACGATTTTTGTATGCAAGGTATAATTAAAAAATTAAAATGCGGAAATTTCACAGAATTTTTTGTGTTCGTTCGGATTTTGGAGTTTTATGCAAAAAAAGAGTTCTAATTTTTTTTTATTTTTTCAAAAAATAGGAATAATGAGTTCTTAAAAATATTTATAAAAAAAAATTATTTAATTTTTAAATATTTTTTTTTATAATTTTTTTACATTTGATATTTTTAATTTTTCATAAATATTTTTTTAATAATTTTTTTTTCAATATTAATAAATATTTAATAATATTTTTTAAATATTTTTATTTTATTTTATTTTTAAATTTTATTAATTTATTTTTTTAAATATTTTTTTAAATTTTTTATTAAATTAATTTTTTAATAAAATTTGTAAAAATTTAATTTTTAAATTTTATATTGATATTTTATTAACAAATTATTTAAATATCGAGAATATTAGAAAAAAAAATAAAATAAAATTAAAAAATATTAAACACATCAAATGCTAATTCAAAAAGTCACTCATCACAGAATTCGTCACGAAAGAATATTTTAATTAATTCGCCAAAAATTTTTATCAGCAAGAGCTCATTTAGTCGTTAATATTCTTCGAATCTAAAGTGTTCTATATAAATTATTTTTATTTAAAAAATTTTTTAAAAATTTAGTAAAAAATGAATTTTTCAGTGCCAATTTTGGTATTTTTATCACTTTTTGCATTTTTTATAAGTGTCACGGGTAATTTAGTGAAAATTCCTAAAAATTCAATCAAAAATAAATTAAAAAATTTTAGTGGCTCAAATTCCCCTCGCCCATCAATGCATTTCCGGCGGCGGATTTTGGGGACCTACCTTCGCATGTGCCAATCGCTGCAAAGCAAATCGACAAATTCCGGGCAGTATCGCCTTTTGTACGCAAGAAAAGTGCTTTTGCGTGAGGCCGTTGGTGTTTGCAGCGTCAAAAAAGGGTAAAAAGTGATTTTTTAACGGGTTATTTATTTTTTCATCGTCAAGGACTTGATAATTTTTGTGGTAATTTAATTTTTTTTATCAATTTTTTGTCTTTGATGGCCCTTCAAAAAAACAATAATCCCAAAGCTCCCAACAATGTCTCAATGGAGTCCATTCACGAATTATCTTGCATAGATCGCTGTTCCAATTTTCCGTAGCGATTGTTTCAATAACCGAACATTTATTAGGACAAAAATCTCCGGAATAGTCGTATCCAGAATCGTATTCCTGTGGAGCACAATTAGCTGTAGATGCCAATAAAATAACTGCTGCTGTTAAAATTATGATTTTTGAGATCATTTTTAAATTAATTTTAGTGATTTTTAAATGAAATTCTGACTAAAACTGACTTTTCAGTAAAAATTTCAAGCTTTTTATACAAATTTAAAGCAATAAACTTGAAATTCTTCAAGAAAAATGTCCATAAAATAAAAAAATTCTGTTTAAAATTCAAAAAATTCAGAAAAAATTGCTATAAAAGTCTCGTACAAGGCAAAAAATTCTTTAGTACATTATTAACTTTCAATTTCTTCTAAAAAAAATTAAAATGCAATTTTATATTTATTATTTTTTCATCATCCTGATGGCGCTTACTTCAACTTCTTATGGATGTATACCGATTCCTGTTGGCGATATCGATTCTGAAGGTCGTAACGGGACAGCAAGAAATTTTGAAGGAAATTCCAACATCGATCTTTGAACAGAAAAAATTCTTCAAATAGCTTGATTTCTACAAAAATTATGAAAAAATAAATAAAAAATAAAAAAAAAATGAAAAAAAACTTAATTGCCCAAAAATCGCCTTATTTTTCCCGTCCCTGCATTCCAGTTGACTTCCAATATTTTTCCATTATGCTGTGTCGCCACTTCCATTTCGTGGAAAAATTGTCGCCTTTCCAATGCGAATGGAAATTGAAACCTGTTACACACGTACGTCACTGATTATCCTTTGCATGCCGCTCAGTTTTTTTAAGAAGTTAATTTTTTTGCAGTAACAAGATAAATATTTTACTAAAAAAAATTGAGTCATTAATGAAAAATGTGAAAAAATACCTCAAAAGTCGTAAAAATTTTATTTTATGACAAGAATTAAAGAAATTTCTTTTAAAAAAATGTTAGAAAATTCCTTTAACTGATATAAAAGAAGTTCACAAGTTGGTAACAAATTTAGTAATTTTTCAATTTTTTACTTGACAACTGATCAAAAATTAATTAAAATGAAATTTTTGATTTTTTTGTTACTTTTGGTCTTCATAACTTCTACATTTGGATGTTTCTGTAAGTTTTCTTTAAAAAAAAAAATTAAAAAATTTTTTGAAGTTTTAAAAAATTTATTAAATAATTTTTTTTTTTATTTTAAATTTATTAAATTTATTTTAATTAAATGTATAAATATTTTTTTTTTATTTTTTATCAAAATTAATAAATTAATTTTGATTCATATTTATTTTTTTAAAATTTTTTTAATTAATAAAAATATTGAATTATTTAAATATTGAATTAATTTAACTCCAAATTAATTTTATTTTATTTTTAATTCAATTTTAATTATATATTTTTTTTTAATTTTTGTTAAAATCAAGTAATAAGAGACGTTAATGGTCCATGTTCTGATGGCTTTGATGAAAGAATCTTTGGCAAATGGAAATCTTCTTACACAAATTTTGGTTCTAATGACACTGAAGATGACTTACCTTCATAAATTCAACTAAAAAAATGTAAAAAAAAAATCAAAAACTTCCAATAAAATTTTTTGCCCTGAACTCCCATCGTTAAACGGCACTGAACCTTTCCATTTTGCAAGGCGCGAAAATTTTTTGACATCTCTCGACTTCCAACATCCTTCCATTTCGTACAGTTTTCTAATGGAAATTCCATGTCGCACATCGCTTTTATCCAGTTAGTGTCGCACATTTCCATTTTCCAATACGTCGGATGGAAATTCAAATCGACCGTTGATGGAAAGGAGTAAAAGTATGCAATGAATATTACAAGATGTTTTCTCATAGAAATATAAATTTTATTAAATAATTAATTCTTAATTTAATTTTTCATGCAAATTCATTCAAAAAACATACAAAAAATCCAAATAATTTAAAATCTTGTCACAATTTCATGCAATTCCATTTCTTCTTTTGTTCGTGGAAAATTATTCGTAATCTCCGATGAAGTACTGATGCCACTTGAAACGCTAATCTGGGAGAGAGCTTTCGGTATTTTTTGACAGCAACATTTTTGACCTTCAATTACGACGACGCCAGAGCAGTAACTTTTGTCGGATGCCATGGAAACGCGATCGCTGATGGTGCTAATGCTCTGATTGAATCCTTGGTCTGTGGAAGAACTTGTAGATGGCTCGTCAAATTTTATCGGAGAGATGCTTCGAGGGATGATTTTTGGTTGTTTTCTATTTCAAATAAAAAATAAAATTTAATTTAATTTTAAATTAATTTAAAAAAAATGAAATAAAAATTTTTAATAATTTTTTTTTTAAACAATTAATTTAAAAATTAAATTTAAAAAAAATAATTTTCTTACTTTTTAGATCTTTCAATGACGGTAACTAAAATAATGAGAATGATCGAAGCTAAAATCGCTCCAGCACCGATAGCTACTAAAACGATTACTCCATGGGATTCGCCATCAACTGTTGCTTTTGGCACTAAAAAGAAAAAAATACAGAAAAAATTGTATAAAATTAATTACAAAGTTGGGAAATTTCACACAGAAGAAGATATTAAGGGGAGTCAAGTGTGACGATTGTCTTGTCATCTAATGATTGTTTGTTTGTTTTTAATATGACATGTGAGAGTTTTTCGATCGAAAGTTTTTCTTTCAACAAATTATAGGTAGGTAAGTAAAAATTTTTCAATTTTTTTAAATAATTTTTTTAAAATTAATTTTTGAAACTTCAAAAAAATTTTAAAATTTGAGAAAAATTTAGAAAAAAATTCTCAAAAAATTCTAATATTTTTATTTTATTTATTTTTTTTTTCTTTAATTTTAGAAACAATAATTTTAAAAATTATTTTTTATTTTTTTTAAGTAAAGACCTTTTAAATAAAATTAAAAAAAAAATAATTTCATTAATTTTTAGAAATTTTTTTTCCAAATAATTAAACAAATATATTTAATATTTATTTTTAATCATTTTAAAAATTTTATTTTTTTTTTCATGAGTTTTTAACTTTTATTTATTTTATTTTTATTTAATTTATTCCCAATTATTTTTTAAATTTTAAAATTTGAGAAATAATTAAAAAAAATATTTTGACAAATATTTAATTTTTTAATATATTTAAAATATTAAATTTAAAATTATTAAATTGAATAATTAATTAAATTTCATAAAAATTAAAAATTAAAAAATTGAGAAAAAATTTTTTTTTTTAAATTTTTTTTTAAATAAAAAATTTAAAATATTTTTTTAAATGAATTTTTAAATATCTTTGTCTAAAATTTTTATAAAATTAAACAAAATTATTTAAAAAAATTATAAAAAATCTAAAAATAAAAACTCGATAAATCACCTTTCCGAGAAAATTCTATAGAATTATTCCAAATAAATCAACACATCATCATTATAATTCATTAGCACGTTCTCTGATTTAATTACAGATTACTTTCTACGATAATTTTGCTAATAAAGCAACTCCAAGTCAGGTAAATAACTTGTATGACACGACACAATTTATCTCTTTAATATCATCTTTTTTTCTACTCCCATACTAATTACGCGAAAAAAACAATAAATTTTATTTAATTTCTTGTAAATCGTTGCAGATGCAATTGTTGTTATCGTTTAAAATTGCCGCACATTATTAGATAACCAAGCTGATTTACAAGTGGGAATTGATGCTTGACAGTGATTTACAAAGTCAAAAGGGCGATTAGGTCATAGCGAACTCTAATTACTTTTTTTTTGCGCAAAACATTCACTTTTCCGAGTCTCTTGTCCAGCTGCCGGATTTTGGGTGAAATCGTGTTTTGTCATGCAAATATCATGAGCGCGCACTCACACGCGAATTTAAAATTATCCGTTTTATGAATGAAATGATGCCGCATGCCGGTTTTTCGTACAATATGCAAAAAAAAAAATTGTGGGAGAATAGATTTTATTGCCAAAATATTAAACAGATCATGCAAATTTTGTCGGATTCTTTGTCGGAAAGTTCTATGCGAAACACGTGTTGCTATGGGGCGGCGGTTCAAAAAATCAGAAAAATCGATAAAATTGGCAATGAACTTGAAATAATTGATGATTTTTTTTTAAATTTATTGCAAAAATCATAAAAATCAGCGATACACATGGGCAGACTTGCGCGAGTGGGCATGCAAGCAAAAATGTTTTTGTTTTTTTTTTGTTTTCGTATGAAACAGAGAAGACAAAAAAAATAAAAATATTTAATAAGTAGCACGTTTCAGGTGACACAAATCATGATTTTTTGTTAAGTGAGCAACAGGCACGAGTTGATTGATCTTTTGGTGGTTGCGTTTTGTGTTTCAAACAGCCTTGGTGTCAAATGTAAGTTCGTGATTTTTACATTTTTCAGATTTTTGTTTTTTTATTGACACAAAATGTGCATTGGGGAGAGAAATTTAAAAATGTGCATTGGGGAAACATTTTAAATTGTACATTGGGTAAAATTTTAGAATGTGCATTAGGGAAATATTTCAAATTGTGCTTTGAGGAAAAATTTTAAATTGTACATTGGGTAAAATTTTAGAATGTGCATTAGGGAAATATTTCAAATTGTGCTTTGAGGAAAAATTTTTAAGTTGTACATTGGGTAAAATTTTAGAATGTGCATTAGGGAAATATTTCAAATTGTGCTTTGGGGAAAAATTTTAAATTGTACATTGGGTAAAATTTTAGAATGTGCATTAGGAAAATATTTCAAATTGTGATTTGAGGCAAAATTTTAAATTGTACATTGGGTAACATTTTAGAATGTGCATTAGGGCAATATTTCAAATTGTGCTTTGGGGCAAAATTTTAAATTGTACATTGGGTAAAATTTTAGAATGTGCATTAGGGCAATATTTCAAATTGTGCTTTGAGGCAAAATTTTAAATTGTACATTGGGTAAAATTTTAGAATGTGCATTAGGGCAATATTTTAAATTGTTCTTTGAGGAAAAATTTTAGATTGTACATTGGGTAAAATTTAAGAATGTGCATTAGGGCAATATTTCAAATTGTAATTTTTTTATTTTAAATCGAAAAATTCTTGACTGAAAAGTTCAATTTCATCATTTTCAAAAATTTCCTTATTTACCTGGTTCCCTTGCGAATCACTTCCGACATTAAATTCGCCATAATATTGCAGAAAAAAACTCATAAATAAATCTATAACCACACAAGTGCCGTATAAATGTCAATATTTAATAAAAAAATTATTCATTTTCACACACCATTCACACCAATTTTGATCCAATCAATGAAATCCAGTGTCATTAAGTCGCTATAAACGCATATTTTTTATTGGTTTCTTGTGAATTATGTGCCGCGGGGTTTTTTGTTGCCGGAAAAAATTAAAATAAATCCGAAAAAAAAAATTTTTTTTTGCGACAATGTCGACTTAATCGCGATTAAATAATGTTTACTCAATAGTAAGAACATTCGGTTCGGTAACACACGTGTTGATCGCGTGACACATGCAACATGTCAATACCTCGATCATTAAACTGATAAATAAAAATAATTTTTGCTATTTAAAGAAAGTTCTACAAAACTGGAACAGGTTTTAAATTTTGTTTGTCTGCAAATCAGAGTTCATTGCAAAACACTAGTTCCGTTTCCGCATGAGTGATATTGTAGAGAAAAAAATCGTGAATTTAATTATTTTTGCATTAGATCTGATTATTTTCCGTTCAAAATCAGATTTTAATGCAAAAATTTTATTTCAAACTACGTAAATACTTTCTTCGGAACAAAGTGAGATATGGTCATGATGCAACTAAAAGTAACAAAAAAAAACTTTCTTTGTATTGCGGAACGTAAAACATTTCTATTGTCTCACTCCATAACGCAATATGTACCTTTCTCTTATGTACCGATATGTAAATTTTGGTAGTTTTCGACCTTTTTCAAAGTCGACTTAGTTAAATTGATTGATGGATTGATCGGTCATTAACGCCCTTTAGCTCTTTCATGATGCACTGCGGTTATTTTCCGTTCAGTTAACGTCAGTCATGATCATGAACGGAATTATATAACATTCGTAAAAAGTATCAATTTAGTCATAATTTACGTAATTTAGAGATCATACCTACATCATGTTTACTTTCTTTTATTGCAGTCTATGAATCAGGGTTGAAAATATTTTAATTTAAAAAAAATTAAAGCTTTTGCTTTTTTGAACAGGGTTGTAAAAACTTATGATTTTAACTTAAGCTTACGAAACTTAAATTTTTAAGAAAAATTTTTTTGACTTAAAAAACTTAAGAATAAGTTGAATTTCAAATGTTTTTTGGATTTCAAACGAATTTCAGAAAAATACATAATTTTTTTTTTGTAATTTTCTAAAAATTTAGTAACTTAAGTCAATTAATTTAGCTTAAGTCAAACTTAATTTTAAGTCAAGAGAAAAAAGCTTGAATTAAAATTGAAATATTTTTCCTTATGTTCGACCAAATTTCGTAAAAAAATCATTTTTTTGAAAATTTTTAAAAATTAAGATTTTAGTCAAACTTAAGTGACTTAACTTTAAGTTTATCAAGCTTAAGTCATATTTTTAATAATTTTAACTTAGTAAGTTTTGCAACCCTGTTCTCATGTTAAAAGAATAAATCAAAATTAAGTTGATTTTTAGCTCAAAAGTCAAAAATAAAATCTAAGCTAATTAACTTTTTCTTAAGTCGAACATCTTAAGTCAAAATAAAAATAAAATTTTTCATGAAAAATATTTTTCTTCGCAAAAAATTAATTTCGAAGGCAAGAATGAAATTTCATTTACGATTTCTTATGAAAAAAAAAATTTTTTTTTTTGAAAAATTAAGTTTTAAATTTTGACTTAATTGACTTAAAACTTTGACTTAAGAAAAAGTAATATTTTATTTTTGATTTTTGAATTCAAAAGTCAACTCAATTTCGACTTATTCTCAAGCAAAATAACAGGGTTGCAAAACTCATTAAGTTAAAACTGTTAAAAATATGATTTAAGCCTAAGTAAAACTCACTTAAGTTTGACTTAAGCTGAATTAAGTGACTTAAATTACAAAATTTTCGGAAAATTTTTAAACAAATGAAATTTTTTCTTGAAATTCGGTTAAAATTCCAAAAATTTTTTTTCAAATTAGTTGATTTTTTCTTATTTGAGAGCAAAAGCATAAACATTTTCTTAATATTTTTTCCAACCCTGTTCTCTCTATGAAATTTTTTTTTTGTTAAATAAATGGAGACGCCCGGCATTTTTTTTTCTAAAACACTTGTTCAAACAAAAAACAAAAGTGAAACAATGCACCGTAATGACGTGAAAGGAAATTCTTCTCACGAAAATTGAAAGAATTTCTCGACAGCAATCTTTCTAACTGTACAATTAATCGCAAATAACTGCCCAATTAAAATGCATAACTATCACTTACGTGTCAGAAATTAATACAAAGATGATCAGTTTATCGCCCTTACGCAACGTTTATTGGTTCTTACGAGATTCTTATGTCATGTCAAGCATTTGCATACAAATTTGAAATTTTCATCGCGAGAATTCGCAGAAAAATCACATGATTGTAAATTTTAATTGAAAATCGTGAAATTTACCTTCGTAATCGGCTCCTCGGTGAGATATGTCCATTTTAAGTGGTAATTTGTTGTTTTCTTGTTTTTTTTAATTAATTAATTGACCCTTGGGTAGGACACAGAAGCGGCAATTATTTGCGTCGTTGCAATTTGCCCGCCAGAACACACGTGTGACGAGCAATCTTCGGAAAATAGCGGCAAGTTTTCTGACACGTTTGGCGATCTGAATTATCTGTTTACCAACACTTTTTCTATTTTTGTCTCACAATTTAATTTTATTTTTAGCTCTTTCGATTGTTTTTTGTTTTTGTTTACTTTCGAAACTGTTAAAGGATTTTTTTTTGTTGATCGAAAAATTAATGCAACTTTTTTTTTGTTCAATTTTAATTTATTATAAAATTTTTTTAATAATAGTTCAGTCTAATAAATATTATTTAATTATGTTGCAATTTCTGTCACACTTGTTTAAACTTTTTTTGTAACTTTTTTATTTATAAAAACTAATCAGTCGGCAATTAAGTGGGTCAAATTTATTTTTGTTTTATTGTTCAGTTCAGAGAAGTTCGATCTTTGATCAAAAATATTTTTTTTTATAAATAATTTTTTTTTTATTTAATTTAATTACAGCATCGTGAAGTGCGCGCGAGGTGAATGTTGAATTTGAACTGACGAAATGCCAGCGACGACATGCTTTTTGATTAAAACGGTGCGCTGTGTATGGCAAAAAAAAAAAGTTAAACAGAAGGAGGAAAATCGCGCGTTACGTGCATTTGGGGTTCGTACGTGTTGGTTGATTTGCTATGTAAGAGGCTGTTGTTTGTTTTTTTATTTTTGATGTATGGATTTAAATGCGTCTTAATATTTGTTTTTTTTTCGTGAAGGGTGAATTTTTTTCGTGGAATACTGGAAAATTATTTTTATTTAATTTTTTGTTTATTTTTTTGAGATAAATTTTTTAATAATAAATTTTAATTAATTTAAATTAAATTTAAAAAAAAAATATTTTATCAAAAATATTAATTTTAATTTAAAATTTAATAAAAATATTTAATTTTGAGATTTTTTGATAATTTTTAAGATTTTTATTTATTTATTTAATTTATTTTAACAAATTCTTGAAATATTTTGACAGTTAAGAAAATGACAGATGTCAAAATTTTTGATAAAAATTCAAATTTTCTAAGTTCAAAGTTACTTTTGTGTTATATTTTTCTTAAATTTAACTAAAAATAAATTTTGAGGCTCAAGAAATCAAAATTTCAACTAAAATTTTGACAGCTGTCAAATGTCAAAATTTAATTAAAATTCAATTTTTATCTCTTTTTAGACTTTAAACGTCAAATATTGTTCAAAAATTTACTGAAAAATGAAATTTTTATCAAAATTTTTGACAGCTGTCATTTTTTGACAAATGTCAAAATTCCTTTTTCAATCAATTTTTGAGAAAACGTTTTGAAATCCATTCAATTTAATATCTTTCAAAGAAATTCTCATATAAAATTTTTCCAAAAAAATCAAAAATGTCCAAAAACGTCAAATTCGGATAAAAATCACAAAATTACAAATTCCCTTAAAAATTGACAATCTTGCCCCTTGCGCCCACTGCAGTCAACATCCCTGACTTCCATGTCGCCAATCGCCTGGAAGTCCCTGGAAATCTTGGAAAAATTCAAATTTCAAATAAAAAACCGTTACATTCTTCCATTTCAATCGGTTAATCGGTTAGCAAATCAAATGCTGAATCGGTTGAACGCAATTGATGTTTTTTATTCAAAGAAATAAAAGAGAATTTTTCAAAAAAATTTTACACTTTTGTATTGAAAATTTAATTTTTCTTTCAAAAAGTTTCATATGAACAAGAATTTCAACAATTTGTTTCTCTTTTAATAATAATTAATTATAATTAAGAAAACTAACTTTACAAGTAATCACAAAGTCCCGTATGGTATATGTGTGTGTGTGTGAGTTTGCTATAATAAAAAAATTGGTACCAATGGTCCTTCTATCTAAGTAAGGTGAATGTCGATGATAAATTATTATTTTGTTTGCATCTCCGATGAGTTTATGAGTGATTTTGCTTTGTACAACTTCAGTACGGAAAATATTATGTCGTCATTTCGTTTGTTTTTCGTCGCTTTGGTTGGCCTAAAAAATAAATTTAAATAAAAATTAGTAAAAATTTTATAAAAATCTTCAGTTTTTGATCAAAATTTCGCATTTTTAGCTCAAAGTTGACCTTTTTGTGTGAAATTAAATGTAAAAATTTACCTCCGTCTTCGTCGCCGGTTTCCCCTTCACCCGGATCTGTTTCAGCTTCTTCGAATTCCGCCGTTTCATCCATTTCAATAAGGACACCTATCATAAAAAAAATAATTTTTAATGAATTTTAATTAAAAAAATTTTTTTAGGATAAAAATCGTACCATCTTTGGTCGGAAATTCTAAAATCGGCAATGGCAGGTTTTGTGGCTCATGTTTTTGAATCAATTCTTCCAGCAGCTTTGAGATATCTTCACGTTTTTTGGTCACTGTCAATGCGTCGAACCAATTTTGGAGTCCTTTGATCGGGAGGCGCCAATCTTTGATGGGATTCTAAAAAAATTATTAAAAAATTTTTATATTTAATAATATTTTCAAGAAAATTAATAAAAAATAATTTTAAAAATTATTTTATTATTCTAAAATTATTAAAATAAATCAGAAAAAAAATAATTTTTTTTTTAATTTTTTTTTTTAGAATTTTAGGAAATAATTTTATTTATTCTTTTTAATTTCAAAAGTTATTGTTAATTATTTTTTAAGATTTTTTTATTTTATTTTTTTTTAACTTATTTTTTTATTTTAGTTTTAATTTATTTTTTTATTTTATTTTTATTTTTTTATTTTTTTTTTTAATTTATTTTTAATTTTTTTTTAAAGATTCTTATTTTTATTTTTAATTTTTTTTTTTATTTTATTTTTAATTTTTAATAATATTTTTTATAGAAATTTAAATTTTTGGAAAGCAACATAATTTATTTATTTTTTTTTTTTTTTGACATAAAATGTCTTAATTTTCAAATGAATTTTTAAGATAATTTTGGGAAAAAATTTTAATTATTTTTTAAATCAAATTTCAAACGAAAATTTTGAATTTAAAAAAAAACAAAACTTACCGCATAAAATTCTTCTACATATTGCAGCAAATACAGCCCACAATCCGTGAAATTGTTTTGTTGAGGAACTTTCAGACAATGTCCCGGCAAATTATCCTTCGTGAACACAATTGGCGGGTTAGCATTTGCATTTTTCGCGCGATATTCGCATGTCAGGTAATCACGGAGAGTTGCAACGACTCGACTACGTGATGTTCCGCACAACGAATCAAATATCAAGATGCAAGGTCTACAAAAAAATTACAAAAATTAATTAAAAATCAGATTTCTGAGAGAATTTTAAGGAAAGTTACTGTTTAATCGGCTGCAATTCCGGATCTGCGGTATCTTCTTCGCCACTATCTTCCGAATTGAGTTCACTTTCGTCGCCTTCCGCCTCATCGCGTTCACTCTCGTCCCCAGGCACTTCAATCGACTCGTTCTTAATTCCCTTTTTCATCGCCGTGATCGTCGTATTTCCGATTGTCAGCATGACTTTCTTCGTTTGCGGTTGTTGGTTTTGCTGCTGTTGTTGGTTCTGCGAGTTTTGTTGTGCGGCAGCTGCTGCTTCTGCATTCTTCTTTTTCACACGTTTCACGAGCGGTGTCTTTACGGGACGTTCCCCGTCTGCCGTCACAGGCCCCTGGAGTCGCGGGAAACAAATTATCGCCAAAAACCAGTGAGATTGCTCATTAATGGGAATTATGATGAAATCTTTCTTGAACAAATCGACATCTTTGTTCCATTTGCTGACACGCTGATATCGCTTTTGAGCTGCGGTGAGTTTCAAATCTTTGTCCGAGGCAGCGCGACGAGCTTTATCCATTGTCGTGAGGCGCTTGTAGAAGAAACAGCTGAAAACGTGGGTGCGAGCACGCTGATCTGCCGTCAAACGTTCATGCATGAGATACTTTATGTAGAAATCGATAATGACATCGTTCAAATACTGATCGACTGCGAGACAGGCATAGTCATTGGTGTTGATCGGAATGCGTCCCTTGCCCTCTTTCGGGTACAAAAGCAAATTTTCGCTCTTATTTGACGTCACATTGGTCGTCGAGGTGACATTTGGTGTCGAATTCGGGTCTTTGTGACTGCGGATCAGCAATTCGTTGGCATCTGTGTACGTGATCTCTTCGATTTTGTTCTCTTGGAAAATCGCTTTCAGCTTTTCTTTCTCTTCCGGCGACGTTTTGTCCATTAAAAGAACGATT
The DNA here is from genome assembly GCF_036172545.1 of Culicoides brevitarsis. Classification (NCBI taxonomy): domain Eukaryota; kingdom Metazoa; phylum Arthropoda; class Insecta; order Diptera; family Ceratopogonidae; genus Culicoides; species Culicoides brevitarsis. The sequence continues at coordinate 32,948,729 of NC_087086.1, read as the reverse complement.
TTCTTCTTCGAATTCACCATCGACACTGGATTGAAATACGGACCGTCTTCGTTCAGCGTCATTTCCAAGCTTTCGCGAACGTAGGAACCGCACGAGGGAAGCGTATAGATGAAAATCACGCTTAATCGCTTATCGAAGCAATACAGTAACTTGACAACTTCCGACAGTTGGATGTTCAGGATGACAAGTTCTTGCGGGCGTTTCACACTGGGAGCAACGAGACGACATCCGCGACTGCTAAAGACAACTTTCTCCGACGGATCGTATTTGTGGGTGCCGATGCGGATGTTGCGGCACGTGAATTCGACGGGTCTCTGGCCGCCACTCACGTCGTGACGACAGAAATCTAAAAAGATAAAAAAATTAGTTGAATTGATTCAAAAGATTTTAGCGGAAAATTGAATTTTTGCATCATGAACCTTTGTAATACATTTCTGTTAAGAGAGATTTTCAAGGTTTTTTCTTTAAATCCGGGTAAAAATCAATTTAATGTCGGATATTTAATTAAAAGTTTCGCAATGTTGATCTTTTTTGCTAATTCAACTTTTTTTGACAGATTCAGGGTTGGGTTTAAAATGGGCGAAATTTTTTGCATAAACGAAAAATTTATTTTGATCAACCAAAAATACATTTTTGTCAAACCAAATAAGAAGAAACCTTATGCGTACTATCCAAAAAAATTTTTAGTAATTTTTGTTCAATTTTAAGAAAAAAAATTAGTTTCAGTTTTTTAGCAGTTTTGAGTTATAAAATGATTAAATTAGAAAATTAATTTTTGTTCAATTTCAATTTTAAGCAGAAAGAGAACTGAAAATTTCAAATAAAGAAAAAAAATTAGTTTCAGTTTTTTAGTAGTTTTGAGTTATAAAATGATTAAAAATGATAAATTAGAGCCTTCTGACAAATTTTTATCCATTTGGAGCAAGATTTGACAAAAATTGCTTTGACACAGTTTTTGACACAGTTTTTTTGCTCTTGATTTAGTTTTCAAATCAAAACTATGTCAAAGGAAAAAAATTTTTTCAGTTTCAATTTTTTTGCAGTTTTGAGTTATAAAATGATTAAAAATGATAAATTAGAGCCCTCTGACAAATTTTTATCCATTTGGAGCAAGATTTGTCAAAAATTGCTTTGACACAGTTTTTGACACAGTTTTTTTGCACTTGATTTAGTTTTCAAATCAAAACTATGTCAAAGGAAAAATTTTTTTTCAGTTTCAATTTTTTTGCAGTTTTGAGTTATAAAATGATTAAAAATGATAAATTAGAGCCCTCTGACAAATTTTTATCCATTTGGAGCAAGATTTGTCAAAAATTGCTTTGACACAGTTTTTGACATAGTTTTTGACACAGTTTTTTTCTTGATTTAGTTTTCAAAACAAAACTATGTCAAAGGAAAAAATTTTTTTCAGTTTCAATTTTTTTGCAGTTTTGAGTTATAAAATGATTAAAAATGATAAATTAGAGCCCTCTGACAAATTTTTATCCATTTGGAGCAAGATTTGTCAAAAATTGCTTTGACACAGTTTTTGACACAGTTTTTGACACAGTTTTTTTGCACTTGATTTAGTTTTCAAATCAAAACTATGTCAAAGGAAAAAATTTTTTTCAGTTTCAATTTTTTTGCAGTTTTTAGTTATAAAATGATTAAAAATGATAAATTAGAGCCCTCTGACAAATTTTTATCCATTTGGAGCAAGATTTGTCAAAAATTGCTTTGACACAGTTTTCAAATCAAAACCATGTCAAATGAAAAAATTTTTTTCAGTTTCACAGTTTTTTTGCACTTGATTTAGTTTTCAAATCAAAACTATGTCAAAGGAAAAAATTTTTTTCAGTTTCAATTTTTTTGCAGTTTTTAGTTATAAAATGATTAAAAATGATAAATTAGAGCCCTCTGACAAATTTTTATCCATTTGGAGCAAGATTTGTCAAAAATTGCTTTGACACAGTTTTTGACACAGTTTTTTTGCACTTGATTTAGTTTTCAAATCAAAACTATGTCAAAGGAAAAAATTTTTTTCAGTTTCAATTTTTTTGCAGTTTTGAGTTATAAAATGATTAAAAATGATAAATTAGAGCCCTCTGACAAATTTTTATCCATTTGGAGCAAGATTTGTCAAAAATTGCTTTGACACAGTTTTTTTGCTCTTGATTTAGTTTTTAAAACAAAACTATGTCAAAGAAAAAATTTTTTTTCAGTTTAAATTTTTTGGCAGTTTTGAGTTATAAAATGATTAAAAATGATAAATTAGAGCCCTCTGACAAATTTTCATTCATTTGGAGCAAGATTTGACAAAAATGGCTTTGACACAGTTTTGAAAAAAAAAACCAAATCAAGCAAAAATGTAAAATTGGTTTATGCAAATTTTTTTTTCAGTACATCCAAAAAATTTAGCCCATTTTCAAAAACAAAAAAAAACTTTTCGTTAAACTCACCCGGCGGAATTGCATTATCCGAAATTGATGGCGGCTCACATTTCAGCGGCGTCGTTGGCGGCTTTTCACTCTGCCCACTTATCGATCCATTTCGTTGCAAATTATTTCCGTTACTATTGCTACTTGGGTTACTATTATCCTCGTCATCGCTACTCAGTGTCAAAATCACGGGTTCCTCGACTTTTGGTCTTGCTGCTCTACCTCTGCCACGCACGCTATTTGCTCCGCCGCGTGCTCCTCCGCGCGTCACTGGCGTAATGTGCGTCTTAATTGCGACTTTTGTGAGCGACGATGCTCCCATGGGACGTTTCACGACATTATCCGGCGTGTTTAACACACTTTTCTGCTGTCCCGGCGTATTGCTCGTCGGAATCGGAATAACTTTGATGTCATCTTTGAAAATTCGTTTGCAACGCGTGCATTTCGAGTGATCCAAGGAACAAGCACCGCAATTATTGCAAATGGCGTAGTAGCCTTTGATGTATTTCGGATCGGGTCCGTTGTTTTTCGCCTGATCGGGAGTTTTTTGACCGAGTTTTTGTTGTTGGCTTTGTTGCAGCGGCGTTTTATTGATGCCTTGCTGAGGTGTCGATGCGTTATTTGTGCCTATTGGTTGAGCTCGAGGCGTTTTCAAACTATTTTCCGCTGAAGCAATCATCTCGTTCGAGTCTTCGGTCGAAATTCCGACTGTAACGACGTAATCAATGTCAGATCCGGGGTTCGAAATGCATCGAATATTCGAATCTGTGTCGAAGGGGACATTAACTTGCTCCAAAAGCTCTTGAACGGTGCACGTTTCGCGTGGCAAAGTGAAAGTAATGAGACGTTGTTCGCCACTTTTGAGAATCACGAGCATTTTGGCGCTTTCTCGATCCGCAGAATCGTCGCTGGAACGACTTGAGATACTCGAAGCTGGTCGAATTGTCGTTTTTGGGCCCGTAATTGACTTTTTTCCGCCATGCGACAACATTTCCTGTGATGTTCGTTTAATGCCCGTCGTTCGGGCGTCATCTTCTTCGGGGCCTTGTTTCTTCACAATTACCGCCGTGATGCTACTTTCGATGTCATCCATGTCGTCGCCCGGTTTCAATGTTTGAATTTGATTCGTTTGCTGCTGTTGCTGCTGCTGCTGCGGAATTTGTTGCTGCTGAACTTGAACCTGCGTTTGTTGTTGCGGGATTTGCAGTAATTTGATCTGTCCTTGGGGACTTTGACCTTGAAAGACTAAACGTTGGCCCGGTTGGAGACCCTTAATTTGAACATTTGTGCCGACGCGTTGGAGTACAGCGCCGGGACGTTGTTGCAATTGCGGCGAATTGGCACGTTGCTGCGGCGTCGTCATGCGATAAACGATGGGGCGTTGCTGTTGGATGCCTTGCGGCGTGGCTTGTTGGAGCCCGGGATTGCGATTGACACGTGGTTGACGAGGCGTTTGGGCGCGCGGTTGACGAGGAACACGAGGGGCTTGAACGCGTTGAAGCAATTGCGGTTGTTGTTGGATTTGCTGGGTTTGAGTCTGAAATTTGAAAAAAAAAAATTGAAAAAGGTAAAATTTTGAGTGAATTTTTTTTTAGTTTTAAATTATTTAAAATTTTAAGAATTTCAAAGAAATTTTTTAAAATCTTCAGAAATTTAAATTTTTGAGTAAACATAAAGTTTAATTCGAAAATTAAAAAAAAAATTAAAAATTAATTTAAACTTTTTCAAGTCAAATTTTTTTAATTTTTTAAAGGCTTTTACAAGGCATTTATTTTCATTGGTTTTTTTATTAATTAATTTAATTAAATAATTTTATTTAATTTTAAAATTTCAAAATTTTAATAATGAATTTCTAAAATAATATTTAAGGCCGCTCCAATTTTTTTTTGAACTTTTTGTCCCATGCCCAATTTCAAAATTTTAATAATAAAAAAAATAAAAATTTTCAAAAATAATTTTTTTTTTTAAATTTTTAAATGAATTTTTGTATTAAAAATCGTATGGTAACATGAATTTTCCTTTCTAAAATTTTTTTTCAAAAAATTAAAAATAAGTTATTTTTATGATTTTTTTGGATTTAAATTTTTTTGAAATACTCTGAGATTAATTTTTTATCAAATCTCAATGCAAATAAAAAAATAAAAAAATGTTAAATTCAAAAATTGTTAAAAACTGTCATTTTGTAAGAAAAAGTTTACAAAAATTTTTTGCCCCCATTTTGAAATTTTTTCAAATTCGAAAAAAACTTGGAATGTTTGAAAATTTTTTTCAATTTAAGAGATTTTTTCGTATATAAAAATTTTTAATGAATTTTTTTCTAAAAACCTTTTTTTCTAAAAATATATCAAATTCATGAACTTCTTTAAAAATTTTGGAATTCTGATTTTTTTTTAAATTATAAATGTTTGAACATTTTTTCAATTTTTTTTAATTAAATAATTTAATAAATAAATTTAATAATTAAAATAATTTAATTTAAATAATTTTTATGCAATTTTATTTATTTTTTTTTTTTATATGAAAATTTTTAATTTATTCATTTTAAATATTTTAAAATATTTTATTTATTTTAAAATGATTCTTAGAAATTCTGAAATTAAATGCGTAATAAATTTAATTTCAAAAAAAATAAAAAATAAATTTAAATTTTGAAGAACTTATAAATTTATAAATAAATTAAAATAAATTAAAATTAAATTATTAATTAATTATTTAAATAAAAAATTAAAAAAAAAATATTTAAATAAAAATATCTATTAATTAATTAAAACCAATTAAATTAATAATATAAATTTCTTTCTGAAATTATTATGAAAATTAATATTTTTTTATTTTTTAAAAATTAATTTTTTTTTAGTCAAATTTATATTTAATTTTATAATTTCTATGCTTTTTTGAAAAACTTATTTTTTTTTTTATTTTATAATTTTTTTTTTTATGAACTTCTGAGCGTTTATTTCGCTTTTATGTAAAAAAAAATTTAAAATTTTATTTTTTTTTAAATTTCTGATTTTTTTTTTTTTTTTTTTAAAAAAAATATTTTTCACTTTTATTTTTAGAAAACTAATTTTGACTTTTTTAAAAAAAATCTTTTTGCGATAAAAATCACTTACCGGCAATCTCTGAATTTGTCGGGGCACAATTCTCAATCCAGATGGCGTCACTTGCTGCGTTTGTTGCACAATTTGCGGTCTAACTTGCTGTTGCTGCGGACTCGCTTGCAATATTTGTCCGGAAATTTGCGTTGGTTGTCTTTGCTGCACAAAAATCCGTTGCTGCGGCTGCTGAATTTGGAAATTCTGCGTGGGTGCCTGCTGATAAACAATCCTCGTTTGCACTTGTTGTTGTTCCTGCGGCTGTTGCTGTTGCTGCTGCGATTGCTGCTGCTGTTGATTTTGCTGTTGCGTTTGCTGCGGAATGTAATATTGCTGTTGTTGCGGAGCTGCGGGTGCCGTTGCCACGTAATAATGCCCTTGCGGCGTATTTGCTGGTTGATGCACTAAATTGACGATTTGCTGCGGCGATTGCAGAATTACTTGTTGATTCGGCATTTGGCTCGGCGCTTGATTGATGATGATGGGTTGCGGCGTTTGCTGTTGCTGCAAGTGAATTTGGGGCTTGTAAGCGGCAGCTTGTTGCTCGCGTGGCGTTTGAAGCTCCAAAAAGAGTTGCGGCTCGGCGACAGTTTCTTCTTGCTGCACTTGTTGTTGCATCCCGGAGACTTGATGGTACACAATGGAGCCGTCTTCCTGACTAATTTGCACAAATTGCGGTTGCGAGTCCTGCGTTTGGTACAGCTGCACTTGCTGGATTTGCTGATGGGCGACGGGACCGTTTACGTGATCCGGCGATTGCACTTGAATCACTTGCTGTTGCCCATATTGGACGGTGCCGTCGTTCACGACATACTCGATGGCGTTTTGCATCGGATAAATGCGCTTCAGGTCGTCATTGTCGATGTTTACTAGTTGATATTGGCCGCTGTTCAGTTCTTCCATTATTTTTCATTTATCTGCGGAACAAAAATATTCGAGTTATTTTCGATTCTAACACTTGCTGAGTAAATTTTCCTATCAAAAATCCTCAAAAACGACAAAATTTCGAAATTTTTGAACAAAATTCGACAAAAAATGATGAAATTTCGTGAAAAAACGCAAAAATTCCGAATTTGGTTGTACCTTGTCAAAAATTTATCCACTAAATTTCTCGTTTTACGCACGAAATTTACTTTTTTGCTACCGACTATCCGATAACGCGTCACTTTCCGGTCAAAATACACGCATTTCGAGTCGACTATCTCCTAAAACTCTACGTTAAAAAATCTTTTTTTGTTCACGCAAACAACAAAAGTCTCTGTTGAAAATTTCTTTTTTGCTTTAAAATGGATTCCAAAGCGTCGTACGTATATGTCACACAGGGCGCGTGTACACAACAACTGTCAATAGAGATTGTGCATGAGCGACGACTTTTGTCTTATTTCCTTTCAAATGTTGGGTGACAGTTGATGGGTTCGGCGATTTTTGTCGCTTTTAGCACTTTTTCATTCAAGCGCTCGCGGGATTTTTTCGCCTTCCGGGTAAATTTTGGGTTTTTCACGGGAATTTTTATCAGCGGGACCAACGGGAAATTTGTTTGACAACAATGGATCAGCTGGTTTCACCGGCTTGGAAAGTCGCCACTAAAATGGAAAATTTGTCGCATTTCCAATTGTTCCAATAGTGGCGACACTCTTCCAGTGCATCGATCAGAGACGGAAATACGAACGTTTCCATGGGGGGCAATGAGCCCCATTTTGGAAGGGGGATTTTTTTCGGAAAAGTTTCGCTTTTTTGATGAGAAATTATGAGGAAATGAAAGAAAATGAAGAAAAATGCAACGGACAGACATTAAAACGCTTGAAATAGCATTTTTAGTACAAAATGTTCTAAAATGTACTAAAAACGATAAAATATGAAAATTTTCTAAATTTTTTTTTTTAATTTGGAAATAAAAATAAATTATAAAAATTTTTTGATAAACATTTATTCTTTCTAAAAGTTTTAGAAAAAAAAAATTAATTTTAAGTTTTATTTTAAAAAAAAATTTTTTTAGTACAGAAATTTTTTTAGTACTTGACGCCTTTTCAAATCGCTTTTCAAAAAAAAAATTCAAAAGATTTCAGGCAATTTTAAGGTATTTGAGGAATAATTTAAATAAAAAATAAGGAATAATAAAAATTGTTAAATATTGAACTTAAATTATATCACAGACAGACGTCGAAACTTCTAAAATAGTAATTTGGTACAAAATGTCAAAAAATGTACTAAAAATTTTTAAATTTATGAAAATAGTTAAATTTTAACGAAATATTTTTAATTTTTTTTTTTGACAATTTTGTTTCCAAATAATATTTTTTCATTTTGCGTTAAAATTGTTAATTTACAGTTAAAATTATTTTCAAAAAAATTTTAGTACAAATTTTTTTAGTACTCGACACCCTATAGAAAATCGCTTTTTCACCCCAACTTTCTATCAAAACCAATAAAAATTAAGAAAAAATCGAATTAAATCAATCAGTTCATCAATTTCTTTCAACCGAATCACATAAAAATTTTAAAATGGAAGAATACGCTTTCCAATTCATCCCAAAAGTGAAATTTTTATCCCTAATTAAGGCAGATATCACTCATCTACCTGACAAGCATCAATATTACTTTAACAATGTTGTCCAACGAGTATTTCATTGCTTTGGATGTAGTGAAGCAAGAATCATTTTAGAGTAAGATTTGTCTTCATTTCATTTAAATAACAACTCGAAATTAGTTTTTGATCTGCAGATTGGATCACCTGATCGATTTCATGTTAAAAGATGACAAAATTATCCACGAAGAACGTCCCGAAGGAAAAATTGTCGGAGGAAATGTTTATGAATTCTCAAATCCAGACCTCGAAACAAAAGCTATCGAAGCTGCTGTGGAAGAATTGGCGCCAATTGAGGCTTCTAATGAAGTTGTTGAAGCAGCGCCCTCTACGGATGTTCCAGAAAGTACGGAATAAGTACTAAAAAAAATTATTTTAGTACAAAAAATGTCAAGTGTTTAAAACATTTTCGCAAGTTATTCGAAAAATGTTTGAATTAAACAAAAAAAAAACATCAACGAACGACAAAAAAAATGAAAATCTATTGTTTTTTGTTCTCTTTGTAGTTTTACGTTCAAACACTTGTGCCAATTTATTCGTTTCTTTCCTTTTGTTTTGCTACTTTTTTCTTCGTTGCTGTCGTCTCTTCTACATCATTAGCCCGAAAAAACACGAAACACCGAAAAAATAGAAACATTTTTCATGTTAATGTGCGACATTTTTCTTTTTTTGCATAGAAAATTGACTTTGAAAATGCCTTGGACTGCATTGGTTTGTTCTCGATTGATGATCTAATCGCCGCGTTTTTGCACTTTTCGTCGTGATAACGCTCGTAAACATCATTAGCGTCGTCTCAAAATGAGACAGTCCATTGTGATTTATGAGCACGCAGAAAAAAAATTATAAAAATAACACGCGAACTGGAGAAAACATCCATAAAATAAATTCTAACCTTCAAAAAATTTTGCCGCGTAAATTTGGATCGTGCTCAATTTTTTTTCGTGTAATGTTTTATTGCATAAAATTAGGGGTTGCTTCTCCTTTAAGACCTCAGTGAGTAATAAATCTTCTTCCTTCGAGGAGATTTATCACTTTTTAATCTATTTACACGAAATAAATAACAAAAAATGACAAAACCGTTATTTTTAGTACATAAAATTAAAATTTTGAACCTTGACTTTGATCGGTTTTCCTCCGTTAATTTTTAGCGGCGTAACGCGTGCTTCTCTCCTAATGAACGTAAAATATGATTTTTTTGAAAAAAAGTTAGAGAAATGAAAATATGTGTTATCACTTCCCACGATTTTCGCAACGTATTTTCTCGTAACGCACGAAAGTGTGCAAGAAAAAAAAAGTTGTGTTAAAAATAAATTTTGTTTTAGATTTTTCTCTCGGTGTTTCAAAATAAAAAAGAATGAAAACATAAGAAAAAATCATAATAAGAAAGACGACGTAGAGGAAAATTTTTCAAAAGACAATAGAAAATTTGAATATTAAGCGCTTCAGTTGATGTCATGTATTTAGATTATTATTATACTTTTTTTTGTACGGGTTGTCATGTTAAGGTAACGGACAGTTAGTTGTGCATTAGAGTGGTCGAAAAAACAGATGAGAACAAGATTTGTTAGTTCTATGAAGATATTTTTTTGAGCTAGACTAATCAAAAGCGAAAATTGTCTCTTTTACCACAAATTTCATTGGATTTTTTGTATTAATAGAAATTACTTGAGCGGTTTTTTAATTAAATTTGAAAGATTTTTAAACAAAAAATTTGATTTTTTAGTCGCCATTTTTTATGAGAAGTAAGAAATTGATAAAAACTCATATTTGACATCCCTAATGAAGATCTAAAATTCGATTAGAGATGTCAAATATGATTTTTTTCAATTTCGTACTCCTCAACGATCTTTTTGAATAAATTTTTGAAGCGAGATAGACATTTGTTTCAGCTTTCGCCTAAAATTTATTTATTTATTTGATAATAAAATAATTTCTGAACTCTATAAAAAAAAAGTTAAATTTTAATTTTTAATAAAAATTTCTCAATTTCTTTCACCTCAAAGCAAATTGAATTCAGTTTTCAATTCAAGAAAAAAAAATATTTTTTTAATTAATTAATTTAAAATTAATTTTCAATCAATAATTTAAAAAAAAAAATTTTTAAATTTAAAAAAAAAAAATATGAAAATTAAAATTCCATTTTTCTATAGAGTTCAGAAATAATTTCATAATTTTTAGTCGAAAGATAAACTAAAAATTTCTATGTGACTTCAAAAAAAATTTTTAAAAGTGATCGTTGAGGAGTACGAAATTGAGAAATTTTCATATTTGACATCTCTAATAAAGATCTGAATATTCTTAGAGATGTCAAATATGAATATTTCACAATTTCGTACACCTCTAAAAAAATTTTATTTCGAAATTCAATTTTTTATGTAAAACAGACAGACATTTTATTAAAAATTAATTTTTTTTTCAAAAAAAAAAAATATTTTATTGAGGAAAATTTTCAAATCAACACACAGACAAACGAAGAAAAAAACACATTTCTGTCTACACTTCTCTTTTCATTAGTTTAAGCTATCTCACCTCTTCTTCATCATGCGACAGCGCGGTACAAAATTTGACCATTAACTCTATGTTTATTTATTTAAATTTGTTTAATTATATTGGTGGCAAGCGAATTCAGAAAAAAAAATCTCGACAAACATTTTTCAGTGGCGCAAAAATTTTCTTCTCACTTTTTTCGAAATTCCGCTTGGAGAAAACGGCTTGGCACGAAACGCCGCACGAGTCGCGCTCCCCCATCTGCGAGTGTGATAGAGACATTTTATGTGAATGTACGAAAAGCGTGTCAGAAGCCAATAATGATTTTTCTATTTAAAAATTTTCATCTAGCTTCAGTCTCTTAATTCAGGTCTCAGGATCAACAAGTCGTTCTTAAAATTCTTTTGAGAAAAAAATTATTCGACTAATAAGTAGGTGAAAAAATAATAATTAATTAATTATTTAAAAAATAATTTAAAAAAAAATTTCCAGTCAATTAATTTTTGAACGCGCGTGTCAATAATTAAAAACACAAAAAAAAATAAAATAAAAGTGAATTTATTAAACGAAAAATTTTTGACAGAATAATTATCATCAAAATTTAATAAATTTTTAATTCTGCGGCATGTAAAATGCATGTCAAGTCATCATCATAAAAAATGCAGCGAACGAAAAATTTAAATCAAAAAATAATTCGCATAATTATTATGTTCAAATTAATAACTTGAGAGTGCAAAAGCGATTTGACAGAACAAGTGTCCTCTGATCATATTCTCTTTTCGTCTTTTTGAAGAATTAATGTTAAACATTAAAATTCTTCGAATGCAACACAGTCGTATATACACAAACGGACGAGTTATTATTATTAATGAAATCAAGCAACAAGTCGCATCAAAATAATTAGACGAGGAGACGAGAAAAATAAAAGACACACATTTTTTATTTATTTAATGTCTGTGCCGTAATAAATAAATCGTGCGTTGCTATGAAAATTTGTGAAAAATTATTAGTAGCTTAGCTGTGATTTTTTTTTTTCGTGTGATGTGAAAACTCTTTAATGGCGATGAAACATGAGAAAGGTGACGATGGACTTGATTTTTGATGGGCACAAATTTTTTGTTTGAAATTTGAGGATTTTTATGAAAATAATTGGTTTGTAATTGACTGAAAGATCAAAAATGATGAGAAGGATCAATAATTAGCCCCTGTTCGAAAATTTTTTGATTTTTTTTTTAATGTCTAAAAATAATTTTTAATTAAATTAATTTTATTTTAATTAATTAAAAAATTAAATAGAAATAATCTCAAAATTTCGAAATTTAAAAAATAATTAATAAAAATAAATTAATTTCAAATTTATTAATTTTTTTTAATGTCTAAAATTTAATTTAATTTAATTATTTTTATTTTTTCAATTTAAATTAATTAATTAATTTTAAATTTTCAAAATTAAGTATTTGTTAATTTTTGTTTTAAAAAATAAATTAATAAAATTAAAATTTAATTGAAAATATTTATATTTAAAAGTGAAAAAAATAAGTTATTTTTGCAAAAAAAATTAACTAAAAATTATAAATAACTAAAAATTAAAATAAAAAAATTAAATTAATTTTCAAGCAGGGTTTAAACATTGATCGGGTTCATTTTATACTTTTGAGGGTAAATTTTGCACAAAAAAAAAATTTTAAAATAATTTTATTTAATAAAATTCATAACTAAAAAATTTAGTGATGAAAATTCAAATTTTTAGATTTTTTTAATTTCAAAAATTAATTAAATTAAATTAATTTTTTTAAAAATAAAAAATAATGATAATTAATGAAATTATTTTTAATTAAATAATTAGAATAATAAATTAATTCAATATTTTTTTTAAAAATAAATAAAATAAAAAAAAATTTAAATAAATTATATTTTATAAATTTTTTAATATTTTTTTTTATTAAATTAAATAATTTTTTAATTATTTTAATTTTAAAAATTTTTAATCAATAAAAATTATTTTTAAATTCCATTTGCGGTTTAAAAAAAATTTTTTTCTCAAAAAAAATAAATTTATACCCCCTGCTCGAAAATTCTTCAAATAAATCTTTAATTACCTTAAGAGCTCAACTTTTAAAATTTATTGCTTGACCATCATCGACACACAGACTTTTCGACTTTTTTTAACAAGCAAATCCCGTGTCATTTATGTCACCTACACTGCGCTGCGATGTTTGTTCAATGAGTCTGCAAATTAATATAAAACGACAAAAATTAGCCATAAAATTAATTTATTAAGGCAATAATTCGAGAAACGAAAAAAGTCACTCGACTGACTTGTTTTTCTCGTCAAATTTCGTGAGTAACATCCCTGCTCGTGATAAATGACCCACCGATGAAATTCTTCTCTACCTAATTATTATTAATTGTGGTTATGCTACGGCACGGCAAAGACATGTGGCTCGAAATGAAATGTTGTTTTTTGGAGTGGGTGACCTGGAAAATCTATTTTTACGCGAGAAAATTCGTCTTGCGAGTGAATTTTTCTAAGAAAATTTTAATTTTTGCGCGTTTTTAAAGGTCAAAAATGTTTCTTAGGCGTAAAAATAGAAAGAAATCCCTCGGAATGTGACGTCAATGCGCCGCAAAACAGCAGCGACGTGTCTGTCAAGTCCTCCCGCGCGACACGAAAAAACTTTCAACGCACGATAATCCAAGTTCAAGGCGGATAAATTGCAAAAAACTTTGAAAAAAAATCTTTTGTTCCTTAAATTTTGAGCGAAAATGTCTTTTTGGCAGCGGTTTCTTAATTGTTTTATCATTGTCGTCGTCGTCGTCGAAACTATCCTCCTTCAACAAAGTAACAAAATGTCTGGTGATTTACTCTGACACTTTTATTAGTTGAGATATTTTGTGAGTGCGATGCGATGTGGTTTCTGTCAAAAAATTAAAAAAAAAGAAAAAAATTTGATTTTTCGGCACGTTTAAAAATTTCTCAAGGTCGAGAATATTAATCAGAATTTCTTTTTTTTTTCTTACAGGTTGACTCATCTCGAAAGAGTTTCTAAATAGGACAAACAGCTCAATAAATCAACAGAAAAACAAATAAAAATGGCCGAAGACGCTCCCGTTGAAACACCCGTTGCTGAAGCCGCTGCACCTTCACACTCCGAGGAAGGAGGTGTCACGAAACCCGGCGAATGGAAAGCTACCGACAACAAAATCTTCAAACATTGGGTTCGGTGAGTCGCTTTTTTGAGGCAATTTTTTCATTTTTTAGACAAATTTGGTCTCATTTTAATAAATTATTAATTTTTTTTAAATTTTTCAACAATTATTTGAAATATTTTGACCTGAAATAAAAAACAAAAAAAATTTTTTTTATTAAAAATAATTTAATATTTTATGCTAAAAAATTTTAAAAATTAATTTTATTAAAAAATTGAATAAAAATAATTTTTTTAACCAAAATAATTTTCATAATTAAATTTTTCTTAAAATTTAAAATTTTTTATTTAAAAAAAATTAAATTTAAATTAATTTTTGTGAATTTCTGAAGTTCTAATTAATTTTAAACTAATTTTTATTAATTCTTTTAAATTAATTAAATTAAAAAAAAAAATAAATTAAAAAAATTAAAAAAAAAAAATTAAAAATAAATAAAAAAAAATTAAATTTAAAAAAAAATATTAAAATTTTAATTTAATTTAAAATGATTTAAAATAAAAAATTAATTAAATAATAATTAAAAAAATTATTTAAAATAAATTTAAATTATTTTATAATAATTTAATAATTAAAAAATAATTTAAAATAAAAATAAAAAAAATAATTAAATAATAATTTAAAAAATAATTAAAATTAACTAATTTAAAAAAAAATTGAAAAATTGGAATTTCATCAAAAAAAAAACTTTTAAAAAACTTACTTTAATTTTCATATTTTTTATTAATTTTTTTAGCCCAAGAATCTCACAATACCGCTATTTGGATGATTATCGGTACAACTACTACGATGACGTCCTCGACTATTTGGATAAAAGACAAAAGGGTATTTCTCGTGATATTCCTCGTCCTCAATATTGGGCTGAACGTGTGATTCGAACAAATCGCAAGTGAGTATCCTTCACCATTTTTGCACAATTTCCGCGTTTTTGCACAAAATTTTCTTCAAATCTTCACTTTTTTGGTAGACTTCTCTCAAAATTCACACTTTTTCTATCAAAATAACTTTTTTTTGCCTGTAGTTGTTGTAAATAACCAAAAATTGCTTTACACCGAAAGACTTTCTTCAAGAAGAGTCAAGAAAATTTCCCTTCTTCTTTCATATCATTTACAGGCATAGTTCATCATTTGTCCAGAACCTCTTGAGATTATATCATTAAGACAAAAAAACACAAAAAAAAAAATTAAATTCCGCTCAAAATTAACAAAATTGGCTTCCGTTTTGTCCCGTTTTTCCACAATTCAAGAATCTTGAATGTTTTTATTTTAATTTTTTTTGTTAAAAATTGGCATACTTTTTAACAAAATCTGTCTCTGAAAAATGTTTAAACCCGATCCTTCTCATGTACGGCAACCACAGGTACGACAAAATCGAGAGCGAGAAGTTGCAACACTCGTACCAGTCGGTGCACTCACGCGAAACCCGGAGATTGACGCGCACCTTGAGCCACATGAGTCACTTCAACTCCATGAACACCTTCAACAATTACCACACTCAACTCGTTGGATCAAAGTACTCTCATCTCTTGTAGAATGGAACGTGCGCGCGCTTAAAACTTACAAATTTACGTTAAAACAAAAATTCTTAATCCCTTCTGTTGTTTTTCTTTGATTTTTTTGGTGAAAAGAAAAAAGAAAGAAAATGTTCGATGTTCGTTATAATTTTAAATAATTTTTTTTTTGGCTGTTCTTCTTGTTTTAGAACGTAAAATTTTAAGAACAGAAACTTGTTGGTTCTTATTAAAAAAAATTGTATGAATTTCCTGGAAGAATTTCTCCTAATTAAGTAACGTGGCATTAAATTTTAAGAATAAACAGAATGGAAAAAAAAACTAAAATTTATTTTTTTTTGTTATTTTAAAAATTATTTTTGAAGAATTCAGAATTTTTCTTGTGAATATTATGAGGTAGGTTGATTTTTTTCAAAAAAAAAAAAAACAATAAAGAGATTTTTTTTTTGTTTTTATGAATTTTTAAATTTTATTAATCTTTAAAATTTTAATTATAATTAATTAATTTTAAATTATAATGTTTGTCATTTAAATTTTAATATTAATTGATTTAAAAAAATATTTATTAATTCAAAAATTAAAATAAAATAAAATTAAATTTAATTAAAATTAAATTATTTATTTAAAATATAAAAACTTATTAATATTATTTATTTATTTATTTAAAAAAATTATTTAATTAATTTATTTTATTATTTATTTATTTATTTTTAATTTGTTTTATTCAATATAAATTTTTTAATAAATTAAATTAAATTTTAATCTTTAAATTTTTATTTTTTTTATTATTTTTATTTGTGATTTTTAATAAATTTTTTACAAATCTCACAGTTTCTTAAAAATTTTAAATATTTGATATTTTTCAATTTTTTTTTAGAATCTCTCAAAATGTTTTATCAAACGATATATACCTAATTTAAATAAAATTAAAATTAAATAAATGGATTGATTTAAGTAAATTTATTAAAAATAATTTAATTTAGTTAATATTTTTTGATAAACTTATGATAAAAAAATCAAAATTATTTTACATTTTTAAATTAATTAATTGATAAAATTAATGTCACGTTTAGGTCGAAAATATTTTTTTATAAAAAAATTTGTAAAATTTTGTAATGAAAATATTTTTATTTTTTTTTAGCAATTTTTGAACATAAAACAACAGAAACTTTAATATTTGCTCTCAAAATAAATATTTTTTTGCAATATTATTAATCCGACTCTCTTTCTACTAATTCACTCTCAATATCTCTCACTACCATCTACTACTTGTTTCTCCTATTTTTACGATTTATTTACTTCCAATACATGCAAACATTCATACATTGATAAAAAAAAATATAAAAAGTTGTCGTGAATTGATTTTAGCGCATTATAATTAATTTAAAAAAAAAATATTTTTTAGTTATTATTTCAAAATAATTTTAAAATTTGTAAGAATTTTAACATTTTTGTAGCATTTTAAAATAATTTTTTTTCAAAATTTTCATGCTTATAAATTAATTAATTTATTTTTTGATTTTTTTGAATTTAAATAATTTATTTGGAATAAATTTGCTCTTTGGATTTTTTTTATTTTTATTTCAAATTTCTCATGATTTTTTAAAAATTTTTTAATTTTTTTCTGAATTGAAAATTTTAATAATTTTCGACTTTTTGAACAATATTTTAAAAAATTATACAAATTTTCAAAAAAAAAAAAAAATTAATTAACAATATTGGACAGACATCAAAACTGCTAAAAACGCATTTTTCAAAAATAAATTTTTAAATGCGACAAAAAAAATGATTGTTGATCATACGATGAATTTACGTCTACAATGTCAAAACTACTCCAGTTATTCGCGAACACTTGCATTGTTAAGTCAAAACATTTAATCGCACCGCACAAATTTACTCTTGCAACAATGTCCGAGTAAGTATTTTCCTTTCTAAATCCCTAAAACTTCCGCTAAAAATTTCTTAAATCACAGCAAAGCCGATATCGCCTTGATTGGTTTGGCCGTCATGGGTCAAAACTTGATTCTTAACATGGATTCCAAGGGCTTCAAGGTTTGCGCTTATAACCGCACTGTGGATAAGGTAAAAAAAAACATCAAAAAAATTAATAAAAAAAATAAAAAGTGAAATTTTTGTAGGTCCACAATTTCTTGGCGAACGAAGCGAAAGGCACAAATATCATCGGAGCGACTTCATTGAAAGACATGGTGGATAAATTAAAGGTGCCTCGAAAGGTCATGATGTTAGTGAAAGGTAATTTACTAAAAAAAATATTAATAAGTCGTGCGATTGTGTGCATTGAGAATCGAAATCATTGTCAAGTAAAGGTCAGCAGCGCAATTTATTCACGCACGGTGCTCGATTTCACGTAGGAATTGATAATAATTTAGAACAAAATTTAGTGATTGTGATTTTTTTTTACGTTTTTGGCGAGATTTGGTGCAAAAAAAAATTTTTTTTTTGTGAAATTCGTTCGAAACTTGAATGAATTTTGGACTTCAAGGAACAAATTACGACAAAAAAATCACAACAAAGCACTTTTTGCGCATAAATACGTCACGTCACGTGTTGATTCACGTCTCTATCGATAGAAATCGAGCCTTTGGAACAAAAAAAATCATTCGTGACGCAATAAATTACTTAACAGACGTCGGGCGAGTTACTTTTAATGATTTCACTTCACAATGCTACGTAGCGAGAGAAAGAAATCAAGGTCTCCCGTAAGATAAGATATGAATGCAATGCGTTAACATGACGTGACATTGCACTAATTCACGTTATTAACATTTTTTTTTTCGTTTAATTTCCGGTAGCTGGAAGTGCCGTTGATGACTTTATCGCGCAACTTGTGCCGCTTCTTGCGCCGGGCGACGTCATCATCGACGGCGGCAACTCCGAATATCAGGATACGGATCGTCGTTGCGCGGAATTGGCGAAAAAGGGAATTTATTTCGTCGGAAGTGGCGTGAGCGGAGGCGAAGAAGGCGCTCGTTATGGTCCCTCGTTGATGCCAGGAGGTCATAAGGAAGCGTGGCCCTTGATTAAAGACATTTTCCAATCGATTTGCGCCAAAAGTGGGAATGAACCGTGCTGTGAATGGGTTGGCGAAGGAGGCGCGGGACATTTTGTGAAAATGGTTCACAATGGAATTGAGTACGGAGATATGCAGTTGATTTGTGAGGCGTATCATTTGATGCAGGTGAGTTTTTTTTACTGAAATTTGAAGTACAAAAATATAAAATTTATAAAAAGAATGAATTTTGAAGTAAAAAAAAATTAAAATAATTAAAAAAAAAATGTAAAAAAAATAATAAAAAAAATTAAATTTAAAAATTGGTTCAAAGATAAAATAATTTTTAAAAAATACTAAAATAATAAAAAAAATTAATTAAATTAAAAAAAAAAATTATTAAATTAGTAAAAATAATGGATTTTTAAAATAAAAAAAAAAATAAAATAATTAAAAAAAAAAAAATAATGATAAAAATTAAATTTAAAAATTAATTTTGGTTAAAAGATAATTAATTAAAAAAATAATAAAAAAATTATTTAATAAAAAAAATTAATTAAATTTAAAAAAATTATTAAGTTTTTCTAAATGATTTTTCTAAAAAGCTACATAAAATTAAGAAAATCTTTTTTGAAAAATTCAAAATAAAAAAAAAGAAATAAATTTTTAAATTAAATCAAATTAAAGTTTGAAAGAAAAAAAATTGATTAAATATTTTTTGAAAATTTTTGAAAATAATTTTTGAAATTCATGCATTTATATTTAAATATTTTACTTAATTTTTTTATTTGTCATTCAAATTACCTATTTTTTAATTTTTTAAATACCTACCTAATTTTTAAAAATTTTTTTTTTTCAAAGAATTATTTTTTTAATTATATTTAATTTTTTAAAATTTGCATTTTATTTAAAAGAATTTATTTTTTAAAATTATTTTTAATTTTTTTAAACTTTTAAAAATTTTTATTTTATTAAAAAGAATTTTTTTAAATTATTTTTATTTATTTTTAATTTTTAAAAATTTTTATTTCATTTCAATTTATTTTCTTTTCTTTTAATTTCCATTTATTACCAAATTTATTTTAAATTAATTAATTTAAAAATTCATTTGAATAAATAATTTAATTTTTTTTTTCAAAAATTTTTTTAATGTAGAATTTTGTTTTTAGCAGTTTTTGTCAAAAAATCAATTTTTATTTCAAAATATTTTCAGGCAATGGGAATGTCCCAAGACGAAATGTCCAAAACGTTCGAAGAATGGAACAAAGGCGAACTCGACTCGTTCCTCATCGAAATCACAAAAGACATCTTAAAGTACAAAGACGGCGAAGGTTACCTTCTCGAACGCATTCGTGACACTGCCGGACAAAAAGGAACCGGAAAATGGACTGCAATCTCCGCCTTGCATTACGGCGTTCCCGTTACTCTAATTGGCGAAGCGGTTTTCAGTCGTTGTCTCTCCGCCTTGAAAGACGAACGTGTTTTGGCCAGCGGAAAACTCTCGGGACCTTCTCGCGCCGCAACTGTCGCCAACAAAGCCGAATTCCTGAATCACATCAAAAACGCTCTCTATTGCGCCAAAATTGTCTCTTACGCTCAGGGCTTCATGTTGATGCGCGAAGCTGCCAAAGAGAACAAATGGAGCTTGAATTACGGCGGAATTGCTCTCATGTGGCGCGGCGGATGCATCATTCGGTCCGTTTTTCTCGGAAACATCAAAGACGCCTTTGTGCGTAACCCGAATTTGTCGAATTTGTTGCTCGATGACTTTTTCAAGCAGGCAGTGACGAAAAATCAGGAATCCTGGCGGCAAGTTGTTTCGCATGCCGTTTTGTGGGGCATTCCAGTGCCTGCGATGTCGTGTGCTTTGGCATTTTATGATGGATATCGTGCAGCAAGATTGCCGGCGAATTTGTTGCAAGCGCAGCGAGATTACTTTGGAGCTCATACGTACGAATTGTTGGGCAAGGAGGGCAAATTTGTGCATACCAATTGGACCGGGCAAGGCGGAAATGTCTCTGCGAGTACTTATCAAGCGTAAAAAGTTGTTGTTGAAAAGTCTTCAATCGTTACCTTCGACAAAAAAAAATAGGTTTTTAAGAGATTTGGTGGGTTTTTGTTGAAAAAAAGTTAAAAACATTCCATGAAATTGTTGGAAATTTTTTTTGTACTAATAAATTATTTATATTGAAATGTTGGAAAAATTTTTGATTTTAATTTTTTTTAAACATTAAACATGTAAAAAGGTAAGAAAATTTACAAAAATTTAACTTCAACTTAAATTTTCAATTGATTAAAATTTTTTTTTTTTTGCATATTTTCAAGAATATGAAAATTTTTAATTTTTTTTTAATTAAAGTTTTGACTGCTATCGGCAAAATATTTTTTTTAATAAATTTTATTTTTTTTTTATAAATTTTAATATTTTTATAAATTTTATTTTTTTAAATGTTAATTAAATTTAATATTTTTTAAATAATTTTTTTTTATTTATTAAAAAAAATAAATTAAAAATTAAATTTATTAAAAAAAAAATTTAAATAAAAAAATACAAAAAGTTGTCTTTTAATATTCTTCATAAAAAAAAATTAAAAGTTTCATTGTTTGAAAAGTAAAAAAAAATATTTAATTATTTTTAAACATTTTTTAAGAAAAATAATTTTTTTTATAAAAAAAAAAATAATTTTCAATTGATTAAATTTTTTTTTTTGCAAAATAAATAAACTTTTTTTATGAAAAAAAAAATAATTTTAAAGAATAAAAAATTTAATTGAAAAAGTTATAAAAATATTTTTTTTAGATGTCAAAAAATTAAGACATACCTACATAAAAATTTTTATAATCATAAAATAATCACATATAAATTCAACAAAAAATTTAAAATAAAAATAAATTCAATTAAATTTTTAAAAATTAAATTTTAATCAAATTTCAGCGAACATTAGCTAAATTATTTATGAAAAATTTTAAATTAAAAAAAAATAATAAAAAAAACTCATCAATTTTTTTGATATTTTATCTTTATTTATGCTTTTTTAATTTATTTCTAAATTACAGTTTATTATTATTTAATTACTTTTTTTTTGTTTCATTTTATAAGATGAAATTTTTCAAAAAATTTTTTAATAATTATTTTTTATTTAAATACATTTCAAAAATTATTTTAATTAATTTTAATTTTTGATAGTAAAAATAGCGAAAAATATAAAAATTTTGATTAGAAAAAAATAATAAATTTAGAATAAAATAGAATATAACTTTGGAATAGTTTCAGAAAGAATTTTTTCGGAGGCCAAGGTCTGAAGCTGAAACACCTTGAGATCTCTTAATTTTTTTTTTATCGCAAATTAAAATATTGAATCTACGATTTTTTTTTCTTCAAACACAGAAATAAAAAAAAAATTGTATTGATAAGAAAGTTATATAAATTTATATGGTCTCAATGATGATGATTGTTTGTCGTTCCTCTTCTATTGTTGTCTCTTCTCTTATGTAATTTTAATTTTTTTTTTTTAATTTAAATAATGTATGTGTAAACACAAAAAATGCACATTAGTAACCTTTGTATCGTTTTTTATGCTATTTTATTTGGAATTGAAGTGAAATAAGTGAAAAAAATACTCTTTGATCGAGAAAATTGAAAGTACGGGTTCTGAAAAACTATCGGGAGGCCGCATTTTTTAATTTTTTGTGTGTTGTTTGGTAGCTTCAGATCCGTGTTTAAGCGGGCAATTGCAGTTTTTTGCCTTTCAAGACTGAAAAATAAAATTTTTATTAAAAAAATTCACGGAAATTAAACAAATTCGTACCTTTTGTAATGTACAAATAGAAAAAGTCACAATACAAGATGGTTTGAACGATGCCAGCGACAATGGCGATAAAGTCATGGTGTCCCTCAACGGCATAACGGTAGATCTAAAAGGAGTTTTCGGGTTAATTTTGATGATTTTTTGAGAAAAATTTAATTTTTTTACCCAGTTGAGGATGTAAAGAGCTCTGTAGGAGCCAAGAGCGAACAAATAATGACTTGTAATACTTTCCGCTTCGCCCGTCTTGCTAACCATGAAGAGTTGTGGAAGAATAGCAACCGATTCCAAATAAATTGAGAAAGTCCACATCACCTAAAGATATGAAAAATTAATTTTTTAAATTTTTTTTAAGAAAAAAATTTTTTTTTACTCACTTCTAGCACCGTAAACTCGTGATTGATGACAAGCGCGAGCAACGCACACGGAATCAGGAGAAATTCGATGCGGAACGAGTCGTGATTCGAGTCATAAGTTGCCCGGAATTTGACGTACATCAAGTACAAAGTCGCCAACGATGCAGAAATGAAAATCATCTTCATCACCGTGTTGTACAAACTCACAAAGGTCGTAACGAGATCCAGGTACCGCGCAATATATGTAATGGCAAACAAGATTTGGGACTTTCCGGAGATGCCTAAAATGCGGAAATTTTTTTAGCTTTTTTCACGAGAAAATGGCAAAAATTGAGCCGCCGGTTTACCTGCACACGATCGAGTCTTCCATATTTTCAGTAGGAGAATAATTACGGCGAGTAAATGCGACAAGTCGCCAGCTAATCGGAAAATATTCATTTTGTTGCGGTTTTGGGGTCACTTGCTGCGTGGATTTCCGTCAAAATGGGGCCGAAATTCGGTGATTTTTTGCCTTGTCTGCCACTTAAAATACGCAAAGACGAGGAATTTTTATGACAACACAACACTGATTCGCTATCCAACACGTCACACCAAAGGAAGTTGGGGTACGGAATGATGCCGATTTCAAAAATGAACGGTTTGAAATTAATTTTTCTTAATTTTTGATAAAAAAAATAAATTTTTTTAAAAGAATTTTTAATTTTAATTAAAATTTCTGAATTTTTCTTGAATTTTTTCAAAGAAAAACTTTAAAAAATTAATTTTTTCATTAAAAAATATTAAAGAAAAATTAAAAATTAATTAAAACCGGAAGATTTTTGTACCGAAAATACGAAACCCCGATTTTGACAGCTGAAAATGGACAAAGAACTGTCAAAGAAGTGTGTTTATAATTTTCTTCTACATTTTTGAGGTTTTGCTTTTTCACGAAAAATTAATTTTAAGGTCGAAATAAGAAGAGTTGCCCATTTTTCATGATGTTTCTTTCCAGATTTTGTAAGTTTTTATCATTTTTTATAATTTTTCTATCAAAGCCTTACCGAAAAAATTCATTTTTTTTAGCATTTCGTTCGGGAATTCGTTCCTTCATGACAATTCGAAGTCAGTCAACTCTCTCAGAAGCGAAACCCCAACCAACACAGCTGCCCAAAGTAATTGTTGACGAAGATGAAGATCCCTCGTTGCAAGTTCCCGACTATTTTAACGTTTACAACACATTCACGGTGCGCGACTTGTTCAATGCTCGCGTTCATTACGGGCACAAAGAAGGTTCGCTCGACGATCGGATGCGCCCATATCTCTTCGGATCACGTTTGGGTCACTTGATTTTCGATTTGGATCAAACAGCGAGACATTTACGTGAAGCGCTGAATATTACGGCGCACATTGCTTTTCGTGGCGGTATAATTGTCTTTTTCAATAGAAACCCGCAAACGGGACACATGGTTGAGAAAATGGCTCTCGAGTGCGGCGAATATGCTCATACCAGATATTGGCGCGGCGGAGCCTTTACGAATTCTGATGTGCAGTTTAAGGCGGTGACGCGATTGCCGGATTTGTGTGTCTTTTTTAACACGTTGAACGATGTGCTGGCGCAACACACGGCAGTTCGGGACTCGGCAAAGATGAATATTCCGACGATAGGAATTGTGGATACGAATTGCAATCCGAATTTGATCACGTATCCGGTGCCGGGAAATGATGACTCGCCAGCTGCCATTGAATTGTACTGTAAATTGTTTAAGAATGCCGTGCTCGTGGGCAAGGCAAAGAGGAAATTGGCTCTCGAGGCGCAGGAGAAAATGGAACAAGATGCAAAGTGAAAAAAAATTTAAAAGCAAAACTAGATGAATAAATTTAATTAGAAAGAAATTTTTTGAAAGTTTTTTTTTAATTTTCGTATAAAATTATTTTCGAAAATAAAATAAAATTTTCGAACACAAGTAAGATTTTCGAAAATTTAATTTAATTGTTATATTTTGAAAAATATCTAAGTTCAAAGAAAGAGTAAAAAAACAATCTAAAATTTTCAAAAAAAAAAAAAATTTACTAATTTCGAACTTCGAAAATTTAGTTCGAAAAAACTACAAATTTTCGAAATTTCTCTTTATTTTAAATTTTATTTTTATTTAATTTAATTTTATTTTATTTAAATTTGCGCTTCTACTTAAAACTATAAAAAAAAGTATTTTAAAGAAAAAAACTAATCTTCGAAAGAAAATTTCTCAAACCTTTGAATATAAAAATTTTTTTTAAATTAAAATTTGTTTTCAAATGATCAAATCTCAAATTTTCGAAAATTTTTTAACGAAATTCGAACTTCGAAAATTTAGTTCGAAAAAATTACAAATTTTCGAATATTTTCTTTAAACTTTTAATTTTATTTGAATTTGAGAGAATTATAAAAAAATTATTTTGAAGAAAAAAAAAAAGAATTTTACAAATTCAAAGTTTTTACTGAGGTTTAACTTCGAAAATTTGCGGATAAAAATTATCAAATCTTAAATTTTCGAAAAAATTTAAACGAAAGTCGAACTTCAAAATTTTTTTCCAATTTTCTTTAAACTTTAATTAAATTTGAATTTGAGCTTCTAAAATTACAAGAAAAGTAAATTTCGAAAGAAAATTTCTCGCAGTGAATTTCGAAAATTAAAGTTTTCAAAACAAAAAAATTATATTTCAAAAAATTACATTTTCAAAGATGTTTAATAACTTCGAAAAACAAAAAATTCGAATTCAAATTTTCGAAAAATATTATTTAAAGCCTGAATTTCGAAAAATAAAACTTAATGTGTCGAAAAATTCGCTCGAATTTAAAAAAAATTAATTCTGTGTTATAAAAAATTTACAAAATTTGATGTTTAAAAATTTTTTAAATTTTCAACATTTTTTAAATTTTATTTCTCAACAAAATTCACATGAAAGTCGTTGATAAATTCGTTGCTTTCATCAGTCAGGTCAAAAATTTTTTATTGCACTCATTACATGACATCGTGGCGATATTAGGGGATCAAAAACAGGCCTCAATTCGCATTTGCATCCATTTTCCATTAAAAAAAGCATTCTATCGTACAACAAAATGCTTTCAATGAACGGTGAAAGGACAAGTCGCAAGAGATAGAAAATTACAACTCTCTTCCATTCCTTCAAATATTTCGAAATTTCTTCTGATTCAACGTCTTCTTGAGGAATTTTAATATCTGAGCCACTTAAAGCCTTCTTGCAATACTCTTTAAACGTTAAATTTTCTTCATAGCGCACGTTTTTCAACCCAGAATGACGTTTTTCGGGGAAATATTTCACAATGAGCGTTTCAATTGTCGCTCGATATGAATTTATTTTAAAAAATTCAGTTTTTTGTGGTTTTTTGATATCGTTGAGGTACTTTTCCTTGGCGTGAGTTGCTGATTCAAGGGCTTCATAACTCAAGTTGTATCGATTTCTGCCTAAATTTGTTAAAAATTGGCTCAAAGGATAACTGAAGTAGCTTTTGGGTGCTCTGCCTTCCATGAGATATGTTGCTTCTGTTGTGAGTTTCATGTAGCAACAACCAACAATGTTCAAAAATTTCACTTCTTTCGATTGCAAGAAGGATTTTAACAGCAAAACGGCAAGATCTCCACACGGATGAAGCCCAATAAGACCTAATTCAAGTTTTGGCAAAGGATTAAAATTATTTTTGATTGTCATGAGAACATCTTGAAAGTCATTTTCGTTTTTTAAGCACTTTTCCATGTGAAAAATTCTCGCTGGCGGATCTTTTTGAACATTTTTCCGGAATTTTCGTTCAAGATTCTCGTCAATTTTGCGTGCTTCAGCTGTTAAAGCGCAATTTTGCTCTATGCAAGTCATGTCAATTCCCAATTTGTACTGCAAATGTCGCGATAAATGTCCTAAGCCGGAGCCAAAGTCAATAATTGTTCTCACAGGTAAGCTTTCATCACAGATTTTAACCATTTTTTGTATTTCATGCAACTTTTTCGGCTTAATTCTCTTCTCCAACTCCGTTTTTATCTTTTCATTCAAGCATTTTTTGTCATCAGAGGAGGATTTTGGGTCACACGGAGCTCTGGAAAGACAAAAGGCTTCGTCGAGCTTCTTCACAGCCAGCAGCGAGAGTGGTAAAATGCATTTTCTATCAATTTTCACGGGGGAAAGGAGGGTTGAAACTAAATCCTCGTACAACGAGACATCTTCTAAGGCTTTGAATGACGAAGGAAGGCAATTCCAGTAATCACAAACCAAAAAATCCTACAAAAAAGGTAAGTTTTAATGAAATTTTTCACGAAATTAATGATTTTTTACCAAAACATAGGCATCGACGATCCACTTGAAGATGTCATAAACCTTCAATAGCGTTTCCAGCTTATGTCGGATGCAAAGTTCATCCATTTTTCAGTCATAAATTATCGAAAACAGTCTAAAATATGGAATTGCAGTGCAGCAGTCTTAAAAACAAACAACATTTTCAAATGTCAGTTTTGACGTTTAACGTTTGTTTACGTTTAAATTGTTCCGGGAAAATGTTCTGAGCTCAAGTTTTCAAGCATTTTTGAGTGATTTTAGTTAAAAATTAACGTAAAAAGCAATGTCGGTGGTAATTGAGACAACAATCGGTGATATTACCGTCGATTTGTTCCTGAAAGAGCGCCCACGGGCCTGTTTGAACTTCTTAAAGCTCTGCCGCTTGAAATACTACAACTACAATTTATTCCACACGATTCAAGAGCAGTTTATAGCACAAACAGGCGACCCAACAGGCAAAGGAGATGGCGGAGAATCCATTTTTGGCGTCCTCGAAGGCGTTCACAAAAGATATTTCGAAGCTGAAACGGTGCCAAAGATTCGTCACACCGAACCTGGCTTACTTTCAATGGTTGGTGCCGGCGAAGGACTCATCGGATCGCAATTTTTCTTCACTCTGGGCGCAGATTTGCTCTCGCTCGACGGCATTCACTGCGTTATCGGCGAAGTAACGGAAGGACATGAAGTTTTGGCGAAACTAAATGAAGCTATTTGCGATTCTAATGGGCGCCCGTACAAAGATATCCGCATAACGCACACCGTCGTACTCGATGATCCCTTTAACGATCCCCGAGGCTTTCGAGAGCCATCGAGAAGCCCTTCGCCAACACCTGCGAGACTAGCGGGAGGACGAATTGCAGCCGATGAAGAGATTGACGACACCGAAGGCAAAACGGAACAAGAAATTAATGAGATGATTGCTGAAAAGGAGGCAAAAGCACGCGCTACAATCCTCGAAATTGTCGGAGATTTGCCGGATGCGGATATGGCACCGCCCGAAAATGTCCTTTTTGTCTGCAAATTGAACCCTGTTACCACAGACGACGATTTAACGATCATTTTTTCGCGTTTCGGCAAAATTGTGAATGCTGAAGTCATCAGAGATCGCGTAACAGGCGATTCCCTTCAATATGCCTTCATAGAATTCGAAGACAAGAAAAGCTGCGAAGAAGCATATTTCAAAATGGACAATGTTCTTATCGACGATCGTCGAATTCACGTGGATTTCTCCCAAAGTGTGTCAAAAATTCAATGGAAAGGCAAAGGACGCTGGACAATAAAGGAAGACGAGCCGAAAAAAGGACCAAAAAATCAAAAATCCTTCGAAAAAAGAGACAGAAGTCGCTCACGTGAACGAAATCGGTACAGAAAAAGCCCAGAAAGACGTGACAATCGAAGAAACGATTACAGAAATCGTAATTATGAAGACAGAAATCAAAGAGATCGAAGTTTTCGTGAGCGTCGTGAACGCAGAAGTCGTTCGCGAGACGATCGCAGAGACCGAAAACGATCAGTTAGTCGTTCGCGAGATGATAAGCGCAGAAGAAACCACTCGAGAAGTCGTTCGGTAGAGGAAAAACGTGTAAAAAGACGTTCTCGAAGTCGTTCACGTGATGAAAAGAGACGAAGAAGCCGCTCACGTGAAGAAAAAAGACGGAGAAGTCGATCAAGAGAGGAAAAACGAAGGAAAGAAGACACAAGAGGCGAAAAACACAAGAAAAAGAAGTCAAAAAAGTCTAAACGGAGATCAAGTTCTTCAATGAGTTCAAGTTCGGAATCGGGTCGAGAACAAAAACGAAGTCACAGACGATAGTTGTGAAGAAATTTGATATAAATTCTATTTTAAAATAAAATAGAATAAAAACAAAAAATTATAAAAAAACCGAAGAAGAAGAAAAATTTTTACCGCGACTTTTTGGATTTTTCTCGCCATATTTGCCCAACTTAAAAATTCATATTGTAGTAACAAGCCATTCCTTATTTTGTAAATAGTCAGTAACACATTGTAAATACTAAATTTACTCGTTGTTTGACACTCAGTACGTTGCATTGATAACACGAGAAGTAGTAAGAAATGGAGAGTTTGTGATGATTCTAAGCGCACGATTTTGTCCACATTGTAGCTCATTTATTTCTGTGGGGTTGCCCAAAAGAATTTAACTGCAATAGTCCAAATGAGGTCCAAATGATGCTCTTTCGCTATTATCTTTAAAACTAGACTTGTAGTGCTCTTAAAGTTCAATTTTTCGTCGATAATTATGCCCAAATACTTTACTTGATTTACTATTGTGATGTTGTCACTTGCATATTGGTCGCTCCCCATGATAAGCGCTTTCGATTTCGAGACATTTAGCATTTTTTGAATAAATTTTATTCACATCGTTTGCTACAACTCATATAAGCGTGTCGTCAGCGAAAAGGTTAATATTGCATTTTTCGAAATTCAAGACAATTTCATTCAAGAACAATATGATTAAAATGCACGAAAGTTCATAACATCATTCTATTCATTCATAAAAAAAATAAGCTACAATGAATGCTTGTTCTATCAATCACGTTTTTACCAAAAAAAAAAAAAATTAAAACAAAACATACATATCAAAAAACGTCTCGAACGCACAAAAATGCTCAAACATTTGAAGTTACATGTCGCTAAAATCGTATATAAAGCAGATGAAATACATTTATCGCGACAGTAAAACTTCAGAGACGGATCAAAATGAAGTTATTCCTAATAATTTTTTGGATTATTCCTGCTATAGTTGCTCAAGCTCAAGATCCTCCTTATGGAACACCTATTACTGATAGTACTGAAGTTGCGAAGTTAGGATGCCTCGTTCTAGTTAAATCTACAAAAGAATGCAGCGGAGTCAGTAAGTTTTCTGTATCTGAAAATTTGAAGTTTTTGTAAAAAATTTAAGTAATTTGACAGTGGTTGGTCCTCGACACGTCGTAACTGCAGCTCAATGTGTAAGCCAAGGTGCCAAAGTAGCAGCATCTGCCACTGTAACATCCGTCGATGCTAATGGACAAATCACTTCTAATTCAAAAACCGTAAAAGTAGACAAAATAGTCGTGCATGATAGTTATGCAGGAGGTGCTAAGGAAGCTTCGATAAAAATTAAAAACGATATTGCCTTCCTAAAGTTGAACACAGAAGTGAATCCATTATTTACAGATGGAACATTCAAAAAATGTAAAATTTCACCGACCAAAGCGGAAGACGGCACCTCAGTGTTGATAATTGGCAATCAAATTGTAAATGCGGCAGCAAAGACTTTGGGTCTCGTAGAGTACTCAACAAAAATAAGAACTAGCAACATTTGCAAATCTATTACAGATCCTGGAAAAAAAAATGGATATTGCGATACATTATGCACTAGTGAAACAAAAAACCTATATTGTCCGGATTCCGTAATAGGCGGCGGAATGTTTGATACCCAAAAAAGCGTTGTTTATGGAATTAATCTTGGAACGACTTATATTCTCTGTAATTCAGGCACCACATATTTTGGACTGAATTTGCCGGGATTCGCTGCGTGGATTGACAGGCAAATAAAAGCTTATCCTTAAAAATTTTATTTATTCATTTTTTCTCTTACACCCAGAATGCGTAGTGGAGATTTACCATTACTTGAAATGTTGTTAGTTAATGCTAATGCAAATTTTTTGAAATTCAGTAAGAAAATATTCGGACATTGAAAAAATCAATTTTTGAACTATAATTTGAGCTCAGAACATGAACTTCTTCAAAATATCTCTTCAAAATTTTTTTTCTTCAAAATAAGGACCTCCCCAACTGCCTCGTCAATTTTTTCAGTAATGGCTATTTTCCATTAAATGTGCTTGTGTCAGCTACTATTAATGCTGATGTACCATTAATAAGAGTTGGCTTACCCCTTACTAATGGTAGATCAGCATTGTATGCATGTAGCTGGTGTACCATGATTAGTAGTTGCTCCAGCCCTTAATCTATGTTGGACTAGCACTACTAGTATGTTGGGCAGCTGATAGTGAATGGTCCCTCAGCATTGATAATAGCTGGGCTACTATGAATAAACACTTAGAAAGGCGGTTTTTAATGCTGGGCCATTTAATCATGGTAGATTACCATTAAATTTTTCTGAGTGTAGTAAAATTAACCCTTCAGCTATTACTGTTATCGATGAAATTAATACTTATTTTAGTTTTATAATAGAGGTCATAAAATTTTAAAATTAACTTAAATTCATACTCAAATTCAAATTAAAATCAAATTCATTCCTCAGATCAGTGTCCCATTGTCTGTATTTGCGTTTTGTTGCTGTTGATGCGTTTTAGTTCTGAAATGATGTTGAAGAAATTTATCCCTTCATGAAAAACACTGTTTCGTGAGTAGTTTGTTCGAGACAATGGGATTTGCAATCTGGAAAAAGTTTGACTTAAAGTTATCTAAAATGAAATAAGGCATATTTTGAGAGTTTCGTTAACAAAAATACTTTTAAAAAATATTTTTTTCTATAACAAAAATCATGTGTAATTAATGAAACTGTCCAAATAAAATTAAATAAATTTTTAAAAAATATCTGTTTTGTTATTTTCTTTTGTCCAAATGTTTTTGTTTTTTTAGGATAAAAAAATTAAGCTTTGAACAGAATTTTATGCTACAATTAAACTAGAACCAACAAAAGTTTTTTTTGTCAACAAGTTAAGCTAAATTTTTATTTATATTCATTGATTTAATTTTTCATTCAAAATTAAAACTTTTCTTTGCAATCTATTTGAACGACTATATTTCGAAATTCGAACTTAATAAAATTTGTTTTAATTTTCGAACAAAAAAGTCGAATTAATGTGTGTAACATCCTGAATTCTATTCATTCATTAAAAAAGGTAAAAAATGCAAGTTTCTTCTATTAATCACGTTTATGTAAAGAAAAAAAAAAATGTAACGAAATATTATGCATCGTAAAACGGCTCAAACGCACAAAAATGCCCAAACATTTAAAGTTATGAAGCAGATGAAATAAATTTATCGCGACAGTTAAACATTCAAATACGGATAAAAATGAAGTTAGTCAAGTTAGTTAGATCTACAAAAGAATGCAGCGGAGTCAGTAAGTTTTCTGTATCTAAAAAATTTGAAGTTTTTATATAAAAACAGAAAAAAATTCACAGTGATTAGTCCTCGACACGTCGTAACTCCAGCTCAATGTGTAACAGAAGGTGCCAAAGTAGCAGCATCTGCCACTGTAACATCCGTCGATGCAAATGGACAAATCACTTCTAATTCAAAAACCGTAAAAGTTGACAAAATAACCGTGCATTTCAAGTACCAAGGAGGTGCTAAGGACATTTCGAAACGTATTAAATACGATATTGCCTGTCTTAAGTTGAACGTAGAAGTGGACCCATTATTTACAGATGGAACATTTAAACAATGCAAAATTTCACCGACCAAAGTAGCAGAAGGCACCTCAGTGTTGATAATTGGCAATCAAATTGTAAATGCGGCAGCAAAGACTTTGGGTCTCGTAGAATACTCAACAAAAATAAGAACCAATGCCGTGTGCAAATCTCTTACAGATCCTCAGAAAAGAGATGGATATGTTGATACATTGTGTACAAGTGATACAAAAAACACATTTTGTGCAGATTCCGTAATAGGCGGCGGAATGTTTGATACCAAAAGAACTGTTGTCTACGGAATTAATATTGGCACGACTTATATTGTCTGCAATGCAGGCGTCACATATTATGCACTGTCGTTGCCCGGACTCGCCTCGTGGGTAGCCCTTCAGACGAAATAATAACCTTGAATGCACGTCGTTCGATATGGCAATTTCATCAAAATTAATACGCCATTTTGGTATCTTTGAATTAGTTAGAACCTAAAAAGTTAAAAAAAACTTCATAAAAAGTATTTTTTAAAGAAAAATTCATATTCAATTATAAATATTAATGATAAATTTGTCCAAATAAATAAAAAACAAACAAAAAAAAAAAATTAAAAAACCTTTTAAAAATGCAAATTTCAATATTATTGTTAAATGATAAACTTTGAACTACTGAACTTAAAAAAACTGAACGTTTTATTTGAATTTTTTTTGAGACTGATTCGTCGAAAATCAATCTTTTGCTTTTAGTCTGCTCCAAATTTATTTTGAACTTTTTTTCCGAAATTTTTTTTTTTCAGAATAAGGAAGATAAAAAAAATTTGTTGGTTTGAAATACTTTTTCACTCAAAATAACAAAATTTAAACAATTTTTGATCATTATCAATTTTTTAATTGTTGTACATTGAGTTTCGATAATTTAAAATTGATCTCAATGTATTTAAGTAAAAAATTTTTTTTGACAATATTTTTAAAGAAGAAAGATTCAATATTAGGCGAATAAATTTAATATATCCATTTTTCGTCACCCCCCCCTCCGATTTTGTCGAAAAAATTCAGAGGGAAAAATAAAAATTAAATATAAAATACAAATATTTTTGACACTTTTTGGAATTTTTATATTAAAAAATCATTAAAAAGTAATGGTTATGGAAAAATTATACAAAAAACCAAAGAAATTCGCTTAATTAAGAAATTTTCTTTTGAAATATTGAAAAAAAATTTTTGAAAGTCACGTGACCAAATTTACTTTTTTCAAAAAATTTTATTTTGTGGAGATTTTGTTTGATTTTTCTTTACTTTTAAGTTTAAATTTTAAAATTATATTATCTAGAATTATATAAATGTTTAGAATCATCGTTTAACGTCTAAAAACGTTAAAAATTAAAAATAAAAAATTCAAAAATATTTATTTTTTTATTTCCCCCCCCCCTCGTAAAAATCCTCATGGGACAAAAAATGAAAATATTAAATTTATTCGCCTTAGTAATATAAATATAATAAAAGTAAGTAATTAAAATTTTTTAGTAAAAAAAAGTCAAATACTTTTTTGTGACCCTGCATAAATTTGGATATTTTGAAAAAAAATTCTTTTGAACTTTTTTCTTTCGAAATTCGACAAAAAAATTCGAAATTCTTTTTTTTTCGAAAATTTGATTTTTTTTAAAGTTAAAGTTGATATGTAACATCCTTAATTTTATTCATAAAAAAAAAGAATTTTAAAAATGTGTATTTGTTGTATTAATCACGTTTATGTGAAAAAAAAACTTGTAAAAAAATGTTATACCTCGCAAAACGTCTCGAACGCTCAAAAATGCTCAAACATTTCAAGTTACATGACACTAAAACCGTATATAAAGCAGCTGACACAAATTTGTCGCGACAGTAAATCATTCAGCGACGGATCAGAATGAAGTTATTCCTTGCCATTTTTTGGATTATTCCCGCGTTGGTACGAGCTCAAGGTCCTCCTTACGGAACACCTATTACTTCTGCTACTTCAACTATCAAAGTAGCATGCGTTGTTTTGGTAAAATCTACAAAAGAATGCACCGGAGTCAGTAAGATTTTTTCTGTCTGAAAATTCGTCTCAGCTGTTGTAAAGAAAAATAAATTTTGCAGTGGTTGGTCCGCGACACGTCGTTACTGCAGCTCAATGTGTAACCAATGGAGCAAAAGTGGCGAGTTCTGCTACCGTAACAGCCTGCGAAATAAATGGTCAAATTATTAGCAGCTCAAAAACCGTACAAGTGGATAAAATAATCGTGAACGAGAAATATATTGGCGGTTCAAAAGACGCATCGACTCTTGTACAGAACGATATGGCTTTGCTTAAACTAAACCAAGCAGTGGATCCATTACTTAGAGATGGAACATATAAAAAATGTTCAATTGCACCGACCAAAGCAACAGAAGGAATGTCTATGCAAATCGTTGGCTACCAAAAGACAACAGAGAACTTGGGTCTCGTACAGTACGCAACAAAAGTTAGATCCAGCGACAAATGCGTTGCTATTACAGATCCGGCAAAAGCTAAAGGATATACCGATACAATTTGCACCACTGAAACGAAGAACACATATTGTGATGATACCGTGATAGGTGGGGGATTGTTTGATAAGAAATACGAAAGAGTCTATGGATTGAATCATGGAACTACTTTAACAGGTTGCAATACAGGCGTAACATACTTTCACTTGTCTCTAACGGGATTCTCTAAAGCTATTCAAAATCTTATTGCAAAATATCCGTGAAAAAGTTATATGAACTTTTGAATGAATTCTAGTTATTTATGAATTCTAATAATTTTAGTTATTTGAAAGTTGGTCTACCCTTACCATAGAAGTTTAAAAAGATAAATAAATTAAAATGATTTTATTCATAGATACAGTTTAATTTTTTTTGAGTCTCCAAATTTAATACAAATTACAATATGTACAATGTACAGTTTTGAGTTATAAAATGATTAAAAATGATAAATTAGAGCCCTGTGACAAATTTTTATCCATTTGGAGCAAGATTTGACAAAAATTGCTTTGACACAGTTTTTGGTTTAGTTTTGCTCTTGATGTAGTTTTCTTTTTCTTTTTTGTAGGAAAAAAATTTTTTCAGTTTCAATTTTTTTGCAGTTTTCAGTTATAAAATGATTAAAAATGATAAATTAGAGCCCTCTGACAAATTTTTATCCATTTGAAGCAAGATTTGACAAAAATTGCTTTGACACAGTTTTTGACACAGTTTTTTTGCTCTTGATTTAGTTTTCAAATCAAAACTATGTCAAAGGAAAAAAATTTTTTCAGTTTCAATTTTTTTGCAGTTTTGAGTTATAAAATGATTAAAAATGATAAATTAGAGCCCTCTGACAAATTTTTATCCATTTGGAGCAAGATTTGACAAAAATAGCTTTGACATTGTTTTTGACACAGTTTTTGATTTAGTTTTGCTCTTGATTTGGTTTTCAAATCAAAACTATGTCAAAGAAAAATTTTTTTTTCAGTTTCAATATTTTGGCAGTTTTGAGTTGTAAAATAATTAAAAATGATAAATTAGAGCCCTCTGACAAATTTTTATCCATTTGAAGCTTCTTGATTTAGTTTTCAAATCAAAACTATGTCAAAGGAAAAAAATTTTTTCAGTTTCAATTTTTTTGCAGTTTTGAGTTATAAAATGATTAAAAATGATAAATTAGAGCCCTCTGACAAATTTTTAATTTGAAGCAAGATTTGACAAAAATTGCTTTGACACAGTTTTTGACACAGTTTTTTTGCTCTTGATTTAGTTTTCAAATCAAAACTATGTCAAAGGAAAAAAATTTTTTCAGTTTCAATTTTTTTGCAGTTTTGAGTTATAAAATGATTAAAAATGATAAATTAGAGCCCTCTGACAAATTTTTATCCATTTGAAGCAAGATTTGACAAAAATTGCTTTGACACAGTTTTTGACACAGTTTTTTTGCTCTTGATTTAGTTTTCAAATCAAAACTATGTCAAAGGAAAAAATTTTTTTCAGTTTCAATTTTTTGGCAGTTTTGAGTTATAAAATGATTAAAAATGATAAATTGGAGCCCTCTGACAAATTTTTATCCATTTGGAGCAAGATTTGACAAAAATTGCTTTGACACAGTTTTTGACACAGTTTTTTTGCTCTTGATTTAGTTTTCAAATCAAAACTATGTGACGAATTCCATATTGAAACGACCGAGTCCAGAAATCATGTCTTCCGATTTCAATGAAACATTGGGGGATGAAAGACCTATAAAAAATAAGAACTTTTGCGTTTTTGGATTTTCAGATTTCCCCCCCTATCGGGCGTGGGGGGGAAATAAAGGTTTTTCGTTTTTCAGCCATAACTTCCCAAAGGATTACAGTAGATTCAAAAGTAAGGGCTTGTTGGAAAGGTCTTGGCAAGAGCTACAAATCATGGAAGAAAATTTTTTGACGATACTCGGATACTCAAAAGAAAGATCTTTTTACGTACTATAAGACTGCATATTTAGATTTTCAAAATTTGGAGGTCCCTCGAACAATTTTTAGGCCATTTTTACAGTTTTTGAGTTATAAAATGATTAAAAATGATAAATTGAAAAAAAAATTTCAAAAATTTTTCGAAAATTTTTGGGGGGGAAAATTTTGAAATTTTTTTTTTCTCCTAAAAAAATTTCAAACGAATATTTTCCATAGCCGGAAAACAATTTTTGGTGAAAAATGGCCTAAAAATCCTTGAGCCTAAAAGACATGAAAATTTTTTATAAATTAGGCCCTCTGACAATATTTTTATCCATTTAAGCAAGATTTGACAAAAATTGCTCGAACAATTTTTTATGTTTTGTGGAGAAAAGTAATGTACACGAGACGACAAATCATATGGGTGAAAAAAAAATTTCAAAAATTTTTCGAAAATTTTTGGGGGGGAAAATTTTGAAATTTTTTTTTTCTCCTAAAATGTTAGTTGTCTCGTGTACATTACTTTTCTCTATGAAACATATGCTCTCAAACGAATATTTTCTAAGATATAGCCGGAAAACTCAATTTTTGGTGAAAAATGGCCTAAAAATCATAGAAATTTGGAAAAAATTGTTCGAGGGACCTCCAAATTTTGAAAATCTAAATATGCCATCTTATAGTACGTAAAAAGACCTTTCTTTTGAGTATATGGACACCACTGGACACTCCGAGTATCCCCCCTTACCCCTTACCGTGAAAACTATTTTTCAAAAATTTTCCGACATTTTCCGAGAAAAGTCAAAAAATTTTCTTCCATGATTTGTAGCTCTTGCCAAGACCTTTCCAACAAGCCCTTACTTTTGAATCTACTGTAATCCTTTGGGAAGTTATGGCTGAAAAACGAAAAACCTTTAAAATCAAAACTATGTCAAAGGAAAAAAGTTTTTTCAGTTTCAATTTTTTTGCAGTTTTGAGTTATAAAATGATTAAAAATGATAAATTAGAGCCCTCTGACAAATATTTATCCATTTAGAGCAAGATTTGACAAAAATTGCTTTGACACAGTTTTTGACATAGTTTTTTTGCTCTTGATTTAGTTTTCAAAACAAAACTATGTCAAAGAAAAAAATTTTTTTCAGTTTCAATTTTTTTGCAGTTTTGAGTTATAAAATGATTAAAAATGATAAATTAGAGCCCTCTGACAAATTTTTATCCATTTGAAGCAAGATTTGACAAAAATTGCTTTGACACAGTTTTTGACACAGTTTTTTTGCTCTTGATTTAGTTTTCAAATCATAACTATGTCAAAGAATTTTTTTTTTTTCAGTTTCAATTTTTTTGCAGTTTTGAGTTATAAAATAATTAAAAATGATAAATTAGAGCCCTCTGACAAATTTTTATCCATTTGAAGCAAGATTTGACAAAAATTGCTTTGACACAGTTTTTGACACAGTTTTTTTGCTCTTGATTTAGTTTTCAAATCATAACTATGTCAAAGAATTTTTTTTTTTTCAGTTTCAATTTTTTTGCAGTTTTGAGTTATAAAATAATTAAAAATGATAAATTAGAGCCCTCTGACAAATTTTTATCCATTTGAAGCAAGATTTGACAAAAATTGCTTTGACACAGTTTTTGACACAGTTTTTTTGCTCTTGATTTAGTTTTCAAATCATAACTATGTCAAAGAATTTTTTTTTTTTCAGTTTCAATTTTTTTGCAGTTTTGAGTTATAAAATAATTAAAAATGATAAATTAGAGCCCTCTGACAAATTTTTATCCATTTGAAGCAAGATTTGACAAAAATTGCTTTGACACAGTTTTTGACACAGTTTTTTTGCTCTTGATTTAGTTTTTAAAACAAAACTATGTCAAAGAAATTTTTTTTTTTCAGTTTCAATTTTTTGCAGTTTTGAGTTATAAAATAATTAAAAATGATAAATTAGAGCCCTCTGACAAATTTTTATCCATTTGAAGCAAGATTTGACAAAAATTGCTTTGACACAGTTTTTGACACAGTTTTTTTGCTCTTGATTTAGTTTTCAAATCATAACTATGTCAAAGAATTTTTTTTTTTCAGTTTCAATTTTTTTGCAGTTTTGAGTTATAAAATGATTAAAAATGATAAATTAGAGCCCTCTGACAAAATTTTTATCCATTTGGAGCAAGATTTGACAAAAATGGCTTTGACACAGTTTTTGATTTAGTTTTGCTCTTGATTTAGTTTTCAAATCAAAACTATGTCAAAGAAAAAAATTTTTTTCAGTTTCAATATTTTGGCAGTTTTGAGTTGTAAAATAATTAAAAATGATAAATTAGAGCCCTCTGACAAATTTTTATCCATTTGAAGCAAGATTTGACAAAAATTGCTTTGACACAGTTTTTGACACAGTTTTTTTGCTCTTGATTTAGTTTTCAAATCATAACTATGTCAAAGAATTTTTTTTTTTCAGTTTCAATTTTTTTGCAGTTTTGAGTTATAAAATAATTAAAAATGATAAATTAGAGCCCTCTGACAAATTTTTATCCATTTGAAGCAAGATTTGACAAAAATTGCTTTGACACAGTTTTTGACACAGTTTTTTTGCTCTTGATTTAGTTTTCAAATCATAACTATGTCAAAGAATTTTTTTTTTTCAGTTTCAATTTTTTTGCAGTTTTGAGTTGTAAAATGATTAAAAATGATAAATTAGAGCCCTCTGACAAATTTTTATCCATTTGGAGCAAGATTTGACAAAAATAGCTTTGACACAGTTTTTGACAT
The DNA here is from genome assembly GCF_036172545.1 of Culicoides brevitarsis. Taxonomy (NCBI): domain Eukaryota; kingdom Metazoa; phylum Arthropoda; class Insecta; order Diptera; family Ceratopogonidae; genus Culicoides; species Culicoides brevitarsis. The sequence continues at coordinate 32,909,374 of NC_087086.1, read as the reverse complement.
AGTTTTTGACACAGTTTTGCTCTTGATTTAGTTTTCAAATCAAAACTATGTCAAAGAAAAATTTTTTTTTCAGTTTCAATTTTTTGGCAGTTTTGAGTTGTAAAATGATTAAAAATGATAAATTAGAGCCCTCTGACAAATGTTTATCCATTTGGAGCAAGATTTGACAAAAATAGCTTTGACATAGTTTTTGACACAGTTTTGCTCTTGATTTAGTTTTCAAATCAAAACTATGTCAAAGAAAATTTTTTTTTTCAGTTTCAATTTTTTGGCAGTTTTGAGTTGTAAAATGATTAAAAATGATAAATTAGAGCCCTCTGACAAATTTTTATCCATTTGGAGCAAGATTTGACAAAAATAGCTTTGACATAGTTTTTGACACAGTTTTGCTCTTGATTTAGTTTTCAAATCAAAACTATGTCAAAGAAAATTTTTTTTTTCAGTTTCAATTTTTTGGCAGTTTTGAGTTGTAAAATGATTAAAAATGATAAATTAGAGCCCTCTGACAAATTTTTATCCATTTGGCAAAAATTCCAAAATGTTCCAAATGGATAAAAATTTGTCAGAGGGCTCTAATTTACAGATTTGACAAAAATAGCTTTGACACAGTTTTTGACATAGTTTTTGACACAGTTTTGCTCTTGATTTAGTTTTCAAATCAAAACTATGTCAAAGAAAAAATTTTTTTTCAGTTTCAATTTTTTGGCAGTTTTGAGTTGTAAAATGATTAAAAATGATAAATTAGAGCCCTCTGACAAATTTTTATCCATTTGGAGCAAGATTTGACAAAAATTGCTGTGACACAGTTTTTGACATAGTTTTTGACACAGTTTTGCTCTTGATTTAGTTTTCAAATCAAAACTATGTCAAAGAAAATTTTTTTTTTCAGTTTCAATTTTTTTGGCAGTTTTGAGTTATAAAATTATTAAAAATGATAAATTCAAAAAAAAAAACATTCCAAAAATCAATAAAATGTTTTAGAAACTATTGAAGTTTGTAAAAATAAAACTTTTTAAAAATATTAGCGAAATTCAAGAATAAAATTAAAAAAGTTAAATTTTCACTAAAACTAGTATTCATTTTCATGCTTTTTTATTTTTTTTTGTTCTTGTCTTCATTAATTTTACAGCGACTTGATTTAGGACTTTCTTTTATTTAAGGTTTGTGATTTTTTTTAAAATTACAATTTGAGATCTCATTTTTTTTAAAAAAGTGTTTGAATTTGAAAAGTTAATGAACTTCATGAAATTGAGAATTTTAATTTCTGAAATTGAAATTCGAGATCCATACAAACTTTGTAACGAAATATCTCAAGTTTGGCTTCAAAAATCTCTGTTGATTTTTTTTAATATTTTAAGTTTAACTATTAGAAGGTTTCGGAACAAAAATATTACAATAATTAAAGAGGAAATTGATGAAAAATGAAAAAAATTTCAAAAAAAAAAAATTTTCATTTAAACAAAACATCTGTTCATGTTCAAAATGGCAGTTTTTTTACACAGACTGCACGATTTATACGCTGTACGTCTCATTTTCGTCACTCGCGTCACTATGGATTTCATCTGAAAGTCGTCACGAGCCTCGCGAATTCCGAAACTCGAAATGTCATTTCAATCGAAATTAATTTGTTGGATCCAGAATCTTGCAGAACGACAGACAAAATCGCAAATTTGCATCGATTCGAGAAAGTTTACGGCGACAAAAACTTGACGTGAAAATGTCGGAAAATCGCGAAGAGATTTTGGCGAATTTTCAGGTAAGTGAGTTGCAGCGCGTTTCTTGCGCGTGGTCTCGTACTTTTTTTCTTCTTTCTTTCGCTTGTTTGGAATTTCATGAGTCGTAATTTCCTTTGTTTCCGTGTCGTCACAAGAGATTTTCTTTTTTTTTCCGCGTACAAAGCGTGCTTGTCTTGACAGAGTTTGTAATTTTTTTTGTTGGTTTTTCTTTTTCAGAGCATCACAGCTATCGACGACGTCGCTGTGGCCATTTATCACTTGGAGGAAAATGATTGGGATTTATTGGTGAGTCATTTTTTCGAGAAATTTTGAAATCATTTTTAAAAAAAATTTTTTTTTAGACGGCTGTTAATAACGTATTGGGCTCACAAGATGTTCCTCCGCCGCCTCAGATGCCCGCACCGATACCCATGGATCTCGAACAGAGCGGAAATTCCGGAGCGGGCGACGTTTTGATCACAGCTCCATCCTCGCCCTACAGACACCCGACAAATCCAGCGACGTTGTTTAACAATGCAGCATCCGCTTTTAGTGCATTTGGTGCAGGTAAAAAAAAAAATTTTTCAATTTTTTGTGTGAAAAATTAATTTTTTTGGATTTTGCGAAGATTTCGCATTTGAACCGTATTCGACGAATTACGAGTACGGAAATTTCTTCGATTTTAGTCCAGCGTCAGCAAGCAACAATGCGTCTTCAGTAGGAACGCTCTTTGAGTCTCTGGCAGCTGGAGGTACTCTCAATCCTAGTTTAGAATGTTTTTCGTTATTTTTCGCTTTTTTGTTCCCATCACATCCGCTTTTTGTCGTTTTTGTCCCTTTTTTCGAATTTTTTAACAATTTTTCACTAATTTTTTTTGAAAATTTATAGGTCCATCTACCTCGCGAGGCACTTCAACGTCCTTCGGCAACGGCGAGACGAAAAATTTGGAGGATCAGGAAACGCAGGAAATCACTTTTAACGTTCACTTCAACGGGAGAGTCTATAAAATTCCCATTTCCAACACTCGCACGATCGCAGATCTCAAAAATGAAGTGCAAACCGCAACCGGAGTTCAAGTTTGCCGTCAAGCGTTGAAGGGATGGGCAGATAACGTGCAACGCAATGCCCAAAAATCGAATACCGTGTTAAAAACACTTCATTTGGAGAAGCAAACTGATGTTATTTTGACAGATTTGTCTGGCGAAGGGTTTTTAAGTGATATGAGGTAAGAGTTTTTTGTGTTTAAATGTTGAAAAATGTTAATTTTTTTAATTTTTCGTATTTTAGTAATGGCTTGAACAACGGAACACGTCCCGAAAACCAAATCTACACGCTCAACATCACAATTAAAGCCACGGGCGAGCTTAAACAACTCAAATTTCACGGGAACCAAACAATTTTGGCGGTCAAAACAGACGTTTATACCGTCACAGATATCCAAGTGCGTCACCAAAAGTGGATTGGCTGGCCAAATGGTGTCTCAAACTCAATGATACTCGCTGACACGGGCATCGGCATCGAACATAACTTTACACTCGAGTCGACGCGTGACGTGAGAAACGAATCCGGAAGCTCTCACAACACCACGGGCGGAAATGTCGTGGAAATTGACTCGGAAAGTGAGGAATTTGAGGATGCCGAGGGCTTTGACGACGACATTTTCACGGATACAGTGACAAGTAGTCGGAATCGCTTGAAAAATTTGATTCCTGATAAAGTTGACGATGAAACTGTGGGCTGTATGGAATTTATACAGAACTATGAGGAGCGTTACGGGATCCAGCATCCAGTTTTCTTCCAAGGAAGTCTCGAGGAAGCTGTTAAAGAGGCCTGTCAAAAATCTGCGAGAGAGGTAAGACTTGAGAAATTCATTTTTTTTTAACTAAAATTTCATTAAAAAATTTTTTTAGCGCAAATTACTCGCAATTTACTTACATCACGACGGAAGCGTACTTACGAATGTCTTTTGCGGGCAACTTTTGGGACACGAATCCATCGTTACGATGTTCCTCGATAATTTTGTCGTGTACGGATGGGATTTGACAAATGAACATAACAAAAACTTATTCCTCACATCGATTTCGATTTGTGTAAACCAGGCGGCGGCAAGTACGGTCCGTAGCATTCCCACAGAACATATGCCAACGATATTGTTAGTTGCGAAAAACAGAAGCCAGTGCGAAATTTTCTCTGTGATACATGGTAAGATTCGTTTTTTACCTCAAAAAGTAATTAAAAATCTAAAAAATCGAGAAATTTTCTTAAAAATCATCGAAATAATCCAGAAATTATGGAAAATTTTAAAATCTTTTGAAGAAAATTTTGTAAAATTTTTAAAAAATTTTCATTAGAGTTTAAAAAATGAAAAATCGAAGAAATTTTTGGAAATTTTAAACAAATTTGAAAAAATTTTTCAAAAGTTATTCAAAATGTTCATCAGAGGTACAGAAAAAATCATCAAAATTTAGTGAGTTTCGAAATATTGAAAAAAACTTTTGAATTTTTTGGTAAATTTTTAAACAATTTTGAAGAGTTTCTAAAAAATTAAAAGAATAATGCTAAAAAATCATAAAACTTTCGAAAAAAATAACAAATTTAGAAAAATTTAAAAAAAAATTAAAAATAATTTTAAAAATTTTAAACAAATTCGAAAAAAAAATTCGGAAAAATATGAAGAAAACAAAAAAAAAATCGAAAATAAATTAAAAAATTCGGAAAAATTTATGAAAAATCACGGAAACTCGAGAAAATCTCATATAAATTTTAAGAAAATTTTCTGAAATTGTAAAAAATTCTTAAGAAATTCAAAGAAAACCACGAAAGAAATTCAATAATTCGATTAAAATTTAAGAAAAATTACAAAAATTTCGAAAAATCTCCCAAAAAACATTTTTAATACAATTTTTTCTACTTTTCCATAGGAAACATTGGTCTCGACGACCTCTACAGCTCCCTAATCGAAGCACGTGAAAGTTATGCCGAACAAATGCGCATCGAAATTCGCGAAGAGGACGAACGCCTTGAACGGGAACGCGTCAAGATGGAACAAGACGAAGCATATCAAGAATCCCTCTCAGCAGATCGTGCCAAGGAAGAGGCACGCAAGCAAAAAGAACTTATGATGGCGACGGAACGTTCGCGCCTCGAATCTGAACGCGCAGAAATACTTGCCAGAAAGGAGTCGGTGCGACAAGAAGCGGAACGTGCATTGCCGCCAGAGCCTGAACAACTTTCCGGACCGGAAATCACGAAAATTCGCATCCGCACGACAGATGGCATGATTGAGAGGCGCTTCTTGGCGACAGATACGTTACAGGTGAGTTTTAAATTTTTTAAATAAATTTAATTTTATTTATTTAAATTAATAATTTAAAAATTGAAATTAATTCTTTAAGAAAAATTATTAATTTCTTTAAAAGAAATTAATTAAAAATTTTTTAAAATTTTTTTATTAATTTTTTTTTAAAAGAATTTGAGCTTTAAAAATTTTTTTTTTTAAATTATCTATTTTAATTTAAATTTAATTAAATTAATTTTAAAATGAAAAAGTTTTAAAATATTATTTTAAATTTTATTTAAGAAAAAATATTTTTTTTCGAATGTTTTAGAGAATTAATTTATTTATTTATTTTTTTTTTTTTTGATTAATAAATTAATTTTAACTTGTTTAAATTTTCAATAAAATAAATAATTTCTTAAATTAATATAATTAATTTATTTAATTTTTGTTTTCAGACACTTTTGAATTACGTTACCTCCAAAGGATTTCCAGTTGACGAATACAAACTTATTTGCACTTTTCCAAAGCGTGAAGTAATTACATCAAATTTAATTTTTTCCCTTAAAAACTCTAAAATTAATTTTTTTTAGCTCACCGGAATGGATGTCACGAAAAGCCTGAAGGAGCTCAAACTTTATCCGCAAGAAACTTGCATCTTGGAAGAACGATGATTCATTGCGGAAGACCACAACTCTTAACTTTAACACTTCTATCGTACTATATCTTCAACAAGAAGCCCTCTTTCTATCAAAATTGCTTTAAAACTTCACATTATCAAGACATATGTACAGCTTTTCAACTTTTTCGTAGGACAGGATTCTTTTTTCTTTCATTTTTGTCTCTCAACAGGAAAAAAAACTAAATAAACAGAGAAAAAGGGGCTTAAAAACTTTGCGTGAAGGACTAGAAATTAAAGAGATTGATTTAATGCATAATTTAACTAAAATATATGAAATTAAAATGTAATAATATTAATGAATAATTATAATTATCACAAAAAAATTGTCAGCAAAAAAAAATAAAATATTAAAGAATTTTTTAGTGAAAAAAAGTGTTTTAGAATGTTTTTTATTTGATTTCATTTTAGGCGTGTTTACACAATTGTCGAAACGTTTTTAGATTATTTTCGAGTGAAAAATATTGGTTTTTCCTGAAAGTCAAAAAGTTTATACTTGGGTTTGTTCGACAAGGTCAAAATTTTATGGAAAATTTTAAAAAATTTCTAAAAATAATTTATTTTGTAATCAAAATTTTACTTTAATAAATAATTTTTTTATTGTAAAATTTAAATATATATTTTTTTTTAATTTTTTTTTTATTAAAAAATTTTTTTTTATCAAAATTTCAAAAATTTTATTCTTAAAAAGTCACAAAATTAATTTTTTTACAATTTTTCATCTTAAAATTGTGACCACTTAAAGATTTTAATTTTTTAATTTCAATTTTTTTGTAATGAATTTTTTTTATTATTTATTTCGTGAAAAATTTTGTAAGTTTAATCTTAAAAAAATGTTTGAAAATCTTAAATTTGAAAAAAAATTCAAAAAATATTTATTTTTTTTAAATTCTAATTTTAAAAATTAACATTTATTTTAAAAATTTTATATAAAAATTAAAAATAATTTTTTTTTATTTTATCTCAGTTCAGGTCAATGAACTTAAAACATACAATTATCATAATTTGACAGTCAAAACATGCATTAAAAACCTTGATATGATAAAAAAATTCATCAAAAAAAAAAAAAAAAATTACGATGTAGGAAATAATGCTTCATGTTATTTTTTTTTCTTCTATTTTCATTTCTTTATTCAGCTGTTTGAAAATTAAATATTTTTTACTTTTATCAAAAAAATTTATTTGACATTTTTTGACATGTTTAAACAGCGGGTATTAGCTGGTATTCGAGAGCTTTTCCGTCTTAGCAACGTCTAAAAATGGCAATAAAGATAAAAAAAAATATTAGCAATTACACAGCTTTTTTGTGTTTGTCTAAAAGGCTAAAAACATCAAAAATAATGATATAAAATAGAAGATTTTAGATGTGAGATATCAGTTGGGGCCAAGCCTCTAAACTTTACAGTAAAACTGAATTGAAGTGAATTAAGTGAAAAAATATTAAAAAGTGAAAAGTGATAAAAAAAAATAAAATAAAATGAAATTTTGTGGCTTATTAGCGCTGTTGGTTGTTGGTAAGTTTTTTTTTAATAAAAATTATATTAAAATATTTTTTATATTTAAATATTTTAATATAATTAATTTAAAATTTTATTAAAATTTATTTTTAAATTTTAATTAATTTAAAGCTTAATTAATAAATATTTTTTTTAAATAATTTTTTTTAATTTTTTAAATATTTATTTCAAGAGAAATTTTTTATTTCTCTATAAAATAAATAAATAAAAATTATTTATGAAAATTTCTGACTTCAAATCACATAAAAATTTAAAAAAATATTTTAGAATATATTTGAAATATTTTTGTTCAATTGAAATAAAAAAATAGATTTTTGTTTTTCGACTGTATTTTTTTTTTGTTTTTAAATATAAATTACCTTAAATTTTTTTTTCAAAAAAATTTAGAATATTATGATTCTGAAGTTGATTTTGGATTTTTTTTTATAAAATTGAATTATAAAAATAATTAAATTAATTTTTTTTAAATTTCTTAATTTTATTAAAATTTATTTAAAAATTATTTATTTAAATTAAAAATTATTTTTCACTTATTTATTTAATTTTTTTAAATTATTTATTTATTATTATTTTAAATTTAAAAAAGTTTAATATTTAACATTTTTTTATTTTATATTTTTAGGCATCAATGCTCAAACTCCAACAAATTATCTCCATCCAACCGGTGCATCATGGGACTTTGTCGTTGTCGGAGCAGGAGCTGCTGGAAGCATCATCGCTTCTCGGTAAATTTTTACTTCTTTTAAAAAAATTTTTTAATTTTTAATAAATTTTCTTTTTTTTTTCAGTTTATCCGAGGTAACATCGCAAAAAGTTCTCTTAATCGAAGCTGGCGTCAGCACCAAAAAAGCCCTATCCGACATCCCATTGGCTTCTGTGATGCTCCAAGACGACAATACCTACTTGTTCCCATACACAAATGAAGTTGAGCCAAATACCTGTCTCGCTATGCAAGACCAAAAATGTGCATATCCCCGCGGAAAAGGTCTCGGCGGCTCGACACAAATTAACGCCATGATGCACGTGCGCGGTTTGAAGGCTGATTTCGATAAATATGTTGCTGATGGCTTGACTGACTGGACCTATACCTCAATTTTGGACAATTTCAAGAAACACGAGCAATACAGTTCTGCCGGAGGAAGCGGCGGAGTGATTACTGGATCAGCTCATGGTACTTCGGGTCCCATGATGACTGAATTTCCACGTTTCCGCACGGAGCTGGGAACAGCTTTTCTTGCTGGAGCCCAATCCCTTGGCATGACACATGTAGATTACAATGCCTTGAACGTCAATTTGGGACATGCCATTTCGCATTTGCAGGCAACCACGGACAGAGGAAAGCGCGAAAATGCCGGAATTGAATATATTACCGAAAGAGCGGCTTCTCGTTCGAACTTTAATATCACTTATGAGTCGCATGTCACGAAAATTGTCACAAATGTCGCCACAATGAGAGCTACGGAGGTTCTTTTCCAAAAAGGAGGCATTTTGTATCGTGCCCCAGCGGTGAAAGAAGTCATCGTCTGTGCCGGCGTCATAAATTCCCCCCAAATTTTGATGTTGAGCGGTATTGGACCTGCTGCGACACTCGCCACACACTCAATTCCCCTCGTTGCTGACTTGCCTGTCGGTCAATACATGAGCGATCACGTTAGTATTCTCGCCCCAACTTATACCACGAACACCACGGGCAAAGATATCGACTTTATCGGGTCCGTTCTCAACACTTTGGGTTGGCTTATCTCCGGAGGCACTGCAAATTCCATGCCCAATGGCATCGAACTCGTTGGATTTGGTCGTGTACATAACTCGGAGCAACCCACGGGCGTTCCCGATTACGAAATGATGTTCACTGCCGCTTCATATGCCACGGATGGCGGTCTTTATCAACGAAAAAATCACCGAATCTCCGATCCTTACTTCTCGGAAATCTTTGGTCTCTTGAATTCCATGACGAATGACACGATGTCGACCGCTTGCATGGTTCTGCATCCCGAATCCGTTGGATACATGACAATTCGTGACAACAATCCCTTCAGTGCACCCAAAATCCATCCAAATATGTTGTCACATCCGAATGACGCGGAAATTCTTTTGGGTTGCATTCGACATGCTCAAAGTATTTTCAACTCGAATGCCATGAAAAAGTTCGCGCCGCAATTGTATCATCTCAATATTGCCGAATGCAATGCTGAGGTGCCCGATTCTGATGAGTACTGGAAATGCGCGTTCAAATATTTGGCTACGTCGATGTATCACATGGTTGGCACGTGTCGCATGGGACCAGCAACGGGCGATCCAACGACAGTAGTTACGCAAGATCTCAAGGTCAAGGGATTCTCGAATTTGCGAGTTGCCGATGGATCTGTTATTAGATATTCGATTTCGGGACATACCGCAGCAGCAACGATGATGATTGCGGAGAAAGCTGCCACGAAGATTAGAGCTGATCATGGACTGTAAAGATCTAAAAATTTGATTTGTTAAAAAAAATTGTTGAAAAATTTAAAAAAATAAAATTTTAAAAATATTGATAAAAATTTATTTTTTTAGTAATAGGCTGCTCCAATTTTTTTTTTTTAATTTTTTGTCCCAAAAATATATTTTTGAAAATTCCTTAAATAATTTTTGAGGCAGTTTTGAGTTATAAAATGATTAAAAATGGTAAATTAGAGCCCTCTGACAAATTTTTATCCATTCGGAGCAAGATTTGACAAAAATTGCTTTGACACAGTTTTTGACACAGTTTTTTTGCTCTTGATTTAGTTTTCAAATCAAAACTATGTCAAAGAAAAATTTTTTTTTCAGTTTCAATTTTTTGGCAGTTTTGAGTTGTAAAATGATTAAAAATGATAAATTAGAGCCCCCTAATAAATTTTTATCCATTTGGAGCAAGATTTGACAAAAATGGCTTTGACACAGTTTTTGACACAGTTTTTTTGTTCTTGATTTAGTTTTCAAATCAAAACTATGTCAAAGAAAATTTTTTTTTTCAGTTTCAATTTTTTGGCAGTTTTGAGTTGTAAAATGATTAAAAATGATAAATTAGAGCCCTTTGACAAGTTTTTATCCATTTGGAGCAAGATTTGACAAAAATTGCTTTGACACAGTTCTTGATATAGTTTTGCTCTTGATTTAGTTTTCAAATCAAAACTATGTCAAAGAAAAATTTTTTTTTCAGTTTCAATTTTTTGCAGTTTTGAGTTAAAAAATGATTAAAAATGATAAATTAGAGCCCTTTGACAAGTTTTTATCCATTTGGAGCAAGATTTGACAAAAATTGCTTTGACACAGTTTTTGACACAGTTTTTTTGCTCTTGATTTAGTTTTCAAATCAAAACTATGTCAAAGAAAAATTTTTTTTTCAGTTTCAATTTTTTTGCAGTTTTGAGTTAAAAAATGATTAAAAATGATAAATTAGAGATGACAGTTCAATCAAACGCAATTTTCTTCTTCTTCTTGCAATTTTCGATCACTCAAGAAAAAATCACTCGAAGGTTGTATCTCTTTTAAGACAACGGAGAAAAATTCAAGGATTCACGGGTCTTCTAAAATAAAAGAAAAATCTTTTTTTTCTTTAAATTTTTATTATTTTAATAATGTTTTAATATTATTATTATAATAATTTTTTAAATTATCATTTTTATTCAATTTTAGCTAATTTTTCACATTTTTGTTTTAATATTATTATTATAATAATTTTTTAAATTATCATTTTTATTCAATTTTAGCTAATTTTTCACATTTTTTTTTCTTCATTTCTTTTTGCTTGTAAATTTATTAATAATAATATTTTTTTTACTTTATTTTTATGTTTGAGTTGCAATTTAATATTTTTTTTTGTTTTTTTTTATGTTTATGTAGATTGATATTGTGTGTCTGTGTTCTTCAATTTTTTTTTCTTTTTTTTTATTATTTTAGGCAATCGGCATCTTTTTTTTTTTGAGTATTTACAAATTTTATTTGTGTGTCTTTTTTATGCGATTTTTTTCTTATGCAGTGGCTTAATAGGACAGGGGATTTGATATGAATTTATAACGAGAGGAAATTTTTTTTTTATTTATAAAACTAAGCTTAACAAGGATTTTTTCTCGAACAATAATTAATTAATAATTTTAATTAATTGATAATAATTTTTTTTGAGCAGTTTCTGCTTAATTTTTATTGCGATTTAATTTTATTTTAACTTTTTTTTTGTGGTGAAGCTAAACCATCATAAGCATTAAAAGGTTTTTCTTAAAAATTAGTGCGTCAATTAATTTTTAAAAATTAATTTTTTTATTAGGAATTTTTTTTCGTGTGTGTGTTTTTGTGTTTTGTGGTTATAATTATTTGTTGTTGTTGTTGTAATTAAACGTTTATAATTTAATTATAGCGATATGTAGAAAAATTGGTCAACATTAAGGAGATAATTTATATAACAATAATTCGTATGTTTTTTTTTTAACAATAACAGCGTCGCCGAAGCGAAGGGGATTAATTATAGCTGATTTTTTTTTTATAATTTTTTTTTTTGAGAATGGACAGGGATTAAAAGCTAAACACTGCATGCTCCCATGATGATGATCTATCAGAAATCTATTCTTCGTGAACTAGAAAAAAATCGCTCAAACATGAATTAAAATAATTTTTTTTTTTAAATTTAGGTACGATCGAACTATCTAATTTTTTTCTATTAAAAAAGTGACTTTTTTCCTGTTTCTACCCAAAAGTTACGACCGACGGATATAGAAAATCGCGAAAATGTCTTAGAAAAAGCTTGTTGTTAAAATGTGAAACTCTTTGTGTGTGTTTTTTTTGGTTCAGGTTTTTTTCGTTAAAAATTATTTTTTTACAGTTTTTTTTCGAAAGGATGAATTTTTGTAAGAATTTTCATTTTTTTTTTATTTTTAATAATTTTTTTAATAAATTTAAAAAAATAAATAATTTTAAATATTTAATTTTTTTAAACAATAATATTAAAATTTTTTAAATATTTTTCTGATTTTTTTTTTTTAATTTTTTTAATTTTCTAAATTTTCTAAATGTTCTTTTTAATTTTTTTAATTTTTCCAAAAAAAAATTATTGAAAATTTTATTTTTTTTATTTAAAAAATTTAATTTAACGAACAAATTAATTTTAGCTAAAATCGAGGTTAAAATATAAAAAAAATTTAAAAATTTTCATATAAAATAATATTTGTATTTTTTTTATAATAATTCATGAATAATTAATTATAATAATTATTAAAAAAATAAATTTATGAAATTTATTAAAAAAAAAAAAAAAAAAATTTTAGGAAAAATGTAAATTCTTACAAAAACTCGTCATCATACAAAACCGAAAAAAAAAACAAAAATTCAAAAGAAATTTTCTCTACAAGTTTCCCCAAACTTTTATCTTTATAAATTTATTTTTGTACAAAGCTTATAGTTTCCTTTAGTTTATTTATTTTTTTTTCTTGTTAATAATAATGAAGCGGACGTTAGTAATAAAACTTTTTTACACATGTATGTTTTTTTTTAAATATGAGTACAGCAATAATGAAGAGCGATGGCAGGGCAGCTCTTTTGTTCTTTTTTTTCTAAATTCATGTATTGGCTTTTTTATTGTTCGTTATTTTTTTTTAATTTTTTTAAGCAATTCTGATAGACGGAAACACGTTTTAAGTCTAGATTTTTTACAGTAGATGTGAAAAATTGAAAAAGGTGAAATTAATTTTTATTTTAATTTAATTATTTTGGTGGAAATTAATGAGAAAATAAGGCTTTTATCGCTTGTTTACACTTATTGCTCTTTCTGACGCTTTTTCTCTTCGGGTTTCTTTTGTTTTTTTTTTAATTAATTAATTAATAATTGTAATTATAATTTTTTTTATTTAATTCAACTTTAATCCCTAATTATTATTTTTTTTAATTTAATTATTTTTTAAAAAATATAAAATTTTTCATAACAATTTTTTTTACATCTAAGCCTATTTTTCTGTTTTTTTTTTTAATTTTTATTTATTTTTTTAGGTGAAATTTTTTTTTCACTGATGTTATTGTTCTCCTATGAAATTTATTTTATTTTTTTAATATTATTTTTTAATGTCTTTCTTGATCGCAGTATTATTTTTTTTTAACTCTAGAATAATAATAATTCTGATAATTGATGCCTTTTTAGTTCTTGGCGCTATTTTATAGCAACTGCAGTGATTTTTCTAATTTATTTTTTAATAATAATTATTTAATTAATTAATAATTAACACACAAATAAATTTAAAAATAAAATTAAAACGTTCTTCACTCCTTCTCAACACTACTAATCGAACTACGTTAACAATTTTGGACTCTTTTGGAATGCTTTCTGTCCTGAAACAAGGTTTTTCATACGGATTGAAAATTTAAAAAATCAGAAAAAATTGTCTTTAAAGATAAACGTTAAAATTATTGTATTTTTCGTGCGTTTTTTGTCTGTCTCCTAGTTTTTACGCGTTTCTGGCGGCTTTCATCTTAACTCTAATATTTCTTTTAAGCAAAATATTTGAACACACTAGACAGTCGATGAACAGTTTTTTCCGTAAATAATACTAAGGCTACTAATAATAATCATACTTGGTCGATTTCATCCAAAGACTCGAGTTTTGCAATTGGGGCGCAAATGTTCCAGCTTTCCGTGGCGGCGGCGGCAGCAGAAGCAGCAGCACCCGAAGCAGCGGCGGCGCTATCGTCGAGCGTTTGGTTGAACGAGGTGAATTTGCTGGCACGCAGCAAGCCCTTCTCGTTTGCCGTTTCGGGTTGCGATGCGGATCGATGCACGTTTCGGCTCGTTCCTGCTGCAGCTGCCATCTCGAAGGACATTTCACTGTCGGACGGTTGATATGATGATTTGACTGGGGGCTGGAGCGTTTGTTGTTGCTGCGTTTGTTGCGTCGTCACACTACTACTGCTGACGGGCTGGAGCGGCGTCACTTTTGTGCCCGGCTGGAAATGGAGCAACTGTTGTTGCTGCTGCTGATGCAGAATATCCAGGATCGTGCGCATATCTTTCCGCAGATTGTGCTCTAGGTGATCTAATCGATTGGTCAAGTGACTTAACTGCGTTGTGAATGAACTAAAAAAATGTTTAAAAAAATTAAAATTTTTTTTTTAGATTTTTCGATAAGCATTTTGAAGAAAATTTAGAGAAATTCTGAAAAAAATTAATTAAAATTTTAAAAAATCGTAAATTAAAAAAAAATCGAAAATTCTAAGGCAAACACGAAAAAATATTTAAAAAAAGAAAAATTCATAAAATATTTAAAGAAATTCTTAAAAAATTTAAAACTTCGTTTTTAAATTCTTTTCACGTCCATCTTCAGGTGCGAGTATCGAAAGACTGAAGAAAGAGAGAGCTATCTTATCAGTAGGTCAGTTAGACCAAAAAGATAAGATAGAATTGGTTGCGGTTCGCGGTTCATAAGTGGGTGCGGTGAGTTTTGCATGTACACTGACTCCCACGCGTCAAGTTTACGCGAATTAATTAAATTTCGTTTAAAAAAAAAATGTTCCTTCATGAACTTCAAACTTTGACCACGATAAAAAATTAAATAATTTTATAAATGACATAAAAATTAAATTTAAAAACATTTTGATAATTTAATTTTTCTTAATTTTTAATTTAATTAAAAAAAAATAAAAATTTAAATAAAATTTAATTTAATAAAAAAAAATTTAAATAAAATTAAAAATATAAAAAAAAAATAAATGTTTAAAAATAATAAATAAAATTAAGTTAAACAAAATTTAAAATTAATTTAATTTTAATTTTAAAAAAATATTAAAAATAAAAATGAAATTAAAATTAAATTAAATTTAAATAAAATAAAAAAAAAATAAGTCAAATATAATTTAAAATCAAATTTCAAAAATTATTTAATTTTAATTAATTAATAATAATTTAAATTAATTTCAAATTCAATAAATTAAAAGTAGTTAGTGTTATTAAAAAAAATAATTATTTTTTAAAAGAAATTTTAATTATAAATTTAAAAAATTAACAGAAAAGTAGGAAATTTCGCGATTTTTACAAGGAAAAAAAATTTGTTTATAAATTGAAAAAAATTTTAAGAAAAATTTAAAATAAATTTAAAAAACAATTCAAATTAAATTAAAAAAAAAAAATAAGAGAAATTTGTAAAAAAAAATCCAAAAACTTCATGAAAAAAAACAAAAAAAAAATCATAAAAATTTTAAAAATCTTACCTAATATCTACGGCACCAGAACAATGTCGACACGTAACAGTATCGCCTCCCGTTGCTCCCTCATCTCCCTTCGCATGCAGCTTCGACTTTGCTCCCGTACTACTCACGCCCGTGAGAATACTCGTTGCTGTCGCTGCCGCTCCTTGTGACGTTCCCGCGCACTTGCAGGACTTTTTCCCGTCGGCACTTAACGTAATGGTTTCCTTTTGTGGCAGCAACGATGACGAAAGCGGCGGCGGCGGAGGCGCTTGGAAATTCGGTTCGCTCGGCGAATGTTTGTGGGTACTTTTGGGACTATCTGTGAACGCGACAAAAAAAAAAAAATTAACAAAAATCCACAAAAATCAATTTTTTTCTGACATTCACATACAACAACGAGCAAAAAACAAAATTTTATTTTACAAACCACATTTTGTGCAAGTTTTTTCAAAATTTTCGATGAAGTGAGTATTCGAAAAAAATTTTCATGCCAAAAAAATGATCGATTTGGGGAGAAACTCATGCAAAAAACGACAAAGAAGTATTTTTTTTCAGAAAAAGAAAATTTTTTAAAAGTAGGTGACAAAAAATATGAAAAAAATCATACGAAAAAAAAAACGAAAAGATGTCTTACCACATTGATTTTCAAGTGGTTGATGTTTGAATGATCGTAAATCTGGTATACTGCGTTTAACGTGTGATATCATTCCTGTATGATGGTCATTTGATACAATTTAATTATTTTATACAGAAATCAGGTTAAAATTGTTCCTTTCTTTAAGTTATCGAGTAATGGACAATGAAAAGTGAAGCAAATTAATTGTACAAATGATGGATGGTAAGCATCGTCGATATTGGAAAATTCGTTTCTTGATACATTTTTTTATTGAGGTTTAGTGAGATTTTTTTAAAAAATTATTTAAAAATTTTTTTTTAATGAAAAAATTAACAAAAATTGCTTTTTTAGTTGAAATTTTTACAAGAAAAATATTTTGTTAAATTTAACCACGTGACCTATTTTTTAAAAAACGAATAAAATATTTGTGAAAATTTAAGAAATTTATTTTGAAAAATATTTTAATAATTTTCAATGAATAAAATCAAAAGTCTTCAAAAGAAATCTCGAAGTTTTCACAAATAATCACGTGATTCTTCAAAAATTGGTCACGTGGTTTTTTCAAATTTAATTTTGATTTTTAAACTGAAATCTTTATGATTTCTGTTAAAAAATTTAAAAAAAATAAGATTTAAAGAAAAAATTTAGTTAAATCTACCCACGTGGTTATTTTTCAAAAATAATGTTGGAAACTTTAATAAATCTCTTGAAAAATTTTTGAAAAACCACGTGACATATTTTGAAGACTTAATTAATTAATTTTTCAAACAAATCCCTTTGAATTCAACATTGAGTAAGAAATTTTTTCGAAAATAGGTCACGTGGTTATCCAAATTTTCATTTTCTATCAAAATCTTTTAAATTTTTGTTTTAAAAATTTAAAAAAAATCAAAAATTGAAGAAAATTTTATAACTGTCAAGAAAATGTCAATTCAAAAAGTGACAGTTAAACCAAAAATTAATTCTCACTAAACCTCATTTTTCAATTTTCAGCAGTTATTTACAGCAAATTGTGCCAAAGACACCTTTTTCAAATATTTTGATTGGGAAATCATAAAATTTTTGTTTTTCATAAAAAATTCAAAAAACGGGAGATAATTTGCCAATTTTGTATATTTTTCAGTGAAAAGTGTTATAGAAGAAGGAAAATGCAATAAACTCTAATAAAATGGTAAAAATCCTGAAGTTGTAGTTATCTACAGTTCAAAAAATAAAATTCTACAGTTCATTAATTAATTACTTTAGGATGATAACTCACTCAACTCCAGAAGTTAAAAAATATTTTTCAAAAATTTTTTTTTCCTATTTTAGGACAAAAAACTTACCTGATATCGAGAATTTTCGATCGTCACCAAAGTCTAGCGTCTCACTAATTTGCCCGATGGAACATTTGTCGTTCGGCAGCGCATTATCACATTTCGTTGGTGGCGGTTTCGATCGATTTAAGCTGCAACTGTAATTGTTAAGAAGGGATTTTGCAGCGTCTTGACTGTTTTTTGAAATGTTTTGTAATGTTTTTTTTTTTTTTTTTTGAAATTGTGTTTTGTTGGTCGAATGTTGTTCGGGGAAGAAAAAAAGAAAAAAAAATCGAAATTTATTTTAATTTTGAGTTAATTTTTTTTCTGTACAGAAAGAAAAAGAAAACAACATAGAAGGACAGACACCAAATATTTTTTACAATTTTTCGAATTAGTCACATATAAATTTCGATTCTTAGTTAGAAATATTTTTTTTTGTTTGAGTGAATTTTTGTGTGTGTTACAAAAGACATAAAAATAAAGAAGAAAACTCTTGTGTGTGAAAAAGTAGTGAGTTCAAACACAAAAACATGTAAAAGATGTATCGAAATTGCCATAAAACTTACATTTTACGATCAAATGACCTCGTATCACTATCGATGTCTTTCTCCTTTGAGTAACTTCGCATATATCTATGTCTTAATTCTACGCCAGCTTGCTCCTCCTTTGCGAAAAAAAACGAAATAAAGTTGTATTAATTACGTTATTATTAGTTTTACATTCATGCGAGTAAAGCTCGTCGTAAGAGCTGTCAAAACATGTCAATTAAGGGTGCCGTAAGCAATATTAATGGTATCAAGTGACTTTTGTGAAAAGAAGACGATGAACGAGATTTGTTGGGTGATTTAACTTGGGGACTTTGATGATGAAATTGAGATTTCTTTTGAAGAAAGTTTTTGTTTGAAATTTGATGAAAAATATTTATAAATTTGATTTTTGTTGAATTTTAGTACGCAAAACTTTCTTAAAATTAATTTTTGTTCATTTTTAGTACAGAAATTCTTGTAAAAATTCATTTTTAGTACAGAAAATTTTTTCAAAATGAATTTTTGTTAAATTTTAGTACAAAAATTCTTCTAAAAATTCATTTTTAGTACAGAAAATTTTATGAAAATTAATTTTTAGTACATAAGTTCTTCTGAAAATTCATTTTTAGTACAGAAGTTCTTCTAAAAATTGTTTTTAGTACAAAAATTCTTCTGAAAATTTATTTTTAATACAGAAGTTCTTCTAAAAATTCATTTTTAGTACAGAAATTTTTCTGAAAATTCATTTTTAGTACAGAAGTTCTTCTAAAAATTCAATTTTAGTACAGAAAGTTTTATGAAAATTAATTTTTAGTACAGAAAATTTTCTCAAAATGAATTTTTGTTAATTTTTAGTACAAAAATTCTTCTAAAAATTCATTTTTAGTACAGAAAATTTTCTAAAAATTCATTTTTAGTACAGAAGTTTTTCTAAAAATTCATTTTTAGTACAGAAATTCTTCTGAAAATTCATTTTTAGTACAGAAGTTCTTCTGAAAATTCATTTTTAGTACAGAAATTCTTCTGAAAATTCATTTTTAGTACAGAAATTCTTCTGAAAATTCATTTTTAGTACAGAAATTCTTCTAAAAATTCATTTTTAGTACAGAAATTCTTCTAAAAATTGATTTTTAGTACAGAAATTCTTCTGAAATTCATTTTTAGTACAGAAGTTCTTCTAAAAATTGATTTTTAGTGCAAAATTCTTCTGAAAATTCATTTTTAGTACAGAAATTCTTCTGAAAATTCATATTTAGTACAGAATTTCTTCTGAAAATTCATTTTTAGTACAGAAATTCTTCTAAAAATTCATTTTTAGTACAGAAATTCTTCTGTAAATTAATTTTTAGTACAGAAAATTTTCTAAAAACTCATTTTTAGTACGAAAATGTTTTTGTATGTTAATTTTTTAACCAAAAATACTTACATCACGCATATTGTAGGTGATTTCAAGCCCATTAACAAAACTTTCATAAAACTCTGGAAATAAATCAAGTACGTCTAGCAAGTCGTCTCGATGTATTTTATGTAGATCACAATAGGTTAACGCTCGCACATTGCTATTTGATTTGCCGAGCGTCGAATGGACGCATGGATTTTCGCCAAAAATGTCATCTTTGCCTGCAAAAATTTAATTAAATAAAAAAACTTTCGAATTTCATCGAAAAAAAAAATCTTACCTAAAATTGCCATCACAACATCATCACGAACAATTTCAATGGAGCCACGTGCGATAAAATAAAGATGTGTTAATACGTCGCCCTTGTGCACGAGCGTGTCGCCAGGTGGTGCATGAGTTGTCTTAAATTTTAACGACAGTGCCCTGTTTTGTATTTGAAAGCACATTAGAGACATGTTTACAAGGAAAAAAAATCATACGAACCTCAGACAACCCGGACTCGCACCATCGAATGCAGCACAATTAGACAATAAATTACGGTTAAGATGTAAACAGATGTCCGCCTGCAAGCACTCTGGAAATCCCTTTAATACTGAATTCATGTCGATGCCGTTCGTGTAGGTCCAGGCATGCTGGAAATATTCCTCGAGACGTTGCCGCAGCGGATTCGGAATCTAAAAAGCGATTTTTAGTACAAAATTTCTACGGGGGTTTTTCGGGCAACGTCACTTACTTGATGAAATCTAATGAATTCCCTCACACGGAGCATTTGCGTGTGATATCGCGTCGTACCGGAATACAGTCGTTGAATGATCGCCGATACATTACCGAAGATACTGGCGTACATGAGAGCTAAAGTCATAAGAAAAAGTGTTAAAACCCTTCGCGAAGAAAAAAAAACCTTCAAATTGGCTCTCTAATCGCCAAAAGAACAACAACAACAACAAACAACAAACAAGATCATAAAAAAAAATCGAAAAAGTAAAGAAATTTTGACTTACATCCCACCAACATGACACAAATCGTAAAAATCTTTTCAGCATCCGTCGTTGGCGCCACATTGCCAAAGCCCACCGAAGTCAACGACGTGAATGTAAAATAAAGAGCTGTTACGTAGCGTGACTAAATTCAGGAAAAACAAATTTATGCGGAAAAGAGAGAGAGAGAGACAAGTTTTAGTTTTATCGTAAATGGACACGTCTAATAAAAATAAAGTACAGCAGCGGCGAATGGGAATGATGCAAAATCAGCAAGATGAGCTTCGAACAGACTAACGGAAAAAAGTTGAAGAAATCCAAAAATTCGTGCAACTATTAAAAAAATTAATTAAAAATAAGAAAAAATCTTTTTAAACAAAGCTTTTCCTACAAAAACAGTCAAAACAGCGACCTCTGGCGGTGGGAAAAACTTTGCTTTAAAAAGGGGCTCATCTCTAGATGTCACTTTTTAAAGAAAAAACTCTAAATAGACCTCTCACGTATTTTTGGAATTTTTTAGAATCAAATATTATTCGTCGTTTTTCAAAAAAAAATTTTTTTGAAATAAACGACGAATAATTTTTGATTTTATTCGAATATTATTCGTCCTTTTTCAAAAAAATCTCTTAAAAATGATTTTTTTGAGATAAGTGACGAATAATATTTAATTTTAATCGATTTTGAATTTGATACAAATAATTTTCAAAAAACGTGTGAGGTCTATTTTCAAAAAAAAAAAAAATTCTACGAAGAAAAAATTAAAGAAAAAAACGAAATTTTGCATCACTCTCATTATCCGGTCCTATAAATACCTTTATCGACGGTCCATTTAGCACGGTATTGTTCACGAAGGTATATGGTTCTTCCATTTCGGCAGCCAAATGGTCTAGCCACCCCACTTTATTCTTTAAAATTAAGTGCTCCGCATTACCAATCGCATACCTGTAAAGTCAAGTCAATTGTAATTTTTTTTGTGTTGGTCTAAAAATTTTGCATTTTGAACCAAAACCAATTGTTTTGTCAATTTTCTTACCAGATACACGCTAGCCAATGCGCTATTAGGGCAAACGTAGCCATTAATAGAACTAAAACAGCGGCACCGTATTCGGAATAGCGGTCAATTTTACGGGCGACTCGCACCAAACGAAGAAGGCGTGCTGTTTTAAGCAATCCAATGAGGGTTGTTGTCTAGCGTAACGTACGTTGGGGATTGTCATGTTGAAGAAAAAAAAAGTAAAAATATCGAATTAGTTCAGTTTTTTGTAAAGTTCTTTTCCGCTAGGGGGCGCGCAGATAAATGATCTCTAAATATCTAAAAAAATCTAACTAAACATT
Source organism: Culicoides brevitarsis (assembly GCF_036172545.1). NCBI lineage: Eukaryota > Metazoa > Arthropoda > Insecta > Diptera > Ceratopogonidae > Culicoides > Culicoides brevitarsis. The sequence continues at coordinate 32,887,850 of NC_087086.1, read as the reverse complement.
AAATTTGTATTAATTACATCGACGTTATTGTGAAAAAGAATGAAAAGTTAATAAATATTGAACATCTAAAATCTCTAAAAAAAATGTAGAGCCCCAAGATGGATTAATTAATAATTTATAAAAAACTAGGAAAAATGTTTCTCCTTTGTTTCTTTGTGAAAAAGTAATATATGTACCTCATCTTTGTCCAAGTTGAGCTGCAATTGCAAAAAATAAAAAAAAATGTTTGTTTCAAATATTCCATACTACTTTCTTCGTTTATAAAAAAACATTTGAAAATAAAATCAAAAACATAGAGAAACATGAAATAGGAAAAAATAGTTGTAAGCGACGCATTTGAACGACCAAAATTCTATTTGGGGGGAAAATTTATATTTTTTTCTAAAAATATCCGCCAGGGGGAGCCTTTTATAATTAAAAATTCCGAGAAAAAGGAGAAAATAACTAAAATCTAATCTAACTACAATTTTCTAATATTAAATACTTGAGAAAATTGTTTTTTTTTCAGGAATGCTAATAAATAAATAGAAATTATTGATTAAATTTTAAAGAGAATTTACATCGGCCTCAAATGTGTTTATCCGTACCTAGAATAACAAAGGAAGAAGACATTGAGTAGATCTGATCAGATTTCTATTTTTTTTTCTAATATTCTATTCAAAAGCTCTCTCATTCAGTAATAACGAGCTTTTTTTTTTTTTATCTAAATTTGAATCTAAAATTACCTTTAAAGTTTAAATTTAAAAAAAAAATAAATACAAATTTCGTTTTAGTTCAAAAAATTTCCGATAGGGCGCGCCAATATTTTTTCATGTTTAAATAATTATTTTAAATTAATTAAAGAAAAAGTTACAACATTTAGACTACAAACGTTACGACGAATCATTTACTTTGAGATATAGGATACTAACATCGAAAATTATAACAACATAAAATTTTTGGAAATGTTAAAAAAATAATTTTTTACAAATAGACAGAGAAAAAAAAATTAGAGAGAGAGAGAGAAAGCATAAACTACATGACGCAATAATTTTCTAAAAGCTCGAAAACCAACAGTCTATTATTACAGGAAAAACAAATGCAAATTGCAGCAGAAGGCTCTATTATCATTGCGTCATGTCACAATAAAAAATAGACTTTTGTTGTTTAGTAAATAGTTTATCCTTGTTTCGAAGGTTTAACACAAAAACATGAACATACAAATACCTCGTCTGTATTACTTCCCACTAATAATAAATCGAACGGTATTGCCGCAACTAAATCTATTAAAAACCATCCACTTAAATAATGTACAGCTATTCGCCCAGGATGAGAAACTACTTCGTCCTGGCCATTTACAAATGTTGTACGAAAATTTATTAAAATATCTATCACAAATGTAACGTCCACTAGAGAAAATAAAATAACATTTGTTGTTTGAGTAAATATTTTCACACAAAAATATTATTTTTTCAAAAAAATTTGAGGTTATGTTTGTTTGTTTTGTAAACAAATGTATTTAGTTCAGTATTTTTTGAGATAGAGGGCGCACTTACCTATTAAATCGATTATCACAATTGGATCATCTGCATATTTTGATCTACTTTTCTTAGTATAATCTGGTTCATTTAATAAAAATGCAGCCACATACGGTGTAAATATTGCTGTATACATGACCAATATCAATATGATCCAGTCCCAGACTGCTTTGAAAGGCGAATAATGTAAAATTGTCCATTTATGAATGCGCGGACTTTGTAATTTGTATTCGGGTAGTACATCGGCACCAAGTGATAATACCTGCGAAAAAGCAAACAAATTAAGTCACGTGTTTCTCTTCAAATGCAAAATCTAACACCATTTTTATTTACACTAGAGAAGAAGTTAGTTAAAATAAGGAGAAAAATCAAGAGAAATGGAAAAATATTGACAGTTAATTATTATATTTTTTTCCTTTTTGAATGATTTGAATGAATTATTGAACAAATCCGGGCAGCGGCGTCGTCGTTCGTTCGTTTCATGTCAAGAAGGACTTTTTTTGTGTTTACCTCTTTTCCGATATTAGCTGTCGATTCGATTGCTGTTTTCGTCACGAGCCCATTTAGATTGACGGTTGAGTGTGTTGTCACGTGATTCTCGACTTTTTGTGTGGAATTTTTGTTAGAGTCGGAACTCAAACGTACACTCGACCATTTTTCTTGTCCCTGTGGAAGGTTTTTTTTCATTGAATTTTTTTTTACTTTTTTTTTTCTTTTTTTTAGGGAAAATGGTTCAACAGCTGCATTCCAGTTCATGATTCGGGTCATAAGTACATAGAGAACACAAAAAAATCGAAGCAGGGGACATTAAAGTGCATTTCGTGCAAAGGAGTCAGTATTGGAATGTAAGTACAGAATAGAAAAAAATTTTTATACAGAAAGTTGTCGTTTACAAAAAACGAAAGGATTTCAAAATTTTAACCACGTGACCATGAATTTTTTATCCAGTGTATATTTTGAACTTTTGTCTTAATATTTATTTTAAATGTTTATCCCAATGCACATTTTTAAATGTTAACCTAATAAATTTCCTTAAAGTTTATAATTTTGTACATTTTTTATAGCTTTTAAAAAATGTTAACCACGTGACTTTTTGTATACATGAATATTTTCGATTCAACCCTAATTTTCAAAATTTGCCCTAATGCAAATTTTTAATACTTTTAGCTCATAAAGTATTTCAAATTTTAGCCCAATGAACATTTTGAAAGTTATGACTTGGTTTTGATTCAATTTGTTTTAAATTTTTGCCCCAATGAACATTTGAAAAAGTTTCAATCGACATTTATTTAAATTTTTAAACAAAAATATAAAAAAAAATTTTAGATTTTCGCCTCAATGAACATTTTGAAAAGTTTCAGTCAATATTTAGGTGAAATTTCACACAAAAATTTATTTAAAAATTCATCCATTTGCTTAACTTGTGATTTTGACCCATAGCGAATTTTAGATTTTTGCCCCAATGCACATTGTAAAAATTTTCTAAGCATATTTTGAGCATTTTAAGCTTAGAATTTGTATCAGACGAACATCAATTCTTGTATTATACCAAATTATGTCTTCAAATGCGGTAACAACATGCTTGCATCTTGCATTTGCTGCAAATGTATTCGCCAACTCCAATTTTTTTTTCGAAGACATTTGCTACATTTGCCACCCAGGATTTATTGTTTTTGTTTTTCTTTTAGGTTGTTATTCGTTTGTAAGTTCATTCACACAGCGCCACAGTCGTCGTCGTCGTACTTCTCTGAACGGAAAAGAAAGAACACCGGGGATGACGACGCAAATCGCATGCGCACCAAATTGGCCTCTCGCTGAGATTTTCTCTCTCTCGCAAAAATGGAAAGTTTCGTTAAGAAAAGCTCCGTGCACAAGGTACAAGAGTAAATAGTAACAATTTCCACAGAGAGATTGCATGATGGATGAATCATGTTGCTAGCTGGCAACGGGGACAACGATGCCCAAATATTTGAATTACTATCGCTTACCTTAGGACGAAAAACAGTGAAAGAAGGAAAGACAGAAGAAAATGTCAATACAAGCTGTTGTCGTATCGTATCACTGCCGCTGATGCAAAACCATTTTTATCACTTAGCAGTAAGTACATAAGTCGCAGCAAAAGAGCGAGAGAGGACAAAAATTGTTTATTTGAGGTATTTAGTCGATAAACAGTGACGAATTTTGGTTTGGTCTCTTCACAGATTTTTTTTGTGTATTTTTGGAATTTTGTTAATTAAGACCGACAAATGATGCTGATGATGATTGGGGAAATTATTTCACTAATTTACATTTTTTTTTTGTTAATTTTCAGGAAAAAGGGCCTAATTATATCAAAGACATATTTTTGGAAAATTATTTGAAAAATTGATTTCCGCGAAATGGACAACCAAAAATCAAAACAAGCCACGTGCAAAGAAAGAATCAGAAAGTAATTATCTTGTTCTCGATGCCATTAAGTCTCCAAGTAACCGACATTAAATCAGTGGGTGTTCCATTAAAACCCAATTTTCATTGTGAAAATACTAGAATTGTTTCGGATAAACGAGACACAAAGGAGAGGAGATTATGCTCCTCTTGTTTCACGACCATTTCTATGGCACTCTTAATTAAAATGAATCATTGAAACTATTCTGATGATTTGTAAAAGACACATGTTGATGGTTTAGCATGTAAGTAGAATTAGTTGTCATAGCACACTTTTCAACAGAAATGATTTTTGAGAGGCATTGTCTCACTTCTGTGGAACATTTTAAATTTTATAACAATATGAAAATCGGAAATTAGGTTATAAAAATGAATGAGCAATCAAAGTTTATATTGGTAAGTTTTATGAACTTTTTTTTTATAAGTTTAACTTTTGGTTTTTAGGTTTATAAATTGATTGATTGAACTTTTGGTAAAGTATTTCTTTCCAGGCAGGAACAAACATTTTCAGTAACTTTTGAATTCAGAAAATTTTGCTTGATGATCAAAGCTAAAATTTAACAGTTTGAGCATTTGCGGATCTTCGGGCTTTTTCCCTTAATTTTGGAGTCTATTTTAAAGAATTTTGTTCTACAGAATGCTCGAAGCCTAAAGCTTCAGCCTTATTAGCCTACCTGTAAATTTGCCACTGAGTTTGAGTTATTCTCGAAATGAAGAAAAAATTCCTTAACAAAAGCCCGAGTGATTTTTATACAAAGACAGATTTAGAACGGCAGAACTATGATGGAGCTAAAAAGCAGAAGATATTCTTCGAAATCAAATACTGAAGTGATCTTGTCAAACCCATAAGCCAAAGAGTGAAACTGACTCAAAACTATTTAAAACTGAGAACTTTTAAGTCAAAACTAATGGAGCTAAAGTTTTTACTTAAGTAAAAAAAAACTTGATTTACAATATTTTCATATTGAACCAATTTTTTTAAAATCTGATTGACTTATTCTTAAACTAAAGTTGAAGTCAAAAATTTTTTGATTTTCAAATAACTTCTTAACTTAAAGTCAAGTTTTAGTCAAATTTTTTTTTCAGTTTTTCGAAAGCTACGATCTAATAGAGTTCAAAATTTGCTCAATATCTATAAAACTGAAGAAAATTGAAAAATTGAAACAAATGTGTCAGCTGTGCCACTTCTTGAGAATCATATACTGAAGTGGCACGGCTGACACAATGATGCCATTGCTGAAACCCAAAGCTAAAACTATCCCGATAAGTTTGTGAACCAAATCAATGAACGCTTAATAAAAAAAAATAACTATTAAAAAAAAGAGTATATCGAAGAACCAGTTAGTGACAATTCGTGAACCATCTTTGCTCAATATGAGGACATTTTCGAATCTTCGGATGAGAGACAAGGCGTAAAGTAAAGTAAAGTAACTCTAAATCAAAATATTTGCCTCAATATTGTCACCTGTCTATTCCATTGAATTACGTGACAAACCAAAACAAGCTTTAAAGGGATTTCAAACAAGAAATTCACAAAATAATTGCATCAATAGAAAGCACTTCTATTGGTTTTAATACAATTTCATGCAATCCTTTGATGCTTTTAGTTGAAACGTTTGCGTGGGATTTCCTTGATAAATTACTTGGAAACCACACATGAGCTGCATTGACAAACATAGGAAGTTATTAGATACAGGAAGAGCAGATTTTACACTTTTGAGAAATTTAATAAAAGCTCAAAAAGCTAAATCACAACTTGTTGCTTAACAAACTTTTTAACTAATTTCATAGATGAACGAAAATCAAAACTTTCGAAACTCAATAACAAACATTTTTTTCTCAGAAAAAAATTTTCTTCATTGATAAATTTTTCTGTTTCATCATTATTCGTTCGACTGGAAAGTTTCTTTGTTACTTTTTCACGAGAAAAAAAATATAGACAGTCTCAATTTTCACTCAGCCGTCATAAAAAATGTCTAACTATATTGCGTTTCAATAAAACCAACCAGAAATGCAAGAGATATGTATCAAAGGAATTTCTTTTTCTCAGGAAATTCTTTTCAATACATTTTTCATTCTCTTTATTTTCCTTTCGGAAACAAGAAAAACAAGAAGAAATGTTTCCATCTGTCAGTTTTCAAAGTGCAACAATTGAAAATTCATTTCGAAGATGCACTCTGCCTTCTTGCAGAATATAAAAGAAAATTGAATCGTTTTTTTTCTTGACATCCTGACACTTTCTTGTCTTTTTAGATTCATCAATTAATTAATTTAGCTGAAAGATGCCTTTTTGTTAAAACTAAGCGTCTTCTTTTAAAAGTTAGTTTTCCTTATGTTTCATTTTTTTTTTAATTAGATAAAAAAAACTATTTCTATGGAAAAATGTCTTGTGCAAAAGTTGTTTCAGTTAAGAAACATTAAAATGATTAAAAATTCCTTGCATTATGGAAAAAGTTTTCATAAATTACGTTTTCCATTAGGTAAAAGTCTTGTGAAATGAATCTTGTGCATCGCTCGAATTTCAGCTAATTATCATCGTAATTATCTCGATGAAATTTCATATAGTTGACTGCCTAATTGTTACATCGCGCAAAGATGTTGGAACTCAAAACTTTGGAGAGAGAGTAAAAGTGTGTGAAAGGTGAGAAACTTTTGCTTGTTTACTTGCGATGGAAACGCCTGGTTAAAAATTAATTGTTTCGTTTTTATTTAAGCTACAATTCTAAGCACAAGTCGAGCAACGTGAACGAAGGATTAAATTCGTTATTTTCGTCGACAATTTTAATCGTTGGCCACATGCAAAAGGGATTTACGAACTTTACGGAAAAGTTTTGTTGTGAATTGGTTGAACTTTTTTTTTCCATGGGAAAAATTTCATTATAAAAAAAAACTACTCAAACTTTCATGGCAAGTAACGACGTAATAAAATGTTTCGACAAGAAAGCAATAAATTTCTAATTTAAATTCTTTAAGTACTTGCAGAAACACTCAAGCTGGTGCACACTCAAGATGCAAAGACAAATTAAAAACATTATTAATTTCTTGTCTTGTCTCACAAAATATTTACATCACAGACAGATTGCGGAACATGTGACACGTTTATGTCTCTTCTTTGCTACAAATGCCATTTTGCAAAGAGCTTCCTTGTTTTTTTTTTTTGCATAAGAGGGTTCTTTATTGTTTTGCAGACAGGATAATTGAGTGCGTAACAAGCAAAATACAAGTTGATTGAAATTCGTTGAAGCGAACATTGTTAAAAGTTTTTACGGAATCTCTTTTTCTTCAAAAACAATTGTTTTATAACTTCTTTCTTCTGAGAAGAAAATGGTAAGTTTGAAATTTAATTTTTTTTAACAGGAATTCAATTTTTCTTCTCGGCCTTTCTTTTCAGAAAAACATATCTGAAAGTACTTATTTTGAAAGACCCATCTTTTGCAGATGATGTTAGTTGGAAACTTGATGATGTATAAAAATGGTTCCTTAAAAATTGGTAAGAAATTTTAAACTTCTTTATTTAAAAGTTAGTTTTGAATATTTTGAGTCAGAAGTTTAAGTTTCAAAGCCAAAAATAGGAAACTTTATGTAATTTGAAACCATTGAAAAATTTAAAGAGGTCATACTACGAAAGCCAAAACTATTAATTGGCAAAAAACTTTGGGCCAATTTTATATTGGCTAAGAACGATACTCCAAAAAAAGATTTAAATGAATCTTAATGGTTCAGAAGAAGAAATCACTAACCTATGGGATCTGAAAGACCTTGCGAATCGACGAACCAGATGGCGACAATTCGTGGACCGCTTTTGCTCAACATGAGGACAGTCTCGAATCTTCGGATAAGAAACAAGGCGTAAAGTAAAGTAAGTAAAATAATGGTTTAGAAGCGACAAAATTGAGTAGCTTTCAAGAAAAGGTTTAGGCCTGTTTTGAAGTATTTCGTGTTGCAGAAGGAACGAGACGCCTAAGATTTTTTTTCTACGAACTTGAGAATTTCAGTTCAAGTAAGTATGAAGGTAGAAATTCTTAAGTTCGTAGAAGAAAGTTAGGCGTTCCGTTCCTTCTGTTAAACAAAATTCTTCACAACAGACTTAAAGTTTTGCATGAAAGAAGAACTCGTTAGTGAACAAAAACTAAGCTTCTTATGTAATTTGTGAATATTTTTTAAGTACTTAGAATTTTAGACTCAGAAAAACGATTACAAGAATCTTTTTTTTCTATTAAATTTGCTTTAAGTAAAAGGTAAATTTTTAAGTTCCTCTGAAACTTAGGCGTTTCGTTCCTTCTGTAAAACAAAATTCTCCACAGTAAACTTAAAGTTTTAAATGAAAGAAGAACTCGTTAGTGAACAAAAATTAAGCTCCTTATATAATTTGTGAATTTTTTAAGTACTTCATATATTTAAAACTTAATACAATACAATAATGTTTTATTGTGACTATACTTAAGTTACATACATAATTTTATAAACTTTTAAAGGGACTCTACAAAGGCACAGAACTTAAAACTTCACATAAAGTCATTAAATTTGTTCATAAAATTAAGCTTTTAGCCTGAGAAAATTTTGAGTTTAAGAAAATTTCCTTTCAAAAAGCTTTGAATTGACTTTTTATCAACTAATTTATACCAAAAACAGCCTCTTTATCGCTTCATTGGAGTCTGTGTTGATGCCTCATCATCATATCTATTCATCTAACTGATCATTATACATATTAGGACCCATGTTCTATTATTTTATTGCTCCATTAAAATTTTCTTCAAGACTACCCTTTTCCCTTCCGAAAATTCCTCCGATCCAATTCGTCACCCCATCAAGTGTCACGGAGAAAAAAAATTCTCATCGTTTTTATTTTTTCCGAAACACTGACGAACCTCATTCAAACCGACGATTCGTTTATTATTCTCATAAGTCATAAAAAGCGAGTTGTGCCACGTATTTTGTACGACATCCAAATAAACATATAAAAGACCGAAAATGACACTGAAACACAAAACGTATTACGTCTCGGTCTGTCTGTTTGTTTATTTATATGTCGTCGTCGTCGTATAAACTCGTCCTTCGACTTATCCTCATTCTATGCAGCGGTATAAGGTTACTCCCAAACAGAAAATTTCACATCTGTAGCATAAAACAGATCAATATTTTATCAGTTACCTTTAAATTGTTTCAACGAATTTTTTTTTCGCATCATTTAAAAAAAAGTCTTCAAACAGCCCCTTTGTTTGCCGGAAAAAATATGTCAAAAAAATTGGGGGGAAATGTTCGTTAATTCACGAGGATGATTACGAAAATAACGGCATAACTGAATATTTTATTGACGTGCTGTTACTCGTCGTCGTTAGTCGTCACAATTCCTCATATTTTATTAATTTTTGATGATCTCATGCACATTCTACCCAATCCACACGAGTTAGCAACAAATTTTTACTCGCAAGGTATCCGGGTCGCATTATCTTAAAGTTTTTGGCGTCAATTTTCGTCTTTTTTGATTGAGCATTTTGACATCTGCTACTCAATTTGTTGACCTAATTTAAATATTTAAGAGGTATCTCTCACCTTTTTTCGGTATTTTTGGCAAAGATTCGATTAGTTTTGTTTTACAAACTGCCAGACGTCTCCACTTTTTTTGAAATCTGATCATTTTATTGCCATTTCGTACAAAAAAAAAGGTACCAAAGGTCCTTATCCAATAAAAATATTAAGATTTTCCTCCGTTTTTTGTTTAGCTTGCAATTTAATTCAATTTTCGCTCATCACGAGCACTTTTTGTCATGAATAAGTGAGTAAAAGTGTCACTTCACATTCGAGTGTCTCGCAAAAAAAAAAATGTAGTAATTGAATGAATGAAGATGTTTTCGGCAAATCGATTTTACGACAAGTCTTCGTGTCGACGATTGTCGCGAAATCTGATGCCTTTATGATGAATAAATTTTTTTATGAGATGCACGTTTTGCGCGCCCAAGAATATTTGTTTCTGCCGGGAATTAAATCCGATCCTGAACTAATCAAAATGCGGATGAATGATTTTTTTTTACGATTTTCTCATAAAAAAAATTATTTTATGCGCGGTGGCTTCGAAGAAAGGATTGAATATGAGAACAAAAAAAAAAGAAAAACTAGAGACGATGATAAAACAGAAGTTTTAATGAAGTTGAGAGGACATTGAAGGACATCCATTCAATCTGAGCATTTACAGATAAAAGTTGTAGAAAGAAGTATTGAATTGGATTATTCCGAGAAATATTCTCTCCATGAACGGCTGAATATTGTATTTCCAATTAATTATCATAATTTATCGTGTTTTCACAAGAAAGTTGTGGAAAGATAGTTGGTCGTTTCTCTTGCGGCGGTTGTCAAGGAAGAGACAAGCAGGATAGATGTCGTTGATAAAAGATGCATGAAGTGAATTTTCTTTCATTTTTGAAAAAAGGATAGCGACATGTTTTCTTTAAAAATTTAAAGTTTTAATCAAAGAAACCACTTTTGGTGAAAGTCACATGATTTTTGTGGCAAAATTTATTCAAATCAAATTAGGAACCCAGTTTTAAAGAAATTTTGTTAGTTTATTGAGTTTTAGTGTTAAAATTTTTGTTTGAAGAGCTGAGAAGCAGGTAAAGAAATTTAATTTAATTTAAAAAAAAATTTCTTTAAATTTAATTTTTTAAAATATTTTTTAATTTTTATTTATTTATTTTTAATTAATTAAATTTAGTTTTTTAAATTATTTTTTATAAAATTAAATAAATAATTATTTTAAATTTAAGTTTTTAATTTTTTTTAATAATAATTTTTTCTACATTGGTAATTTTTAAAAATTATTTTTAATATTTTGTTTTTTTAATTAATTAATTTATTTTATTAAATTAAATTTTATTTTATAAATTTTACCAAATTTATTTTTTAAACCTTAATTAATTTTTTAATTTTTTTTTAAATTAAATAAATAATAATTTTAAATTTAAATTTTGATTTTTTTAATAATAATTTTTTCTACATTGGTAATTTTTAAAAATTATTTTTAATATTTTGTTTTTTAATTAATTAATTTATTTTATTAAATTAAATTTTATTTTATAAATTTTACCAAATTTATTTTTTAAAGCTTAATTAAAACCTTTTAAAATTAAATAAATAATAATTTTAAATTTAAATTAAAATTTTTAATTTTTTTAATATTAATAATAATTTTTTCTACATTTATAATTTTTAAAAATTATTTTTTTTAATATTTTATTTTTTTTAATAAATTAATTTATTATTAAATCAAATTTTTACCAAATTTACTTTTTAAACTTTATAATAAAAAGAATTTTTAAAATAAATTAAATTTTTAATTATTTTTTTTAGATTAATTAATTTATCGAAGGGCAATTTTTGCATATCCGGATTTATTTACAAATAAGCTCATTATCACAGGTAATTAAAATTGACATTAAAAAATAAAAATCTATACAACCTACATAAAATCTCAATTCAAATAAACATCCGGCAAAAAAAAATTATTTACAACTCCACCTTCCGTTATCTAAATAAATACAAAAATCGATTTTTTCTCCTCTTCACCTAATTTAATGTATTCAAATCACTCGACAACAATTTATTTATCGTTCGTTCGGTACTAAGAACAATAATTGACAAAAATACAGCAGACGCAGCAATTACGGTTGACACACACCTGAATACCAAAAGACAAACAACAAACAAGCAAAAAAAGAGAATTGAAGATAAAAAAACATACAAGGAAGAAAAAAAAATAAAAATTGGGCTAAACTTTAATCCGTCTTCATGTTTTTGTGGTAACATGATCTGATCATCATCATCATCAGCATTATGATAAAATAAAAAGCAATAAAGATGAGACAAGGACGTTCGAATAAATATATCAAAGAAGGATCGTTGACATCGAACACGCGTTGAATTTCAATAATATGACAATTTTATTTTGTGGTTCGTGAATTTCAATTTTTTATTTTGTGTCATGAAAATTTTTACTTTAAATTGACTTTAAATCTTGTTTTTAAAGCGAAAAAACCTTAACACACTTTTACAAGCCAACTTTTGCAAAAGTGTTTTAATTGCTTCCGCGCATAGCATAGAGAAAAACTGCACGTCCTGTTTTTTATCGTTTTTTTTACAAACAGCTGCACACACAATTGCATGACTTGAAAAGGGATTAATTGACGGTCGAGGAGTACAAATGCGATAAAAATGAGAAAGGAAAGGCATGGCGGAACGAAGGACTTCAATGCATTTTTTGGAAAATTGGATTAGGTAAGTTTTTTAATTAAATTTTTAAATAAATTTTTTAAATAAATTTTTAAAATAAATTTTTAAATAAATTTTTAAAATAAATTTTTAAAATAAATTTTTAAATAAATTTTTAAATAAATTTTCAAAATAAATTTTTAAATAAATTTTTAAATAAATTTTTAAATTTTTAAATAAATTTTTAAATAAATTTTTAAATAAATTTTTAAAATAAATTTTTAAATAAATTTTTAAAATAAATTTTTAAATAAAATTTTTAAAATAATTTTTTTTTTCAGGAAGACTAATTTTTATGAAACTTTTCATAAAAATTTAGTTATAAATGTTACATATTAATCCAAACCAAGCATTTAAACTTATTATTAGCCAAAATAACCCAAAAAGTGACTTTTTCTTACTTGAAAGAGTTGATAAGAAATTTTACTTCAAAATACATGCGGATCTAGTAACAAAGAAGATATCCAAGAAAGTTAATTTCATGATAAGAACACTTCCAGAAAGGCATCCAGTTCAATTTTTCTCACGAATATTAATTTGGAGATCATACTAAATGACACAGATTTACTTGACGTGAAGCAAAGAGTTTACTTTAATACCCTGAAACTTATTTACAAAAATTTTTATTTAATCTCTCAGACAGACAGATTTTTCAAAAATTTTTTTTAATCTCTCTGAAATGCATTTAAATGTAAAAAAACCACAGGTCATACATCGCATGATGCATAAACAACGTAAAAATTATGAAAAGCCCTTGCAATTATTTTTTTTCTATATTAGAATCATTGCTGGCTGCTAAGCTCTTTTCGTTAATGTGCGCCGATATGCAATATTTATGCATTCACTGCCAGACAAACAACATACACATTTTCATACAAATTACTTTTAGTCGAAAGAGCGTAAAATGTAAATATTTTACAAAAGTAACGAGTGCAAAATATGTTCCCCGTGTAGCATAAAATGAACCCAAAATGCACATCATCAAAGTACGGAAACAACGAGTCCCACAGCGACACCGAGCGACACAAATAATTGAAAAATTTTCATGAAAATGCACCTGAAACCGAGTCTCAAGCACGTAATTTGAGCGAAAAAAAAAATTTTTTTTCTTCGAGTGTGCTCTGAATTTTCATCTGATGATGTCGATAAATATTTGGACGATCTCATTTTGGATTGTGCGAATAACACGAACTACATACTTATACATCGTCTGTCATAAAAAGAAATTTTAAAAAACTTTTAAAAGAAAGTTTGAATCGCTTAAAGTTTATTTCCTGCTGTGAAAAAAAAACAAACTAGACAGGGTGTGTTTCTGTCAATTGCATCTAAATTTTATACATACCGCAACAACGAAAATAGAACGTGAAAATAAAGGAACATGTCTAATTAACATTCTCATTCGCAACGTACATTTATAATAATTAGAGAGAGAAGAAGGAACAAAGAACTGGAACACAGCATAGCATTGAACCACTTTATACAAAAGTTTACGGTATAAAATGAACTTTCTACGGTAAATTTTTTTTTTACTCTAATGATAAGTTGCATTATATACGTTTTGGTTGCGAAGTTCATAAATTAAGGAAACAGGAGACGTAGCAGAGCGAAGGTGTTCTCTCATGTAACACGAAACTACTATTCGAATAGTATAGTGAGTCAATTGGTTTTTCAAACAATTTTCCGAGTACTTGCCTCATAAAAAGGGTTTTTTAATAGTGAAAAAGGCGATAAACAAAAGTTCTTTATGAAGCAAGAAGACACCCTATGGGCGAAAAACGGGTCAGATTGATCCCTTAAGGGATCAGGTTGACCCCTCAGGAGTCAAATTGATCCCTTAAAGGGGATTATTGAAACCCTTAAGGGATCAATATGCTCCCTTAAGGATTTAATCCGATCCCTTAAGGAATGAACCTAATCCCCTTCCGAATTTGTCATTCGTAGACCCAAAAATTGAATCTTCTTAGAGGTCAATTTGATCCCTCAAGAGGTCAATATGATCCCTTAAGAGATTAAATTGACCTCCTGGAGGTATCAAATTGACCTCTTGAAGGGATCAAATTGACCTCTTGAAGGGATCAAATTGACCTCTTAAGGATTCATATTGATCTCTTAAGGATTCATATTGACCTCTTAAAGGGATCAAAATGATCTCTTGAAAGATTCAAATTTTTGGGTCTGCGGATGAGTAACTCGAAAGGGGATCAGATTAATCCCTTAAAAGATCAGATTAACCGTTTTTCGCCCATAGGGCATAAATTTACTAATGGAATTTTTTTTGATAGAAATTAGGTCAAGAGTAGAACCTTCACTCTTTTCATCTCCATATTTTACTTAACAAAAAACTCCTTAAAGCTCAAAGAACACATTGAAACACATTCCTCAAGTAAAAAAAACGAATCTCATTGAAGAGATCTCACAAACCTGCAAATTATGCGGCACCGATTTGTTCCTGTGATCCGCATTCAATTTGGACTGCTGCCGACTCCCTCCAACTCCGCCCCCGAAACTCCGACAAGACTTTGTCTTGAACGCCGAATCGAGACTGTTCGCTGTGGAGGAGCTCGGTTTCGTGCCTGTCTCATTTGTCGTGACAATCAATGGGATACTCTGACTTTGATCCTGCTGCGACGAAGATCGGGACGAGGATTTTCTCATGGTGAACGAGTCTTCGTGATATCTCATCTAAGTTTTTCACAAGTTTTTTGAGTTCTCATCTACGTAAAATTTTTCAGTCTCACTCGTCAGACATTGATTAATTTTTTTTTTGTAAAAAAATTTGGGAGCAAATTTACTCGAACAACATCTATAGCTAATAAATTGACAGCACTCTAAGATATTTTTTTTTAAATATTTATAGCACACTGATACGTTTAAATTTTCGTCTGTTTTTCAGTCCAGTTCAGTTAAACTCGCAACGTTAAATTGATTATCTGATGTCACTTTCGCTGCAATACTTTTCCGTGGTCGGTGACGTGAATGTGAATGTAGCGAAAGTACGAAAGGATGTCAACT
Organism: Culicoides brevitarsis; assembly: GCF_036172545.1. Lineage (NCBI taxonomy): Eukaryota > Metazoa > Arthropoda > Insecta > Diptera > Ceratopogonidae > Culicoides > Culicoides brevitarsis. The sequence continues at coordinate 32,872,635 of NC_087086.1, read as the reverse complement.
TTAATGTTAAACTCATGTTTTTTTCGGTTCGTATTTCACTCAACTCTGTGACTTGGTTGGCTTAGTTTTATTAACATTTTATCCGTTTTTTATCACTATTTTTGTGTGCGAACTTTTTTTTTGTTTTTGCACTTTTGATTTTTATTTTGTTTTGCAGTACAGTAGCCTGAAGCTGAATGGCAAATTAAAGTGCGTTCCCTGTGGAGGCACAAAAATTAGTTTTTCGATTTTTTCATTAAAAATAATATTATTTTTTTTTTGTGGAATGGCAATAAAATGTGAAAAGTTGCGATTTTATCATTTATTTATCTGTTTTTGTTCATGTCAGCTTTAAAATGTTTTCACGCTTCGTTATGTCGTATTATACAATTTTTTTTTACATTTTTTTAAAACAAATTTTACAAATTTATCCAATTTAGCGGAGCTTGTTGTGCGAAATTTCCCTAAGGATAAATTTCTCGCTTCATTTTTATACAAAAAGTAGCAAATTTCTTGGATGCATGAATAGGCACAGAAAATTGGAATTCAATTCATTCACAGGCGAGATGCGATGGTGCCAGGGGAATTGAAAAAGGGGTGAATTCAACACTTTTATGACTAATTTTGGTCTCTTGAGGGGTTTTTATAACATGAAATTTAAATAAATCAGTTAATTTTAGATTTAAAACAAATTTTTGAGCGCCCTCTGTTGGCAGTTTTTCTTTTTAATTAAAATGTGTAGCTTCAAAGTTTTTATTAAAGATTTTAAGCATCTCGAAAATCTTTTAGTGAACCTCAAATTATTTAAAAATAATTATTTTTATTTTAAAAAGTAATTTTTAATTAATTTTAATTAATTCAAATTTTTAAAGCGCCCTCTGTTGGCATTTTTTTTGTTTTTTCGATTAAAATTGAAGCTTTGAAGTTTAAGTAAATTTTTTTTATCTCTAAAATTTTTTAGTAAATATTAAATAATTTTAAATAATTTATATTTAATTTAAAAAGTAATTTATAATTTAATTTTAATTTTTTTTAATTTTTGAACGCCCTCTGTTGCCAATTTTTTTTTCTTTAAAATTTTAAGCTTTAAAAGTGAAAGTAAAGATTTTATTCATCTCTAAAATCTTTCAGTAAATCTTTAATAATTTTTAATATTTATTTTTATTTTAAATAACAAAAGGAAAATAATTTAATTTTAATTTGTTTCTTCGAAATTTCAAAGCGCCCTCTATATTTTTTTTTTCAAATATAATAAGAAGCGCCATCTTTAATTTTTTTTGTTAAATTAAAAATTTTTGTTTTTTTTAATTTTACTTAAAAATAAGTTAAAAATCACCCATTTTCGATTCACAGGCTACAAAAAATGAATTTTTTATAAAAATATATCTCGTAACTGCATTTTATTCGCATTTCATCAAAATAGAGTCAGTCACGTAAAAATGGTTCAATCCAAAGTTGGATCGTAGTTAAGTTCTCTTTTCAACATGGGCTTCTTCTTGCGTTGTTCTTGCTTATTATTCTAGTTGTTGGCATAATTGAATACAATAAATAAAATAAATTTTATAGCAGGAACTGAACAAACAAAAAACGATATAACAATAATAATGGAATTTATCGAGTTCAATTTCAAAAAAAAAAAAAAAAAATTTAATTCAATTTCAAATTTTCTCCAGTAGTGTCGTCATCATTGAGTCTCTGCGACAACAACCCCTTTTGTGTACCTTCCATACACAAAATAAATATATTTAATCAATGAATTATTTTTTTTAGCTTCTTCCTTGCGTTTTGTGTCGTCGTCGTCAATTTTTGTTGTTGTTGCTGTTATTATTGTTTCGAGTACATTCTGCCAATATTGACGATATTTATAGTCTACGGCAAGCAATTGGTTTTGGTTCAGATTTTTATGTATTCAATATTTATGTTTGCGGCGAGTGTTTGTGCAACTTTTGTTTGTACATATCCAGTCAAGAAATATGGTTTTCAGTTATTTATTTATCGAGTCACTTTCTGTAATTATTATTAGTGTGTTTTTATTTTTTTTCCATGCAACATTTTATTTTTATTTTGTTTTTGTGTATTTTGTCGATTAAATTGCCGTTTTTATAGCCGGCAGCGATGTTGGTTTGGTTTTTGTCGAACAATTAAATGGGAATTGAATTTGATTTTAAAAACGATAAATTTTAGCTAACGAGCGATGAAAACCACAAAGTGGAAATGATGATGGTCTTGCTTCGATATAGTTAATTTTAAATTATTTTTTTTTGAAATTTGAGAAATTTTCAGTAGATGGCGCTTTGTTTGTAAAAAAACTCCTAGATGGCGCTTTAAATTATTTTTAATTAATTATTCAAGATCAATTTGATTTTTTACAAAAAATATACCATCAAATTCATAAATAGGGCTTAAAGTCATATATCATTTTAGAATAAATTGTCACCAGAGGGCGTTCAAACATTTTTTTTGTTTACTAAAAAACTTCCTTAAACCATGAAATATTTTTTGCCTTTGAAGAAACTTTTCTGGATACAAAAATAAATTAAATTAAACAAAAAGTGCACTTTGTGGCTTTTGAAGTCAAACAATTCATAAAACAAAAATAAAATACGGAATTATTTATCATAAAAAATACTTTTAGTTCTCACCACATTATTAAAAGTTTTATGCTTTCAATAGTTAAAAAAAAATATTTTGCATGGAGTTTTCATTCATCAAAAAAAATTAAGCTAGAGGGCGTTTTATTGTTCTACGTTCCCAAAATGGATCCATTTAAAGATATTATTTTAATTCATTTCAGAGGTACAAATTTTTAATTAAGAAAAGGAAATGTCACCAGAGGGCGTTCATAAATGACTTTTGATATGTTTAAGTTGCTTTTCAGGCTATTAAATGTTTTTGAAAAGCTTTTGAAGAAAATTTTTGTTCTTAGAAATTTTTTGATAGAGTACAAAGGAAAAAAAATTCTTCATGTTTAAAGAAAATATACGCTAGAGGGCGCTTTTTTATTTTTACAACGCTTTGAGAAATTAGAAAATAAATCACAGAGGGCACTTTTATCAATTTTTGATCTCACAATTTTCTGTTAATCATCAATCAAGTACGTGACCTTCCATAAACCCAAACAAATTAACGCGGAAATTCAAATTAAACTTTATAACACTCACATCCCTCCAATTATTTTCCAATTTATTTATTTTAAACATGTCACTCTACTAAATCTACATATGTTGATCATAATTACTCGAGATAATGCACTTCATTTACTCGTTTTGTTCGCGTGTCGCTGTTCCCAAACAAGAAAAAATCAATATTGAAATTTATTTTATAGGACATTTACATCAATTTTGACCATTGAGCTAGTCGATGATGATGGCGACATTATTTTTAATGCAATTTATTGTGCGCCTAAGTGCTAAAGAGAGCCAAAAATTCAACTTTTATTGGGAAACTGTGGCCAAAATAAGTTTTTTCTTCCTTTTTTCTTAGAAATTTTATTCAGGAAGTAAAACTAGCGTCAAGTAATTTTCTTTTGTTGGACAATTTCCAAGCGAATTTTTGCATTATGTAAGCGAAAATCGGATTTTGAATGCAATATCCTGCTCAAGTGGCAAATAAAAGTGCATTTTTTGATTAAATATTTACAGAAATGAGAAAAAAAAATATTAATTAAAGTTAAAAAAAGTGACAAAAAAAACCACAATTTAACCGCATGTTGCGCCGTCAAAATGGGAACAACATAAAGTTAATTAAATGTCATGTCAGCCTTGTTATTTTCTCTGAAACAAGATCGATCGGGAAAATTTTGAAGGTTCGTGATGACGACGAAGAAGGAATGTTGATTGCCTTTTGAATTATTCAGCGTTAGATGGAGAAATGCAATGAGCAATTAAGTTTGTAAGCAGAGAACTTGAATGGCGGAATTGAATGTGGCAGAGTTTGATTTATTTCGTGATTTACTTTCGACTCTTGTAGATGCAGATACGGGGAAAATTGCTTGGCAAATGGAAATTTTTTTGAATGGGTTTGTTGGTATAACTAATCGGATTTAGCTTGAAAGCTCTTACTGTGAAATAAGAGCAAATATTTTGAGGAAGGAGACATGTGTTACATTAGAAAGTGTTGGCAGATGATGATTTAAGAAAGCACTTTAAAATTTATTTCTTTGAAGTTTTTGTCAGGAAATCTTTTGAGAATTGCTTTTTCAATGATTTTTTTAAATTTTATTTTATTTTTTATATTTATTTTTTTTTTTTTGAAAATCGACTTTTTAACTGTCATTTTTTTTTAAATTAATTTTTAAAATTTTTTGACAGTTTAAAAGTTTTGACAGCTGTCAATTTATTTTTTTTTTCAGAAATTTATTTTTAAGTTTTTAGTTCATAATTTGGCATTTTTAAAGTATGAAAAATATTAATTTATTAAAAATTTTGACAGCTGTCAACTGTCAAATTTTGAAAGTTATTTTTTCATTAATTTAAATTAAAATTTTCTCATTTTTTAATTGATTTTTTGAAACTTTTTACTTTTAGACTTAAAAAATGTCTCTGCGATTTCTAAAATTTTTATTTCAAAATTTATTTTGACATCTGTCAGTGTCAAAATTTTGACATTTGTAATAAAATTAAAAAATTTAACATTTTACCAAATTTTTTATTTTTTTTTTAATTCTACAAAATAAGTTTCAACTAAATAATTTAAAATCTGTCATTTTCTCTGTCAACATTATTTTAAGAAGTTGCATAAAATGTAACTTAAATGCATTCTGTCAAGGAAAATTTCTTCGAAATACTTGTCATTAAGTGACAAATTCCACATTCACTGAACTCGTTATAAACGCTTCAACAAGAATTTCCCACAAATTCATTAAATAATGTCATTTCCTCGAAGCTGTTGATGAATAAAATAGTTTTGTGCAGTAAAAGGGTGTTAATAACAAATTCCGAGTGTCATTTTAATCCCCTTCGTCGTATTAAATTGTCACAGAAATCTCATTTTTCATATTTTTTTGTTCTCATGGGAGCATTAAAATGTCGGTAAAAAACAACAAAAAGTGCACTTAATTGACGTGCATGATAAAAACTCGTTAGAAATTCATTTGAACTGACAATTATTTGTGTTTTAACAATTTTTTTTTAAGTCGACCACTGAACAACAACAACTCATTAAAATGAAAAGAAAAACAAGAAATTTTAATGTTAAAAGCATGTCGACGCATTTGTGTGTCGAGAAACCGCACAAAACACATGATCTCTCCCGATAAATTTCTGTTCTGGCGAACACTCATAACTCTGCTTATCCAATAAAATGAAAAAAGAGGCAGCAAAATAACAACGAGACCTTGCATACTTAGCGGGCGATGCGGCTTTTAAAACATAAACATCGTTCGTGCAATTATGTTGATTGCCTGACTTTGCTTTGTGCGACACAAAACGAGCGGAGTGGATGGAGGCTCGATGGCGCGCACTCATTTCATTAAAGCAGAAACTTTGTTAGGCATGGTGTGACGCTCACGCTAAGTAACGGCAAATTTGGATTGCAAAAAATTATCAGAAGTGAGTTTTAAAAGCGCATTTTCGAGTGATTTTAACATTAAAAAGCTTTATTTTTTTAAAGAATTAAAATTTTCTCCGCTAGATGGCATTTTTAATTTTTTTACATAGATGGCGCTTTATAATTTGAAATTGAAGTTTTTGAAATTTTTCTTAAATCTTTTTTTTTAAATTCGTATTTTTTTATCGATTGAAAAGTTAAAAAAAATCCACAAAATTTGACATTTTAAAAAAAATAGTCAACAGATGGCGCTGTTGAATATTTTCTTTTTTTTATGGAATTTTTTAAAAAAATAAAAATTCTCAAATTTTTTAAAGCATGGAACAAAAGGCAAAAATTAATAGCATAAAATATTTGAAAATTTCTTCTCTATTGAGTTTATGAAAAATTCTAATTTTCATCAACGCCATCTAGCGTCGTTTTTATAAAAAAAATTAAATAAATTAGTTTTTTTATTAATTTTTGGTCTGTAGGATACTTAAGTTTTATTATTTATTTAAAATTTGTTCAAAAAAAATTCAAATTTAACTTCTAAAGCGCCATCTACAATTATTTAAAAATAAAATAACGCCCTCTATCGGATTTTTTTTTAGAAAAGTGAAATTTCTCATTGAATTATAAATCACATAATTATTAATCAATTAAAAAAATCCTTTCAGACAGACCCAACCTCTTTATATGGAATCAAAACTTCCCAAAAGAAACGCCTTTAAAATCATAAAATTTCTGTCGGCACGCCATATACTTTTTTTTTTAAATAAGTAATCTAATGCTCGACCTTTTTTGTTGTTGTTATTGCTGAACATTCTTGTTGAGTTCAGTTAATATATCTCTACACACGATTCACGAAGCGACACGTATTATTAATAATTTTATTAGCTAGAAAGTAATGGAAAGTTATGTATTACAATCTATTAACCGCATGAGAGTGAGTGAGAGCGAAAACGAAAGGAACTGGTTTCGGGTCGATTTTCATTGATTTATTTTTTTTTCAATATTTTTTTTTCAGCGATGGTGCCACGATGTCTTGTCATGTAATTATGTATTACGCGCTCCATTGACTCGCCCAATCGCTTGTTGCCACAAGCCAGACGTCTCCTCACGTGACAAAATTACGTTCCATAAGTGGCAAATTATTGACACGCGTTCGGTAAAATAATTACCTTCTCAATTTCTGGTGTAATCGAGAAATATACGGGGAAAAATATAAATTAATTAAAAATTCATCGAAATTCCATCGCAAAATTGTTTAATCACAAAATTTACTTGAACGAAAATGTTTGTGCATGTTTTCAAGTTTGCTTACTTTCGATTATGGGGATCAAGCATGTGTACAAGAGGGAAATCTTGAATAATAATAAATTCATTAAAATTGCTCTCTAGACTTGTTGTCGCCTTGTTTTGCATCGTCTTATCTTCGGACGATAAAAAATGCATCTAATGCCAAGAGGACAAGAGAGATTTATCCTTTGTTGTTATTTTCTCATTAAAAATGTTGGTTATTTATCATCCGACGAATTTTTTTAAAGAATAGAAAAGGGTTCCGGAATGAAATAACCAACTTTACTGCATTTTTATGTTTTTACTAGTTTTTTTTTTGTTTTTAATTCCGGAAATATTATTTTTTTGTGCTTCAATGTAACTTTTGCCATTTTTTAATTGGAAAAATTAATTTAATTAATTAAAAATGAAAAATTTCATATTTTTTTAAATTTAACATAATTAAATAAATTTAACATAATTTAATTAATTAAAATAAATTTTAAATATTTTTTAAAGTAAAAAAATAAATTTTTGTAAACTTTTATTGGTTTCGCAAAATTTTAGTTTTCTACTTTTTTTTTTTAATTTAATTTAATTTTTTAATTAATTTTGGATTTTTTTTAAATATTTTTAATATTTTATTTAATTTATTTTAATTTTTTTATTTTATTTAAATTAGTCTAATTAATTCTGAAATATTTTATGAAATTTTCCATTATTTTTCAATCTGAAACCAACCACAAAAAACGAATTTTTCATCATATTTTCGCATTTTTTCATTAAAATGCGACAAAAGCAGCTGAAGATGAGCACAAAAGATCTATTTTTAAGCTTTAAATAACAAACAACAAAGAAAAAAAAAGTGATTTCGACACACAAAAAAATCACTTTTATCGATTTTGTGTCGCTTTTATCATGTAAAAGTAGACGTCAGACTCATTCATCCTTTTTTTCAGTACTCGGGCGGCATTTTACACACAAAACTTTTTTTGTGCAGTCATTTATTATTATACGATGCGACTCTTGAATGGGAAAATTTATACAATTAAAATGGCGTCGTTGGTCGGTTTGTATCTCATTTTAAAGTGGTTTCCTCTTTCATTTCATTCCGTTATTTTTTTTCTTTTTGTTCAAATGCACGACGATGGCACAAAAGTTGAGTGACATTTCCTTTTTCTATCATTTACCTCTTCAGACGCTTGTACAAATAAAAATAATTTAATGAAAATAAAATTGGAAGAATGAATTGCAGTTCTCGTAATTTCATTTTTTTATTTTTTTTTTCCATTGAATTTATTAAAAAAAAGATATTTTTAGATTGAAAATAATTGAAATAAAAAAAAATAATCAGCTTTTAATATTAAATATTAATAAAGTTGAATAAAATTGATTTTGATCGAGAACAATAAAAAAAGCCCCTCAAGAGCTTCCTTTGATGACATTATTTTCGCATTGTTTAAAATTTTATTGTTTGAACTAGGATTTCACTCTCTTTTTCGTATTGATTCGATATTGAACATTTATTTTTTAAAAATACACAAAGGAGTGAAAAACAATTGGAAATTTAATTCAAACAAAAATTAATCTTTTGACAATCAAATGTGATGCCGCATAAGAATTCAAATTTGGAAACGGATAAAAAGTACGTGACATTCATGATATTTTATTTTATTAGTTCAGGTTTTTTTTCGCATGTATGGAAAACATACAAATCAATATTAGAACAGATGTTAAAAATTTTTATTTCATATATTGCCAATTTTTTTCTATCATTTTCTTTTAATATTTGTTTAACAAAAAATTTTTTTTTTTTTGATAAAATCGCTATTTTTCACATTTTATAATTATCCACGTTGTAAAAGTTTGTTAAACATACATGTTTATTATTTATAATTAATAATATAATAATAACATTATGATTTTTAATCAAAAATTTAAAAAAATATACATAAAAAATATTAATTATATTTTTTAATAATTATGATTAATATTTAAATACATTATTAAAAATATGTTAATAATTAATAATATTTTTTTTCATAAATTATTAAAAATTAAAAAAAATAATAATAATTAATGATATTAAAATTTTTATATATGATTAATTATTATTACAAAATAAACAATATTTATTTAATTATTATCATTAATTATTATTATTTTTTTAATTTTAATAATAAATGATATGAAAAAAAATATATAATTAATTATTAAACTAATATTTTTATATATGTATGTATTTATTTTTAATTTTTGATTAATAATCATAATTTTATTATTTATATATTTTAAATTTTATAATTAATGGATATCATTATTATTATAATAATTATTAATTTAAAAAACATGTATGTTCAATATTTTTTTTTAACAAAATATATGATAATGATCATATCGATCCAACTCACTTAAAACTTTTAATTATTTTTATAATAATTATTATTTATTATTATTATTTTGATATTGATATAATAATGAAAAAAGCTTCACTTCTATAAACGACGAATACTTTTTTTTTATTTATTTTTATTATGTATATTATATTATTATTATGTATAAAGGAGCTACACAAAATCACAAGAATTTCACATGTATATGTAAAAAGTCTTTTTAATTTTATTATTATTATTTTTTAATATATATATCTTTTTCTTTATTATAACATTTCACAAATATTTTGATATTTCTTTTTTCTTCGCAAAAATTTTTCCGTTACATTCTTTCCTCTTTTTTTTTCTTAACTTTTTTTTGTAGTCGCAGTAATGTTGATTGTAGTATCACAAAATATATCTTTATATAATATATTATATATGTTGTATGTTTATATATGTATAAGTTGCAAAAAAGCAATATTTTCCTCCTTATAGTAGTAGATTTCTATATGTTATATGGTGTACGTATGTAATACATTATTAGTAGACACAAATAGATTTCCAACTTTTTTTTCTTCGTTTTCTTCTTAATGTATATATTAAACATTTATTAACAAATATTTACGAGTGGTAACAATTAATGCGTAAAATTTAATGATTGTATGCAATTTTGAAGGTGTTTAAGCAGGTTTTTTAGTCATAATTTAACAATTTTGCAGATTTTTCTTTTAAACTTTTTGTCTCTGAATCTCTCACTGTATGTTATATATAATATGTCTGTGTGTGTCTATGTACTAATAATATATATAAAAGAGGATTTTTCGCACTTGACTGCGACAAATTCAATATTTTACTGAGGCAAAAATACAAAATTGAGCGAGTTTTGTGTGATTTTTCGCTACGACGCAGGATATGCGTGTCCGTAGTGGTGAATTTCTCCGTTTTTCACCACTACTCAGAGACTTTCGTCAAGTTTTTTGTGTTGTGTACGTGAAAAGGATACAAACGGATTTTAATGTCGGCTATATAGAGACATACAAAGTTTCTGTGTTACTTTGTTTTGCCATTCCTCGGTATCTTTGTTCCCTTTTTTGCCTGCAACTTTTCGTCCGAAAATGTACACAATTGTTTGCGGCTTACAGCACGGAAAATGTTTATTGTTGCTCTGATCAAAAAGTTTTTCGCTGCCTTCGCGTTTCTGACTTGGAAAATGCGATGAAAAACAATATGAAAACGACTTAGGGTGAGAATTAATTCATTTCGCAGATAATTAAAAAGGTTTCTGAATGCCCACAAAGTCAATTAAAATCAAAAAGTTCAAAATTTTTATCTCTTAGGCCAAACCATTTTATCATTCGAACACGTTTCATTTATTTATTAAGTTAAAATTTACGTGTCTTCACAAAAAAACCCAAAAATGGACTAACCTAAGTTCATTTCTCGGTAATTTTTTGAAATATAACTCAAAAAAATCCTTAACTCGTATATAGGTCAGTTTTGAAGACACTGACAGCGAAGAAGACAGGACATGATAGGCAATAATCCTCGACGATAATCATCCTTCGGTATTTTATCGTCCGGTTTTATGATTTTCTCTCTATTCACATGTATGGAGGATACGAAAAAAATGAGAAAAATAATATTTCACTTCGCAATTTATGCGATTTTTTCATGATTAATGATTGATTGAGAGCATAGCGCCGCATGTTGAAACGTGATCTGAGCTCAAATGATGGAAAAAATTGTTTATTGATGATTGAAAATGGATCACACAACAAAAAAAAAGTTAAATTGAATAAAAAATCGAGATATTTAATTCTGCGATCAAATAAATCATTAAGCAGGAACGAGTGTGAGTGATTATATCAACAGCAGAGTACTATTTACTAACCAGTTGTTGCCACTAATTTCTGTGTGTGATTGTATGGAAGCGAAAGGGGTAGGTCAAGATTTTTTTAAAACTCGAACTCTTGTCAAATTCGAAACTTTGACAAAGTCGAGCTCTTGTCAAATTCGAAAGTTGGACAAACTCGAGGTCTTTTCAAATTAAAAACTTTGACAAAGTCAAGTTCTTGTCAAATTCGAAACTTTGACAAATTCGAGCTCTTGTCAAATTCGAAAGTTTGACAAAGTCGAGCTCTTGTCAAATTCGAAAGCTTGACAAGACTTCGAGTTTGTCAAATTCGAAACTTTGACAAAGTCGAGCTTTTGTCAAATTCGAGACTTTGACAAAGTCGAGCTCTTGACAAATTCGAACTTTTGTCAAATTTGAAAGCTTAGCAAATTCGAAAGTTTGACAAACTCAATCTTTTGTTAAATTCAAAAGCTTGACAAATTCAAAATTTTGACAATTTCGAAAGCTTGACAAGAGTTCGAGTTTGTTAATTTCGAAAGCTTAACAAGAGTTTGAGTTTGTCAAATTCGAGACTTTGACAAAGTCGAGCTCTTGACAAATTCGAACTTTTGTCAAATTTAAAAGCTTGACAAATTCAAAATTTTGACAATTTCGAAAGCTTGACAAGAGTTCGAGTTGTTAATTTCGAAAGCTTGAAAATTTTGAACTCTTGTCGAACTCGAAAACTTGACAAATTCGAAAGCTTGACAAATTCGAAAAGTTGACAAACTTCAAACTTTTGTAAAATTTTCCTTTCCTACCCTTTACTCAACGATGTGTTTAATGCTGCATAAATCACTTAATGACTAATTGCCAACTAAGCCAATTGCTTATAAAATTACGTCTTAAACGGAAAACGACTCGTAAAAATACTTGCAATCATAAAATTAGTCTTCATCGTCGTCGTCGAAAGATCCTTATCTCTCATTAAAAGTATTTTCTTCCGTTATTTATGTCCGTTTTTTGCTTATTAAGTTACATATCAAAAAACGGAAAATTCTCTTCAATTTTCACAAAATTACTTTATTTATTCCTCTAAAAAAAATTCTAAAATAAAAAATTAACTTTCTCTTTCCTCCGAGAAATTAAAAAAAAAAAACATGACTTGACCTTCCTCTATCTGCATCTGTTTCCGCATAATTTTTCCATTTTTTTATTTGGTTTTTTTTTTTTGGATGCCACAAAACAAACACACGACTCGGAGCAACAATATTTTTCCTTATCGCTTCCAACATGATTTATCTCGCAATAATTTCTCATTTTTGTGCTGTTTTTGTGGTGCGAGCTCCTCTACTAGCGCATCATATTCCGCACAACGATAAACAGGATGTAAAAACAATAAATAACGAAGAAAACGACTGTCGCTTTCACATAAAATGGCATCATCGTTCGAGTGTTAGTCTGAGTCATTTTTCGGCTCGTCTTCCTTCCTTGTTTGGTTTTTTTTTCTATTTTTTTTAATATGTGAGGCGCAAAAAGTTCGTGTAAATGTGATTAACACATTTTTTTATGTACGAATTTTCTCACATCAAATTTTCATTGGTTTGTTGTCTGGTCAGCGGTTGTTCTTGGTAACGAACAAAAAAAAAGTATTAAATATTCATTTATTTCGCTTTTTTGTTCGATTTAAGTAGTTTATGGGGAAAAGTTTGAGAGTATGAATGAAATAAAAAGTTTGTCGGCTATTAGTTTACGATTTCCGGAGTGTGGCAGAAAAAAAAATGTCGGCAGTTGTTTAAATGTATGTTTTATGAGGGATTTGGCGACTTGTGGATCGCACGTTGGAATTTTTATGAGAAAAAAATTTAATTTTATTTTTTTTTTTCACTAAAAAATATTTTTTCAGTAATTTTTTTTTATAAAAATAGTTAAAAATTTATTTATTTTAATTTATGCTTTAATCCTTTAATTTAAATAAAAATAAAATTTATTTAAATTTATTTTTAACTTTTTGTTAATTTTTTTTTTATTTAAAAAAATTTATTTTTTTTTATTTTTTTAATTTTTTTTATTTATTTTATTTTTTTTTAATTTTTTTTATTTATTTTATTTTTTTATTTATTTTATTTTTTTTATTTATTTTATTTTTTTATTTATTTTATTTTTTTATTTTTTTTATTTTTTTTTATTTTTTATTTTTTAAAATTTATTTATTAATTATTTTTTGATTTTTTTCTTTGTAAAGGCGAATTCCGTATTAAAAATTTAAATTTAATTATTTTGCTCCAAAAAGTTTTTTTTTACTTTAAACTTTAAGCAATTTTTCGATATTTTGGCCTTGAAATGTACTTCAAAATTTTTCCCAGAAATTTTCTTATGTCGAGGTTATAAATTTTTGTTTTTTATAAAAGCAAAGAAAATTTTCTGCCTCCAACTTTGCCGACAACAAACCGGAACGAACAAACAAATCCAACAAAACGATTGCGACTGACTGTCTGCGCCTAATTGTCCTTGATAGTTTTCTACGTTTGTGCCTTCTTGCCTTCCCCATTTTTCCTTTGTATGTGATTCAATTTACCACCACAACATCAACATTCAACACTAACAAAGCCATTTTCATGAATATTTAAATTTAAAGCGATAGCAAGCAATTTACTCCTCATATTCACATGTTTTAGTTTGAACAATGAACCGGCGTCAACACATTTTTCTATACGGAGCCAGCCACGTATCGTAGAGTAAACATAAAAGCTTTTCGTTAAGTTTATCGATCATTCAAAAGACTTTCATCTGTTACGGTTCCCATTCACGTTCACCAACTCTAGGAAATTTTGCGTGCGAAAGGATCCTAATAAAATCTTAACATCATTATTAGTGCGAAATTGAATGGGTATCAGGACGACGATCACAGAACTTTTGGTAAATGTTTGCTTTGAGAGGGTGTTTATGAATATTTTATTCCGAATCTTGATTTTTTAAGGGCATTTCAAATAATTTGAGAGGAGAAAAGTCTGTCTTTGATTTAATTAAATTAAAAATTTAAATTAAAAAATTAATTTACATTAATTATTTTAAATTAAATTAAATTAATTAAATTAATTTAAAATTAAATTAAATTAAATTAATTAATTAATTTTTTTTCAGAAAAAAAATATTTATAAAAATTAATTTTAACTAATTTATTAATAATTAAAAACTCAAAATAATTAATTTAATTTTTATTTTTTTAATTTCCTTAATTAAATTTTTGTAATTTTTTTTAAATTTAATAAAAAAAAAATATTTAAAAATTATTCAAAAATAAAATAAATATTTTAATTAATTATGAAAATTTTTATATTAATTAATTTATTTATTTTATTTAACTTATTTTTTTTAATTATTTTTAAATTATTTATTTTTAATTAATTTTAATTTTTTTTATTAATTTTTATTTTATTTTCTCAAAATACGCTTAAATTCTCAATTTCAAGAAAATTTTCACACCTTTTCCTTTATTACAATTTTTTCTTCTTCCCACGAGACCTTTTTTTCATCAAAACCACGAAAGAAAAAAAAATTACCAAAGAAAGAAAAAATCAATTTCACCTTTTTAATCAATCCACACACTGAATTGCATTGTAACAGATTGCCTCGGAACGCACCCACAAAAATCGGCTAAAACTAATTTACATGGAACAATTACCAACTATACATTACCATCACGTGGGGTTTTTTCATCGCACGAACAACAACAACAACTTCATACCCAGTTTATTTTACATTTCTCATGAGACTCGTAAAACATGTGATTTAGCAACACACTTTTTTTGTGCTCCTTCCTTCGTTTTTCGTCGTCCCTCGGTTCTTACTCGGTTTGGACTTTATTTAGACATTAGTCTGATTCTAGAGGATTTAATGCCGTTTTGTTAGTTAATAACGGCACATGAATTTGGGCGCAGGTAGAATTTTTGCTTCTGAGAGAGAAAGGAGGAACTCAGTTTTGAGTGTTTGGTGAGAAAGTTGAGGAAATTCAACACGAAGGAAAATTTCGCTCTCTTTTGATGAAATTTTGTTTATGAATAAGAGAGATGAATTTGTTCAGAAAAAAAAATTTTTTTAATATTTAAGATAAAATTTTATTAAAATAAAAAAAAATAATTTAATTATTTAATAAAAAATATTTTCAAAAATTAAATTTAAAATTTTAGAATTTAATTTTTTTTTAAATTTTTAATAATTTTTTTAAATAATAATTTTAATTATTTTAAAATAATTTTATTTAATAATTTTTTTTAAATTTAATTAATTTAAAACTTATTTTTTTAAATTATTAATTTTGTCAATTTATTTTAAAAATAATTTAAAATTTTTTTTTTCAATTTAAATTCAATTTTTTAAGATAATAAATTTTGATCAAAAAAACAACTTTTTTTTCATTTATTTTAATTAATATTTAATTTATTTATTTAATTTAATTTTTATTAATTTAAAAAAATTAATTTTTTTTTATTATTTTATTAATTTAATTATTAAAATTATTTTTTTTTAAATTTTATTTTCTGAATTTCCTTTCAATTCAACGAATATTTTTTAAAATCCATTTTTCACCATTTTGCTCTCGATTTTTCATCTTATCCTGATTTTCCTCTCCTCTCTCTCCAATTTTTCTCTCACAAGAAAATGAGTTCCTTCCCTCATTTATTCATTCAATTTTGCCACCCCAGGCAATCACTCACACAAAATTTTATCATTACACATTCATTTCGTACATTTTGTTTAATTTTCTGCCTACCAAGCTGAGCAAACACACATTTCGAACACAAAAAGAAGCTTTTTCATGCAGTAGCAGCAGCAACTTATACACCTTTAAACATGTCAAATGAATCATTAATTATGCACAAAATAATTACAAGTTTTATTGGTACTTTATCTTAACAATTTTTGAAATCTGAGAAATTCTCGGAAATCTTGTTCGTGAATGAGGTGCAAAGTCTCTAAAGACTTTTTTGTGTTTACTTGTTAAGGATTTAATTTAATGTCTGATACTTTTTCTTGCGTTGTGTTAAATAGAAATTCGAGTCGGAGAAAATGCTAATCAACGAGGTTTTCTTCTTTCACACGTTTTGTTACTTTTGAATAAGTTGAAGTTGTAAATATGAGAAATGTTAAAATATTCAACGAGGTCGTTGTGATTTGGAAATTTACTTTGATTTTAATGTGATGTGAGACGAGTAATTGGCAACGAAAAGAGGAACAAGGCAGAAAATTTTACACGGAACTTCAATGGAAATTTATTTTTGACGCATGTAAATGGATTAAAGTAAATTGACAGATGAAAGAATTCAAATTTTGGATGAAAAAAACAAATTTTTTCGGCTAAAGTAGCAGATTTTGCTCTGAAATGGAAAATTTTTCATATTAAATATTTTTAAATGGAGTATTTAACAAAATTTTGACATCTGTCAATTTTGACAGTTAGATAATTTTTAAAAAAGTTCCAAATTCTGAGTCCATCTAAAAATTTTCTTACCATATTTAGACAAAATTTTGATACTTCAGCCTCAAAACCCACAAAATTTAAGTTTTTAAAGAAAATTTTGACACCTGTCACTTTGACAGATTGACAAATTTTTCGATAATCTTTCGTATGTGAGTACATGAAGAAGTTTTTGATCACTTTAATTTAAAATTATTACTTTTGAGCTTCAATACTGACCAAATAATGAAATTTGAACGTAAATTATGACAGCTGTCATTTTGACAGTTGTGAAATTTTTGATAAATTTCCATATTTTAAGTCATTTAAGGCTACTTTATTTTATTTTTTAAACAAAATTTTGTCTATTTAGTACCAAAAAATTATTTAAAAAGGGTTTTTGACAAAAATTTGACACCTGTCACTTTTGACAGCTCAACAAATTTTAATGAAATTTCAATCTTTAATTTTTTTATCATTTTTAATTAATTTCAAGTCATTAAAAATTAAATTATAATTGAATTTAAATCAAAATGACTCAATTTTAATTTTGAAAATGCGCGAATTTCTTAACTGTCATAGAAATGTCAAAATATTTAATGGAAATGCCCATTCAAAGGTCAAGTGACATTTTTCGCAACCAGTTGAATGCACGAAGACGTTTAAAAGCAAATTTTCAAATGCAAGTGAATAAATTACAGCACGTTTGATCTCACATAAAAGACGAAGAAGAAGAAAAAAGTAAAGATGAAGAAAAATCCACTTCCGTCAATTTTTCCCCTCGAAACACTTCAAGTGTTTAATTGCGGGAAATAAAAGTTCAAATCTTTCGCAAATCATTCAAAAAGGAAAAAAAAGTTCAACAAAACTTAAACTTACTGTTTCAACTGGTTCCCGTATCTTGATATCCAACTTTGCGGGCAGTAAACTTTCCCTCGCTGTTCCATCATGGCTTTCTTGCGCCAATTTTCCCGCATGCGACATTTTCCGCGACAAAAACGTCGGCGAAAATTTCGAACGCGATTTACAGCTATTCCCGCCCGACATCATCGACTTTTCCGAACGTTCGGATTTTGTGTCGAAACTTCGCATCGTATTCGATCCAGATGGCGCCAGCTTCACATTACTCACATTGAAGATCTGACTCGGAAGTTCGTTAATCGTGATTTTGCGGAATTCGAGATCGTCGTCGGTGTGTCGATGCGAGGTCCAGTCACTATCGCGATCCTCAGACAGGGATTTGTTGTGATACTTGGAGGTTGTGGTTGTCGATGATGGATTGATGGTATGACTGAAGCTGTCGGAGGTGTTAATGGCAAAGGGATGCGACGACGAGGTCGTTGTAGAATCGTTCGTGAAGGCGATTAATGAGTTTGGGATTTGATTGCTTGTCGCGCCCCCTGGAGGTTCTGTGTGAACTTTTCGCCGTGTCTTGCCTTTGTCGTGTTTTTGGTTAATGCGTTTCGTCAAGGCAGCCACATCAAAGGGATGGTCATCCTCATGACTTGCCGAAAAATTGTTACCTTTGTGAAGTTGATGTCGCTTCGCGGATTGAGCCTTTGACGGGTTTAGGTTTGAGCAACTTTGCGTGTCTTTGCTGTCAGCCAAGCAAACTTTTTTCTTCTCCTTCGTAGATGGCGCTGTATCGATGGCACTTTCTTTCGCGGCAGGCGCCACATTTGTCGCAAAAATATCTAGAGAATTGGGACACCCGCTGCCCATTTCCGTTTTTTCTCCGCTCCCAGCACGATCCATGTCCTTCAAATAAAGCCGATGATGCATCTTTTTGCCATTCGTTAGTTTACTCAGCAATCCCGTCGACGAGTACTTTCGTTTGTGCTCCAAATAATCATTCAACTGAAACTGCTCCGTCTCGTACGAAATGTCCTCCTGACTCACCGATTCACATTGCTTCAAGAGCTTGTCTAATTTACGGATTTCCGATAACTCAATGCACGAATTCGAGCGCAAACTAAGGTCGGACATTATTTTTCGTAGAATTTCTCAATTTGAACACCGGAGAGATGCACATTTCATGCATCTTTTGTTCGAGTCGGCATTTGGCTGCACAATTAAGATGATTTTCTTACAAAACTTACGAAAATCGATTTTTAGTTCAGTTTTGCCTCATTAAGGCGTAGAATTGAAAAAGTTTGTATTAGAAATGGCGACATCTGGAAGAAAATTTAAGATTTTTATGGATTCTGAAGAAAATTAAATTCAAATTAATGCACTTTTGAAGTCTTGTCGTTGAGCGAAAATGACGCGTCAATCACAATTTTTATTAAAAAAATAAAAAAAAAATTTTTTTCATGTCATGTTTTGCAATAAAAGGAAATGAAGCGAAAACACGTGCGGGAGAGAGAGTTTATGACACAACATTTTTTACTTCTAAATTGATTACTTTCATAAATTTTCTATGAGTTTTCATTTTTTCTACGATTCATTCATAAAACTTGAAAATTTTTAAAGAAATTTTAAGGTAATGTTGGATAAAAACTTGAGTTTTGCGCATGAAAAATCATGAAAAATGACAGTTAAAAAATTTGCAAATCGCTTTTCTGCTAATTCAAGTGAACAATTATGAAATTTTATTCAAAAAATATTCATAATGTGTTAAAATAATAATAATTTTATCAAAAATTTGTTAATGTTAATTTCAAAAAATCACAGTTGAAAATTTGTAAATCGCCTTTCTGCTAATTCAAATTAATAAATTTATGAAATTTTGTTAAAAATATTTATAAATTCTTAAGATGATCTCAATTTTATCAAAAATTTTTAAATTTCTGTTTAAAAAAATGTCAGTTAAAATTTGTAAATCGCCTTTTTGCTGATTCAAATTTTTAAAATAATATTTTTCTTTAAAAAATATTTTTTTTTGTATAGAAAATCGCCTTAAAAGCCACAAAAAGTTTTCCTTTAGATATTTTCCTCAAAAAATAATGCACCTTTTGTTCTCCAAGCAACGAGACAAGACACGATAGGAAAAATAAGAAGCTTTTCTTTTGTGGTTCCTTGCACACAAATGTTAATAAGGCTTTAAAAAATTCACAAAATTTCATTCAATTTCACTTTAACCACGCTATTTTATTCTATTTTTACACGAGACTTGTCGATTTTTCTTTCTTTTTTTTTGCCTCGTATGCTTTCACCACATGTCACTCGTAGCTGCTCTACATCCGGATACAAACAACACACGGAAGAAAATTGAATTCTAGAGTGTTTTTCTCTCTCGTGCTTACTTGGCAGTAAATAAATATAGAGCGAAACCTTTCGAGAGGGACCATTGACTGCTGTGTGACTCGATTTTTCAAATTAAATCTAAATTTGAATGGAAATTGCAGCATTGACACAAATGACATAAATTTACAATTCCAATGCTGAAATAAAAAAAAAATTATAAAAATGAGGCAATAGAAAATCGTTGTGATATCGAGCGAGAAAGCCGTCGACCGTCGATAGCAGCGATAGGCCAACAATGTGCTTAGCTAGACACATCATTAAAATAATGATCGAGTAAAAAAAAGTTCTGTGTAGCCGGTGTGCTCTGTAGAGGTAGAGAGAAAACAGGACGATAATAATAATAAATGGGTTGAGAATGGTTGAATAATGCAGTCAATGTTGTGACTAGCTGACTGCCACTGCAATACAAGAACATTATTTTTGTGTTCGTGTGGATTGAAAATTTCGATTTGGTTGATGAATTTCAAAAATTTTGTCATTTTTAAAGATTTTTTATTTAAAATTATTTTAAGTCATTTAAGTATTTTTAACAAAAATTTTTCTTCAAATTCGAATTTAATTTCGAATTTTCGAAAATTTGTACTTTTTTTCGAAAATATAAATTCGAATTTCAAATTTAATTTAATTAATTTTTTTAATTTAATTTTGGTTGAAGAAAGATGTTATTAAATTTTCGAAAAAAAAAATATTCGTCAACAAAATAAAAAATTTTCGAAATTAATTACGAATTTTCGAAAATTGTTAAATATTGAATTTATAAATTTAATTCATAAAAGTTTAAAATCGAAAATTGATTTTAAAATATTTTATCAGTTAAATTATTTAATTCAATATTTAAAAATTTTCGAAAATTAGTAAATAATTTCGAAAATTCGTAAATAATTTCGAAAGTTCGTAATTAATTTCGAAAATTCGTAATTAATTTCGAAATTTTTTTATTTAATTGACGAAGATTTATTTCAATTAATAATGTAAAAAAATAATAAAATTTTCGAAAATCATCCAAAAATTCAAAAATAAAATTAAAATTAAATAAATTTTTTTTAATAATTTTTTTTTAATTTTTTTAAACACACGCTAATCCACTCCTAATGTCATTTTACTCATGCAT
Source organism: Culicoides brevitarsis (assembly GCF_036172545.1). NCBI lineage: Eukaryota > Metazoa > Arthropoda > Insecta > Diptera > Ceratopogonidae > Culicoides > Culicoides brevitarsis. Next base: position 32,851,825 of record NC_087086.1, on the reverse strand, counting down.
TTATTTATTTTTCATTTTATATTTTATTTACCCTTCTAATTCAACTCAACATAGTAAACAATTTCGAAATCGACCAACTTGACTGACTCAATGACACAAAATCGAGATTTGAAAAAAAATGTCTAGATCGAAATTGTAACTTGACTGCACGTTCGAGGACCTGCAACGAGTCACATTGGAGGAGAAGAAAAAAAAAGTGCATAATGATAATAATAAATTATTTGCATTGAATACATAAATTCACGTTTTTCTGCAAGAATTTTTTTTTTCTTTGTTTTTTTTTTGTATTTTTTTTACACACACATATCGACAAAATGTGCTATCAATGCCAGAGACCACAAAACAACATGCAGCCCGAACTATTTCTTCGTTTTTCTATTTTTCTTTTTTTTTTTTGTAGAGCAGGAAATTCCTCTTTAATCTTTTTTTTCTTTTGTCGCAAGAGTTTTTTCTGTGACTTTAGAAAAAAATTAGCAAACAAGCGCGTTCATTCGAATAATCGTCACCTTTTCAATTGTTAATGTTTAAACAGCCAGCAAGACCATATAGTTGGTTATTTTGTGTTGTGCTGAAAATGAGGATGTTTAAGTGATAATCCTTTTTTGTGTGTTATGTTTCATTTCCTGCTTTAATGGGTAGCAACAGCAGCAGCGAGAATAGCAACAAGGATGAACTGAACAGAGAAAGAACAGGAGGAAATTTATGCATGGAATAGAAATTGGGTTAAAAGTTTTTTTTCAATGGGTTTTAAATGGGGGAAAAATTATCGTTCTATGATTTTTTTTTGTTTGGTATGTACAATGGAGGTGTTTTTGTTTTCAATTATTATTGAAAATCAATGCAGATTGTTTGATTTTGTTCGTTTTGAATAAAGTTTCGAAAATCTTTCGAAGTTAATTTAATAGTTCGAAAATTTTTAAATTTTTCGAAGTTAATTCGAAAATTTGTAAATTATTCTAAATCAATTCGAAAATTTCTGAATTATTCGAAGTTAATTCAAAAATTTGTAAATTTTTCAAAGTTAATTCGAAAATTTGTAAATTATTCAAAGTTAATTCGAAAATTTGTAAATTATTCGAAGTTAATTCGAAAATTTGTAAATTATTCGAAGTCAATTCGAAAATTTGTAAATTATTCGAAGTTAATTCGAAAATTTGTAAATTATTCGAAGTCAATTCGAAAATTTGTAAATTATTCGAAGTTAATTCGAAAATTTGTAAATTATTCGAAGTTAATTCGAAAATTTGTAAATTATTCGAAGTTAATTCGAAAATTTGTAAATTATTCGAAGTTAATTCGAAAATTTGTAAAATTAGTTAATTCGAAAATTTGTAAATTATTCGAAGTTAATTCGAAAATTTGTAAATATTCGAAGTCAATTCGAAAATTTGTAAATTATTCGAACATAATTCGAAAATTTGTAAATTATTCGAACATAATTCGAAAATTTGTAAATTATTCGAAGATAATTCGAAAATTTGAAAATTATTTAAAGTTAATTCGAAAATTTGTAAATTATTCGAAGTTGATTCGAAAGTTTGTAAATTCTTCGAAGAATATCCGAAAAGTAAACCATATTTTAAAAATAATTCAAAAATTAACAAATCTTATAAAAAACTTTAAGAAAAAATGTCTTAAAGATAAAACTTTATCAGAAACTCATTTCCAATTTTATCTTTCACCTGCTTCCTGTTCCTTCATTGAAACGTAAAAATATTAAAAACTTTATCTCCCGTTACATCATTTATCATCTACTACTCTATAAAAACATCTTCCAAAAGAAGCAAAATCCAAAATTTGATATTATTGAGACGTGATCTACTTTTTCGGCAATAACTCATGCCATTTACAACAAAACGATAGATAGATGGCGAAAACGATAGTACGAGAGCTAAATAGAGAGTACACAATGCCGAAAGTCATCGTCTGACTGTTAAAGCAGCAATTTAGGGTTAATAATGTCATAACAAAGGGGAGGAATATTAAATGAGTATTTCTAGTAAAAATTTTCTTTCTTTCATTCTTTTTTACTGCTTCTTGTCTGTTTCACGAGATTTTTAATGGAAGATGTCTTGATAAAGATTTGTATCTATAAAAAAAGATGGTAGCTGTGATGGATGAGATATGAAACCATGAAATTGAGTTAAATTTGTTTTTTTCTCATCTTCATCATCATCTTGAAGCAAAGTAAAGTAGTTAACAGCTGATTTACTAAGAATTTGCAGACACACTCCAAAAGTGAAAAGTAATTTAAAGTTTTCGATTAATTTTTTTTCGTTCTCTTAAAGAAGAAAATTGAAGTTTTGGGAAAAGTTTTAACGATAACAGCTCAAGGGTTTAATTTGAATTTTTTTTTTAAATTTAATTTGCAGAAATCTTAAATTTTTCATGAGAAGAAAATTTTTGTAACCCATTCGAGATTTTAGCAAAAATAAGGAAAACCCGGAAAGTATTCGTAAATGCTTTAAATAGACACAAGACGTGCTCGATGGCGTGCTTTTGCCTCGTATTTTAGCAAAAAATGTCCGAAAAAAAAACCTTTTTGAGTTAAATCTACAACTTAATATTGCATGCAGTTCGTTCGTTATTACTCTCGTCTCTGCTACGAAACATTTTTGGCCTAATACAATATAATAATAGGCAGAAATATAATATAATAATATTATCGTCGTCGTCGTCGTTTTTCGTCATTGTCGCTCACACACACACTCACATAAAACATTAAAATATTCAGATTAACTCACGTACGTCGTACACGCCTCCGATGCCAAAAACACAGAAGCCCCGAGAAAATTAAATACGGTAAAATTTGCGTGTGCTGCCTGTTTTTCTTTTTTTTTTATTTTGGCAAAAATATAATCGTCATCACTCCTCGTCAGTCAGTCACACAGAAAACACAGAAAAACCCAAAACTGGTACAAATGGCAAGGTTGTTCTACTTTACATCGTCGACGCATGTTACAATTTTCAGCTGAAAAGCCAGAAATGCCAAAACGAGAAAAAACAGACGGACTTCTGGTTAAATTTTAATGTGATAATAAGTCCCCTCTTATATATTTATATTTAGATAAGGGAAGGACTCGAAGGTAAATTTTCATCGAAAATGATGAGAGACGAGATATTGAGATACACGATGGTTTTTCGTTTCCTGAGGGGTTCATTAACTGTCCCAAGAGATCTTTTTGATAATTTTTTATTTAAAAGGAGTTTTTTTTTGTCTGTCGGCATTTTTTATTTTTTTTTTTATTTTGAATTTTTAATGAAGTTAAAATTTTCTTTATTTTGCAATATTTTTTAATAAAAATTTTTTTTTATTTATTTATAAAATTTATTTAATTTAATTATTAATTAAATTTATTTTTAATTAAATTAAATAAATAAAAAAATATTATTAAAGTAAATTTTTAAATGAAAAAAATTAAAAAAATAAAAATATTTATTTAATTAGTTTTTTTAATTCGTTTAACTAATTAATTTGATTTATAATATAATTTTTATTTATTAAATAAATTTAATTAAATAAATTTAATTAATAAAAAAAATTCAAAAATAAATAAATAATTATTTAATTAAATTAAATTAATTTATAATATTAATTTTTATTTATTAATTTGACTTCCAAATAATTTTTGTTTTTTTTTTATTTTAAAAATTTTCAAATAATTTCTATAAAAATTTTAATTAATTTTTTTTATTTATTTTTTCATTAAATTAAATTTTTTTCTATAATTTTATTTATTAAATATTTAAAAAAAAATTCAATTTATTTTTTCATTGAATTAAATTTTTTTCTATAATTTTATTTTATTTAAATTAATTTATTTATTTAATTAAAAAAAATAATTTTTTTCTATAAATTTCTGTATTTTTTTTTAATTGAAAAAAATATTTCTTTTCAAAAAAAAAAATACAAAATTTTTATTAAATAAAACTCATATAAAATACGAAAATATTTCACGTAAAAAAACATCTCTTATCTCTTCATTTTCACGAAAATTTTGTCATTCAACAAAAAAAAACCTAAGATGTCGTGAGATATTTTTCGTGTTACAACTTTATCGGCGTAAAATATTTACAAAGAGCAATAAAAGAAAATGTCTAAACTTAACTAGTTTTCGATACACTTTCAGAGGATTACTTTCAAGGGGTTGTTCGAACGCCACAAAAAAAAATATATTGAAAGCACACGCAATGAGCTTAGCAAAAAATTTACATGTCACGATAAAAAAAAAAGAAAATGAAGAAAAAAAAGTTGGGAGTGAACTGAGTGGTTTAAGTGATTTTTTTTGTAGATTTTTTTTTTTTCATTTTAATTTAATGAATTTCCGTCAGTGGGAGCCTTGAATTGACCTGATACGACCTGATGATTGATTGAAAATTAGACAGAAAAGTTTATTTGTCTGTCGAAATATCATCAGTCAGTCGCGGCGTCGCTCGTTTCGCCTTCAAAAAGTAATGTAGTAAAGCGAAAAAGTTTTTTTTTTTATAGAAAAATCGATAGAATTTTTTTTTTTGGTTCGTTATTTAAATGTTTTTTGTCTAGAATTACATTTTTCCATGAATAAATCTGCTTTAAATCGATCTTTTTTCACAAGTCATCATTTTGTTTTACTAAAAAAAAATTTCCTTTAGGAAAATCGAACAATTAAAAGTCGCGATGGAACAAAAAAAAAACTTAATTGACATCAAAATAATTTCTTGTTTATTGTAAAAAATTTTCTCTGTCATTATTATGAAGTTGTTAGCGTGTTTTGTCGTTAAATGCTTGCCTACAAGACAATTACGCTGTTGTTCCTTTGTGTTGTGACTTTATTATTATATTTTCGAAAGCGAAAACAAGCCAACAACAATAAAACAAAATAAAAGTGAAAGTGAAAAAGGCGCTCGATTATTTTGTTCGAGTTTAACCGTTCATTAAATTAATTAAAAGCTCTTGAGGCACAGTTTTTCTTTTGTTTTTTCAACGTGCGACGATTACTAAAAACGTGCCATTGAGGAGCCATCGCCACGTGGAAGCGACTGGTTTGAATTTTTTTAAACAAAGTTTTTAACCCAATTTTAGGAAAAGAAAAGACGAAAAACAAACAAGTGGTAGAAAAGTGTCAAAACTCAATTTATGCGAGAAATGGAACAAGGAACATAACAGGAAAAGTTTGTTAGTTTGTTTTTTTAGTTGATTGCGCTTGTAAAAGAAGTATAATAGAAAAAAAAAAGAAAACGAGAGAGCAATAAAAAATACTATAACGGAGAAAGTCGCCGTGACACATTTCAGTTTTATGATTGGGAGATTAATGGCACGTCTGAAGGTCTTTTCAATAAAGTTTTTGATAAGGATATCAATATTTAGTTTTCAAGAAATTTAATGGGCTTAACTTTTCAATTTTTAGCTCTCTATTTTATTATCTTAGTTTTCAGTTTGAAGTTTCAGTCTTAGTTTATAATTCTTAGTTTCGATATTTTAGTTTTCAGTTTTTAATTCTAAGCTTTGAGCTTTTAGTTTTTAGCTCTAAGTCTTCAGATTTCAGCTCTAAATTTTTAGTTTTATGCTTTTAGATTTTGTTTTTTAGCTTTCAGTTTTAGCTCAAAAGGTTTAGTTTTTACTATTTAGGCCTCAGCTTTTGATTTTTGTAATTTAGGCCAAAGTTTTTAGTTATCTTAGTTTAGAGCTTTCAGTTCTTTCAGCTCTTGCTTTTTTTAACATACAGAATCCCATTTAAAAGTTACAAATTGAAAACGTTAGCCGAACAGTTGAAATCCTTGCAAGGCCCAAAACTCATCCAGGTATCTCTTCAATTCTTAGTTTTCAGTTTCTAGTTCTCAATCTTCAGGTTTTATCGTTTAGCCTGTCAGATATAGTTTCTAAAGTTTGAACTGTTAGTTTTTAGTTGTTAGCTCTTAGTTTTAAGCATTAAGTTTTCATTACTTGGGCTTCAGCTTTTAATTTCCGTTATTTAGGCCACAACTTTTAGATTTTACTTTTGGTAGCTTTAGTTTTCAGTTTTTAGTTTTCAGCTCTAACTTGTTAGATTTTAATTCTCACTTTTTAGTTTTAAATTTTGAATTCATAAAGTTCAGTTTTTAACATTTAGCTCTTAGTTTTTTGTTTTCAGCTCTAGGTTTTTAAATGTTAGCTTTTATTAATTTCAAAATTAAACTTGTTTGTTAGATTTTGTTGAAAAAGATTTAAATTTTTAACTCTGAGAACAAATCTCAATCAAAAAAAAAAAAAAATCATATTTTCAACTTTAAAACCGAAGAAACATAACCACAGCTGAAAAAAAAGAAAGAACAACTTTTTAAGTTTATTTAGCTCTCCTTCTCTACAAAATATTTTGGCTTCTATTCTGTTGATATTTTGTATAACATTATGAAAAACTTTCATTTCGAATTAAAGTCAAAAAAGGAATTATTTTTATTTGTTTGAACTTTGTTTTTTTCCATGTTCTGTCATTTCATTCAATTTTTTGTTCTCCTCCTTCTTGTTCCTTTAATGTTTTTAAACAAAACAAGCCTCATTATATCGTTAGTGAACCCTTTTGGTTCGCAAAAAATAAAAAAGGCAAACATTTTTATTAATTATGAGAAAAGTTTGGCGGTGTTTATTTTAATGATGGTTCAGCAAAAAAAAACATCCTCTTGAGACATCGAACAGATTTTCAACGCAAAACGTTCATAAATTACATCGATGATGACGTTACGACCATAAATCGCTCTAATCATCGTTTCTTCAAATAAATTGTTGTCACGCGTTGAATAAACAACACAACATACAAAGCCGCTTCTGTTGGTTTGTGTGATAATCGATTATTTTTTTTTTTTGTTGTTGTTTGGATTTCTTTCTTGTTATTTGTGGTTTAGGCCATTTTTTTCTGTCAATAAGAAGAATTAAGTAGCGGATGGTCATTAATAGGACAATACCTATTTCTTAGCATGTCAAGGACATGCATAGACACACCTTTCATGATGCTCGATGAACGGAAAATTGATGAAATTTACGATCAAAAGGTAAGTTTTTCAATTTTTTTTAAGTTTGAATCAGCAAGGAAGCGATTTTCAAATTGTTTTGAATTGACATTTACAAATTTTTTGAATTTTTTTAACAAAAATTAAGAGATTATTCATTTTTCTTGAATTTTTTTTAGTTTGAATTAGCAAAAAAGCGATTTTCAAATTTTTAACGATTAATTTTTGGATTGGAATTTACAAATTTTTTGAATTCAATTCATCAAAAATTAAGAAATTATTGTTTTTTTTTTAATTTTTAAACTTTTTTAGTTTGAATTAGCAAAGAAGCGATTTTCAAATTTTTTAACGGTAATTTTTTGAATTGACATTTACAATTTTTTTGAGTTCAATCTATCAAATATTAAGAAATTTTTGACTTTCGTCACTTTTTAACATTTTTTTAGTTTGAATTAGCAAAGAAGCGATTCTCAAATTTTTGGATTTTTTTTTAAATTGACGTTTAACAAATTTTTCGTTATTATCTATGAATAAAAAATCCTCCAATGATAGATTTTTGAACGAAATTTTTAGTATAAAAATTTTAATGAATAAAATTAATCAATTTTCAAGCAAAAGGAAAAATCTTATGAGTTGCGATGACAAAAGCCGATAAACGACTAACTTTTTCGACTGTCCAAACGATCAATTTAATACCAATTAAAGTCTCTTATCCTCTTCTACTCTCTCTGTATTTGAAGTTCTTTGTTCATTAAGTGACATTTTCATGCAAGAACTTGCTTCGGGACTTTCTTGGCAGTCGACGACGGATACATAAATAAATCCGTTGTACAAATAAAAATAAATTTTAAATACTACAAGAAAAATATTTGCTCGAACGAACCGAGCACTCCGTGTCTATTGAAGAGACGAAGACACAAAGTCTGTGAATTTGTTGTCGTCTAACTCCACAACTAACGAATTGAAACAAAAGACGAAAAAAGAGGAGGCAAAGACACTTTTAGCATTTTTTTACGTTATCGATACTTGTGTTCTTTCTTGGCTGCTTGTTTCTTCGTCTTTTTTTTCTACACCCCAAAATACGTTAGGTAGAAGAAAGAAAAAAAGTACTGAAAATGCAGTTCAATTTATCTTTTCTTGATAGTTTTTGTCAGCAATTGTTTTTATTGCGCGTTACAAAACATTTTTCGTTTCGTCATCCGAGGAAAATATTTTCTGGTATCAGCTGTTTTTAATAAATCGGAAAAATGGAAACGTTTCGCATGAAAAATATTAAAGTCAGGATTGAAATGAAACAGATTCGATTAATCTTATAGACGAATGGAGGTAAGCCCGGATACGGCATTTGAAAGCTATATGGAAATATGTGTTTTTTCAATAAACGCCATTAAATATGCAACGCACGTAACAGCTCGGGCCCCATATACACGATAGATGGCATTTGCAATGGTCCATTTCGCAAAAAGTTTCTCTAATGTTGCCACACATGATGGAGCAAGAAATTCCCTTTTTTTGTGTCCCACAAAAAGAAAAAAAAGTTCGATCTGTTTTTGACATGAGTCGAGACAGTTTGCCACCGATATCTATTAGACAGATAATAATTTCACATGCAAGAAATCGATTATGCATAAAATATTGGTTCTTTCTTCTGTGGTTTCGTATCATCGTATCGACAACGACAACGACGACGACAATGAATATTGAATACGAAAAAGAAAACTGTTTATTGATTCACATAATGAAATGATGGAACGATGAATGAATGTTCGGAATATTTTTTACCTTGTCGTGTTCTTTGCTGCTGCTGCCAGTCTGGAACAACATTTCACGAGCAATGAACATGGAAAAGAAATTGTTTTTTGTCGTGGCACGATTGAATTGCGAGTCATGGATAGGAGACATGATCCGGAGTTCGTGAGGAGGATTTTTTATCGGAGGCAAGGAGATGTTACAAGAGGCAATGATGTAACAAAGAAAATCTCAACTATTTGCTGCGTCGAGGAATTTTCATTCTTTTGAAAGTTGGAATGAATTATTTAAAGCAGAGTCGGAAATACTTTAAGTCAAAAAAAAACTCAAAGGTTTTGCTTAAGTAAAAGTCAAAATTAAGTTAGACTTTTGACTTCAAAGTAAATAGTAAAAGCTAATTAAGCTTAATTCTTTGAGCTTAAGACAAAATTTTAAGTCTATTAAGTCAAAATTAAAAACTTTATTTTTTCAATTGATTTTTTTGCTCAAATTTTTGGAAAAAAAACAATTTTTCAAAAAAAGAAAAATTTTTGAATTAAGTCAACTGAAATTAAGTCTTTTAATTGACTTCAAACTTAAAACTTTATTAGTCAAAAGTCAAATTGTTTAACTTTAAATCAAAAAAGTTTTTTCGACCCTGGCTTTAAGTAAAAGTTAAAATTAATTTGTTTTTTGGAAAAAAATTAAGCTTATTTTTGATTTTGACTTAAGTCTATTAAGACTTAAAATTTTTGACTTAAGTAAAATTTAAAAAAAAAACTTAATTTTTTTGAATTTCAAACAATTTTTCATGAAAAAGTTGAAAGTTTTGGAAAAATTAAGCTTTTAATTTTGACTTATTTTTAAGTCAAAAGTCAACTTAATTTTGACTTTCAATTCAGGAAAAACTTTAAGTTTTTTTTGACTATTCAAATTTTGACTTAACCTTAAGTAAAGGTCACTTAAAGTTGACTTAAGTAAAATTTTAAAAAACTTAATTTTTTAATTTTTTTTAAATTATATATAGTTTGTGAATTTTTCTCAAAATATGATTGAAAAGGTACTTATTGACTTATTCTTAAGTTTTATCTTAAGTCAAAAAAAATCTTTTAAGTCAAAAAATTCTTTTACTTTTACCCAAGTTTTAGTTCTAAGAGTCTTTAAAGTTTAAGTTAGAGTCCTTCTAATGACTTGAACTTAAGCTTTAAGAACTCATAGAAATTAAACTTGGGTAAAAGTAAAAGAATTTTTTGACTTAAGTTTTTTTTTTTGACTTAAGATAAAACTTAAGAATAAGTCAATAAGTACCTTTTCAATAATTTTTTTTATGTTCGTAAATTAAACTTTAACTTGACTTAAGATATTTTTACTTAAACTTAAGAAATCAAAGGCCTTATTTTTTTTTCGAACTTAAGAATTTTAAGTCAAATTATGAAATTTGTTCAAAAAAATAAAAATTTCATAATTTTTATTGCATTTAATTGACTTAAAAGCCTTAAATTCAAAGAAAAAAGTTAAGTTAGTTAGAAAAAAATTGAAAAGTTTGCCTTTAAGTTAAATTTTCGAAATTTGGGATTTAAAGACATGTTTCTAGGTATGTATCTGAATAAATCCTGGATTCCTTTTGAATTTTGTTTATCCCTTAGTTTATCCTTTGCATGAATGAAAGTTTGAAAAGCTTCAAAGACAAAATTTTCCAACCTCAATTAAAAAGTATCAGTTTCACCTTTTCTCCGCTTTTACAAAAATAAACGTTCTCAAAATGCTTTTATAAAGTTAGTCTTTTCAACGTTTCCTATATTTACTCAATATTCCATCAAATTGTTCCATAAAATCATCCACAGACGAGGCAAAAGACGACGGATTACAATTTTCCACGTTGATAGAGTTATGTAAACAATTTCAATTTATTTAAACAGCATTCTCTTCTCTTTTGCTCCGTTCTGCGTGTTTTTTGCCGATAACTGTTCATCGTTCGCAAACTTTAAGCGTCTTATCGGAATAATTAAAAGACACAACAAAAAAAACTGTCAAACTAAAAGCATGTTCTTGCCGCCAGCCACTCCATTATGCTGGTTGTCCATCACAAAATCGGCATGCAACAAAAACTGCCGAAACGCGGCACTAATGAGATTGCAAATTGAATTAATTGAAGGCATCAGTCGATCATCATTGATTGTCTGACATGTTCATTGCTCGGCTGTTGTTTTTCCGTTGTTTTTATCGTGCGGGCGAGTTGTAAATAAATAAAATGCACATCCATGCACCGCACGCCTGTCTGTCATTAATTTGATGTGTTAATATCGGCATCAAAATTAGCTAAGTGCAAAATTGGCAAACGAAATTTTTTTCCCGAAAACGAAAAAAAATGTTGGGAAATTTATTTACTGACAACACGACCACGTTTTTTACGTTCGTTGTCAATGCAACGAGGGAAAAAACGACATGTAACGGTCTGACGATGTCATGTGACACACACACAGACACACACGTGTAATGGTGAATTAAATGAAATAATTTTCCATAAAAACATGGCAGTTATGTAATGTGATACATTTTGCGTTCGTTCAAGTTATTTTTTTTTCTGAGAAAATGGTTATGAAGTTTAATTAAAATTTGTCACATGGCGGCTTAATTGGTGCGGGACTTTTACCGGGGTCAAGCACGGAATTGCCGTGAATTCACATTTTTTTCTGCGCTTTCTTTTTATCATCACACCGCCATTAAGGCGATTAAATTCACAAACCACCATAAAAAGCAACTCCCGACACGACATGACAATAAGAGGAAGGAAGAGGAAAAAAACACGCTGTGCAAAAGGCGAGCGATGCGATGCCAAGAAACGAAGAAGGCTCATAACAAACAAGGCAATTTCGAGGGGAAAATTAATGGAGGTGAGTAACGAAAGTGCTTTTTTATTTTTGGAATTTTTTTCAATTTTTTTTTAATTTTTCGGTCATTTTTTTCATATTTTTATGAATTTTCAACTTTAATTTATTTTTTTTTTAAATTTTAATTTAATTATTTTTTTTAATTTTAATTTAATTTTAGAATTTAAAAATTTTTTTGGATTTTTTATATTAAATATATATTCAATATTATCTCAAAATAAATTCAAATTAAATTTATTTTTTTTTCAATTTATTTAATTAATTTAATTTAAATTAATTTAATTAATTTAATCATTAATTAATTTAAATTTATTTTTATACGACACGAAAAATTTTCAAAAATTTTTGAGCAATTTTTTTTAACCATAAGCTACAGACTTTGTCAAATCTTCCAAAACTTTGATATTCTAAAAGTCTAAAAATTAATGATTTTTTTTTTATTTTTTTAATTTTGCTAAAAATCTAAACGGAGCTAACTTGAACTTACATAACTCCAAACTTATCAGTTTTTTCACAGCTTATAGCTGTTTTAATGCTAATAAAAATAAAACTAACAAGAATCAATTTTCGGTTCATGATTTGAAAGTTAGGCCACTTTTTTAAAACTTCATTTCTTAAAAACTAAAATTCAGGAAAAAATTTTCTAGATTAACGTATAAAATATTGAAAGCAAAGCTTTACTTATCTGATAAAAAATTAATCAAAAATCGATTTTTTTTTTATTATTTTATAAGGTTACGGTTTATATTGTGAGAAACATTAATATTGAAAAAAAAAATCAATTCAAAGGCTTATATTCAGAAAAAAAATTGATAGAAAAAAATTGTTTAATAAAAATTTGAAAACGAACTTATTAAGTGAAGTTAAGTAGATAAATAAAATTTTTTGAAATAGCTCAAATAAATTAGCACAACCTTTTTTCTAAACCATCGTGGACCCTGAACAAGTCCGAACGTTTATATGAAAATATTCTTTTGGAGATAAAAAAATAATTAAACTGAAATGAAAAGTCAAAAGACCTCAAAAAATTTCCAAAGAGCTTTTTTTCTTGCTCAAAAACCTCTTAAACTGCAATGAAAAAAAAAAATCATATTCATCGAAAGGAACAGCGCCACATTGAATCACGTTTCTTTTTCTTCTAAATCTACGAGCTGCCATAACCTATATCTGAGACGTTTTTTCTTTCGCCACACACCGAGCGTTACTTGGTTCGCAGCGCGTGCCAACTTTACGTCGTAGTCCACGATCCATAAGCCAGGGAATAAATACATAATAATAATCTAAATGGTCGTAAAATGGTGATACGGAATAATTTTACTAATAAAATACAAGAGAGAGGAGAAGAAGAAAAAAAAAAATATATGGCACAATAGAAGAAAAATAACAACACAACTCTCGGAATGATGACGACTAAACCAACCGACCGACGCCGTGTATCGTGCAAGAAGGTCTAATAATAATAATAATACACCTTGCGAAAAGAAAAAAGGGGAGTCGAGATTTGAATCTTTTTTTTTATGTATTTATGGCAGATTTAAGCCTTCCAACCCCCTTTGCGCGAAAAAAAAAAAACTTTCCCATTGTCCATTTATTTATTTATTTATTTTATTGCCTTATTTCGGAAAATCACGAAGTTACGAAATTCGCATCAGCAATCAGTGAGGTATGACCTTTTTGCATGCAAAGCACCATCAAATAATGAATGACAATAATACCCGGAATGACGTCAACTGAGCGAGCAATACACTCAACTCGCAAGAAAACCAAATTAAATGGAATTAAAGTCTAATGACTTTTGAAGGGATGCCAAAAAATTTGATTTATCACTCATTTAAATTCATTTCTTGTGTGTTTGGGCGATCGAAGTCACGTCACGGATATTGTTACCGCGCGCGCGAAAACAATGGAATGGAGCCCAAAATGACCTGATTTACTTGCCATCCATTTCATTTATTTTGGCTTTTTGGCAGCTTTGATTCGGCAAATTGGGATGGATTAAAGTAGATTAAAATTTTTATTTTTTAATGGAAGTGTCAAGTAGTCAAGTTAGTGCAACGTGATGGCGACTCATTATGATCAATGAATGGGTCAAGCTATTGATATGGCGAGAAATATATGTGTGGCACGCAAAAAATGACTCTAAAACAAACAAATGGGCAATAAAAAGTTTATGTGCGCACAAATCCTTTCGTGATTGAACTTTTCAATTAAGTTAATCAAACATGTTTTTGCATTATGCATGCTTGACAAACACAGCGCTGACACACATTTACGGACGACGACGAATGTTCGAGAGTTTTATTGCGATTTGAAGTGCTTTGATGTCTATCTAATTGCGTGGAAATTGGGTAAGTAAAAATAAATTAAAAGAAAATTTTCATGTTTAAAAGTTTAAACTTTCAATTAATTTAAAAAAAAGGCAATTAAAAGTTTGAATTTTAATTTTTTTATTAAAATGAAGCCTAAAACCTAAAAGGAGCTAACTTTGCTTAAAAAAGCTAAAAACTTCTCAGTTTTTTCAAAACTAACTCCTAAAGTTATCCTAAAATAAATAAAAATATCAGGTAAGACTTCAACGTTTAAAATTTTAAACTTAGGCCACATTTTGTGAAAACTAAAATTTGCTAAAAATATTTTTTTTTAATTTTTTTCTTTTTCAGAAAGATCCAACTAGAAGGATTCTATTAGAATTTTAAAACCTTAATCTTTTCAGTTTTTTCAAAACTTACTCCTTAAAATATCTTAAAATAAATAAAAATATCAAGTAAGACTTTAACGTTTGAAATTTTAAATTTAGGCCGTATTCTATGAAGACTAAAATTTGCTAAAAATATTTTTTTTTAATTTTTTTCTCTTTTCAGACCTTCAAGATCCAACAATAGAAGGATCATTAACTTTATTAAAGTTATTTTAAATCTATTCCAATTAATCCAAACCAAGCATATAAAATTTTATTTCAGGTTCAGCATGTTTCCAACGAAACCTTAAACAAATACTTTCCCATTAAACTTACTCAATTTTAATTCCGTATAATTTTTTAATCTGCCAACTTCATTCCTACCTTTTTTCATTAAATTAATCAAAAAGTGCTTTAATGAACGTTTTTCTCATCATCCGAGAATTCTTTTAAAATTTTTTTTATCGTTCTTCATTCCCGTTCTCTATTTTACTCTACTCTACTCATATATGAAACTAATGAGAAATAATTGTCTTTTCTCGCTTTTATTTTTCACTGCATTCATTTTCAAATGCCTTCACTAAAAATAATGAAAATGGCTCGTAAATGGATTTTTTTAATCAATTACCGCCAATTAAATGTTAATTTAATGGATAGTTTGTAGCTGTCAAGACTTTCTTCATGTACCTATATATACGGAAGATGTACGTCAATAACCCCGAAAAATGTACAAATTATCACATCCTTTTATACTTTTTGTATCCACAAATAAAGCTGAAATACGTCACTTAATTTATTTCCGTACCTCAGATAAAATCTGACGACGAACACACTTATCGACTAACACTTGTGTTTGCTCGATGTTCGTCATTGTTGACGACGAAATCTCCGAAATAAATCTAAATTTGTCTGTTTTTGTGCGTCTCTGTCTATCTCTATGGAAAAAAACACATAAAAAGGATTCCCAAAATAAGCAAAGAGCATGAAATGATGCGATAAATAAATCAAGTACGAACAACTTTGGTTTTCGATTTCTCTCGTTTTTCTACAATTTTTTTTTTATTTCATTTCTCAGCATCCTTGTTAGGATGTGTGTTTTCTGGTTCCGCTTGAGCGGAGAGATTTTTTTCAAGAGCATTTTTAAAAAGGGATCAAATTACCATTTATATGGACCTTGACATGAAAAAGTTACAAAACTACATAATCGCCATTTGATTCATGTCCAAAGTTTATGCGTTGTTGTCCCAGAGAGCAAAAAAAATTTCATTTTCATTTAAAAACTGCAATAATTGCAATTATTCCAACTCAGCAAACATAAAAAAGTAAAGTTTTTATATTATTTTAAGTTGTTCTCTGGATTAATTTTCATTGAATATTTTATAAGTTTTGTAGTTTCTTTTTTCGTGTGTAGCAGCTTATTTTGGTAATGAATTCATTTTCATTTCATTATTTTTATTTTTCATGTTTCTTTACTGCCAATCAGGGGTGTGACTGAGAAAACGAACTTGTTTATGATTTTCTTGATTTTTGTGAGTTAATAAAACTAAAATGAAGCTAACTTCGGTTAAGAATTCTCCAAACTTGTTAGTTTTTTCGTTAATTATTCCTTGAGTGATGCTGAAGAAAATAAAAGTAACGAGAAATATTTTCGAGTTTAAGCTTACAAAGTTAGGCCTTATTATTTCAAGCCTAAATTTGAACAAAAATGTTCTAAAATTTAGCTTTTTTACATTTTTATTTTTTTTATTAAATTTTTAGAATGATTTATATTTGAGAATTTTTTTTTAATTAATTAAAATTTATTTTTTAATTTAATTTATTTAATAAGCAATCATTTTAATTTATTTAATGAATTAAAAAAAAAATGAAAAAAAATTAATTTTTTATTTTTAAATAAATTTTTAATTTTTTTTTTATTTCGCCCCGAATGCCACATACCTTTCACTAATGCACATAATTTTTTTCAGTGTTGTTTTAACTTTTTATCGCGCATAAATCATTGAAATTGGCTCGGAACTGCTAAAAAAAAGTTTCTCTGTCTTTTTATCTCGTATTTTTTTTTACTTTTTTTTATTATTTCAATGAAATTGAGCTCCAAAACAATAAAAATAATAACCAAACAAGGCAAAATATCAACAAAAAAAAAAATCGGAAATGAATGAAATTTACTCTTTTCCGTTCATTTTATGCGAATTCAAGAGCGACGCGGTCTGTGACAAACTCCCACAGGAAATGTCTTTTTAATAAAATTATTTCCTCCGAAAAAATTGTTCGAAAAATCGGTTGTGACGTGTTGATGTCTTAATTACAAAGTCCGAAAAAAAAAATTAACTTTCGGGCGCACATAAAAAAGAAATAAATTCCAGACTCATTTGAATATTTTGACAATTACGCATGGATTAAAGCTGGAGTAGTTTGTGGATTTCGCGCGTCGTCGTCAGTGAGACAGAAACGCAAAAAATTAACCAAAAATGAATATTCAAATGGATTTTTTTTACTACGTGGATTTTTTTTATGACTCATTTTGTGAGACGAAAATTCGAAGCAAACGAACGACGAAAGAATTAATGTTAAAATACAAAAAAAAAGAAAAGCATTAAAATAATAATAATAATGGAATCTCTGTAGTAGTTGAAGAAACTAACGAAAATAAATGCGGTATAAAAAAAAAATCATAAATAAAATCGATTTGTGCCATTTATGCTTATTTTGTCCCCTTTTCCTCACACACCGTTAACAATCACGCCCTCATGTACGCTAATAATATAGATGGCGTCGAAATCAAGTCGATTTGTATTGGTACCGAAGCCAGCATTAATAATAACAATAATTTTCGGAGCAATTTCTTGTATTATTTTTTTTTTATCGGAGCTACAAACAAAAGGTTGTACGTCTGAACTAAGGAAACACGAAGCGGCGTCTTTTTACACATTATTAATAAATATATATTTTTTTTTTTCGAGCGATATTCAATACTATGTTTGCACAGACTGAAATCATGACAGAAAAACAGAGAAACGGCAATTTGCCTTGTGTTTCTGGGAGCCAATCGATTTTGATTGTCGTTCGATTTGTAGTTGGAATTGATTTGGAATTTTTTTTTCGGTTCGTATTTTGTTGAAAACGAAGAGAGTGATGGCATATTTTTTGCGTTTTTTGTCATGTTTATTTTATTCAGTTACATGCCGATATATTGTTGTTTATTTAGTTTGTGTCACAATGAGTTTTTTCGGTGTTTTATTGAATATTTTATGTGATAAATGACATAATATGGAGCAGTTTTGGGTAATTTGATGAGTAATGGGAAATTTATTTTACGGACGACAGATGGAGCTTTAATTAAACAATTTATTAAATTAACTTAAAAATTGAAAATTAATTAATAGAAGGCAAAATTATATTTTTTTTTCTAAAAAAAAATAAGTTTTCTTTTTAATTTAGAGAAACATGAATAAAAATTACAATAGATGCCGCTTTATATTTATTTTTAAGGCTTTTTAAAGTCAAAGTTTGACTTTTAATTTAAAATTTTGCTTTATAGCAAAATCTTCAGATTTACTTAATATAAAATTTTTACAAAAATTACTCAACAGATGGCACTTTTAAATAAAATTTTTACGAAAAATTAATGAAATTTATTCACAAAAAAATTAACATTAACTTTCTTTTAATTACTCTCAATAAACTTTTAAAATCTTCAGAGAAAATTACATACAAAAAGTCAAATTCATGAAAATTATTCAATAGATGGCGCTTTATAAAATTTTTTAATACTCAAAATTTCTAACTCATCGACACTTTTACTTCACAGAAGACACAAAAGGTGCACTGAATTCCAGTTTTTACCAAAATTAAACAAAAAATCATTTTAAATTTTTTTTATCCAACAGATGGCGCTTTAAAATCTTCATCTTTAAATTTTTCCGCAACAAGACGTTCGTAAAGTGCATTAATTTGAATTCCAAACTTTAAATATTTAAAAAAAATATTTTGTTTTACCTACATTTCCTTTTAAAAACCAAACCAAACTCAAAATCCTAGAAAATCTGTTCTGTTCACTTTTTTGTATTATCACTGGTAGGTAACAACTCCTTTTTCTTTGTTTCAAGTAATGCAAAGAACTAATCTTGCGGTTTTTCTTTTATCTTAATATAAACTTTGCTGGCGGTATATAAATTGGAAAACTTCTTTTTTCTTTCTCTCTCACTTTTTCATAGAAAAATTTTCTTTTTTTGTATTTAATAATAATTCTTCACTCATACAAATCGTGATTTGATTCACTTCTTTGATTTGATTTTCTTCGTGGTTACTTTTTTTTCTTCGTTGCTTCTTTATTTAAAAATTATTTTTTCGCTTTTTTACACCAGCTTCGCATAAGAAATGAGACCATCTTGATATTTCATTCTTTTCTCTTATTTATGAGAATTTTTTCTTTCTTTCATTGAACTTTTTTCACGTTTTTCCCTCACTGATGGATTTTTTGTCTCATCACCGCGATACAAAATTCGTTGTTATCTTCCTTTTTGATGGATTATTTGTTTCTTTTGCTGAGTCAGTTGTCAACGTTGTGATTGTATTATTAGCGATTTTTGCTCGTTCTTCGTTGATTGTCAGTTTTTTTTTTGGCGTAAATTATATTTATTTATTTTTCATTAATTTTCCCTAAAAAAAATTGAGGGAACAAAAAGGTTACGTCCTTCGCTTATGTAACGCAGAAAAAAATCGAAAAAAAAATTATTGTAATTTCATTTCACCTCAATTACGTTGGTAAGTTCATTTAATATGCGTTTAACTCGAGAGTCATTCACTTAATTCGTACTTAATTACGACGCGACTTGCTCATTGTTTTACGAGTATTTTTATATGTATCTCTCGTTGTTTGTGCTACTTCACAAGTACCGAAGAGAAATAATGTCATGGGTCAATCATACGGCGTGTTGTGTTCTTGTTTTTCTTTCCTGTTATTATCATTATAATTTCGGTTTTATTTGCTTTTTTCTTCGTGCAACGACGTCATCGATGCCGATAAAATTTCCTTTTTATTTGAATAACGGAAAAAATCGCGCAATTAGTGGCGGTTACAACAGCAACGCAGTCGATGGAAAAAAGGACAAGAGACAGATAACGAACGACACAAACCGGTTGGCTGCTTGAAATTCAGAACGAAAGAAGAATTTTTTAATAACACTTTTTTTTCTGCTTTTCTTTGTTTTAATTTTTTTTTTTTTGTCTTTAATAGAAAACTTTTTTTTTTGTAGAGTAACAAGTTGCGAGAAGGAGAGGAGACACGTCTTTACCGAATCACAGAGCTAAACATACTGGCGGATGTTACTCGATTACTATTCGGAAAACTTTGTTGATGGGGAAATTACATTGTATGAAAATAAGGATCTCACTTGGTTGCTCTCTGAGAATCGCATTCAAGTGTCGCGTTCAATTTTATTATCAAATGGCTTCGTGTTAATCGAGACTTGGAGGAAATGCTTGGATTGGGCTTCGAGAGAAAAATTATTTTTGCAACAATGTTGTAAATTTTTTAAGATGAAAATTAATAAAAATATAAATATAAATATAAATATAAATATAAATATAAATATAAATATAAATATAAATATAAATATAAATATAAATATAAATATAAATATAAATATAAATATAAATATAAATATAAATATAAATATAAATATAAATATAAATATAAATATAAATATAAATATAAATATAAATATAAATATAAATATAAATATAAATATAAATATAAATATAAATATAAATATAAATATAAATATAAATATAAATATAAATATAAATATAAATATAAATATAAATATAAATATAAATATAAATATAAATATAAATATAAATATAAATATAAATATAAATATAAATATAAATATAAATATAAATATAAATATAAATATAAATATAAATATAAATATAAATATAAATATAAATATAAATATAAATATAAATATAAATATAAATATAAATATAAATATAAATATAAATATAAATATAAATATAAATATAAATATAAATATAAATATAAATATAAATATAAATATAAATATAAATATAAATATAAATATAAATATAAATATAAATATAAATATAAATATAAATATAAATATAAATATAAATATAAATATAAATATAAATATAAATATAAATATAAATATAAATATAAATATAAATATAAATATAAATATAAATATAAATATAAATATAAATATAAATATAAATATAAATATAAATATAAATATAAATATAAATATAAATATAAATATAAATATAAATATAAATATAAATATAAATATAAATATAAATATAAATATAAAATATAAATATAATAAAATTTAATTAATTTTAATTTTCCCATATTGTCAAGTGGTAAGGATACCAGCTAATTTTTAGTTAAATTTTATTATTTTTTGTTTTTTTTTTTAATTTAAAAAAAAAGATGCAACATTTTAACATAATTCAAACAAAATCCTCTCTTCAAACAAACATTATTCTTCCATGTTCATAACTCAACCACGCCATACAAAAGTTGTTCATGTGAAAAATCAGCTGTGGCACTCACAAAGTCACTCAAAATTTTTACATTTTCATCTCCCCCATCTACAACGAGGACGTCTGTTATCGCAAGCACGTACCACAAAAGAAAGAAGTTGAATGAAACTGAAGTTGGTAAGTTGAATGTATTTTCGTGCCCGTATATCGTAGAACAATGAGCAACGAAAATACACAACACAAGAACTAAAAATATGAGAAAATAGCACAAACGGCACTCCCTTTTATTTTATACTTTTTGTTGTTGTAATACCTTTTTTTATTTATGTAGTTCACCTAGAAATGTTACATCACAGAGATACTCGAAGAACATCGCATGAACGAACAAGAGAGCAAAAAATGTTTGTTTTTCGTTCCTTATCGGTCCATCTTGCAACGAAAATTGTGAGAAGACGACGACAGGTGTTGTTACAAGACGACATCCGACCAGAACAGAGGACAGAATAATGACCTAATAACAATAAATAAGACACTTACACACTCTTTAATTGCATTTCCAATGAGAAACATGAAATTTATTTCTGGTTAGACTATTAAAATGATGTAAAGTCATGTCGTTTGCGTCGTTGTCACGTTTGTGGTTTACTTGGATGCAGTACAGTGCAAATATATGTTTGGTTAAGCTGTGGAGACGCCTTGTTCTTAAATTCATGAACTTGAATTTTTTTTTAAATTTTGAATTATTCGAGATTTATTTTAACCACGTGACCATAAAAGCGCATTTTTCCTTTAAAAAATTAAAATGCGCAAAAAAATTAAAATTTTCAGTATAAAAAGTGACTTTGACATTGAATTTTTATGTTTTCCTTTTTTCCCCAGAAACTCTTTGCCTTGTCATGTACAATTGTCAGACACATATACGACATGTGACAACAACGCAGCATAAACCCATTTCTCGGTCTCTTAAAAAAAAGTTAAGTTATTCATTTATGCAAAGGAGAGACGACGAGGAGGAGACAAGACACTTCCACGCTTCAGCATTAAAACCCTTGCTTGCTACTTTTTCTGCCCAACAAATTTTCCAGCCATTTAAATAATGAGAATTTTTCTTTCTTTTAATTTTTTGTTTACTTGCAAAAAAGTGTTGAAAACTGTGTAGCAGCATAATTTTCCTATTACAGCACCGCGCAATGTGTTTTATTAAAGTGGAATACATAATTGCCATTTTATTAGCGAACGTTCTTGACCAGCATTTATAACGAGAAGGCGGGAGTTTTACGAGGTTTTTTGCTTTATAAAAAAAAAAACGGAAAAAAATAGTTGTATCGTTTGTAGGAAAGTGTAAAATAAATAAAAGTTAATAAATAGAAATATCATGAAGCGGAAAAAATAAATGGATTTTATTTACTTTTCTCGAACTATTTTTTCAAGTATTTTTATTTTAAATAAAAATTTTTTCTTAATTTTTCAGTTAACTTAAAGAAGATGTGAAACATTTTTTCAATGTTAAAAAATAAATATTTTTGAATTTGTGACCTTTAAAATTAAAAATTTTGACAAAAATCGATCAAACTGTCATCTGTCAAAATTATGACAGGTTCAAGGTTGATAAAAATTTTATTCTGTTAATTTATATCCGTCTAATGTCAGTTTTGACAAAAATTAAGTTTCTTTAACCTTTATGAATTTCAAAAATTTAAATTCTTTTTTTTATAATTTAAATTTTTATAGATATTAATTTTTTTAGAGATCAATGTTGAGATTTTAATTTAAATTTTAAAAACTTCTAACTAAAATTAAAACCTTCAAATAATTTTATTTAAAGAATTCATTTAATTTTATTTAAATTTTAATTTATTAATTATTTATTATTAATTAATCAATTTCAAGAATTTTGTTAAAAAAAAACAAAGCTCAAAATTTATAAGTTTTAAAAACTTTCATTTTTTTTTTAATTTTATTTTTTTTATTATTATTAAAGCCAAAAAAAAAATTATTTTTTAATTTTGAACATTTTTAATGTTAAAAAGTAATAAAATAATTTTATAAAATTAAAAAAAAAATAATAAAAAAAAATTAAATGAATTTTAGGCTTAAAAAAATAATTTTTTATTTAAAGTTAAATTTTTATCTCAACATCAATCTCTATAAAAATCAACAATTTTTTCATTTTTTACAATACAAAAATTTCAATGGAAGAAACCCTTTAAAAAATTTTTCTTTTATAGCAAATCGGTTACAAATTAGTTTTTTTCCATTCTTCCCATTCTTTTTTTTAAACACAATTTTAAGATATTGAAAAAATAAACAAAAAGAAAAAAAATATCCATTTCTAAACGACTTGCTGCACGAATAGAAAATCAATAGCGGAATGTAATACATTGTTCAACTCTAAACGTAAAAATATGGCAAATAAATGGACTTTCATTTGCTTATGGCTTGCTATTCTTGGCCCATTATTTAATTTCAGTGGCTTTATTGTGGTTCTCTTGTTATTATTATGTTTTTCTTCTATTATGTTGCTAACATTTTTCGGTTTTCTTCCTGATAGTTGGTCAATTATTATATTGTGTGAAGAAGACGAAGAAGAAGATAGTTTTCATTTAAAACGTGTTCAAAGAGAATTTTATAGCAAGTCATGATAAGACCTCTGCTACCAGACCAGATTGGTTTCTTTTGATACAAGTCGTGCAGCGAGCTTGATAATGATTCTATCATTATGAAGCATTTTTTTGAATGAGGTGGTTACGGTCAGGTAGAGGATTAATGTCATATTGCCACCTGCCAAGACGCGTGTTTGTACAAAAGTACGGTGAGGAGCGAGGTTTTTCATGTTTAATTTCCCATATTGTCTAGCGGTAAGGATACCAGCTAATTTTTTTAGTAAAATTTCTTTAAAAGATTATTTTGAGAGCACTGTGAGCACTTTCCATGCAAATTACTCATAAAAACTACGATTTCCTGTAAGATACGGCACAGAGCTATTATTGGCGCGAGTGTTTTTATGACGTCGTCGTTCATTCGATGAAAAGGGAAAAGGTGCTCTAGGTCAGTAGTGAAGATTCCTTGACTTTTATGTAAATGAGGCACAAGGTTACGTGAAAAAATACCGAAAAAAAAGAAGACATTTCGTCGTTCAATAATTCATTCAAGTAAAGAAAGAAAGTAAAAAATCGATCAAAGCAGCAAAAAAAAAATACTCACTGGTGACTTTTTCTTCTTTTTCGTTGCACTTGCGGGCGCCGATTGTTGTTCCACGTTCTCCGTTCGTTCGCTCATCAGATTCATTGTCATCGGTATCACGACGTTGCCTTGTGCCGGTGCGTTTTTTTCCTCATCGTTGTAGCTTCGTAACACACTTGGGCGCAGCAACAACGTGGGCAACTGTTCGCGTTGCGATTCCCGATTGTTGTTGCTACTGCTGCCAACCATGAAGGAGGACGTTTCCTGCAATGGCGCTGCTTCCTCCGCTTCGTAGTCGCCCCGCTCAACGGATGCCAATTGGTACAGCGGTTTGTTGTGCAAGTCGGAGATTTTGTTGGTGCGAGCGTTGCGGATCATCAGTGGCTTAGACAGCAGCCATGTTAACGGGATCAAAAATGGTGAAAGGAAGACACTTTTTACGAAACGGAACACGGAGCGTTTTGTGCCGTTTTTCATCTAATGCAACTCTACTGGGCAAGCATTTTCTCAATTCACTTTTTTTTGTTTGGCTTGCAGAACTTTTCTTATCTACAATTTGAAGTTTTGATTGAAATTTTTTATTTTTTGTGAGAAGTTGTTCATTGATTTCAAGTTCAAAGTAATTTAATGCTTCAATAAGCGATTTTTTACGCTTGCAATCGATTAAACTTAATTTTATTGAGCATCATTAATTGACTTGACGATGCAAAAGATGATTTAAAGGTCATTTGAATAAAAAAATTTTCGAACAAAGAATTTGTCAAGAAAAATTTTAAAATATCTAAATATTTGAAAAATTAAATAATTTCTTTTATCCAATTTCAAATCGAATTAAGTTAAATTTATTTATAAAATTATTTTTTTTAACATCAAATAATTAAATTTAATTTTTTTAAATAAATTAATAATTAATTTTTTTATAAATTTATTAATGATAAATTTATTTTTTTTTAATAAATAAATTAAATTATAATTTTTTTTTAAAATTTAAATTAAAAATTTTATTTTTTTTTATTAAAATTTATTTTTTAAATTAAAAAATGTTAATATAATGTTTTTATTCAAATATTTAAATTAATTGTTTTAAATTTTTTAAATTAAAAATATATATTTTGTAAAAAAAAAAATTATTTTGGTTGAAACCAAAATAATTTTTTTTAAATAAAAATTTAATTATTTATTTATTTTTAATTAAAAATTAATTTTAATTCATTTTTATTAAATTTAATTTAATTTAATTTATTTTATTTTTTTTTTTAATTTTAAATTCTTATTTTTATTGTTTAAATTTAAAAAAAATAAAATAATTCAAAAATAATTTTTTATAAAATTTATTTGAATTTTTTCTATCTCATTATTATTTATTAATCTTTTGAACTGAAATCAACGAATAAATTCACTTTCGATAAAAACATGTTTTTCAAGTATTTGATGAATGACTTGAACATACAATGCACGAACCGTTATGATTATTATTAACCGATACACTTCTTTATTTATTTATTTGAATGCTTTCGATCAACTGCAAAAAATTCAATCACAATTTCTCGATAGACAAAAAAATGAAATTATTTTTAACTTTTATTGATAAAATAAAATATTATTGACAAAATCCTTTTTTTTCAACGTTACATTGCGATTACAGCAAAAATGTCACAAATTTTTCATTTTATTATATTTTTTTTATTTTTTATGGTATTTAATAGTTGAAAGTATTTAACGACCAATCACTGGATTTATTTTTATTTTTTTTTATTTGTCACTTTTTTCATTAATTTTTTTTTATTGACATAATATTTAATATTTTTTCATTGATTTTTTTTTTGACCCGAATTTTCTTTTTTTGCACAATCGGTCAACGGCGGAAGAAAGAAGGAGTGCCCTTGAAAAACAGCAAAGTTGGAGGAATTGAGCTATTAATCATTTTAGCACGCACTGACATTTGGTTAAGTCACATGCGATATGCATCCATTATTTTTATTGTTATCCATCCAAAGCTGTTTATTACTTTAGTGTAGCGCCGCGATGAAAGTAAGTCAAGATCGCGGCAGTCAGTCGTCTCTCACTCAACACTCGAATATTTTTTTTTTGTTATTTTTTGGTTCTACTTTGATTGCTTTTTAACTTTGTAACTTATTTCGTGTTTATTATTATTTATTATTATATATTTTTGTTGGTTATTACATAAAAAATAACACAAAGAAAGAACGAAATTTGTGAATTGCCACGCTTTGCGCTTGAATGAACGAACGACGACTGAAAACTAAAGTTTGAAAATTATTTTTGTTAGCCAGCTACAATAGCGACGACGACGAAACAATGTTGCTGTTTGGTAAATGATGATGATGGCCCTGTGAATATTTTTTTTTATTTCAATGCACAAACCGTGTACACAAGAACAGGTGAACAACGAACAACGGTTTGGATATCGCAAATAGAATAATAGAGAATCGAGTGAAATTATAATGCTTGCTAATAATAATAGCTGTGGTCTGTGTGTGTCGAAAGAATGAAGCGTTTGGCGAAAGGATGTGGCAGAAGGGCACGATGGACGTTGAAAAATATGTTGAGGAAAATTTTTGCGATGGAAATTTTCTTTTTAAAGTCAAGTTTTTTTCTGCTGCATTTCGATGAGTTGAAAAAATTCAATTTTTTTGCTAAGAATGTCTGATTAAAAATTAAAAAAAAAATTGAAAACTCGGGAAAATCGAGAAAAGTTTTTTGAATTTCCCTCAATTTTTCTAAAATAAAAGTTTTCTATGATGAAAAATTCAAAATTCTTCAGAAAATGAGCTTTTAATTTATTTTTAAAAAATTTCTTGCTCAAAAAGTTTTTTTTTATTTTTCAAGAATTTCCCAAGCTTTTCCGAATTTTCCACAATTTTCGTAATTTTTTATTTTCAATTATATCAATTTTCAATTTTTTTTTGAAGAAAAATTTGATAATTGAAAAAAAAAATAAATTGAAAAATTATTATGAAAATTTTGGAAAATTCGGAAAAGCTTGGGAAATTCTTGGAAAATTTTTACAATTTTTCTGACGTTTTCCACAATTTTCGCAATTTTTCAATTTTTTTTTTCAATTATTTCTTAAGAGAAGTTTTTATAATTTAAAAATAAATCGAAACATTTTGAAAATTGTGGAAAATTCGGAAAAGTTTGGAAAATTCTTGGAAAATTAAAAAAAAATATTAAGCAAGAAACTATTTTAATATAACTTAATAAGCTTAATTTTTTATTAAAAGAGTTTTAATTATAAAGAACTTTAGTTTTAAGAAAATCTTCGGGAAATTCATAAAATTTTCCTTGAATTTCCCGAATTTTCTTTAAGTTTTTCTTATTTTTTCTTATATTTTAAAAATTCCGTCAAAAATTTACTAAAATTTTATGAAAATACGCTCAAATAATTCAATTTGACAACAATTTTCATTTATTTTTCCTTTTTCCTTCTAATCCTCAAGACAAGACAGCTACATACAAGAAAGGGCAATCACGGTATTTGCGTACTTAAAGAGTATTTTTTCCTTGTATACATAAATTAGCATTGTTTCGTAAGTTTTACGTGTTAGAAAAATATTTGACACACAAAAAAGTTATAAAGACATAAAATTGCTGAGACGATTTTGGAAGAACGAGAAGGTCAATGTCGTTTTTTGGCAAGAACCAGACAAAAAAAATTGCTGCAAATCTCAACAAAATTGCATTCGAAAACCCCAAAAACCACACACAAATACACAGAAATGTGCGGTGTAACGACGAACAGTGGTTGCGATCGGAAATTATTGGTTTCAAAAGTTTGTTTGTATTTTTGCACACGTATACGACACACAAATCACGAACAATTATTATCGACCGCCTATTAATTTTATATTTTATTTTGTTTTTGAATTTCCATTCATTTATTTTATTTTCAATTGGATTTTGATTTATTTTAAGCTCCATTGAGGTAATTTCAAGTGGTTTTCGGCACAAAATAGATTTGAACTCGTATTTGTTCAATAATTCATTCAGTCGATGATTAAATTTTTAATAAAAAAAATAGAGGAAAAAACATGAAAAACTGTACTTACCTGAGCAACTTTTTCGCCCATGTTGGAAGTTGGTCGGGTCCCTTGAAAAAATTTGGCGGATCCATTGTCCTGGATTTTTTTGGTTTTTGGAATGATTTGAATGATGCGAAAGGAAAGTGGAAGGAATAAATGTTAGAAACCATGTCCCAAGAATGTGAAAGAAATGACGAAAATTTATTGGAGGGAGGTGAGTTAGTCACGTAATTTAAACAAAAATTTTTTTTGTAAATTTTAATTGAAATAAAAAAAATAATTTTGACAAAAAAACGTTCAAAATTTGAATTTATAAAGTTGTAAAAAATATAAAAAATAAAAAAAAAACAATTATTATGAAAAATTTGTGAAAAAGTCGGAAAACTCAAGGAAAAATCGGAAAACTCAAGGAAAAATCGGAAAACTCGCGAGAATTTCCCTTGAGTTTTCGTAAATTTTCCAACTTTTTTAAGTTTGCTTGTCAAAAAATAAAAAATATTGTTAAAAACTTCTAAAAAATTTGGGAAATTCAGGAAAATTTCCATGAGTTTTTCTTAAATTTCCACGAATTTTCCTTGAGTTTTCACGACTTTTTCAACTTTTTTTTTACATTTCGTAGTAAAAAAAAATAAAATTATTGTAAAAATATTAAAAACCTAAAAAAAATTGGAAAATTCAGGAAAATTTTTCGAATTTTCCATGACTTTTCCTTGAATTTCCACAAATTTTCCTTTTTTTTTGTCAAAATTATTTTTTTTTAATTTAAAATTTTTTTTCTTATCCAATATCCAATTTAAATAAAATATTAACTCCCATCAACCAAAAAATAACATAAAATCTACTCACTTTTGTCTTATTGGAATCTGATGGCTGGTTCGAAACTGTCGAGCTCGTGCGTGTCTCGTTACTTGGCTGTTTGCGGAACGTAATTGTTTTGTATCGCTGCAAATCGCTTTCGGACGATACGTTTGGGAAGTATTTGCGTGCTTGATGAGCGGAAGAACCTACGTCAAGAAAAAAAATAGAAAAAAATCGCAATTTTTTAATTTTTTTTTTAAATCATAAAAAAAATCCTACTGATCAAAATTTCCTCTAAAAAAATTGGGTAGATTTCTACTACCGTCTAGAACGTTTCTAACCCATTTTTGTGATTTTTATAAACATTTTTTTTTTGTTCATTTTTTTTTCGAAAAAAAATCTACTCGCATTTCTCTAAAAAAAAAAGAAAAAAAAATCGAGCGACTCCTGTGTGTTTGTGATTTTTAGTCGTCATGCAAAATAGAGGTGCAAACAACATGCAGAAGGTGCGATATAATTAACACCGTAAGCGATCAGGTTCATTTTATAAATTAGATGTCAATAAACGGTGCAACATGCAATTATTTGTCACAACATGTGAGTGAATGTGTTTTTTTTGTGTCGAAGGGGAGCGACGTGAAGGGATTTTTCACTAATAGGGAATGAAGCGTACTTACGTTTTTTTTTATTTTCTATTTTTTTTTGGTTCTAAAAAAATTTTAGGAAAAAAAATTAAAAAATTTTAAGCAAGCACGTCCCTGACAATTTTCATCTAATTTTTTTAATTGCACTTCCTCGGCAATTTTCGACTCATGACTGAATTTATAATTATTCTTCCAATTATATTTGCCATCAGTTTCAGCAAGCAGAGCATTAACTTTCATGGGAAAGTATATATGACAATTTATGTCAAAATTAGTTATTGACAAATCAAAGCGAGAGAGAGAGTTCAATTAATTACTGCCATGTAAATTGCATGTTTGAATTTTGCTTGCGGTAGAAAAGAGTCGTTGATGCAAGCAACAAGCTTCTATGATAATTCTATCATTTCAATTCGTTTCTCTTTTTCCTATGAGGCAGTTTAGTGCTCTGTGAGTCGAAAAGAGATGAAATTTTCTTATTGAGAGATTAAATTTAAATTTTTATAGTTAACTTTTCACACTTTTCATCAAGAAATTTTTTTAATTTATTTTTTCTTTTTAATATTTAATATTTTAATAAAAAAATTATTATTTTAAAAAAAATTAAAATTGTAAAAAATAAAATTGATTATTTATTATATTTCTTTAAACTAAATTCATTTTTTTTATACAGAGCAAAACCAAATCAAAAAACTGTGTCAAAGCCATTTTTGTCAAATCTTGCTCCAAATGGATAAAAATTTGTCAGAGAGCTCTAATTTATCATTTTTAATCATTTTATAACTCAAAACTGACAAAAAATTGAAACTGAAAAAAAATTTTTTCTTTGACATAGTTTTGATTTGAAAACTAAATCAAGAGCAAAACCAAATCAAAAAACTGTGTCAAAAACTGTGTCAAAGCCATTTTTGTCAAATCTTGCTCCAAATGGATAAAAATTTGTCAGAGAGCTCTAATTTATCATTTTTAATCATTTTATAACTCAAAACTGACAAAAAATTGAAACTGAAAAAAAAATTTTTTCTTTGACATAGTTTTGATTTGAAAACTAAATTAAATTAAAATTATGACATTTTTTTAATTTTTTGAAATTTAATAAAAATTTTAATTAAATTTATTTAAGTAATGAGCAAAATTTTCGTTAAATTAAGTTCAAAACTCACAATTTTATTATTATTTTAATTTTTAAAATGAAATTTTATATGAAAAAAAAAATAAGACAACACATTTAATAAAAGTAGATTTTTGTTTGATTAAAATTTCATTAATTTTAAAAATTTTTTCTTATTTCTATTTTTTTTTAAATTTTTTAGATTTTTTTTCTCTCAATTTTTAATTTTTTCGAAAAAAAAAAATTTCTATCAAACTTCAATATAATTCAGTACCTCCAAAGCTAAATTCTTCTCTTTTTCAACTCACAGAGCGACAAACAGCAATCTCGCTTGCATAGCAATCAATTTGTCGTTTGCTGCTCTTTCTCTCTTTACGTTGCTGTCAAACCACTTTGTGGCTATTGTTCGCCAAGCAAACAGCAGTTCAGTAATAAATAATGGCACCTACCTGTTTGAGCTTTTTTTGCTCCGTTCATTGATTTTTTTTTTCAATAATTTTGAATTTCGATACTTACTGGATGGAAAATGTGTCCTTTGTGTGATAAAATGTTGTCGTGTTTTGTTGAATTGTTTTTTTTTTTGGTGAATGGTAAGAAGAAAATCTTGAGAAAATTCTTGTTTGAATTTTTTATGTCTTTTTTTGGGAAAAATTATTTTTAGTGCAAATTATGGTAAATCTGGATTCAAACCATGCAATTCCTTACCATCAAGCACCAATCCGCAACAAATCACAACAACTCTCAAAAAATCACACAAATATTTACAAAAATTTTTTTTTACAATTTTCTTTTTTTTTACAAAAAAAAAAAAAAAATAAAAAATAAATTTAAATAAAATAATAAAAAAATTCTTTACCTTTCATAAAATCATCAATGGTGTGTGCTCGCTTCTCAAGAACGCCTCGACAATTTTTCGACCACGTACTTTCATAATTTGTATGGATATTATTATGGATTAACATACGCTCTTCGGGATCTACTACACAATAATTTTTTTTATATATATTTTTTTTTGAATTGAATCGGGACAAAAAATAAAAACATTCAAATTTAAAATATTTTTTTTTGTGTGTGATTTTTTTTAATGGTGAATGGGGAATTTTACGTAGATGTTATATGTGATCGTTACAGGATCGAGTTTTACAGAGATTTTACATGAAAATAAACAAAAAAGAGAGAGAGAGAAAGGAAAAAAGTACATACGAAACAAATAACATGAACAACATCGAACATCAACAATTTTTTTAAATTTAATTATTTTTTTTTAATTTTTAATTAATTTAATATTAATTTTTAATTAATAAAAAAAAATAAATAAAAAATTTTAATAGACAAGAAAAATTTTTTGTTTAATTTTGGATGCATATTAATTTAATTATTTGTTTATTATTTATTATTTTACTTGTTTTTTGAGCGATACGAGCAAAAATAAATAAAAATAACAACAACAACAATTTTTTATATATGTTTACGAAACGGAACGAACTCTCCAACAACAATCCAATTAACACCAATCAAAAACTAATAATGTTTATTTTTTGTTTTAAAACATCAACCAGAGCAATAACAACAACAACGAAAAAAAAAATCGAATCAAATGGAAAATTATATAAAATATTTTTGTGTGAGTGTGTGGAATTTTACGGATTTTGTGTTGCCAATGTTTTTCAGTTTCGTGATTTGAATTTAATTTAGTGGTATTTTTTTTTAGGTATTTATCAAGAACTAAAAAAAAATTATAAGAAATTTTGTTAATTTAAAAATTTATCAAGAGATGGCAGCAGTTTAGAATTTTCAGTCAATAGATGGCGCTTTATAAAAATTTTTGGAATGAACGTTAAAGAAATTGTTATTAAGAAGCTCGAACGTTAAGGATTTTTAAAAAGATTGAAGTTCACCGAAATTCCCGGTAGAGGGCGATTTTCATGTAAAATCATGTAAACAAAAAATTCTAACCTAAAAAACTATTTTTCTTCTGTTAATCTATGAAATTCTACTTTTTTTTTTGGGAAAAAATGTGTAAGTGTCCTTTCAAATATTTAAAAATTATAAATCTACTTGACATCTTTTAATTATTTATCTCGACAAATCTTGCAAATGTGCCTAAAACACTTTCAGTCTCTAAATTTGTTGTTTTTAATTTTTTGTTAGTCCTAAGATTTCTCTAAGAGAATTTTAAATTTTTCTATTAAAGGAAGAAAAACGAAAAACTTATTAATTTATTTACGTCTTCGCTTCTGTTTACGCTTAATTTCTTCAAGAATAATATCTTCCACGCAAGAAATTGAGGATTCTGCGAAAACAAAATTATGATCAGGGGTTTGTTCGGAAATAAATTGAATTAAAGAAAAATGAGGGAAATTTTGAAAAACAGTTGGCAAAAAGGTTTACAACAAAAAAAGTTCGTGTTACTATTCCAATTACTTCAAACAAGTTACAAAAAATAGAAAACCTTTAACCATTAACCGCACTAAACCAAATTCATCAACTTTTCAAAAAATTAAAATAAAATGGCGCCATTTGCAAGCTTTACTTACTTTTCCCATCAAAGTCCATACTTTTCGTTTGAGCAAATGTCTCGGCAGCCTTTTTCTGGTTGGCGGCTCGTTGTTCGGGCGTTTGTTGTCTTTCTTCTCTCGTGTGATCCTGGCTTTGCTGTTTTAGTAGTGTTTTTTTCTTAGAAACGAAAAATGAAAAGTTCTCAAAATTTTCACGCTAGATGGCGTTGACAGAATTTTCTCAAGCAAAAAACTTACCTTTATCGGTGCCGTTGGCACATTCAAGCGAATCTCGTCCGTGACATACGTGCTCGCCGTGTTACTGTAGTCTTTTTCGAGGTTTTCGGGTGTACTTGTGAGCGCGGGCGCCGACAACTGAGCCCACGGTGGTTTATCGACTTTGAGCGCGCCACCCGCAACGCATCGTTGATTGTTATTGGTCCCTTTGATGCTGCCTGCGATGCCGCCCGTTTCGATGGTGTTGAGACTACTGCTTGCGCCGCCGCCAGCTCCCGCGATTGCGATTGCGCCCGCAGCGAGCGCCGCTGCATGCGTACCATCGTCATCTTCTTGCGTGATGTCCGATGGCGGCGTGAGATAGCCCGCTAAGCGTAATCCACGATCGCGGATGTTCATGCTGCCGAAACGAAACGATTGACGGAAGCTGGCACGTGCTTTACCGACTGAAAAATGGATTTGATGAAAAATTTGCCGCTAGATGGCGTTTTGAACTTACATCTCGTTAATTTTGGCTCCGAGTCATCTGGCGTTTCAGGAAATGAAAGATCTTCAAAGTTGATGATAAAAAGTGAGACGTCATCAGCTTGGATTGGTGCAATTATTTCCGAGCATAAAAATTTTGCGCCTGAAATTTTAAAAGGAATGAATTTAATAGATTTTATTGCATAATTTTAAATGTTCTTCTCGAAAGTATTTTCAAATATTTTGAAAAAATTTAAGTTTTTTTAATTCAAAAAAATGTTAGTATTATTTCTAAAAGTTCAGAAAAGTTAAAATTTGAAAAAAAATTATTTTAATTTTTATGAAAATTCGACTTTTTTTTTAAATAATTTTAAAGCATATTTTCAAAATTTTGAATTTTTTTTTTGAATTTCAAATAATTTATAATTTTTAGAAACTGAAAAAATAATTTCTCATAATTTCACAAATTAAAATTCCTTATTAAAAAAAATAAAAAATTATAAAAAAAAGAATTGTCAAATATTTTAATTTGAATTAGCCAAAGGCAATTCTCAAATTTCAACAAATTTTTAATTTTTTGATATTCTTAGAATTTTAAATTAATTTCAAATTTTAAAATGATATTGTTTCTAAAATTTTTCAATTTAAATGTTCAAAATCTTAAAAATCTTCAACATTTTATATCAAATTTGGAAATTTATTTGAATTGAATTAGCAAATGGCGATTTTCAATTTTTTTTCAGTTTTAAATTGAAATGCTTCAGAAATTAGAATAAAAATGTGTTCATATTCCTCCCTAATGCGATAAAATGTAAACAATGACAAATATAAATAAATTCAAGAGTAAATCCGAACAAAAGCTTCAATCTTCAAACGGAGAAAAAAAAAAGTCACAACAACAAAAGCTAAGACAGAATTCATTGACCAGCGACCAGCATATCTGATGAACGTGATGATTTCAGTATTTTTTCTACTTTTGTACGAACTAAACGTGCTTCCTAAGCGGACAATATGCGACGCATATTTCTCATAATTCTCTTGAACATTTTGCCGGCACTGCAGGCGATCTATCCCGTAAGCGAAATTTTGGAAATTCGCGACAACACGTTCCTCGTGGAGATCTTGGAGGGCGACAAAACGAATGCATCTTCCGTTTTAGCGATCGCCATCAAATCTTACACGGGCAGGAATTTGAGCACCGAAATGTGCGAACAATTCCCGAATATGGAAAGTTTTAACGCGAATCATCTCATGCTCGAAGCAGTTGAAGAAAACGCTCTCGTGCCTTGCAAAAGTCTCACCACGATCCGTCTTTCGGGAAATAACCTCAAAAAACTCGCTCCAAATACTTTCAACCAAAATCCGTTGCTGGAAATTATCGAAATGCACGATAACGAGTTGGATGAAATTCCCGTGGAGCTTTTCAAAGGCCTCGTTGGTCTCAAGGAACTTTATTTGTCGAACAATAATTTGGTTAGTATCCCCACAGAAGCCTTCCGGGACACCAAAAGTTTGTATAAAATCACGCTGAATAGCAATCCGCTGATGGATTTGGATGTCGAAGGCTTGAGTGACTTTTTGCCGCAACTCACAGCTGTCAATATCGAAGATACGGACATCAAATGTAGTCACATGCGAAAAATCGTTCATTTGTTCTCGGAAAAGAAAATTATTTTTTACATCGGAGTTGATCGCGAGCGTGGCAGGACATTCGTTCCCGCAATTTTTCGCGGGCATAAATGTTTGTCCAATGAGCAGTACGACAGAGAACTTTTGCTGAGACGAAAAATTCCCGATGCCTTGGGAAAAGTTCAAGAAATGCACGCGCAAATGCAAGAATTGATGAAAAATGTCACGAAATTGATGAGTTTGGTCAAAAAGTGAAAAAAAAAAATTTTTTTTTTTTGAATAAAGTTTTAATTTTTGTGTTTTGAGACACTGTTCCACTCTCCCGCTTATCATTTACCATTGAAAGTCCAAACGTCATGAGCTACTCTATTGTTGTCCAATTTAATCTTGTTTAAAGTTTCACTGCGACATTCCGTTCGCAAACATCTCAGGTACGTATTTACACTTCGATACTGGTTAAAACACGTCAACGTCTGAATTATTATCTCAAATTTTTTTTTTTCTAAATAATGAATGTATGAGAATTTAATATAGAATTTTTTATCAATTTTTTGAATTAATCTAAAAATTATTAAAATAAAAATTAAAATAAATGAAAAAAATATTTTAAAAAAATTTAAATTAAAAAAAAAAATTATAAAAATTTAATTTTAAAAAAATATTTAAATATAAATTTAATTAAAAATTAATTAAAAAAATTAATTCAAATAAATAATAAATTAAAAAATAATTAAATTAAAAATTAAAAATTAATTATTTAAAATTATTTTTAAAAAAATTAATAAAAAAAAAAAAAATTATATTTAAAAATTAAAAATTAATTTAAAATATTTTTTGATAAATTTTCAATTTAAAATTAATTAAAAGATGTTTAATAAATTTTTAATTTTTTTATTTATTATTATTTTATTTAATTAATTAATTATTAATTTTATTTAGCTCCTTTTTAAACATAAATTGTATATGAAAAATATCTCTAATTGCTCTTTTTAAATCTAAAACTAAAAAAAAATATTTTTTTTATATTTTTTTCTATTTTCACAAGTCTGCGGTGTACAATTTTTATTAATTATCTGGCTTAATAACACTTGGCAACAAATATTTCTGTATTATTTTAAGAAAAAATATCCTTTGGTTCACGAGTCTTTATCAATATCT
This sequence comes from Culicoides brevitarsis, assembly GCF_036172545.1. Taxonomy (NCBI): domain Eukaryota; kingdom Metazoa; phylum Arthropoda; class Insecta; order Diptera; family Ceratopogonidae; genus Culicoides; species Culicoides brevitarsis. The sequence goes on along the minus strand of NC_087086.1, from coordinate 32,815,290 downwards.
TCAAAAATAACCTGAAAATGTGCAAAATTTGATGAAACGGGGTGAGTATTGGTGCGTTTTGCTTCAGATTATTCGCGTATCTGGCATGAAAAGTTGGAGAAACGTGATAAGGATGCGGATTTTTGAACATTTTTTGGGATGAAATGAGAGACTGGATGATTTTTTGAAGAAATTTAATATTTTTTATGGCATTTTTTGAATATTTGTTCGTTAATGTGGAGAAAAAAGTTGAAAATTTATCTCAAAATTATTTAAAAATTATTTTTAGCACAATTTTTGAATATAAATTTAGAAATTCTGGGCAATTTTTTTTAATATTTTCGTGTAAGATTTAAATTTGATGAAATAATTGTGATTTTTCTATTTAAAAAATATTTTTTATGCAGTTTTTCTTAAAATGTGATAAAAATTAATAATTTTTATAAAATCTCAATGTAGATACCATAAAATTTTGATTTATCACAAAAAAACTATAAAATTTTTCATAAAGTCAAATTTCATTTTGAAAAAAAGTTTTTTTCGAAATAAAAAAACAAATTTCCTTTAAAAAACAAAATTTTGATAATTTTTGTTCTTTTATCAATAAAATAATTTCGAAAATATGAGAAAAAAATTAAATTTTTACAGAAAATTTTAAAAATCTAAAATTTTTCATTAATTTTTGACAAATTTTCAACTTTTTTCTCATAAAATTAAAATTTTCTTTAAAAAAATCATCCAATCTCTCATTTTTTGCTTTAATTTTTTTTATAAAGGAATTTTTTTCTGTGAATGTTATTTTGGTAACGCTTGTTTTTTTCCTGATTTGTACATTTCTAATTCTAAAATTCTTATCTAATATTTTTTTCTTTAATTTTTTTTTTCTCTAATCTAAAAGTTACGTATTGTCCTTCACTAAATATGTTCTTTCTTCTTGCGCATTAATTAAAATTTAACACAGTCTTCAATTTTTTCGATCGTTCCTATCATTAAAAAAATATTTTTTTCTTTACTCTTCAATTCTCGCACTTCCGCCCGTTCTTCGTTCACTGGCTTTCTGGTTGAGCGTCTCGTAACCTCCAACTGTCGTTCCCTGCGACGTCGCCGGTCTATCCATGCAACAGCAACAAATCCGCTTGAGTGTTCGGTGCACCGCATCCTCGTCACTTTCCTCCGAGCGGAAAATGCCCGAAGTAAAATCCGCCTCATCCATGCGTCCCATAAACTGTTTCAGGTCTGTCAGCGGGAATCCTTCGGCGTAATATTTCTTAATCGTGTCATAGGCATCCATAATGACGGAAATGAAGAGTGACAGCACGACATAAATGTACAACGAGATAAAAGTGTACAAATAAATGCGACAAAACCACCAAAGAGTCGTCGATTTGTCCGACATGATGGTAAAAGTGGCAAACATGTCGTCGCCATTGATCAGCGCGAAGAGACATTCACTCGTGGTCGACAACGAACGGAATTTAATGTGATACGGACCCAAAATTAGCCATCCGCAGAACGTGAATCCGGCATAAATTAACAAAGCGCACAACAAAAAGCGACTAATTTTGGGCGCGGCACGTTTTAGTGTCAAAATTACGACGTTGTAGGTCTTGAAGAAGCCCAAATATCGCAAGACGCCAAACCAAACGAGTAAATTTCCGATTCCGAGTAACAACGAGCAATTATTCCATTCGTTGGATGTGAAGTGAGAACGTTCAATCTCCTCTTTTAGGGCAGATCCCAAAATCAGAAGGACGTCATTGACGCAAATCATGATGTACCAAACGTTTAAAAACTCCATTTTGCCATCCCAAGACAACTCTTGCCCGAAATGGTTCACAAAGAAGGATTGCGTGTCGATGCGGAGGAGTTGGGCGCGATATAAGGCACGCGCGCACAAGCCAAAACTGAGACAGCAGATGATGATGACGAAAAAGTTGAGAATACTTCGGAGAGCGGCATCGATTACGGAATGACGGAAGTATTCGACGTCACCTAAAATGAAAAATTTTTATTAAAATTTTTGCTTATTTTGAGGTTTTTGAGTCTAAAATGAGTAATTTTGAAAGAAAAAAAATTTATTTATTTTATCGAATATTTGATCTAAAAAAATCAAATTGAATAAAAAAAATTAATTCGTTCTTTTACAAAATTTTATATCAAACTAATTAAATAATTTTTATTAAATTATTTTATTGAAAAATTAATTTAAAAATTTATGATAAAATTGTTAATTAATTAATTAATTTAAATTATTTTTTTAATTTAATTTTTTATAAATTATTTTAAAAAATATTTAATTAATTTTATATGTAATTTTGCCTGAATTTAATTTTTGAGATAAAAATTTAAGTTTTCAAATTTTTTTAGTTAAAAATTAGCACTAAATTGTTTAAAAATAATAATTTCTCAAAAAATTATTTTTTTTTTTATTTAAATCAAGGAAAATGATCAAAATTAACACAAAAATACCATGAATTTCATAGAAAATTAAAATTTTTATGAAAAAGTTTTTTTTTTTTCAGAAATAATTTTGGAGGAATTTTGGTAAGAAATAATTTTTATTCAAAAATTTTAAACTTTTAATTTTTCACAATTTTTCGATAATTCAAGCGTTTTGTATAAAACTTTTTATAAATTTTAACAAAAATATTTTCCAAAATTTAATTAAGTGAATTTTGAGTTTCAAAAACTTAAATTTAAATTAAATTTTGGAAAAAAAAATTGTTAAAATTTAATTTTTTTATATAAAAAGCGATATTTAAACCAAAAATTGTAAAAAATTTACAAAAATTTTAAAATTTTTGAATAAAAAAGCTCTTTTAAAATTATTTTTAATGAAAATTCCTCAAAAAATTGAGTTTCAAGCAAAAAATTAAATTTTTATCCATCAAAATCACTAAGCAAAAAATTAAATTTTTATCCATTAAAATCACTCCAAAACTCATCTCAGAGACTTTACCAACTCACCTTTACAATTCAATCGTATCGGCTCCGCATCGAGCGTCAATATAACCTGCCCATCGTGATCCGAATTGTCAAACAGAATTTGAATGTCAAATCTGTAGCAATCGGGAGGCGCAATCGGTCCTGCCGCCTTAAAATTGATCGTTTTCACGCTAAAATCCAGCGTTGCCTTGACAAAAGCCGAAAAATCAATCTGAATATCGTGATCAATAAACCACTGTTTAGATCCTATTTTCGTCACATTCGAGTGCAATTCCACACAAAGTCCATCAATTTCCGGATTGAAGATATAACTCTCGTTAAATCCAAAAATCGTGCCTTCTTTGTACCGATAAATGCACATTTTAATGGGTTCTGCGGTATTATTCTCGTTCGGATAGGAATACGGCCCGATAGCTTGTGACAAGTTTGAGTAACCAACGAGCGCAAAATCGATCGTTTTGTAAAAATCATCAATCACGTAGACGGAAAGGGGACCCGTTTCGGGCGGATATGCAGCAACTTCCATCTGCGGATCCCAACCACGAAGGAAAATGTGCGAAAAAGTCACTTTGTTGTCCCATGTGTAGTTGACGTGCTTGTAACGCGAATGGGCAAAAAGACACAATTGCATCGTCACGAGAATAATTTTGATCACCTGAAATGGAAAAAATGTTAAAAAATGGAAAAAAAATTATGAAAATTTTTTTCGAGTGTCAAACCCACAGAAATTCCAACGGAAAGTATGTCGCGAGAACGACTCTTTTGCAATAAACATCAACTTGCCTAATCAATGAAAGACAAAATTTTTAATTACTTTAACAGATTTTTGTCCCAATTTGAAATCACTCATCTCCAAAAATTATTTTGGAAGTCACGTGATTGCATTTTACTCACGAAATTCGTTTAAGTAAAGAAATTCTGGAGACAATAAACCCGAAAATGATCAAAATTTTTCTATGAAACGCCTCAACTTAAAAAAATTTGGACTGTTTGTTTTTTAAATCAACTTTTTTTTTTTGCTTCACTAAGTTTTTCGTCTAATATAACGAGTTAGATTAAATTTTGTCTAAAAATCAGTCGGTGCTGAAGTTTCATTTGGATTAGACATACAAATAAAAGGCTTAAAATTGGATAAAAATTAAAAATTTAGAGTTTTTTGTGATTTTTTGACTTTTTCTTCCTCTTGAAGGAAAGAAGATGTAAAAATTCAGTGAATTTTAAAGAAAAATTTAAAAAAAATAATAAAATTTTTATGAGAAAATTCAGTGAGTGAGTGAATCGAAAAAGGGCCCTTAATTAAAAATTCACTTAAAACTCAAATTTTAATCCATTTTAACGAAAAATGGCGAAATTGTGAGTAAAAATTAAATTTTTAAAAAATTTTTTAAATTTTTATTAAAAAATTTTTTTTTCAGTTGCTTGACTTTTGTCTTAATCTGTATGACTTACAGATTGCTGTTAGCTCGTAAGTAATTTTTTTTTTAATAAAAAAATATTAATTAAAATTTAATTTTAGAACAACTTGAATACGAGTACGAGCACGGTCCTTGTGGAAAATGGCGTCCTGGAGACGCAGATTTAAATACTTTTGACTTGATTCGTGAGTTTCGTCTCGATCAATCGGAAATTTTGTACGAGTCTGTTGAGCGAGTTCAGGGCTCAGATATGCTTCAAACTGCTTACAGTTTGAGACGGGAGAGTAATTTGACGATGTAAGTTATTTTTTAAAAGATTTTTTGAGAAATATTAAAGGAAAATTGATATTTTTGAGCAAAAGTCAACAGAATCTTGTAAAAATTATTTTTAAATTTTTTTAACGGTCAATTTTTGAATTGACATTTAAAAAATTTTCTGTCAAAAGTTAAAAAATTTCATTTTTTCAAAAATTTTTAGTGTAAAAGCCTAATTTTTCATAAATTTAAACTCTTTTGAAAGTTTGAATTAGCAGAAAAGCGAATTTCAAATTTTTTAACTGTCAATTTTTAAGTTGACGTTTCAAAAATTTTTCTTTGCTTCAGTTTTTCTTTCGAATTTTATGCAAAAATTAAAAATTTTTCATGAGTTTCAGTTTTAAGTTTGTTTGAATTAGCAACAAAGCGATTTTCAAATTTTTTAACTGTCAATTTTTGAATTGACATTTCTAAAAATTTTCTCTAATTGGAAGTTAAATTTTAATTTTTGAACATAATTAGTAGTTTTTCAATAAATTTTCGTAATAAATATTTAAAAATTTTAATTTTTGAAGAATTTCAATGAAATTTTCTCTTTCAACAGTCACAGTTACGAAGCCTTCCCCCAAGGAATCCCTCATCAATTCAGTTTCGAGTGCACTTATCGCAGTCACGAAGAAACCCAAGACCCATGGTACCTTTTCCATTTGAGTAACTCCTACGAAGAGTCTCAAATGTACGTGAAACTCAATCCAGCGCATTCGACGTTGGAAGTTTCTTTGCCGCAAGTCGACGGGCATTTGCAAGTCATTGAATTCGAGCATCGCGAACTCTTCGATCAACGTTGGCACAAAGTTATGCTCGGCGTAACGCATGAAAAAGCCTCACTTTGGGTCGATTGTCAACCTGTGCGATATTTGGATGGAACGTACGACGCTGAATTGGAGGCAAGAGGATATTTTGATACTTCGAGTGGATATGTTTCTGTAGCGAGATTTGCTGAAGAGCACGTTTTGCACGCAGAATCGCCTCATGTCGATCTTCAATGGATGGTTTTGAGTTGCGATCCAACGAAACCAACGAAGGAAACGTGCGATGAATTGCCTCAGTATGAAGTTGCGGGAGTTAGTCCTAATTTGCCGAGTGCTCAGGGACCTCAACCAACGTGCGATATCGTTTGCCCAAGAGGACCTCCCGGATATAATGGAACAGATGTGAGAAAATTTCGAAATTTTTTTAGAATTTCAATTGAAATTTGTTTAAAATTCAGGGAATGCCAGGACCTGCAGGACCTCGAGGATTAATTGGACCAACAGGACTTCCAGGAGCACGCGGAAAACCCGTAAGTTGAGATTTTTATGATTCTAACCTCAAAATTGATCACAAACATAACCTCAAAAGGGACCACGTGGCGTTCCCGGACAACCAGGAGCAAGTTTCACAGCGAAAGGAGAAAAAGGCGATCAAGGAGTTATTGGATTGCCCGGTTTAGATGGCAAAAAGGGTGAAAAAGGAGAACCTGTAAGAATTTCTAACCTCAAAATCGATCAAATTTTCATTTAAGTTCATTTTCAGGGCTTTGGCGGGGCAGGATCTTTAGGACAAAAAGGCGAAAGAGGAGCTCCTGGTATTCCAGGTCTTCAAGGACTTCCAGGGTATGAATTTAAATCATTTTCCATCAAGATTTCTAAATTTTTTCTTTAAATTTTCAGTCCAATTGGTCCTCCAGGGCCTCCGGGTAAAGTTGTTCACGAAGGCGCTCGCGAATACGTAAGTGTCGAATCAGCGCCAGGTCCTCGAGGATATCCCGGACCAATGGGACCTCCCGGAAGAGACGGCAATGATGGAAAAGATGGAGCTCCAGGACTTCCAGGTAATCCTGGCGAACCAGGAGAAAGAGGACCTGAAGGAGAACGAGGACAACCCGGAATGAATGGCATTCAAGGACCTCCGGGAGAAAGAGGATTTCGCGGGCCTCCTGGAAGACCTGGAGAAATGTCAGATGCGGATATTCGCAATATTTGTCTCGGAGTTGTGCGCGATGAGATGTTGGCGTTGCAATATGAACGAGGAAGCGGACCTCCAGGTCCTCCGGGAAAAGTGAGAAAATGATTTTTATGATAAAATTTGAAGAAAATTTTGAATTTTTATTTTTTTTTAGCCTGGACCTCGCGGAGAACAAGGATTGCCAGGACCAGAAGGACCAAGGTAATGATTTTTTAATTAATTTTTGTAATTATTGTTGACTTAATTCATGAAAATATTTTCGATTTCATTTTTATTAATTTTTTGATAATTTTCATAAAAGATGAATATTTGAAAAAAAAAACTAAAAATTTTCGATAAAATCAATTGAGAAATTAAATAATTTCACTTTTTGAAATTTTTAGTGAAAAATATTAAATTTTATAAAAATTAATTTAAAACTTCATAAATTTAAAAAAATTGATAAACGAAAATATTCAATTTTTTAGAAGAAATTTTTTCAAAATCTACTTAATATTTTACTTAATAAATAATTAAAATTATTTTTTTTTAATTTAAATATTTTAACCAATTTTCATCTAAAAATTTGAAAAAGTAAAAAATATTGACTTTAAACTGATTTAATTTTTTATTTTTTTGATTTTCAAAAATATTTGATAATTTCTCATAAAAAAAAAAATAGAAAAATAATTTTTTCTTATCTTTTAATTTTTTTTAGTTCAAAATTGTACCAAAAATTAAACAAATTATAACATTTTAGATTAAAATATCAAAAAGTCGTTTTTAAAAATTTTCTCAAAAAATTAGATAAAAAAAATTGAATTTTTTAAAAATAATTTTATCAACTTTTTCCCATTTTTTGATAATTTCAGAGGCGAAAACGGATATCCAGGCATGCAAGGACCTGAAGTAAGTTCAAATTCCCTCAAAAATCGCAACTTTTCTACAAATTTTATCTTTCAAGGGCCCTCCTGGACCTCCAGGACGTCAAGGAGAAAAAGGAGATCGTGGTCAAGATGGCATCGGAACTCCCGGCAAACCCGGAAGAGATGGAAGCCCAGGACCTCGTGGCGAAGATGGCGTCGGATTTCCCGGAAAAGACGGTCAACGCGGAGATCCCGGACCTCCAGGTCCTCGCGGAGAACGCGGATCGCCCGGACAATGTCCTCTTCATTGCATGTTTGCTCCTCAAGCTTACATGGCGCCTCAGAGCGACAAAGGACCTCCCGCATACACCATGAAGGGTTAATTGACACTCGAAAGAGAGAGAATTTTTTAAATAAAGCAATCAAAAAAATCACTTACCTGCACAAAAAACTTGTACGGAAACTTTCGTCGTGCCTTCCACTTTTCGATGGGATTCATGAAGAAAAATTGCAGGCGACGTCGCATCTTGTCCTCGCTGTGTGTCGACGATGCTTGAAACGTACCCGCACTCGAAAATCCCGATTCGAATCGCGTGCTTTCGTATGGGGGTCTCGTGGCGCCCGCATTTGCAGCATCTGACTCACTCTCGCAAAGGGAGTTTTCGTCGTCATCGTTATCGAGCATCGTTGTTGTTGGCTGATAAACTCTCGTTGGATCCGGAATTTTGTTCATTTCAAGCTCGGTACGGCGACGTATTCGCGCAATCGTTGATTTTTAATTTTTCACAAGGACAAACCTTGAATTGATGCGCGAAAAGATGATATTAGCTCATGCGAGATTTCTATTTATGTACTTTGTTCGATTGTTTTTCAAAGTCAGCTGAGATGAGAGTTCCAACTTGTTGCGAAATTTCGTTGAAAATCCAAAATTTCTGCTTTTCAGGAGAGATTTTCAATTTTTTTATTGCACAAAAAATCCACTGGAACGGTTTTGCGTTGTTGTTTTTCGCTCGATTGTTACTTTTTCACTGTTTCCGTGGACGATTCTTTGTTATTTTTCCTTCTTCAGTATTTTTTGTACGATTTCTACAGACATACGAACGCTGTGTAGTGTTGACACACAATTTGATGCGCATTAGGACACGAGACGAATGAAATTGATAAATAAATTCGCCAAATGCTAATTCGAATACTCAAAATGTTGTTATTGAATTAGCAGTTGGCGAGTTTTTATCAATTTCGATCGTCTCACATGTTTGCTGGGTAAGTAGTGATGTCAAAAATGAATACTTGAAAAATCAACTGATCGACTGACTAAATTTTGATCTAAATAAGATCTTTTAGAAATTGATTAAATATCAAAAATTAACTGGAATTGTATAAATTTGATATAACAAAAAATTGTTTTCAAATTTTTTAAAATATATTTTTGAATTTTTGACGAAATTTCGTTAAATTTTTTGATCAATGTTCAAAAAAAAACCGATCTAATAAATTTTTTTCGAAAATTATAAGACTTAAAGTAATTGAATTAAAGCAAAAACTTAAAAATTGCAGAAAATTTTTCAATTTTATCAATAAATAAAAATAATATTTTAGCAAATGTTAAGAAAATATATAAAAAGCAAAAGAATTTTTAAAAAATTCGTTAAATTAAAAGAAATATTTTTTTCAATTTTCTTACTTTGAATTTTTTTTTTAATTTTCTTACAAAATATTTAATTTTTGGAAATTTTTTAATATTTAAAATTTTTTATTTATAAATTTAAATTTAAGTTTAATATTTATAATTTTTTTTAAATAAATGAAAAACTTTCTAAATTGAAATTTTGGAGTCTTTGTTGAAATTGTTAATAAATTTCACAAGTTTAAATTTTTTTAAGTGGTTAAAAGAATTCAAGGAAATATTTAAAAATAAAAATTGTTTTCTAAAAAAATATAAATTTGATCTTTTCGAAAAATTTCTAAAATTCGTGAATTTTTTGAACGAGTACTCGAGATCTAAAATTGCATAATCCATTTTTGACATCATTACTCAATATAGCAAAATTTGCATTGACGTTTATCGAATAAATGCAATAAGGATCACATAACGCTTTTAAAATAAAAAGGATAAATCCGTTAAAAGTAATCCACCCGGATAATCTATTCACCTACAAAATTTATAGTTAGAATCACATCTATAGAACTCACATAAAATATCCATAATTTCAATTTATTTGCGCGCGCTTCATTTTTCCATTATTCATTTCTTTTTGCTGCTTTATTGACATACGGGCGCGCGCGAAAGTTAGTGTGATACTGTTGTCACAATAATAATAATGTAATAATAAATGTAATGTGTGTGTCACGATAATCATAATAATAATACAATAATGACGATGTTGGATGTTATTTAGTGGTATAGGTCACGTATTTTATTACAAATTATTGCGCTTTTTTCGTGTAATTTAACATGATACGACATTCTAACCTCGTCTTCGTATTCATTTCAATTTAGTGCATTCGATGCAATGTCGACACATTTTTTTTTCACAATTTATCGCATTTTTTAGGGGGAAATATGTATATGGAGAAATATTGAAAATTGATCACTTACCGTTTTTTCTGTAGTATAAAACTTCAAAATGTTTCTCTAAACCACTAGTTAAAGCTTCCCTAATTGAACTAATTACGCTACTGGACGTCATTTGGCCATGTAAAAATTCTGTGACGGCAGAGCGTTGCATCACTTCTGCACGAGTGAAACTGCAGAAAAATATCCGAAAATTCTAAAGTTGTTCGGAATGAAGGAAAAAATATTCTTACCCAGTCATTTTACAGAAACCGTCTGAACAAAAGATGATGTGACATGATTCTGATTGTGCATTTGCTACAACAAAGCTCCGATCTGAAAATAAAAAGAAAAAGAAGTTGACAAGTTAGTAGATTTATTGTTGAAGAAAATCGAGAAAAAATATTTAGAATAGAGCAAAAATTTAAAGCGAAATTTTTAACTCTATTGAATCATTTAAAAAAAAAATAATTCAAATTCAAAATGAAGAAAATTTAAATTAAATCCAAAAGTTCATATGTTTACATAATAATTATAAAAAAAAAATAATATAAAAATAATTAAAAATAAAACAGTAAGAAAAAAAACTATAAAAATTTAATTTAAAATTTTTAAATATACCTAAAGTTTCGTTAAAAAATAATAAATTTATAAAAAAAAATAAATAAAATTAATTCATTTTAATTAAAAGAAATTAAAAAATTAGACAAATAAACTTAAAAATTTTAATAAATAATTTTAAAAAATAAAAAAAAATAATTTTTGTTGAAAACTATTTAAATTTAATAAATTTAATTTTTATTTATTTTTAATTAAATAAAATAAATAAAATTTAATTAAAAAAATATTCTTAAATGAATTAAAAAATATATTTATCAATGTTAAATAATTTTTAAAATAAATAATTTATATTTTTTAATTTTCAAAATTTTAAATTAATATTTTTAAGTTTATTTTCTAATTTTATCATTTATTTTTTTAATTAAAATAAATTAATTTTATTTATTTTTTTATAAGTTTATTTTTTTTAACAAAATTTTATACTTAAAAATTTAAATTGAATTTTTATAGTTTTTTTTTTCAATTAAATTAAAAGCAAATAACTTTTAAATGAAATTTTGAAAAATTTCCGGTCATTATTAAGGAGCCAAGAAAAAATAAAAGAAAAATCAACCTTGACATTTATTCGCGTCAAAAGATGCTGTCGAGCCATCTACATTACTCACTCTTTCATCACATTACTCATAAAACTCGTTTTTCTTCGCATCTCATAATTTTATTAAATTTTTTTTTATTATTTTAATAGAAAATCAACACAAACCCTCTTGTTGACTATACTCTATAAACCGAGGCGCACAAGAAAAATTAAAACTACATAATTAAAATTATAAAAAAAGATCGCTAAGGTCGAAGATCAATCAACAACCTTGTCCTCTATCTGTTTTCTTTAACTTACGTTCGTCGGAAAGCTGCTTGCCCATTACGCGAAAAACGATCGAAAATCACGCTAATTCACGGCTCATAATCAAATTCATCACCGTCGTCGTCACTTTATTTATTGCCCTATCGCTAATCTATCGCATCCGTATGTGTCGGTACTTATTGCACACATCATCTGGTGCCAAGAAAAATTAGTTATGTGCAATTTTAATTATTTATTCATTTATTACTTTTTTTTTCGTCTTTGGGTTTTTTCGTGTGATCATTAAGTAAAATTTATTAGAACCTTCGCAAAAAAAAAACAGGTCTTCGGAACAAAATTTCGTCTCTTATCTGTTTTTTGAACCAAAAAGAAAAACGGAAAAAATATTAGAAATTTAGAAAAGTCTATCAAATTATGGTTGGCTTGGCGCCAAAAACTGATATCCGACAAAAGTTTTCGCAGAAAAATATCCATGTGGAAGTTTTCTTCGCAAAACTTTTGTTTTGATGGATAGACAGAAAAATTAATAAACGTGATGGAATGACGGATCGAAATTTCTCAAAAAATCTCATAAATTTGAATTTTGAGTGGAAAATTGGCTCAAAAGTCACTCATGTCACTTCACAAAACCGGCACTTGAAGAAAACTTTTCTTCATGTCTCGAATTGTTAGAAAGCTATAAATTTATGCAAATTCTTGCATTTTAAATTATTGCACATTTATTCGAGAGACATACTACGAACGAAAGCAGAAAGAAATAAAGAAAAAATCCAAGAATGTGATAGATTGCATTAAAAAGCAAATAAAATTAATGGTGTGAATGGTATTTTACTATGTGTCTCTCGCACATTGATTTATCGTCAGAAAAAATAAAACAAAAAAAAAATGTTAAAAGTCGCGAGAAATTTCAACCTACTTTCGAGTCAACGAGGGATTATCACAAAAAATCACAAATTTGGTCATAAAAGTAAGTATTGTGTCGCAAAGAACTATTAATTTGATTACGCTTAAAAAATTTTTCAAACAATTTCCCCCTTTTTTCGAGGAAAAAACAACAATTATCGCAACCAGAAGCGGCGTCAACATTCATTTCCTACCAATTTTCGTATTAGTTTTCGAGAAACTCAACACATATTTGTCTTGTTCACACAAAAACACACACGTCGAAAGGAGTAAAAGTTTGCATACACTTAGCTAAGGTGAGTAACAACCGCACATGAAACACGATTATTATTATTAAAATTATTATTGTCGACCAAAAAAAATTAACTATAAAAAGCAACAACAATACGGAATTTTAACAATGCCCGAAAAAAAAAAATTTTTTTTGAGGGGCAATAATCATTCGAATCACGGAAATGTCGTTATTCATATACTTTAAGTAACTAAACAAAAAAAAAACTTTTTTTTTTATCAATTATTTCAACCCGAACGCAACAAACCCTTGAACGAGCAAAATTGTTTACATAAAAAATTATTATTTTAAAAACTATTTTTCATAATTTCAGACGTAGCGAGGCATTAAAATTATATCCGCATTATTTATAAAAAAAACGACGAAAAAATATGGGCCAAGTATGCGTTCGAGTAATAATTATCGCGGTACGAAAAAAGAAAATTTTTGTGTAGTTCGTGGACTAAGTAGGTAAGAATGAAAACACAACAAATTAGTTGTGTCTGAACAGAGACGATAGCTATATGATTATTATTATTATTTTTTATTATAGAGTTTACTACAATAAAGGTGAGATGGGGGAGTTGGAAAGTTATGTGGAAAAAGGATTTCATCGAAAAAAGAAGGTAAGTTTTTTTTTATTTTGTATAAAGTTTTAATGAAAATTATAAAGTAAAAATATTTTCAGAATGCTGATCAATAGTTTTTATTTTATTTCTCAAACTATTGAAGTCAAAATCCTTCAGAAGAAATAATTGCAAAAAATCCATCTAATAGTAAAGAGATCAAAACAAAGTCTTTTAAGACTAACTAAACCTTAGAATTATGATAAGCATCAATAATTTTGAAAGTATTGCATAAAAACCCTAAAATAAGAAATCAATCCGACAAATAATGAAGGAAAATATCATCAATTGTCGAAGGTAATAACGAAACTTGAGTCTTGGGTAAATGAGTGACCAGCTATTAGAAGAATCATCACACGATTAAAGAACACTTTTACTAAAGCTATATAAATTGAAACAGATGACCTGATAAAGTACTGAAAAAACCAGAACAATTAACAAAATTATGACTATTGACTATTGTCGATCTACCTCATTTTCTTTTCATTTAAGTCAATTAATCATGAACCTATTAACAATCTCGCCGTCGATAAAAGTACTGTTCACATAATTATAACATCATCAAGCTCTTTTTTTTCAACAAATCAAGCGTCATTAAGGTGAAGCTCAAAAATTTAAAGAATTTAATTTTCTCATGGATATACTGAAAAATTTAATTTTATAACCTGTAATATGTCTATTATAAAAAAATACCAAGTAGAATCATTATATAAATGTCCCTATTGTTCGGAATTTCGTGCCTTAAGTTCTACTCGTAATGCAAATGGGGATTTCGGTACATTCAAGTATGCCAATTTACGTTCGCATATTCCAAAATGCAGAAAAAAATCAGGAAAGAGGCATCGTTGAAGCTCATAATGAAGAAACATGTGAAAATAATGACAGCGGACTTATGTCTGAAATGTCGGATTTAGAATGATAAATAAATGTTAATTTTTAATTAAAAATTTTAATTTTAATATAAAATTTGAAAAAATCGTTTCAAAAGGTTAAAATCTGCGTAAATTGATTATAAATAAATTGATAATTTATTTTTGGATTTAGTGGATTATTTTTTTTGATTTTTATGGATTTCGATGGATTTTTTAGGATTTTAATTAGTTTTTGTTTATTTTGATGGATTTTATTAGATTTTCTATGGATTTTTTGGATTTGACTTAGCAGTACAAACCCCTCGAATTCAACATCTGCTTCTTAGCTAAAATGTATTTTAGAAAAAAAAATTAAGTTCTCTCATATCAGTTTTAATCATATGTAAGAAACCTGTAACTTTCCTAACCCCCCAATTCTCGAACCAGCAAAAATGTAAATAAATACCTCTACACACAGAAAAAAAAGGAAAAAATTAATGAGCAAAGTTCTTCGTCCCATTCAAAAAACTACTTCAGCAATAATAACATCAACTACAAACGGGCGGTTTGTGTATTAACAAGCGCGTACATATCGAAAGTAAAACAGGAAAAAAATAGTTAAATCACGCATTCATTTACCTTTTGACTTTAATACGACGTCTGATTCTGATAGTTTATGTACGGGGCGCGATTGTTTTCATAACTTTTTTTTCTTGCCTTTATTTTATGGCACTTTTCATTAAAAACGCGATAACCACACACAGCTCTTAAAAGCAGTAGGTACCTCTGAAATGATTGAACACCCAAAATTACTTGGTCATTGGGCAGCAAAAGTACATGACAAAGAGAAAAATTTACTTTTGCATTTATTTATTTACGGAAAACCCGAAAGATTTTTGTTTTTTCCATTTCTATGGACTTGATTCTTTTTTGACGGTTTCTTTTTCGTCGCAATCCTTGATGGTACAGAAGGATTTTCCTCCGTTGCAGACACAATCGTTGCACGTGCTTTTGTAGATATGACCATTGTCCTTACCGACACACATATCATCAGGTCCAGCGGCATCTGCAGCGTTACTGGCGCCGAAGAGGGCAAAGAGAGCCACAAGAGCAAAAGTCAAGATTACTTTAAAGTTCATTTTTAGGTCTTAAACTGATTTGATTTCAATTTATTTCGGGCTTTTATACCGAAATTGACGATTGTTCTCACGAATTCAACCATGAATGAAACTTTTTTCGACCTTTTGTGTGGAACAATGAGACCTTTTAAAAAGGAAAAAAAATTGATTCATATAATCATCAAAAAGATTACTGCAGAACATGAATTTTATCCATGTCGGTCGTCGTCCATCAAAGCAAAAAAAAGGAAATATTTACAAAGACACAACATTATTTTCGAGTTTTTCGAAAAATAATATGCTTATTTTGTGGCCATCACACACTACTCAACTACTCGGTGGTCGTAATGCAATTTTTTTATTTCATTTTTTTCGTCATTTATTTTGGGTTGGGAGTTTTTCGTGCTACTTTTTTTTTGTTGCTCCTCTGTGTGTGTGTGTGTAAATAGACAAAACAATTTATGAAATGAAAATAAAGCACGATGCGATACGAGTCGACGATACTACATTTAAAAGTGCCACACAGAGAAAATGAATGATAGTGCACCAAAAGGCAATGCAGTAGTTTGGTCTGTCGGTCGTTTGTTGTCGTTTTGCAATGAATGCATATTGATACAGTGCCGTTGATAAAATATTTAAATAATGTTTGAGTAGTGTGAAAGAATTTCATGCGAAAAAAAAATCGTAAAATTTCGTCATTTGGACATCAAAACGTGATGGAATCGCATTTTATTTATCGAACGAGAGCAGAAATGACTCAATTTATTGATAGAAAAATTAGTTGAAATGCATCCAAACGTTGAACGTGACAGAAGCAAACACGTAAATAAATGTTATTTAAAAAAAAAAACTCATGTTTGAATAAATTCATGATTAACTCAAATGAAAAAATTCAACAAAAAAAAATATTGCGGTTTATGTAAATAAAGTCTCTTTAAAAAAAAATTAAATTTTGTGTATTTAGATAAAAAATTTCAGAATTTTCCATTTATGATGTTGCCTTGTAATAAATCCGGCTTTTCAACATTTTTATAGCGCTATAACTTAACAAAGATTACATCAAAGTCTTGTCGACACAAAAGACCAAAAATGTGTCTTCGTTAGTTTAAAGAACATTTTCTTCGGGGTTTTAAGACATTCAAAAGAAATTTAAGAAAAGCGATTTTTTTTGTTAAAAATTGTCTGTTTAATTTAAAAATAAAAATTCTTTATCAATGAAAAATTATTAAAAAATTAAAAAAAAATAGCTAAAACGAGTTTCAGAAAAAAAAAAAAAATTCGGAAAATAAAAAAAAAAATTAAATTAAAAAAAAATATTTATTTTTTTAAAGCTTTTTAAATAAAAAAATTAATTAATTTAATTACGTTAGAATTAATTAAATTAATGAAAAATTAAGAAAAAAAATTAAAAATAAAAAAAAAATGGAAAAAATTGAAAAGAAAGGAAAGTAGAAGAAAAAAATATTTAAAAAAAAAATTTAATACACAAAAAAAATTAGGAAAATTCGAAAAAAATAAAAATTAAAAATATTTTTTTTAAATCTCTTTAAATTTAAATTTGAGGAAATTTAAAAATAAATTATAAAAAAAAATTAACCTTTAGAAAAAATGGTAAAAATTTTAAAGCTTATGTAAGTTGAAAAATTCTTAAAATTTATCAAAAAAAAAAAATTAAAAAGGTTCAGAAAAAAAAATTAATAAAATTAATTAAATAAAAAAAAATTAATTAAATTAATAAAACAAAAAAAAAATTAAAAAAATAATAAAATTAAAAAAAAAATTAAAATAGCAATAAGAACAAAATTTAAAAAAATGTGCTTTAATTATTTTACTTTTACTTTGTATTTTACATCAGCTGCTCTAACACATCTTCTTCTTCATTCTTCTAATTTTTTTTTGTTAACTCGTTTCGTTAAGAAGAAGACGATACATTCCTCAGGAATCTGAACAATGCAGCAACCAGACATTGTTGTAAAAATAATAATAAGACATCTAAGAAAATTTTGTGGCAAAAAAAAATAAATTATTTGACATTTTCTATTAAAAAGTTGCATTTTTAGCTCGGTAGACGAGATTTTGTGCAATCGAACACAGGCAACATTTCTGCTTGGGCAACCAATCGTCTCCATTTTCAATATTTTTCAGCTTGTTTCGTTTTATTTCTCGTGCAACGCTTTAAAACAATAAATAACCAGCACTTAAAACTGGACACTTTATAAATTTTTGGGACTTAAATTCCTCTTTCTCTTCGTGCCACGTGCGCACACACAGAAAATGCTCTTAATCAACAATATCGCTCCCCAGACCCTTTTAAATTAACTGCAGCATAATTTCCATGTGCTCTTAAACTATTTTTTTTCTCTCTGCCACAGCAACATTAATCGCAAAAGGCAATCTCTGGCCTCATCAAATATTTAGATAGTTGCATGAAAACATTCGGAACCCAAAAAGTGTGACAGATTCTGCGATAACAAAAATGCTTAGATGCGATTTCGTTCCTCTCTCGTGGGAGAAGGACGAGGAATTTATTTATTTGTGCATCTTTGACGTGTCATGCCCGCAGAGAAAAGCAACAAAAGAGACTAATAAAAATCAAATTAAAAGGATAAACAAACAAATTACTGCGCTCAGTCACTTTTTCTCTGGTCGTCGTCGCTTGTTTGAATTTTCGAGACAAGACGAACGAACGAAAGACCAGAAAATATGCTTTAAAATAATCAAAGTGAAGACGATGAAAGTTTTACGACGAAGTTGTTTGTTTAAGATCAGTGCAGCAGAATTTTTGCTGTGTTCGTTCCTTCTGATGAAAAGTAAACGAAGTGATGGATAAAAGAATTAAACTTTGTCGTTGACGTTGCTTGTTCACTTGTTTGGCTGGATATCTGGAAAGTGTATCGGATTTGTGTACATTTTCACTTATTATAGTTTGTTGTTTTTTTTTTTTGAATCTTGATGTAAAAGTTGATTGGAAAATATTTTTTTTTATTGAAATATTGATTTTTTTTAGTCATTTAAGAGCTTTTGATGGAAAATCGTTAAACTTTTAATTAAAAGTTCATAAAAAAAATTATTAAAAAAAATAATTAATCTCTTCGATTTTGTTTTTTTTTTAAATTCACATAATTTTAATTTAAATTATTTATTTATTTATCAGATAGGCTCTAATTTATCATTTTTAATTATTTTATAACTCAAAACTGCCAAAAAATTGAAACTGAAAAAAAAAATTTTTCTTTGACATAGTTTTGATTTGAAAACTAAATCAAGAGCAAAAAAACTGTGTCAAAAACTGTGTCAAAGCAATTTTTGTCAAATCTTGCTCCAAATGGATAAAAATTTTCAGAGGGCTCTAAATTATCATTTTTAATCATTTTATAACTCAAAACTGCCAAAAAATTGAAACTGAAACAAAATTTTTCTTTGATTTGATTTGAAAACTAAATCAAGAGCAAAAAAACTGTGTCAAAAACTGTGTCAAAGCAATTTTTGTCAAATCTTGCTCCAAATGGATAAAAATTTGTCAGAGGGCTTTAATTTATCATTTTTAATCATTTTATAACTCAAAACTGCCAAAAAATTGAAACTGAAAAAAAAAAAATTTGAAAACTAAATCAAGAGCAAAAAAACTTGTCGAAAAAAAAGTTTTGTCAAAGCAATTTTTGTCAAATCTTACCCTTTAAAATAAAAATTTGTCAGAGGGACAGAGAAAATTTATCATTTTTAATTTAAGTGAAACTGAAAAAAAAATTTTTCAAAAAATTTTTTAGCAATAAGATTTTTTCTTATTTAGCAATAAGAACAAAAATTTAAAAAAAATGTGCTTTAATTATTTTATTTTTACTTTGTATTTTACATCAGCTGCTCTAACACATCTTCTTCTTCATTCTTCTAAAATTCTTTTTTTTTCGTTAACTCAAGAAGAAGACGATACATTCCTCAGGAATCTGAACAATGCAGCAACCAGACATTGTTGTAAAAATAATAATAAGACATCTAAGAAAATTGTGTGGCAAAAAAAAATAAATTATTTGACATTTTCTATTAAAAAGTTGCATTTTTAGCTCGGTAGACGAGATTTTGTGCAATCGAACACAGGCGACATTTCTGCTTGGGCAACCAATCGTCTCCATTTTCAATATTTTTCAGCTTGTTTCGTTTTATTTCTCGTGCAACGCTTTAAAACAATAAATAACCAGCACTTAAAACTGGACACTTTATAAATTTTTGGGACTTAAATCCTCTTTCTCTCTTCGTGCCACGTGCGCACACACAGAAAATGCTCTTAATCAACAATATCGCTCCCCAGACCCTTTTAAATTAACTGCAGCATAATTTCCATGTGCTCTTAAACTATTTTTTTCTCTCTGCCACAGCAACATTAATCGCAAAAGGCAATCTCTGGCCTCATCAAATATTTAGATAGTTGCATGAAAACATTCGGAACCCAAAAAGTGTGACAGATTCTGCGATAACAAAAATGCTTAGATGCGATTTCGTTCCTCTCTCGTGGGAGAAGGACGAGGAATTTATTTATTTGTGCATCTTTGACGTGTCATGCCCGCAGAGAAAAGCAACAAAAGAGACTAATAAAAATCAAATTAAAAGGATAAACAAACAAATTACTGCGCTCAGTCACTTTTTCTCTGGTCGTCGTCGTCGTCGCTTGTTTGACTTTTCTCTGACAAGACGAACGAACGAAAGACCAGAAAATATGCTTTAAAATAATCAAAGTGAAGACGATGAAAGTTTTACGACGAAGTTGTTTGTTTAAGATCAGTGCAGCAGAATTTTTGCTGTGTTCGTTCCTTCTGATGAAAAGTAAACGAAGTGATGGATAAAAGAATTAAACTTTGTCGTTGACGTTGCTTGTTCACTTGTTTGGCTGGATATCTGGAAAGTGTATCGGATTTGTGTACATTTTCACTTATTATAGTTTGTTGTTTTTTTTTTGAATCTTGATGTAAAAGTTGATTGGAAAATAATTTTTTTTATTGAAATATTGATTTTTTTAGTCATTTAAGAGCTTTTGATAGAAAATCGTCCAACTTTTAATTAAAAATTCATAAAAAAAAATTATAAAAAAAATAATTAATCTCTTCGATTTTGGTGTTTTTTTAAATTCTCATAAATATAATTTTAATTTAAATTATTTATTTATTTATCAGAAGGCTCTAATTTATCATTTTTCATCATTTTTAACTCAAAACTGCCAAAAAATTGAAACTGAAAAAAAAATTTTTTTTTGACATAGTTTTGATTTTTCAAGAGCAAAAAAACTGTGTCAAAAATCAAAGCAATTTTTGTCAAATCTTGCTCCAAATGGATAAAAATTTGTCAGAGGGCTCTAAATTATCATTTTTAATCATTTTATAACTCAAATCTGCCAAAAAATTGAAACTGAAAAAAAATTTTTCTTTAACATAGTTTTGATTTGAAAACTAAATCAAGAGCAAAAAAACTGTGTCAAAAACTGTGTCAAAAACTGTGTCAAAGCAATTTTTGTCAAATCTTGCTCCAAATGGATAAAAATTTGTCAGAGGGCTCTAATTTATCATTTTTAATCATTTTATAACTCAAATCTGCCAAAAAATTGAAACTGAAAAAAAAATTTTCTTTGACATAGTTTTGATTTGAAAACTAAATCAAGAGCAAAAAAACTGTGTCAAAAACTGTGTCAAAGCAATTTTTGTCAAATCTTGCTCCAAATGGATAAAAATTTGTCAGAGGGCTCTAATTTATCATTTTTAATCATTTTATAACTCAAAACTGCCAAAAAATTGAAACTGAAAAAAAAATTTTCTTTGACATAGTTTTGTTTTGAAAACTAAATCAAGAGCAAAAAAACTGTGTCAAAAACTGTGTCAAAGCAATTTTTGTCAAATCTTGCTCCAAATTGATAAAAATTTGTCAGAGGGCTCTAAATTATCATTTTTAATCATTTTATAACTCAAATCTGCCAAAAAATTGAAACTGAAAAAAAAATTTTTCTTTGACATAGTTTTGATTTGAAAACTAAATCAAGAGCAAAAAAACTGTGTCAAAAACTGTGTCAAAGCAATTTTTGTCAAATCTTGCTCCAAATGGATAAAAATTTGTCAGAGGGCTCTAAATTATCATTTTTAATCATTTTATAACTCAAATCTGCCAAAAAATTGAAACTGAAAAAAAATTTTTTCTTTGACATAGTTTTGATTTGAAAACTAAATCAAGAGCAAAAAAAAACTATGTCAAAAACTGTGTCAAAAACTGTGTCAAAGCAATTTTTGTCAAATCTTGCTCCAAATGGATAAAAATTTGTCAGAGGGCTCTAAATTATCATTTTTAATCATTTTATAACTCAAATCTGCCAAAAAATTGAAACTGAAAAAAAAATTTTCTTTGACATAGTTTTGATTTGAAAACTAAATCAAGAGCAAAAAAAAACTATGTCAAAAACTGTGTCAAAGCAATTTTTGTCAAATCTTGCTCCAAATGGATAAAAATTTGTCAGAGGGCTCTAAATTATCATTTTTAATCATTTTATAACTCAAAACTGCAAAAAAATTGAAACTGAAAAAAAAAATTTTCTTTGACATAGTTTTGATTTGAAAACTAAATCAAGAGCAAAAAAACTGTGTCAAAAACTCTGTCAAAGCAATTTTTGACAAATTATGCTAAAAATGTATAAATATTTGTCAGATAGATATAAATTATCATTTTTAATCATTTTGCAACTCAAAACTGCCAAAAATTTGAAACTGAAAAAAAAATTTTCTTTGACATAGTTTTGATTTGAAAACTAAATCAAGAGCAAAAAAACTGTCAAAAACTGTGTCAAAGCAATTTTTGTCAAATCTTGCTCCAAATGGATAAAATTTGTCAGAGGGCTCTAAATTATCATTTTTAATCATTTTATAACTCAAAACTGCCAAAAAATTGAAACTGAAAAAAAAATTTTTCTTTGACATAGTTTTGATTTGAAAACTAAATCAAGAGCAAAAAAACTGTGTCAAAGCCATTTTTGTCAAATCTTGCTCCAAATGGATAAAAATTTGTCAGAGGGCTCTAAATTATCATTTTTAATCATTTTATAACTCAAAACTGCCAAAAAATTGAAACTGAAAAAAAAATTTTCTTTGACATAGTTTTGATTTGAAAACTAAATCAAGAGCAAAAAAACTGTGTCAAAAACTGTGTCAAAGCAATTTTTGTCAAATCTTGCTCCAAATAGATAAAAATTTGTCAGAGGGCTCTAATTTATCATTTTTAATCATTTTATAACTCAAAACTGCAAAAAAATTGAAACTGAAAAAAAAATTTTTTCTTTGACATAGTTTTGATTTGAAAACTAAATCAAGAGCAAAAAAAAACTGTGTCAAAAACTGTGTCAAAGCAATTTTTGTCAAATCTTGCTCCAAATGGATAAAAATTTGTCAGAGGGCTTTAATTTATCATTTTTAATCATTTTATAACTCAAAACTGCCAAAAAATTGAAACTGAAAAAAAAATTTTTCTTTGACATAGTTTTGATTTGAAAACTAAATCAAGAGCAAAAAAAACTGTGTCAAAAACTGTGTCAAAGCAATTTTTGTCAAATCTTGCTCCAAATGGATAAAAATTTGTCAGAGGGCTCTAAATTATCATTTTTAATCATTTTATAACTCAAAACTGCCAAAAAATTGAAACTGAAAAAATTTTTTTCCTTTGACATAGCTTTGATTTGAAAACTAAATCAAGAGCAAAACTAAATCAAAAAAGATTTGACAAAAATGGTTAAATTAAGAAAATTAATTTTAAAATTAAATAAGTAATTTAAATTAATTATTTAAATTAATTAAAAATTAAAAAATATGAGAAGAACTGAAACAAATTTTTAAAAAATCAATTTTCAACCAAAATTCTTCATCAAATTAAAATTCCTTGTTAAAATTCTTCAACAAGATAAATTTTTTATTAACTTTTTCTTTAAAACTTTTTCATCGTTCACATAAAAAAAAATTCCTCGCATTCCAAATTTTAAACTTCAACGTCCTTCATCAATAAAAAAGCACTTTGTGCATCATCAAAACCGCATAAAATATTAATGAAAAGGGAGACTCGTGTGTGTGTGTGCTGATGACCATTTATTACAGTCCATGTGCCACAATTGCCCGCTCAAAATAACAGACGAACGGATGATAATCAAAATTTAATTCATTTATAATAATTAAAATGGATATCCCGACAATTAATCAATTAAAAGAGTATCTTTCCGCAGATAAAATTGATGAACGTGCGTGGCATGTCGAAGCAGGACACGAGATGCAAAGCAGGGCAGGACATGCAGGTAAATAATTAAATTTGTTGTAAAATACAGGCCATCGACAAAATCCTTGATTGATGATTTTTGGCTTGAAAATATTTTGTGGAAACAAAAAGTTGTGTAATTTGTGTGGCAGACAGAGCGACTACAATGTTTTGTCATTTGCCATGTCAGGTCATGTAAGGATAAAATTTCTTTGTTTCAGCAAGAGAGAACGATGCCCAAGTAACGAAGAAAATATCAAATTTTCAATATTTCTTCAATTATTTGCAATTAAAAGTCTTGTTTGTTCGGTTTAATGCTTCTTGCCATTGCATTGGGCAATGTTGGGAAATGCAAGAAACAACAACAAAAATTGCTGCAAAACCATCTTGAAATGTTGACACAGATGAAAACTTTAACCCACACTTCAATTTTAACAGATGCTGCATCGAGCTTCAATGAATTTAACACACATCTCGACGATAAAATGAAATCGTAAAAAGGACAAAAGTCACGAAAATCGATTTTACTCTCGGTGTTGCTTTGATCAGTAGGTCAATTTCGTAACTTTTGTGTGAAAATCAACAAATTTTATGTTTTTTATGACAAAAAGTAGATTTTAAAGTTCATTTTTACTGCATTTAGATAGAAATATGACGCCATGTCTCCCAGCTAACAGTAGAGATGAGTTTTTATAGCAATCCCTAATAGACACGACCCTAAGGGAAAATTCAGATTTTATAAATTTGGTATTAAATTTTAATTTTTTTACAGGCTTTTTTGAATTTTTGAATAATTTTATAGTTAAAAGTTACATTTTGAATAAAAAAGTTACAAATTTTCTTAAAAATTGTTTAAAAAATCGTAATTTTGATTTAAAAAAATTTGACAGCTGTCACTTAAAATGTCAAAATTATTCAATTAAATTTTTATTTTTAATAATTTTTAAAATTTCATTTAAAATGTCCCGTTTAAAGGGCTTTTATAACTAAAAATTGACATTTCAAGAAAAAATTTCATAACTGTCAAATTGACAGATGTCAAAATTTTTACTCAAATTTCAATTTGAAAGCAAAATGAATGTCAATTAAAATTATTTTTATAATTTTTAATGAAATATCAATATTTTTACTAAATTTTTGCTAAAAAATTGATATTTTGAAAAAAAAAAAAATTTTTTTTGACAGCTGTCAAATGTCAAAATTTGAATATTTATATTTTTTTACCAAACAAAAATATGTAAATAAAATTCCATCAAAGTAACTCAACAAGTGCAAACCCGTAGTTAACGCTCCTTAGCAACGAACTTGAGTCTTGTTGATTTGTAACAAACAACTTTTGCGACGCATTTTTTAGTTTAAAAACTTCAAGATGGAAAGTAAAATCAAGAAATTACGAGCTCTGACTCCAACCAAGCCAAAACCAGCTTTACCGGAGCCTTCGTGAGTATTTTTAATTTTTTTCCTAAAAAATCATTAAAATCTTTTAAATTTCCTTCTAGTTGGATAAAACTCGTCTCCTTATCCTCGATAAATTTTGTCGGCGAAGATGTCATCGCATTCGGAGCTGATCAACATATTTTGCTCGTGAATTACGAAACGAAACACGAAAGCATTTATTCGGCTGACAACGAAGAGAACGGAGATGGTGTCGCTTGTGTTGCAGGACATCCAGTTTTTCCGCTGTTTGCATTTGCGGAAACGCGTCCTACACCGAGGATTTTTGTCGTTTCGTATCCAGAGTTTGGGAAAATTTCTATTTTGAAGCGTAAGTGGATTTTTTTTTTAAATTAAGAGATTTTTTATTTGAAATTTTTATTTTAGAGGATGAAGCGTTATACAAAGCGATCTGTTTTTCTGAGACTGAGCATTTAATAGCATTGAAGGACTCTCCAAATTACAATATTCAAGTTTGGTATTGGCGATCGCAGGAAATGCTCGTTGAGAAAAAGACTCATCAGAGGAATACTGTTCAAGTTATCGGGTAAGAAATTTATTTTTATATTTTTTTTTTAAGTTTTGATCAATAAAATTGCGTAAAAATTAATAAAATTTCCTAAAATATTCTAGATTTTAGTAAAAATAATTTTTAAATAATAAAAAAATAAAAATTTGATATTTTACTGAAAGTTAATTTAAAAAATTAAAAAAAAAAAAAAAAATTAATTAATAAATAATAAAAATTTATAAAATTATAGTGAAAAATCTTTTAAAAAATCTAATTTTTTGTTTATTGAAAATTTTTTAAAATTAAAATCTAAAAAAATTATAATAAAATTTAAATTTTTATTAAAATAAAATAAATTAAAAATTTGAAATCAATTGTTAAAAATAAATAAATTATTTTAAAAAAATTATAATTTAGAAGAAAAATTGGAAAAATTTAAGGTTTCTAAAAATTTGAATTAAAAAAAAATAAAATTATAAAATTTTATAAGAATAAAATAAATTTAAAATTGACATCATAGAAGGTGCAAAAAAAATAAAATAAATATTCATAATTAAAAAAGAACTTAAAATTAAGAAGATCTTTTCATTTATATTTTTAAAAAATTAGTGAAAAAATTTTTTAAAAATATTTAAAAAAAAATTAAATAAAATTAAATTAAAGAAAAAATTAAAAAAAAAAAATTCTTACAAGAATTTTGTTCTAAATTTTTACTAAAAATTTGTAAAATGTTAAAAAAAAATGAATTAAAATATTTTTATTTAAAAAAATCGTCGCTCATAAAATTAAAATAAATTTATTTTCTCTTAAAAAAATTTAATATTAATCAAAAAATTTTTAATTTAGTCCAAAAAAAATATTTTATAAAAAAATCTAAAATTTCCTCTTAAAACATTTTTTTTCCTTTCAGTTGCGGAACAACCCTTCCCCCAACAGTGTGTCAACTATCCCCATTACGCAGCAACTTAATCTTGTGGGAGTTACATGGCACCGTGAAACTCTGCAAACTCATCGAACGTCGCATAAACATCGAGTCACTTGCCCACGAAACGCCCATCAACTACACCTTTGGCATTGACGGCACTTTATATCTCATTACGTCACACGGAAACGTTTTTCACGTGTACGGCGCTTCAGGCCAATGCAACATTACCCTCAAATGGGACGAAGCAGCTCCAAAATTATTCCCGCCTGCAATTGTGAGTTACAGCGGCGGCGTTATCGTCTCCGGACCGGATGGCGTCTTGAAATATTTCAAAAAAATCAAGGGAAATTGGGTCGAACAGTGGAAATACGAGGAATTCGGAGCATTTATTGGACTCTCGTACAACAGCAAGAAGGATTTAATTGTTGGAACGACTTTTCAAGGCGAGATTTACACAATTCAAGTGCACGAAGAAACGGCAAATTTCGTCTGTGTCAAAGAATATTCGCAAGAAATCATTTTTTGTTGCTTCCTGAAGCCTTTGGAGGATTTTGTGGTGACTGTGAATGCTCGTCGGATGCTTCATGTGTGGAAATTACGAACCGGCGAGAAAATTTCAAGTGTCACGTTGGAAGATGGCGGTTGTTTTAAGGAACATCCAACATTGAGTTACCTAATTTTAGGCGATTCTTCGGGGATTTTGCATCTCATCAACGTTATTGACGTATTTCAACCCGCTGTTGAAACAAAATATTTTTTATCACACGAAAAAATCAAAGAAATCGCATTTCACTCGGAAGGATCCTTTTTCGCTGTTTTAGATGCTGCCAATAATATTTACATCCTGAAATTGACAATCGGGCACATGATCGACGTCGTTCAACATTTTCCGACAGACCAAACTTTGCAGGAAATTAATTTTTTGGTCAATAATGTCGAGCTAACTCTCATGACTTTGATTCTCGAACCAGAAATTTCGGTTCTGGCATCGGATTCAATGCTTCTGATCTCATCGTCGTACGATCAAACGGAAATTTATTCGCAAAATTTGATGAAATTGCCCAAAAAGTACGTCAGCGTGTCGCCAATTTACGATTCCGAACACGAATTTTACGGAATTGAGTACATGTCGAAGGAAATTCATATCCTGAGGATTGTCATAAATGATGTGATTGTGCTGAAAACTGTCAAAATTGGGATTTTGTGCAAACAAATGGCGATAAAGGGAGATTTGCAACATACCGTTGTCTATGGTGTCGATGGGAAATTGCATGTTTATTCAATAGCGGTGAGTTTTGATTTTTTTCTTAATGATTTTTTGATTTTTTTTTTTAATTTTGCGATTTATTTTAAAAATAACAATAATTTTTTTGATGTTTAAAAATATTTTATTAAAACTTTTTTCGAGATTTTCAGAAAATTTTGTTAAAAAAATTATAAAAATCTTAAATTTTTTCAAAATTCGTAGAATTTCAAGAATTTCAATTAAATTTTAATAAATAATTAATTAATTAAAATAAATTTGAATATTATATTTGAAAATAAAAATTTAGATGAATAAAATAAAATTTTTTAAATAAAAAAAAATATTTTAAATTAAAAATCAGAAAATGTTAGAAAAATTAAAAAATTAATAATACTTAATAAAAAAAATTAATAAAAATAATTTTTTTAAACTTTTGAAGCTTCAATTAAAGATTTAATTTTTATTTAATTAAAATAATTTAGCAAAAATTACAAAAAAATT
This sequence comes from Culicoides brevitarsis, assembly GCF_036172545.1. NCBI lineage: Eukaryota > Metazoa > Arthropoda > Insecta > Diptera > Ceratopogonidae > Culicoides > Culicoides brevitarsis. Next base: position 32,787,215 of record NC_087086.1, on the reverse strand, counting down.
AAAAAATAAATAATTTTACAAAAAATAATAATATTTAAATTTTTTAAATATTTTCCAATTTTTATTTAAATTATTATTTTATTTATTTAATTAATTAATTAAGAAAAAAATTAATTATTTTTTTTTATTAAAAAATAAGAAAATTTTTTTTTTTTATTTTTTTAAATTTTTCCATTTTTTTTTTCACAGGTCAGTGACAACGCTCAACTTATTCTTCAACTTCACAATCGCTTCTTTGGCGGCATCCAACTTGCTTGTGTCGACAAATTCGGTCAATACGCTCTCACCCTTGGATATTCCGGGGTTATGGTCTGCACCAAGCTCAACAAAGAACCAAAAGACAACAAATTCGAGGATTCCGTCACAAAAGAGAACCAAGAATGGCGCAAACAACATTCCAAAGACACCACGGAAGGATTTGTTCTTTTAAACGAATTGGCGGATAAACGTTGGCTCGACATCCGTAAACTTCGTTTCTTGGAAAAAGAAGAGGAGCTCAATCGTGGCGAAAAAAACGCAATTTTGGATGAATTTTACGCGTTGCGAACCAAACTCAAGGAATTAATTGACAACAACGAACGAATGCCGGTCGCTGAGCGAATTGAACTTGACGTTTTCAACATTGCAAATGAATGGACGAAAATTAAAGCAGAAGAAGCAGCACAAAATCGCGAATTAGAAGAAGAATCAATGGATGCGTTCATTGAAGCCCAAACAAAAGTGAATGAAGCGATCGTAAAACAATTCTGGGAGTCGATGGAAATCAAAGGATGTCAAATTCGGGGAATTTTTACGAAAGTTAATGTTGATAATTTTCCCTTAGTCATCGTGGATAAGCAGAAAAAGAACGCGGCGTTCGATAATGCTCTGTTATGGCGAAAGTTGGAAGTAATGGCGAGTTGCAAAGATGAATTTCTGCCATGGATTCCGATTCCAGCGAAGTAAGTTACTCACAAAAAAAAAATTAAAATAATTTTTTTAATATTTTAAAATAAATTTTTTAGTCAACTTGAGATGCTTTTGTCACGAGAACCAGATTTAGTAGCAAATTACGAAGAAAATTGCCCGGAAACGGTACTTTCACTGACAGGAACTCGCAGTTTTCATTACATTAATCCCATGAAATTGCGTTATCAGCAAATGAATATTGTGTCGTTGACGCAAATTCATTTGTCGCAGATTTTTGCGAATGTAAGTATTGATGATTTTTTTTAAACATTTTAAAAAATTAAAAGTTAAAAAAAAAATAAGTTTAAAAAATTAAATTAATTAATTTTTAAATAATTAAATTTTTAAAAAAATTAAAAATAATTAAATTTATTTAAAAAAAAAAATAAATTACCTAAAGTAAAAAATAAATTAAATTTAAAAAAAATATTAATTTTAAAATATTTAAGAAGGAAAAATATCAATTATAAAAATAATTAAAATCAAAGTCAATACCTCAAAATATAAAAAAAATATAGAATTACCTAAAATAAGAAAAATAAAAAAAAATAAATTTATTTAAAAAAAAAATCCCCAAAAAATCCCAAAATATATTTTAAAAAAAAATTAATTATTTAAATTATAAAAAAAAAAATTAAATTGAGTTCAAATTAAGCAACAATAAAATGAAAAAAAAAATATTTAATTTTTTTTTAATTTAAAAAATTCTGAAAAAAATATTTAAAAATACGTTGAACTTAAATTAACTAACTTAATGCATTTATTTTTTTTTTAAATTTTATTTTAATATTTTTTTTCTTAATTTCTTTAAATATTTTATTTTTTTTTCACAGCACGACATCCTTCGTCTACGAAACTACTTCAACAAACTATTCAACGATCTCCAATTAACAAAAGAGGACGAAATGGACTCCGTTTCTGTAACAAATCGTCGCTTAAGACACATCCGCAACGAGCTAAAACAACTTGCCGAACTCAAAAACGAAGAATTCAAAATCGGCGAACCAATTGACGATCCAATTTTCTTTCCATCTGAACAACCAGACACCATTATTAAGGTTTTTATTTGAAAAAATTTCATTAAAATTTCAAAAAATTCATTAAAATTCAATTTTTCTGTCACAGGTTGAAGACGACGAAGTCGGTGTCATGCCCTACATCTCCCCGAGCAAACAAAAAATCCTCGATGCACTCGCTGTCGAGAAGGAACGCTTGCGCCAAGAAATGATGGCCGACGATTTCCGTGATCGCGCTCTCATTGCCATGATGGATGGCGTCTTGGAGCACCGCTGGGAAGACGAAATCAAGAAACCCGTGTGGAAACCTGCGTGCATGATGGAAAAAGACTCGCGCGAGTACGACGAGCAAGACTTGGAAGCCGTGCGAGACTATCACAAGCGTGTCAAACAAAATTTAGTGGAACGAGATCAATACAAGGAAATGCTGATCGAGGAAAAAGCTCGTTTGAAAATACTTTTAAAAGAGAGAATTACAAATTTTAATTACAAAGTCGCAAAATTACAACTTTTAAAGTTGCAAATTGACTCGTGCATCAATGCCGAGGAGCTTCGTCTCTTAAAAATTTTGAATTTTAGTTATCAACGGATCTGTTTTGATCGTCAAGAAGCGGCGATTCGTCAAGAAATCGAAAATATTCGAAATCAACTGCAATATTTGGGAGATACTTTCTCAGAAATTCAAGAAAAAATCACAGAATTCAAAAATAATTACGAAACTTTGAACTACAAGGACAAACAGATGGACAAACAATTCAAAGCAAATTTCGCCGAAGTCGCCCCGCTTGCAGTTGTCGACCCATCGTACAAAATTTTCCGTCGGCGACCCAAATATCAGATCCGTGCATGGGCCACAGTGCCAATTTTGCTCGATTTGGCGAAAAGAATCGTCTCGAAGAAGACTTTTGAGCAAGGAGCCCTTCTGTTGCCCATCGAATGTGTCGATTACATGCGATTGCTCGATCAAATGGACACTTTTACGGGCGCCACGGGCATCGACGCCAACGTATGGCAGATTTTGTGTCGCATGCGACGTGCCAAGATCGAAAGTGAGTTCAAACTGAAGGCTTATGGCTTGCAACTTGCCGAAGCGGATACCACGGCGAACGCTTTCAGTCGTGAAATGCACCACAAACGGAATTATTTGGCTGCGTTGGAGACAAAACTCGAGAATTTACTCGAAGCCAAGCAAAAAGAAGCCATGAATCGACAGTTGCAGCTCATAATGAAACGCGGACAGATCGAAATTGGTCTCGCCGGAAAGTTGAGTGACTTCAAAGATTGCATTTTGATCCACAAACAGGACATTTACGACTTGAACGAGGTCATTCAGAAGGCGGGACAGAAAAAACTTGTCGCCATGATGAACGCCGCCGTGTTTCGACGCAAAATAATCATCAAGGAATGGGAACACAAAGTTCTCCGTTTGACAGTTCGTGACATGAAAGACTTTGTGCAAGTAATTGACAAGTGCAAAATCACGAAAGAGGTGCAAATGTGGCTGAAACGCAAAGAACGCGGATGGACACAAAATTTAGACGAATCCGCAGTCGAGGCAGATATCAAAAATACCATCGCATCGCAGGAAAAAATGCTTAACCACGTGGTTTTGCTTGTGAAAGGCGTACAAGAGGCGATTAACGCCAAAAGACGTGAAAATAAGAAACTGGATAAGCGGATTCAGGATATCAATTTGGATATTGCTGAACAAGGACTCAAGCGAAATGTCGAATTTATTGAAGTAGAGCACAAATCGAGTCAAGAAAGGATGGAATTCATGATTGAACGATCGCGGTTAATTCGAAAAATACAAGAACAACATTCGTATATACTGGAATTATCAACGATGGCGGAACTGCAGAAGTTGAGAACGTTTCCGACACTCACAGCACCGTCGAATCTCACAAAAAGTAGAGTTGGGTGTTGAAGTTTTAATGTTTTTGTGTAGGAAAGTGTGGAAGGAAATAAAGATTTGTGAAAAAAAAGTCAAATGTTTAAAAAAAATATTAAAAGTTCAAAAATAAATATTTTTTTTAATAAATAATTAATAATTAAATAAAATAAATAATTTAAATAATTAAATATTCATAAAAATAAATTTTTAATTAATTAAAATAAGAAATTAAAAAAAAATAAATTTTTAATTTTTTTTTTAATTTTAAGCCTTAAAAATTAAAAAAAAATAAATCAAAGAAACTTCAGAAGTCGAAAAAATAAAAATTTGAGAAAAAAAAAGTTTTTCATCAAAATTGACCGTTTTTTTTTATGGAATTTTAAATTTTTTTTTTAATTAATTTATTTTGGAATTTTTATATCAGAATTTTATGTAATAAAGATTAAAAAAAACTTCTTCTTTAAAATGTCATTTTCAATTGAAAAAAAAAATTTTTTGACCAAAAGTTATTATTTTGATAAAAAAAAATAACTTGAGAATATCATGAAAAAATTAAAAAAAAAAATAAAAATTCGATTTCTTATCAAAAAATCTATACAAAAGTCAATAAAATTAAAAAATATTCAAAAATTAAAAAAAAAAATAGAAATGTAATCAAATAAAATTCATTAATTAATTTAATGTAATTAAAATAAAAAAATAAAAGAATTTTTAATGTTAAATTTTTTTCAATGTTAAAAAAAATAAAATAGGCATTCATAAAAAAAATTATAATTTTTGAAAATTAAAAAATAAATCAAAAAAATAAACTTAATGTTGTTTGACTAAAAAATCAAGGAATAAAATAATTTTTAGGTCAATTCCTTGATTTAACGTCACAATTATCCACAATTGACTCTGTCACTCGCCATCATTTATCATTATTACGCGTTTAAAAGACCTGTCTTCCCCTCGTTTGACATTTCCATCGTTTTATCCGTTCACCGTTCATTCATTCACTCACTCACTGCTCGCCCATGAGCAAATAAATTACTTTCATAATCGTCCAAGCTCGTAAACTCACGTGAATATTTTTTTTTTCAAACATCGCCGTGGAAAAAAAATATTCCGAGCTTAGCCAGCAATAAATAAATCAAGTTAAATATTTTGTGTGTGTTGAAAAGCGTTTACAGCGGGAACAAACAAGAATAACAACAACAACTAGAATAAAAAAAAAGTTGTACGTTTGTTGTAGTAATCGATAAATTGTTTGTTTGTACATTCGAGAAAGTTCGTTTTACGGCAAAATAACGGTCAATTGATCACAATTAGTGTCATGTTTCTATTAATAAAATGTTTTAAGGACATGATTTTCATCTTTTTTTCTGTGTTGCGGTTGGTTGTGATTTTTCATGTGAGGAGAGTTGCGTTGGAAGGACGTTCACACCTTGATCCTTGATGTACTTTTTTTTTTATCATGAACAAAAAAAAATCAAAGTTATTAAGAAGTCATTAGTAAAAAGTACCTGGCGTTGACATTTTTTCTATTTTAAAGAAAAATTTGTCATGAAAATTTGCTGCAAAATTAATTTTAGAGTTAAAAAAATTTAATAAAGAAAATAAATAAATTAAAAAAATAATTTTATTATTAAAAAAAATATTAATAAAATAAATAAAAAATAAAAAAATAAATAAAAAATAATTAAACAAATATTTTAAAAATTTAAAATAAAAATAATTTAAATTAAATTAATAAAAAAAGGCTCTTATTATTTTTTTATAAATTAAATTAAATTTATTTATTTTCGATAAATTTGAAAAAAAAAAAAATGAAATAAAAATAAAATAATTTTATAAATTAAAAAAAATGATTTTATTTTTAAAAAAATATAAAATAATTAATAAAATAAATAAATAAAAAAAAATTTAAAAAAATATTTTAAAAAATTTAAAATAAAAAAAATTAAATAAAATTAATAAAAAATCGGTATTAATATTTTTTTATAAATTAAATAAAATTAATTTATTTTAAATTTTTTTTTATTTTTTTAAAAATATTTAAATAATAAAATTTTTTACCTATTACTTTAAATATCTACTGTTAATAAATAAATATTTTTTTTTATTAAATACTGATAAAAAATTAATTTAATGACCTTACTTTGATTCGATTTTAAATTATTTTTTTTTAATAATTGAAAACTATTCGTAAAATTAATAAAAAAAAATATTGACACACTCAATTTTTTTGTTCAAATGATACACGAAAAAAGAAAATCTTGTGCCTTGACCTTTTCTAATAATTTTCCTAATTGCATAAAAAAAAGTCTCATCTACTGCAGTACAGTCTGGTCGTGACGTGCATTTAATACGTCTTTCTTCTACATTTTTTTCATATTTTTTTCTAATTTTTTTGTATTCGCAAAAAATTTCTTTTGCAAAACATTTTATGATTCACCGAAAGTACTTAAACTTGATGATGATGTTGGTGGTTGTGTAATTCCTTGCACACAAGTTCACATTTGCTCCGCTCGAATTGAACTTTTTTTTCTTTAACGAGCACAAAAATATGAAACACACTCGTTATTATTTTTATTTTCATTTCAAAAGACATTTCAATAAAAGCAAAGGAGACATTTTCCTCTCATGTCATCGCCATTAATATTGATTTCCTCCTTGGTTTATATTTTCCTTCCCCCCGATGAATGAACCCGATTATTAAGACATCATCGAACACGTGTAAGACACGACGTGGCGTGAGATTTATTGATGATTGCTTGAGAACTTGTAATAAAGAAAAAACAATAAGAGACGCAGATCATGCAATCACAGAATGCGATCCATCCTTGGGAAACCGCGAAAATTGTCTTTTGAAACACGACAACGGAACATTTTTACGACCGCAATGTGTTGCATGATTGTTTAACATAAATATTACGTTACGTCTCAGTTTTTTTTTTTTGCTTCGCGCGGTTTCACGTGTCTGTTTGTTGTTGGTTAATATAATAATAAACAGAAAAGCAGCAGCAAAAAAAAAAGGGGAAATGGTTTACTTTCACATATGAATGTGTGTTACTTTGACATTATTTTTAACGCATTTCGACAAGTTTTTCAAGAAAAAATGCGATAATTTGTCCTTTTTGTTGAATTTTGCATGAAAATCTCGGAAAATTCATGAAAAATTTGTTTTTTTTTAAATAAATGGAAAAAATTGATTTTTTTTAGAAATTAGGAAAATGAAGGAAATTCACGTAATTTTAATAAAAAATAAAAATCTTAAAAATAACTTAAAAAAATAACTTAAATAACTTAAATTTTTGGAAAATTTATGAAAATTAAAAATTTCGGAAAATAAAAAAAAAATATATATAAAATCAAGAAAAATTAATATTTACGAAATTAAAAAAAAAAATAAAATTCAAATTTAAATAATTCAAAGTACAAAAAAATATTAAAAAAATAATAGGTACAAAATTTATAATTTAATTTATTTATAAGTCAAAATTAGGTATTAAAAATTTTTCAATAAATTTTTATATAATTATTTTTTATTATTTTCAAAAAATATTTATGAACGTTTAAAAAAAAAATTATTCATTATAAATTTAAAATTCTATTAAAAATAATAATTATTGAATTAAAAAAATAATTTTATAAATAAAATTTTAATTTGAAAAATAATGAATTAGGTACCAATTATTTATTTTAATTTTAATTTTTTTTAATTCAAAATTTTTATTTAAATTAAATAAAAAAAATTAAAATATTTTGATTTGATCCTTCCTTAATTAATATTTTATTTTTCTTAACAAATTTTTTGAATTTTTTTTCAATAGTTTTTTTTCAATTCAAACTAATTAAAAAAATAATTATTTTAATGATTATAAAATTAATTGATTTATTATTTATTTTGTTGTTTTAAAATTATTTATTTTTGATTTTAAAAATTTTGTAAAAATAAAAAAAAACTCCACGAAAAGTTTTATAAATTTCTCAAATACGATTAAATTGTTAACTTCACAAAAACTTTTAAAACTTTTTTTTTCTTACTTAGAACTCGTCCTCAAAACAAAGGAAAACTGCAAGAAAAGTTTGGAATTCGGTGCGGAACACACACATTAGTTAGCATAATTCAAAACAAATGCCGATAAAATCTTCTTCGTTCAACGTCGACGTGGATAATTTTATTATTGCTTTGCCTTACTTCACTAATACCCCGTCATTATCGTTGTTGAGCCTCACCAACATGTGTGTTCGCTATGATGAGGTGAAGTGAAGCAAAATGAAAGGAAAGCACATTAACACCTTTTATTAGTGAGAGAGTTAAAGAGTTAGTCGTCGATTGTTGCTCGCACTCAACAATATGTGTGAAATTTTTGCACGTTAACGCAGCGGATTATGAAAGTCTGAGGCACTTGACCTCAATAAAAAATATTTCTCGTGTGTTTGCTTGTCAGTAATTGTTTTTTTTTTTGTGTGGATATTTTGCGGATATGTAGAATGGTTGTAACGAAGTGTTTTGTGTGGTGATAAAATGCATCAAAATCGTAAAAAAGTCATTTTAGTCAATTAATTTTTATAAAAGTCAAAGACAAACCAGTTTTTTTTTTTTTTTTGAATTTTTTTTCCATTATTAAATTTTTTTTTTAACTAAAAGAATCATGAAAAAAATCTTCATTCGTTCAAAAGCCTTCAGTGAGATAAGATGGAAAAAAAATTAGTTCAAAGTCTGCAATTTATTATTTGAGTGATGTCAATTTTGAGGACTTGATTGAACAAAATGAGGATATTTTAGTAGTGTACCTATTGGGAAATAAGATTGACAGTAAACGTAAAGCAATTATCAAAAAATTATTTTCGAAATTTTTTGAAAAGATTGTTTTCGTCTAAAAAAAATTTCATTTATTTATTTATTTTTTTTGATTTAATTTATTTTTTAGTTTTTTAATTTAAAAACAATAATAGTTTCAATAAAATGTATTCCAAATTTTTAACATTCGTTTTATTTTTTAAGTTTTTATTTTTTTTTTTTCTTAATATATAAGGCTGAAAATAAAAAAGGCAAATAAAAAAATTAAAAATTTTTTGACATGTTTTTTTTTATATAAAGTAACCAATTTTTAACATTTTTTTAAAATTTTTCGGTTTTTTTGTTATTTTTTTTAATATTATTTCAAATTAAAAATTTAATTAAAAAAAAAATTCATAAAAAAGTAAATTATAAAACAATTTGAAAAATAAATTTTGTAATTTAATGAAAAATATTTTTAGAGAAGAAAATTAACGTTCAAATATGATTTTCGGTACAAAAATGACTCAAAATAAAAAATTAATTTTTTTTTATGAAAATTTCTTTAAAAGTAATAAAAAGAGACCAAAAAAAGTCATTTTCGGTTATTTTTGATGAGATTTTTAACATTTTTTTGCCCCATTGCATTTTTTGACTTTTAAAATGGGGCAAAAATCTAAAAAAAAATCAAAAAGTTATTTTCGTTGATATTTTCTTTAAATTTTATTTTAGAATTAATTTTTATCAAAAAATTATAATTTTTCACAATTTTCAGAGGAAAAAAAACAAAAAAAAAATCTTCAAAAATTTTTGATTATCTGCAGCTATTTGTAAAAGGTATCATCGCACTTCATTAAAAACGAAACGTACCGCATTTCCGTGCAAAACACTCCTGACCTTATCTCACATTTTCATCACTTTCACCGCAAACGTTTTGCACCGTTGCAAAAACGGATGTTCATCCTCCAATTAAGGCGCAAAGTAAGCGAACGAACCTTTGTTCCGCAAATAAAATTCAATTTTACTCGGGTCTTGAGGGCGATTTATGTGCGACGAATGTTAAGCGATCAGCAATAAAATAAAACTAAATGACGTGTTACAATTATCTGATTAAAACGCCTGTCATGGGGATCTCGTGATGAGTCGCAATGAGCAACACGGAAAAAAACGTCCTTTGAGATTTCTCTAGCAATTTTTTTATAAAAAATTAAATTAAATTTAATTGATTAAAAATTTCCTTGGCAACGTCACAAAAGAACCCTTAATCTTCGGAGCTTTACACTTTTCCGATGTTTATTTAGGAAGTCTTGCTCCCACAAAAAACACTGATAAATAAAAAGCGATCGTTATTTTGATTGCTAGTTGTTGCCACTCCGTAAGTGCAGTTATTGTACGAAATATTAACCTAAAAACGTTCTCGCAGTGTGTGACCGACAACCAACGACGACGACGCAACAACGTGGCAATACTCGTAAAATTTTAATGAACATTATTATTTCTCTGTGGGATCAACGACGACATTAAATTTCTACAAAACAACAGGACATGGAGTACAATCAGCAGAATGGACGGCTGTCGACTCGGGTATGAAAATGGGTTTTTTAGCAGAGAGAATGAGAGGAAGAGGAATTTTCATATTGGTTTCTGGGTTAGAGGAGAGGACAAAATAATCATAACTTTTATGTGAGGAATTAATTTTCGTCAACAGAGAATATAAAGTTTTGACGAGTCAGCAAAAAACTCTTGGGATCTGAGGCAATTTCAAGCACTAATTGATGGAGTGATTTTATGGCAGTCAATTGATGGGATTTTTTAGATTTTTTTTTTGTGAAATGTGTGAAAAATTGATTTTTTTTTTGTTAGGACACGAAACAAAATTTATAGAAAGATGTGCATTGGGTCAAATTTTTAAAATATGCAAATTTTTAGAATATGCATTGGGTCAAATTTTTAGAATATGCATTGGGTCAAATTTTTAAAATATGCATTAGGTCAAATTTTTAGAATATGCATTGGGTCAAATTTTTAAAATATGCATTGGGTCAAATTTTTAAAATATGCATTGGGTCAAATTTTTAAAATATGCATTAGGTCAAATTTTTAGAATATGCATTGGGTCAAATTTTTAAAATATGCATTGGGTCAAATTTTTAAAATATGCATTGGGTCAAATTTTTAAAATATGCATTGGGTCAAATTTTTAAAATATGCATTAGGTCAAATTTTTAAAATATGCATTGGGTCAAATTTTTAAAATATGCATTGGGTCAAATTTTTAAAATATGCATTGGGTCAAATTTTTAAAATATGCATTGGGTCAAATTTTATGCAAATTTTTAGATTAAAATTAACGCAAAATATTTCAATAACGGTTAAAAATATTAAAATTTCAAATAACTTGCTTCTAATTCTACAAAAAAAAATCTTCAGATTGATTGGTATGAATTATTTTTTTCCTTTCAGAATAAAATATTTTTTCATTTTTATTTTTTTTTATTATTTTTCAGATCTTACAGGAAATTATTTTTGATTTTTTTTTCAAGTTGAAAAATAAAAAAAATAATAATTTTTAAAAGTTTTCTTTAATATTTTTTTCTAAGTTTAAAGTTATTCAAAATTTCAGTACAAAATTAACTAAACTTAATTAAATTTAAGTTAACATTTTTCATAAATATCCTTTTGTTTTTTTCCAACTCTCAAGATCCACAAAAACTCCTGTTTCGTTCAGCAATTTTTTGATAATTTCTTCACGTTTACTGCTAAAATTATTTTCATTTAAATCCAAAATCATCAAATCCTTATTTTCTTTAATCAACTCCTCAACATTGACGTCACTCAAATTATTGCTCTCCAAAAATACGAACTTCAAATTTTTCATGCCTTTGAGAAAATTGACATCTGTCAAACTATTATTTGATAAAATTATCGTGTGAATTTTTGAATTTGCAATGAACAAATTTTGATCAATTTCTGATAATTTATTTCCTTTGAAAGAAACAAATTCCAAGTTTTTATTTTGTGAAAGAACTTTAATTGGAATGCTTTTCAAATTATTGTCATCAATTGAGATTTCTTTAAGATTTTGACATTTTTCTAAAGAATTTTCTTCTACAATAGAAATTCCAGTCTCATGAACTCCAAAAGTCTCTAAATTAGGAAAAGTTTCACAAATATCGTTTGTTAGTACTTCAATCGATGAATTTTCGAACCAAAAATGTTTCACGTTTTCTATCTCCGAATTCCATAAAATGTGAAAATTTTTTTCAGAGATGTTTCTTTGAACATTTTTTAAAATGCAGGTTTCGTCATCAAATTCAAAGCAGTTATAGGTTGGAATTTGTCCTTTGGTCACTTGAAAAAATAAAATTAATAAATTAAGAATTTTATAAAGAAATATTTTTTTTGCCATCTTGTCTCACTAATAGCTCTTTTACGAATAAAGAAATTTTTTGATGATTCTTTTGATGAAAAAAAAATCTTCTAACGGGAAAAAATTAAAAAAAAACTGGTTTGTCTTTTTTTTTTTTAAATAAATTAAATAAAAAGAATTTTTGTACGATTTTAATGCAAATTTTAGGCAATTTAAATTTTAAATTTGCTCCAAAGTATCAAAAAGTTTAAAATTTACGAAGAAACAACTAAAATCACTCAAATCCATAAAAATGCACCGTTTAAAAAACACTCACGTCCATTCTGACACAAATTAAAATTAATGTCATTTTTAATTTTATTGAATTCCATCGCGTTCGTTGCCACGGATCATTTTTCAGCAATAATGGTGCTTCAACATTACTTTCCTCGTTCGCCACTTTGTAGGAATTTTCATCTACGAACCTTTTTTTACATTTACAACAACAACAACGAGACGACAGACAAACTCATAAAAGAAATCCTACAATGAACAACAAAATTACGCTATCATTCTCTCATTTTTCTGCTTATTTATTCATGTCTTCATCATAAAAAGATGCACTTTATATTTAAAGATTGCACGAAAAAGGAACGAGATTACGTCATTTATTTTTCATGTTATTTGATCCATAATTTCACGTTTGCCAAGATTAAATTCGACGAGAACAATGATGATGACATAAATGACGACGACAATCAATAACGAACACGTTGCCTGCCTCCGTTGTCCTCGTCGTTGTCGTCGCTGAATGCCAGATAATGGAGTAGAAAGTTTGTTTGTGTGTGCGAATATTTACTCAAACACAAAACTATAAAATAATATTATAATATAACCTCGAAAGGAAGCAGTTTATACCTTTAAAATTTTCAATTTAATTTTATATTTTTTTTTGGGTTTGTACGATCCTGCCGAAGTAAACAACATATTTTGATGTCGTGCACGGAAAATGCACAGGACGTATCATCATCAATTCTACACATACAAGTAGCTACACAGACAATAAATGGATTTCAATGTAAGCTTGCCTCTGATATGATAAAATGGGAGTGTAGGTATGTAGTTGAGAAAGTTTTTTGCTGTTTATTTGATGATGCATGCGAAATTGTTTTTCATTTTTTTCGTGTTTGGGTTTGTAGAGTGACCAGTTTTTCGTTTTACAAGAGTTTTAAAAGGATCTAAGAAGTCACGTGACTCATTTGAAGAACTTTATGAAGCTTAAAAATTTTTAAATGACCTTGAAATGCTCTTCAGATGATTTCTAAAGTCACGTGACCCAAGAAAGATACTTCGTAAGACTTCAGGATACCAAAGTGAGTTTCAAAAGCTCTTAAATAGTTCTTTGAAGTCACGTGACTCAACAGAAGACCTTCACGAAGCTAAAAAATTCTTAAATGACCTTAAGAAGCTCATCAGATGATCTCTAAAGTCACGTGACTCCATTGAGAAACTTCGTAAGACTTCAGAATACCAAAATGAGTTTCAAAAGTTCTTAAATAGTTCTTTGAAGTCACGTGACTCAACAGAAGAGCTTCATGAAGCTTAAAAATTTTTAAATGACCTTGAGAAGCTCTTCAGATGATCTCTGAAGTCACGTGACCCAAGAAAGATTCTTCGTAAGACTGCAGAATACCAAAATGAGTTTCAAAAGTTCTTAAATAGTTTGAAGTCAGCTCAACAGAAGAGCTTCACGAAGCTTAAAAATTTTTAAATGACCTTGAGAAGTTCTTCAGATGATCTCTGAAGTCACGTGACTTCAATAGAGAAACTTCGTAAGACTTCAGAATACCAAAATGAGTTTCAAAAGTTCTTAAATAGTTCTTTGAAGTCACGTGACTCAACAGAAGAGCTTCACGAAGCTTAAAAATTTTTAAATGACCTTGAGAAGATCTTCAGATGATCTCTGAAGTCACGTGACCTTTTTAAAGAACTTTTAAATCCATTCAACGTCTCAAAACTATCCAAAAACCTGAACTCCCTCTGCAAATCGTCACAATTTACTCATGGCATTTACCCGAAAAACACAGCTTTTATTGTGTCATGACTCATGACATGACACCCTCGTACTCGTGCGAGTAGCAGAGAGTAGCGAGTAGTCAAAGTATCAAATTCAGGTCTACAAACTTTTTCACGTTTTCTGTGTTTTGATCATCATTCATTTGTTATTGTTGTTATTTTTGGCTTGAGTTTCGAGTTCATCGTTCATGGCAAGTAAATAAACATATTTAATCAGTGTGTCATGCCGAGTGTATATGGCTTGTGCAATAACTTTAAAATATTAAAATCAATCCTCCTTCCATTGTTCGACGAAGCAACAAACTGGGACGACATAGCCAGAAAAAGTCAACAAATCAAAATTTTATTGCCTTTAATACGGCTTTTATCTCTGTTTTTATTTCATTATTTCAGTCTTCTCCGATTGCAGGTGAGGAGGAAAGTGAACGGAATAAATGCACAGGATATGAAAAATTATTCCGTTCTGATGAAAAATAATCGTATTTATTAAAATAATGTATGAATGTGCGCCGAATGCTTTTTTTTCGACGTCGTCGTTGTTCTCATCGTATGTGATATGACGAACGAGATAAAATTACAACATAAAAAATTTATTAGTCGCTGCTGCTGCGAAATATTTTTTTTCATTTCATTCATAAATTAATAAAAATTTCTCGTGCGATTCAGACTTCAATCAGATTTTTATTGTTGCGAAATTTGTGTAAATCTCCGGAAAAGTGAGTAAAAGTTCCTCGGTCATCATAAATCTTTGTTAAAAAAAAGTGACCGCTTAATGTATTTTAAAATCAATTTCCGTGCCAAAAATCATTTAATAAAAAAAAAACGATTATTGAATGGAGTCCAATATGTCGTTTGTTTGAATTTATCCAGAAATTCACTTGTAAATTCATTTAAAATTCAATAAATTTTCGGCTGAATTATCGGTCCAGCTGTTGGAAGGGTGATAAGTAATGTGCACAAATAAATTTTGAAATTTAATTTAAAGAATTAAAAAAAAATTAAAAATATTATTTAGAAAAAAATCGAAAAGTTATTTTTCAAACAGATGTTCAAGAAAAAAATTATAACATATATTTTTTTCTCTTCGAATTTCATTGACTATTTAAAAAATACATGAACAAAATTTATTTATTTATTTTTTTAATTTGAAATTTTATTTAAAAAAATTATTTTAAATAAATACTTATTTTTTTATTTGATAATTATTTAATAATATTTTTATTTTTAAAATTAATTTTTAATTACAAAAAAAAAATATTAATTTAAAAATTAAATAAATATTTAATTTTTATAAAATTAAGGAATTAATTATTTATTATTTATTTACATTTAGACCATGTTATTTTTAAAATTTTTAATTAATGTAAATATTAATTTATAATTTTATTAATTATTTATTTTTTTTTTAATTTTCTGAAAAAATTTATGAATTTGACAGAAAATAATATTATTTTTAAAAAAATTTCATTTTAATAAAAAAAAAATATTTTAATAAAAACTTTAAACTGACAAAAAATTCTTTTTATTTTAAATTAATTATTTTATTATTTAATTATTTATAATTATTATTTTTATTTTAATTTTATTATTAAAAAAATAAACTTTCTGAAAAAAAATTAAACTAATAAAAAATTGAACGATAAAAAATGCTATTTTGCAAAACAAAAAAAAACATTCAATAAATTTCGCTTAGATGCAAAATTGAATAAAATTGAATGCAATAATAATGAATATTATTATTATGCAATTGAAACGCGGCTGTTTTGTTTCTCTCGCTGTTCCTTTTTGCCGTTGTTTTATGATGTTTTATAATAAAATGCAATCAAAAATAATAATAAAGTATTACTGTTTATAACAAAAAAGACGCAAGAAAAGTAGTTTTGAAGAAAAGTTTTATTTTTGTGCAAATTATTATGATTAAAATTTATTTCCAGCGAAATTTCTTGTTTGTTTTTCCTCTTTTAAAGCATTTTTGAGGTGAATTCACTTCATACTTTAAATCGCCACTTGAAGCGTTTACCGTAACAATTATCTCCTTAATTTTCCTCTTGTCTCTTTCTCGCTCACTTGAACAATAATAAACTTTATAATTGACTAAATGAGTCGCATATGGCCATTTTTTGCTGCCTACTGTGATTTTTTTTTATTTTCGTTCGTTCTTCATCATATTTATCGTTGTCCACGCTCGTAGTCTCATTACTGCCGCGCGCGCGATATACGAAAAAGTACATAGAACCACGTGCACGAGCTTTTTTGTGGATAAAAGCATGAAGAAAAAAAAAACTACTTCGTGCCAGAGATATCGATTATTTTGTCGCATTAAAATATATTCCACTACCGATTTTTTTTTTCATTCGCTTTTTTTTTCGTTCAGGTATTTGTGAATAAAATTTTCCCGTTTTGCCGTACCGAGAGACTCGTTTTGTGCGGTTTTCATTTTATTTTTATTATGGAAGGACTAAATTTCCGTTTTTTCTCTTCGCCGATAAACGACAATTGTCTGTTGCCGGTTTTTTTTCTTATCTTTAAAGAAGAAATGCAAAAAAAAAAAAATTATGAAAAAGACAATCTGGTCACATATTTGAACTAAATTCGCAGCAGCTTTAAAAGTTTTCTTGGGAGATTTTCAACGCGACAAAAAAAGATAAATTTTCATGAAAAAAAAAACGGAAGAATTTTTGCGTCACATATCGCGTGATTTTAAAAAATATTTTCCTCTCAAGTGCTTGGCTTTAACTGGTGCGAGTAATTTTGCGACAGAATCAAGTAATTAAATAATTGTTGGTAATTTCCGTGTACTAAATTGTGTTGTTGAAAAAAGTGAATGTGTGAGCTTGTGTTTGTCCCTTTATTACTGTAATTTAGGACAATTTGAGTTTTATTTCCTTTTTTTTCTTGTAAATTCGTGTGTCAAGTGAATATTTTTTATTTTTGTTGAAAAAAAAAGCTGGATAATCTTGAAAAGCATTAAAGATACAATTAGAGAAGAAAAAAAGGAGTGGAAGTGACAATTAAAAGTCGATTTATTTTAAAAAGTTGCAGTGAAATTGTTGATTCGATTAAAATAATTTTACATCATGTAACATGACTTGTAAAATTTATTTTTAAGACATTTTTAAAAATTTGATAAAATAAATATTTTTTTTAATTGAATAATTTATAAAATTAAATATATTAAAAATAAATAAAAATAATTTACGCAATTAATTAATTAAATAAATTTATTGAATTATTTAAATCAATTTAAAAAACAAAAATTAATAAACAAGCGTAGGTATAATTTATTTAAATGAATTAAATTAAAAAAATAATTAAAAAGTTGAGAAATTAATTTAAATTAAAAAAAAATAATTTTCAAAAAATAAAAATAATTGAGAAATTTAAAAAATATGTATTAAATTCTATTTTTGAAACGTTTACAAATAATTAGAAAAAAAAATTATAAAGAAAAAATATTATTAAAAATTTTAAATTTTTATTTAAAAGATTCATTTTTGGAAATTGTTTAAAATAATAAATTAATTATTAAATTAATTTGTTTAAAAAATATATTGAATAATAAATTAATTTATTAAATTAATAAATAAAAATAATAAATTAGTTAAAAATAATTATTTATTTTAAAAAATATCAAATTACAATTATTAAATTATAAATTGATTAAACAATTGAAAAAAAACTATTTTAATTAAATATTTTATTATTTTAATTTATTTTAACTAAAAAATTAAATTAAAAAAATTAATTTTAAGAATGTGAAAAAAATATTTTGTAAATAAAAAAAATATTTTACAATTAAAAGAATTTAAAAAAAATAATTTAAGAAAACAAATTAAAAAAATAATTAATAAAATAATTGAAAAAAAAATTATTTTAATAAATATTTTAATTTATTTTAACTAAAAAATTCAATTAAAAAAATTAATTTTATCTTTAATTATTTTAATTAATTATTTTATATTTTAGTCAATATTTTTAATATTTTAATATTTAATTTTGAATTTGGAACGTTTTAAAAAAGAAAAATAAATAAATAAATTTGATAAATAATTGGATTAATTAATCAATTCAATTAGATAAAAAAATAATTTAAATGTCTTAAAAATTTAAATAATGAAAAATTTTAATATAAATTTACTAAAATATTTTATAAAAATAATAAAATTCCATTTAATTAAATAATTAATTTTATTTATTAGTTTAAACATTTTTTCTCTTCAAAATAAATTTTATTAAATTTTAAATTGATTTGAATTTAATTTATTTTTCTTTTATTTCATCTGAACAACTTAACATCCTTGAAATACTCTCAACACAAATTTCTACATTTTTTTTTTCATTCACTCAACTCTAACCGAGCTTTTGTTGATTCACCCTTCATCGCCGGAAAATATCAATTACATTTTGTTTGCAGATCCACTCAATTTATTATCCTATCACCAATTTCATTATACATTCACACAAACACACACACACACATAAAAAGCGCACATCCGTTATTGCCCATGTCCATTTTTATTTTTATGCTTTTTTTCGCCATTTCAACTCATTTCAACAGAAATCCGCAAAGAAAAAAAAATAAATAAAATCGCACAAAGTACTTACTGTGTGTATCAAACTTCCTGATTATCGTTTCAATTAGTGTCGCTCTTGGCGCAACATGTCCTCGACGAACCGGCATTTTCGTTGATTTCTCGTCGCCAAACGAAAAAAGGGAAAAACCATCAAATGATTAATGAAAAAATTAGATTTTTTTTTGCGTTGTTTCACTTTATGCGTTTTTTTTTTATTATTTTTGCGTTTTAAATTTTTCGGGCACTAAATTGATCCATTTTGCGTTGTTGTTGTTGTAAAAAATTATTGCATTGGGCACGAAAATTATAAAAAATTATTTTTTCAAGCAAGGCAAATTTCTAGGCATTTTCAACACTTTCTTGGTCTCTCTTTTAGATTTTTTTATTTTTTTTATTATTAATTATTTTAAAAGCCACTAATTAAGCAATTTATCCTATTTTATCCTTATTTCTATTTATTCAACATTTTTTTTTACGCCGAGCAACTATTGCACAAAAATTACTAATTATGATAATTAATGATAAAAGAAGAAGAAAAGGCGCTTTCTTGTCTTTTCGTTCACTTTAGAATCATTTTTTACAATTTTCTGTGTTAATTTTTATCACAATTTATTTTTTTTCTTCTTAATCCTTTGTATGAATCCATTCCTCGAGAATACTGCAGAAAAAATAAATTCCTGTAAAGAAACAAAAAAAAGAATTGTTAAAAGCTTAATTTACGGTTAAAAAAATGTATTATGTCAAGAAAGAACAATAAAGTCGCAAATTGTTGGTGAGAAAAATTTCTTTTCACGTAAAATCGATAAAAATCGTTAAAAATTTACATCTCGCAAGGAATTTACAATAAACGGTTTCACACATCCTTAAAAAGCGTTTCTCTTGATGTTGTCGCTTCATTTTATTTTTACATTTTTTTTTTCAGGTTGACGTCTTCGTGGTAGACAACAATGAGTAAGAAAACGACAAGGATAAAAGGTAGCAACACAATGAACGATAAAATAAAGTTTAATCACTTGCTGTTATTACTAAAACATAACATTGATAATGTTTCGGAGATAGGAGAAGCGTGAAAAGAGAGGCGAAAAGTAGATAGGAGGCTTTTTTTGTTTTAAATGTGAGCTTGAGTTATTTTTAATTTTTATAAAAAAAAAATAATTTAAATATATATTATTTTTCTATTAAAATAAAATTAAATTAAATTTTTATTACGAAAATTAAATTTAATAAATTTTTTTTAATTAAAACAATTTTTAAAAAAAATAAATATTTTTTTTTTTAATTTAAATATTTTTTTTTTTAATTTAAATAATTTTTTTTTAAGATGAAATTATTTTTTAAATTTTAATTATTTTTTTTAAATTTAAATTAATTATTTTTTTTAAATTTAAATTAATAATTTTTTTAAAATTTGATTTATATTTTTTTTTTAATTAAAAATCTAAAGAAAAATTTTAAAGATTATTGCATAAAATTTTTTATCAAAATTAAACAAAATTCAGAAAATTAATGGAAATATTTTTAAAAAGTAAAAAAAAAAGTTTAAAAAAAATTCTACAAAATTTAATGAACTGAAGAAAAAATTATGGAAAAAAAGAAAATTCAAGAAATGATAAAAAAAATCTTAAAAATTAATTTTAATTAGGTAATTATCCAATTAATTATTTTTAATAATTTAATTTAAACAAAAAAAAAATCTGTGAAAAATTTCCAAAAAACTGAGAACAATTCAGAAAACTTGTTAGAAAATGTGAAAAATCTATAAAATCAAAAAAAAGTTTACGTTTTAACGTAAAAACGTTTTAACGTAAATATTTAAGAAAATTTTAAAAACTTTTCAAGCTGATTTCTTTTTAAATTAAATAAAATTGTAAAAATTCATGAAAAACTTTGGAAAATTGAGAAAATCCAAGAAAATTTCACTCAAAAGCATAAAATGGAGCCGCCTGGTAGTCAACAAAAAAATCTTCATAAAAAACTTTTCTAACTGTCTCCATCTAATGCCTTTCTCCAATTCCAAGAACACAAGTCTTTATTACCGAAAACACAATAAGACATTCAACAAGAAGACATAATGTGGTTTTTATTTGCTATTTTTGTCACATTTTCGCCACACATACGCATTCCCTATACGACGCGACGTGCTGAAATGAGCTACACGTGTACATCAATTTTTCTTCTCTTTTCTATTTTTTTTTTTTTTTTTTTTTTTGACAAATAAGTCACTTCATTATCTTTTTCTTATCATCGAGAACATGACGAGCTCCAAGATAATTTTTGGAAAATTTTTCTTGAATTAGCACCAAAAACCAGTTTTGACACTAAATTAACACAAAAAAATCGATCAAATGTCTTGTTTTTCTCTTTCAATCATCGTCGTCGTCAGAAAAAAAAACAAAAAAAAACTCCAACAAAAAAATCAAATTTATTTTAAAATTCTTTAAATGGAACATAAAAAGCAATAAAAAATTCAGTTTTCTGGCCTGACATACCAATTTGCCGTATAATGAACGGTGTTACGTGTTATACATGTACAAATAAACCATAATATAATAATTTTGAGTTAGAAAATCCGACATTCATCCAAGAAAATGTGGGCCAAGTGAAACTGAAACTATTTATTTATTTTTTTTGTTGCTGCTTTTTCTTTTTTTTTCGACATTTCTTTTTCTTGTTGTTTGCTGTTGTTGTTGTATTTTTGTGTGACTGCTGCTTTCTATTACTATTATTTATTTGATTCGTGTAGCAGCAGCTCAAAAATTGAAATGAACCGAAAATGCCTCGCGTCATGATGATCGAAGGAATATCTCTCGACATCAAGAAAAAAATTTTTTGGTGAGTAAAAGACTTTAAATGTCGTAAAATATTGAAAAATACGCAAAACGGAAGGAGTTTTGAAGTGTTTGTAGAAAGAAAATTTACTGTTTATATTTTTTTTATTTTTTTCTTTAAAAATTTTGTTTTAATGGAAAATTTTTGTCTGTCAGTAGTTTTTATTGTTCAAAAAAATAAAGAAAATTTGTGAAAAATTGAAAAAAAAAAATCTGATGATTTTTGAGAAAATTCAAGAAATAAGAAAAAATTAAAAAAATATGAAAACTCAAAGAAAATTCGAGAAAACTGAAGGAAATTTTATAAAAATTCTACAAAAAATTATAAATTAAAAATAATTTGAGAAAATAAACTAAAAAATAAAAAAAACTAAAAGAAAATTTTTAAAAAGTTTTAAAAATATTTAAAAAAATATTCAGAAATAAAAAATAAGAAAGAAAATCAGGAAGTTAAATTTTTATTTTTTTTTTAATTTTTATTAAATTTTAATCCAAGAAAAATACAAAAAAAATCAATAATTTTTTTTGAATTAAGGAAATAAATTATTTAAAATAATTTTTGGCTTTTATAGGAATTTTTTTTTTTTTTTTTTTTTTTTTTTAAGTAAAAAAAAATAATTTTTTAAAGGAAAAAAAAAAAATAAATTTTAAAGTTAAATGCAAAAAAATTTAAAAAAATTTTAAAAAAATTAAAATAATTTAAAAATTAATGAAAATTTTAACTTTAAAATCAAAATCCGCTCAAATTTTCCATTCAACTCTATTTTTTTTTTACAAAATTTTTCATAAACTTCATCATCCTCCACAAGTCGACTCCGACATCGTCATCGCATTTACATAACATGACACACGACCGTAGAGAGACTTTTTTCACGTAAAAAAAGCACTTGTTTTTTATTCGTTTTGAAGGATTGTCGACCGACCAACACACCGACTCACCGAGTTATAAAATTGCAGGATGACGACAAGAGCAATAATAATCATAAAATACCGAAGAAAACGAGGCAATGCAACGCTATTTTTAGTCAGCAGCGACGTGCGGAGAGACAGTGAGGTGTCATAAATCCTCACGTGGCACAAATATTGCGCGCGCGAAGGAAAATGCTGGAAAGGAAATTGTAAATGAAACGGAATTTATGCATTTCAAAGCATCGCGTTATTACTTGTTTTTGTCTCTTTTTGTGTCGCTCGTCATCGCAAAAGCACGCGGCGCTGATGTAGAACGTTCGAATGACAAAAAAAAATTACTAATTACCAACATCGAGCGCTACAACAACAACGACGACGACGAAGAAAATCATTATGGGGCAAAGTGTGTCATATTCACAAATTTTAAGTAAACGGATATCGCGCGATGTAGGTTAACCGACAAACAAACAACAACAACAACGACGTTCTTTCTTGGTCAATTCGAGTCTTTGGTATTTTTACGATTTTTGCGCATTCCTGACATTTTTTGACCACATTTAATTAGATTTGCGATAATTGATGAGTGAAAATAGGGAATTTTTTTAAAAAAGTGTGAAGATAAAGGCAATGAAAAAGTAATTTGTGTCACCAAAATTAAAAAAATAATTCAATTTTTGGTTCATTTGAGATGAAATTTTTTTAAAAAGGACTTTTATATTTCTTTAGAAGATAAAAATTTTTTTTTTTAGTTTTTTGACACAAAAATGTTAAAAATTTTAATTCATGTTTATGGATTTTACCGTAAAATTTTATTAAAAATTAATATATTTTAATATTATTTTAAAAAAAAAATATTAAATTTTTTTTTTTATTGAAAACAGTTCACATTTGAAACAAATGAAATCAATTTTTCACAAGAATTTGTTAAAAATTTGCCAAAAAATTTTTTTTAATAAAATTTTTAGAAAAGAAAATTTTAGATTTTTAAATAATTTTGTTAAGCCTCAAACAAAAAGTTGTTAAAAAATAAAAATTATTTAATTTATTAAATTAATTTATGAAAAAATTTAAGATTTATGAAAAAATTTAAGATTTATGAAAAAAATTGTAATTTTTGAAAAAAAAATAATTCGGTTTATTTTAGATGAAATTTCATTTAAAAAGTTCTATAAAGATTTTTTAAAGGATAAAAAAATTAAAATAAAAATTTTAGTTTTTAAATAAAAAAAAATATTAACAATTTTTTTTAAATTAAATTTTTTTAAATTAAATTTAATTTTAAATAAAATTTTTTATTTAAATCAATAATTTTAAGTGATCAGATTTTTTTATGAAAATTAATAAATTTACCAAAAAATAATTTTTGAATAACTTTACACAGAAATTCAATTTTTCACGAATTCGTTAAAAATTTGCCAAATGTAAAATAAAATTTTTAATAAAATTAAGAAAAAATAAAATAAAAATTTTTAGAAAAAGAATAACTTAAGATTTTTAATAAAGTTTATTAAACCTCAAACAAAAATTTGGTAAAATAATTAAATTTTATTAAATTAAAATAAATAAAATAAAATTATTTAATTTTTTCAATTAATTTATGAAATACCTAATTGCTTAATTTTCGATATTTAAAAATTATTTTCAAAGTTTTTGAAATTAAATCGAAATTATTAAAGAAATTTATTTTATTAAAAAATTAAAAAAAAAATTAATTTAAAAATTAAATAAAAAAAAAATTAATTTAAAAATTAAATTTAAAAAAATTAATTTAAAATCGATTTCATTTTAAACAAAAATTACTAAAATTTTTTATTTATTTTTTTTTTGTGACAAAAATTCCAATAAAATATTTTTTTTTATTGAAATTCTGTCATTTGATCCTAAATAAATATTTATAAAAAGGTCAAATATGTCCGCAAAACCATTAAATCCGCCTCATGACTCGTCGAAATGCGCTAACACACTCCCATTCACCTCTTTTTGCCTCTTTTTTTGTTCACAAACGCCCATTTTCTCATTTACACGAACCGTTATTTATTTTTATTAAATTTACTGCCGAATGTGTGTTAGTAAGGATTTCTCGATTTTTTTTTTATTTTATTTTTTGTTCTGTGAATGACTGACATTTCATGTACTGCGATTCCACTCGTAAGGCCATGATGACGTGCATTCCTCGTCGCCAGTTGTACGAATTTCACGTTACAGAGGTACCCGAAATATGCAAATTGTTCTCCATATTTTTACTTTTGATGTCATTGAGTTGTTGTTAAAAGGCAGCAAGTAATTTTGTTTGAGAATTATTTGATTTCGCATGATCATTAATTCACGCGCTGCTCCGAATCAATAACAGTTTTGAATGTTTTACAACTAAATTTACGCCGCCGCGTCGTTGTGCGATGATTAAATAAAATTGCTGATCAATCTATAATTATTACGACGAACGTTGCCAAAAAAAATGAGAAAAATTCGCGGCGAACAAATTACATCTGGGTCCGCGCCGCCTACGCAAAGTGCATTTTTGTTGCAACAGTCTGTCGATTGTCGTGGGACGAGGCGCTGCTGCATCGAAAAAAAAACTTATTTTTGGCTACAAAGAATATTTATAAAAATATGTTTTGCCTCACATTCTTTTTTTTTCATGATGAATGGCAACTCTTTCCGTGTCAATCAAACAAACAAATAAACGAGGAAAATTTTTTCGTTCCGAGTAGCGTATCAAGGTCCCACATGACTTTTTCTCATTAATTTTTGTCCCAAAAAAAAAACTAAAATTTGTCTCCGCTATCGATCACTATTGGCACACTTTTCTGACGATGCCGACCGACGACGCTCCTTGAATAATTAGATTTTCCTCTTTCTCGCTCTCTAACACACTCGCACACGAAATAATATAAATAACAAAAAATGAGCCAATGCAAGCCATATCACGTTCATTATAAATATTGAGTTGTGTTGTATTTTATCATTTTTTTTTCTTCTTTCGCTTTTTGGTTATATGAAATTCTTTGTCACTGCATTGCCATGCGGCACCATAAATTTTTTCTTGCTCATTGCGAGACTTGATGTTTTTAGCTATTTTTTGTTTGTTTTTTTTTCATTCGTCGCGTATGTACGAAATTTTTCGTACGTGAGTTTTAAAATTTCTTTGGTCAATTTTTGGTATTTTCTCTGTGTTCGTTGAAGTTTTTGGAATTGATTTTAGCATATTTTTAAGTTTTTTTTTATTTTTTAACAAAAAATGTTCCAAAACTCAAATATGAGCTTCGTTCGTTTGATTAATGTCATTAAAACTCATTTTTCATAATTTTGAAAAAAAAATAATTTAAGATTCGTTCGAAAATATTAAAAATTTTAGTTTCGTTCGTTTGAAAAATTTCATAAACAACTTTGATCGAGAACTGAAGAAACTCATCGAACGAAGCTTTTGTAATTGATCTGATGAAATTTTCGAACGAAGCTTTATTGAAAAAAAATTTAAATAAGGATTCGTTCGAAAAGCCTACAGATCGATCACATAAGGTTCGTTCGTTAAAAAATTTTGAAAGAAGCTTTGTTCGAAAATTTAAAATTTGAATCTGAGCTTCGTTCATTCGTTTTAAATTAATTAAAAAGATCGTATGAGTTTCGTTCGTTTGATAAATTTCGAAGAATTTTAAGCTTAACTTCATTTTAAAATTTTCTCAAACAAATCTTCGCTTAAAAATCTTTGAAATTTTCCGAACGAACGAAACTCAAACGATCTTTTGAATTAATTTAAACGAACGAACGCAGCTCAGATACAAGTTTCTTTAGTTATCGAACGAAGCTTCTTTTAAATTTTTTAAACGAACAAACCTAACCTGATCGATCTGATGGTATTTTCGAACGAATCCTTTCGAATTGAAATTTTTCTCAACAAAGCTTCGTTCGAAAATTCCATCAGATCAATCACAAAAGCTTCGTTCGTTTGACAAATGTTATCCAGCGATCCACGCTCATTCATCATTCGCCGTAATTGCCACGAAACTTGCGGCATATTTCATGAAAAGTACCCACTTTCTTGCTGTCTTTTTATTTATAGACATTTAAAATATCATACAAAAAAGAAAAAAAAATAAAGAGAGTAAAAAAACATTAAAATATAAAATAAAAAATTTTCTGGCGAAGTGAAGCAGCACGAGTAGCACGAACAAACAAACACTTTACTTATTAGACGAGCGAGTGTATCGAGAGCGAGCGTAAGAATAGAAATGCGGCGGCGGCAGCGGCATTCTAACTACCACGAATGATGTTGTTAGTTCGTCATGTTATAAATAGCCGGATCATATGTGTTTAATTTTTATTTTTCTTAATTTCTTGTTAAGATGTTGATGTCGATGACTCTCTTTCAGTTTCTCTCTCTTTCTCTCTCGAATTTCTAAAATACACGCTACTTATTTAATGAACTCGCTAAAAAATCGTAAAAAATAGACTAAATAAAAAAATTGACTGTAAATAATCTGTCAAGTACATAATTCTCATCAAAGTAACACTGTGCGGATTGGAAAAATGTTTTGGTTACTTGAACGACCATTTTTCCATCATCACGTCTCGTATACAGCAACTGCATGCCAGAATAACATATTGTTGGTGTTCTTGTCGTAAATCAGTCTCTTTTATTGACCGCACTCTATATGACACTTTGCGTTCGCGTGTCGAACAAACCTTTAAATATGTAAAGAGGAGATAATAACTTTACATTTAATTACTTTAGCATTCAAGCAAAATGCTAAAAAAAAGTAAATTCTTGTTTTTTTGTTGTTGTATTTTGTGCTAAAAAACACGAATTGGTAAACAAATCGTCAAAAAATTTTGTTTACGTTTCGTTCAAAAATTTTCACAGATTGATGATCGAAAAATGCACCGACCTTGACACGAATGATGTGGATTAATTACTGCAAATTAATTCGAAACAAATTTTAACAAATTCGAAAAATTTATCATAAACATTAGCCCATGGCCCCAAATATTTTATGTTCAATTATTATCAAAAAGTCCATAAAATTGATTAACAGTTTTCTTTCCGCCCCATTAATTCAATTAAATTATTATGTCATTATTGTACCGTACATACTTAATGATTATATTCATCGCTCTTCCTACCAATTGGTAAGTACCTTCGTGAAACTTATTGACTTTTTCTCTCTATTTTATTATTATAGGTAAAAATGGCGATTTCACAATAAGCAATGGCGGATTAACATGAAGAACTTGGACCTCAAAACTATTCAGGTAAGTATATTGAACTTTGAATCAACTTATTTCAATTAATTCAAACCAAGCATTTACTAAAAAGGGCTTCAAAAGTCCTTTAAGATCGATCACGAATTGGTGACCTTTGCATATAAACAACTTCATCACATCAGCACATCGAACGAACCTAAAAAATTTCAAAAATCAAACTTATTTCAATTAATTCAAACCAAGCATTTACCAAAAACGGCTCTAAAAGTCCTTTAAGATCGATCACGAATTGGTGACCTTTGCATATAACCAACTTAATAACATCAGCACATCGAACAAACCTAAAAAATTTGTAAACAAAACATCGAACGAACCCGTTAATGTTAATTAGTTCGTTCATTCATTAAATACTGTCCGTGAATTTATTTGTCTTTCTTCGTAATTTTCGTTAGACATGAATTGTAAGTGTTTTTGTCTTGACTTAATGACATTTCCAGCGCGCCGCGCTTTTAACTAGATTCGTTCGTTAGACAAAAAAAATGTGATTGACAGGGACGCCATCATATTAAGAGACAAATTTGTCTAGACACCGCGCGCTGTGTTTGATGATTCATCACAAATAGAAAAGGAAGGTTTTCGAAGCATCGACCACCGTCATCGATTAGTTTCCCATAACAATGAGGCATAACTTTTATTTCCACATCCGTCACAGAACATTCAAGTAGAAAATGGAAAAAAAGTACGCACGTCGGAACAAAGAGAATTTTCATTCAGATTTTCATGTATAGGTACGTAACAGTTTCAAGTCGTGAGCGAACAGCAACAACAACAAACAAGTAATAATAATAATAATGAATAACAAATGATTAAAATATAATTAGTATGCATTGCGTAAATAAAATTCTAACGAAGAACCGACCGCCGCCCGATACCGACATAGCTCTCGACACAACTTTTCCATGGACAATGGATGGAAAAAAATGAAAAATAATAAAATTATGCAGGCTGGCTGGTTTTTGATGACGACGGCTGCACCCTATTCATATATTCGCTCTCTTTGCGTTTCGTTCTCTCCAATTTCAGTTGACTACCGTCGCCGCCGAGCAGCGAATGAAAAAAAACACGTTTTTCAGTCAGTCACTCATGTGGGAATTGAACCTCGCGTCGTACATCATATCGTCATGTTGTGGCGAAAACATAACAAACATCGCGCCACGGAGAGAGCGAAAGAATGGAGAAAACAATGTTGTTTGCTGTCACATTTTATCGCGGTCGTATTTTTCGCGGATGGCAGAATATTCGTTTTTATTTTGAGGAGTGATAGAGTTATTCAATATGCCATAATAATAGCACATTATGTTGATGTTGGTTATGGTTCTTTTTTTGCGGAGTAAAAAGGGAATTCCGTTTCTTTAGAAGTATTTTTTTATAGCACAAAACAAGTCTCAATGGAATTTTCATCATTCATAAAAAAAAGTAAAAAAAAATTGAATAAGCAAGTAAGTAAGGAGAACAAGTAAGTAAATTTTTCTTCAATCTAATTCTGAATTCAGAATTTCATTTAAAAAAAAGATCGATCTCGAATTGGTGACCTTTGCATATTATACCAAAAAAAAAACATCAACCATCATCATCAAGCTACAATTGTGAAAAGAAATCGCCGCCGCCGCCGCGCAAAGAAGATCTATTTCTGAATACAGAATTTTTGAGGTGTGCCAAAAGTATGAATATTATTATCAAAACATGTCGAGCCTTCTGTCATAACTTATACTTATACATACTTGTATACATGTTGTTATCACAAACAAGAACAAAAAAAAACTTTTGGAAAAGTATCCGGGATTAAAAGCAGGTTCTTGCCGGTACTCTTCTTTAAAATAATTTATCAGCTCATAATTCATCGGACAACGCCTTTTATAAGACAACAATAAGAAATGTTAATAATATTTCGGATAAATATTTCGATTCGTATCAATTCAATATCGATTCCGAAACATATTTATTTATTGGATATTATGTAAATAAGTGAATCTGTTTGTTGTTCAATGTCAAACAAGCTTGAGGAAATAATCATTCAATATATTATGAACACTGAGATTAATGTGGAAACGACTGGTCATTTTTTCAATTATTCAATTAAAACTTTTTAATTGGCGACTTTCTGGTTCGGCGCTGAAAATCTTTCTTTTTTAGACACTTTCTTTTTTTTTGCACAAATTACATTAACTTACTTTGTGATAAAATTGACTCCGTGTTAAAATTATTCCAGAACTTTTTCTGTATCAACAAATGTTACACTTTACTCCTTTCAATGTAATTTTCTTCGCTTAACTTTTACAAAGTGAGAGAACAAAGAAAGAAAAATACGAACGACGTGTTGGAAATATTTTATTAATTTTATCGACGCCTTGATTATATTTTTTTTCTTCTTCTTATTTACTATTTTATCGTTTAATTTATTGTGTTTCACTTTTTTATTTACTTAATTATTTTTTTTTTGTTATTCTATTTTAAAGCACTTTTAATATATTTTAATATTATTTTAACAACTAGGCGTTTTAATTAATTAATTTCTAACGAAGCATTTCGTTGTTTATTTTTTGTTGTAATTTTTTTTTTAATTGAAACCGAAAGTTTGCACAAGATTCCGGAAATTTTTTTTGTAATTTTTTTTTTTCACTTAACTAAAGGCCTATTTTTCTCTATTTTTATTGTATTATTAGAATTTATGTGTGAATTCATAAATAATATAATTATAATTATTTCACTTTAAAATAATTTTTTACATCTACGAAAAGTGTTGTTGGTTATATTTTACTCGAATCGCATGCCATTTTCTACGTATTTTCTACTTATTTTTATACAATTTTTCCTCTAACACTTAAATAATTTTTTTTTTCGTAAAAATTATTATTATTATTATGACGACGACACTTTTCCTCTTCTACAAATATTTTTTATCGGCTTTTTGTTTTATTTTAATTTACTTGAAGCACTTTTCTTCTCAAGTCTTTTTTCTTTATAATTTAACAATTTCGGAACACAAAAAAGTACAAAAAAATCACGACACTAAGAAGAAGAAGACACAACAACAACGACGACGACGATGCTATATACGTGTGATGTGATTTTTCTTGTAATTTTTTTTTCTTTTCTAATATTATTAATATATAGAGTTATTTTGTTGTTGTTGTTGTTCTGTGTTTTTTTTTATTTCTTTCGGGAGACTCTAACAACTTTTGTGTATTTGCACGCGAAGATATTTTTATAAACTGAACACCGACCTGCAACTGAAAATACTGCTCAGAATATTCCTCGACATTTCCATTCCCACTACTATTAACTGTACGAGAGTATTGGAGAGCATGGGAAAACTATTTTCATCACTCAGCTGATGAGTGCGCTGTGTACGAAGAAGTCGTCAACACATGGCAAGAGACGACACGACGATGCATGCACAAAAATACTCTGTTGATATTTGTTGTTCTTGCGATTTCTTTGATTTCTCTAGCTATGTGGCATGTACAACGGTGAGGAAACAAAGAAAGACCGCTCACACACGGTAAATGTCGTGGAAGTGAAACTCTCTCTCGCTCTCTCGTTTACGATTGGGGGAACTCATCATTTGAATTAAGTTGTTGTTTGAAGAATAAAAATTTGATGCGGGCGGTTCAATTAACGACTTTTGTTTACATTTGGCTGCAATTTTGTGAGAAGTCTTCAAATTTGGTAAGTTATTGATATTAGAAACGTATGTTTAATAAAATCCTTGTTTTCGAATAATCCTTCTTATACCAAAGAACCCAACTAGATGTAATACAGTTGCAAGTCCCAAAAGTCCCACGTAGTCAATTAAAACTGTATTAGAATCGTTTCCTAATCCTAAATGTTCCAAAACTTGTGTTCCATTTGTCAAACAAGGGTACTCTGCTATATCATTACATGCTATAAAAATATCGTAAGTACCTTAAAATTTCTTTTAAAAATCAAAAACTTACCAATAGTATCAATTTTCTTCCAATATTCATAAGAAATGGCTTCGTTCGCGTAAAAGAACATTGAAAAGTATTTCATATAAGATATTGAACCAACATTGATGTAAACTCCTCCAAGAATGAGAAAAACTAAATCCACGGGAGGTCCAAGCTCAATCGTTAAACGAGCAGATTCAAAGACCCCAGCCAATGAGAAGCCATAAGCTATTGATGTGATGCTTGCTAATATCAGAGTCACACAAATTTTGCAAAAGGTGAGTAGATCGATGTTGAAAGGCGTTAAAAAACAAACGATCGCCATGAAGATAAATGTTTCAATGACAACTTTGGGTATCAGTATCAAAGTTTTCGACACATAATAAGCCGAAAATGTGTAAAGTTCCTCGCCAGTTTCACGTCTGAGGAGGGAATACTGTTCAGGAATCAAGAAAACTACGTAATAGGCATAAGTGAAGATCATTTCTGTGATGAGGTTGAAAAAGGCACCATTGATGTCCTGAATTGAAGCTTGTGAATTGGGAGATACGTTGCTGTATAAGATGCCGATGACGAAAGGAGTTGACTGAAAAGGTAAGTAAAATACAGATTTGAAAGTTGAATACTGCGAAAATTTGCTTACCAGATACAGCAAAGATTGGATGAGGTAAGTTTTATAATTCCGTGAACCAGAAAGTATTGAACGCAGCATCAGAAGGAAGAGTTGTTTGAACCAATTTACCCTGAATGAAAAAATGGTAAGATTTAAACCTTTGATTTTAAAGATCGATCCCGAATTGGTGACCTTTGCATATAAAAAAAAAACTTACCGCCCGTTGCTGCTTGAAATCAAATTTGAGTTAAGGAATTGACAACGAATGTCATTTGTACTTTCGTTCAACTTTTCATCACTGACATTTGAAACGCGTTCCAACTTTAAGGCATTTCTATCTTGCGATACCATTTTCACGTAAAATTCTGCTGGATTATACATTTTTGGACATGCCATGCCAGCTTTCTCAAATACTTCAACTGCTTCTTCAATTCTGCCTTGAAAGACGATCTTTCCATTCGACATGAGGATCAAATGTGAAAACAAATGAAACAAACTCGAACTTGGTTGATGCACTGAACAAATGACAGCTCTTGCTTGTGAACGATTTTCATTTTCATCCAAGCCAACGAGAGATCTCAAACTTTGTGTAACACTCGACGCTTGAAAACTATCCAAGCCGGTTGTGATTTCGTCACAAAATAGTATCAAAGGATCAAAAATCAACGAAGTAGCCAGCAATAATTTTCTCTTCTCTCCGCCCGACAAACTTTTAATGGGAGTTGTTTCAGTTTTAGCCAAACTTAATGACCTCAGGATCTCGTGAATTTTTTGCTTCTTTTCGTCACTTGTCAAGTTGCCACAATTTTTGAATTGCAACTGAAAAACAAACCTTGATAATTTCCGACCCACTTTTTTCAAATCAAAAGTCTCACCATGAAATACAAATGTTCGAATGGCGTAATTGTTGGTATCGAAATATCACTTTGTGGCACATATCCAGACATTGAACGCATTTCCTGCTGATCCACGAGTTGCTGATTGATGAAAATGTCTCCCGTGACGTCGTGCTGAATGCGCTGCGCAATTGCCGCCAACAACGACGTCTTTCCGCAACCGCTGCTTCCAATCACAGCAACTAAACTACCGCTTTCGATTCTTCCGTTCACTTAAAAAAGAAAAAACAAAAATGTGAAATTTTTCGTCATTCATCTCGAGCAAATATTTACCATTATCTAACACGAGAACATCTTTCAGAAGCGCTCTTCGGAAGACGTTTAAGCTTTTCAGTCCTTTTCCAATTTCGAGATCGACTCGTTTCTTCGGGATATAAGACAAATTACGCCATTCCAGTGTAAAGTTTTCTCGTTTTTCTTGCAATTCCATTTTTTTCTGTAAATTGAAGAGTTTTTAATCAAGAAATGATGTCTTGTGAGAGATAATGCTATAGGAATACTGACAAGAAACGTCTCGCGTTATCTTAGTTTTACTCGTAAAAAAAAAGTTTACATTCTCGTATGGACTTGCACTTCTATTGAAAGTTTTTTGTTATCTCCTATGCTGCTCTCAGATTCATTTCGAGATGAGTTAATTCATTTTTTGGAGTGATTAGAGTGTCTCGAATTTCAGTATCAAGTCTTGCCTTATCTCTAAATTTCTATTCAGTTCATTATCAAAAAAGAAAATTTTGTTCATTTTTGTTAATTGTCTCCAAAAATCTTTAAAAAATTTTCAATGAAAAAAAAAAATCAAAACTGGGTCATTTTTTACCTTTACTATCTTGTAAGTCGCAAATTTCTCCAAGATAAGAAGACATTTCGTATATGGATGCAATTTATATGTCAACCGAACGTTGTAAAGAACATTTTATCAGATTTTATTTCTACTCACGAAACAACATCTGGTAGACAAACTTCAGACAATCTAATCATCATCAAACGTCTACTACTTTCATTCTTTATTCAAATCCTCCTTTTATGACCATCTCACGTTCTCTTACATACCTTTGAACGACTCAAGATAAACTTTTTCAACATTAAACATTAGCATGGCAAAAAAAAAAGTACAAACTGCTTCCATTCATCACGACAAGCGACGACATCTTCCACAAATTGTTGCTCTTTATTTGAATATCTTCCTTTTTTTCTTCGTCTTCTTGCCTATTTGCTCTTGTACTTTTTTTTTTGCCTGTTGCCTTTGTACAAATATTTGCGGTGTGCGAAATAAAAGACATGAGAAAGTGCTTGGCAAAGGAAATGGACAAACAAATGTTGACAAAAAGTCTCAGTTTAGTAAATTTACCGGTCTTCCAGTTTCCAATTTACGAAAATTTCATCAGAGAGAATTTTTATAAGAGAGAGAGAGAAATTTTCCTCGAGTTCCGTGAAAATGAGTGAACGA
The DNA here is from genome assembly GCF_036172545.1 of Culicoides brevitarsis. Classification (NCBI taxonomy): domain Eukaryota; kingdom Metazoa; phylum Arthropoda; class Insecta; order Diptera; family Ceratopogonidae; genus Culicoides; species Culicoides brevitarsis. The sequence continues at coordinate 32,752,727 of NC_087086.1, read as the reverse complement.
ATGGCGCGCGTATATAGAACACCTCTCCACTTAATTAGATCAATCAAAGCGAAATTTTATTACTCTAACTACTTATACTTAACCCGAAAATGTATTTTTTAATTAATTGCGTGCCGAATTGCGCGTTGCGTACTTTTTCTTTCGAGCATTGTGTCTGTTTCGTTCTTCGAATCAATCAATTTCAAAATGTTTATGCTTTGATTTTTTAATGTGTGTAAACAAATCAAAACACAAAATTCACGTTTTTCACGTTTGTTTGAAAATGTGTGTTTTAAAAATTGTATCATTTTTTCGTAATTTTTTGATGGACAAGACAAACGAGAATGAAGAAAAATTGTTAAGTAAATAAATTTTTCGTGGAAGAGTATCGGATTTTTCTTTTGCGTGAATACTAATTGGAGATAATTAAGTTGTTGAGAAGTAATTTCCTTGTGTAAATATTCAATGTGATCAATTTTCAAAGTTATTTTTAAATTTTATTTTTAAACCATGTGATAAATTTATCCCAGTGCACATTTCAAATTTTTTATTGGAATTTGTTTCTATTTTTGCCTTCTTTAAAATTTCAAATTTTTTACCCGAGATAATTTTTTTTGTTTCTTATCCAAAAAAACCTTTTAAATTTTGTCTCTGTACTTTTTTTAAAAATTTTTACCCCAATGCATATTTTAAATTTTTATTGTGAATTATATTTAATTCTTATTTTTGGCTGAAAAATTAAATTTTAATTAAATTTATTACACATTTGAAATTTTTATTCTAAGACACATTTTGAATTTTTTGTCCAATACACAATTAAAATTTCCTGATAAATTTATCCCAATGCACTTTTAAAATTATAAAATTTTATAATGTAACCCAAGATAATTTTTTTTTTTATTTTTAGTCCAATAAACATTTTGAATTTTTTTCTCTGTATATCTTTTAAAATTTTGCCCCAATGTATATTTTAAATTTATTATTATAAACTTTATTTTTATTTTTGCCTGAAAAATTATTTTTTTAAAAATTTATTACACATTTGAAATTTATATCCTAAGGCACATTTTGAATTTTTTGCCCAATACACAATTAAAATTTCCTTCCTTATTCATAATTTAAAATTTTAACCCCAATGCAAATTTTTATAAAAAAATTTATAAAAGCGATAAAAAATATCCTTGTAAAAAAATTATTAAAATTAAAAAAATCAGAAAACCTGAAATTTGAAGGACTGCTAAATTATTAATAATTCAAAAAAGATGATGAGCGAATAATAAAAATAAAACAAAATTTTTAATTAAAAAAAAATTTATTAAATAAAATTAATATTTATGATAGAAAATCATAAAACCTAAAAAAAATAATAATTAATTAAAAATTATTATTTTATTTTATTTTTTTTATTTTAAATAATATTTTTATCCATTTTTTCATGTAAATATTACAAAAATATATTGAACATAAATATTTAGATTTTTTTGTACAAAAAATATTTTTTTCTTTTAAACATACAGGAGTCTCTTAATTCTCTAAGTCTTTTAATTTTTTTTTGCAATAGTTTTAAACTTACAATTAATTTATTGAAAATCTAGCAATTTACAACGAAATTGTTCCAAATTTCGGTTAAAGCTAGTTTATTTTAGTAGTTATTAAAAAAAAGTGTTCAATGATGAAATTTCACTCCTTTTTAATTTGGAGTCGTAAAAAATTTTTAATTCGTCGAAACATCATCATTGATCATTTTTTTGCTATGATCAATTTTTTTTATCACTAAATTATGTATTTTTAATTTTTTTTTATAAGATAAATCTAATCTATAGTTTCTTCTTCTTCAGTAAATCCGAAGCTGTATTTTTGAGTCCTTCAATTCCGCTGAACAACTCCTTCGTCGAGGGAATTCGCAGGAAGGGTTTGACAGGTGCCACGGGTTTTCCGCGTCTTTCGCATTCCCGAATGAATTCCTTTGTCGTCGTGCTGCTTTCGCTTTCCGTTTCGCTCGTACTTTCGCGTCGTCGTTTCCGCGAAACTCGTGTCACCTTCACTTTGTCATCCAGTTTGCGGTAGAAGCAAATTTGCGTGATAAGTGCGACAATGATGCTCAAACACACCACGAGGAACATGAGACCGAAGGGAATGTTGCTGCTAAGGAGTGCCGCCATGAGTACGTAAAATTGCACAGCAACAAGGGCACAGCTGGAATAGACGATGCCGAGGAGGAAGCGGCTGTTTTCGCGTGGCGCCATTTCCGGTACGGGCGAAGATTCTTTGAGGAAGCGTTCAACGTTGCTGAGACGCCTTTCGAGAGGAGCGGGTTTTTGTGTGGCGGGCATCGATGGCACGGTTTCGCGACGTCGCAAAACGACAGGTTCGGGCTTTGGTTCGACTGTTTCGGGTTTTTTGAGGATGGGCGTTGGAACGGGCGGCAGACAATGTTCCAGCGATTTGAGCTCTTTTTTCGCCGATGGAAGGGATTCTTCGACGCAATCGTAAAAGGCGTCGTGCGAGATCGGAGTTGGCTTTGGCACGGGACGCACGAGAGCCGTTTGGTGGCGACATCTGTGCACTTGTTGCTCGGGAATTGTGTCCAGCAGACACTCAGGTACAGGAACGGGCGATTTCTTACAACTATGTTTTGTGGAGTAAACTATCTAAAAATTTCAAAAAAATTAAAAATAATTTTTTTCTGAAAAAAAATTGGAAAAAATGCAAAAACTCACCTTTGTTGCAAAGAACATACTGCCAATAAACAGGACGATCCACGACAAAATGCCACACATACATCTGCCCGCCATGACAGAAAAGAACAAAATTGTGTGTCTTATCTTCTGTTGCACAACTTTGCATGCCAGCTGTATGATAAGGCCCACTGACACTTTTTTGCCATTTCGTACATCTGCAAATAAAGCAAAAAAAAAAATGATTAATAAAAACTTTCCAGATTAAAAGTCCACCGGAAACTCTCTTTCTCCGATTTTAAAAAAACAAACAACCAAAGTTCAATTCCAAAAAGTGACCTAACTCAAGGTCCCTCTTTCGCTTTTTATCAATTTTTTACACACACGGCGTTCGGTCAAAAAGTAATAAAAATAGCAGGAGAAAAAAATGTAGAGCAAAAAATTTGTTTAATCATTGTTTTGCTTTTTAAAAAATAAATTTTAGCTACTTATGAAATGAATCAATAAAAAATTGGAACTGATAACGGAAGATGAGGCACACGCATGTGATCATTTTTGCAGCGTGACTGATAAAGACTATCAAAAAAAATTGAGAGAAAGAAAGAAATTGATGGCCAAGGTTAAGTATTTGCAAATTAAGATTAAAAAAATTTTTATGTGAACTTTGTGATTTTTAAGTGAAGGTCGAAATTGGCGCTAAGGATTTTTTTTTAAAATTAATTTAAAAGTTAAATTTAAGAGTTGAAAAATTATAGAAATTTATTTATTTTTTTTTTGGGTTTTTAATTTTTATTAAAATCGTTTAAAAAAAAAATAATTCGAGGTTTTAAGAAAAAAATTTAATTTTTTTAAAATCTCGTAAAAATTAAATTAATAATTAAAAAAAAATAAGGTAAATAAATAATTTTTACATAAAATTATTTTTTTAAAAAAAAAAAATTAATTTAATATTTTAAAAAATTAACTTAAAATATTTTAAGTCAAATATTTAATTATTTTTTATTTAAATGCAAAATAAAAAATTTAAAAAATTTTTAAAAAATATTTTTTAATTTTTTTTTTTTTAAAAATTTAAAATTTAATTTAACAAATTTATTTTTTTATTAATTATTTAAATTTTAATTATTTATTTTTTATTTATTTATTATTAAAATATTTATTTTAATTATTAAAATTTATTTATTTATTAAAATTATTTAATTTCATGGTTTTAGAAAAAAATTAAAAATAATTCATTAACAAAAAAAAAAAAATTCATAAAAATTAATGGCCTTAAAAATTGAATAAAAATTGACCTCAATTAGAAAATCATAAAATTTGTTTAAAAAAGGATCCCAAAAATTTGATAAAAAATATTTAAAAATTTATAAAGGGTCAAAAAAAATTAAAGAAAAGTGATTGAAATTTTATTAAGAGCCTCAAATATGACATAAAAAGTCATAATATATTAAAAGAAAATTAATTAAAATTTAAATTTTAATCCATAAATTTTCATTAAAAAGTTAAATTTTCAAATTTTTACGAAAATTGTCAAAGTCTTACTGAATATAAAGAAAATTTCCGTTAAACTAAAAATTTCATCAATTTCACACTTCAGCATGTGCTCTTTAAACGATCACTTTGTACTAAAACATCAACTCCAATCTTATCAATTTCTCTATTTTTTTTTTGTTCATTTTGCCGAAAAAACATCAACTCAGTTCACTGGCCTAAAAACTCACCGATCTACATATTTGTCAGACAACTTCACTTTTTTTTTCTTTTGAAATTCTATTTTTCGCTCATCTTTACTCATCATCTACGCAACGCAAAGTTGTTGTGCGAGCAAAGTAGTTAATTCATGTTAAATATTTATTAAACACAAAGAAAAAGTAGATTGAGAATGACGTTTTATGCTGGTCGTTTGGTGCTCTTTGCGAAGAAAACAAGTCACTGTGCACGCATTTTAATGACTTTTCAATAATAATTATTTACGAGCAAAAACCAGAATAGAAGAAGAGAAATTGGCAAAAATTTAATGGTTCATGAAGTTTCTTTTTTTATATTTTTTTTTATTTATTTAAAGAACTATTATTAACTCAAAAAATGATAAAAAAAAAATCCAGAAACAATAAAATTGTAAAAAGATTATTTTTATCTCTCAAAAAAATTAAAGAAAAAAAATTATTAGGAGGTCATGACTTTTTTTCGTCTTATTTATGACAGAGAGATTGGTGCCTGACAACAACTTGTTTTTATTTATTTCTGATTAATCAGGAGGAAAAAACGTGAAGTTCCTTTCAAAGTTTTAAATAAACATCCTTCAGCCTTGTCCATTTTATGAACTTTGTTATGTTTTTTTTTATGAAGAGATTTCCGGAAATCGCATCTTTTTCTAGAATTTGCACTCAGTCACTCACGGAGTCACTCATCGTGTTTTCGTTACATAAACGAGACACGAGTCGGACCAACAACAAAACAAAAAAATAAAAAAAAAAATACTCACTTAATAAATGGCTTTCCAACAATTTTTTGCCTTCAGTGGCGCTTTGTTTGTCGATGAAGATCATTTTTTTACAATTATTTAAAACAAAAAATTAACAACAAATATCACTAATCTTCTAGATTAATTTTTAGTACGGCTCAGTGTCTTTTTTTTTATCACACCGGTTTTTTTTATTGTTTTAAAACAACAACAACAACAACAACGAACGAGTGACGAACAAAAAAAAATTCTTGAACTTTTTTTTTATAATTTAATTAGTACACCACACTTTTATTTTTTTTATATTAAAAATGGACGAAATTGCAACGTTATTTTTTTGGCATGTTTTTGTTTGTTTTTTTTTTAGTTTTTTTCTTTAAATTTACATACACTTTAAAAAAATTGTATTTTTTGCTAATAATGCACAAAATTTATTTTAATTTATTCAGGTCCGGAAATTTGTTTTTGATTTTTTTTTTTTTTTTCAGGTTTTTGTCAATTGAAGTTTAATTTTGTTTGAGTCATTTTTAGTTTTTTTTTTAATTTCGACTCTTGTACTTTGGTGAAAAATTTCTTCAACTCCAGAAAATAATTTTAAAATATTATTTTTTTTCTTCTCTGGCGTGTGTGATTCGAGTTGTGGTTGAATTATGAGTGATTACTGAAAGCGAATGCATATTTACTTTTTATTAATACGGACCGAGTGTCGAGTTTCGTTGTAGATGTGCGACCCTTCGATGTATTGGTATGCTCGTCTGTCTTATCAGAATCATATGGTATGTGAGTGTCTGTAGTGTTTTGATTTGATGGACAGGTAGAGAGAACAAAATCTTTTTTTTTTCGTGAAATTTCCTTTCGCATAATCCGGAGGTTATCGGAAATTTTGAAATTAAAAATAAATCTTTTTTCTATGAAAATTTCCGTCAAATACAAATTCTGACACTCATCATTGCAGTCGCCGGTGTCATATTTTGTCAATGTGTTAGTGAGACTCATCATATGGAATTGATTTGTATTGATAGAGATAGAAAGCATATAGTAAAAAGACCCGAAAAAAAATTCATGCTTTCGATGCATGGTATGCGCCTATCGCTCCCTCTCGTTCAATGCAAAAGCACACAGGCGATAAAGTAGGGTTTAAAGGTCCATATTCGCTTCACTTGTAGCGCATCCAGATGTTACAAAACTATCGTTATCGCCGCCAGACAGCGCGCTACTGGACTAGACTAGACAAGATTGAACTCGGTTGCAAAATTCAGTAGTCTGGGGTACAAAATTCAATTTTGAGGCGTTTCGGATTTGGAGCATGAAATAATTTTGTTTGTTATTTTATTAAAATTTTTCGTAATTAAAAAAAAAAATATTTTCGAATTAGATTAAAATTACGAAAAAAATTTAGTTATTAAGATTTTCGAAAATTATTTTCGAACTCTTAAATTTTCGAAATTGAATCTAAAAGTTGTTTAAATTTTCGAAAATGATTCTTAAAATTATTTAAATCTTCGAAAATCAATCTTGAAGTTGCACAAATTTTCGAAAAAGAATTTCGAATATGTTCAAATTTTCGAAAAAGAATTTCGAATCTGTTCAAATTTTTGAAAAAGAATTTAGATATTTTCGAAAATGAATTTGAAAGTTGCTCAAATATTCAAAAATTAATTTTAAACTTCAAATTTTTGCTCAAATATTCAAAAATGAATCTTGAGGTTGTCAAATTTTCGAAAAATAATTAAAAATTTACTAAAATTTCAAAAAAAAATTTAAAAGCTATTCAGGTTTGCGAAAATTATTTCCGGACCCTTAAAATTTCGAAATTGAATCTCAAAGTTGTTTCGAAAAAAATCTTCGAAATTATTAAAATTTTCGAAAATAAATTTTGATGATGCTCAAATTTTCGAAAATTAATCTTGAAATTGTTTAAATTTTCGAAAAAGAATTTAAAGCTACTAAAATTTTCGAAAATAATCTTGAAGTTACTCAAATTTTCGAAAATTAATCTTGAAGTTATTCAAATTTTCGAAAATTAATCTTGAACTTGTTCGAATTTTCGAAAATGAACTTTAAATCATTAAAATTTTCGAGAAAAAATTTAAAATGTAGTCGAAAATTCTGTTAAAATACTTTTTTTTGCATGACGCAACATTCGCGATAATTCTGGTAAGAAACAAAACTCTAAAAATAAACAACGAAAAAAAGTCAACAGACGAAAGATTAGGGACAATAAAAATCTAGACAGCGATAACCATTAATTATAAAACAATTGTTTAGACAATTAATTAGACGATAAAGCCTTCTCTCTCTTGACCTGGGATAACAACGGATTGTCTAGCAACTAATTTCCGGCGCGTGGCACACGGCTTGCGAATAAATTTAGACGCAAGATTAGATAAACTTTGCTAAATTTCCGACCAAATTAGATTTTTTTTCGATGTACTTTGACCGTCTCTTCATGTCACGTAGTCTAGTTATTGACCATATTGAGATTAAATTTTGGCTCGTTTTTGCACTAAAAATGCGTGAAAAGCACATGCCAACTCTTGTGATTAAAAAAAAATTGTTGCTAATCACCCAAAATAATGAAAAAAAAATTGGAGTTCATAAATTGATAATAAAAAAAATTAATTACTCGTGCTATTTTTAGCAAAGAAAGAAAAAAAAATGTAAAGTTCATGGTTCAGTTAATCCCATTTAATTTGATCCGAGTTGATTGAAATTAACTGCAATTAAGTGCACGTGTGAATCACATGCGTTTAACTGCAGTAACCTTTCTCACTCGCTTCACTTTTGCTCCAGAAAAACTCCAAAGTGCAGTCAAAATATTTCAGTGAAAAGATTATCAGTTCATAAACAAAGTTTTCCAATCATGCACTTTCAATGTGGATGAATTTCAAATAATCAGGAGCGCCGTCAGTTATTTTGGTGCGATAACCTCTCGTCGATGCAGCTACAGCTGAAAAGTCATCTTTGGAGGATTGTTTGTTATTATTTCATTAGTAATAACAAATGTGAGTCGGATTGATGATAACGGAGGTTTCTATCAATCTCAATTTTTCGGAACATTTGTCAATCAGTGCAAATTATTGAAATTATTGCATCACATGGCAGTTAAAATTTTATTTTTGGGACACTTGTTGATAAGGATTTGTCCGATATTTGAACATATTTTTGGCAATTATGGAAAAATTTTTAAAAATTGATTTCTATGAAGGTCGCTGAGTTTATCAGAATTCATTTTTCGGTTAAATTTATCACTGAATAATTTATTTTTAAAGAAAAATATTAAAAGATTATAAATTTCTTTGTTTTCTTTCAAAACATAACCTCAAAATTTAAAAAATTATAGAAATTTTTAACTTTTTTGAAAAATTTCTTTAAACTTTAATTTCATCATTAAATTTTATCATTTTTTGTAAACTCTTTATTATGAAAAAGCATATAAAAATTTATTCAAATAATTCACCAAAGCGCCCTCTGGTATTGGTTCCGCGAACATAGGCGATCTTAAGATCATCTGATCAATTGATTTTAAAAAGATTTTTTTTTGTTTGAAACAAAATTAGAAAATTTAATTTTCGACGAGAAATTAATTAAAATTTAAATTTTTCCATTATTTCGTTAGAGGAAAGTTTTGATAACCTAAAAATTTTAATTTTTTTCAAAAAAATAATATTCTTAGACAATATCTTATCAAAATATTGCTCAATTTTTCAACAAATTAACTCATATTGTTTACTCAAACTAATTTCAAGTCCGTCTCGAGTCCGTCAAAGAACACTTAAAAACAACTTGAACAAAAACAACACGTTTCCGACATTTGATGCAACAACGACTCATTTTCGCTTCTGGCAATGTTCAATGTCCACATTGGTATCGATTGAATGTCGATGTCCTCGAAGCATCTCCAGCCACTTTTCAAGCAATTTTAATCCAACAGATCTTCTGGATTAGCATCGAGTACCTTAAAAGAGCGTTGAATCGTTATCAAAACACGACGAAATATCAACAACCGGCACAAATCGCTGCTTCGTTGATGATAACAATCAACAAACAAAACAGATTTTTCTCGACTCGTCCCGCTCGAATTGCAATAAAAAGTTATATCAACAACTTTTATCATTCATTCACTTTGCAATTTATCTCCTATGGCACTCAGATAACTCTCAACGCAATTTGCTCATAAATGGAATGAAATTGACTTGTTTCTCGAAAGTCCGCCAATTTCATTGCATTGTTTAGCATTGTCTGTACAAAAAATTCTTTTGATTCGAAAAAAAAGTGAAATATAAAAAAACTTGTTTATGTTCTTATTCTTCTTGCAAGCCGATCATTATAATGATATACGCAAAGAAGGTACTTGATGACGATAATTAGTCTGTAACGTGAAATTTTGTTTGATTGCCATTTTTGAACGAAAAAAATATTTACTCGATAGGATGAACATCGCCGAAGAAAAAAAATGCTGACATTTCCGAAAACGACTGATTGATTATCTCATCAAACAAAATTATAGGTTTCACTCGATTATACAATAAATAATTAAATTCAATAATTAAATATCGGAATAATTGGTTGTAAATGTGCGACGCAATCTAAACTGATAAGATTTTTCAGACGTTCAGAGATCAACTTTTGAAAATGTTTACAGTTTTTTTTCGCCTTGATTATCAGTTCCATCCTCTCTATCTTGGCATGTATTGGAAACGATTCATCATTGCCATTTTTTATTACAATTTATCATCGGAACCAGACATTGTAACGATTTTCTTGGGAATGGTGATTCAAGGGTTGAGTTGATATTTCAATTAAAATTTTAAAAAAATATTTGAAATTGTTAAAAATTTTTTTTGACTTTCAAAATCTTTTAAAATTTATTTTTTTACTTTTTAAAATATTTTTCGATTTTTTTTTTAAATTTTTTTAAACTGATCACATGTTTTCAAAAGTCAAAAACCTTTAAAATTTTTTAACCGATAAATTTTCGACGCAAAACTCTTTGCCAGACACTTTTATCAACCCTTGTGATAAGACACCTAAATTCATATCAAATCAAGTATGAGACATCATCATGACACAATGTTCACTAAAAAAAAATCTAGTTTCAAGCGAAACGAAGGTTCACATTTATAACCCAAACAAAATTAAAAATTAATTCGACTGATAAGCCGAGAAGCTGTTTAATAGAAAAATTAACGCGTGCACTTTACGTGACTGACTTCGCATACGCCGCTGTTCTTATTAATTTTTATTTTGCTATTGCGTACTAAATACTTGACTTCCTATCGATGCGACGCGTCGCGGCAGAATTTCCTTGAAAAAGACAGACGAAACATGAACTTTGTAGTTATTTTCAGAAACGCACTTCTTCCAAAAAAAATTTTTCATCGTAGTTTGAGTTTGATAACCATGTAAAAAAAAATTGATAACACACAAAAAGTATGCTCTAGACATCATGCATCATAAATGTGATTCTGTTTACATTTCGGTGTGATGTTTCATCAGCCAAAAAATAAGTTGGACTTTGGAATGATGATTGTTGATGTTGTATCGCCCTGTACTACATGTCGACGTACACGCATCAGCATAGACGAAACACATGGTGAACTTGATGCATTTTTATTAATGAGAACGACATTTTCTGTCTATTATTTGGACTATGCGTTCGTTCGTACGGAAGATGATTGTTGTTGGTTTACTAATAAACGAGTTTGTCACTCATGGCAACTTTTATTCGTTACATATGGACACGAATGTACCGGTTTGTTTTGTTTTGATTTTTTGCTCTGTGTGTTTGAGTGACAAGGTTTTGAGATCTTACAAAAATGTGTGTGGGAGAGAAATTTTTTGTAGTGAACGGTATTGATCTCTTCTAATAATTTGTTTCATAAAAATTACTTCCTACAGATTTTTTTTACTTTTAAATTTTTTGAGAATATTTTTAATTTTTGTAAAAAATTCTTAAAATTTTCAAAATTTTTGGTAAAAATTTTTTTTTATAAAAATTTCAAAAGTAATCGAAGTTACAGAACAAACGGTCAATTGTTTCAAAATTTGAAGGTCGAGTCGACATCGAGTATGTCTGTTCCTTTATATTCAAATAAAAACAATACAACACAATACAGTCTTATAAGAACGGGGCGTATAGTGATGGCTTTGTTTTGTTTAACCATAGAAATAAATACACGAAGGAGCTACGAGGGAGCAAACAAACATTACGAAAGATACACAGACAAGCATGAAGTGGGCTTGTGTGTGTTTAAAGAACCCTCTTGGAAAGTTTGTTCAAGTAATGTTCTATGCGAAATTTAAAATTATTTAAAATATATAATAAGAACTATTAAATATAAAAATTGTAAAAATTTACAAACGTTTAAAAAAATTATGAAAATTTTTGTTACAGCTTTCGTATTCCTTACATGTTTCATTTCTCAAAATAATTACAATTACAAACGTTTAAAAAAATTATGAAAATTTTTGTTATACAGCTTTCATTTTATTTACATGTTTCATTATTCACAATTATTAAAATTCTTATTTTTTGTCTAATGATATCATTCTTTAATTTCTGAAGAAATCAGATTTGATAAGAATAGTTTTCTTTTAGTCATTGGAATTAATCTCTTTTAAATAATCCTCCGTTTTACCTTTCTGCAACAATTTGCTTTCATCAGCTCCAATTGTGACCCTAAATATTTAATATCAATTGGTATATCAGTCTCAAAGCCCATCTTATAATTGGGATAAAAATTTTGCGGTGCTCTTTCTTTCATAATTACTGACACAGAACATGCTGTATTTATCATCTTGTATTGTAAATTTTTGACTTCGATCTTGCATGAGCCAGAAATCTTTCTCGGCAATATTGGATGTTCTTCGTATATTTTATAAAAATAATTGGATAAAAGATGACATTGCCATTAGCTGTCCACATAGTGCATCTTCTATTTATTCAAGATTTGAAAGGATTTTCTTTCGTTTCATGCTCCAATAGAATATCATTAATTTTTATACTTCCGTAGTAAAATGTCAATATTATTTTTTATGTTTATCGACTTGATCAACTTGATGAAAAATTAAAATTGAATTCACCTAAAATTTAAAGAAAATATAAAATCCTGAAAAAAATGTTTAAAAATATAAATTTTAAGTTAAAAATTAATTCAATCTACGTCATAATTTACCTTTAAAAAATCCAATATGACACCTTAACTCCTTTAATAAAGACGTCAAAATTTCTTTTTCTTTACAAATCAACTTTACAAATACAATAACATTAACTTACCTTTACAAACTCTTTTCACTCCTCCATAATTAACGTCAAAGCACACTTCCGAGAGGGAACTGAAACCTGTTTGCACACCAAAATACGTCATTTTTCGGATTTGTTCTTGTATGTGTGTACGCAGGTGGTTGTATGGGTGTTAATCATGCCATCTGATATTCTACTGAACGCCAACAGAACGTTATTTGTATGGCTTGCGTCAGTACATACCTGCGTTGGTCTATAGTAACGTGTACGTGACGCATAGGACATAAAACAGACACAAAAAAGCAAAACAAATTCGATCAGTTTATGGAACGAATGTCAAAAACAGGGATGGAGTCAACTATTGGGCTCATTTTTATATAAAAACTTTTTAATTTATAATTTTATATGCTTGGTTTGGGTAATTCGCAAAAATTTTAAATAATTTTTTTTCAAGAATTTTTTATATTTTTCTAAAATTTAGTAAAGTTCGTTTAAAAGTTGTTAAAAAAATCACTCACCTGTGACGATTGCCCCTCGTCGCTCATCGCCATGCACCTGCTTCGGCCAGTTTTGCGGAGCTACAACGAATATCTAGCTGCGGCGTTGCGTATAGCTACACACACGTACACGCTGCATATACGAAAAGCACTCGGATTGTAACAAAATTGTGTAAGTAAGAAAGAGGTTTTACGTCGTCGTCGTCGTCGGCAGTGTAGTTGAGTTGTGTTCCCGACGAAACACACACACAAAAAGAAAAACTCTTTTTTATTTTTTGCAAATAATAATTTTCTGTGACTCAAAAATTAACGCATTAACAGTGAAAATGTGCTAAAAATCGCCAGAAACCCTCAGAAACTCATACGAGAACCACCAAATGGCATTCGAGACACGGCAACACCCGAAAAAAATGCAAAAATTATTCGTTTCGTGCAATAAATAAAGAATTGTGTGTTGCCTCAGAAGTAAAGAATTTTTTTTTTCGTCGACTACGGGTGTGTATAACGTACGTGTATCCACAGAAAATCGTACGTGGTAAAGTTAAAGTCTTTTTTTTTCATCATCATCATCATCGTTCACGACTACCGAGCTCTGTGAATGTAAAGTAAAGCAAAGTGAATATCTAGTGAAAAAGACAACAGGTCTCTTATACCTGTGTGTAAAATAAATGTACGTACAAAAAAGTTTGTAGCCAAAAAAAAAAGTGTTTTGTGTCCAAAAATATCCAAAATTTTGCTCGAAAATAATTTTCTAAAATAAAAACTGAAAATATTTCAAAAAAATTAGAAGCCTTGAAAAAAATTATTAAAAAAATCCCATTTTCGAGCAAAATTTTCTACATTTCCTGTGAACTGTAAATTTTTTATGTTACAAAGAATTACTTAAAAATCATTATTTTGCATGAAAATTTATGATTTTTAATTGCACGTACACAAAATAATCCCATTGTCATCCATATTGTTTTAAAAACTCACCTGGATTTTGTGTGTACAGGTGTTCCATCGTCATTTCTGAGCGACTTTTAGACTTTTTGAGCTCAGAACGTAACCCGCATATTGTAAAAACCTGCCATGCATGCATTCAACTGATAAGCTTTTTTAATATAGTTTTTTTTTTGTGTGCTTTGAAGTGTCCGTAACAGATGATAAGTGAATATTCACAGACGTAACAAGTGTGTGTCTAACTAAAAAAAATCACAAAAAACGATAAAAAAAGACACGCAAGAATATTAAATACAAAAAAAAAAAATGAAAATGTGAAAAAGTAATGGAAAAAATTAAATTTACTACGAGAAAAGAAGAAGCAGGAAATTTTTTTCTGCTTTGATTGAAAATTAATTGAGAAAAAAAAATATAACAAAGGAAATTGATTGAAAAGTGATAGAAAAGGAAATTTAAGTGCTAAAGTTAATTTTAAAACGAAAAAAAAATTAAATTAAAAAAATGGAAGAATTAGACATTCGAGATAGGCTTTTGTCAGGTAACGAAAAAAAAACCTCAAGTACTAACAAAAAAAATTTACTAACAAAAAATATTTTCAAGCAAAAAAAAAAAACATTCCAAGTTCATTGTCAAATTCAAAGCTCAGCGAGTCGCTAGTACTTGACCTAATAAGTGGCTGTCGTCGTCGTTGTTGTCACAAAGTTTAGTTTTTCGGTACGCATCGCACTACTTATATCCGTTCATTGCTTGGCTAGAGAAGAGAGGTAGCTAAAAATAGCAGGATTTTTTTTTATATTTACAAATGTTTCGTATCCTTGCGCTCGTGTAGATTTCGCTCGTGTGTGGACGACAACGCCGCACACACAGTAGGATGGGGGGATGCGAAGAAGGAGGAGGGGGAATATGTTTACAAGATCATTCCGTGTGATACAGCTCATTATGGCGGAGGCACGTACAGTTACAAGACAAAGTTATGCTATTTTCCTTGTTTTTTTTACCTCTATGCGATGTACGGAGCGAGGTTTAATCTGCAATTTTTGGTCAAATGAGGCGCATGTTGCTCGTTTGCTGGCACGATGATGCAGAAAAGTGTGGAAACGGGATATTTTCGTGCGGTTTTGAGAGTGTTTGTTCTAAAAGGATTTTTCGTTCAATATTTCGAGAAAAAGGAAAATGGTTGGGAAAGAATTTTCGCTTTGATATGGGGGAAATTTGATCGCGTTGGTGTCAAAGGCAAAAATTTATGGAAAATTTATAGAGATTTGAAGCTTTTCACGTGGATTTTGATTTGTTGGTTTTTAAAATGGTTGAAAGTTGATCCAATTCTTTGTCTTTTTCTAAATTTTAAATTTTAATGAGCTTCTATTTAAATTTTTTTTTCATATTTTGTTTGTTTTTTTTTTTCTAAATTTTCTCTTTAAATTAATTTGTAATTAATTTATTAAATTTAATTAAAAAAAAATTAAATTAAATTATTAAGTGAATTATTTATTAAAATTATTTTTTAAAAGTTTCCTTTAACACTTTTTATAATTTTTTTAAATCATAAATTTAAAAATTCGTTAAAAAATTAAAAAAAAATTGATACCTAATTTTAAAAAGTTTAGTTTTTAAACTTTAATTTTGAGCAATTTTTTTTATAATAGTTGAAAAAAAATCAGATTTTTTTATTAAAATTTTCGAACCCTAAATTTAAAAAATTTTTCAAAAATTAATTTTAAATAATTATTTAAAAAAATTCAATAATTTTTTTTATCATAAATTTAAAAATCGTAAACTCACGAATTTGAATGAAAAATTCAAAAATTTTTACCTTTTTATTATATTAAAAAATTTAAGAAAGACAAAAATTTCCTTTTAAAATCGAAATCTCATAAATTTTTAATTTTTTTTCTTCAACTTTTTACATCGTCTTAATTCAACAATGAGGGAAACCTTTCAAGAATTTCTTTCGTAAAACTTACGGATTCTACGCACTTCCTTTTCCCATATTGGTATTAATCATTTCCTACCTCTTTCAACCGCAAAATACACACAAATATCTTCGATACCGCAACTGTTTATAAATTCCAATCACAATCATCATCCTTTCTTTCGTCTTGTTGAATTGATAGCTCTGACACTGACCGGATGACTCATAATTCTCAATTACTTGTTTTTGTTCAGTTTATTTTTTATTATTATTTTAAACTTTGCTAACCAAGCCTTCGGATAAAAATAAATCAAAAACATTCGTTCTTTCAAGAATTGTTTCGCCTTGACTTTGTCTTTGACGTTGAGGTTGACTTTTTAGTCGAAAATTATTTAAATTCACCTGTGTTCAGTTATTTTATTTTATTTTTTTTTGTGCAAAAAAAGAGCTCATGTTACAAAAGAAATTAAAATTTCTCAACTTGGTAACACGAAGAAGATTTTTTGACAAGAAACATGAAAAAAAAGATGTAAGAACAAAAAGAAGAAATAAATAGTAAAAACATAAAAAGTAAAACAATAGAAATAGACGAACGGTACTTGATTTCACATTCATTTGCATTCCAGTCAGTTCATCGTATAGGCAAACATACACAATAAGTACACATCAATTCTTTACGCTTCAAAGTTTCTATTTTTGTTCTGATTCTACGAAGTTGAGTGAAAGATGAAGGAAGAAAAAAAGGTTGCATTGCATTTTAAACCTGTTACGAGAGATTTGGGAAGGATGATAAGGAGAACAAAAGTTTCATGATGCAGAAATTGATAACATTTCAGTTTTTTTTTGTCAATTTTTGAATTGAGGAAGGTCTAAAATTGAATTTAAAAGTTAATTTTTTTCAACAGATTTCTATAAAAAAAAAATAAATTTTAATTTTTTGAACTTTTAAAATTATTCAAAATGACCTAAAATGTTCGAAATTTTTGAGTCTTATTCTTCTGAAAATTTATTTTATCAAATATTTTTAACTTAATTTCCTGTAAAAATTGTTAAAAATCCATTTTTTGAACTTTTTGTTATAAATTTGTTCAATAAAAACCCAAAATTTCTTCGAAATCCTAATTTTCCTTTGAACTACGCGCAATTAGAACTGATGAAAAATCATTCAAATGCCCTTCTCATCAATCAATATTCATAACTTTCGATTTTAATTGCCTGTTTGGACGAAAAAAAAAATGTACAATCATGATAAAAGGCACACACACAGCTACTCTGAACCCGTCTGTCATTCAGTCAGTTAGGCGCTTAGTCAATAGATCAATCAATAAATTGATTTTCAGTCACTCACATATTTATACATTTTTTTTCCAACGAGCTATTCTCGGAGAAAATAGGAAAAAAATACGTAAAGTAACCGCAATGGAATAACATTTACATGTCAATTGGTCGGAAAATTTAACCACAACGAAGGATTTTTTTTTGCTATTTTTGTTACTTGTGAAGATGTGAGTTATTTTTAGGAATAAGATTTTTCGTTTGCTAATTTTTTGGGGATTTTTTTTACTTTTAGAGCTTTTCAAGTGTTTTTTTTTTGGATCGAAATTGATTAAAAAAGTATCAAGAAATTTCTTAAAAAAGCTTAAAACAAAAAAAAAATCACAAAAATTTCTAAAATCTCATTAAAATTAATTTAAAATTTTTCCAAGAAATTTTTTTTAACTGAAAATCCTTCAATTAATGTCTCAGTTTGAAAAGAAATAAAATCTTTCAATTCCAATAGAAGCTAAACAGCCAGAAAAAACTTTCTTTAAGCATCTAATTCACCCGAAAAAACAATCTGCGAAAATAAATGAAATTCCTCCAATCAATCAATCACAACTCGTAATAATTCCCCATTTCCTCCGAAAAATTTCCTTTCGATTTCTCATCTCATATCTCCCGCGTTAATGGTGCCAATTTTGTTCAATCGCTTTTATTTATCAAGCAAATAGAGTAAAAAGAGACGGAACAGGTAAAAAGGTAAATTAATTAGCGGCACGAAAAATGTCACGTTCTTTTTTTTTCCTCCTTTCTCCATATTTCTCTTCGCTACACCTTTTTTCTTGTTGCTCCTGCAGCGAAAATTTCCCGTCAATATTTTATTATTTTATGATAAATAAAATAACGAAGAGTTTGTTTGCGTTTCTATGATATAATTTTCGCGTAATAAATAAATAAATTTTGTGTTTCCGATAACATATACATCAATTTTGCTTTTTAAAGGTGAGCCACGATGAACTTTGGTGCACACTCAAAAAGGAAAATGTCACGCAGGAAATTGTTTAAAACGAATTTAATGAGGTATAATTAGATTGCCGCATGTGAGTGATACGGAACAGGAACAATTTGTGCATCCGAGAGTTCTTGTCGTCGTTTGTTTCAAAAAAACAAGCGAATAAAGTATCAGTCGTCTCCTTTGAAGTTATCTTTTTGTTCGTTAGCCGGTTAGTTAGTTAATGATTGAAATCCGAGCCGTTATCGTAATAATTGCCGCTTCAATTACTGTTTATGTTTCTCCGCGTATTCCATTTCAAATCAAGACAAAAAAAAATCCTCGATCAGATTTCCGATAATATCGACGCAACTGTGGTAACAGTCATAAAAGAATAATGAAAGCAATAAAACAATATTAGCTGGTAATTGAATGCCAGAACCAAGGACGAAGATGGACAACAACAACGACGACGACGACGAGGAACGACGGAAGATAAATAGACAGACATCTGTGTGCTTGGTGCACCTGTTGCCTTCGTTCCCTTTTTGTTTTAATTCGAGTTTCGAGTTCGTGTTTGTCGTAATTGAGAGTAAATAAATATTTAGTATCGCTTTTAATAACGATATAAAAATAAAATATAAAACCAGTAATGGATTAAAAGTGGAAAAATATCTAGCTCATTGCATTAATGTGTCCTTTTCTTCGTCGCCCGTTCTCTCTCTCTCTGATGCATGGGCGCACGGGGACTCCGTGACGACAATGTGATGGATTACATCATGCAAAGTGCCGACAAGTGGCGGACGATTATGTGAGCTCTTGAGAATGAGTGGATTTCGTGACATTTTTGTGTCTTTTACATGGCGTGATTACAATGTTCAGGTGACACTTTATTACGTTTGGTTCTTACGTAAATATAGATTTTGATGATTCTTAGTGCTATCAAAGACATTTTTAGTTGTTTCTGATTCAATGTGTTTACTCTCATAAGCTTAATAGAGAAATCTTGACGTTTTTGAGACTTTGTCGTAAATTCATTGAGTCCTAATGGATTTATAAAAACTGATATGGGAGAGATTGTTAAGCCTTGGTTGCCTTTTTACCAATGAATATCAATAACTTTGTTAAAAATATGGTAAGATATTTTTGATGCATTCTGCCACAAACTTACAAAAAGTTAGTTTGGTACTTCAGATATTCTGGGGTAGCTCTACTATAATTATCGTATGTAAATCATATTCAAACTAAAAAACCAAGGTGAAAAAGAACATTTAAAATTGGCATATAAAGAGCCTTGGTAAACACGATGGAACCTGATTAAATGTAGAAATAATTTTAGAATTTAATGTTGAAGTCACAGTTTTTTACCTACGTCCTAATTTGTCTGTTGTTTCTCTCAAGAATGAGGAATTCTTGTTTAAATTGTCACTTTTAACCTTATAAAAATTCTTTTTAAATTTAAATTTATAGGCGGGTAGTTCTTGTAAAGGCCTCATTCAACTTTTTACCAATTCATTCGCTTCATGAATTCCTTGGATCCTAAAATTAAATGCACGATTTGGGCAAGCTTCACAAATGTGTTTTATGGTCTGGATAGTATCACCACAGTCGCTAAAAGAGAATCAGCCTTTCCCCATTTATGCATAAAGTTATTACATCTGCCTTGATCGCATCTAATTCTATTTAGTTTTAATCAACAATGTCTTGGCCATTGAGCTTCTTCGATGAATCGAGAATAAGATGACAATTTGTTAGGGCAGTGTTGTTGCATAAGTCCATCCAAGCACTCTTGATATCAAAAGTTTGGTTTTCAAAGACCCATGGCGGTTTCCATTTCAGCCTTTAAGTCTCTACTGATCTCTTTGAATGCTCTGTTCTTATTTTTTGAAGTTCATCTATGTTGGTTTTATAATTCAGTCAATTCAGTGTTGCTAGTTTAAAAATTTCATTAATTTTGTTTCTCAATTCATCACGTTCTGTTTCTTGAAATGCAAGATCAATTAAAAATGAAATATTGTTTAAAACTTACCTCAGTATGAAATCCTGTATCTTCTGAACTTTAATTGCTTCTTGTATTCGTCCTTTAATTTTTCATTTTTTTTTTCTTTACTTTGATCAACTGCATCTTCTAATATTAAAAAAAAATATTAAAACTTACCTCAAGAAAGCATCTGAAATCCTTGAAATGCAAATCCTCAATTCTTTTCTAACGAAAAAAAAAACTAATGAGAAAAGTCTTCTTTGCAATCAGCTGCAAGTAAAATATCACAAGTACATTGAAAGCATGGATCATTAGTCAATAAACTTACATTTTGTCGTAGTTGGCAAGGAGATAAGCCTCTCATATAACTTCCTCCTGTGCTTAGGTGCTGCTTTTGTAAATGATGTAAAGATGAAGGTGAATTGTTGGTAGTGCATCATTTTTCTAATATTTTTGCTATATTACGTTTTTTTCCTCATATATTTTCTTCTTTTAGTATCGTTTTGATAGGATTTACCGACGACACGAGTCATGATCCAAAATATTGATGTGTGTGTGTGTGAGAAACCTTGCGAAGGCGGTTTCCAAGCCACGCCGAGTTTATTCGACGAAAAATAACACAAAAAGTAGTGCAAAGTAAGCAGCATTAATAGACCGGATTATATGCTATATAATCTCTTTCTAAGCACCTACTTAAAATGTATCATAAAAGAGTTTATTCTTAGAGAGACGAGCGCACTACAAGTCGGTTTGTAGTTCAAGATCTCACCCAGTTTGCCACAAAATACGAAACACGAACAACGCTACAACGCTGGCAAAGAAAACAATTTCGAAATTGATTTTAATGGCTGTGTCGTACACAAAGCTTTTCATGGAGTACGCACTTGACATCATGCCAACTGACATGAAGTAGAATTTTATGATTGACTTGTCTTTTAAAATTTATAGTAAAATGTCACGTGTGCCAAGTTGCTCTGTGTAAATATAGGTAGTACACACAAAAGGAAAATCAAGGGCATGAACTTTACCATCATCCGCAGTCATTGTAAGGAAAATAAGGACGAGTCAGTCGTTCGGCGGTTGTGGAAGCGAAACCATATCAATTAAAATATCTTATACGGAAAAGTTCAAAAAGTGCAAATCCCAGTTGAGACGTTTCGTTAATCTTTCTTTCTTTGCTCTTTCTCGTGTGTCAACTTTGTGAGAAGATTGACACGTTTTTGTTGCAACTTTGTTAACTTTTCTTTGTAAGATTTGCACGTTTTTCGTTGTTTTGCATGTTTAAACGTTTTGTTTTGTTTTGCTTGCTTGGTTTGAATTAATTAGAATAAAGCTTTCAACTAATTTCATTTTTTCTCTTCCGCTCACAGAGGGAACTGACGATGAAAGTGACGGAGACATTGTCACAGATTTCTTAGATATCGATCATCCGCCGACACCAACATCAACTGTCGTCATTGGTATCAATAGCAGCAACGTTAGTAACAACCCATTTCTCGTTGATCCAGCCACGATCCCCGTTGTCGTCACGAATCACAGCAGCGGCAACAATAACAACAACTCGTCAATCTTCCTAACCAACAACAACAATCATCATCATCATCATCATAACTCGCAAATTCCCAACAGTGTTAATAATAATAGTATTTTAGTGTTAAACCAAAATAATAATAGCAATAACAATATGAATAATAACAACACAAATAACGCTAGCAACGGCGGAAGTGTCGTGAATAATGGCGGTGCTTCAACAATCGGCAATAATATGGTGCCAATAATTAGTGTAACGCCACATAGTCCAGGTGCCAAGTACAATTGTATACTCGAGGATACGCTAAATCAGCTCCAATGCATTCGGGAAAGTGTTGTGCAGATGAAAAATTCCTCGCCAAAGAGCGCAAATACACTCGGATTGGTAAGTTACAAAATTTCCTTAAAAATATAAAACAAAAAATCATTAGAAAATTGTCAATATAAAAAAATTTCAAACCACGTGACCTAATTTAGAGTATATATATTGAAAATTGAGCCCTTAACCTAATTTTGAATTTTTCATCCGAATACTTATAAAAAATGTTGAGCTTAATGCTTTTTTTAAAATTAAAAAAAGTAAAATTTTTTATTGAATTCTTGATATTTTAAAGAAGTTTAACCACGTGACTAAGTTTTCATTAAAAATCTTAATTATAGATTATGCTCAGAATTTCTAATGTTTTTTTTTTTAATTTTAAGGCAAATATAGTTCAATTTTTTTTATTTATAACTTTATTTATAGCTTTATTGAACTATATTTGCCTTAACATTAAAATAAAAAATCATGAGAAATTCTGAACATAACCTCAAATAAAATATGTAAAAAAACATCAAAACTTACCAAAATAAATCTCATTTCAGGTGCAAACAAGTAAAATTTTCACGTCATGTCCTGCCTTGAATGAACTGAACGAAAATGCGGGTTTCTGGCCTGTTGGCAATAGCATTTATAGTGGTATCAAACACGATCGACGAAAGTCATGGACCGCTGTGGAAGATCTCTCGGAGGCTGTGAAAAATGCTAATGCCAATAATAATTCTCATAAAAGGTAAAAAACTTACTTTTTTCCATCTACTTTATACCTAACCTCAAAACTTTTTGAAATCCAGCATCAGCTTATCCAGTCTCGACAGCGAGGAACAGGAATCCTTGCGAATTGCCGAGCGCGTTCATAATCGTTCGAGTCGCAATAGTACGGGAGGCATTTCTACTCACTCACTCAATGAAGCCGAATTACAAGTAAATTTAATCATTTTTTCATCATTTCTTCCTTACTTCAAAGGTTTTTTTTTTGTTTGTAGCGCGATATTGAACGACTTGTCGCTAAACGAAGCCTCGCACCAGCTATTCGTCAAGTCCCCTTACAGAAAAGTATTTCCACGCCGTCGATTGCTCCAATTCGACAAAATGCCAAAGAGGAAAATGTCTCGTCGTAAGTATTTTTTCATATTATTTTCCCTCGAGATTTTTTTTTATTTGAACAGATTCATTTTGAAACAATAGTTTCCCTTGTTTTCTTTTTAATTTAATTTTAATTTAGTATTTGCACATATTTAGACAATAATTAGTTTCAATGGCACCTCAATTAATTAACAGCTTGTACAGAAAAATTTCGCCAGAGGGCGCGTCGCAAAAAAGATCTTCCCGCGTGAAATTCAGGGTTGCTGTAAATAATAAAAAAATAAACTCAACCCTGAGTTTGTTTTGTTTCATTTTCCAAATAATTAAAATTAATTTCTTTTCTTTTGTTTCAAAAATAATTTTTTTATGTATATTTCGACGATCAAAATAAAAACAAAATTGGCTAAAAATTCATTCCGCGTTCTTCAGATCACAGCATCTCAGTGATAGTGAGGACGAAACTCAAGACGATAGATCTCTTTTATGTGTGAGAGACAAAAAGTAAGTCGATGCAGTGATGAAAGCAAAATCAAGCGTTTTGTTTATAATAATAATATTTGGAAATGTTCATTGTAGTGTTTCTGAACTGCCCTCTAACCTTCATTTTTTCTAAGTACATTTTTTTTAGTCTAACACTTTTTGTTTACATATTATATTGAAAAGTCACGATCTCTCTCACTCCTCTCCTCCTCTCATATATTGTTTAATGTGACACACTGGACGAGTTCATTTTCTCCCTTATCTAAAAAAAAACAAAAAAAAATCATCAAAATAGGGATCAAAATTGCATGGATGAGAAAATTGACATCAAGACTTCAGCTAAGCTAAGCACTCTTACGTAGTCATTAAAGTTTGAAGTAGAACCTTTCTCTCTCACGTCTATTCAAATCATTTTCAAAAGTAGGTAGCTCGTATAATAAAACTAAATAATGCTAAACTAACGTCTATTAGTTTGATTTTCTGGTTGGTTTTGTTTGTTTCAATTGATTAGTTTTCAAACAAGTACTTTTTGTTATCGCCACTTAACCTCAATTTAATGGTTTCATGTTTTCTTATAGTGAATTTACAGCGACAGATCTACCGGAGAAACGCCGGAAACGCGGCTCGTTGTTCTTTCGCAAGAAAAAGGACAAGAACAAAAACAAAGGAAACGCTACAAATTGTGATTGTAAGTACAAAGCGCCCTCTATATGTGTTTTTGTTTTTCTTTTTATCTCGAAACCAAACAAAAACAAACTTTCTAACCTCAAAATTAGATCTAAATATCTCGTAGTTGTTCCATTTTCCGCCCCATCCTCATAACACTTATCTACCCTTATTTTGCAGCATGTGGTGCAATAATTAACTTAGCTACGTACAAAGAACACGCAGTCGAATGCAAAGCTAAGCTGGTCAAATCGCAATCGTCGAAATTCGGGGGCAGCAAGAAAAATACGAGCACCAGGTGAGTTAATTCGAAACCTATTTTTCCCGCTTTTACACACGAAAATACGCTGCAAATAAATGCGATAGAGTAAAAATTACGAAAAATAATTCTCGAAATTCCCCAAATGAAGGTAAACAAAATTTGAACGAGAAATAGTCATTTTTAATTAATTATTATTATATTTTTATCAACTCCTTAATCCGCTTATTATTTCGTTTTTTGATTATCTTATGTTAAATTATTAAATGAATATTAAATTAGACAGCATTTGTGTCATGTTAAAGTTAATAAAAAAAATATTATTTTTTTTAAATATTTTTTTTTTTTTTGCTTGAATGAAAAACTTTTAAGTTTAATAATTTATTTTTTGCTTTTTTATCAATATAATTATCATTATATATGATAAATGTTCCAATTAAGAAATCATCCTATTAATAGTCTTTTAATTTTTTATTCAATAAAAAATTGTTTTTTGATGAGATAAGAGTCATAACCCAGTTAATTTTTGTTGTTAGATTAGATTTCGAATCATGTCAAATCACGTAATAATTTTTTTATAATTTCAAGTTATTTTTCTTGTTTCTTTATTTATATTTATTTCAATAATTATTAATTAATTTATTATTTATTGCATTATTTTCTTAGCGCTTATGAATAGCATCCCCATATAAATATTAATAATATATTAAATAAATTTTTGATCCATAACGCTTGAAATATTTGTGCATTTTTTATCCTCAATATCAATATATATTATTTATTTAAAAATATTAAAATTATTTTTTTTATTATTTAATTCAATTATTATTAAAATTAAATAAAAATTCATCCAAAAATAAAAAATCACCAACATATATTTTTTATAAACTAAAAATATATATTAAATTAATTTTAAAAAACAAGAAACAAGAAAAAAATAACAAAATTATCAAATTTATATAAAAAGCGGCAAGAAAATGACAGGATGTTATTCGCCCTGGAGACTTGTAGCCAACAAGCTTGGCGTTACATCACATAGGTAATCAAAATCGAAAAACAAAAAATTACAAACAAGGACACAAAATTGCAGTTTTAAGATTGAATCAGAATTAATTTGAGACAAAGTTAATTCTTGTTTCCAAAAAAAAAATAAAAATTTTCCATTTCTGTTTCTTGTTATACTCACAAACTTTTTATTAGAAATATTTTCTGAGTTTGGAAAAATTTCTCACACACAACTTCTCTATCTTCTCTTCAAAAAAATTTTTTGACAAAACATGACACTTTCTCGCTGATCTATCGCTGCAACTGTCTAGTCTTGTCTTGCTTTTCACCGAACAAAAAATTTCTTGTTTGAATGAAGTTTATTTTTATTTATTGCAAGTTTTTGTCCCTTTTTAGTTTTTATTTAATATTAAATTAATTATTTTTTGTCTCGTTAACATTTTTTTTAATGAATGTTTGATTGCTTCCAAAGCTTTGCATGCTTTTGACTGAAGTTAAGATTAAACATAACCTCAAAAAAAAAACACGTGTTTGTCTGATTTGTTTATTTATTTTTGTTTTGTTTCATTTTCCGTTCGTTCCGTTGTTACGTTTTGTCGAGCTTCTTGACACACGAGTTTGGATTTTCTTCTCTTTCTTCAAAATTCTTTCAAAAAAAATTTTTTTTCAAAAGTTTCTTGAAAGAAAACACAAAAAAATCTGTTCTGCCTTTCTCTTTCTTTACTCTCTAAAACGCAGATTACTTAATTTTAAGCAAAAAAAATTGTTATTTCATAATTTTTATCGTATTTTTATAAATTTTGTGAACAATGTTTTATATTTTTTCTCTTTTTTTCTTTCTTTTTTTATATAAAATAAAACTACATTACATTGCGCTTGCTTGTACCAAAAAAAATATATATAACTATTAAAAATAAAAAAAATCAGTCATCATCCCCAACATGATGATAGTCGTGACACATACGATGGGCATATGCCAAATGAGCATTCAAAGTAAGTATCAATTCGAATTTTTTTTTTTATAAAATCAAAATTTTATTTTAGGATTTTAGAGCTAGAATCCAAAAAAAAATGTTAAGAAAAAATTATTTAATCCGAATTTTTTGTGTTATTTTTGTTTAATTTGCAGTTACACGGAAGATGCGCCGCTTTTGCGTGAGGAATTTCTCAACGAGGCTCCCGTTGGCGTTCACGAACTCGGTGCAGAGCCCGTTTTGGGCATTTCGCTCGACGAACCCGACTCATGGAGTCCAAGTGTGCCTCGCGAAGTCGTCAAATCGCTCAAAGACAAACAAATCAAGCGACAAGAGCACATTTACGAGTTTATTATGACCGAAAAACATCATTGTCAGACGTTGCTTGTGATGCAAAAGGTCTTTGTGGAGAGCTTGCAGAGGCATTTTAGTCATTTGAACTTGGAACGGATGTTTCCGCGTTTGCAGGAGTTGATGGAAATTCACACAGGGTGAGATTTTTCATAATTTTTTTTCAAAAATTTTGATTTTTTATAAAAATTTAATTTTAGTTTCCTCAAAAAACTGCGTCTCAAGCAAAAGGAACGTCACGTGGTCGACACAATCGCCGACATTTTGCTCGACTTTTTCTCGTCGATGTCGGCGCAACGTCTCAAAAGTGTTTACGGCGAATTTTGCTCAAATCATCGATCGGCGCTGAACGTCTTCAAGTGCTACCTGACGGAAGACGGCAGTTTTGCCGACTGGTATAAACATTGCCAACAAAACCCTTTGCTCAAGAAGAAAGGCATTCCCGAGTGTATTCTTTTCGTGACGCAGCGTCTCACCAAGTATCCGTTGCTCATTGATCCGTTGCTGAAGTCGTCGCGCGAAGACAAAATCGAACAGGAGAAACTACAAAAAGCAATGTCTTTAGTTAAGGAAATACTCGTTGAGGTTGATGCGCGGGTCGCAGACAAGGAAAAGGAAGACCGGCAATTGGAGATTTTCAAGAGAATTGATGCCAAATCGTACGCCGTTTACAAAAAGGAGAAATTTAAGAAGTCGGATATCATTTCGAGTAACAGGAAATTGAAGTAAGACCAGAAATTTTAATTTTTCGAAAGTTTTTTGATGAATTTCTTTTTTAGATTCGAGGGAGTTGCAACTTTAATGCAGGGACGTTCAAAAATGCAAACCGTTATGGTTGTCGTGCTGTCGGATTGTTTGTTTTTCTTGCAAGAAAGCAATCAGAAATATACATTTTTCACACCAGAAAATAAGGTAAGAGTTTTTTTCGTTAAGTTTTTATTAAAAATTTAGAAAATTTGTCGTCAAACGAAGAATTTTAATTTTAAACCACGTGACCAATGAAAATTTTTATATATTAACCCAGTTTACATTTTTAACTTTTGACCCAATGCACATTTTAATTTTTTTATCCCAATATAAATTTTAAGTTTTTGTCCCAAAGAATTTTTTAAATTGTTGTTTTGATTGAGTTTTTGAAATTTTTAACCACGTGACCAATTTTTTTTTCAAAATTAAATAAAAATCATATTTTTAGGAAAAAATTATCAAATTTTTGTATGAAACCTATTTATAAATCCAAAAAAGTAAATTTAAATAAAAAATAAATGCAAATTTTGTGATTTTTCGAAAATTTTTTCCATCAAAATATTAATTTTTAACACTTTAAACTTGGAAAATTGATCACGTGGTTAAAATTTATTTTGAACAACAGAATGTATATTTTAAATTTTTGACCCAGTGAACATTTTGAGTTTTTTATAATGCAAATTTTGAAAATTTTCAACCACGTGACCAATTATTCTTTTCAAAATTCAATCGAAATGATATTTTTAACGAAAATTTCAAAAAAATTTTAATTTAATGTTTTTTAAAAATGCAAAAAAAAAATCATTTTATCAAAATTTTGTGAAATTAATCAATTTTTTCTCATAAAATTATAAATTTTTAACCACGTGACCAATTCTAACTACAAAATGTAGTAAAATCATATTTTTAAGGATTTAAATTAAAAATTTTTTAAAAAAATTAAATAATTTTTTTTTATTTTTAACTTTTGATGCCAAAATTATAGAAAAATTTAAGATTTCATAAAAATAAACAAACCATGTGACAAACTTTCCTTCAAAATTTGAAGAAAAATATTTTTTTTTTTTGATATATTTCTTTTATAATTTTAAATGAAATCAGAGAAATTTTTGATAAAATTTCATATAAAATTTAAAAATTTTCGAAATTTCGACATAAAAAATGTTTATGAACTAAATTTTATATTATTTTTTAATCAATTTTCTTTACAGGCCGGTGTCGTTTCACTACAAAAACTCCTGATCCGCGAGAAAGCAGGCACGGAATCTCGTGGCATTTACATTATCTCATCAAATCCTGCGTATCCCGAGATGTTTGAATTGAAAGTACAAAGTCCCAAGGACAAAAATGTTTGGATTCAGTCAATTAGGTAACGATTTTTATCTAAAACTTTCTTTTCAATCCCTTAACTTTAAAATTTTCTTCAGGAATGCCGTTGTGGATTGTCCTTCCTTCGAATTTGAACTCGAAGATCAATTATCCGCTGAAGAAAGACAAAAACTTTTAGAACAGAAACATCAAACGATGCGAGAAATCATAAGTAAGTAATTTTTCAAGCGTTTTTGCTTCGCTTTTTTAACCCAAAATTAAGAAAAAACTGAAATTGGCGCTTTTTAACACAAAATTTTGTATTTAATTGCTTATCGCTATTCAGCAGCTAGTGGAACTAGTGAGCTAGAAGGTAAATTAATGCAGTAGAAGAGCTTTTGACTAACGAAAAATTTATTTTTGAACGTTTTTTGATGAAATTAAATTTTTTTTGTAGGCAAGATGCGTATCAAGGACTTTGAACAGGCGATTTTGTTGGAAGAGAAGATCGCGTTGCAGCTGAATTTACTGCTGGAGCATCGTGCCAACAGCGGAAACACCGCAACACCCATAAATGTCGACACTTTGCTCGAAAGTTTCGGCACTTATCGTGATCTCGTGACAGACGATTGTGATACGGTCGAGATTTGGCGTCGTGTCTTGACGACAATTCACGATGTGCAGATGCTTGCCTCCTCGCTTTACACCGCAGCAACAGGTTTGCAATTCGCACGTTCCTTCAGTTCGGTCGGGGAACGTCAAAGTGAGCTTTATGTGTCGCCGACGCTTCCGAAACGCGCCGAAACGTTTGGCGGCTTCGACGAAAGACGGTCTCGGTTGTCGCGCGACGCCGTTTTAACCAATATTTCGTCGAATCCGTATCAAACGTTGGTCGCCCGGAGCGATCACGACAGTGCTCTGGACTCGTATTCGTTGAGTTCGACACGCACGAGCAACGACACGATCAACCAGGAGATGATTAAGGATCAGAATTATGCGGCGTTGCAAGTTTCGCATCATTTGCAGACACTTTTGTGCATAATTTCGCAGCAAATGACGACAATTGGGAGTTTGCAGACGCAACTTACGACGTATCGGGAGAACCCGAAGAGCATTTATCGGCACAATGATCAGTTGGAGGAGTTGCGGAACTTGCAGGATAAGTTGACGGAGGAGAAGGCGGAGTGGTTGAAGCAGCGCGAAGAGCAACAACGCGAATTAGACGAGCAACGATTACAACAGAAGCAATTACAGGAGCATTTGAGGAAGGATCAGGAGGATATCAAGGAGCAACGAGAGCAGTTGTACCGCAAAATGGAGTTGCTGTCGAATCAAGGACTCCTGATCTCACCTAATGTAAGAAAATTTTAGATTTTTTATCGATTTTGCCTCATTTTGAGACTTTTTCTTGAAATTTTTAGTTTAATGTCGGAATTTTGTTAAGAAAATTTTCAACTTCTTTAAAAAAATATTTAAATTTTTTCAAATTTTCTCATTTATAAATTTTTTCTTAAAAATTTTGATTTTTTTAAATAATTTTTTTTTTTAATCTTTGATTATTTTTTTTGATTGAACTTGAACCTGTTAATTTAAAAAAAATTCTGAAAAATTTTAAAAATAATTTTATTTTTATTTTAAATAATTTTCTCACATTTTTTAAAATTTAAATTAAATTAATTTTTTTTTTAATTTAAAACTTTTGTCTCTTTTGAACATTTTTTTGTGAATTTTTAAGATTTTTTTTGACTATATTATATTAAAATGAATTTTTTATTATTTTTTTTAGAAATTTTCTTTTATTAAATTTTTTAAAATTTTTATTTTTTATCAAAAAAAGTGGAAATTTTTTATAATATAATTTGCTATTTTCGAAAATATTTTTATAAATTCAAAATTATTTTAATTGTTTTATATTTTAGATTTTTGCTTAAAATTTTCTTAACTTTTTCAAATTTTTTCTAAAAATTTTTGAATTTCTTAAGAATTTTTTTTTTCATTTTTAAAAAATTTTTACAATTTCTTAAAATTTCTTCCATTTTAGACTCAACTTCCCGTACAAAGCAACGCAAACATCACTCAAACCGACGATTCTCAGCACGGGCATGACGAATCTCATACGGATTCTGCCGCATCTCACGTCATGGATCGTCGAAAGGAGAAATGGAGAAGTGCGAGTGGTAAGAAATTTTTTTTTCTCATAATTTTTTACTAATTTCATGTTTTTCAGTTCCCAAAACTCCTCCTGTGAATCTAATTAGCGCAACAAATGCGCCAAAAGTGACTCCCGGTCAAATTCCCAAACAAACGATACCGTTGAAGTTGAGTTCTTCTTCAAGGTTGGTCATAAAAATTATTTTTTTTTAGATTTTTTTTGATAATTTTTAACATTTTTAGTACGAAATCCAATAGTAGTGGCTCTGCTAGTAGTATTCTATCTCCAATATCTGCTGTTTCGCAAATGTTACCTTATAAGCTTGCTGACAATAAAAAGGTATGAGTGCTTGATGCTTTTTTAATCCCATTTTTGTCCCTAAAAAAATTTTTTTAAAATTAAAATTTATTAAAAAAAATATTTTTTTAGGGTTCTTCGTCAAACCAGCCAACAATAATTCCGCATCATTCGCGAACGGGCAGCAGTCCTGCTGTAATTCAACAGCCCGCGCCGCCTCTGAATCCGGCAACAAGGTAAATTTTTAAAATTTTTACAAAAATTACAAATTTTCAAAAAAAAAATTTTTTTTTAGGACAAACACTTACCCAAAACTCCCGGAACGTTATCGCCTACGCAGCTCCGACGGATACCCGACATCGTCGAGCAACATGCCTAACGCTCATGCACACGAAAAACGAAGTGCATCGGTTGTCGGTCAACTTCCCGTCGATATACGGCAAATAACGGAACACAATACGGCAGCGAATGCAGCAACAACAACAACCGTGACAGTAAACAAAGGAGCTAATGTGACTGCGACAAATAATAAGCAACCGCCAACGTCGGAGGAAGAAGAGGTGATTTTCTTTTGATGACCTCCGAATGTCGAGATACAAATTTAAACACATCAAAAAAATCATGAAAGGACAATCCAACTACTATATTTACTGTTAAGATTAGAGAAAAAACACACACAAGTCTTTTACAAAAACCATTTGCTAAAATTAAACAAACAAAAAATGTTGTTGTAGAAAATGTAACCTCAAGGAAAAAAAGGAAGATTTCTGTTTTTAAAACTAGTCCGCGAAATATTTTTTTAAATAATTTTAATTTTTTTTGTATTGTAATTTTTTTTTAATACGTCCAATGAGTACTTATGATTTACTAAAAGTATTTATTTTTTAAACGAATTTTTTTTAGGTAATTTTTTTATGATAATCAGCTTGAAGCAATATGGAAAAATGTTTCAAAAAAATAATTTTTGAATATTTAAAAAAAATAATTTTTTTTTTATTTATTTTTTAACGGTCAGTTTTTGAATTGACAATTACAAAATTTGTATTAAATTTGTCAAATTATTTTTTTTTTATTTAAATTAAATTGTAAAATTTCTCATGATTTTTATTAAAAAATTAAAAATAATTATTTTGAATTTTCAAAAATTAATTTTAAATAATTAATTAATTTAAAAAAATAATATTAAAATTAATTAATTAAAAAAAAATAATTTTAAATAATTAATTTATTTAAAAAAATAATTAAAAATAAATATTTAATCCAAAAAAATTATTTAAACAATTATTTATAATAATTAATTATAATAATAATTATTTAAAAAATTATTTAAATAATTTTTAAAAAAAATAATTATTTTTTTTTTAAATTATTAAATTAAATCTGAAACATTTTTCCTAATTGCATTGACCTTAAAAATAAAAAAAATATTTAAACAATTTTTACTCAACTTTTCTTTAGTTTTTAATTTTATCACGTGCTCCTGTAATCAAACTAAAGGTAGGCCAAACAAATTGTAAATAAAAAACTATTTAAAACAAATGTTACTTCAAACAAAAAAATATATATTTAAATAAAAAAGAAGAAGAAAAGGAAAAATAAATAAACTAGTTTACAGAATACAAAAAAATAATAAATAAAACAAAAAAACTACTAAACACTGTGACTTGTCAGGTCGTTGTTTTGACCTCATATTAAACAATAAATAATTCTAGAACGTAAAAAAATATTTAAAAGTGGAGATTTAAAACAGACAAAAAATATTTATTAATAATTAATTAAAAAAAACTATTTAAAAGGAAAAAAAACAGAAGAAAGACAAAAAACCTGATTAACTGTTAAAAATTTAAGAATTATTTGAAGTGAGATTATTAACTCCCTTCAAGAACTATCGTGATACTATCTTTAAATAATTAAATAAAAAAAATAATAAACATAATAATTGTTACTTAAAACTAACAGTTACTCGATTTAATTCTGAAGAAAAAAAATAAATAAATAAAAAAGAAAAGACTACACTCTATTTTTAGTGCTTAGTTTATGAGAAAACTATTAGAGAGTTGTTACTTACTATTAAGTGTGTACTTAAAAAAAAACAAAATAAAAATTAAATTAAACAGAACAAATAATAAAAAAAAATCATTAAAAATTAAATAATATCAACTTTAAAAAAATAAATACATTAAATTATATATTTGTATTATTAAAAAAAAAAATAATAATTAAAAAATATATATTAAAGAAAAAAAAACTGAAAACTGATTGTAAACTATTTTACTGAATAATTACTTAAAATGTTGAAAAACTGTTGATATATTTAAAGAAAAACGTGCAGTTAATAATATTTAATATATAATTAATAATATTAAAGTTAAAAAGTAATAATTATTAATTTAAAAAAAAATCATAAATAAATAATTATTCGAAAAAAATGTATTTATCCATCACTCAATTTTATTCAACTTTTCTCCAAATTTAAAAAAAAAATAAAAATTAAATTAAAATTCCCTCAAAAAATTATTTAATTTAAAAATTGAAACCTAAAAGTTGAAAAAAAAATCTTGTTATTAAATATTTATTAATTGTAAAAAAAAAATAAAATTGAAAGAAAGAAAAAAAAATAAAAAAATATTTAGAGCTTGATGTAAAATGTTAAAAACATTTTTTTTTTATTTTTTCAAATTTTTAACAGCTCCCATGAACAACGGGGTCTCAACGCCTTCCGCTACAATGGCGAACATAAATGGGCGATCTGCTTCCAATTTCACACTTGGACTTGCCATGCTTGATCCTAACATAAGAATAGCTGTTGCTGCCCCGGCTTCCGTTCCATACTCGTCAACTTTGATAAAAGCTTCGTGAATGACGTCAGAAATTGGCACTTTTTCCTTTGTCACAAACATTTTCGAGAAATCAGCATCACCCGATAAGGCTGTTGGCATTCCAATTTTCTTCAACATTTTACCGAGATCCAATTTTGTCTTGAACTCGAACTTGGGCATCGCAAAATCGATGAAAGTTGATTCCAATTTTTCGTTGAGCTCCAAAAATTTGATGGGAGTTTGTTCGATTTTGGCAAGTCCTTGTTTCTCGTCGGGAATTATCACGAACATGGACATGTTTGTGGAATATTTGTACGGAATTTTGACGATGCTGGCGGATAATTTGGCGTCATGAGTGTAGGGGAGGTGAAGACTCTTTCGGATCCATGGGACTTGATTTACGGTTTGATCGTGATTTGTAAAGTCGTGAGGTTGGGCGTCGTAGAACTCAGTTGCCCAGTTGGCTTTGAAGTAAACGGCGTTGATTAAAATGAGATTTGTGAGTTCATCGATCATGTTTGGTTGGATCATGTCTTGGATCTTGTTGTTGGTGTGTTCTTCGACCCAGGCGCTCATTTGACGGGCAGCGGATTTTTTGTCGGCGAAATTGATCGATTCGATGCTGGATTTGAGGAGATTTTTGACACTCGTTTCGTATTCCGGGCTCAATTGACTGCCGGTTTTGACGTAAACTTTATTGGCGACTTGAAGAACTTTTAATGCTTCGAAGTCTTCGAGTAATTTTGCGAGACTTTCGTGATTGAAATGACTCGAGTAACCAATTACGTTGGCAAGTTCGTCGGCAGTCACTCCTGAGGCACCCAAATGAGCGAGAGCGAGACATGCTTGGATCGAAAATGGTGAGTAGATGATGTTGTCTTCGGCGTTTTTGGCAACAATTTCCTGTTTAAAAAATTAAAAATTCATGATTTTTGTGAAATTTTGGCAAAAAAAAAATGACAAACCTGATACAAATTGTTATGTAAGCCCTTATCAGTGGCCTCTGACACCAAAAGTGCACAAAGAGTGATCAAGAGAATTTTTGTCAATGGTCCGTTCATGATGATTTTTTTCGAAGAACTGATCTCATTTGTAGTTTTTTTGTGTTTTATATACAGAAATTTCTAATCTTTGTGAAATTTCGAAGAATTTCTTATCAAAGTTTGACCAATGATGATTTTTTTTGCATTAATTTTTGTTTTCTTATTTTTTTTATTAATATAATATAATTTTTTTTGTAAAATTTTAGGTTTGAAATTAGTTAAAAAATGACTTACGAAAAACCATCAAAAATTATAAATTTTCAAAACACCATATAAAATTTAAAAATTTTGCCAAAACACCAAATAAAAATTTTTCAATGGTGTTTTTAATTTTTTTTGTTTCATCAAATATCGACCTAATATGAACAGAAATCAACTTTAGAATGAATATTTATTCAATTTTAGGCTTAAAACTGGTCAAAAAATGAATTTTCTAAATTTTAGTTTGCGCAAATTGTATTTCTTGACCAAACAACTTTAATTTCTTTATTTTATCTTTTTCTTTCCTTGATTTTGTAAATCTAACTGCTACAGTTTAAAACTTCCAAACGCTGATTTTTTTGTTTCGTCAAATATCGACCCAATATGAACAAAAATTATCTTTAGAATGAATATTTATTCAATTTTAGGCTTAAAACTGGTCAAAAAATGACATGTAAAAAAATCAGCGTTTTTACTTCCAAACGCTGATTTTTTTGTTTCGTCAAATATCGACCCAATATGAACAGAAATCAACTTTAGAATGAATATTTATTCAATTTTAGGCTTAAAACTGGTCAAAAAATGACATGTAAAAAAATCAGCGTTTTTACTTCCAAACGCTGATTTTTTTGTTTCGTCAAATATCGACCCAATATGAACAAAAATCAACTTAAGAATGAATATTTATTCAATTTTAGGCTTAAAACTGGTCAAAAAATGACATGTAAAAAAATCAGCGTTTTTACTTCCAAACGCTGATTTTTTTGTTTCGTCAAATATCGAGATGAACAAAAATCAAAAAATGATTTTTTAAGAATCCGTTATTTCCAAAACTTTAGGGACATTTATTTATGAACAAAAAATCTTTAGAATGAATATTTATTCAATTTTAGGCTTAAAACTGGTCAAAAAATGACATGTAAAAAAATCAGCGTTTTTACTTCCAAACGCTGATTTTTTTGTTTCGTCAAATATCGACCCAATATGAACAGAAATCAACTTTAGAATGAATATTTATTCAATTTTAGGCTTAAAACTGGTCAAAAAATGACATGTAAAAAAATCAGCGTTTTTACTTCCAAACGCTGATTTTTTTGTTTCGTCAAATATCGACCCAATATGAACAGAAATCAACTTTAGAATGAATATTTATTCAATTTTAGGCTTAAAACTGGTCAAAAAATGACATGTAAAAAAATCAGCGTTTTTACTTCCAAACGCTGATTTTTTTGTTTCGTCAAATATCGACCCAATATGAACAGAAATCATCTTTAGAATGAATATTTATTCAATTTTAGGCTTAAAACTGGTCAAAAAATGACATGTAAAAAAATCAGCGTTTTTACTTCCAAACGCTGATTTTTTTGTTTCGTCAAATATCGACCCAATATGAACAGAAATCATCTTTAGAATGAATATTTATTCAATTTTAGGCTTAAAACTGGTCAAAAAATGACATGTAAAAAAATCAGCGTTTTTACTTCCAAACGCTGATTTTTTTGTTTCGTCAAATATCGACCCAATATGAACAGAAATCAACTTTAGAATGAATATTTATTCAATTTTAGGCTTAAAACTGGTCAAAAAATGACATGTAAAAAAATCAGCGTTTTTACTTCCAAACGCTGATTTTTTTGTTTCGTCAAATATCGACCCAATATGAACAGAAATCAACTTTAGAATGAATATTTATTCAATTTTAGGCTTAAAACTGGTCAAAAAATGACATGTAAAAAAATCAGCGTTTTTACTTCCAAACGCTGATTTTTTTGTTTCGTCAAATATCGACCCAATATGAACAGAAATCAACTTTAGAATTTAGGCTTAAAACTGGTCAAAAAATGACATGTAAAAAAATCAGCGTTTTTACTTCCAAACGCTGATTTTTTTGTTTCGTCAAATATCGACCCAATATGAACAGAAATCACCTTTAGAATGAATATTTATTCAATTTTAGGCTTAAAACTGGTAACATGTAAAAAAAATCAGCGTTTTTACTTCCAAACGCTGATTTTTTTGTTTCGTCAAATATCGACCCAATATGAACAGAAATCAACTTTAGAATGAATATTTATTCAATTTTAGGCTTAAAACTGGTCAAAAAATGACATGTAAAAAAATCAGCGTTTTTACTTCCAAACGCTGATTTTTTTGTTTCGTCAAATATCGACCTAATATGAACAGAAATGAGCTTTAGAATGAATATTTATTCAATTTTAGGCTTAAAACTGGTCAAAAAATGACATGTAAAAAAATCAGCGTTTTTACTTCCAAACGCTGATTTTTTTGTTTCGTCAAATATCGACCCAATATGAACAGAAATCATCTTTAGAATGAATATTTATTCAATTTTAGGCTTAAAACTGGTCAAAAAATGACATGTAAAAAAATCAGCGTTTTTACTTCCAAACGCTGATTTTTTTGTTTCGTCAAATATCGACCCAATATGAACAAAAATCATCTTTAGAATGAATATTTATTCAATTTTAGGCTTAAAAGTGATCAAAAAATGACTTGTAAAAAAATCAGCGTTTTTACTTCCAAACGCTGATTTTTTTGTTTCGTCAAATATCGACCCAATATGAACAGAAATCAACTTTAGAATGAATATTTATTCAATTTTAGGCTTAAAACTGGTCAAAAAATGACATGTAAAAAAATCAGCGTTTTTACTTCCAAACGCTGATTTTTTTGTTTCGTCAAATATCGACCCAATATGAACAAAAATCATCTTTAGAATGAATATTTATTCAATTTTAGGCTTAAAACTGGTCAAAAAATGACATGTAAAAAAATCAGCGTTTTTACTTCCAAACGCTGATTTTTTTGTTTCGTCAAATATCGACCCAATATGAACAGAAATCATCTTTAGAATGAATATTTATTCAATTTTAGGCTTAAAACTGGTCAAAAAATGACATGTAAAAAAATCAGCGTTTTTACTTCCAAACGCTGATTTTTTTGTTTCGTCAAATATCGACCCAATATGAACAGAAATCAACTTTAGAATGAATATTTATTCAATTTTAGGCTTAAAACTGGTCAAAAAATGACATGTAAAAAAATTTTTTTGTTTCGTCAAATATCGACCCAATA
Organism: Culicoides brevitarsis; assembly: GCF_036172545.1. Taxonomy (NCBI): domain Eukaryota; kingdom Metazoa; phylum Arthropoda; class Insecta; order Diptera; family Ceratopogonidae; genus Culicoides; species Culicoides brevitarsis. The sequence continues at coordinate 32,714,444 of NC_087086.1, read as the reverse complement.
TGAACAGAAATCAACTTTAGAATGAATATTTATTCAATTTTAGGCTTAAAACTGGTCAAAAAATGACATGTAAAAAAATCAGCGTTTTTACTTCCAAACGCTGATTTTTTTGTTTCGTCAAATATCGACCCAATATGAACAGAAATCAACTTTAGAATGAATATTTATTCAATTTTAGGCTTAAAACTGGTCAAAAAATGACATGTAAAAAAATCAGCGTTTTTACTTCCAAACGCTGATTTTTTTGTTTCGTCAAATATCGACCCAATATGAACAGAAATCATCTTTAGAATGAATATTTATTCAATTTTAGGCTTAAAACTGGTCAAAAAATGACATGTAAAAAAATCAGCGTTTTTACTTCCAAACGCTGATTTTTTTGTTTCGTCAAATATCGACCCAATATGAACAGAAATCAACTTTAGAATGAATATTTATTCAATTTTAGGCTTAAAACTGGTCAAAAAATGACATGTAAAAAAATCAGCGTTTTTACTTCCAAAAAATCGACCCAATATGCTTTAGAATGAATATTTATTTTTTAGGCTGGTCAAAAAATGACATGTAAAAAAATCAGCGTTTTTACTTCCAAACGCTGATTTTTTTTGTTTCGTCAAATATCGACCCAATATGAACAAAAATTATCTTTAGAATGAATATTTATTCAATTTTAGGCTTAAAACTGGTCAAAAAATGACTTGCAAAAAGAATCAGCGTTTTTACTTCCAAACGCTGATTTTTTTGTTTCGTCAAATATCGACCCAATATGAACAAAAATCATCTTTAGAATGAATATAAATCCAATTTTTATCTCCGTTTTTTAATTAATAATTAATAAAAATTATTAATAAAAATTCTTAATAAATTTAAATTATTAAATTTAATAAATTAAATTTAATTAATAAAAATTCTTAATAAAAATTTTAATATTAGAAAAAATAACATAATTTAAATAAAAATTAAATAAATTAAAATTCAATTCAATTTAATTTATTTATTTAAATTTAATAAAATAAAAATAAAATTTTAATTAATAAATTTGTATAATTTTTTAATTTGAATGAATTAAGTTATTTTTTTTTTATAAAAATTTAAAAAATAATATTATTCATTATTTTTTTTAATACCTAAATAAATGTATAAAAATTAAAAGAATTTAAATTTTTTCTTTAAAAAATTAATTCAAATATTTTTTTGGCGAGAACTTTTCTTCTTTATTCTATAAAATATTTTTAAAAATTCGTTTTGAAAAAAGAAAATAATAATTTTTAGCTAATTGTAATATTTCACTAACCAGTCGTCTCCATTTTCCCCCCGAACTTCAGGTATTCCTGCCTAAAGGATACAAAAACAACCAAAAACAAGGAGCGATTCTGCGCAGTAACGATCCTTGCTCTCTCCTTCGTCAACGCTACGCTACAGCGCCATACAGACGCCTTAAAAGTCTCTCTACCGCCACAAAAACATCACAAATTGTAATAAGATTGTACTGATTGGCGATATCACAAGTTAGTAGCAAAGTGTCGAGACAATTGAGTGTACCTCGTGTAACGCTAAGCTTATTATCCTTGAAATTTATCTTTTGAAATAATTCACTTTTTTGCGTTTTCACACGAGAAAATTCGCAAAGAAAAGGCAATTTTGCGTGAAATTACGCGGAAAAATCGACGTCGAATTCAATGAAATTCGAAAAATGAGTCATAAAACGATGGGAAAATCAGTGCTACTGCTCCTACTACAAATTTTCATATTTACACAGAAGGATTTCTGTCATGCGAAAAATGTAAGTACCTACGAAGAATGCAAAATAATGTTTTAAAAAAAACGAGGAAAAAAATGCGAACAAGATTAGTGAAGTCGTTAGCGTTAAATGATGTTAAGCAGCATCGCCTAATGATGAGTTAATGATGATAATGGGTGTTTGTGGTGAGTTAGTAAGGCAAAATTAAACCATCATTAGGCGGATGTCGAACGAATATTAATGATGTTCGTCTTTTTTTTCTTCTTTTTGTGGCAAACGGACAATAAATTTTAATTTCCTGTCTTTCGTCGCAGATCAACATTACCAATTCATGGACATTGCCAGGTCTCGGGTATCCCGTGTTCTATCGATATTTCCGCGACAAAATAACGTGGTACGAGGCAGATGCAGTTTGTCAATTTCATCATGCCAATCTGGCGACAGGTAAAGCCAATTTTCGTCTCTTTGCCTTAAATTTGCTGCGACGCGTGCATTTCCAGTGAATTCTAATTATAAACGACGAACGACGACGACGACAACGAGAAATGAAGCAAAGTAAAGGTAGAGTCGTTGTCGTTGCTAATTAGTCAAGGACGTGTATGTTGGTTGGGTGTGTTGCGAATGCTCCATTATGTCTGTTACAGACACAAAAGTTGCCGTTGCTACTGCTCGTCAAATAAATGAAAAAGTTGTGTTGTTGTGAAAACTTTTTTTTTTTGCAAGGGAACACTCTGTTAGTTAGATGTGAAATGGGGGATTTTGACGGATTATGTAACGAAATTTTGCTTTGAAGAATTTTTTGTTTAAAATTTTGTCTTAAAAATTTAAAAAAAGACTAACTTTAGGTATTCATGAACCCAAACACTTTCAGAAAAATTTTTTGTTGACAAATTGAAGAAATTTAAAAAATATAAAATATTTTCGATTTCATAGATCTTCAAAATATAAAAAAAAGAAAAGTTTATCGAATATCAAAAATTACAATTTTTAATAGAATTTATTAAGATTTTGGTTATATTTGTAAATTTACCAATATAAAAAAATATCATGAGGAATGAATATTTTTCATTATAAAAATTGAACATTTTTCACAATAATTTTAAAATAAATGAAAATATTGAATTTTGAACTGATTTTAACGAAATTTTTGAACTTATTCAAAATTTTGTTAAAATTAGTTCAAATTTCAATATTTTTAACTTTTTTAAATTTTGAGAGAAAAATGATCAATTTTGCAAAGAAAAATATTTACCTAATCCTCTTGATTAAAAAATAATGTATAAAATCTTAAGTAATTCTAAAAAAAATCAATTTTAATATTCGATATGAACAAGAAATAACCGCTTAAAAACTTAAATTTTCCCATTTAAAGAATTTTTATAATGTTAAAAGTCACAATTTTAAAGAGAATTCCTCACTTTGAGAGAAACAACAGACATATTAAGACGTATTTCTTTTATTTTCTCAAAATTAGGTACATGAAAAACAGAAACTTTGTGACTTCAAATTAAAATTCTAAAATTATTTCTACATTAAATCAGGCTCCAACTTGTATTTTTTGGAATTATCAATCATCTTTGACATCCCCCATTGTATCCACGATTTCTTCTATCTAATATTTGAAAGGTCTATCTACGAAATCAAAAGCATTTTTAATTTTTCTAATTCCTTATTGATGGAAAGTTATTCAATTTCATCTTTAAATATTTCATAATTTTTTATTTTTCTCTTTCTAACTGTTTCTGAAATTTTGCTTGAATAGCTTCAAAAAATGTTTAGACTTCAAGTAACATTTTGAACATTTTTTAAGTCATGAACAAAAGCTTTGAAATATATTTTTTAATTTTTTTTAAATATTTAATTAAAATTAAACTTCGGAGAAAAAAGTTAAATATTTTTTAAAAATAATGAATTTAAATAAAATATTTCAAAGCTTCTGTTCATGACTTAAAAAATATTTAAATTAATACACTTAAAGTCTAAACATATTTCGAAGCATATTCAAAGTTACGTCATCCCTTTCCGCCTCAACATAAAAATTCCTCTTTGTGTAAACGAAATTCCATTATAATTATAATGGCAGACATACCACTCCGGCAAGCAAAACACCTTTTGCTCTACATCGCAAAAATCCAGTTGCCACAAACAACAAATACACAATCGCAAACAAACGAACGAGAATTTTTCATGCAAAAAATTAGATTTTGGCTTGATGATTGTGTTGTAAATAAAATAAAATTTATGGAATTATGAAAGAGAGAGAGAGAAACGATGCCAGATGAAGAAGGATCTAATGAATTTATGATTAAGGTTTCACATTTCGGTTTGCATGGCAATGATGTGTGTGCTTTGAAACTTTTTTTTCCTCATCTCTTTGCCTTTTTTTTTGTATGATGAATAATGTCCCAAATTAGGTCCTTTTTATGGATTCATGATTGTTTTGAAAAATGTCATGAACGAAAAAAAAAATGAGAAAGATTGATTTCCGGGATTTGCTATGTTAACCGACATTGACAAATTTACTCAGATTTTTCTTTTATGGAAAATTTTTCGAAATTTTTCACGTTTTTCGGATTTTCCTTTTATATGACTTCATTGTCACTCAAACTCAAAGGAATTGGCTTAAAAACCTTTTTCCGTGACCCGTGTAATCGACTTAAATGTCGTAAAAAGGTGGAAAACGAACCTTTTTGCATTGAAAAAGTTGAAAGTGATCCGAAAAAACACCCGTTAAGGAGCTTAACAATTCATGAAATGAAGCTTATTGTCGATGTTCAGGCATCCGCAAAAAGTCATTCACACAAGTTAAAAACCCCTCAAGGTAAAATATGTATAAATTTCTAATTTTTCCTTCGATAAGATCGCAATTTAAATTTATTTCGGTACCTTATGGCCCGAGAAAAACTTTAAAAACCCCTTTTTTGCTTGTAAGCAAATAAAATCTTTCGATCAAATAAACACGACATCGACAAATCCTCATTTTATACGGAGGAAATCCACGGGAAATATAGTATTACACACATGAATAAACATTCAATTTTCCAGAAGCGAAAAAAAAAGTGAACAAACCTCGCTTCTGGCTCTTATGCAGAAACTCTTCATAACGCTTGAGCGCAATTTTTTAATTAGAATTCCTTCTGAAACCACAAGCATGTTGTTTCCCAAAATGGCGAAAAAAAATTCGCGATTCCTTTTTAAACATTCAAAGCCTGCCAACAAAAAAAATCTTCATCTAAGTTCATACCTCACCTTTTTTCGCGTTGTTGTATGTCTTCGTTATTTTTTCATGATTTCCATTTAACGTGCGGAACATCTGTCGTCGTCATTTAGAAATATTCCGAAACACCTTTGTTGCTGGAATGCGGATCGTTTTACTAGCGAGCAACATGCAAGGTAGAGCAAAAAAAAAACAGGAGAAATTGACAACCATATAAAAAAAAAGTACACAACACAAGAAGCTAAAGTGGCAATAAAATGACAAAGATGACAAAATATGTGTGTTGTGTTCGGTTACAACATTTTCCGCCTCTGCCTCCTCGTTCATCGTTTGTCGAGCGCCGCTCATTTAATATGATAGATATTTGTCTTTGCCATTGGGTGTGTGTCGTTCTTCGTTTTTTTTTCGTGCAACGCATTTTGATAAATTTTTGATTAAAATTTGCTCCACGAAGTATTCAAGGTCTGTCTGTTGAGTTTTTAGTTTTACTAAGATTATTTGAAGTTTTAATAATTTGGTAGTTTTATTAAGATTATTTAAAATTTTAATAATTTGGTCAAAGAGTCTTCTGAGTTTAAAATAAGTAGGAATTCACAATATCAACTTTTCAAATTGTATGTCAGTTCAGCAGTTTGAAGCAAATAGTTTTCAAATTTCCCTATTGGTAGAGTATCAACTGTTAAAATGTTCTAATGTTTTCTTGATGGTCATAATTGATTGTTACTCCTTAATGAATAGGGCTGAACATCTCCGACATGTGCTATGTTGACTCTTAGATAATCAGGCAAGAGACCTTTAATACATTGGAATAATAATTTCAATGACTTCAATTCTTAAGTCAATTCGCACTTAACTGCTTCCTAATTTCTATAACAACTAAATTTTTTTAACTGGATGGATACCAAAAATAAACTGGATCTTTAGGACAAAATTCATTTCTTGGCAGCTGAACTTTTTATGATACAGGATTGTTTCTATCTAATGCGAAATTTTTGTTGCATATTTTTATTTCCTCCAATTTTTGTCTAATGGAACCTTCTTTGACAACTTGTTGTGAAGAATAAAGGCGATCGATAGTTTAAAAGAAAGTAATAATTCTGAAGTGGTATCATCATATTGGACAAAGAATTCATTATTTTTATAGTAATTAGATCAACCAGAAGTGGGTAGTATAGAATCATTAAAATTCAGGTCGAGCTGATTTCATTGGTCCTTGGTATCGGTAGTTGAGTAAAATTATTCATACAATGTCTATCGCCTTTTAGATGTACCTATAAAGTATTTTTGTGGTAATTTTATTTGAACACCTGTTTAAGCTTATTTGAACTAAGTTCTAAACAAGTAAGTTCAGAACAACCTGAAATAAAATTTTTACTTTTTAATTGAAAAAATTAATTAATTAGTTAAAATTAAGAAAGTCTAAAAACTTACCTGAACATTTTTTAAAATTAGAAATACGCTCAAGTCTCTTAACTCATGACAGTTACTTTAATTTCCATTTGCCATCCTTTGAGTGAATAAATATCCAACACATTTCCTAACTACCTAATGATATGTCGAGAATATGCCGAGAAAGAAGGTTGGCAGCATTTTTCTTGTCTTCCTTTTGTGCCTCATTTTCTCATTTATTATCCATTAACTTGTAAACTTGAACTACATTTTTTTTTGCTTCTGTTTTTATGTTTTGTGTGTCTTGACTCTCGCACTCTTCGGGGAGCAGCACACTGTTGTCTGTTTTGTTATTACATCAAGTATTTTGTTGTTTTATTTGCACAATTATTTGTTGTCGGAAAAACGGAGAAAGGGTTGTATTGCAGCTGTTGATTAATGTCTGTTGTCTGTTTATTCCGAGACTTTGGAGAGTTTTTGTGACGTGACGTAAGATTTATTTTTATTTTTTTTTTTTATTTTATTCATACGATCATTTTGCTGTGAGTAGAAGTGTGTCTGACAAAACAAATTCAATCAGAAAATGCTTTCAAATTTAATCGTCCATTAGCTAAACATCTCCTTCCTTCCGATCGATTCAATTCGATTCGCATCCATTATTATTGCACGACGTCGACTGCACGAATTTTGCTCTATGAGGAGAAAAATCTGCTCAAATATTGATGTTACGTAACGGGGTAATAAAATGAGTGAACGAGTAACAACAAAACTGCTGCGATGCATAATAAATGCAGGAAGATAAACGTCAGCAATGTTTGCAAGGTAGATGCAAGCATTTTTTTTTGTTTCGCCATAAATATTCGCAAAAACCGATAGAAACAAAAATTTTTCACAAAATGAATATTTAAAATCAATTTGAAATAAATTTTACCTTTTATCTTGGGGGAATTCATTGGAAAATGCCGAAATTTTTTGTGATCGCCTTTTGTTAATTCAAGTTTTTTTCTGGTTCTAGTCAACAATGGTGCGCAATTCGATGCTGTTCATGCATTACTAAAAGAGATTGATGTCAGTACAAATACGTGGATTGGACTCACTCGCCCGGAAGGTAGTGAAAGATTTAAATGGACGTAAGTTTTACCTTTTTTTGTTGGATTTTTCCATCAAATTTGATGTTTATGCATATTTTCAGGAATCATAAAGAATCCAGCTTGAGTACTCCATATTGGGCTGAAGCATTGCCAGTTGGAGGGGGATCCTTGTGTGCTGCAATCGATCCTGCTCAAGACTTCCGATGGCATGCGATGCATTGTGGAGGACCCTCAGCAGCGAGTTTTTTGTGTGAAATGAAAGGTAAGGTTTAAAATTTTTTTTTTAACGAAAATATTTTTTTAATTTTTTTTTGTGAAATTAGTTACGCAAATTTTTACCCAAATTTGACGTAAATTTAAAAAAAATTATAAACGTCAATTCAAAAAAGTCCGTTAAAAATTTGAAAATCGCATTTTTTGCTAATTCAAATAAAAATTAAGGAATGAATTTCAAAGAAAATAAAAATTTCGAAAAATTTGTCAATTTTCATAAGATTTTAATTGGATTTTAATCAAAACTTTGTAAATGTAACTTTAAAAAAAATAAAAATTTGAAAATCGCAATTTTGCCAATTCAAATAGAAAATTAGGGAATAAATTTCAAAGATCATAGAATTTAAAAAATTGTCAATTTTCGTAAGATTTTAAATGGATTTTAATTAAAAATTTGTAAATGTCACTTCAAAAAACAAATTTCGTTAAAATTTGAAAATCGCAATTTTGCTAATTCAAGTCATAAATTCTTAAGTTAATAAAAAAATTTTAACCAAAAAAAAAATTAAAAAATTAAAAAAAAATAAAAATGAAAATTTTTATCAAAAAATTTTATGAAATTTTTTTTTTCAAAATTGGTTCAAAAAAATTGTTTCAAATTTTCTCTTTCCTAAATTTAAAGAAAAAAAATATGAAATTTATCAAAAAATTCTAAATGTCAATTCAAAAAAAAATTTCCGTTAAAAATTTGAAAATCGCATTTTTGCTAATTCAAGCAAATTTTAAGTCAATTTTATTCAAAATTTTAATTCTTACCTTTCCAGTTCCTGATTGGGCCTTTAAATGCACCACAAATTCTCTTTCGACAACGACATATTACGACACGGAAAGCGGCAAAATCCACTTAACTCACATGTGTGACAAGGACACGATGAAAATGGCGGCTTGCACAAGCGAAACGAAAGCTGCCACGATTGAACGCGAACTTAACTGCGATGCCATTGAAGAAAGTCCGTTAAGTCCTGAACTAGCTGCTGAATTCAAGGAATTTTACGAAGGAAAACCCAAGAAAAAGACTTCGTGGAAAAAAGTTTCGGTAGCTGACAAAAAATATTCCAAAATTCCCAAATTCGTGAGTCAATTGATCGATGACGACGAGATGATGCAAGGAGACGAACCGATCAAATCGCAAGACGCGACAACCGAAAGCGCTTCCACAACTGAAGGAATTTCAACTTCCACAGAACCTTTTTCGAGTTCTTCCTTTTCTGGATCTTCCGATGGCGACACGGATTCGTCTGCCGCTTATTACACGGATTTCACCGAAGATTCTTCCTTTGATGATCGCACGAAACGCGAAACGGTTCCCGAATCTTCCACAGTCTCGATGATGCTCCCGAATGGCGTGAAGAAACACTCGAGCAGCAAACACGGCTTCAGCACAAATGACTTTGCCAAGCATCGAGGACGTAAATTGGGCAAATCCAATCCGCAATTATTCTCGCCGCAAGTGATGCGAAAGGAATTTGATCGTCCCCGCATCTCGAACATCACGACGCAAAAGAGCGACAACAAGAAACAACAAACGGGTGACATGTTTGTGCCTCCAATGTTGCTTGTCAAGTCGAATTTCCCGCATCACACGATCGAAAATCGCCCAATTGCCACGACAGAACCCACTTCGCATCACTCCACGGAACAAGGTTTCACGGATTTTGATAATTTCAACGAGACTTTTGACTCGGAAGTTGTCACGGACGACATTTTGCTCGAAAATTTCACTCACAGCACGGAATCGCCGAGCATCGAGACCACAATTGGCACTGCGATGAATACCACACGCAATAATACCGCCGTTTCTGACGGGGTTTCGCCCGCTCCGACGACTCCCGCGCCAATTACGGTGCCCGAAAAGATGAAACCCCACACGGAAGCATTGAAATCGCACGAAGTGACACGAAAACCAGGCAGCGAAGAGTCCTCGGCGGAAAATCATCTCGAGAATCACGAAAATAACGGGCTAAATGGCGAAGATGCGGAACCTTACAAGCCAAATAGACATCGCGTTTTGACCGAAGGACCGAGTAATAATTACATCAAGAAGGTTTTGGGTTAGAAAAGTAGATTTTTTTCAAAGAAAGCGAAATTCGAATTTACTAAAAACTGGGAAAAATCAAAAGAATAAATTTTGTAAACCTCTGTGGGAGGTCTTTTAAATCGTCGAACTCGTGCAATTTGCGAGGAAAAACATGCTTAACCTTAAAAAACTTGAACAAAACATATGATAGAGTTAATCCAAGCCATCCAATATTTATTAAAATTAATTAATAATTGCAATTGTGAACGTGATTTTGTCACGTAATGATTATATTATGGTAGATCGAATAGCAAAAAACCGATCAATTTTTAATGAAGTATGCCTAAAAATGTCTAAAAATCTATTTCTGTAGAGCAGGATCCTGATATTTTCTGCTAAACTTAACGAAATGAGCACGTAAATTAATTTAAATATATTAAAAATTAATTACTTATTTAAATAATTTAAAATTAAATTTATTTAAATAATTAATTAATTTAATTTAAACAAATAATTAATAAACTTTAATTAATTTTTCATATAAAATTTTATTTAAAAAATTACGAAATTAATATAAATTTAAAAAAATAAATTTAATTAATTTTTAAAAATTTTATTATCCATTTACCCCGTAAATTAATTTAAATATATTAAAAATTAAATTTTTTATTTAAATAATTTAAAATTAAATTTATTTAAATAATAAATTAATTTAATTTAAACAAATAATAAATACTGATAAACTTTTTTTTTTAAATAATTTTTTTTTAATTAAAGATTTGCCAAAATTTAATTAAAAATAAAATTGAGTTATAAAATGTTGTTCAAAAAAAAATTTTAATTAAAAAATTAAAATTAAATAATAAATTTTAAATTAATAAATAATTTATATAATAAAATTTAATTAAATATTTATTAAAAATAAATTAATAATTAAATAAATATTTTAAAATATTTTTAAATTAATATTAAATTTTAATTATTTAATAAATTTTAATTGTTTTTAAAATTATTGTAAAAAAATAATTAATTAAAAAATTATTAAATTAAATTAAAATAATAATTAAAAAATTATTAAATTAAATTTTAAAAAATAATTAAAAAATTATTTTAAATTAAATTAAAATAATTAATTAAAAATTATTTTTTTTAAGTACTTTATTAATTTTTTTTAATCAATAATTTTTACGTGCTCCATTAGAAGTAAAAAAAAATTGTAGAAAACAAAACTTGTAAATGTCTATCCCTATAATACAAAAGTATTCTACTCAACAGATCGTAGTATTTATCAGTATTTCCAACTTCTAATAAACCTTTGCAGCAATTTTGTTCCCCAATAACCGCGTACAAGTCAATTATGCGTCCTCTACAAATTAAAACATGTCAAAAAATATTTTTCAAAAAATATTTGCACAATAAACAATCAAGTTCCTTTTTTATTATCATTAAACATCGCACTATTTTCTAATTTTTTATCAAATATTTTAAGCATAAAAATCCAATTTTAATAAAAAAAAATAAAATAATAAAAAATACCTTTAAAAAATAAAAATAAATAAAATTTTAAAAAGTGTTAAGAAAAAAAAATAATTTGGAATTATTTATATTTTATGATTAATGAAAATATTACCAAAAATGAAAGTTATAGACAAAAAAAATGTATATTAGTCAAAAAATAAACCTGAATAAGTATGAAAAATAATTTTTTTTTTTTTTTTTGAAGCCAAATTTACAAAATACCAGACGTCTCCACACCAAAAATTAAATAAAACTGCAAAATTTATTGACTCAAAAGGCATCTTTTGCTATATTTCATCTCATGAATTACATAAAATATTTAGATTAGGACAAAGTTTGTGCTTTCATACTTAAAAACGATAAGTACTGGTCATAATTTGCGAAGAAACATCAACAAGGAGAGTTTTCTTACAGGCTAAAAAATAATATTTACGATAAAAAAAATACTTTTAAGTATCTTTAAAAGTCTCTTAAAGCTAAATTTCTTCTTCTTGGAACATTAAATAATCGAATTCACATGTTTTCTCAAAAAAAATATTTCTCTTCCGTTCAACCAAGTCCAACATCAAGGCACATCATCACGACGAATCCGAGAATGCATCCCCAAGTCGCTAACAGGCCATTTCCTCTGAAAATTTCATCAAAAATTAATTTTTTCACAATAAAAATTAAAAATTTTTCTTACTCTGCATGAGCTTCCGGCAAAATATCGTCGGCAACGATGTAAATCATCGCGCCAGCAGCAAATGAGAGCGCATAAGGGAGAATCACGGTCGCTATTGTGACAGCTACTGCTCCTAAAATCCCAAAAATAGGCTCAACCATGCCCGATAACTGTCCGTACCAGAATGCCTTGCCAAGACTGAAGCCCGCAGCATGCAGAGGCAAACTCACAGCGAGTCCTTCGGGGAAATTTTGGATCCCGATGCCAACGGCGAGGTTTCTGGCAGCTTCAAAAGTCGCTGTGGGGGTTTTTCCGATGGCGCCGAATGAGACTCCGACTGCTAAGCCTAAAATTTTATTTTTTTTTTTAAGAAATTTTATTATTTTTAGTGAAAAAATTTTTTACCTTCTGGAATGTTATGCACCGTAATCGCGATAACGAGCAACATTATCCGCTTCCATTGCGAAATTTGATGTTCGGCACGCGTTTGTGTCGCATCTGTGTACGTATTTCCGTCCTTTGAGTGATCCGTGCTGCCTCTCCTTCGTTTTTTCGCTACCGTTGTGTGTTGCGTCGTCAAACAATCCGCAAAACTGTTCATTTCTACTGCAAGTCCTTCTGCGCTTCCGTTTTTTTCGTCGCCATTTGCTACAAAAAATTAAATTTTTCAATATTTTTCATTAAATTTCGCTCAAATTTTCTCACTTTTTCCATGTTCCGCCAAATTTTGGTCATCCAGTGCGATTTCTGCCTTGTCCTTACTTTGCGTCGTCAGCTGGATCATCATCGAAGACGTGTTGATGCCCAAAAAACTGATTAATTTGTCGCAGCCAAAGACGAAAATCGCTCCTAGCAAAAAGCCGGCAGCAATGGGAATAAAGGCAAATTCACCTTTGTTGCCATACGTTCCGGAATCTTCCGCTAGTTCGATTGCCGGCGCCAAGAGAGACCAAAATGAGGCAGCTATCATGACGCCAGCAGCGAATCCTAACGCTGTATCGAGTGTTTTGCGTTGATTGCCGTTAATGAAGACAACGAGACCGGCGCCGAGTGCCGTTAAGCCCCACGTGAGAAGTGTTCCGAGTAGTGCTTGTGTGACGGGACCATATCCTTGGATCATTTTGAACGAAATTTAGAGGAAATCTGAAAAAATAATAATTAAATTTAAAAATTTTATTTAAAAAAATTAAAACTTACGTCAGAAATTGTTAAAAAATTAAAAAATTTTTTTTTCTGGAATTTCGTGCAAAATTTTGTCAAATCTGAAATAAATAAAATAAAAAATGAATTAAAAAAATATTTTTTTTATCTTACGTCAACTTCATCAATAAAAAAACTTCAAAAACGTCTGTTTCTTATCAAAACCCGGCAACGAAATAATTTTCCCCTACCAATTGTTAAGTTTTCAAAGCCACACGAAGCAATGTCAACAATTTCAAGCCATTTAAGTTCAAATTTATTATTTAATACTAATATCAGGCATGAACGAACACAAAAAAAAAATCTTTATCTTTATGACACTTGGCATCGCACTGTTTTCTGCACTAAATTATCGCTGAACTTAAAAAATATTTTTGTTGTTTGCTCAGTGAGAAGAAACGCAAACAAGGATTTTGGTTTAAATTTAAGGCTGAAGTGAGATGGATCTTGATGGCTTGACGAATGGTTAATAAAAAATACTTTGTAATTTAATTTTTAAATACATTTCGATAAAAAAATAATTTCAAGGAGAAATTTTTTTTCTGTGTTGAAAGAATTTTTAAAAAATATACGAAAATATTTAAAAAAAAAATTAGATTTTTATTTAACAACTTGAATTCTGAAATTTTTATTTAAAAATTTTAATTTAAATTAAAAATAATAAATTAATTTAAATTAAATAATTTATTTAAATTTAATTTAATATTTTTAATTAATTAATTTTAATTTAAAAAATATTTCAATAATTTAGAAACACACCATTTAATTAATAAAAATTTTAAATAAATTTTAAATATTTTGAAAAAAAGCAAAAATTGAATAAAAATATGTAAAAATTAAATAATTTGAAAGCAAAAATTAAAAAAGAAATATATATTTTTTTTAATAAATTAAAAAAAAATATTTTGAAAAATTAATAATTACATATTAAAAATAATTTATTTGAATCAAAAAAATACAAAAAAATCAAAAAGGAAAAATTTTAAAAAAAAATTTTTAAATTAAAAAAAATATAAAAAAAATTATTTAATTAATTATTAAAAATTATTTAATTAATTATTTTTTTATTTAAATTAAGGAAATAAAAAATAAATTAAATTTGTTTATTTAAATTTTTAAATTTTATTTTAATTTAATTTTTTAATTAATTTATTTATTAAAAACTACAAAAAAAGCGCTCAAGCCATTTCATATTAAAAAAAAAAAATTTTGTCTGAATGATTGAACTTCATCACAAATTTCTTCAATGCAAAAAGTTCCGTATGATTAAATGCGACAGCTGCGAACAAATAAACGCGACATGGGTAAATATCTCAGCTGTTTACTATTTTGTCATGAAATCAACTGATAACAAATTGCGTTGATAAAAAAAAATAATTTTTTGAGCACAACGCGATATTACGACGTCCCTTTTTTTACAAAATCTCATTCTCGGCAAATTTTAAAATTCCCTTATTCACTAACCTTGAAAAAAATTTTTTTTGTGAGTTGAAAAAACTCATTAAAATTTTGTTAGCATCTAAAAATCTTAAGAATTGATTTTTTTTCTAAATTTTTTGCTTGCACTTTGAATTTGGCGTGACTCATCTGCTCAAAACTAAACAAAAGGTAGAAAGCAAGGCCATTAGCAACATAAGAAGAGGCATCATCCGAGTATCATCAGAACAGCATAGCACGACGACGACGACGATAAATAACTGGTTTGACTGGAAATCTTCTTTTTTCATTCATTCATCGATTTTTATCGCGACTTCAATACGATTCAGATGCAAATTAAAACAAAAAAAATTGTAAAAATGTCAAAAATTCAAGTAATTGAACTCACTTTTGCAAACAATCATCAATTGACTTAATCAATTCAATTTAATCTTTAAATTCTTATCACTCACTTGTTACGAAATATTTTTCCTGTCGCGATTTTTTTTTGTTGCTTTCCTTTGTTCAACTTTTAATTTTTGATTTTTTTCACTATTTCACAAGTCACGATCATGCAAAATGAGTTTCAACATCTGTCGTGTTCTACTCACCCGGTATTTTTGCTGTTCTATGCACTTTTTTGCATAAATTTACTTGAGGAAGTTAATTAAGCACCCACACAGTCCAGAAAAAATCTGAGTTTTCTCAATGAATTTTGATAATTTTGTTTTTAGCACCGTTAACAGCTCTTTTCACGTCGTCCGAAGAGCTTTTTAAAACTTTATTTGTCTCATGTTTGCTGAAAATTCGATAAAAAGTCGGAAAGACACGTCTTTGTATTGAGATTTCTTGCTTTGGAATGAAAACGTAAACAAAAGCAACTTGAATTAGCGTGAAGGCAAAAGATGATAACCGGAAATGCGGCGAGTAGCTGAACTAATGAAAAGAAAAGGCGTTGCTCCAAATGGATATGTCATATGTCAGATATGTCAGAGGGCTCTAATTTATCATTTTTAATCATTTTATAACTCAAAACTGCCAAAAAAAATTTAAATTGAAAAAAAAATTTTTTCTTTTACATAGTTTTGTTTTGAAAACTAAATCAAGAGCAAAACTGTGTCAAAAACTATGTCAAAAACTGTGTCAAAGCAATTTTTGTCAAATCTTGCTCCAAATGGATAAAAATTTGTCAGAGTGCCCTAATTTATCATTTTTAATCATTTTGCAACTCAAAACTGCCAAAAAATTTAAATTGAAAAAAAAAAAAAAGTTTTGATTTGAAAACCAAAAAAATTGAAACTGTCAAAAAAAAAATTTTTTTTTTCTTTGACATAGTTTTGATTTGAAAACTAAATCAAGAGCAAAACTGTGTCAAAAACTATGTCAAAAACTGTGTCAAAGCAATTTTTGTCAAATCTTGCTCCAAATGGATAAAAATTTGTCAAAGGGCTCTAATTTATCATTTTTAATCATTTTATAACTCAAAACTGCCAAAAAATTGAAACTGAAAAAAATTTTTTTCTTTGACACAGTTTTGATTTGAAAACTAAATCAAGAGCAAAACTGTGTCAAAAACTATGTCAAAAACTGTGTCAAAGCAATTTTTGTCAAATCTTGCTCCAAAAAGATAAAAATTTGTCAGAGGGCTCTAATTTATCATTTTTAATCATTTTATAACTCAAAACTGCCAAAAAATTGAAACTGAATTTTTTTTTTTCTTTGACACAGTTTTGATTTGAAAACTAAATCAAGAGCAAAACTGTGTCAAAAACTATGTCAAAAACTGTGTCAAAGCAATTTTTGTCAAATCTTGCTCCAAATGGATAAAAATTTGTCAGAGGGCTCTAATTTATCATTTTTAATCATTTTATAACTCAAAACTGCCAAAAAATTGAAACTGAAAAAAAAATTTTTTTCTTTGACACAGTTTTGATTTGAAAACTAAATCAAGAGCAAAACTATGTCAAAAACTGTGTCAAAGCAATTTTTGTCAAATCTTGCTCCAAATGGATAAAAATTTGTCAGAGGGCTCTAATTTATCATTTTTACTCATTTTATAACTCAAAACTGCCAAAAAATTGAAACTGAAAAAAAAATTTTTCTTTGACACAGTTTTGATTTGTCAAATCAAAAACTGTGTCAAAAACTGTGTCAAAGCAATTTATGAAAAATCTTGCTCCAAATGGATAAAAATTTGTCAGAGGGCTCTAATTTATCATTTTTAATCATTTTATAACTCAAAACTGCCAAAAAATTGAAACTGAAAAAAAATTTTTTCTTTGACACAGTTTTGATTTGAAAACTAAATCAAGAGCAAAACATAGTTTTGTGAAAACTAAACTCAAGAGAATTTTTTTTCTGTGTCAAAAACTGTGTCAAAAAAAAACTGTGTCAAAACCATTTTTGTCAAATCTTGCTCCAAATGGAAAAAAAAAATTTGTCAGAGGGCTCTAATTTATCATTTTTAATCATTTTACAACTCAAAACTGCCAAAAAATTGAAACTGAAAAAAAAATTTTTCTTTGACACAGTTTTGATTTGAAAACTAAATCAAGAGCAAAACTGTGTCAAAAACTGTGTCAAAAACCGTGTCAAAGCAATTTTTGTCAAATCTTGCTCCAAATGGATAAAAATTTGTCAGAGGGCTCTAATTTATCATTTTTAATCATTTTATAACTCAAAACTGCCAAAAAATTGAAACTGAAAAAAAAAATTTTTCTTTGACACAGTTTTGATTTGAAAATAAAATCAAGAGCAAAACTGTGTCAAAAACTGTGTCAAAAACCGTGTCAAAGCAATTTTTGTCAAATCTTGCTCCAAATGGATAAAAATTTGTCAGAGGGCTCTAATTTATCATTTTTAATCATTTTATAACTCAAAACTGCCAAAAAATTGAAACTGAAAAAAAACTTTTTCTTTGACATAGTTTTGATTTGAAAACTAAATCAAGAGCAAAACTGTGTCAAAAACTGTGTCAAAAACCGTGTCAAAGCAATTTTTGTCAAATCTTGCTCCAAATGGATAAAAATTTGTCAGAGGGCTCTAATTTATCATTTTTAATCATTTTATAACTCAAAACTGCCAAAAAATTGAAACTGAAAAAAAAATTTTTCTTTGACATAGTTTTGATTTGAAAACTAAATCAAGAGCAAAACTGTGTCAAAAACTGTGTCAAAAACTGTGTCAAAGCCATTTTTGTCAAATCTTGCTCCAAATGGATAAAAATTTGTCAGAGGGCTCTAATTTATCATTTTTAATCATTTTATAACTCAAAACTGCTAAAAAATTGAAATACGAAACAAATTTCCTCCCCCCCCTTTTGACGAAATCCATCGTACTTGACGCCACTAATGAACGACGCCTAAATAATTATCACTTTCATTCGTCTCATTTGTTGAATCAGCATGAAAGCAAATTATTAAAATCAACCGTTGAACCAAAATAAACCGCAATTTCTGCAAAAAATGTCAGCAAACGAGACAATTTTAGTAGATGAAGCCGAAATTCTTGATCTCATCAACGAAGCTAACACCGCTGTGGACAAAGTAAGTCATAAATTTCATGAAATTCTCGAAAAAAATCAATTTTCATAATTTTTCAGTTAAATTTCGTCACTCTCACGGAAGACTACGAGAAAAAATGTCAAATAATTTTCGCGGAACTCGACAAAGACCTCACAAATTGGAGCAAAAACATCACAAAATACATCGAAAAATTGCGGGAAGCGCAACAACTCGAGGAAGGAGTAAAATATGACTTGATTCAACGTTTAAGTTTGAATTCCGGATCAATTTCCGACGAAATCAAAACATTCGAAGGTCGCTTGAAGCAACTCGAAACAATTTTACGGGAAAATGGAAAAGTCGTTTGTGGCGAACTCGTTTCGAACGAAGAACTGGCGCTCGTTCAGAAGCTCGAAGATGAAGTAGATTTAATTAACGATCTGTTGACAGATACAAACAAGGATTTTTCCGAAGTTGCCGGCGAATACAAAGAAGGCGTAAAATGCGCCAAAGTCTTGGGACGAGCTCAAAAGTTGCTCGACGGAATTGATGGACTCGAATCGCAACTGAACAAAATTCAGCGAAAAATCATCAAAAATGGCGTGAAAAAAATTCAAATTGAGGAAATTTAAACAAAAAAAAAATTTCCCAGTGATTTTTTTTATTGATAACGTGCAAAAATATCCTTAAAATTATTAGTTTTTTGTTGAAATAAATTAACGTTCCTTAAAAAAAATCCTACTTAAAGCTACTTCAATCACATTTCGCGGCGGCGGCGGATAACTTCTCACTAGAAGACGTCTTATTTGGTGCTCGGTAGTTCAGCAACTTGCAATACGGCATCTCAAAGGACACGGAGAACAGCAACGAGAGCGCATATGTGACAAAACAAACACCCAGCGTGACAATAATCTAAAGAAAAAAACGAAAAAAATGTTTGTGTTATACAAGTTTCCGGTAAATATTTTTTTAGAAGGTCAAATTTTACAACTTTTTAAAAAAATATTTGTTTATTTATTTTTTTTTTTTGTTTTTGGTGAATCACCAAAAAGTTGTAATATTTTCGCACGAAATAATAATTTTTGGCATTGAAACTTACTCCCATCGCCGTATCAGAATGCGTTCCAGCGTCGGCAAGACCATAAATCATCGAGATGAGTAGCGGGTTGATCAAGTAGAAGCTGTACGTTGTACGACTGAAGTAAATGAAATATTTGTGGGATAAGAACCGCGTGAACCAATCTATTGAAAAATTGAGAAACAAAAAAAAAAATTAAAAACAGGAAGAGGAAATCTGCATAAAATTTGTGCTTTAGATTATCGTTAAAATCGTAAAAAAATATTTTATTTTTAAATTTTGGGTTTTTTTAGGCTGAAGCAATGTTGGAAAGTGTTTCAAGTCACAAAGAATTTTTTAAATTTTTTTTTCTGAATTTTTCTAAATTTTAAACAATATTTTAATATTTTTAAATTCTTACTTTTTGAAAGCTTTTCACTTTTAATTTTAAAAATTTAAGTTTTTTTTCAAATAAGTCTTTAAATTTTTAAATTATTAAAAAAATTATTTTGGATGAAAATTTTAAACTTTTTTTTTTAAATTGACATTTTATTTTACAAAATTTTTCAATCTTTTTAATATCAAATTTGAAAAAAAAAATAAGTTTTTAAAATTTTTCTGATATTTTGTAAATAAGATGTTAAGCCAAATTAAATTAATTAAATTTAAAAAATTCTGTTTTAAATTCCACAATTTTTAATTTTCCAACTGTCATTTTTTGAACTGACATTTTACAAATTTTAGGAAAAATGTCAAATTTGACAAAAAAAAAATCAAAAATTATGATAAAATTTTAATAATTTTAAGCTTTTTGTGAGTTTTAAGGCCAAAATTTATCTTATTTAATCATTTTCTGTTAAAATTTTGCAAAAAAAAAATCATTTTCAAATTTTTAACGGTCAATTTTTGAATTGACATTTCATAAATTTTTGATCTAAATCTTTCAAAAAATAATTAATTATTCGAAATTTTTTGATTTTCAAACATTTTTAAAAGTTTTTAAACAATTTTTCACAAATAAAACTAAAAAATTAATTTTTTGAATGTAAAATTAAATGAAACTTGAAACATTTTTGACATTTGCATCAGCCTAACAAAACAAAAGAATACAATTTACTCACTTCCATATCCCAAACTGCTTGCTATTAGCACCCATGCATTTGCAAAGGCGAACAACCAACGTGCAAAGACCAACGTTAATATGGAAATAAATTCCCCTGGTCTCCGGAACGTCGTTGAATGCATACAAAGAACAAATGTGAGAACAGCGAGGCACCAAACGATTTGTGATTGTGACTAAAAATAGAAAAAAATTCAATTAATTTCGATTTTTGGCTCAAACCTAATAAAAAATTTACCTTATTAAATATTTGATTGTTTCGATAGAACATCACAATGTACCCTGACATGATTCCGACGAAATATGGAGCTGCCCGTGTCAACGACGAAATGTAGAGATCCGTGCCCGAAGCGTAAAGAACATCAAAAGACGGTTGAAAATTATGTTTAATTGTGAAATAACTCGCAGTAGCGAGGGCTGAACCAGCAGCAAGGAAGAAAATGCTCTTTCCGACTTTGGGATTTCTGAAATTTTATGTCAAAATTTAGTTTAAAATTATTTTTTATGAATTTTCAAGGAACTCACTTTGCATAAATGAAGTAAATAAGCGTAAAAAAGACAAAATATTGCATTTCGCATGCCGTGCTCCATGTCCAATTAGCACAAAGCTCCTCGTGCGGAAAGAAATTCTGAATGTACAACATGTTTCGCCACCAAAACCGTTGGCAGGTGAGATCCGTGCGTTCGTGAATGCGAAAAATGCTGACGTCAGCCACATACGAAGTGCCAATTTCCGTGAGGAACATGACAATCAGGTAGACTGGCGTCAAGCGAACGTAGCGTTTTGCCACGAGTTTCAGGAACATTTTTACGTTTTGGAAGAAAGAATTTTCACGTATTTGCGCATTTTGTTTGGCATTTTTGAGGTAATTGTAGCCCAGCAGGAAGCCACTGATGACGAAGAAGAAATCGACCAAAAGTGGGGCATTGGCGATCCATTGATAATGCACTTGTTCCGCGTTATGGAAGAAGATGTAACTGAAAAAATTGTAAAATTATGAAAAAATTAAGTTTTGGCGGGAAATTGATATTAATGGCGGAAAAATCTAATTTTTGGCGGGAAATTTGAATTTTTGAATAAAACTTGATAAAAAAAGGGCGAAATTGACGAATTTAAAGGAAATAAATTAAAAGGTAAGAATTTTGCTTTTTAAAACTTAGAACTCTATATTTAAAAAAAAAATCAATTTTTGGCGGGAAATTAAAATTTTTGAAGAAAAATCGATTAATAGGTAAGAAAAAATTTGAAGAAATTTGAAAGAGTTTGAAGTTTGAAGAGTTTGATAATAATGGCGAAAAAATCTAATTTTTGGCGGGAAATTCATATTTTTAATGAAACTTGAGGAAAATGGCGAAATTGACAAATTTAAAGGATCTTTTATAAAAGGTAAGAAATTATTTGACTTAAAAAATCTAATTTTCACGAAATTCTTGAAGTAAAATAACAAAATCATCTAAAAATATAATTTAAATATCTCAAATCATAAAAAAATCCTGAAAAACGCATTTGAAGGTTAAGTTACCATTTTAGATCACGTCGTTTAATTTATTCTGATTTTAAAAAAATTATCAGACGATCGTTTGAATTGTTGTCTATGAACAAAAAAAAAGTAAAGAACAACCAAGTTTGATTTTTTAAATATTTTGAGTAGGGTTGGGTAACTCGTTTCATCCAAAAAATTCCACATTTCCTGCAATTCTCCGGAAATTGCGATACTTACGGATTGTCTAATGTGAAAAATTTGAACCACTGAACGTGAAACACGACAATTACCAGACTGCAAATCGTTCTGTTTATCGGAGATAAATCGTAAGTTAATTTGTTATTTTTTTTGTCACGCAATTAGATCGCTAATAGTACTCACTTAAGTCCCCCAATGACGGGAAATGTTTCGCGCTCCAAATTGCTATTGAAAATTGTTTCGAGATTTTTCTCGATATTGAATGACGTCAAAATCCGCTCTTTACGTGATGTTTGTGCCAATATCCTCTCATCGTGCTTACTTTCGGCGAAAATGTCCATGTTATCCTTCAACAAGTACGACAAGTAATGCAAAAGTGCCGTCACACCGAGAATTGTCAAAAGCATCACGACACTTCGTTTCCACATGAAATTCTCCCGAACCTCCAAATCTTTGACTTCGAGGACATCAACTGCCATTTCGTAGAAAATTTGAAAGTCATCTTGGCGCGCATCGAAATACGTTTGAGTTAGATTAAAAATTTCATGTTTTTCGCAAGAAATCGGCAAACAAAGTCCTAATTGCAAAATATTCTCTTCCAGAAATTTCACTTCGAATTGCCATGGACTCTGATGTTTCGCATGAACGACAAAATATTTCATCGGAAATGGCGCAACGGCATCTTTCAACGTGGATTTAGTGATCCTTGGAAAATGTGACGCCAAAGTCAACGAAAGAGGCTTATTAAGACTCTCACATCCTTTCTGCGAGCCAAACCAGAAGTTGTTGCCCCAGATGAAGCCTGAACTGGGTTTTGCGGAGGCGTCAATAGCTAAAAAAAAAATTAAAAGGAGAGAAAAAAAACTTGAATCAGAGAAAACAGGTTTCGTAGGTTTTTTATTTATTTATTTGGTAGTTTTTATGCACCGGCATGAACGGATTGATTGTTGTCTTTGTTCGGACGCGTGTCGTAAAACATGATCTCGTGACATTGACCAACTAAAAAGGTAACAAGAGTTTAATGATTTTTGTCTTTACTCATTTTTTTTGCTGTGCAGCTGTTTTGTAATCTTTTAATTTTTTTTTCAGTTTTTGCTGCTGCTAGATTTAGACAAAAGTTATGGCGCCAGAGTAACTAAAGGTAATTTCTCTTGTAAAAAAACATCAAATCCGTCTTTCAAGGTTTATTTTGACCTTTTTTGAGGATTATATTGCTAGACGAACTTTTTTTATACAAAAATTAACATTGAATTTTAATTTTGGTAAATTTTTGTAAAAATTCATTTCTCATCTTTTTTTTATCATTTTACAAAAATATTTTTTTTTTACAAAATTTACAAAAAATTATGTAACCGAAATTATTAACTTTTCAATAAAATCACACCCTCACGATCCCAAATTAAGAAACATTCAGAGAATGGTCACAAATAATGCAGTTATTCGATTTTTTTATAAATTGACTTGGTGGCAAGAAACCATTCATTAAATATCCTTTCTCATATAAAACAATTAAATTTTTCTCAAAACTCATAATTAAGATTAATTATTTCGATTTATTTTTATTACATGTCAATTTTAACTGTTATCTGAATTCTTTTTATTTTAACGCAAAAAACGAAAAATCATCACTTTTCAAAAATATTTTTTTAATTATTTTTTTTTTGTTCGAGAAAGGGTGTCAAGGTAAACATCGCGTTACTCCAAAAAGACATCGTTCGCAAGAAAGAGAAACCCCGTTAAAAAAATATGATTTTGAACTTGAAAAGTGTTTTAAATTTAGCTTTTTGATTGTCATGTTGCATAAAATAAATACAGTTATATTTTTATTCGTAATTTTTTTTTTAAATATTTTTTTAAATAATTATCGAAAGAATTTAAATGTATTTTTTTCATTAACGAGTCAGTCTCTTCAATAAAATTTATTTTATTTAAATTTTTATTTTTTTTTTACAATCTCTTGCATCTTTTTTGTCTTTCGCAGAATTACGGCAGAAAGAGAACGGGAGGAAATCCACTAGCTAGATGGACAACTTGATTGAGAAGCAACAAAAAAAATTTATTACAAAATAGGAAAGACGTCATGCCATTACAGCAGCATATCCAAGGACCTTAAGGTAAGTTCATTCCAGTCCATTCGAGCCCTTTCTAAAAAGCACGGACATTCATGAACGATAAAAAAAAACTTATTTTATTACTATTGGCATTGACAATGACAACAAATAATCTCGAATGCATAAATTTTTTCTCAAGAAATTTTTTTGTCGGGTTTTTATCCGAATTTTTGAGTGTTAAACGTTAATTTATGTATGATTTGTTTTTACGAAATAGATGCAAATTTTTTCGAGTCAATGGTCCATTGTCACAAGCTCGATTTTTAGCAAAACTTGTGTAAACAACAACTTTTTGGAAATATGTTTATATTTGATCAATCGCGAGTTATGCAATCGAGTTCAAGTTGTGAAGTTGTTAAAGTGACAAAAAACTGACTAAAATAAGGTAAAGACAAGAAGTAAAATTGTTTCATGTTTCGTCCCACAGATTTTTTTTAAATCTTTTACGTGGGAATAAGGAACAACTTAATTTTTTTTCTAAAAATATTTTTTTTAATTCTAATTTTTTTTCAGATAACAAATGGTCAACTTTATATAACTTTTGCAGGAAGAATCCAATCTCTTCAAAATGAGAACTAATTAAAAACTTAAAATATTAATCTGGAAGAAGATCTGCTGAAAGATACAGAAAAAATATTAGTCGTGGTTGAGTGAAATTAAATTTGAAAGACTTCAAAGATTATGTGATAAAGAGTAATAACTTTTTATTTATTAATCGTTTACAATTAATTATGACTCATGAATCACTAATTATCGAATATCTAAAACGATACATATTCCGGAAGCAAAATAGTGATAGAACACTTCCCAACCTTCATTATGGAGAGGTTAACTATCGCAATGGAGTACTTTTAACAAGGTTACATTTAAATGGGATTTACTTGCTAATGATTTCTTAAGAAGCTGAACTGATATGAGTTCAAAGAAAACATTCAAGATGCACAAGGATAGATGTATAAAAAGTCAAATTTATTGCGATAGTGTTTATTCACTCCAATGTTAAATATTAAGGAAAACATATTTTTACGTCAATATCTCATTGATTCAAACTTAAGTAACTCAACAAAACTTAAAAATGTAACATGAAACACTTTCCCTCATTGCCCCAACCTAAGAACTGAAACATTCGATTTGAGTCGGTATACTTTTTATGCTGCAACTCGTCACTTGATTAGCTTTAAATAGGGCATGACATATCCAAAAAAATATGTTGAACAAAAAAAAATGTAGGAGAGAGATATTTATTAGTTCCATTAAGTATCACACACAATACAATGGAATGCGATATTGTGACATCTTTCACTTTTCATGAGATCAATTGAAGTTGTGGCTTGCACGTGTTAGTCACGTTAACACTTTTTTCGCATGTTCAGGTCGATTAGCTTAAATCGATTCTACGGTATTTTATTAAGAAATTACATTGTATTTTTTTTTTCGCAGTATTTTTCCTGTGCGAAATTGGTCAATAATCTCGGTTTGAAATGCATGAAAAATGACATTGTAAGTAAGTGATTGCTGCTGAAAAAAACACGCAAATATGGTAATTTAATATTTTTTAATAAAAAGGGCATTAAAATAAAAAATTAACTAATGATTGATTGACTTGGTGCGTAATTACTTTTTATTACTTGTTAATTTATTTTTATTTTTTTCTTAATTTTTTTTTCGGGTGTATTTATAAAAAATTAAGTAAATCGGGATCAAATTTCCCATGATTTTTTTAATTCGTTTTTTTATTAAATAATAAAAAAGATAATTTTTTAAAATTTTTTTAACGAAAAAATTTTTATGACTTCAGTTTTAAATGATATTTATTAATTTAAAATGCTACAAAGTCATCAAAAATTTGCGGAATTAAGATTCGCATCTTATAAATATCTCATGAACCGTAAATTCGGCAAAGAAAAAAAAAGTTTATTCTTATTTATGAATTAATGGGTTACTAATTAAAGTTTAATTACAACCCAGAAAGTAGTTTATAGCTCTTTCTAATAAACAAAAAATCTTTTAGCTGACATGAAGTCATCGTCATGGTATCAAGCGTTATTTATGAGTTTCTTGGCGTATCGGACAAGAGTTAAAATTATCTCAGCCAGTTGATAAATTGTCCTTTGGATATTTCTTTTATTCAATTCCTGTCGCAAAATTGCATGTCGATAAATTAAGTAGTAACCTCTGCGTTATGAGTTAAATAACCTTGCAAGGTTTTAACGGTCGTTCACTTATTCACATAATTTTTCACTTTTTTTATTTCTTTTCAATTAAATCTCATAAAAAAATTAATTGATATCCCGAAACTGATTAAAACTCATAAAAAAGTCACATTGTATCAGATTTGCGACACTGATAAACTTTTCCCACAAATAAATTTTTACAAGATTTCTTACCTTTCACGGCCCAAATCTCCTTGGTATTAACACCATGTTGAATCATTTCCAATTCATTGTGACACTGCTCGTTTACGTCAGAATCTCCTGCGACATTTATAAGCGCATAGAGCACGGATAACTTTCGATAATCGCTGAGCGAGATACTTTTTGCACGATTTTCGTCGTTTTTGATGCGAGGTAACGGACTGACAATTATGTCGTCCGTGTCTTCGAAACACGTTGGTCGCTTGCAGATGCGTTGCGATTGATTGAGTCGCTGGTAAAATGCTTCATTGGATTTGTTTCTTTCACTGGTAACACTGCTGGACTTTACGGTATTTTGTATATTTTGCCCGATGAGAAGGCAGAAAAATAACACTTTTTGGAGCAGTAACGACATTTTTATTTATTTATTTATTTTTTTATAACACAAATTATTTTTTTTAAACTGGATTTTTTTTTCGTCACTTTTTATTGCATTTTTTTCTCAATATTTTCTATTATTTTTTTTTTTGTGACACACTGCACCAAAAATATTTCAGTCAATTAACATTGATTAACGTTTAGAAAGCCCTTTCATTCATTTATTATTTTTTTTTTGGGTTTACACTTCCAATACACAAAAAAAATCCAACGCATTAATTTAAATAAATCCAATAAATTTTTTTTTTTCGGGTGCCGCTCCGCGTTGATGTCGACCTGTCGCTGTCTCGATGACTTCTGTAAAACAAAACGAATGCTGCGTTGAGAGTGGTTTATATTTTATTAAAATATAAAAATATTTTTATGTGTGTGACGAAAACAAAAAATCTTTCATAGGGCAACGTACATATGTAAATGCATTTTGCCATACTGTAACATGCTAGAAAAATACTCAAAAAATAGTGACGTCGTTGTTCGTGTATCTCGAAAAAAAATTTATGTAAAATTATTGTTGGAGGAATGGCTTGAGCGCATTTAATTTTTTTTTCTTTAGATTTACGTAATTTTTATTTTATTTTTTTTAAGAAAATTAATTCTTTTAAATTTTTTAATTATTTGATTAATTAAATTAATTATTTTTTTTAAAATAAAATATTTTATTTTTTTTATTAAAAATAATTTAAGAAAAATAATTTAAAAAAAAATTTCCATAAGAATTTTTCTATTAAATTTTTTTTAATTTATAATTATTAAATTATTAATTAATTAAATTAAATTATTAATTAATTAATTAAATTAATAATTATTACTTATTAAATTAATTTTAAATTATTTTTTTGATCAGATAATTTTGTTAAATTAAAAAATAATTCTTAAATTAAAAAAAATTTATTTAATTTTTTGTTGAAATAAATAATTTATTTTTAATTTTTGTTTTAAATAAAATTAATTATTTTTGATGAAATAATTATTTTTAATTTAATTTATTTTATTTAATTTTTTTTAAAAATAAAATTAATTTTAAAATTTTTTAATACAATTTTCGTTAATTTTGAATAAAAGAAAGACATCAAAAATCGACCCAAAAAACGAGTTTTCTTCTAAAATTCATCAACATATTGTAAGAAAACCATTTTTTCTCGCATTTGTTTAATTTTTTGGTTGCCGTTAGAGATCGTGCGCGTGTTAGTGGTCAATGTTCGTTAAATAGATTTCATTTTTACTATTAGAATGACGTTAACTGTGGTAGGAAAAAACCCAGGTTCACTATCAACAAAAAATCAGTAAAATTAGAAATTTATGCGAAACTTTTTTTTTTGCCTCTTCAGCTGCTGGGGAGATTGGCTCGAAGGTCGACAGTTACTCGAATGAAAGTTAAATAATTAGTTTTTTATGTGTCTTAATTGATTGATTAATTAATGGAGTGAGCAATCTCTGCTAAAATCGGAACAGAAAGGAAGTTGAAGTTTTTTGAGAGTTTGAAACTCGTTAAACGAGGTCTTTTGTTTCATCTTCCTTATGTTTTGTATTTTTTTTTTTGTTCACGTGACTCATGTTTTAATCTAAATATTTCAAGTTCATCCAATATTTTTTAAATTTTTGGCTTAAAAAATTATTTTTAATTAATTTTTTCATAAAAATTTGGATGAAAATTGAGAAAATTATCGAAATTTTTGTCAAAACAATAATTTTTGATGGAAATTTTTAAAAAAAAAATTTTTTTTTTTTTATAAATTAATTTTTTTAATAGAAATTTAAATAAAAATTGAAAAATTTCGGTAAAAAAAAAATTTCATGAAAATTTGGTTCAAATTCAAAGAATTTTTTAAAAATTTGTTTATTTTCTCAATAAAATTTTAACAAAAATTGAGGAAAATTTTAAAAATATCATCCAAAAACGATAAATTTTTATATAAATGCTTCATTTATTCCATATTATCATTAAATTTATAAATATTTTGGTGTATTTGTGATTTTTTTACATTTCATTTCGTTTGCAGTTCATCAATTTCATTACAAAATCTAATTATAGTACGCGAAAAATTTCAATTTTATCATAAAAAAAGCTCCTAGAGCTCAAAGTACTTCATTTTAAACTAAAACTAATCAATATTGGTAACAAAAGTGGAAGAATTTCATGCGTCAACGCATTCCAGGATGACTTCCGACGACAAGAGATCAATTTTATCGAAATCCACGTGCGGTTTTCTCACAGCATCCAGTTTCGGCATCGCATTTTCGTGAATTTCATTCGTCGTTGGCGACTCTGGATGCCCATTCGGTACCAAATCTGTCGAAATTTCATCTTCTTTCGTCTCTTCCAGCAGCACTTTGAGATCTTCGGCGACTTTGTCTGTCGTATCGGAGGCAGTATCGTCATTATCTTCCGTTTCCAGCAGCAAATCTTTGGATTTTTCCTCATTTTCCGCATTTTCCAGCAAATCCTGTTCGATTTTCTCCTCATCCTGGTCTTGCAACGTCAATTCCGTGGCAGAAGTCGAAGGCACTTCATCCTTTACCGCCGCCGGCGATGGAGATTTCACCAAATCTTGCCGGTGAACTGTCACTGTTGTTCGTACTTTGCGAAAATAAACGGGATTTGACTCGGGACTTTCGTCCCTTTTTTGTCTTTTAACTTCGACGACGCAATTTCCGTCCCACGGATCCTCGTCGTCGTGCTTTTTAGCCGCATTTTTGAGCGAATTCTGCCCGTAGTCATCCGCAATGCATCCGAATTCGTCAACGCAGATGCCAAATTTCTCGAAATTTTCCTCGTCTATTTGCCGTTTTCGGCTGCGGGTCATCCGTTGTGACATTGCTTCCGGAAATTTGAAGGAATTTCAGTCAATTTCGGGGAGGAAATTGACAAAAAATGCAATTTTGTGCTGTTTGTGTATCAAAAAAGCAGGTTTGACGTGTGTTGGTGCGATTTGACGTTCGTTTGACAGGTTTTTGTTTACCAAAATAAATCAGTTTTGCAGCGAGAAATCGTCTTGTGGCACGAAAATCATTGAATTAATTTCGCCAAATGGTCCCTGCGCCAGTTGTAACCGGATTATCACCCAAAGAAGGTCCGTATTTCTTGATTTTTATGCAAATTTTATTTTTTCTCGCATTTTCGAGGCATAAAAATCGATTCTTTTTGAATTTTGTTACGCCCCAATTAATTTTTTTCTCTCGTTTTAGGGCCTCCTGGCACAAAAGTGACGATCCGCGGTGAATTTTTGGGCACAAAACCTCAGGATATTGTCGGACTCGAGATTTGCGGCATCGATTGCTTGCTTTCGGCGGAATGGAAGAGCCCGAATAAGATAATCGCTCGTACGGGAGCCGCTAAAGGCAAAGGTGACATCATCGTAACAACACGTCTCGGCGGAAGAGGAACGTCAACCGTTCAATTTCGGGCGTATCACGAAACAATCGGCCCGTTGAAGGAATCTGCGGTTTGGGTTGAGGAAACGAGCCCGACAATCGCATGGGGACGACGTGTCTTGACCCCCAACACGAGTGACGATCCGCTGGGACTCTCAATTGAGGGCGATAAAAAAATCCCCGACGATTTGAGGGAAATTTTTCCTGATGGCACGGGCGACTTGACACAAGAAAATTTCAATCCTGCCTGGTTTTTGCTTGAAAATCACCTAAACACGAGTTTTGAAGACCTAAAAGCTGGATTGTTGCACTTGAAACGCAAAATTGACTCACAAACACAGGGAAAAATTTACTTTTTGAAGGAAAATTCGGGCGCTGTCATCGATCAACTTGACACTCTGATGACTTTACGCGAAAAATTCCAGCAAGACGTGAAGGAAGTCGGTTTGGAACAAACAAAAACCTTGGAACAAGCGATTCAAAATACAATTTCCTCGAGTCACACGTTATTTAGTGACGTTTTAGCACGTCGCGAAAAGGCGGATGCCACAAGAGCGGCTCTCGCAGCGTTATCGCGGCATAAATTCCTGTTCTGTCTCCCGAATTCGATCGAAAGATGCGTCAAAAGTAACGATTTTGACATAATTTGCAACGATTATGCCCGAGCAAGGAACCTTTTTGGCAAAACTGACGTTCCTATATTCAAACAAGTGTTGCAAGAAGTCGATAATCGCATCGTAAGCGTACGGAAAGTGTTACACGAGAAGATTCGTGAAATGCCTCAAGGCGTGGAAAATCAGAAAAAACTCGTAAAAGCCCTAATTAACTTGGAAAATCAACAAAAAGAGCTCCCGGGGATGCTCGAAGGGTACAAAGTTGAAGATCCGGCATGGGATGCGATCGAAGCACGTGCAAAATATTTGGAAAAAACCTTCAAAGAGACCTATGAGGGGTACATGGCACGAGAAACCCCTCAAAACACCTCAAGAAGCACAAATAAAGAGACAACTCCCAATCGTCTGCTGTTCTGTGAGGAAATGAACGAGATCGGCACGGGTCAATTCCCGGATTTATGGCGTCTTGGACAAGCTTACTTCTCTGGGGAGCTTCGTGGCATGAGCGAACCCAAAGCGAAAAACTTCAAAACGTACATTTTAAGTACAATTGAGCTTTTTTGCTCGTATTTGAAGTGTGCCCTCCTGCCAAATGCTAAAAATCACGACATTCCAGCGTGGCCTTCGACGGCTTCGAGCAACAATTTGTTCGCGATTTGGATTCCGCAGTGCTTGAGATACGTGCGAGTGACATACGCGACGCTAATTCGACTGGATCTCCCGAACGAAGCACTTGATATTGTCTCGAAACTCATAAATGACCTTCGACTTTACTCGTTATCGACGATTTTTAAGAAGACGAATGAAAAAGTCAAGAAATTGGTTGAGAGGGAAATGTGGGAGATTAAAGTGATGGAATTTCCGGGAGCGACATTGTTGCCGTCGAAGTTGGAGGAGTTGTTGAATGAAGCGTTGGAGGAAGCGCAAACGGTTTGTTTGACGCCAGAGATGAGGGAAACAGTGCTCATTGAACCGCAGAGTGATGGGCAGAGGGAAATTGCGAAACGGGTTCAGGATATTTTGAATACTTTTTGTGGAGTTGTTGAAACGCTGGCGATGCAACGGACTGATGAGGAGTCACAAGCGGCGCCAACGGTGTCACAATTGATAGGTAAAATTTGCTATTTTGATAGAATTTTTTGTTTGAATTAACAAAAAGGCGATTTTCAAATTTTTAACAGTTAATTTTTGAATTGACATTTACAAAATTTTGGTCAATTTTTTTTTAATGATTAATTTTGATCAATTTTTTTAAATTTAATATAATTTTTTATAATTTTTGAGGTAAAGTAAAAAATTTTTAATTATTTTGACTTGAATTAGCAGAAAAGCGAATTCCAAATTTTATATTTTCATTTTTTTGGGTTGAAATTTTTGAAAAAAGTATAAATTTTTATTAATTTTTTGAGTTTCAAAAAAATTTTTATTGGATTTTGAGATAAATTTAATATTTAAAAAAAAAAATTTAGTTGAATTAGCGGAAAAGTTAATTCCAAATTTTTAACAGTAATTTTTTGAAATTGACATTTACGAATTTTTATTAAATCTTCTATAAAAAAAAATTAAATTAGAATTTTATGAACAATTTTTAATCATATTGAACTAAATTAAGTAATTTTTTAAATTAAACAGCAAATTAAAAAGAAAATCAGGCTTGAATTAGCAAAAAGTAAATTTTCCAATTTTTGAACTGTCAAATTTTAAACTGACAATTACGAATTTTTTAATAAAAATTCAAATTTTTATAAGAATTTTAAATTTTTATAAAACTTTAAATTTTTTGAAAAAATAAATAAAAATTTGGAAATCGCTTTTTGCTAATTCAGCTTTAAAAATAATTTTGAAATTATAGAAAATCTTTTAAAAATTAATTTTTTAATAAATTTTAATATTTTTTCATCTCAAATAATAGGTTTTCCATCAGAAATGCAAGCATACGAAAGTGTCACTGGCATGTCTGACACAAACTGGGCTGACTTTTTGACGTGGGAACAGCGACTTTTGTGTTGTTTAGCTAATTGTGCGTATTGCAACAAAGAAATGTTCCCGAAAATTGATCAAACATTCGCAAAATACGGACTAAATCACGTAAAATTAGCGATCGAAAGCGGAAGAAGCAACATTAACCAACTTTTTTCGAGCCTACTTGAGATTTACGTCGAACACAAAAGTGATCCGTTAGTTGGAACAATCGAGCCTTCGATGTATATCGGGCACTTTCAATGGGATCAAGTCGAGGAAATTGGAAAATTGAGTCCTTATGCGCACGAATGTTGCGACAATTTGGTTGGAGTTTATTCGGAAATTTTCTCGATTTCGCCATTTTTGTTGAGACCAGTATTAGAGCCAATTGTGCAAACTGTGGCGGAGGAACTTGCACGATTGATGACTTGTGTGCAGAAATTCAGTGAAATGGGAGCGATGCAAGCGTACGTGGATATTAAAGTTATTCAAGATGCTCTCAAAGTTTATAGTAATTCCGTGGCGAAGTAAGTTGTATTGATTTTTGGAAAAATTTCTCATCTTGAATTAGCAGAAATGCGATTTTAAAATTTTTTAACGGACATTTTTTGAATTGACATTTACGAATTTTATTGTCAAAAATTCAATTTTTGATTAAAAATTTAAATTTTTATAGAATTTTTGATAAATTTTGTTTAATTTTTATTCAAAAAAAGAAAACTTTCTTTAAAAAAAATAATTTTTTGTTTTAATAAAAATTTAAACTTTTTTTTCAGAACATTTTTCAACGAGGCCTTGGAAGCAATTCCAACATTAAGTCCCACAGATCGCAAAGCATCCGAAGTCGTTATCGAAGATGTCAAGAAAAAAATGCGATTGCAGGTCATTTGCTTGTCTGTCGTGGATTATTAAGAAAAAAAAATTGTTAAAAATAAACTAAAAATTACTCAAAATCACTTTTTTACGTTTTTTTTTATTGTTTCTCGTTAACCACACGTGTCTCTTTCAAGATAAAAGTAAAAACGCAACGCACGAAGAAAGAAAGAGAAAAAGAAAGAAGAAAAAAGTCGTTGGCATTATTGCATAATATTCAATATTTTACGACGTTATTTCTTTTTTTAAAGTAGGAAAGTAATGCGAACTGCAAAAAAATCATCACCAAATTATGTTATTGAGGTTAATTAAATGGTAATTTTCTCGTGTGTGTCTTTCTTTCGTGTTTAACGTGCAAAAAATGCGAAGAAAGGAGGATACGAGAAAAAAATAAACAACGAAGAAATTCGATTTTTACGAAATTTTGCGTCATTGATGTCTGGTTTGCATGTCAAGGCATGTCACATTCGTCGTTGACGGATTGTTTCGTTTTTTTTTGACGAAATTTTTAAGAAATCAATTGAACAAGCAATTATGGGGTTAATTTAATTCTGTTACATGATTCAATAAAGATGGAACACGAAACTCTATTTTAAGAGAATTTAAAAAAAAATTATAAAAATTATTTAAATATTAAATAAATTATACAAAAATGCAGTTAATTTTTTTTTGTTATAAAATATTTTAAATGGGCCTAAAAAAGAAAAAATAAAAATTAACTTAAAAATATTTAAATAAAAATCATAAAAAAATAATTCGGCAATAAAATTGACACATTGTCTCTAATTTTTTAAAAATATTTAAAAACTCATTAGTTGCAAATTTTATGAGAAATTGGGTCAAATATTTATATTTCCCATATTAAAAAAAAATTAAATAAAAATTAAAAAAAAATAAGTTTAATTTAATTTTAATAGAACCCTAGAACAAAAAAAAATCAATAGTAGAAATTTTTCAAAAAATAAAAAAATATATTTTTAATAAAAAAAATAAAGTTTTAAATAGCTTTTTAATAAATTTTAATTATTTTTAATAAAATATGTATTTTCAAAAATTTAAATTATATAAATTAATATTTTTTTTTTAATTAATAATAAAATTTATTAATTTTTTTTTTTTAATAATTTTATAATTAATTATTTTTTTTAATTATTTTTTAATTAATAATTAATTATTAAACTATTTATTTTTATTAATATAATTTTTTTTAAAATTAAAATTATTTTTTTTACCATAAAAAAATCGTTTAATTAATTTGAATAATCAAAAATCAATTTAACATTAATTGCAATTTTTTTTAATTAATTAAATTTTTTTTTTAATTAAAAAAATATTTTTTTATTTTTTGAAAATTTTAATTAAATTAATTAATTAAAAAATGTCTTAAAATTTTTAATATTTTTTTTTTAATTTTTATTTTAAATTTAATTTTTTAAATAATTTCTAATTATTAAATAATTCAAATTACTCAAAAAAATTTTAGTAAAAATTTTAAAATCACATTAAAACCGTTAATGATATCAATCATAACAAAATGAACTTAATGACGTTGCAATTTCAGTTCATAAACAAAAAACGTCGCAAAAAAAAGAGCTTTCATCAAGCGCCAATTATTTTCCTTCCGGGTCTGATTCACGCTGTTTTTGACTTTCTCTGCGTTCCGCGACACTTTTGACCTTTTTTCGTGGTGTGACGTGACTTTTTGTTATTTTTGGTCATTTAATTGGGGGATCATTCACGTGTCGCAAACAAACGCTATTTTTACATCAGACGCATTTTTAAACGAATTATTTCCGCCCCTATCTCTCCAAATCTATCGCGCGATGTGATAACTCGCGCATTGTTGCGTATTATCGACTCTTGTTATGTTTTTAACAATGTTACAACATAATTTTTTTCGTATCATCTGACGTCGAGATTAATTTTTGTTTGTTTGAAATTGTAACAATGACACATTACATTTATGAAAATTTTCCGTTTTTTGATATTTTGTCACATTTTTAATTTTTTTTTATTAAAAAATTTACATAAAAATATTTTTTAACCTTTTTACTGACCGATATTGGTTAAAAATCACCAAAAAAATTTAAATTTTTTCAACAAATCTTAAGACGCGGATTTTTCAAGATAATTTTTCGACCGTTTTAACTCGAGACACCAGCATCAACTGATCCGATCGCATAACAAAATTTTATCACAAACCCAAAATTTTTTTTTCGGTTTTTTCGGCGGCCACACAGCTTTACCTGAGCTCAGCATGTAAAGCCATATTGCACACGATAACTGCAAGTTCCATTCGTCGTCATCTCTCGCGTATGATCTCGCAGATGATGATGAACATGTTTACACGTCGTCGCTTGTGAACGAATGAATGAAAAAAATAAATAAAAAAAAAATTGCATAATAAGTAAAAGTTTTTTTTTTTTTAATTTTTTTCTGTTTGCTCTCGTGTCGTTTTTTGAGATTTTTTGACATGCGTATGTTATATGCGTGTCTCTCTGTAAAAAAAATAAATCTCTGAAAAAAAAATTTTTTTTGAACGCATAAAGTGTCAAGTGGCGTTCAAGAGATAATTGAAAGTGAAAATTCAAATAGAAAAGATCGATTTTTTAAAGAGAGAGATGAACTTTTTGATGTCGATTTAAAAGAAAAAAAGGTAAGGCAACGACTTTTTTTTATGTTTTGTTGATAGAAAGAGATTTTTGGCAAACATTTTTTTGTTTTTGATTTTTGTTCGTTGTTTTGACAAAAAATCAATTTTAGAGAAAGTCACTTAAATTGATGTAGAGACAGCAATTGAAGGTTTTGAGAGGCTCTTGTCTTAGTAAATAATTAAAAGTAAATTAATGATTTTTTTTGTAGAAAATTAAAAAAAAAATATGATTTTTAACGGAAATCAGCCAAATATTTTTTATTGTTTTTTTTTTAATTAATTTTTTTAATTTAAATTTTAATTAATTCAATAATTTTTAATAAATAAATTTTAAATAATAATAATTTTAATTATTAATTAAATTTAAATTAAATTAAATAAATTACAAATAAATCAATTAATTAAATTTTATTTAAAATAATAAATAAATAAAAAATAAATAAAAATGTGGCAAATTTCCGTTGAAAATCATAATTTTTTATTAACAAAAATAAAAGAAAATTAAATAAATGTATTTTTTTTAAATAATTAATAAATTATTTTATTTTAATTTATTTTTTTTATTTTAATTTATTTTAATTTAATTTATTTTTATTTTAATTTTTTTAAATTATTTTTTTTAATTAAATATTTTTCTTTTGAATTTAAAAATTTATTTCTGATAAATAATTTCACAAAAATTTTTAAATATTTTAATTTTATTTATTTATTTTTTTTTGAACAAAACTACCAATTTATTTATTTTATTTTAACTTGTTAATTTTGAAAATTAAAAAAAAAATTAATTTTGTCTTAAATTTTATTAAAAAATTATTTTTAAACTAATTTTCCTTGAAAATTAAAAAAAAAAATATGATGAAATAAATTCTTTTTGAGCCAAAATTCGCTTAAAATTTTGACAAAACGACTCAAAAACCAATAAAATGTTTGCCAAATACATAAAAAACAGCTGAGGCCGACTTTCCCATAATAAGAAAAAAAATCATGAAACTTCCGTACAAGTCAAGTGTTCACGACACGTAAAGTACTTTTTTTTTTGAATGGTTTATTTATTTATATTTTTTACTGATAACGCACAATCTCTGCCGATGCGATGACACGTCGTCGTCGTCGTCGACCATGCCGCGTTCAAAATATTTACATTTGCTGTATCCGTTGCGTCTATAAAAGTGATTATATCTCTCTCCTCATCGTAATTATAAATTTTATTATTATTTTAAACAAACGGGTGATTAATTTTCTATTCAAGTTACGATTTTTTTTCAATGCGATCCATATGTGAACCGCTTCACAGTGAACCAAAAATTGAATTTCTTATCTTTTATTTCATGAAATCGGAAGAAAATTATATTGACGCACTGTCCACAGCTTGATTTGTGTGTCTATGACAAACATATGCATCGTAGGTAGAAAAATAATAATTTTAAAAACTGTACAGTAAAAAAATTGATACAAGTTTAGTCATCTATTTGCCGTTGTCTCAAACACACTCGCAAAAAAAATAATTTTGTTATCAATTTTTAAGTGTTTACGAAGCAATTGTCGGAATAAAAACAACAAAAAGCAGAAAGCACGTCAACTTTGACATCAATTTCAGACAATAAAGTGTTAGAAAAATGAATGGCTGGCTGATTTTTATCATAATTATCTCAATTTTGTGTGCTCTTTGTGCTTTTGTAAGAAATTTATCAAAAATTCTTTGAAAAATTCATTCAAAAACTTCAAATTTTTGTTTTAGTTTTATTGCTGCACAATCCGGCAATTCATGCCGACACGCGGAACAGTCGAGGATTACTATAGAAAAAGCGTAAATGGATCAAAAACGATGAAAAATGGCAAAAAAGATGCAGAAATTCAAATGGAGGAGACCAAAGCAGAGAAAAAACATGAAAGTAAGGAAATGGCCGCGAATTATAATTGAAAAATAATTTTGTGATATTTTTAGCACATACAACGAAACATTATTCGGATAAAGTTGAAATAGTTTGAGGAGGTAGAAGAAGAAGAAATGTTCAAAAAGAGGAATGAGACTGTGATATTTTGAAGTTTTCGGAGAAAAAATTTCAAGGCCAACGAGAGTAGAGTAGCAAAAAGGAGTTGTTTTTATCATGAGAGACAAACAGGAGATCTCGTACAAGTACAATTTTGAAAAAAAAATTAAAAAAATGTGAAAAAGTTAAATAAAAAAAAAATACAATTTTTTATGCAAAGAAGTGTCAAAAAATTAATAAAATTTTTTCTTAATTTTTTCTTAATTTTTGCGTCATAAAAAATTATTTTTTAAATTAAAATTTATGATTTATTCAAAATTTTTAGACAATAAATTTTTTAAAAAATTCCTATTTTTTTTATTTTATTACGTTTTAATTAATTGATAATAATTGATTAAAAAACTTTTTTTTAAATTTAAAATGATTTTATTAATTTATTTTTCAAAAATTTATTTTTTTTTAAAATTCGTTGAAAATTTTTGTCAGTTCAAGAGTCTTGTCAAATAAAAAAATTGAAAATGAAAGTTTCATTGAAAAAAAAATGTTTAAAAACGATGATGAATTTGAAAAAATAATTTTTAAATAAATAAAGTCAAAAATCCTTTGAAAATTGAAAAAAATAAAACTTAATTAATTAATACAATATTTTTGAATTGTTAATTTAAATTTTTAAAATTTTAATAAATTTGAATTTTTTTTTACTATTATTTTTATTTTTGAAAAAATTTAACTTTTTTTATTTTAAAGGTTTATTTCTAATTTAAAAATAACCTTTTTATCATTTTTTAATAAAAAAATTATTTTCTTCAATTTTATTTTTTTTTTTCAAAAAAATCAAAAATTGCACATGTGCGAGACATCAATTCAACAACTTATAAATGTAATGTAGATTGCATACATTTTGAATTTTTTAAAAATTTTTTCCAATATTTATTTATTAAAACGAAATTTTCTGAAAGAAATTTAAAAATATAGACTTAATTAAAAAATGTAAATAAAAAACTAAAAAATTGTGTAAATCATTCAATTATTGCTTATTATTATCCATTAAATCGCTTAGTTAATACAAGTACATGTTAAATAAATAAATTAATAAATGCTTTAATAAGTTTTTTTCTTCTCTAAAGGCGCTTAAGGCTATTATTTCGAGTTAAATCACGATCGAGTTAAAGTAATTCCTAATGAAGATCCGTTCCGCGTGTCTCGTAAGGCAACAGCAAACACGCGAAACAAGCTAATACCGCAAAAACGCCATAAACTGACACTGCACTCAATACCGACGACTGGAAAAGTACTTGACCGATGTAAGGAGTCGCCATTGCTCCGACACGGGCAAGAGCTGAACATCCCCCAACTCCAATAGATCGCAATGCTGTTGGATAAACTTCGGGCGTGTAAACGTAAGCTGCTTGGAAAAGTCCCGCAATCATTCCGCGAGCGAGGAAAAGGATCAATGTGAGTAAAACGCGACTAAAAAATAAATTTTTTGTTAATTTTTTGATGAAATTTAGATTTTTTTTGACTTACTCTTGCGTTGTTGTGATAAGAATGACACATCCAGCGTACAAAAGAAACTGAAAAGCCATCGTTTTCTTACGTCCGAAACGTTCAATTATATAAATTGTGGCGAAAATCCCCGGAAATTCAGCTAAAGTGGTCCAAAGTAGATCCATATAGTCCGTCGTTGACAGCGGATGACAATCGGGAACATCTCCCGGCGACACAGTTTTATTATCGCCGCCAAAAAGTTCAGTTGACATCAAAACGAGACCATAATAGCAAAAAGCACATGCCATCCTACAACGAAAAATTTCTTAAAATCATCAAAAAATTTAAATTTTTCAAATTTTACCAAATAAACCACAACAACAAAGTCGTTCGTCGCAGCGACGGATTCAAAAGTGCTTTAAAACTCCCGCGACTCGTCACAGGATTCTCAACTACGAGTCTTCCGAGCAACATGGGACGTCGATTATCCTTTGCAATTTGCTCTAACGTTGCAAGAGCTTTGTCACTTTGACCACTTGTGACGTGATATCTCGCAGATTCGGGCAACCATGGAGTGATGGCGGCAAAAACGAATAACGGAAGTGCTGATAAGCCTAAAAGCCATCGCCAACCGAGATTTGGAGCGATCGCTAATGCCAAGGCGACTTCAAAACAGGCACCAAGGGCCCAGAAACACTGAAAAAAGGTAAATTTTTAATTAATTTTAAATAAATATTTCTGTGTAAATTAAGAAAAAATAAATTTTCTTTAAAATTTTTGGAAATTTTTTAAGAATTTTGACAAATTTTGTAAAATATAACAAATTTTAATAAATTTACGAAATTTTTAAAAAATTCTATGAATTAAAAAAAAAATTCATGATTTTTGAAAATTTTTCGTAAATTTTTTATGTACAACTTTCACATTTTTTTTAATTTTTTCTTAAATTTCGTAAATTTTTTTTATTAAAAATTGATTTTTATGTGAAAATAATAGAAGAATTTTTAAACTTTTATTATTTTTAACCCAAAAAATCAATTTTTCATTTAAAAAAAAATTTTTGAACTCTTAAAAAATGAATTTTTAGCTCCAAAAAAGTACAAATTTTTTACCAAATCCCTTAAAAATTATCAAAAAAATTTTTTTTTTAACAAAAACTTACATCCAACAACACGACACACTTCGCCCGTTGCTTCGTTGGAAGAAATTCGGCATACAAAGTCACTCTAAAAACAAAAAAATCATTAAAAACCACAAAAATTTTAATTTCATCCAACTTACGACTGCGGCACACATCCAATCGCAAACCCAACTAACCCTCTCAGCAACAAAAGCCACGTAAAACTTGGCGCCACGGCACTTAGCAACCCATACAAGAACAGCAAAACGCCACAAAGTGTCAATGCTGGCTTCCTTCCATACCGATCACTCAAATGCCCCCAAAATGTCGCCGACAACATCATCCCAAGGAACACAACTGTCGTAACAAGCGCCTGCTGATACCTCGTGATGCCCCAATCGCAATGCAAGGCCGGACCCAAAACACTCAAAATTGTCATTTCCATGCTGTCTGCCATCCAACAAAGGCCCACGCAGAGCGACAACTTGACTTGAAACCATCCGAAGCCTAAGGCGTTTACAGCTTGAGTGACAGTGAAAGTATCTAAAAAGAAAAAAAATTAAGAAAATTTTTTTAATTAATTTTTTTTTTTTAATTTTTACCATCAGGCACCACACTAACGGATGCCAATTCAAATTCTGATGAGGGAAGTGAAGGATGTCCCGATCCAATAAGACTATTTGGGGCGCTGCCATTTCCACTGCTACTCCCGAGCGACTGATGCGGAATGTTATTTCCTTCCATTTCTTCATAACCGGGCGCGGCAGCCAATTTACGGATGCCACTTTTTAGATCTTTTTTCATTTTTTATGGATTTTTCAATTCACAGGTGAGAAAAAATTAATTTTAAATGTCTTTAATTATTACTTTTAGGAATTGATGACATTTTCGGTCATTGCCCGTTTTTGCTGAATTTTTTATTTATTTTTTTTTTGTACCGTTATTTGAGTTATTTCACTAATTTTTTAGCATTTTCAATGAATTTTTTCGATATTTTTAATGGATTTTCGCGAAAATTACGAAAAATTGTCGTAACACGTCTTCAAGTTTTGTTTTCATTCACAATTACGACGTTTCATTTATTATTTTTTTTTTCGTAATATATTGACTCATATACGGTAGTTTTTTAGTTTACTTTCAAATTCTTTCTCGTACACAGCTATGAAGAAAGAATAAACACACGCGAAAGACAATGCGTAGGTCTGTCGATGCTCGGGCCTTAAGTACGTCGCGCATGAAGTCAGCAAAATGCGCACCTCTTCATGCAAAGGTGTTTGGAAGACGACTGAGCACAAAGTCACTGGAAATGTTGTAGTAAAGTCTCGAGTAGTGAAAGAATTCCATGGAAGGGCGTGAACAGAAACAGATGTTTTTCGTTGTTTATGTTTTGGTTTTGTGGAGTGAATAGCCGGTTTAGTGAGCGGGATTCATTTAACGGGTAAGTTTTTGAAAACTTGAAATTTGTTGTTTTGTTATTTAATTCAGAATTCAGAAAATTTTGAGAAGTTTTCTCTTATTAGCAATGCCCTTTTTTTGGTTCACGCCATATTAATTGAAATAAACTTTTGGAAGTCTTTTCTTTATTTTTAAGAAATTGATCAGAATTGTGTTGGATGAATGCTTTTTTAAAATCTATATGAAAATTTCTCATCCAAAATGATTTTTATCAATTTTAAAGCTTAAAATGAAAGAAAAGATTTTCAAAAAAGAAGAAAAAGTGACAAAAATAGGCCGTTCCAAATTTTTTTCGATGTTTTTGTCCCAAAACACTTTTAGCAAAATAAAAGAAAAATTTTGAAATACTTTTTCATCGTTTTCATACAAAATTTAAGCTATTGTTGGTTCTTAACGAATTTTCTAATTAATTTTTGGTATCTAAATTAAGAATTGATGATTTAAAATTGATCTCAGAGTACTAAAAAGAGCTAAAAATTAAAAGAAAAAAATTTCATAAAAAAATTATCAAAAAATTTTGAAAAATAATTTTTTTGAAATTAATTTAAGAGTAGAAAATTCATGTTAAATTCTATTTTCAACACTAAAATTCTTGAAAATTGAAAATATTTTTAAAAAAAAATTAAGAACTTCTTGAAAAAATATGGTGCAATGCAAAAAAATTTTTAATTAAGG
This sequence comes from Culicoides brevitarsis, assembly GCF_036172545.1. Classification (NCBI taxonomy): domain Eukaryota; kingdom Metazoa; phylum Arthropoda; class Insecta; order Diptera; family Ceratopogonidae; genus Culicoides; species Culicoides brevitarsis. Next base: position 32,671,450 of record NC_087086.1, on the reverse strand, counting down.
CCTAAAATTTTTTTGAACTTTTTGTCCCATGCCCCATTTCAAAAGCCGAAAATCCAATGGGGCAAAATAAAAAAAAAAGTTAAAAATTTCATCAAAAATAACTAATTTTTCAAGGAATTTTTAAAAAATTTTTAATTTTTATTATTTTTTAAAAACTTTTGTATTGAAAATGATATTTTTACACGAATTTTTCTTCTCTAAATTTTTTTTTTCGAAAATCATTAAATTTATGTTTTTAAACTTTTTTTTTATGAATTTTTTTTTTCAATTTTTAAGTTGAAAAAATCAATTTTAAATAAGTTTATGTCAATTAGCTTCAAAATATTGATTAATAACAAAAAACTGTTAAAATTTTGTCATTTTGTATGAAAATATTTCAAATTTAATTTTTTTTTTGTTGCCCCCATTTTGAAAAAAAGTTTTTGGGACAAAAAGTTCGAAAAAAAATTTGGAGCGGCCTAATTTAATAAAGAAAAATAAAACAAATAATAATATGAAAATTTTTTTCTATAAATGCATTAAAGCACAAATTTACAAAATTTTCTTCAAAACCACTCAAAGATGAAACCAAAACTCAAATATTGTTGTCTTGTTATTCAATTCAGAATTCAGAAAAGAAAAAACTAAGAATTTTCCGCGATATTGGTCCTAATCCAATCATGGTAGTACGAGACTCGAGCATGAGCATCCGGAAATCCTCTTCCGCACGGAATTCCCCAATTTACAACTCCAACCAACTTTCCGTTGAATATCAAAGGACCTCCAGAATCGCCATTACATGCTCCTTCGCCTGCCTTTGTAAAGGTACACAAATGCCCAATATCGACAGTATCGCTGTCTCCATGTCGTCTTTTGCATTCTTCGTAAGGAACGTGCCGTAAGTCGATTGTTTGAAGTTGTGAAGGAATTTTACCGCCAGCCTAAAAATTTGAAAGATGTAAAATCGGAGGTTCGTATGAAAAATTACTCACCGATAATCGACCCCATCCAGTAAGTGTTAAAGTTGCATTCGCAGGGACTTCGTGTTCGGAAAAGTCGATAGCTTTGACACGATTATTGAATTTCACAGCTTTTTTCAAACGTACGAGGCCGATGTCATTGTGGTATGAGGGACGATTGTACCTTTTGTGAATTAATAATAAATCGGGCTCGTAATACTCTCCTCCGGATTTTAAATCATTTGAGCCTGCCATGACTTTGTAATCAGATGCTGAATAACTTTAAACGAAAAATTTTAAAATTTAATAGAATTTTTTAAAATTTTAAAATTTCACCCTTTTAAACAATGAGCAGCTGTAACAATCCATCGCTCATTAACAATTGCCCCTCCACAATTGTGAGAATTTTTGGATTGCAAGGAAATTTGGTACGGAGCAACTCCATCAGCAGCTGCAGTTCCTCCAACAATTCGTTCGCCATCCTCGTTATCAACTGGATTTCCATCAACTTTGATGCCAATTAGTCCAAAAATCAACAAAAAATACAAAATTTCCATGTTAAGTCAAAAGCTTATTGAAAACTGACACAAAATTTCCTTTCACTTCATATTTAAGCAAATTTCCAGACATTGACAAGAAATGGCAAACAATAAAAGGTCAAGCTCCTACTGTGTATTCGATAAGGATTTAGGTCAAAGTTAGACTCAAACAGCGAATCGTTCGATAAAAATGAAATTACAAGTCACAGTAATGATTTGGCGGGTTTTTGACATTTTATAACAATTATGTCTTAATCTAGATCATCTTAATCTTGATGGCTAAATTGCAGTAACTTTTATCAGTGATGATAAGATGACACAATGAAAAATATTTACAATCGGTCAGATTAGAAGTTGATTGAATTTGAACTGAAAAAACCCAGAGTAATTCGGATTTGCAGAAAATTGTGTTCGTAAGGACAGGAAGTTTGAGGAATTTGCTTAAATCTCGGCTTACAATTTATTTGAAGAGGATTATGTGATCAAAGATAAGATAAGGATTGAAGAACATTTTCATCCATAAAACGACTAAAGTGGGTTTTTGATTTTAAACCACGTGACCCAATGCACATTTTGAATTTTCATCCCAATGCATATTTTTAAATTTCATCAATTTCGGACTTTTTCAAATTTTCGAAAACTTAAAAATGTCTGAAAATTCATTTCCTGTGAAGTTGTTGACATTCCGTAATTCAAAATTTCCTTATCAATTAGCTATAAACAATCACGTACAATTGTTTGATAACATTTTGCGAAACGATATAAAAGCACTCCACGCACCTCATTGTGCTCCAATAGTATTCTATAAGTTATCGTGGAATCATCATGAAGTTGCTCATCGTCCTCCTGTGTGTCGGTTTGACGTTCGCCGCAAAGGCTCGTTTCGACAATTATCGCGTGATGCGAGTAACTGTCGAAAACGAGGCTCAACTCAACGTTTTGCGAGAACTCGAAAACCAAAATAGTGGCTACATGTTTTGGGAAACGCCCGACGCCGTTGGTCGTAACGTAGACTTCGTCGTACCTCCTCACAAATTGGATGAAGCTGAAAGTATTTTCGCTAAAATTGGTTTGAAACCAACCACGTTAGCTGGAAATTTGCAGAGCTTGATCGACAATGAAGGTGTTGCTCGTAAACGTGCTGCTTTCGATTGGTCAGAGTATCACGATTTGACTACAATGTACAAATGGATGGATGACATTGCAGCTCAATACCCAAATGTCGTGACGAAATTCAACGTTGGTAAAACTTACGAAGGACGTGACATCAAAGGATTGAAGGTTTCGTACAAAGCTGGCAATCCAGGTCTTTTCTTGGAAAGTAACATCCATGCTCGTGAATGGGTTACAAGTGCAAGTTCTACATGGATCTTGAATCAACTTCTTACCTCAACTGATGCCAACATTCGTGATATTGCTGAAAACATCGATTGGTACTTTGTTCCAGTTGCTAATCCCGATGGCTTTGAATATACTCATACATCAAACCGCATGTGGCGTAAGACTCGCAAACCTTCGAGCAGTTTGTGCTATGGCGCTGATCCAAACCGTAACTTTGGCTACAAATGGATGACAGGAGGATCTTCAAGCATTGCTTGCAGTGACACCTATGCTGGATCTTCAGAATTCTCTGAGCCAGAAACTGCTGCATTAGCTGCTTTCTATTCCACGATTGCCAAGAATATCACTGCTTACATCGATTTCCATTCGTACAGTCAACTTTTGATGTAAGTTTCTTCCTAAATATAATATTTTGAAGTCTTTGAAAATTTATATCTAACAATTTTTTCTCATAGGTATCCTTATGGAACAACAGTTGCTGGATCAATTTCCAACGAAGATGAACACATCAAAGTCGGAAAAGAGATGCAAAAGAAAATTGCTGAACGTTATGGCACACAATACGAATTCGGAGATATTGTTACGACAATTTACGTTGCATCTGGAGGCAGCATTGATTGGGTTAAGGGAGTTCATGACACACCATTTGTCTTTGTCTATGAGATGAGAGATACAGGACGTTATGGTTTCATTTTGCCCGCTGAACAAATCGTACCAAATGCTGAAGAGACCTTGGATTCATTGGTGACAATGGTTCAAGAAGCTCGTAAACTTGGATATTTCAAGCAACTCAGAAACTAAAAATTTAGTAATTAGAAATTTTCTTAAGAGATTATCAACTTTTTGTAATAAAACCTCAAATTTTAAGTCATCGCCTTTTTGAGCAATTCGTAGGTTTCATATCTCAATGTTACTTTTCTAACAAAATTCTTTTGAAATTTCATAATCGATAATCCATTAAAAATTTGCTTCGAATAATCGATTACTGTGCGATAACTTTTCCGAAAGATATATAACTACTCAATGCACCTTTTTGATTTCTATTAGTATTCTAGTTTTCGTAAAATTATCATGAAATCGATCATTGTTCTTTTGTGCATTGGTTTGACGTTCGCTGTTAAGGCTCGTTACGACAATTACCACGTTTTTCGAGTTATTCCCGAAGACTTGACTCAACTCAATGTTTTGCGAGAGCTCGAAAACCAAAATAGCGGCTACATATTTTGGGAAACGCCCAACTTTATTGGTCGTTTCGCTGATTTTGTCGTGCCTCCTCACAAATTGGCAGAAATTGATATAATTTTAGCTAAATTTGGTATGGAATACACAACATTGACAACTAACTTACAGGAGTGGATCGACAATGAAGGTATTGCTCCTCGTAAACGTGCCGCTTTCGATTGGAATGAATATCACAATTTACCTACAATGTACAAATGGATGGATGACATTGCAGCGCAATATCCGAATATCGTGACGAAATTCAATGTTGGCAAAACGTACGAAGGACGAGACATCTTAGGATTGAAGATTTCGTATAAAGATGGAAATGAAGGAATTTTTGTGAAGGGTAATATTCATGCACGTGAATGGATTACAAGCGCCACTGCTACTTGGATTTTGAATGAACTTCTTACCTCAACTGATCCCAACGTTCGTGATATTGCTGAAAATATCGATTGGTATATTGTTCCAGTTGTAAATCCGGATGGTTTTCAATACAGTCACACGTCAGATCGCATGTGGCGTAAAAATCGTAAACCTTCGAGTAGTTTTTGCCATGGGGCTGACATAAATCGCAATTTTGGCTTCAAATGGATGGCCATGGGAGCTTCGGGTAATCCTTGTCATGAAGCCTACGCTGGATCTTCAGAATTCTCTGAGCCAGAAACTGTAGCATTAGCTGCTTTCTACTCTTCGATTGCTGAGAATATTACTGCTTATATCGATTTTCATTCGTTTGGTCAATTTTTGATGTAAGTTTATTTTTCTTAACTCAATTGAATTAAAATAATTTCTTTCGTAGGTATCCTTATGGAACATCTGGAGCTGGAGATATTTCAAATAGAAAGGAACACATTAAGGTTGGTAAGGCAATGCAAAATAAAATTGCTGAACGTTATGGAACAAAATACGTATTTGGAAACTTGGCGGAAACACTCTACGAAGCATCAGGTTGTGCCATTGATTGGGTAAAGGGAGTTTATGATACACCTTTTGTCTTTGTCATTGAAATGAGAGATACAGGAACTTATGGTTTTATGTTGCCTGCTGACCAAATCGTACCCAATGCTGAAGAAATTTTGGATTCATTGGTGACAATGGTTCAAGAAGCCCGCAAACTTGGATATTTTGATCAAAATAATAACTAAAAGTTTAGTAGGTTATTAGCAATTTTCTCAAAATATTTTTCATATAAATAAACCTTAAATGTTATGCTCTTGCTTTATCATGTCGGCACCTTTTTCAGCAATCATCATTGCCGGAGCAGCTGTATGCCCGGAATTTACATTTCTCATTACCGAAACATCAATTACTCGTAGCTTTCGTATTCCAATTACCTTTAAATCTGGCGTAACAACTGCTGTTGGATCACTTTTTTCACCCATGCGACAAGTTCCTGACATGTGATACATTGACGTTGTCAAATATTCCATCACACATTCCCAGTGCGCATCAGCATCGATAACAAATTTTGAACATCCCGGAATGCGCAAACCATAAAGTTGAGGATTGTATTTATTCCATGGTCCTGAGTTAAAAATCTTTTGAGCAGCACGAATTCCGCACAAAATTGTCTTTTTATCCTGTTTTGCTGCTTCCGGATCTGCAAAGGTGTTGGAATAAATGAGAGGCTTTGAAAATGGATTTGTATCACGAAGTGTCACGTAACCACGTGCTTTTGGATGAAGTAACAAAACAATGGCAGAAATGCTGTCATTTGCCATTCTTTGTAATGGACTATAGACTTGATCGTAGAAATTTTTAGTCATTCGATGGTTTCGGCGCTGATACAAGCCAAGATCTGTTACGTATGATGCTGGCGAAAAAATTAATTCAAAGTCAGGGACGCCTTCTGGTTTTGAGGAACCTTCACATTTGCCAAAAACGAGAGCTTCCATCGAATATGGGATACTTAATTGTGTTCCGCCTTGCGTTGTCCATTTAGCAGTTACTAAAGGATCAAAAGAAGCCAAAAACTGTATAGCTTTACCACTGAAACGCGTAGTGAAAGTCGTAGAAAGGGCTGGATGATCTTGCAAATTCTTTCCCACAGGCAAATCTCGTAAAACGGGAATTTTCAAAGCATTTAAAGTTGAAGCAGGTCCTATTCCGCTCAACATGAGTATTTGAGGAGTATTTATCGAGCCAGCAGATAAGATTAGTTCTCGTGTTATATAAGCGACATACGTGAGATTTCCTTTGTCAAAAAGAACTCCTTTTGCTGTATTGCCATCAAAAAGTACTTTTGTAACGTGCGAATTATAAGTCACGTAAAAGTTAGGTCTATTTTTCGCAATTTTCGTGACAAATTCTGTTCCTGTATCAACACGTCGACTATTGTGAGTACTCGCAAGTAAATACGACACTCCCAGCTGTCGTTCAGAGTTATAATCAACATGTGACATTCCCAGCGATATCCCAGCTTGCACGAACGTTTGTGAGTATTCTGTGCGAAAACGCGGGAACTCTGTAAACATTGGTCCATTGTAACCATGAGAATCTGGATCAATCATTCCTGGTTGTCCAGATTGCGTAAAATGTTCAGATTTTTTAAAATACTTTAAAATTGAGGCATAATCCCATCCGGTACATCCCTCAGCTGCCCACGAATCATAATCGTTTGGATTACCGCGAACATACATCATAGCGTTAATTTGTGACGAACCGCCGAGTCCTTTGCCGCGAGGGTAGTTACAACGTTGATCTTCCATAGCCAAGCATTCGTTGCCTTGTTTCTCATTTGTGTAGTTCCAATTGTATTCCGCATTGTTTTGCAATTTAACAGCTGCTAAAGGGACATCTTGTAAAAATTGAAGAGAATCGCCGCCAGCTTCGATAAGCAAGACTCGAATTTCAGGATTGGCGGAAAGACGTTCAGCAACGATACATCCTGCAGATCCTGCTCCAACGATGATGAAGTCAAAGTAACCATCAGCAGGTTTACAGGTAATGTTTTCTAAAATTTTTTGAAATCAAAAATTGAGTTTTCATCTCTCACAGCAGAAAAACTACTTACCAAATTTTAATAGAAAAAGCAGTAAAATAATTATAGGAAAAGCCATATTTTTTGTTGAAAATTATTTTCAGAACTGAATTTTGTTTCAGCTGTTGCACCAAATTTATACCACGAAATGAAATTTCTTTCAATATTTGCATTCATTTTGCATCTTTGTGGAATTTGGCATTGTTTATTCACAAATTAGCAGAATTTTTTTTATAGCCACGAGTTTTTTTCTTGATACAAAGTTCAATAATCGACCAAAAACTTTTATTTTTAAAATATTTTTTTTACAGGAGAATAAGGTAAATTTTAAGATTTTTAGTTTGGTTTAACATTAAAGTAATAGAATGTCTTAAATGTCTTGTTTTTAATTACCATAAATTTCCGAAATCATTTTTGATTAATTGGAATCCTTTTTCCGCCATCATCATGGTATGACATGCGACATGTCCTGTTGGAACATGTCTGATTGCTGAACTGTCAATAACTCTCAACGAATAGACGCCCATCACGTGGAAGTTACGATTTACAACAGCATTTCCATCATCGATTCCCATGCGACAAGTTCCTACTTGATGATAAATGTTTGTTGCCATATACTTAAAAAGACATTTCCAATGCGCATCACTATTTAAAGAATAGCTTGAACATCCCGCTATATTCGGTATATGTTGCTGTGGATCATACTTTTTCATGGAATTCGATTCGAAAATTTGCTGAGCCTTCCTGATGCAACTCAGCATAACATCAGCATCAGCTGGATTAGTAAACATCTTTGAATAGATTTTGGGTGAACTTTTTGGATTAGTATCGCGTAATTGTATCTCTCCAACAGATTTGGTATTGAGTACCATGCATATAACAGCCATAGAATCATTTGACTTGCTTGCTATCGGTCCAAAAGCTTCATTGAAGAAGGAGTCTTTCATACGATGGTTTTTACGTTGAAGAATTCCGCCCAGCGAGGCATAAGAGGCGGCTGTAAAAATCATTTCGTAATCCGGATAGCCGGGTTTTTGAGTTGAAGTACTTGAACGACCAAAAGCAAGAAGATCGACAGCCATGGGAAGACTTAGTTTCGTACCGCCACCTATTAACCATGAAAACCAATCAGATACAAGATCATCGGGGTTGACACTTTTGCCCGTGGTATTTGTGACATATATTGGCGCGTAAATACTTGGATGATCTTCCATGTATTTGCCAACTGGGGCATTTTTAACTACTGGGATGTTGAGACTGTTTAAATGTGCTTGAGGTCCAATGCCACTTAACATCAAAAGTTTTGGGGAATTGAAGACGCCAGCACTTACTATGATTTCATTTTTCACAGGAGCATAATACAATTGGTCATCTTTAATAAAATTAACACCTATCGCAACTTTGTTAGAGTTAAATACGATTTTGGTGACCAAAGCTTCGTACACAATAGTCAAATTCGGGTAGTTTTTCGCTACTGTATTGATATAAGTACTGCACGTTTCTTCACGTCTTCCGTATTTCGTGTAGGATTGCAACCATGACACAATATTCGGATTCGTATTATCTTTTGAATTATAATCCGCATGAGTCAAACCCTTTTCTATAGCACCTTGCATGAAAGCATTTGCAAACTCCGTGCGATATCTTGCAAATTCAACTGTCATTGGACCGCTTGTACCGTGACTTGCTCCATGCACAATTGTCGGCGTTCCTCCAGCTGAACTAAATTTCTCGAATTTTTTGTAATACTGAAAATCGTTATCGTAATTCCAGTTTTGAATATTCGCTTCTTGTAAACGTTCAAAGTCATTTCGTTTCGAGCAAACGTGCATCATGGCATTCAAACAAGTACTGCCGCCGCAACCTTTTCCTCGAGGAAATGAACATTGTTGATTTTCCATGCCGAGACATATGTTGGGTTCAACTTCGTTCACATAGCCCCAATTGTAATCCTCATGTTTTTGCAGTAGCAAAGAACCCAATGGCTTATCTGCGAAAGCTTGTAATGTATGTTTACCAGCTTCAAGTGCGAGAACTTTCAGTTTGGGATTTTCGCCAAGACGAGTAGCAAGAATTGCTCCAGCAGCTCCCAAACCGATTACACAGAAATCCCATTCAGGTTTTCCATCAGGAACGAAATTGGTTTGGGCAGTAATGAATTCTATGAAAATTTAAAAAAAAAATTTATAAAAATTATTAAAATAATTTTATTAAGCTTAAAAACCTTACCAACTAACAGCAACGTTAGAAAAACACTTGATTGAAATTTTAATCTCATTTTTAAATTCACTTTAAATTTTTCAAAGATTTTTTTTTAGGTCTTTACTTCTTAAAGACTTTTTCACAATTGATCTCCCTCAGAGATACTTCGATCAGTCTCTTTATATCAGACTCTTTTGTTTAAAGAAACTGTTCAAAGTCAAATATTTTTCAACGTCTTCTCGAAAGGTAACAATAACAAAACAGGCGGACACGAAATATTTCTTAATCTCTTTGTTTTTTTTTTATTTTTTTTTCTTAATTTCTTATAATTATTTTTTTTTTCAGAAAAGTCATAATAATGGATAGGGCCAAAAACAATAAGGTAAGTTCTTAAAATCTGAATTTTAAGTTTCAGAAATCAATTCTAATTAATTCAAACCAAGCATATAAACTTAACAGTGTCTTCTGCTTTAAAGAGTCTCCGAGATACAAAATAATTTGAAGTATTGTATCGGCCTGCAATGTTGTTTTTCCCAAAATGATCGAAAATAAATAAAAATATATTACGTCTGAATTTAAAAACAACTGTTTAAAAGTCCACAACACGAAAATAATAAATTTGTTACCAACTGATCCTTTTTGCCTTTTAAATAACTTAAAAATTACTCACCCATGCCTTCATTTAGTAATGAGCCTGTAAAATCTTTAAATTGACGAAAATAACAACTTTAAAGGGTTTCGAAGCAGAGATATTTAATAAAAAAGAAAATTCTGAGATAGTTACTGGGTTCAATTTTTTTATCAGGTCAAAGACTTTACGATTCTCAGAAATAAAAAAGTTTTTTATATTTGTTCTGAATAAACTCGAAGATCAAACAATGAACGATAAAAATGAAATTCGTCATTTTTATTTTCTGCTGAATAAACTCAGACATCAATGTCAAACAGCATCTTAAAAAAATGAAATATTTAAGTAATAAAATTTTTTTTAATTGAACAAGTGTAATTTTAATAAATGTTTCAAATTTCATTCTATCAATTTTTTTTTTGAAAATCACAATTAAAAAATTTTTGAGTGTTAAAAATAAAGTTTTAAATTTCCATAAAAAAATTAATTTATAAAGCTTCAAATTTATTTCGAAAGTTTTTAAATACCTTTACATTCAAAATGACAAACTTAAAATTTTTTTTTGTTCAATATTTTCATTTTTTTTTTGTTCATTATTTTAAATCAATATTTTTTTTTATCTACTTTAAGATTTTATCTTATCAGAACATTTCAAGTTAAATTAAAATTATTAATTGAAAATAAGAATTTTATGAAAAATATGAAAATTTTCAAGTCAAAAATTATAAAAATATTTTAATTTAAATTTTCAAAGTAATACTGTTTCAAAATTTGTAAAATTGTTCGATTTTTTCCCGATTCCTTGGAAAAACGTATCCATTTCCCTTTCTTTACGATAAGCGGGACCATAAAGCTTCTTCATATCATCCGCTACTTTCTTCGCCATCATCATAATTGTTGCTTCCGACGGACCTGAAACGTGACTTCGCATCACAGAAGCATCAACAACTCTCAATTTTTCCACACCAATGACTTTACAACTGGGATCCACAACTGCCGTTTTATCCGACGGAGGTCCCATTTTGCATGTACCAACGCCATTTACTGCTGGCATCGCTAGATACTTAAAGCAGCAATACCAATACGGATCAGAGTCAAAGCCTTGGGCATTGCATTCTGGAATGTTCAAGGGATACAGAGTTGGAGCGTATTTTTTCATTGGTTCTGACTTGAAAATCGCTTTAGCTTTTTTGATGCAAGCCAAGAGTGTTTCCATATCTTCGGCCACGTCAAATATTTTCGGGGAGATATAAGGATCTGTGGTTGGTTTTTTCTCTCTGATCCAGAGACTTCCCTTGGATTTTGGATGGAGAAGGGTGCAAGTACAGGATAGAGCGTCTTTTCCCTTCAAAGGTCCAAAAACAGTTTCAAAAAATTGTTCGGTTATACGATGATTTTTCCGCAGATATTTTCCCCCGTCAGTGGCATAATGTGAAGCTGTGAAAGTTATCTGGTAATCCGGAATGCCAGCAGGTAGTTTTGATTTTGGAGATCGACCAAAGGCAATGACTTCTTTGCCTTCTGGTATCGCAAGAATGTTTAGTTCATTTTCAGCCCAAGCTCCGATACTATCGTAAACTTCGTCGTAATCGATACATTCGTCTACTGTGTTGGTTGTATAAATCAGAGCATGGAAATTGACTTGATCAGACAAAAATTCGCCCACAGGCAAATCTTTAACCACAGGAATTTTATACGCATCCAATATGCTTTTCGGTCCAATTCCGCTCAACATCAGAATTTGTGGAGACTTGACGACGCCTGCACTTAAAATAACCTCTCTTCGGGCAGCTGCTTGATAAACTTTTCCATTTTGAGTGAAATGAACACCGGCGAGTTGCCCATTTTGAAAAACTAACTTATTAACGTTGGCGTTAAGGGCAGCCTCTATAACAAAATCACTTTTTATCAACAAATCCGCTGCCACATTTTGACGTTTTCCTTCATTAGTGTTTTGCTGAATGAAAGAAATCACGTCGGGTTCCCTGTTTTTCTCATTGTAATCCGCGTGTTTACATCCCTGCGAAACACCGCCGGTAATAAAGTCACGTGCGAAATTTGAATGTTCACAAAATTCCGTTACATAAATGCCATTTTCGCCGTGATCGGAATCTTCAATGGGACTCGGACGCGTTGGTGCTGGTGCGACAAGTTTCTCCAAGTTTTTAAAATGCGGCAAAACTGATTCGTAATCCCATCCAGTGCATCCCTCAGCTGCCCATGCATTAAAATCACCCGGGACTCCGCGTGAATAAATCATTGAGCTAATTTGCGATGAGCCGCCGCTGCCTTTGCCGCACGTGTAAGCACATTTGGATTCTTCCATAGCGCGACATACTCCATTCCATGGTTCACTTTTGAATTTCCAATTATATTCTTCGTCTTCTTGTTGACGAAGTGATAACAGAGGAGCATCTTGAATTAAGCACACTCCTCGCCCGGTATATGCATTTGGTCCTGCTTCGATGAGTAAAATTTGCCATTTAGGAAAATTTCGGGCAAGTTCGTGGCACATTACGGAGCCTCCATATCCTGATCCAATGACGATGACGTCCCAAGTGCAGGAAAATAATTCTAATGAACAAGAAAAAAATTATTTTTTTTTTAATTTTTCATTAAATTTCAATCACTTACTAGTTTTATTTAACAGCAGCAACAACCACAGCAAGAGTCGTTGAGACATTTTTTTGCATCTGTTTTGGTAAGAAGTATTTTAAGAACTGATTAATTTTATTCCCTTTGCACCAAATTTATACGTCGCGAGAGCACCTACACAGAAATTACTTTCATTTTGCATAACTTATGCAATTTTGCCAAATTCTGCACAACATGTGATGTTCTCATGGTTCATTGACCTTTATTGAACTTTGTTTATCGATAGAATTTATTTGGATGTTGCATTAAAATTCTTTTAATTTGGTTTGTTTAAGTAATAAAACAGTGATTTTAAAATTTTTAAAAATTTTTCTTGAAAAACTTCGAATTTTCGAAAATTTGTCTAATTGAACTTCGAATTTTCGAAAATTTTTCTTAATGAACTTCAAATTTTCGAAAGTTTGTCTCAATTAACTTCGAATTCAAAAAAAAAAAATCTTAATAATCTTCGAATTTTCGAAAATTTCTCTTTTTGAACTTCGAATTATCGAAAATTTGTCTTAATGAACCTAAAATTTTCGAAAATTTGTTTAAATTAAATTTAAATTTAATTTTTTAAAATGTACTTCGAATTTTTGAAATTTTTCGAAAACCTAATTGAACTCATACGTTGAGGGTCTCTTAAAATAAAAAAAAATCAAAGTAGGCCAATTTTTAAATTTGAAATTAATTTTTAAATCAACAGTAACTGAAAGAAAACACAAAAAAAATCTAAATTCTCGTAATGGGTCTCCAAAAATGTTCATCTCTTCTCGTATTAAGCGACAGTTTCGAAGCTCTCGATACCGTTATTCGTCCTGTAACTGCTGAACTTGAGCTTGGTGCAAAAATAAGACGAAATTCAACGCCACGAAATTCATCTCAATCCATCAAACCTTTGTTCGTTCAACGAAAAATCAAAAAATCTCCCAAAATTTTATGGAAAACTGAATTTCCTGCTGATCCAATACCTCCAAAGTGCCGCCATTATGACAACTTAATATTAGATCGTGACATTTTTACGCGAGACGAACATAGAAAATTCCTTTCTGTGCCAAAAAAATCCTTCGACACGAGATCAAAAGCACAAAAACAGCCGAAAAAAGTTCCTCGTTGCATTCCGCCAATGACGATTCGTCTTCAGATGCTCGCTCAACCACGAAAACGTGACGTCCTTCAGACTTGGCAAAAACATTCGCGGATCTTGGATGGCAAACAAATCGATAAATTTCATAAAATTTTGGCGGAATGTTCAAACAACGTTATGGACACGAAAAAAGCTGCACGATTTATGAGGCAATGCAAGAAAGACGAGAAATTGAGACGAAAATGTAAAAAGGAGGAAAAGAAAAGATTACAGAAGGAAATTGAAGAAATTCAGTTTAATGAGATACGAGCGTTGATATTGAGAATTTTCAGTGAAGCACGAGAATTTTTAATGGAGATACCAACAAGACACGAATTGAGCCCAGAAATGAAAGATTTTTCGGAAAAAGTTTATCAGAAAATTCGAAAAATGTTGGAAACTGAAGTAATTGAGGAGAAAAATGAAATTTTAAAGGAAAAAGCGATGAAATTATTGGCTGACAAGGTTGCTGTATGGGCTCAAGGATTCTTGAAAGCAGTACACTGTGCCAATTCTGAAGAAAAAAGTGACTCAGAGTTCAAAGGATATGCTATCGATGACTTTATGCTTGAAGGAGACGAAAGTTTTCATGAAGAAATTGGCCAAATTTCAAAGGAAAGTGAAGCTGAAAAGGAAATTGAAGACGAAATCGTTCTCGATTTGGAAGTTGAAACTCTTGCAAACGGCTTGATAGACAGCATTTTGAAAATTACGATGCCAAGTAATGTTGAATTGATATCCAGCAGCGTTGAAACGTCTCCAAGAAGTGCTGAATTGATTTCAAGCAACATTAAAACGAGTCTGAGAAGTGCTGAATTGACCCCCAGCAAAGTTGAAACAAATTCGAAGAGTGCTGAATTGAGCAAAGAATCCAGCAAAGTTGAATCAAATTCCAAAGCTTCTGAATTGACTTCGAGTAAGGTTGAAATCAATTCGAAGAGTGCTGAATTGAGCAAAGAATCCAGCAAAGTTGAAATCAATTCGAAGAGTGCTGAATTGAGCAAAGAATCCAGCAAATTTCACACTAAATCCAAAAGCGCTGAATTGAGCAAAGAATCCAGCAAAGCTAAAACAAATTCAAAAATTGCTGAATTGGCATCCAACAAATCTTCTGAAGCTTCAGGATTGGAAAAAGATGAAAAAATAAAAGAAAATAATTGAAATTTCTTCATGACTCCCAACTTTTTTTCAAATAAAAACTTTTAAACTTAATTTTTTTTCTTCAAGCAGCGATCGTTCCTTGATCACTTCTCGGCATAAATCCTCCCGAATATTCTGCGACATTAGATCTTATCCAATCATGGTAGTACGAAACTCTTGCATGAGCATCTGGATATCCTCTTCCGCATGGAATTCCCCAATTAACGACACCAACTAATTTTCCTTCGTACGTCAAGGGGCCTCCCGAATCGCCATTACATGCTCCTTCGCCTGCTTTTGTAAAAGTACACAAATGACCGATATCGACAGATGAGTCGTTGCTATGAAGCTTGTAACATTCCTCATAAGGTACGTATTTCAAGTCGATCGTTTGTAATTGATCGGGAATTTTTCCGCCAGCCTGAAAATGAATTTTTAATGAAAAATCGAAAAAAATTAAAAAAATTACTTACCGATAATCTTCCCCATCCAGTCAACGTAATGACAGCTCCTGCAGGAACCTCATGTTCGGAATATTTGATCGGCTTGACTTTA
This sequence comes from Culicoides brevitarsis, assembly GCF_036172545.1. NCBI lineage: Eukaryota > Metazoa > Arthropoda > Insecta > Diptera > Ceratopogonidae > Culicoides > Culicoides brevitarsis. The sequence goes on along the minus strand of NC_087086.1, from coordinate 32,656,140 downwards.
TCATTGAATAAAATCGGAGTTTTAAGACGAATTAATCCAATGTCGTTATGGAATGAAGGTTGGTTATACCGATGATGATAAATAAGAAGATCTGGATTGTACTTTGTGCCTCCTTTTTTCAAGTCATTTGTACCCACGAGTACTGTATACATGTTTGGTTGATACCCGCGGATACAATGGGCAGCTGTGACAATCCATCGAGGGTTAATTATCGCGCCACTGAACAAAAATTTATGAAAAATTCTTTTAAAAAACCTAAAGAAAAATTCTTACCCGCAATTATGTCCGAAAAATCCTTGAAGCGAAACTTGGAAAGGAGCTGCGCCATCAGCAGCATCTGTGCCTCCAATTATTCGTAAGCCATCGAGACGATTAAAGGAATTTTCAAAAGCTTGCGAAATCCCGAAAATAATGAAAAATATAAAAATTTGTGTTAAAAACATGTTTAGACGTTTTGCGGTGCGCGAAATAATTAACTGGCGCTTTGAAATTTCTCTTCTAATTTATACTCTTATCGCTTATCGTAAAAAGACAGATTTTAAGTGGCTCTTAGAGATTAGCTTTGAACTACTTTGCGATTAGACATCAAGCGTAGAATGTCGAGACCTGGAAAAGTTTTTATCTTGCAAACAATGGAAACTTGTCTTGGATTCGATTTTGAAGCGTGTGCCGGTTTCATTTTCTGCTGTTATTGTAATAAAAATCTAAAAATAGAAAATGTTGAATTTAATTAGAATTCCTTTAAATAAAAAAATATAAAAAATAAAATAAAATATTTAATTCTAAAAATTAAAAAAAAAAATAAATAAAATAAAAAAAATCTCATTAAATTTAAAAGACAAAAAATTCCTAAAAACCTAAATAATTTTATAAAAATTTAAATAAAAAATAAAAGTTAACCTCAAAATTTATAAAATAATTAGAAAAAATAAAAAATAATATTTTTTCCTTTAAATTCAAGAAAATTAAATGAATAATTTAAAAAAAACATTTTAAACAAAAAATAAATTAATAAAAATAATTAAATAAAAAAAAATTAAAAGACAAAAAAATCTAACCTTAAAATTTGAAGAAATTTTCTAATCTCAAAATCTTGAATAAAAACAAAGAAAAAAAAATTAGGTAATTTAGGTAATAATTTATGATTAAAAATTTGATAAATTTTTTATATATTATTAAATGACTTATGAAAACTAATTATTTACAAAATATACTAAATTTTATCCAAATTTAAAGAAATTCGGTAAAAAATAATTAAAAACTTAATTAATTTAACTAAAAAAAAAAAATACAATAAAATTATAACGTTAAAACTTGAAGATATTTTTTAAAATTCTAAGTAAAAATTAAAATAAAAAAAGTAAAATTTGAATAAAAAATTCTTAAATATCTGAAGCACTTACATACTTATATATTTTAAAGAAAAAAAATTAAAGCCTGAAATTACCTAATTTTTTTTAAAATAAATTTTAAGAAAATAAATTAAATAAAATTGAAATAAAATGATAAAAATTCAATAAATTTATAAAAATTATTTAAAATTTTTTATCATATATTTTTAAAATTAAATAACATTTTTTTTTATCACTTTAGTTGTAAATCCCTGAAAGTCAACGCACCTTGTTCCCGAAGGCATGAATATTGATCAAAACAAAAGACGTCGAAGAATTACACTTTCAAGGTAACAAAACGCAACGTGCCTTCCTTAACACAAAAGCACACATCAATGAACGAAAGAAAGACAAAGAGTACAACAAAAAACAACAACATAAAGAAGAGAACGGCAACTCATCTTTATAATTTTTATCAATGACCAGTTCTCGCTTAGCCTTGATCATGAACGCATCTGTTTTAAATTATTTTATCTAAATATTGATAAAAAAAATTAAAAAAAAAACGCAAAATCAGTTAAACAAATATTTGTGAAATTAAAATATTAGAGAATTATTCAGACAAAAAGTAAATATTTTTAAACTAATTTCCAGCTGTTAAAATAAAATTTTTAATTTAAAAAAATTCAGTGAATAAAATTAACCTGATTAGATTTTTTGTCACGTACAGTTGACCTAATTTTAAAATTTATCCACAAAAAAATTTTTTGAAAAATTGTCACACGTTGCGGGTCACTAACCTTAGGCACGGTGTCTTCCGTTAACAAAGTGTTTTATCGCAGTCAATAAAAAAAATTACCAAAAAAAAAGTTATTTTGTACCTACAAGAAATTAACAAGAAAAAAAATGTGTTAACTTCTTAATCAAACAAAAAAATTTTTGAAAATTAATTTACATTTTTTACGTTTTTTTGATATAATTTCTCTTTCTTCTCTCACTTCATTTAAATAATATCTCGCAGAAGAGCATCATTAGTCATCGTCGCAGTCACCAATTTACCGCTAGAAGCATTCGACGCGTGATTCTGATACAAATTCATCACTTTTTTGTTCAAAGTCGTAGGGAATTAGCAGCGCGATGTTAACTCCATCATCGAGGAATGTCATAATCGTCGCAGCGATAATTCTCGCTGTGGTTCATCAATCATGCGGATTCTTCTTTCTAAAGTCACTGTTGCTGGATTATGCGGCGCGTGAATACAACAAACAAAACAAACAAAGTCCCGTTACTGCATCGTATAATCATTATAACAGTAAGTAAGGTGCATTGAATTGCAATGGGAATGGCGTGCCGGCAAAAAAATAATAAATAAAAAGTGAATTCTTAATGAGATTTTTGCGAGTTTATTTGAAATATTTGATATTAATGTGTTTTTTGATCTTAATTTAAGGCGCTCGAGGATTTTTTGTGGGTTTAAAAAAGATTATGAGGTTAATGACTTTTTTGCCCTTAAAAATAACTTAAGGCGAAATTTCATAAATATTTTATAAGCAAGAATAATGACAAATTTTAAAGGAAATTCATAAAATATTTTAAAAAATCGGATTCAAATCTAAAAAAATTTTTAAAAATAAAAGAATTTTTTTTCAAAAATAAAAAATCAAAAAATAAATTTAAATTGAAATTAAAAAAATAAAAAAAAAGTTAAAAATTCTTTTTTAAATAATATTGAATAAAATTTGAATAACAAAAAAATTAAAAATTTTATGTATTTAAAAGTTAAAAGAAAATTTAAAAAAAATAAAAAATGGTTGAAATTCAAAAAAAATTCAATAAATAATTCAAATTCAAAAAAAAATGAAAAAAAAAAAATTAAACAAAAATAAAAAAAATTAAAAAATAAATTTGAAAAATTGCTAAAAAAATTGTAATTTTTATTAAAAAAAAAAAAAAAAAAATTTAAAATTTTGAACAAAATATAAAAAAAATAATTAAAATTCACATAATAATAATTCTAAAAAATTTTGCAAAATTGTTGGTCTTCAGAGTTTGCCAATTAGCTTCAAAAATGCGTTAATTTGAAGAAAAAATAAATAATTAAGAATTTAAAAATTTCTTCAATTAATGTTAAAAAAAATTTTTTAAAATTCTAAAAAAATAAATAAAAATAATGAATTTAAAAAAAATTAAGAAAATAATTTTAAATATTTAATTAAAAATCATAAAAAAATAATTTAAAAAAATTAATTAAAATTTTTGAAAAAAAAAATAAAAATAATTAATTTAAATAATTTTATTTAAAATTTTAGAAATTAAAAAAAATTGAAAAAAATTAAAACTCAATAATTATTTTAAAAATTATATATACCTCGAATTAATTCTTGAATAAATATTTGATAAAAAATTGAAAAAAAAATATTTAATAAATTTAAAAAAATTAAAAGGTTAAAAAATTATAATTTTAATGAAAATTAAAATAATAGAAAAATAAATAATTGAAATTCACAAAATAAAAGTTCTAACAAATTTTAATATTTAAAAATTAATTAAAAAAAAAATTACGAAAAAATATTTTTAAAAAATTTTACCTCTTATTTCAGGTTTCGGCACATGGTCCCTGCTCAACTCATACGACTTCATTGTCGTTGGCGCCGGCACGAGCGGTTGCGTCTTAGCCTCTCGCCTCTCCGAAAACCCCAATCACAAAGTTCTCCTCATCGAGGCAGGCAAACAGGAAAACTTCCCGAACGACATTCCAATTTTCGCCGCTTACCTTCAAAGCACTTCGTTCAACTGGAATTACGTCACGGAACCGCAAGAGGGCGCTTGTCTCGGCATGGAAGATCAACGTTGCGCTTTTCCACGCGGCAAGGGCGTCGGCGGCTCATCTCTGATCAACTACATGATTTACAATCGCGGAAATCGCCATGATTTCGATCAATGGGCTGCGATGGGCAACAAAGGCTGGAGTTACAACGAAATTTTGCCGTATTTCAAGAAAAGTGAGAGAAATTCTTTAAGAGGTTTGGAAAATAGCACTTTTCACGGCAAAAATGGCCCAATGAACACGGAATTTGTGCGACATCGCACGAAATACGCAAAAGCTTGGATGCAGGCGCAAAAAATATTGGGAATTAAACGAACAGATTACAACGGAGAAGATCAACTTGGGACGAGTTACGTTCAAGCAACGACTTTAAATGGGCATCGTCGAAGCACAGCAGCAGCTTTTATCGACCCGATTTTGTGGGAACGTCCAAATTTGCATATTTTGACGGAAGCGAGAGTGACTAAGGTGCTTATTGATCCTGACACGAAGGAAGCTTACGGTGTCGAGTACGTGCGATTCCGAAAACGGGGAAATGTCTTCGCCGCAAAGGAAGTTATTCTCTCCGCAGGTGCTTTTAGCTCCCCGCAATTGTTGATGTTGAGTGGCGTGGGTCCCGCACACGATTTACGACGCATTGGAGTGCCTCTGATTCACGAATTGCCGGTCGGGAAGATGATGTATGATCACTTGAGTCACTTTGGACCCACTTTTACCGTCAATACGAGTGGAATTTCGATCTCGTCGGATAGAGTTCTCTTCCCTCACGTCTTGAAAGATTATTTTACGACCGGCGGATCGACTCTCGGCATCGTTGGAGGCGTCGAAACATTAACTTTCCTCAAAACGCCGAACTCCAAGTACCCCCGAAGTGTTCCCGACATCGAATTACTCTTCATTCCGGGCGCTTATAGCTCCGATCAAGGCACCGGCATCAAACGTGGCATGCGAATCACGGACGAAATTTACAATTCCGTTTATCGCGAACTCGATAAACCGCATCAAGACGTCTTTTCGATCATGGTAATGCAATTCCATCCCAAATCCGTTGGTTATCTCGAACTAAAGGACAGAAATCCCTTCCATTGGCCTCGTTTCTACCCGAATTACTTCAAAGAACCATCCGATATCGAAGATATTTTGTTTGGCATCAAAGAAGCTATTCGTATCGTCAATACGCCGCCTTTTGAGAAATTTAATGCGAAAATTCACGCAACTCCGCTGCCAAATTGTAAATCGCATGGATTTGGTACTGATGATTATTGGAGATGCTCAATAAGGACACTTTCGGCATCGTTACATCATCAAGTGGCAACGACGAAAATGGGTCCGGAAAGCGATCGCACAGCAGTTGTGTCGCCTGAGCTGAAAGTGCATGGCATGAAAAAGTTACGCGTTGTCGATATTGGGGTTGTGCCGTTACCGCCAACGTGTCACACGGCAGCGATTGCGATGATGATCGGGGAAAAGGCGGCGGATTTGATAAAAGCGGAATATCAATAAAATATTTATTTTATTTTTCTTTAGTAGATAGTGCTCTTTTTATTCATTTTTTTTTTTAGAATACACTTACGATTAATTTTTCTTTTATTTTTTTTATTATTTTCATTAAGTATAGACTTTAAATATAATTAATAATAATTATATTTTATATTTATTTTTTAAGACAGTAGTCAATATACTTTGCATTTATTAATTTTTAACATTTATTAAATTTATTTATTTTTTTTATAATTTTATTTTATTTATCTTTTTGTGTTGTAAGGAATTTCATTGATGATCAAAAATATGTGAAAAATAAAAAAAATATTTAATAAATAAAAATTAAATTATTGTAATTATCTTTACTGTTATTTCCTGGCGCTTAATAAATATCTGTTATAAATTTTATACGTAAGTAAATGGCGTTAAAGTCGCGTGTCAAGAACGCGAAAGGAAATAAGATAAAAAATTTTATTATATATTTTGCTGTGAAGGTTAATGATAAATTATTATAACTTTAATGTTAGTTTATAAATAATTATAATATATATGTATTTTTAAAAAATATAAATTTTAACTTTTTATTATTATCTTCATCAAAAATTTAAAATTTTACATTCAAAGAATTTAAATTTTAATTTTGTAAAAATAAATAGATTTTTTTAAATACATCTTTTAATTTAATTACTTAGTTAAACAAAAAATAATATAAAATTTAAAAAAATTATAAAATATATTTTTTTTATTATTTAACATAGCTTTAAATATGTTCAAAAAATTTAATTTATTAATTTTAAAATAAAAAAAAAATAATTAGTAATTTCATTATTTCATAATTTCATTTGCCTTCATTAATTATATAATTTTTTTACAATTAAAATAACAAAAATAAAAAAAAATATAAAAAATTGTAAAAATAATAAAAAGTAAAAAAAATCTAAAATAAATATTTCAATTGAAATTTTACTTTTTATAATAATTAAAAATTGACGATAATCATTTCTTGTTTAATTTTTTTTATTTATTTTTAATAGAGAATTTTTTTTCTTTTGTAAAATATATTTTTTGTTATTCAACACTTGCAACATTAAATTAGTTCGATTTTAATTATCTTTAATAAATATAATTAAATAATTTACAAAAATTAACTTTCAACAATTCATAATTTTTTTTTTAAACATTTGACATATTCAACAAAATAAATCAAAAAATACATAAAAATATATATTTTTTATGAATATTCGGAAAAATAGTTTTTTTAAGTATATTATTTTATTTGTTATTTGCTCATAAATTTATTTTATTAGGAATCTTCACATAACATTTTGTTTCAATTTTATTTTACTTATAATTGTATATATTTTTAATTGATTTATTTTTATTATTTATCATATATTTTATAATTTTATTTCATATATTTTTGGTACTTTCTCAATATATATAATTCCATATTGAATATTTTATTTATAATTTTAGGTAATATAACATTTATCAGGATAATGTTTTTTTTATTATTAATTTTTAGGTTTAGAAGTCAATAGGTGCATTTTGGATAAAAAGAAGATTTCTACTAGGCATTTAGAGGTGATTTTACTTTTTTCCATGATTTTTTTGCTTGGCTCGGGTCTCCATCTATCTATACAGTTTATCACACAGGTTTAATTTTTATTTTTTTTTTTATTATTATTTTAAGATATTTTAAGTTAATTTAAGGGGGATACGAGCAAGGTTTGTACAGTTTTACAGATTTTTTTACATTTATTTTTTTTTATATCAGCACGTGTCCTGTATTTTTGTTATTTTTTATAAGGTTATAAGCAATTATTCATATACTTTATTTATGTTTAAGTTCCCTAAAATTTTTCCCTATCTAGATATTTTTTAATAATAATTAATTAATGAAAGAGCAAGCAAAATAAAAGTTAAAGTTTTAATACAATTACAAGAAAAATGATCGATTTTTTTCGTATTTCGATACATTTTCTTGTATTTTATTTAAATTTAAGCGATTTTAGGAGCGTTTCATGCTTTTTTTGTTAGGTAAGTTTTATATGTATAAAATATTCCCTCTTTGATTATTTTTAGTTTTTAATGTAAATTTGTATAGATTTAGTTTAGTAGCTTAATTAAGATAATTTTCAAGATTATTTTTTATATTTATATTTATAAATAAATGCCACAATTAACACATTTATTAGTCATTTTAGTTCACACAATATTTTTTTATGTATTAATTAATTATTTATTAGTAATTATTTTTTTTTATTTGATTGCCGTTATGAAATTGGCCATTTATTTTATTTTTGTGTGTTATGTGCTGTTTACTGTGTGTGTGAATGAAATGTATGAAAGTCCCTAATTAAGTTCTTTAATTCATATGTGTATGTTATTTGTAATTAGCTCTCACATGACATTGAAGGCAGATTATTTTTTGTGTTTTTTTTTTGGTTTAAACATTTATTTATAGTTTGATATTTTTTTAAATTTTTTTATAAGATGTGGAAGCATTTTTCTTAAATATTGTAGTGTATAATAGCTGTCTGGACCCATTTTTCGGTCTTTTCGTGTCATTTTGTGTCATAAATTTTATTTTTTTTAATTTTTTTTTCATAGATTAATTTTGACTTTGACAGATGTCATAAGCTTTTTAATAAATTATAAAAAATAATTATTTTTTTTTTTAATTTTTATTTATTTAATTATTTAATTTTTTAAATAATTAAATAATTTAAACATTTTTTTGAATAATTTTTAGAAAATTTATTTTTTTAATATTTTTCAATACCTAAATTTTTATAAAAAAATTGAAAATAAATTTAAAAAATTTTAAAATGTCATTATTTTGACTTTTAAAATGTGACCTGGGATGAAAAAATTAAAATTTGCATTGGGATAAAATTTTCAAAATGTGTATTGGGTCATTTAAAGTGGTTCAAAATTAAAATTTATTAATTTTTAAAAATATTTCGAAAAAATTTATTCAAAAATTTTATTAAATAAAATAAAATTATCAAAAAAATTGACACCTGTCACTTTATGAACTGTCAAAATAATTCTATAAACTGAAATTTTAAATTTTGATGAATGAGAAAATTCTTGTATGTAATTTTTGTGCAAGTTACTTGTATAGTAGCTCATTTTTCTTTTGATTTTTTGTGTTTTACGATATTTTTTGTTATCAGAAGTTGTGAATGTAGAAAAATACTGTCAAGTTCCGTTTAATTTTTAATTGTGCTTGAATATATATTTACAAAAGTTCAACCTTCAAGTTTCGGATTGTCTCTCTTTTTGCCTTTAATGTTCGTTTTTTTTCGTTAGAAACGTGAATATTTCTTCTAAAAAATTAAATTGAGGTGAAAAAGGACGAAAAGTTGTCTAATTTTCTCGCAAAACCATCCTTTAATCATTCAAAAGACAAAATTTTGCCCAATAGAACCTTATCCATTGTGGTTTTGTCTCGTCGTACATCACGTAAGTCTTCTTTGCACAAATAGATGGAAATTTGTGGTTTTCTCACACAAACCAACTCCAATTACATTCATTTCGAACAAAAGCATTGCACAAAAAAAAAATCGTCTGGTAACTAACATTGTCATGCCAGAAGTGAACTTTTTGAATCTGATTTTGAACAAAGTAATAATTAAGTCATTATTTTCCTATTCTATTCAATTCCAGTTTAATTTCGCTCCATATGATGACTATCTTCGTGTTTTGCATTGAGGGAGAGGTACGGGAGAACGATTAAAAGATAATTTTTCATTGTTCCATGTGGTTTGACACATTTTAGGATGTCATTCGTGCCTTTTGCTTGCGTACGAAATCCATCGCTTGTTTGTCGTTGATACGGGATTCGAGAATTTGCAGAATTGGATGAACTAAAAAAAATTATTTTAGTAAAGATTTCTTTTTTAGATGGAAAAAACTCACATTTGTCCTTTTGATGCATTAATGGCAAGTCAATTTGTTTCAAACCGTGGAAATTTTCGACGCTCGTTGAGTAATCCGCAACTCCTGGGATGTTATTGAGACCTAAAAAGGCTTCGCCAGCAAAATCGTTGGCTGTGAGAACGTCATGGTCCATTACGGTGAAGGCGATCATCGCTGCTTCGTGTTGACATTGCTCGAGGGTGACGGAAAATTCAAAGCATTCGTCGAAAATTGGATGTAATGTTTTCTGAAAAAAATATTAATTTTTAGTTTTGGGTAAGTTTCAGAATTTTTTAACCTAAATTTTTGATTTTTTGAATTTTTATTATTTTTTCACGATTTTTTTAACAAAAATTTTTATTTTTTTAAAAATGAAATTTAATATTTTTCTTTGAATTTTTAATATTTTTTCGAATTTTTTTACTTTATTTTTTCAAATCTGAGCTTATTTATTTAAATTATGAATTTTTAATAAATTTTAAATATTCTTAAAAAATATTTTAAAATTTTCAAAGTAATTTTTGATCATTTTCAGAAAAATTTTCTTTAATATTTATGTATTTTCTTGTAAATGCAATAATTTTTTTCATATTTTTTTTTCTTAAAATTAAATTTTTATGATTTGTTTGAATTTTATTTTTTTTAAATGAAATTCAAAAATATGAAAAATAATTTTTTGAACAAATCTAAAGGAAAAAAAAAATTAAAAATCAGTAAAAAATAAATAAAATATTTAAATTAAATTAAAATCTTCAAAAAAAATTTTAAATTTGTAATTTAAGGTAAAAAAAAATTTAAAATTTAAATTAAATAAATAAATTGAATTTAATTTTTTTTAATTTAATTTATTTTTTAATTTTTATTTTTTTTTATCTATTTTAATTTTTATTTATTTAATTTTTTTTATTTTAATTTTATTTTAAATTATTTTTTTTGTTAATTCACAAATTTTTTAAAAATTTTTATTTAATTAATCCTATTTTTATTTATTTTTTCGGAATTTTATTTTTTTTTCCTTAAAATTTACTCAAAAAATTGTTTTCCGTACTAAATTATTTTTTTTTTCGAATTTTGTTTTTATAAATTTTTGATAATTTTATTACTTTTTTGTCATATTTTTCTTAAAATTAAAAAAAAAATATATTTAAGAAAAATTTACCTTCTGAACATTCGTTTGCTGGTCACTACAATGCGAAAACAACCTCTTTGGCAGCAACTCAATTATCACAAACGGATCACTAAATCCATTCGGATCCAGCGGAATGACGTCTCTCGCATGCAAAATCTCCACACAAAGCGAGTCATGATTAAAATACGCTCGAACTGCCAACAACCCGTATCCGCTTGGCGCTCCCAACGAACATTGTTCCTGCAATCGTTGAATGTAAAAAAGGTCAATTAGCCGTTCCGTGTCCGTTTTATGGTACTGCAATCGTTGTTCGACGCGCCAATAACTTTCGCATCGCAAAACTTCGTTCGGCAGCCCGTGCCCTTCAGCATTGAAAAAGTCCACGAGCAAATGAAGCGCCTCGTAAAGTCTTTCATGGAAGTTCGTTGGTCGTTCGCTGTCATTTCCCGTGTCCATTTGGAAGGCAAGTTCATTCAAAACTGCGATCCAGATCAATTGCAACGCTCGGGTGAAGTTTTTCGGCAACAACGCTGTATTCAACGCACTCAAATGGACATCCAAGTACTCCAACAACGGAATTATCGCTTGATTCGCTGGCAACGAATCCGGAGACCAAGCAAGATGAAAAACTGCTTTGTGCAAGGGCGCCTGCATCGACAAATTTACTTTGCTTAAAACGCGTTCGGCGCGTTGTTCGAGCTGCAATAACGTCGATTCGAGTAAATTTTCCGCTCCCGTCGGCAAATTCGTGTTATCGGGACGAAATTCGACCAGAGCTCGTCTCACGTACTCCAAATTATTCACACTGACACACATGTCGTCGGAAGTCCTGAACGGGCCCTGCTGATCGAAATATCCGCTATCCATGAGGTTTTGATGCAGCAAATCCGCATATTGGATCGCCGCTTGACACACAACGTCAATTATTTGCGCCTCGATGTTTGCGACGACTTGCGGATCGGGCCACGCGAGTAAACGCCAAAATTCGCGCAACTGGTAGAAACACGAGGCAGAGTCGATGGACGATGTTGAGTGGCGGGGAATTTTTTCGCCTTCGACAATTTTGTCATTGGCAATTGCTGATTTCACGCGTTGATAGGCCTTTTGTTTGGATACCGTGAGCCATCGATGCAAGATACTTTCGAACCATTCGTGGTAGTTTTGCAGCCCGAGTGGTTTTTCTGGCGGTTGAGGTTGCACGGAGAGATGCTGTTTGTAGTTGGAGAATTCCTGTAGCGCGAGGAAGATTTCAAAAGGACGCGTATCGGGGACTTCACGATCTCCTTCGAGTACGGTCCAGTGATTGTTGATGTACAACCCAGGGATTTGACCTGTTTCGATGCGACTGTAGACCTCTTCGGCGAGCATGCTGTCGAATTGTTTGTAAATTATGCTGAAATATTGGATGCCGTTGGTGCTGAAATGGATAAAAAATTAATTAAAAATTTGATTTTTATGGAAATTTTCAAAGACTTGAATGATTTTCGAAAATTCAAAGACTTTCTTGAACATTTTTCGAAAATTTGAAGATTTTCTTGAACATTTTTCGAAAATATGAAGACTTTCTTGAATAATTTTCGAAAATTTGAAGACTTTCTTGAACAAATTTCGAAAATTTGAAGACTTTCTTGAATAAATTTCGAAAATTCGAAGATCGTTATGAACCATTTTCGAAAATTTGAAGACTTTCTTGAACAATTTTCGAAAATTTGAAGACTTTCTTGAACAAATTTCGAAAATTCGAAGACTTTCTTGAATAATTTTCGAAAATTTGAAGACTTTCTTGAAAAAATTTCGAAAATGTGAAGACTTTCTTTAACAAATTTCGAAAATGTGAAGACTTTCTTGAACAAATTTCGAAAATTCGAAGACTTTCTTGAATAATTATCGAAAATTTGAAGACTTTCTTGAACAATTTTCGAAAATTCGTAAATTAAGTAGAACTTACTTGTCAAAAAGTGAGTGATAATACGTCAATCCAAGCTGCAAATCCGCCACAAGCGTTGTCGTATACTGCACCACGGGATTCGGCGATCGTTGTGCCTCTCTTAGCTGTAATTGTGCCCATTGTATCGATCCTTTCCTCAAATATCCAACAATTTCGCCTCTCACTCCCTTACTGAACGGACAAACTTGTCTAAAAGCTCTCATTGATCCCAAAAGCCCCAAACTTCGCAGCAAAAATTCCAATCGCACCAACGATGGCGGATGCAAAGCCGGAAAAATCTCTCGATGTCGCCGAATTTGATTCAAACTTTTGTCGACATATCCGTTCATTTGATCCGCCAGCCATTGTTCGAGATCGCGACTTAGGGGTTCCGTGTTGTGCGCCCATTGTCGATCCACGTCGATGAGAAGTCGATGAATGAACTTCGGATCGAGTGGCGTGCGTTTATTAATTCGAGCAGCGGCGACGAATTTCGCCAGAGCACATTGGAGATCCGTCAAGTCGCTTTGAACTGCCATTTGATGGAGAATCGTGAGTGCAGGACCCGGAATGTCGCCGTTCCATGTCCATGTTGGTTCGTGCGTCATCAGCTCGTGCGACATGAAAACCATGTTGAGATGCTCGAATTTGCGGACTCCCGCGCAATTTTCCTCTTCGGAGAAGCCGTGATCTTCGCGTGTTGAGAGCCAGAGTTTTAAGCGGATGCGACCTTGAACGGTGCTGCGGGAGCTACGGGCTTCGAGTTTGAACCAACCTTCTAAGCCGGTCGAGGGAATATCCTGAAATTGTAAAAAAAATATTTATAAAGATTTAAAAAAAAAAAAAAAAAAAAAAAAAAAAAAAATTTAATTAAATTAGGTAATAATTTATTAATTAATTATTTTTTTTAAATTTTATTTTCTAAATTCAGAGAAAATTTTAATTAATTTTAATAAAAAAAAACTTTAAAATTTATTTTTTTTACAATTTTTTTTTTAAATTTAAAAATTTTCTCGAATTTAAGTCAAAATTTGAAAAATTGGTAAAAAAAATTGAAATTCGTGGAAAAATATTAATCTAAAAAAATTACATGATTTTTCAAGTAATTTAATCTAATTTATAATAAAAAAAAATTAATTCAAAAATATTCAACAATTTTTATTAAATTTTAACCTAAGATTTTAACTAATTTTTATAGATTAAATTTTTTGGAGAAATTTTATTTTTTTTAATTCTCATGATTTTTTATCTTTAATTTTTTCAATTTAAAAAAAAAACAATAATGTTTTAAGACGAAAATTAAAATTATTGACTAATTTTCATAAATTTTTATCAAAATTTAAAATTTTCAATGAAATTTTTGTTTCCATTATTATGATGAAAATTTTTGATTCTTATAATTTTCTATTGAAAATTATTAATTTTCTTATGATCTTTCACGAATTATCAGAAAAAAATATATTTTTTTTTTATTTTGAATTTTTGTTATTTTTTTTTTATTTTTGCTTATTTTTTTTTAATTACATATCTTAAATTTAATATTTTTTAAAAAATTAATTTTAAAATTGCAACTTACACAAAGAGGAATGTTAACACAACCTAAGAAGTCATCTTGCGATCCTTGTCTCGCGCTCTGACAAACCTGTTTAAAAAATCTACCTAAACCACGTACGCCACGAACTTCATTCAAGCGCGACACGGCATCCATTACGGAACTTTCATCATCGTGGTCCCAAATATCCAAATGCAGAATATCCGTGTTAATGTCGTCAATGTCACTGAAAAAAAAAACAAGAAAAAAATTACTTTTCACGTCCTCCAAAATTAATTTTCCCACTTTTACTCACAACTTAAACTTCTCATTCCACTTCGGTGTCAGCGTGTGCGGTCTCACACTTGTCGCCTTGATAAATTTCGCCGGCACAGGTCCGACACTATCGCGATGTTCGCGTCTTCCGCCATCTTTTCGCTTGAAACTCAGTCGAAAGCTGTGATGTTTCCGCAATTTTCCCTGATGTTCAGGCGAATCGAGACACAGCGTATCCATTCCAGCATCGGAAAGCGTTCGCGGCGTCATCGGAGGCGGCAACGGAGACGATGGACCTCCCGCTGGTTGTATTCCCAACATGCAATACGGATCGCTAAATCCTAGAATTCATTAAAAACGTATTTTCTTTTAAATTAAAGCAGATTTTGTACTTTTGTTACATGCAGAAAATTCATTTTAATGAAAAGTGTGTGTTTGGTGCGGAGAGAAAGAGGCAAAAGTAACAAAATGTGCATTAAAAGCTGTTTTATACGATCACAGCAACGCAATAATTACAGTAGTCTACAAAAACGAGCTAACATGCTTCTAACATTACGAAAGGCGGTGGTTTTTGCAAAATCTGATGAGTTACATGTGATTTTTGGGAGAAAACAAAAGGGTTGAGAATTGAATGGTTTTACAAATTTTTTACATTGTTTGATTAATTTTTGTTTAAAGTAGCTTTTTGCTTTCATTTTTTCAAAAATTTTAATGTTTTAGGGCAATTTTTAGAATTTTGCCTTTTTATTGCCCATTTGATGCCCATCTGACATTTTTTTCGTTTTAGATACAATTTTGAAAATTTTGTGCATTCTTGTCCATCTTTTAATGAAAAATTATTGTTTATGGACAATTTTTTGCCCATTTTCTACCTTTTGTTCATAAGTTTTCGTTTTCAAAGAAAATTTGCCCATTTGTTGCCCATATAATAAAAAAACATTTTAAAGGGCAATTTCATAAATGTTGGGCTTTATGAAGTTTTTTTGCCCATTTCCTGCCCTTTGGTCAAAATCTTTCGTTTTTAAGATAACTTTGAAAAATTAAGACCTTGGGAATTTATTTTTGCCCATCTGCTGCCCATTTAATGAAAATCTAATTTTTATGGGAAGTTTTTTATGAGAAACTGATGCAATTGCCCATTTACTACCCTTCTTTCAAAATTTTTCGGTTTCAAAGGAAATTTTTTACTCGAAGATTATTATTTGCTTATTTAGCAAGAAGCTTTTATTTTCAAAGGGCAATTATGAAGATATTTTGCCCATTTGTTAAAATTATTGGTTTTTGTATAATCTTTTAAGAATTTTGAGCTCTGGAAAGATATTCTGGCCCATTTGCTGCCATTTTCTGAAAAGTATTGATTTCAAAAAGAAATTTCGAGAATTACGGTAAACATATGTTTTGCCCATTTGTTGCCCTTTTTTCAAAAATTTCCGTTTTCAATGGAGATTTTTAAGAATTTTGGGCTGTAAGAAGCTTTTATGCCCTTTGAACATAAAAAACCCCAAATTTATATAAGAAAATTCGAAAATCTTGGGGTTTAAGAAATTAAAAAAAATTGCCCATTAATTGCCCTTTTATCAAAAACATCAAATATTTTAGAAAAATTTTTATATAAAAATATATTTTGGTAGAACTTTCATATTTTTCATTAAAATTTTTTCATCAACTTTTTCCATAATAACTAAAAATTTTCCATTGCAATATGAGATATTTTCAAGAGCCCTTGGAAAAACTTTTCTAAACAACCTGAATGAGATTTCCGAGAAAATCTCCAACTATCTCCGTCCTTTATTCTCATTTGTGCAACGCAAACACTCGTCAATTTCACCAGAACAATATAATAAAATTTTGTAATTACAAAGTACTTCAATAATGTTTGTGGTGAATCAACAATTATAAATTTCCTTTGTTTTCTCTGTGTGTGTGTGTCTCTGTCGGCTCGAACTTATGCTGCAAATTTTGTGCACCTGATGTTTCATGCACACGCAAACACCGACAATTACTTCACATTTCAAAAATATGAGTGCAAAAGTTAAAAGTGGTATTTAATTGTTTCATATTTGTCGAGAATTTCATAATAACGCAAAATTTCCGGAATGTCTGAGAAATGTCAATAACGAGCCTCGGAGCGAAAATACTCGACCTTCACCTTTTGACTTGTTGCAACTTGCGTGAACTTGTGGGATGCTGCAGAGCAAAAAAAAATCATACATGAGCAAAAATATATAAAATCATATGGTGCCAATTAAGACATAGTTGCATTCATTGCCAGACAAGTTTCTGAATTAATAAGGTTTCCTCCGTAGACTCTTTTTTTTTGTTGCTTTCGACATGAACAGCATCGGAGCGGCAACACAAAATGAGCAGCAACTCGGGTGTACGTGCGAGTGCATAACTAATTAATAACTTCCCATTTGCATTATTATTACTGTGGTTTCCATGCTGACATTAGTTCCCACAATTTTTCTTTGTGCAACAACAACTCTCGGTGCATGTTTTGTGGGATTTCTATGAAAATCTCTTTGGGAAATTTTCTTTTTGGAATGTACTTTGAATTATAAAGGAAAGATTATGAAAAATTTCACATTCCGCACTGGGTTTAAAATTTAAAATATGCATTGGGTCAAAAATTTAAAATTTTCATTAGGTTAAAATTTTAAAATGTGCATAGGGCAAAAATTTTCAATGTTTATTGAGAGATTTTTTTCAAAGATGCCTTGGGGAGAAATTATGAAATGTGCATTAGAAAAATAATTTAAAATGTAAACTGGGCGAATTTTTGAAATTTGCATTGAGCAGACATTTCACAATGTGCACTGGGTTAAGTCACGTGGTAAAATTGCTCGAATTTAATTCTTTTTCATCCAAAAGGCTAAAAAACAGGTAGATTGACAACAGCAAAACTTTTCATTTCAAAAAAAGTAAAAAAAAATCTAATTATAACTCAACTTTATTTTCGCTTCTTTTTAATTATTTTTTTCCCATTCTGTCATCGCAAGTTTTAGTCTCCAAAGAGGCTTGTAAAGAAAAACTAAAAATTTACTTTGTGAGAAAATTCAATAATTTTTTGTTGTAGATTATCCGTTTCTCACTTGATAAATAACGAAGCTGTAAAGTTTTTTGGTTAAACTGAAGCAGGCGGAAAAAAGTTGAACTACTTATGTGATAAATGTTACAAATTTCGTATTTAATGACAGAATGAACTTTTTATACGAGATTTTTGACCCGTGAAATTCGGTTCAAAAATTACACGTTTGAGGGGGTGTGCGATTATTAAATAATTTTTTTTTGTCAAACTGAAAATTTTTTGTAATTTTTTTTATAGATTCAAGGTTTTATTAAAAAATTAATATTTTTTAATTTTTTATCAAAAAAAAATTTTTTTTTTTTAAATTTCATGATTTTTAAAAATTTAGAATTTCATGAAACGTCAAAAATTTTAAATGTCAAATGTCAGTTTAAAAAAAAAATTTTTTTAAATTCCAATTTTTGTAAAAATTTTAAAGAAATTATAAATTTTGCCCTAAATTTCGACAAAATTTAAGATTTTTTCTGAATTTGACATTTAAATGACAGATGTCAAAATTTTTATTAAAATTGTTACAAAATCCATGTTCGACCCCAAAAATAAACAAAAAAACATGCTCATGCAAATAACTCACGAAAAAAAGCAACATCAAGCATAGATTGGAGTAAAAATCATTAAAATTATCTAAAAATTTACTAAAAAATTTTGGATGACTCAAAGAATTAACGAGACACTAATAATATAAAGAAGTAGATATAAAAAAGCAATATAATAAAAAAAGAATTTAAAAAAAAACTTTTTTTAAACGTAATTAATTAAAAAAGTTGAAAATGTTATGTTACCTTGAAGAAAAGTTTTTCTACAACAGAAGTAGAGTAGTAGTACATGTTGTTGATTGTAGTAGTAGTAAAAGTAGTAGAGAGAAGTAAAAAAAAAAAAAAAGTGAACATAGAGTTCATGTCTTGTCTGTTTATTATTGTAAAATGTTGTGTATTTAATTTTAATTTATTTTTTTTCGTCGCGTTGTGGAGAGATTTTTTCGTTTCAAAAATTTTCTCGTAAAAAACATAAAAAAAGTAAAAACTTTTATGATGGATATAGTTTTCATTTTCTTCTGAAGCTTCATAAAAAATTTTGCTATGAAAAATGTGTTTCTCGTCATTGCAAGGAACTTCGTGATGTGGAATAAGAAACAAATAAAATAGAAAATAATAATATAAAGTATATCAAGCAACACACAGAATTTTTTCTTATATATTTATAGGTTTGCAGGTACAGTGATGGTGCACATAGCTAAGATACGTGGGCGGGGAAAGAGGGGGAAGCGTGAATGACATAAAAAGGATAAAACAAGAAAAAAAAATTATTTTTATATATTTTTACAGACTTGCTTGCAGGGAAAATTAAGTAAGTGGAAGTGCAGTTATTGCATTATTTTATTTTTGTTAGATAAATTTACACAGAAAAAAAAATAAAAATGTGTGTTGGGCTGATGCAATGAGGATTTTTATTTCATGTTTTATCTTATTTTTTTTTTTGAAAAATATTTTATTTTTTTTAAAGAAATTTTATTGAAATTTTACTAAAAATTTTAATTAATTTTTATTTGATTTTTAATTAATTTAATTTAATTTATTTACAATATTTAATTTAATTTTTAATTAAAAATTCATAAATGTCAATTCAAAAAAATTATTGTTAAAATTTGGCAATGGGTTTTAGCTAATTCAAATTTTTTATTTTAATTTTTTTATTTTTGGTTAAAAATTTTTTAAAATTTTTTTCTTAAGATTTTAAGAAATTCGTTCATATAATATCAATTTTTGAAGAATTTCAACAAATTTGGAAATTTTGTATGACATTGTCAAAAAAAAAAATTAAAAATAATTTCTTAAAAAAAATTAACTCCAACCTTGGCTCAAAAAACTTAAAAAATTGTAAAAAAAATAAAATTTATTTAAAACTTTTAATTTTTTAGCATTTAAAAAAATATTAAATATCAATTTAAAATATTACCATTGAAAATTTGTAAATCGCCTCATCGTTAATTCAAAAATTTTATGTTTTCTTAAAAAATAAAAAATGTTATTTTTGGTTCATAAAAAATATACACTAAAATTTGAAAATGACATTTCGAAAATTTGAAAATCGCCTTTTTGCAAATTCAAACATAAATTATAAAATATTTTTTCATTCAGAAAATTTTTTCTCATTGCATCAACCAACTCATCATGATTACAATAATTTAAAAGAAAAATATTGGACATTTATTTAGACATTTATCGCCGACGAGATGTCGATGCATCCAATAAAAAATCATGTTATGTGTGGCACATCAACCATCATTTTTGCATTACACGTGAAAAAACAAACACAGCGTTAAACTCACCATTGGCATCCTTCGCTTCTAATCCATCGGCTTCCTGCACCACGACAGACAACACAATAATCTTTGGTTTTTCCTCCGCTGCCATGTGCAACAGCCGATAATGCCGATCAGCTGACACGCTAAATGCTCGTTGCGCCTGCAGAAACATCTCCTCTTTGTAATGTGCAAACTGTGCAAAAGTAGAAAAATAGGTAATAATGTGAGAAAAATGTGTCAATATTTTTTTTTTGCTTTTCAGAAATTTTTCATGTAAGCACTAAATGATTGCGACATCGAACATTGTTAATATTTTTGTATCATTCAAGTGAACACATATTCCAGGTGCACGATGAAGGTAAGAAGAAACGTCTTGTCATAAAATATTTATAATTTTTATCGATCTTTTTTTCATAAATTTGTAGCTTTGACAAAGGAACGTGAGACACAAAAGTGTGCCGCTGCTGCTGCTGAAGCGAGGAGAATTGGAAAAGTGTGACAAATGCAAGGAATCGAGAAATGTCATGTAAGTATGGAAAAGGAAACAATGGGATCTCAAGGACTTTTTTCATTCAGTCAACTGTGAAAAGTAACGTCGCTCGTCGTTAGCTTTGCTTTGCGCTCGCATTCATGTGACGACAATCGTATTTGATGTGCTGAATTATTGATGCAGAAATATCATTCGATGGAATATTCAACAACTGAGGACTCTTAAGACGGGAAAAATGGCGTGCTTGAGGGAGTCATTTGATGAATGTTTAACAAATGACGCGATATTTGACTTTGAAATTGGGTTTTAAGAGAAAATTTGTCATTCAATGAGAAGTTTTGATCACTTTTTTGGTCAAAATTCATAAACTTAAATGAACAAAATTTTCTAAAAATTCATTTTGAATGAAAAATAAAATTCTTAAAATTCATTTTTAATGAACTTGAATGAACAAAATTTGACAAAAATTTATTTTGAATGAACAATTTTTTTTTTAAATTCATTTTTAATGAACAAAATTTTCTTAAAATTTATTTCTAATGAACTTGAATGAACAAAATTTTCTAAAAATTAATTTTGAATGAACAACATTTTTTAAAAATTCATTTTGAATGAACAAAATTTTTTTAAAAATTATTTTGAATGAACAAAATTTTTTTAAAATTCATTTTGAGTGAACAAAATTTTTTTGAAGAAAGAAAATTTTCTTTAAATTCATTTCTAATGAACTTGAATGAACAAAATTTTCTTAAAATTAATTCTTGATGAACTTGAATGAATAAAATCTTCTTAAAATTCATTCTTGATGAACTTGAATGAACAAAATTTAACTAAAATTAATTTCTAATGAACTTGAATGAACAAAATTTAACTAAAATTCATTGAGAATGAACTTGAATAAACAAAATTTAACTTTAATTCATTTTGAATGAACAAAAATTTTTTTAAAATTAATTTTTAATGAACTTGAATGAACACTAAATGACTCGAATTCATCTATGATCAAGAAAACTTCATTAAGAACCACTTCAACAGCAGAATCTATAAGAAAACGATTCTAAAACTTAGGTAAGTGAGTAAATTTTCCTCAAATTTCAACTTAAAATCCACTTACCAACCCATTTTGATCCAATTCCATCCCCTTCCTATTGCAAAGCCAAGAAAAACTCTCACGTTTATTATTTTTTTCGCTATAATCCTGAACCTTTCTAACACGTTGTCGGACCAAAAAACGATAAAAAATTCAATACCGTCCATTTTGTATAAAAACAATCTCGAATTTCATTTCTATTTTTCAATTTTCTTCTTATTTTTTTCTTTTTTTTTTTTTGCCGCAAAACAGACACACAGCTCAATTTACTAATAATGAGACTAATTGAGCGCCCTATTTTCTTGCCATTTAAAAATGACGACGCAGGAAAAAATCAATGAACTTTTCTATTTATTTAATTAAAAGATAGAAGACGCAAAGAAAAATTATCAATTTCACGTGAAACGGAGAAGCGCATTCATTTCATTCAGTGACGAAAACGACGACGCGTTCATTCATAAACGAACAGTTGATGGCATTTGATGATGGAAAATTGATAAGAACGATTCTTCCTTTTTTTGCGTTTTTTTTTATCGAACGAGAATCGTAAATAAATGAAGAAGACATAAAACGAGCAACGACAAGAGATAGAGACGAACGGAAATTGATTTGAATAGCAAAGTTGACATTTTGAGTTGTGAGTGTTCCATGTGCACCTTTAAAGCTAGATTGCAACACGCGACAGGCGAGGATTTTACGTGTCTCATATGCATATTTCTAATGTCTAACTTAATTACATTTTTCGTTGTCCTCGTAGCGGAATGTGCGACACGGTAAAGGATACAAAG
Organism: Culicoides brevitarsis; assembly: GCF_036172545.1. Lineage (NCBI taxonomy): Eukaryota > Metazoa > Arthropoda > Insecta > Diptera > Ceratopogonidae > Culicoides > Culicoides brevitarsis. The sequence continues at coordinate 32,633,949 of NC_087086.1, read as the reverse complement.
CGACACAATGTAAAGAGGGATAAATTAAGTTTTAATGTGCGAAATGTGTGTGTGCCTGTCTCGCATTCTCATGACAAGAACGATAAATTAATGAGAGAATTCGCTTTAATTTTGTGCCGACTTGCCAAAAGGAGGAATTTGTGTTTTCATAGAAAATGCCATCCACGAACATGTGTCCGCCTTTGGAAATGTCTTCTTGGATTTAGTGACAATTTTCGGCAAATAATTTATGGACTGAGTAAACTAGCTAGAAATATGGCTTTAATATAGTTTTTGGGAAGAATTTCACATTTATGTACTCCTCGTGGCAATTTATTTGTCCATATTTAACATTTTTGTACTCCTCAGACTCCAAAAAAAGTAATTTTTGAATATGAGGAGTACAAAATTGAGAAAGAGGAGTACGGAAATGTGAAATTTGTATGGTTTAACGTGAATATTTTCTAAGTATTGAGGAGTATCGAATTGTAAAATCAGTTGTTTTCACAATTCGATACTCCTCAAATTTTTTAGAAAATATTCACAACTAAACATACAAATTTCTCATTTCCGTACTCCTCTTTCTCAATTTTGTACTCCTCATTATTAAAAATTACTTTTTTGGAGTCTGAGGAATTCCTGAAGTTTATAACTTCTCTAATCTCCATAAGATCTAGTCACGCTTCATCAATTAATCATACAAAGTTGAACACAACACCTGCTTCTTAATTTATACGAAATTCCTTATCAATGATTTCGCAATTTGTTATTTTAATGACCCACATTTGTCGTGCAACGACTGATCTGATAAGGAAACGTAACTTTATCAAAACAATAGAAATTGTATAAATTCAATCACTTTCTTTCGTAATTCGTCAGTTCATGACACACGACGAGGATGACAATGAACCTGAAATGGTGTGTTGTTTTTGCGGCGATCGTTGTTCTCGGTCAAAATACTTTGAGTTCTAAATTGAAATCAAACAACGATAAAAGAGAAAGACGAAGCTTTTTGCCTGGATTTTCCTGTCCTTTTAGTAACTTGCGATTTCGTGGAAGGCCTGACATTAAATTTATCTTGCATAACCACAACTTTTCCGAAGGAGTTGATATAAGTGAAGATCTTGGAGTTGGAAAGTTAATCCCGAATGCGCCAATTAAAGTTTTAATTCATGGATTTCTGAACAACGCATCATCTTTGATGCCATCGTTGATAACAAACGCCTTTATGCAACGTTATCCTGAACTATTCAACGTCATCATAGTCGATTGGAGTATCGGAGCTGGCGAAGATTATCTCGACTACTATACTTGTCACATTCCCAAACGAATTGTTCCTTTAGTAGCTGAAGGTGCGTTTGACTTTCTTCAAGACATGATAAAGTCCCAGAACATCAATCCAATGTACATTGGTCTAATCGGACATAGTTTGGGAGCTCAAATCAGTGCACGTATCGGCAAGAAGTTCATTCAACTTGGCACGAAACTTCCCATTATTGTAGGACTTGATCCTGCGAAATCCGATTCGCCAAATCCTACAGAAGATGAACGTTTAACAGCGAATGATGCGGAATACGTTGAAGTTATTCACACAAACCCGCAGGATTTGGGAATGTTTCGACCTTTGGGAACAGCGGACTTTTATCCAAACTATCGAAGGGATAAGCAGCAACCAGGATGTGAGTTTGATTCAACGTGTTCTCATTCAAGAGCTTATCAATACTATGCGGAATCAGTGGCAAATCCAACAGCTTTTGAAAGTGTCAAATGTTTGGATTTGGAAGCTTTGAAGGAGAACCAATGTGAAGGGGGTTTTGGTAATGTAAGAGTTTTTATGGGAGGTCCTGGAGTTTCATCGCAAGGAAAAGGTTCAGGAATCTTCTATTTGAAGACAAACTCCAAACCTCCTTATGGTCAATACTGAATAGCTGTTTCAGGTAAGTTCTTGTTTAACTCTGATAGGTCAATAAATCCTTTGAAAGTTTATAAAATTTTGTTTTGTAACTTAAGTAACAATAGCGATCAAAATAGGTCTTCGGACCGCGGTGATGCATTCTCAAACCTAACCTAACCTAAATATAATCAATTCATGTAAATTATTTCGATGGAATAAAACATTATTGTATTGTATTGGTCCGATCATGGCTCAGCAGCATCATAAGGAGTCCTATTGTACTTCATATTGTGAAATCGTAAGCATCCTCAGTAAATGCCGAGAATGGATCTCAACCTTTTAAGCTGTCATACAAAACAAGCGCCTTCAGAGTTATTTCAGCTCTTCAAGAAAGTCTTAAAGGGTTTCTAAAAGATCTTAGTAAATTTTAAGCACGATTGGAGTCAGAAAAGTTTTTCATGATTCGGGTCTCAAATCGATGATTTTCATCAAATTTCAAGGCAACATAAGGGCTTCGGTCAGATCCATGTCAATGTCCTTCCTTATCTATTAAACAATCAATTTTGAAACGTGTTTCATTCAAAAAATCAACATAGTTTGATCTTTTGAATCAAACACGTTACAAAATTGATTATTGTTGCGATTTCATCACGTGATAAGTAAACAAAGAAACTTTCGACTATAAATTTCGTTGTCTACTTTTCACAAATTATCACTTCACTTCCTACCTTCAACGAAGCAAGATGTGTTTCTTGTTCAAGCTATCTTCAATTCTCTTACTTGCTGGAGTCTACGCAGATTCAGTAGAGTATTTTCCAGCATACGGAATAGTTGGGGAGAATCCTCTTGGAAATCTCGATGACTTGGATTCCGTTGTACGAGATGAATCTTCATTAAATGCACTTTCCGGGCAATCTTTGAATTTGATGAGTCAAAAAACTTGCTCCAGATCACTGTTGACCAGAGGTCGTGAAGATGTCAAGTTCATGCTTTACAACAAAAACTATCCCTTCGGTTTTGACATCAGCGACGACTTGGGTGAAGGAAAGTTGCTTCCTCGTACCCCCATCAAATTCCTCATTCACGGATTCTTGAACGGAAAAAACTCGGAAATGGAAAAGACCGTTAAAGATGCTTACATGGCACGATCTGAAGACTACAATGTCATTGCTGTTGATTGGACCAAAGGAAGTGGTAGATGGATCTCGGACAGTTACGATTGTCTTGTTACAGCTCGTGTTACTTCTAAAGTAGCTGATGCTGTTGCCTCTTTCATTTTTGATCTTCTCAGCCGCCAAGGTGTCAATATCTTGTACGTTAATGTCATTGGTCATGGTTTGGGTGCACAAATTGCCGGAGTTGCTGGCAAAAAGCTCAGACAATTGGGACAAACTCTTCCAATCATCGTTGGACTTGATCCTGTCTTGCCTGGCTTCCGTGATGTGTCTCCCATGGATCGTCTTTCCTTCACTGATGCCGAATACGTTGAGGTTATTCACTCAAGTCCTGGCGATTTGGGCTTCGAAACTCCCATTGGAACAGCAGATTTCTATCCAAACTACAACATGCAACGTGGAAATCGTCAACCAGGTTGCTCCATGCCAGCTTGTAGCCATGCACGTGCCTTCGAACTCTTTGCTGAATCTATCATGAATCCAACTGCCTTTGAAGCTAAAAAATGCTCGAATTACGAAGCATTGAAACAAGGCGAATGTCGTGAGAACACAAGATCAGTCTACATGGGCGGCAACGATATGCGCGTTGGCAAGCAAAGTGGCGTCTTCAAGATCGAAACTAACAACTATTCGCCCTATGGAAAAAGTTTCCGCATGTAGACACTATGTCCACGAAGATGAAAGTAACAAATCAAATTAAAACAAAGTTCATTATTTATTTAGACTTTTTTTTCTCTCGTTTGTCTTTCGGATGATCAGAGAGAAAAGTATATGAAAAATAAATGAAATTCTGCGAAATCGTATTAATTGGTGTCTGACATTTACCAAGTTTTTTTGCGTAATTTTTAGGTAGATCTCGATGGAAAACCGTAAATTTACTACAATGGACGATAATTCGATTTCTCAACTTAATTCAAAACACATTAGGTTCATCTGTCTTCATTACTTTTCTTTTTTTTTTGTCCTTCGTCAATGACTCGTTTGTCCTATTTTGGCATTTTTAGGATGTGGGAAAGTACTTTTGGCATTTCGTGAAATTTTCATTAAAAGGTAGGTAAGCAAATTTGTGACAGTTTCAGTGAAAGATGTCAAAAAGTTTTATTTTGAAATTTTCAAGTTTAAAAAGTCTTTTGAAAATTAAAAATTTTCAATTAAAATAAAAAAATTAATTAAATAAAAAATATTTTTTTAGAATTTCATCAAGAGGTAAATTATCAATAACTTTAAAATTAAAAAAAAATTAAATAAAATTGAATATTTTTGCAAAAACTTTGATTTTTTTATTTTTCTATTTTTAAATCCATAACTTTAAAATTTTTTACAATTTTTTTGTAAATATTTATAGCTCTAAAATTTATTATAATTAATAATAATTAATTTAATTTAATTATTTTAATAATCTTTATTTTTCTAATTTTATTTTAAAAATTTTAACAATTAATTAATTATATAAAATTAAATTAAATTTAAATAATTAATTAATTAATTAATAATTAATAATAAATAATTACTTAATTTTAACAAATAAAAATTAATTAAAAAAAATATAAATAATTATAATAAAATATAAAATTAAATTAAATCTTTTTAAAATTTAAATTAAAATTTTAATTTTTTTCTCATTATTATTAAAAAATTATTTATTAAATTATTTTTTATAATTATTTATATTTTTTTGTAATTATTTTTTATTTATAAAAATTAAGTAAATATTTAATTAATTAATTGTTAAAATTATTAGAATAAAATTAAAAAATTTATTTAAATAATTACAGTTGTAAAAAAAAATTTATGAAGCTTTTTCGTTCAATTTTTTAAGAAAATTATTTAAAATATTATTTCTTATCTTCAAACTCTAAAATATTCCAAAAATTGCGCCATTTCATGCGTATTCTCATTTATTATTCAAATGACATTTATCTGTCGAGTTATCAACGCAAACTTTTTTCGCGTTAAAGGTGAAACAGATATGAAAAAAGTTTAATAATAAAACGCAAAAAAAACATGTACTTGTGTCAATTTGAATCAATTGAAGTTGTTTTTAGACGAGAAATTGAACAAAGAGACGCAAAAAAGTTTATTACTTTTCACAATGTTGTTCAACGCAAAAAAAAAATGGAATTTTTCTGCGACAAACTATTGAATGATAATAATAATAGTCGAGAGTTCAATCAATAGACATAGCGAAAAAAAAAATATGAGAGAAAAAAATTCTCATATATTTAAAAGCTTCGAGTCCCGAGGGAAATTTAAACCCATTCATTTCATTTTTTTTCGCAATGTCTCTTCGTTTCGCTTCGCTTTGAATCAACGAAACTTTTTTCCTTCTTTTAGTGCAATGATGCGTGCGAAATTTCCGATGTTTCATAGAAAAAAGAAGAAAAAAAATGGATTTTCTTACCTGTCCTCCGGGAGCAGGCGCCCCCACAGTGTTCGTGATCGTGTGCAAGACATCCATGTAAAGTTGATCCCGTTGTTCGGGATTGTCGAAGGCATCGTCCTCGTTCACGTGCACTCCCTGCCCAGGCGGTTCCTTTTCGTTTTCAGGGACAATTTCCGCACGAGCTTCTGCCGCGCGAATTGCCGACATTCGTCGATTCTCCCGTTTCCACGAAAGTGCCGTGAATGACTCGAAATAGCTGCCATCGCTTTCTTGCACGCTGAAAATAGAGAAAAAAAAAAGATTTTCATTTTGCGCGGCAAAACAAAAGCCATTATCGCCTAATAACGAGAACGAACCACTTTTCCTCACAATATTTTCATTAAATAACTGTAAAAAAATAGCTGATGGCAAAAGTATGACGACAACGACGACAAAGGAAGTAAAAGACAAAGATATAGACAAGCAGGCAAAAGACCAAAAGTAAATGACGATAAGTGACTTTTTGTGTGTGAAATGAGGCCGAAAGAGCAAATTTATTGCTGCGACGTGCGTGTCTCGTTAAATTGTGTGGAAATTGTGTGACGAATGAGAGAGGAAAATGGCAATACTTAAAAAGTGTTAAGTTAGTTGTCGACTGTTGTTTTGTCATGAAGCGTGCTTGCCATAAGATGATGATGAGCAAAGTTAAAATTGGAATTCAAAAGCGGCGAATTTGTCACATAATTTACAGTTTATTGGAAAATTATGAAAAGTTATTAGGCGATAATTTGTGATTTTGTGAACGATTTGAGAGGATAAATATGTTCCACAATTTGAGGGAGTGAAATTTATCAGTTTGAAAGTAATTTTTAAGTTCTACAACGATAAAATTTGATGAAATCATTTCCACAAAATTTTATTTAGAACAAAATTTGATAAACATTTTCTTTAATTTATGTTTCAATTTTTTATTAATTGAAAATTATTTTAACTTTAATTTAATTAAGAAATTTTAACTTTATAAGTTGAATTAAAATAAGTCCCACACTTTAAAAAATTACGAATTTCGTTCCACAAATAAAAATTTCAAAGGTGCGTTAAAAACTTAAATTCTACATTATTTAATATTTGTGGTAGATTCATCAGAAAATGTCAAAATAAACTGAAAATTCGTTCCACATGATAAAAATTTATGTTCAACAAATTACATTTTTAGCATTTTTTGCTAATTTGTTTATGTTTTAAGTATTATATTTTAGTTAATTAAAAAAATTCTATATAAATTTCAATGAAAATTGTTCAATAATACGTTCCACGAAAAAAAAATTGATTTCCGCAAATTAAATTTTTAACATGTTCACATAACATGATTACACAAACCAAAATTTTTAATGGAATTTTTCAAGTTTAATGTTATTGAACTTAATTTTTATCCAATTAAACAGATATTTGCTAAAAAATATGTGCCACAAAGAAAAATTACTTTCCACAGATGAAATTTTCAAAATTTTTCATAAGATGATTCAAAAAATATGATTTTTTGAATAAAATTTTACTAATTTAATGTTAATGAACTTAATTTTTTTAGTAAAATAAATTGAAATTCGCTTAATAACACGTTCTACAAAGAAAAAATAATTTCCACAGATGAAACTTTTAACATTTTTACATACAATGATTCAAAAAATACGGATTTTTTAATCAAATTTTAGTAATTTAATGTTAAAAATTATAATTTATCAAATTAAATTCAAATTTGGCCAAAAATACGTTCCAAAAGAAAAAAAAATTACTTTCCACAAATGAGATTTTTCATTTTTTTATAATTTTTCCTTTAAAAAATCAAGTTCTCATCAAATTTTGTTAATAAATTGAGCTAAAAATCGTTTAAAAAATTATTGAACAAAAATAAAAACAAAAAAACTAATAATGTCGTCAATCCTCTTTCATCACCGCCACTTCAACAAATTAATATTCAAGTCATTTTCTATTTTCGTGTGTGTTAAATGTTTACTTATGTGTCATGTGCGAGCGACGATGTTGTTATTGGAAAGGTAATGGACGACCTTAAAACCAAAATTACAAACAACATCCATTTACCGATACAATATTTGTGTCATGTCATGCGAGTTATTTGCTTATTTAAAATACATCACATGTTTATTTACACACATTCAAAGTTTTTTTTTTCGGTGTCCTATGCAAACAAATTAAGCTTATTTGCGATATTTTTTGTGTTTTTGTTGCGAAAAATCATTTAAAATTCATTTCGACACATTTTAGCTTTTACGGCTATTAAATCAGTTTTGGGAAAAACGATGAAAAAGTGAAGTTTTTTATGAGTGTTCATAGATTTTTAATGGGATTGATCGTAAAATGAGATTAAAAACGTTCGTAGAATGAAAAGCTTAACTGCATTTTAATGAAGTTTTTGTATGATTTTTCACTGTTTTCCATAAAAGTTTAAAAAAGTCATAAGTTTTTAGGAAAAATTGTAAAAAAGCTCAATAAAATGTGGAAATTTAAGAAGAATTCTGAAAATTTAAAAAAATTGTAAGAAAAATCATAAATTTAGAATATTTTAAAAAATTGATAAGAGTTTGAAAAAAAATTTTTTTTAATTATTTTTTTTAGAAGTTAATTTTTTAAATTAAATTTTTTTAGATTCAATAATTTTTTACAAAAGACAAGAATAAATTTTCTGGAAAATTTAAAAAAATTAATAAAGATTAAAAAAAATTTCTAATGTTTAAAAAATAAATTTTCTAAAAAAATCTATTTTTTTTCACGTTTTTTAATTTTTTTTTTAAATTTCCTCAAGATTTTCCGGAAAATTCAAAAATTTTCACAATTTTCTCCAATTTTTCACATTTAAATTTTTTTTCTACAAGAGCCAAAGCTGTATACTTTTCAAAATTTTCATTTATAATGCGTTAAAAAGCAATAAAAAGTGGATTTTTTCCACTTGAAATGAAAAATTGATTGAAGTTCCCTTAATTGCTTCGCGAAAATTTATTACTTTTCATTAAAATTTGCAAATCCTTTGCATAAGTCACTCGAAATTGGGTCATTTTGCGATGAATGATGTCCTAATGCCACATTAATACCTCTTGTTTCTGTATTGATGGTTGACGGTTGGTGATTATTTATCGCTGTGTGTGTGTCTTTCGAACTTTTATTGGATCAACAAACGCAAGCGAGGGACGTGACAGTCATTATTTCTCAATTAACTTGTCTCTAATGGGATTTGACTGTTAATATTTTTTCCACACTCAATTTTCGTCTTGGCTCGTTTTCATTTTTTTCGAGGCATAATTGATCAAAAAGGGCAATAAAATGGGATTTTTACGAGTTCACAAATCATGAAAAGCATAAAAAAATTACCTTGGTGTCGATTTCATGTCGACTTCGGGCCATGATTGTCGTCGTTTGTAGAAAAACGGGCCTCGTTCGGGTGGATTTGGGTTCACAGGCGAATTCCGTTGTCGAAAGGAGCCTTGACGAGGCGGTGCAAGACCATCCAAGTTTCGCGTTGATGGACGTCGAATGGAGCCTTGAGGCGTTGGAAGTGTCGATGGCGATGTTTGCAGGGGGATTGTTGCATTCGGTGATGGCAAAACTTTGGGAAAACCTGAAAAAAAATAAAGAAAAAAAACGTGAAGAAAATGCAAATGAATCTAATTCCGCGACAAAGCCGGAGAAAATTAATGTTTACCGAGCATTTTATTTACTTTGCAATGCAATATTTTACTCATTTATCGTTTTTTTCTCATCTTTTCAGAAAATGTACAAAAAAAAAAAAACGAAGAAGCACATTAAAAATCTTCGCATGAATGCAAAAGGAAGGCTGTTGCTGCCCACATAAATTAACTTTTTTTCTTGCGTTCCATCATCATCTGTTTAGATAAGTGGTCGTTTATGCACTTCGCGCAGTGTGACGCAACAACATTATTATGATGGCGAACAAAAGAGAGAAAAATGAGGCAAAAATGGAAAAAAAAGTTAAACAGAAAAATGGAAAACTAACAATTTTTTCTGCATCGTTGCTTGAGCGACGTTCATGTTTTGTGTTTGCATTCACAGTAAATGATTATTTTTCTTTTCAAATTATTTTTTACTGCATTTTGGGAGTTGGGAAAAGATTTATTTTGCACGTTTAGATGTCATTCCAAAGGGAATTAAAGAAAAAAAAATAATTAAAAAATTTTAAAAATAAATAAAATTATTTTTGGACTTAAATAATTTTTTTTTAATCAAAATAAATTTAATTTTAATTAAAAATAATAATTTTTAATTTAAAACATAGAAATCATAAGTAATTGAGAAAAAATTAAAATAAAAAAACAAATTATTACAATTTAAAAAAAAAATAAATAATAAGAAGTTAATTAAATTTAAAATTAAATATTTTTTTTTAATAATAAAAAATTTGAAAAATTTGAAAATTAAAAAAAAATTAAGGAAAGTTTTTAAATGATGAAAAAAAATTTTTTTTTTTCATTGAAAAAATAATAAATATTTAAAAAAATAAATATCCAAATATTTATAGGTACATGAAAATTTTTCAAAGGAAATCTTAAAACATTAGAAATTATAAAAATTTAAAAAAATAAATTAACGTAAATTTCAATAAATCTTTAATTTCTTATGATTTTGCAAGTTATAAAAAAACTTAATGATTAAAAAATTAAAATAAAAAAATCTATTTCAAAAATATGAAAAAAATTTTTTTTTTTAATTTGCTTCTAAAACGTCAGAAATAAATAAATTAAATTCATTAAAATTTTTAAGTTAATTATTTGATTAAAATTTAAAAAAAATAAAAATCGCATTGAAAGAGACTCAAGTCAATTGAAAAAAAACTTTAAAATCTCAATTTATGATTTTTTTACTCAGGAGCTCAACATCGTATAAAAAACAAATAAAAGTCGGTCATAATTTCTCGCATCAACAGAGAAAAAAAAATAAATAACTAAAAAAACAAGAAGTGCGAAATTAGTTTGGAGATATTTGCTTTTCATTGAAGATTTTTATCATTTTTTTTTTCATTTTCAAAAAATAAAAAATAACTCACCATGAACCGGCGTACTACTGATCGGCTTTTGTCCAGACACTGTTTCGCCTCCGATCTGCACATTTGGCACTCCCGGTGCTGCATTTATCAACTGTTGCTGCGACGCTTCCTGCGAACCTTGTCTCGGGAGGGAAATCCTTCGCGGACTTAATCCCAAACCCGCCACGCCATTTGTCACATAATTTTGCAGGGATGTAAAAAAACTCATGACTACGAATTACTTTTTTGTTTGTTTGCTACTTTTTTTTGCGTTTTTTTTTGTGTCTCGTCTAAGTAACGTTGAGATTTATTATGAACACGTCACTCATGTGAATTTTTTTTTCTCGTTCGTTGTGTCACACGATATTATTGTCTCACACAAAAAAATGTTTATTTTTGGTTTTATTTACATCACTCTTTGCTTTACTTTTTTTCCCACTTTTTCCTGGCAAATAATAAATTTTATTAATATTTGTGAGATTTTTTTTTATTTCGTCTGTGCAGCGTTCTGTATAACGACAAGGATCACTGCCGACTTAACATTCGCAATATTTCATATTTATGGGATTAATTTGATTCTTTTTCATTTTGTCTTTCGTCTTTTTTTTTTTCGCTATTCCATTATCATTGTTGTAATAATATTTTGAGGAAACTTTTCTTCATTTCTTGTGCGGCTTTATTTTTGTTTGCTGCGGTATCGACTAAATTAGAGAAAAGCTTTTTACTTTTTATGCGAAGGCGGATTTTTTGTTTTGTTTTTGTTTGTGCGTATTAAATGATGGATGGAAACTCATGAAAAAAGGTCAGTTTTTGTATCGTATGGAGAATTTGTTGAAAGGTAACTAAGACAACTATAAGCAGATTATCGTTTGTTTGCTAAGCTGGGAAGAAAAGAGGTTTGGCTTAAAAATTGCTAACAAAATATAAAAATTTTTAAGCTTTATAGCTCAAGTTTTGATCAAATATTTCATTTCAAAAAAAGCTGAGAAAGAATTTTTAGTACAAAAAATTTCATTTCAAGAGCTAAGAAAGAATTTTTAGTACAAAAAATTTCATTTCAAGAGCTAAGAAAGAATTTTTAGTACTAAAAATTTTATTTTAAGAGCTGAGAATAAAATTTTTAGTACTAAAAATTTCATTTCAAGAGCTGAGAATAAAATTTTAGTACTAAAAATTTAATTTCAAGAGCTAAGAATAAAATTTTTAGTACTAAAAATTAATTTCAAGAGCTAAGAAAGAATTTTTAGTACTAAAAATTTCATTTCAAGAGCTGAGAATGAATTTTTAGTACTAAAAATTTCATTTCAAGAGCTGAGAATAAAATTTTTAGTACTAAAAATTTCATTTCAAGAGCTGAGAATAAAATTTTTAGTACTAAAAATTAATTAATTTCAATTAATTAAGCTAAGAAAGAATTTTTAGTACTAAAAATTTCATTTCAAGAGCTAAGAAACAATTTTTAGTACTAAAAAATTTATTTCAAGAGCTGAGAATAAAATTTTTAGTACTAAAAATTATTTCAAGAGCTAAGGAAGAATTTTGAATACTAAAAATTTCATTTCAAGAGCTGAGAATGAGTTTTTAGTACTAAAAATTTCGTTTCAAGAGCTGAGAATAAAATTTTTAGTACTAAAAATTTCATTTTAAGAGCTGAGAATAAAATTTTAGTACTAAAAATTTCATTTCAAGAGCTGAGAAAGAATTTTTAGTACTAAAAATTTTATTTCAAGAGCTGAAAATGAGTTTTTAGTACTAAAAATTTCGTTTCAAGAGCTGAGAATAAAATTTTTAGTGCTAAAAATTATTTCAAGAGCTAAGGAAGAATTTTTAGTACTAAAAATTTCATTTCAAGAGCTGAGAATGAATATTTAGTACTAAAAATTTCATTTCAAGAGCTAAGAAAGAATTTTTAGTACTAAAAATTAATTTCAAGAGCTGAGAAGAATTTTTAGTACTAAAAATTTCATTTCAAGAGTTAAAAAAGAATTTTTAGTACTAAAAATTTCATTTCAAGAGCTAAAAATAAATTTTTTAGTACTAAAAATTAATTTCAAGAGCTGAGAATAAAATTTTTAATATTAAAAATTTCATTTCAAGAGCTAAAAAAAAATTTTTTAGTACTAAAAAATTAATTTTAAGAGCTGAGAAAAAATTTTTAGTACTAAAAAATGAATTTTTCTTGTACTAATTTTTTTTCAAGAGATTAAAAGTGTCTTCGAACAACTTCATAAATCATAAGAACTGCTCTCTTTAATACCAAAGTGCCAAAAACTTCTTCAAACAAAAATGTCAACGACTTTCCTCGCAACCCACGACAAAAACTCACAAAATATAAATAAATAATTGCACTTTCCAGACCAATTTCTGTGATTTGACAATCGTCTCGTTATTTCTGTCCTCTTTTGCACAAAAAAAAATTTTTTTCAACAATCGTCGCAAATTATCAATTTAAATGCATTGCTGCGACGTCGTCTGTTGAGTGGAGTTGAAGAACCGCTTTAAATGAGATTTATGATGAAAAAAATTTATTATGACGGTCATGATTTTCATTTTGTTCCCTTTCCTCCTCTCTTTTTCTCTGTCTCGGCAAATATTATCCACTCGCATGCTGCTGATGATTTAATTCACTCTCATCGTCTCGTGTTTACTTTTTTTTTCTTCTTTCATCTTTCGGTGATTTATTGTTCCTGTAATGAGAAAAGAAGAGAGAGAAGCGGATTAGTATTAAAGTCAAATAAATAAAAAATAAAATAAAAATAAAGAAAAAATGCTTTAACAGGAAGAAATTTTATCGTCATCATCATCATTATCGTCGACACAATTCACGTTTATCCGTAATTTTTATCGTAACAACTCAATTTGTAAGCGTTTCACCTTCGCGCGCACAGAAAAGACAATAAAATTTATATTTTTTTTTCTTCGTCTAACAAATTTGATAATAATAATATTAAATCGCAGTTGGTGGCAAAAAATATTTACGCACGCACTTTCTTCGCTTTTCACTATTTTCGCTCGGTCTCGGTTCTCTTATTGCGATCATTTTATTATTACGATTGCGGTAATGTTATTATCCTTCGGTGTTATTTCTGCGGCGGCGGCAGCGGCGGAAAAACGTGAAATCGAGGCGCGCGATATAGAAGCCAATAAAATTATCATCATCTATTATTTTTTACACTTAGCTTTTATGCGCGAGGATTTTATAGTCACTCTGTTGTTGAGTGATTTTTGCATGTTTTCCATTTATTATCATTTTTATTTGTCTCGGTGGTGCGTGTATGACGACAATATTTTTCTTTCTCTTTTTTTTTGTTTTAGTGAAAAACTTGATTTCATTCGTTATGAATGTCTTCCGTTGAGAGTTTTAGTTTTAAAAGAATTTTAGGATTTAAATGTGACTTGAGTGTATTTTCTTAGATTTTTTCAAAATTAAATAATTTTTTTTATTTTTTTAACATTTTTTTCTATTTTAATAGAAATTATTTAAAATTATTATTTTAAAAAAAATATAAAATTATAAAAATAAAATTATTTTTTGAAATTAAAAAAAAAAAAAATAAAATAAAATAAATTAATTAATAAAAACATTAATAAAATATTTTTGTAAAATATTAAAGAAAATTAAATATGTATTACAAAAATAATTTTTCAATTTAATAAAATTTAAAAAATTATCTTAAAATAATTTTTTAGACATAAATTTATTTTCTTTTAAATAATAAATTAATTACATAAATAAAAATATAATTTAATTTAAATAAATTTTAATTAAACAGATTTTTTTGTGAAAATAAAAAGACAAAAATATTAAAGGAAACTTATTAAAAAAATATAAATATTTTTAAATAAAAATTTTCTAAAAAAGTTCTAAAAACAGTTATTTTTGTTAAAAAATAAAAAAAAATGAGATTAATTAAATTTCTTTTTTAATATCAACATTTTTTAAAGATTTTAAAAAAAATTTTTTTTCATTAAAATAATTTTAAAAAAATTAACATTAAAATTTAGATTTAAAATAATTAATTTGAAATTTTTAAAATTATTTTTAACAAAAAAAAATAATTTTTAATTTTAAAAATTTAAATTAATAATTTTAAAAATTTAAATTAATAATTTTAAAACTGTAAAAATTGATAAAAAAAAATTTTTTTTATATGAAAATCCATCACAGAGCTATTAATTTTTTTTCCGAAAAAATGCCTTAAAACAGAGAAAAACCTTTCAGACGTGCCATCTATGCTCTTCATATTTTACCGGATTCCTGTCATACTTTCTGCTATCTTGCGTCTTCCATCGCCATTGCCATTCCCCACTGTTTGTTGTTGTTACTGCCATCATCATTGTCAGTATAAATTTCTTCTTTCATCCATTCACTCTCTGTGCGAAACGGCAACGAACGACGGAGAAAACTTGGGTAATTTGCATATCGCATACCAACATGACTAACATTTCTACATAAACTTGATTTCATTTTAGTTTCGCATTTTTATCCGTTCTCGCACTATGACGAGGTGACAGAAGCAAGAAATGTTTAATTCCATTTTCATTTGCTTTGTAATTCGACGAGCTATTTGATTTATGTTCGGAATGAAATCGTGATGATGATGATGATTGTGTGTCTCTTTTATTATTATTAGCACATGATATGATCTGCCTTCCTGTTCTACTTTCTATTCCTGCCGAAATTTGTGTGTGTGTGTGTTTTTGGGGTGTCGTCTCATAAGCAATTCAGAACGTGTACCATTCCTCAATTTAGATGTTCAGACATTTCTCAAGTGCCCCATACAATTGCCTTGCTTTTTAGTTGTGTTTTACAAGTAAAAGCAATCAAATCTACCTGGAATTAATTTTGTGCGCAAACATCGGAACGAAATTTAATTCCAGCTTTATCCCGAGATGGATTCAATTGAAGAAGAGGCGGAAGTATCGAGCGAACTTAAAAAGTGACGGTAAACATCGGGAAAATTAAATAAATTTTAAATTCCATTATTATTGCTTGTGTTTTGTGCTGCTGTTTGCTTCGTCACTGTGGAAAATTCATGTTTCGAAAGTAAAATTTTTTAACTTTAAATTTTTTTCAGTTTTAATTTTTAATATTTTAAAATCCTGAAGTTTTTCCATTTTTTTTAAACTTTTCAAATTTTTTTTTTTGAAATCCTGAAACTTTTCAGTTTTATGAAATCCTGAAACTTTTCAGTTTTTTGAAATCCTGAAACTTTTCAGTTTTTTGAATTTCTGAAACTTTTTAGTTTTATGAAATCCTGAAATTTTTGAGTTTTTTGAAATCCTGAAACTTTTCAGTTTTTTGAAATCCTGAAACTTTTCAGTTTTATGAAATCCTGAAACTTTTCAGTTTTATGAAATCCTGAAACTTTTCAATTTATTGAAATCCTGAAACTTTTCAGTTTTTTGAAATCCTGAAACTTTTCAATTTTTTTCTTGAAATCCTGAAACTTTTCAATTTTTTTTTTGAAATCCTGAAACTTTTCATTTTTTTTTTTTGAAATCCTGAAACTTTTTGAAATTCTGAAACTTTTCAATTTTTTTTTTGAAATCCTGAAACTTTTCAATTTATTGAAATTTTGAAACTTTTCAGTTTTTGTTAAAATCCTGAAACTTTTCAATTTCTTTAAAATTTGAAGCTTGTAGATTTTTAAGTTTTAATATTCACCAAAATTTTCACAATTTCCGATATTAGTCAAATACAAAAATTGTATCATAGCCTATCCTTTGAACCGCAAAATACAATTAGTAACAGTCACTTGTTCGTAATTTGCCGCAATATTTTTCTGCCATTTGAACTGCATCTGGGTTAAAATGCTGATAAAAATTTATTGCAAAAACGATGCCGGATATTAAAAGTTCGCGAGTTAGTTTGCACCTCACATCACATTTATTTCAATAAATCCAGTCGCATTTTTCTATCTCTACTGCTTTTTTTTATCGCATCGAATTCTGAAGAAAATTTGCTTTTTAAGTGGTTTGAAGTCTTTCTTTAAAAAATTTGAAGCAAAGACAAAGGATTTTCAGGTAAATTTTTGATATTGATATTGAACTTGAAAAATCACTCAAAAACACGCTCAAGTCATTTTGAATCAAAAAAAAGCCCTTTTCTACCTTTCTTTGTTACTTTTTTGCACAGACGTAATCTCTCATACTTCAAATAAACGTAAAACGAAATGAAACATTCCTTTTAGTATTATTGCCGAGCCAATCCTTTTCCACAACGACGACGACGTTCCCTCGTTTCTTCTATACTGAAGCTAAACTAAGATTAAGTGAGAAATACAGAAGGGAAAGAAGAAGAAAGAATTGCAGTTATAAGTAGAGGTGAAAGATAAAAATTAACTCGAGTTTTAGTTTCTTTTTTTGTGCGCGCCTCAATTTTTACCGTCGTGCTCTATTTGTTGGCGAAAAAAATGAAAATGAAGGTAAATAAAGTAAAGAAGAGTAAAAAGTAGGTAAATTGTGCAAAATGAGTTACAAAATTGAGAGAAAATTACAGAGACCAGACGGTGTGTGTGCAATAAAAAGATAAAGAGAAATATTTTATGGAGTCTCGCTGGGGAGTATTTTCAGTTCGTTCACACGAAAATCTGCATTTTAAATCGATTTCTTGAAGATTTTTCTGTGTTTATCTCTGATAACATTCAAAAGAAAGATTTAAGGAATTTAAATTTGTTTTCTTCACGAATTTTAAAGCAGTAGTTCATTCAAAAATGGCTTTAAAAGGTCACGTGGTTAACAATTTCTAAATTTGACTGAAAATTTAGAATTTGTATTGGGATTGTATTGAAAAATGTGTCATGGAGTGTGATTTTTGATAGTGCAATAGGACAAAAGTTTAAAATTTTAGCTGGTTTAAGAATTTTCAGCTTTTACTGATTCACATGGTCACGTGGTTTGAAATTTGAAAAGCAGTTTTATCGTAGATTTTTCTTCTGGCGATAACTTTTTGAACTTTTTCATTGAATTTCTCACCAAATTTACAACGCGCAGTCATTGCCTTTTGCCACAACGTAAACCCTTTAGCACGAACATGATAATCAACTTTAATTTTGACACGTACGAAACCCCTAAATATCTGTCTCGATATCTCCCTTTCCATTCATTGCCAAACCGAAAAGTAAACTTTTATCAGACCACAATTTTTAATCAATTTCCAAGATTTCTTCGGGTCATCCAACTTGGAAATGTTTTTTTTTTTTTTTTTTGAAAAGTGAGGCGAAAAGTTTTTCTTTCTCGCACTTTTGCCTTTGAAACGAGGCAAAAGTAAATCTTTTAATTGGATGAACACACACTTTTTTAAGTCAATTATGGCATCAAGTACTCGAACAGATACAAGCCAACAATAATAATCAATTTCAATGGTGCCCAAGCGGTGCGGTTTCGAGAGTAAACAAAACATAATTCAAGTGGTTTGTTCGACACGACGACTCGACGATGGTACTTCTACTCTCCTCGGTCGACACACGAGAGAGAAATTGCTGTTTAATCTTTATTAAGTGGAGGGAAAGTCTTCAACAGGCAAAAAAAGGGTAAACTTTTTACTTTTACTTTGTGTTTGTTCGGTTTTTTTTTCTTTTTAGCTTGAAGATGATTTCTTTAGAAACATTTTTTTTAACCGCATTATGAAAATTTTGAAAAATTTGGTAATATCGTTTGTCTGTCCTTCCATATGACTTTCAAATTTGCCTTTTCTAATTCAATTTTCATTTTAGTACTTTTGAGTTTGAAAGATGAATTTTTCTCCAAATTTTCATGATTTTTTCGAAAATGTTTTAATTTTTCAAAATTTTACACTAAAAAAATTTCTCAAAAAAATTTGAAAAAAACTTTCAATAGAAAGAAAAATTTTAAAAATTCATAAAAGAATTTAATAAAAAATCTAAAATTAATTAATTCATAGTTTTTCCAATACTTTTCTTTATTAATTTTCATAAAATTCGTGAAAAATTTTAAAAATTGATATAAACACTTGAAAAAATTAAATAAGGTACAAAATATTTTTTTTTAAATTAATAAATTTTTTAGAAAATTATTAAAAATTATAAAAAAAATAATTTGAAAAATATTTTCGAATAAAATTAAAATTAAATTAATAAAAATTTCTGAAATTTATTAAAATTAAAAAAAAATAATTTAAAAAAAAAATTTCTTAAATTAAATTAATATAAAAAAATTTTTTTTTTGAAAAATTTTATTTAATAAAAAAATATTGAAATGCGATTAAAATATTAATTCAACGAAAACTTTTAATTCTAATTTTTCCTTATTCCTCGAGGAGGCAAGTGACCTAAAATCACAATTTACGTCTCCCTCGACAGGAAGATTTTAGTTAATCGCTGTTTTAAACAACTTTATTGTGATAAATAGTTTTTTTCCATTCCTGAATTCTTCTAAAATGCAAGTAAAAAGGTACAAAGAAAAGTTTTGTATGTGTTCTCCTGATGATTCAATTAAAACTTTTCCACGTTCCTCTAACAAGACACAAAAAAAATTGTTTTTAGTATAATTTTTGTGAAAAAGTGTGAAACTTGCACAAAAAGCTCAAAAACTTTTTTTGTGTGTGGTTTTGTTCCTTTTGTCTTTTTCAAAAAACCATCATGAATGAGTTTTTCCGACACAAGAAAACTTTTTTAAGCATCTTGTTCGGTGTTCTGAAGCGACTAATGTGTGGTATTCGATCTTTGTTTTCGATAAGGAAAAAAAAAATTTTTTTTTCTCCCACGTTGCAACGCACGACGACAAAATAAACCTTTTTGAGTAATTTATGGGCCATTTGCAGCATTTTCTTTGATATTAATTTACCTTGTGGCAATCTCACAAAAGACCGTTTCTTGTATTGAAAGGAGGATGTCAAACGCAAGACATAACGCCAGGTGAGATAAAGAAAAAGGAGGAAGAAAATGCTTTAATATCAATTTTTGTCTTGTTTTGATATAAATTTTGTCTTTCGCAGCATTAAAGTCGCATTTGGGAGAGAGATGCAGTGAAATTTTGGTAAATCTGATCACGTTTTATCTGTTTGGAGAATATTTTTGTCTTGTTGTTGTGAAAGATGTTTCTGCTGTCCTTTTATCGTTATTACGATTTAAAAGAGATATCAAGAGATGGAAAAAGAAGATCCATTTTTCAATCCTTTTTGTATAAATTTTTTTTCATGTGTTTTGTTAGAAATATTGAGAGTTGCAAAAAATAAGAAAAATTTTTACGTGAGCAAACGTTTTTGATTACTTGAGATGGAAAAAAAGTACAAATGCAAGAAAAATTGAAGTCTCAGAGGTTTTGTTGAAGGAAATGTGAAGTGAGTGTATTTTTTTAATTTTTTAAAATCTTATTTAATTTTTTTTTTTTTGCAATTTTTAATTTTTTTTATATTAAAAATAATAAATTTTATTATTAAAAATAATATTTTATTAATTTTTTACGAATTTTTAATTTATTTAAAAAAATAATTTAATTAATTATTTATTTAAAATTATTTTTTACTAACTTATTTTTTAATAATGAATTAATTTTTTAATTAGATTATTAAAATATTAAATTTAAATAAAAAAAATTATTTTTTTAAATACAATATTTAAAATTTTGACTTTTAAGATTTTTGACGAATTTTATAAATTTTTATTAATTTTAGTTTATTTTTATTGAATTAAATTAAATTTAATTATTTTATTTTTTTTAATTAAATTTATTAATTCTTTTGAATTATTTATTAATTTAATTTTTAATTGAATAAAAATTATTTTTTTTTAAATATTTTTTGAATTTTTTTAATAAAAATAATAATTTTTAAGATTTATTTTTCTAATTTTTGCCGGATTTTATTAAATACTTTTAATAGATAGTTTTATTAAATTTATTTTTTTTTATTTCATTATTTAATTTATTTTTTTTTATTTTTTATTTTATTTTAATTAAATTATTTTAATTTATTATTTTTTTTTAATTCTTAGTTAATTTAATTTATTTCAGTTTTTATTTAAATAAAAATTTATTATTTTTATTTAATTTTTTTAAAACCTAAATAGTAACTTTTAGATTTTTTTTCTAATTTTTGGCGAATTTCGTTCTAAATTTTTTTTTTTTTTATAAAATTAAATTATTTTTGTTTAAAATAGTTTAAATTTTCTAAAAAAAATAAAAAGAAAAGTCTCTTTGGTTCATAAAAAAATAAAAAAAAAACTTTTTTGTGAGGAAAACAATTTTTTCAGTAAAATTTTTCAAGCGAAATGCTAAAATTGAAATTTTCTTAAAAGACATCATGACACAAAAGGTCCTTCAAGCAATTGCAAACGTCTTCAAATGACAATGCCTCACATTGAAGTGCAGAAAAAACTTCCTCCGTAAGCAATTCGGACATCATATTTTTCTAAAAATACTTTTTTTTTCACTGAAAATCTTTCAAGTCGCAACAAATGGAAAGTAAACATTATTATCGAGCACATAAATGCTTACGTGAACAACAATTTCTTCCATAGGATGACCACTTAATCGAATTTTCCCTCGGTAATTTAATCAAAAAAAAAAAGCTGGATACCTGCGATTATTTCTCTCTCTTCATTTACTTGCCTCAATAACTTTTGACCTAATTCCCTTTTTATTGTCTCCTTTCCACTCCTCGTTCTCGTCCCACTCATTTAGTATCCCACACACGCAACGCAACTCAATCAAGAAGACGGAAAAATAGGCAAACAACAAAAAAGAAGCAAAAAAACGGATAAGCCGACTATTACTATCGTCTGTCGTCGTCGCCGCATTCACTCCATTTACTTTCGATATTTACTCTCGATCAAGCGAACTTTGTTTGGGCGGAAAATGGGATTTTCCATCGCGCATTATTGCACCCGACTCGACTTCTCACATCGCCAAAAAAAATGTATTCAAGAGCACGATTGAGTCGTTTTTTATTTTTGGCGACGCCGCCGTCAAATTTGATAAAATTAAGATAAAAATCGGAAAAAGGGTGCGTCATGTTCGTTTGATTATTATTATTTAACGCGCACGAAAATGATAAGCAAATGCCGCTGCTGCTGCGATACGACACCAATTTTGACATTCAAGCTTTTTGCGTTAATTAAAGGGATTTGGGTTGCACGAGCGAACGAACGACAGACAGACGGAAGGATGACAAGGGACTGATGATGATGATGACGATGGGCCCAAGACAACAAAAGAACACTTTTTTTTTCGGCGTGTGCTTAAAATCGAATTTGAGACACCTTTTCTTGCTTCGTTCTCCATTTGGTGCGGATTAAAATATTTCGCTCACTTGACTGACTTTTGATTTCGTTTCCGAGATTTTTTTTATTGTTTGTGCTGCTCTCAGCTGAATTTTGTTCAATTATGAGGAAGAATGAGAGAGAGAAAAATCGTAAATGTTAATTTCGGGGAAATTTTTATCGGATTAAGAGTATTCGCGGAAAATCTTTTTATTTTTATTGAAAAAAAAATTAAATTTATGAGGAAAATTTAAAAAAAAAAATAATGAATATTGTATAAAAAAAAAATATCAAAAAATGTTTTCAGTAAAAAAAAAAATTTTTTTTTCAAAAGATTTTTTATGACTGTCATTTATTTTGAATTAAAAAATTTATATTTATTTAAATATACCTAATAAATATTTATTTTTTAAGTTATTTTTTTTCTTAATTTTTGCATTTATTAAAATTAAATATCTTGCGATATATTTTAAAATTATTAAAAAAAAATAATTAATAAAATAAATTTTAATAAATTAAAATTAATTAATTAATAATTATTTTTAATAAATTTATTTATTTTTAAAAAATTAATTTAATTTAATTTAAATAAATATTTTTATTTAATTCATTTTAATTTAATCATTTTTTTGTAATTTTTTAATTGAAAAAGTATGCAATAAATACTTTTTTAATAAAAAAAAATTATTTCATGTCTCAGTAGGTTATGCAATATACATTACATCAGATTTTCGTATTTTTCTACGAACTTTTCATACATTTTCTAGTTTTTCCTGCACAAAAACCTCTTAAAAATCATTAAAAACTTATAACAGAAACTTCTAAAGAGATTCGCGAAGTAAAATTCAAGTTATTGCATTTCAAAGTTTTCGATGTCAATAACTGTCAAAATTTGTAAATTAAATATTTTTTTTTAATTAAAAAATAAAATAAATTAAATTAAATTAAATAAATAAAAATTAATTTAAAAAATAATTTTTTTTTTGTTTAATTTAAAATCTTAAAATCTGACCAAACACCGTGAAAAATAACAAAAATTTAATTCGCAAATATTTTCGCTAAAATCCTAAAAATTTCTCATCTAAATTCCACACTGACAAAATCTCAATATATTTCATCTTAATAACGAGCAAATAAAGCATTCATTACGGAATTTTGCCAAAATATATTTGGGAATAACAAACTGTTGATGTTTGCATGTTTATTCAATCTATTTTTAAGAGTAAATAATGGTTTTGAATCCTTTTTTCGACATAATCGCATACCAACGTAGCAAGAAATATTTCATCCCCTTTTTTTCTTGGATAATTTGATAAGCGAGCAAAACAAACTTTCGAGTGTTATTTGCTCGAAAAAACATTTTTTTTTTCAATAACTTGGAAAAAAACTTCCATCTATTTATCGAGAGGAAAAATTTCGTCCTTGAACTTTTTTTTTGGAGGGACTTTCGAGAGGGTCGTTTCCACTTCCGCTCAATTTGAATGTCAAAATATGCAAAATCACGTCCTTTCGTAAGACATAAGCAGCTTAAACTTTTTCCTTGTTCTCTTGAGGGAGGCACGGAAATGTCGGAGACTTGCGTCGTTATGACGAGTAATGACAATAAAATATCGTCTAATTGGGCTGAGAAGCTGTGTAAACAACCTTTTTCTCGAGAAAAATCTGTTGAAACATGTTCCAGTAACCTAAAAAGCATTTTTTTTTATAAAATAATATTTATTGACAAATTGTCTCGTTCACATCCCCTCCCTGCGTCGTCTGTCATGTCGTCGTCGTTACAAGTTGTTGTTTACCTTTGCGGAGTTACGCGATGATTTAATTCATTTAACGTCGTTTTTTATTAGCGTTCGTCGTGGATTACGAGATTACGTGGCACGACTGAATGGTCCCATTGAGAAAATATTTCTTCGCTTTGTTCGAGCAATTTAGAAATGGAGTTGTCAGGTACTTTGTTTCGAATGCTCAATAACACACGAGGATCTCTGGAGTCGCATTTTGCTCGTAATAACACAATAAATATAAGCGCCTTAAACTGACAGCACGAGAAAAATGTATAAATAAAAATCTGAGCTTTAACACAAAAACAGCACAAAAAAGCAACAAAAACGAAAATCCCTTAAGTATCACTTTTCATCACGTCATTTCCCGCAAATAAACACAAATAAAAAAAATCGCTCATGAAAGATTGCCCGAAATGTTTGTCTCACGGAGCAAGAGTCTCGTCTCGTAAAAGGTCTCGTCGACGCGACACATTTGCGAAAAAAAAACAAAAAAAAACTAGATAAATCCGAGGAGATCAAGAGTTGAGCGACGACAAACAAATCCAATCCTCTTTTCTTAATGACGTCACGAAATCCATGCCCCGACTTCGAGGAAACGACGTGAGATTACTCTTCAAAGGAGATCACATTCACATGTCTCAAAGTTGTCGAGGGAGTCTGTTGCTGCATTGTTAATGTTAACAGTTTTTTGTTGTTCGAGAGAAAAAGGAAAGGAATCCTTTAGTATGGAAATCTGATTGTGGCACGAAAAAAAGAACGAAAGAACCCTGAGAACAAAAGTAAACAAAAAAGTGTATTCATTCGTCATTTTTTTTGTTATTTATTTTTCTAAAATGGTTCGAAAGTTGTAAGATTTCGTGCGATAAAAAGAGGCGTAGAAAAGAAGAATTGATATAGAAGGAATCGAATGAGAGAAAAGAAAAGAAATGAAGAAAAAAAAACGGAAAATTACCCTCACACACAATTTATTTGCTTGCGAATAAACAAAGAAAATGGAACAATGTTGCTCAAGAAAAAAGGTGTTCAAGGTAGATGGAAGTTGCTACAAAAGGTGTCCGTGGAAAGGTTTTTACAAAAAGAATTATAATTCGGTTGATTTTTAAGCCCAGAACAAGTTTAAAATTTTCGGCCCAGTGCGCATTTTAAAGATATTTTTATCGTTTTAGATTAAAGTTAATTCAAAAAAATGATAGAAAAGCAGATCTCTTTAAATTTCTATACGTTCTATCTATAAATTCAACCCAGAGCAAATTTTGAATTTTTGGTCCAATGCACATTTTAAAATATTATCCCAATGCACATTTCAAATTCAACCCAGAGCAAATTTTGTATTTTTGACCCAAAGAACATTTTAAAATTTTATCCCAGTGTACATTTTGTATTGTTTTTTTTTTATCCCAATGCACTTTTTAAATTCAACCCATAGCAAATTTTGCATTTCTGGCCCAATGTACAATTTTAAATTTAATCCCAGTGTACATTTTGTATTATTTTTTTATCCCAATGCACATTTTAAATTCAACCCAGAGCAAATTTTGAATATTTGACCCAAAGAACATTTTAAAATTTAATCCCAGTGTACATTTTGTATTATTTTTTTTATCCCAATGCACTTTTTAAATTCAACCCATAGCAAATTTTGCATTTCTGGCCCAATGTACAATTTTAAATTTAATCCCAGTGTACATTTTGTATTATTTTTTTTTATCCCAATGCACTTTTCAAATTCAACTCTGAGCAAATTTTGAATTTTTGGCATTAATGCACATTTTAAAATTGAAGCACAGTACATATTTTAAACTTTTGACTTAATTTACATTTGAATATTTTAAGTCAGAGTATATTTGAATTTTTAATAAAATTTTCATCTTCTTCAAATAGAATTTTCTTTTCTAAAACTTTTTAAACAAGAACGTGAAATAGTAAAAAAAGAATCTGTAATTAAAAAAAATAAATAAAATTAAAAAAAAATAAATTTTCATTAACTTGTCTTTATAAAAAAGCGCTCCCATCCAATTAAAAAAACTCATCAAGTCTTTGAAACTTTCCTCTTTCGCATCATTCTGGCTTCCCAGAAACGCTTTTCAATATGAAATGAATTCTCACGAAATTTGCTCTCCCGCTTTTTTTTTTGTATCACATCCTCTTCGTTATTTGCATCGAAATTATATTTTACGTTCTTCGTCTTTTTTTTTTACGTTTTAATGCTCTTGAGATTTGTGAGCGAGCGACGTGCGTTGTGCGATGTGTGATAATAAAAGTTTATCGTATCCGATTATGTTATTAAATTTTAGGGCAAACATTTTCCGTGCGTCGTCAATTCGTAACAAAACACGAGAAAAATCGGATAAAATATTTATCTGGGAAACGTTAGATTGTGACGACGACGACGACGATTATTAGGATGTTTGGTTGACAAGCAATTTTCACGTCTTTTGACTTTTCAACCGGGCGTTTCCATTTTTTTTTCTTCATTTTGACAAATCAATCGATAAAAAACTTTTTGCCCCAAAAAGAGAAATTTCTTTCATTTATTTATGTTTTTGATATGTTTCCGACACTTTCTTCCCTCGCAAACAGATAAATAGCGATAATGATAAAGATAAATACGATATTTTATTTCGTACGGCATGGCAACGATTCCAAGTCAATTTCTGTCACTGGCAAAGAAAAAAAACGCCAAATTTTTCGATATAGGTGACTTTTAGTTGTGATGACAACAGTTTCCGCGCGTCTAAAAAAAGCGAGGGGATGAAAAGGATTGAATGTTACAACGAGTGCTCTCGAAAAGTTGCGCAAAAATCAAAGCGATTTCCGGGAAATTTAATTTTGAAATCGCTGCTCGTCAAAGTTCAAACAAGTTTTCCCGCCTTTTTGAGCAGGCACGAGTTCGTATGTCGTGAATGTTTGTTTAAAAAGTAGATTTACGACTATTAGGTAGAAAGTTGTTCTCTTTTTTTCCTGCTTGAAGTTGAATCGAGTGTTGAATTACTTTTTCTTACATAAAAAAAAGTACTCGAAACTCCGTCATGATAGAGATATAACGAAAATAGATGAATGAAAAGTTAATTTGACGTACATTTTGGGCTAATACGTTCCAGCAACAACTGACCTGATTTCCAGGAAGAAAAAGGCAACAAATTTGGTATTAAATTTTTCGTGAATTTAAGGACTCGAGCGGTTTTTTTTAATTTTTTTATTTTTTTTTTAAATTCTTGGAATTAATTTCTGATTTTCTTTATTTTATAATTTAATAAAAAAATTATTTAAAAAATAAAATGAATTATTTAAAATAAAATTAAAAAATAAATAAATTTACGTAAATAATTAATTAATCAAAATAAATTTATAATTATTAAAACATTTAAAGAAATTTTTTTTTATTTTTTTTCGCAATTTTTTTCAGATATCAATTATTTTTTAAAATTTTTAATAAAAATTCATTACTTAAAATAATTTAATTTAAAATTAATTTTGAAAACCATTGAAAAAAAAAATAATTTAATGAATTAGAATAAATTTAATCTTAAAAAAAAACTTTTTTTTTAAATTCTTTTAAATTTTTATTAATTTTTATTTTTAAATAATTTAAATTTAATTTTTTAAATTTTATAAATTTTTTTTAATTGTTTAAAATTTTTCCTTAATTTTTAAAAAATTATATTGATGATAATTAAAAAAAAAAATAAATAAAAAAAACTCCTAAAAAACAATTTTTTTCATATAAATAATAAAAAAATTAATTAAAAATAAATAAATTAAAATTAATTTTTATCTTATAAAAAAGTATTTTTTTAAATTAAAAATTATTTTTTTTTTTGAAATTTTTTCCTCAATGTTCAAACAGATATCTTCACAGACATGTCTCAACATAATTTTTTCAAAATAATTTAAGAAAACGCGATAAAAAATAATAAATAATCAGAGTTTGTTTGCTCGAAGCTCTCTTGATTTCCAGCAGCTGTCTGTCTCGTTCTTCTCATTACTCGTCAATCATGTGCGTTCCATATACAAGAATTTCTTCACATTTCTTCTTCTTTTTTTTTATTTTTTTTATAGAGATAATTAAATTTTATATATTTTTTTATCTATTTTTATCAAACTTTTCAAAGTACTGCGAGTGGGAGGAAAAAATGTGGGATAAAAGTCAAATGTGGGTTTTAACAGGTGAACAAATAGCGAAACGTAAGGAAAAAAAAAATAAATTAAATTTTTGTTTATTATTTATGTTTGTTTGCCTGGGAAGCAAAACAGATTACGAACGAAAAGATTTTTTTTTTTGAAATCAATCATTTTATTAAGCACTTTCTTCGTAACGTTGTTTATCCAATTATATCGAAAAAAAAAATTTTTTAGAAGTTTCACGAGAAACGTCAGAGAAGAGCACAAGGGAAGAAGAGACAGAAGATGATAATTTCATTGAGTTTAAATGCGAAAGAGAAGATAAGGGTTTGAAGTCTTTTGACAAGTGGAAATTTTTCCGTTTCGTTTTTAGTATTTCTTCAGTGAATGTTTCGAAAAATGTTCCATACATATGTGTGCTTTTAATATTTTAATGGAAAGGAAATGTGGCACTGTTGATGTTTATTTGACATGATCGAATTAAAGTTTTGTGTTTTGCAGCATTAGAGCAAAGTTAGAGGAAAAGTGTTTTGCTGTGTTTAAAGCGATTTAATGCTCACGTTAATCTTTTTAGTGTATTAAAAGCTTTTAGTTTAATTTTTTTAAAAATAAAATTTTCTTTTTCCATTAAGTTTTGATAGTTTTTTTTAAACCATTTAATTTTTTATGACACAAAACTTAATTTTTTTTCCTTATTTTTGTATTTTTATTTAATAAATTTATTAGTTTAAATTTAGAAATAAATAAATAAAATAAAAAAAAAGGAAAAAAAAATAAAAAAAAATAAAATAAAATAAATAAATAATAAAAAATAAAAAAAATAAAATAAAATAAAAAATTAAATAAAAAAAATAAAATAAAAAAAATTAAAATAAAATAAAATAAAATAAAATAAAATAAAATAAAATAAAATAAAATAAAATAAAATAAAATAAAATAAAATAAAATAAAATAAAATAAAATAAAATAAAATAAAATAAAATAAAATAAAATAAAATAAAATAAAATAAAATAAAATAAAATAAAATAAAATAAAATAAAATAAAATAAAATAAAATAAAATAAAATAAAATAAAATAAAATAAAATAAAATAAAATAAAATAAAATAAAATAAATAAAATTTAAAATAAAATATCAATTTTAATTTAAATTTTTAATCAATTTAAAATAAATTAAAATAAAATTTAAAATAAAATAAAATAAAATAAAATTATAAAATAAAATAAAATAAAATAAAATAAAATAAAATAAAATAAAATAAAATAAATTAAAATAAAATAAAATAAAATAATAATAAAATAAAATAAAATAAAATTTTAATAAAATAAAATAAAATTAAAATTTAAAATAAAATAATTTTTATTTAATTTGTTTAAAAAATTTTCCAACATTTTTCACTTTTGCACAAAAATTTTAAAATAAAATAAAAATATTTGCCTAATTAAAAAGTAAAAATTTATTTTATAAAAAAAAGTTTCACTAATTTTCTCATTGAAATTTTGTTAAAATAATAAAATACATACTTGCCAAATTAAAGAAAAAAAAATTTTTTTTTCATTCATATTTTATTATTTTTTCAAAATTCCTTCTTTAAATTTATTTTTCTACAGAAGAAAGACAATATTTTTTAATTCATTTGGCCTGAATTGGACAAAAGGAAAAAAATCTTTAATTCATGACGAATAAAAACGACGAAACTTTAACACAATATCATGTCAAAAGGTGCTAAATCATCAACATCATCATGATACCCATGAACAACGACGGTTCTCTTTTGCCGTTATCTTAATTGTTATTATCATTTGTCTCCTTCAGTAACTTTAGCCCGAACGACATTGACATCGCATCTTTATGCCTCGTTTGCCACGATCTCAAATGTGAAATCGATAGTTTTATTTTTTTCCTTTCGTCTTTTTTCTGCAGATCATGTTTGTTATTGCTTTGAACCTCGTCCTCTCATGTCTCGATGCGCAACACATGTGACAGACGACCTTTGTGTCGTTCAGAAAACTAGCAAATCATCAGTTTTCTGATTAAATAATTGAATTTTTTGTAAGCTGATATATTCGGAGGGATGGCGAGTAATCAAATAAGTCAATCACAAATGACATGCAGTTCCCGAGAAAAAAAGTCGAGAAAGGGTGAAAAAACGTTTTTTGAGGCCATAAAAATGAATGAAAGCGAAAAATGATGACATGGGCAGATAAGAGAAAATTGTTTTAACTCTGGGTCGTTTTTGTGCGATTTTCGGTGTCAGTTACATCAAAAGGTTTGTATCGCGATTAAAAAGTCGCAGTGTTAATGACAAGTGACTTTTGTTCGATTTTTAATTAAATTTTTCAATAGAGATTTTATCGGCAACTTTTTGTTTTTTTGAATTGGTCAACTCCCAATTTGATCGTCAATTTTTCATCCATAAACGAGAAAAGAAGATAAAACTAGTCAAAAAATATCCACTTGGGCACAATTTTGTTTGATTTATGTGGGATTTATTTGTCTTTGACAAATTTTAATGTTAAGGCTTTATCGGGAAATTTATTTGCTGCTCGGCAGATGCGTTCGACACAGAAATTTTCCCAAAATTGAATGTCTCGTGCATGCAAATGACCGAAAATTTAAATGCAAACTTTTCGTGTGTGTGGTTTTAATTTTGTTCAAACGAGGATTTTTGTGTTTTTTAATTTAGTCAACAAAACAAAAATTTCTATTTTTTCTGGGAAAACTTTTGTTTATCGGGACATTTTTGTACAAAAATAATGTCAAAGTCCGTCAAAAACAAAAAAATAAATTTGACAGAAAAATGTCAGTCCCAAGTGAGTTTGACATAAAAATATTTACTTCTGAATAACATGCGAGCTTGAAATATTTTTTTGAAGTGTTGATGACTTTTTTTTTTGAACAATTGCTTGTTTTTAATATTTTTATTTAATTTTTTCTAAACATGAAATAATATTTTTTTAAATTTATTTCGAAACTTTACAAAAAAAAAAAAAAATACTAAATAAAAAATTAAACTTTTTTAAAATTAGTTTTATTAAAAATAAATTTAAATTAAATTAGATCAATTGTTTTTAACAAATTATTGAGTTAAATGTTGTGAAAAAAATTGATTTTTTTCATTTAAGTATTCAAAAATTTGAAAGAAATTTAATTTGTTTGGATTTAAAAAAAAATTAAAATAAATATTAAATTAAAATTAAAAATATTTTAAAAATTTGATAAAAAGAATTAAATTCGTTTATTTAATAATTTATTTAATTTAATTAAAATTGATTTTATAATAATTTAAAATTATTAGTTATTTTTTAATTTTTTTTCAATATTTTTGAAAACTATTGCACGAAAATTTTATTTAAAATTTTTATTTAAAATTATTTAATTAAATTTTATTTTAAATTCATTAAAAATTATTTTATTATTTATTTATTAATTTTAATAATTAAATTTCAATTAATTTTTTGTTAAATATAACTTTTAACTTATTTTTAAATTTATTTATTTTTTTTTAAATTCACAGATATCAAATTGTTAAAAATAAATTTTAATAAAAAATTTGAAATTAAATGTACTAATTTAAATTTATTTTAGTTAAATTTTAATTAGCTTTTTATTTATTTTAAAAAATAAATTTAAATAATTTTTTTCAATTTAATTTTTTACTTTTTTTAAATTTATTTAAGTTAAATTTATTTATTTTTATTTTTTTTTTAATTATTAGAATATTATTTGATAATTTTTTTTTACTTATATAATTGTTTTTAATTTTATTACTAATTAATTTTTCACCTCACAAAAAAAATATCGATTTCTCTCAAATCAATTTGAACAATTGCTCAATATAATAGTTTCAACATTCGAAATCGAACATTTTTCACACCCTTCAATTATCTCTCGAAATCATCGTCGATTGTATCTGCTGTCGTCAGTCATGCATAGTTACTCACATGCCGATCACCATAACAGACCATCAACCAAAAAACTGACGTTTAATGAGTAGCTCGGAGGTATTGCACACAAAATATCAAATGTCACACAAATCCATCGAGTGCGTTCGTTAGATGGGTATCTGTCATCAAAGTCCTGTTTTCCATGTTATTTGTCGTCGTGAATAATTACAGAGCACGGAGGACACTGACGACGACTGAGTGAAAGACCTAAATTAACCAGATAAATATTTTGAGTGAAATTATGGCATAAAATAACAATTATTACGCGATGCTTCCCCGTCTGTCGGAATAAATGAATGAAAAATGAATATTTTCCGCCATTAATTCCATTTTCTTTTGTTTTTCCATCTTTTATTATTTTTTTCTTCGTTTCTTGTGTTTTGGTTTGTTGTTGCGAGCAAGGCACAAAAAATGAATAACTTATAAAATGTTCTCTTCCTTCGCCGCGTTTCTTCTTTGGTTTGGAGGTAGTTGCAGGCGCACGACGAGAAAAAGCAACTGAATAAACAACGGAAGGATTAAAATGTACTAAAAACAAACTTTTGTATTCCTGTTTTACGTAAAACGTTCGTAAATTGTGGTTTTTATTATTTTATAACTTTTATTACTTTCCTATTGCTGTTGTTGGTTGGAGCGAGCGATTTTTTTTCATCCCATGTTCCTTCCTCAACAAGTACATAATTTGTATTGTTTTTGACGTAATTAGATATTGTTTGGTATTTAGCTCGTTATTAAGTACTTTTTAAGATGTTTGTGACGAGAAAAATATGCGAGTTGGAAGATTTTACGTTCTGATAAGCTCGAAGATGTGTTCAAGAAGTTATAAAATTTATTTTTTTGGCGCTTTTAAAAGTTTGTTTTTATGTCAAGTGAAGTTTTTGGGTGAAAAATTCATGAAAAATTGTCAAAAAAATTTAAATTTTACATAAAAAAAATATTTTTAGTTAACAATTTTTACAAATTTTCATTTAAAATTTTTTTTTTATATTTAATTATTAAAAATTTGATTAAAAATTTAATTATTTCTATTAAATTAAGATTAATTATTAAATTAAATTAAATTTTTTTTAATTAAAAAAATAAATAAATAAAATTACATAAATATCATAAAATTTTGTAAAAAATATTATGAGTAAAAAAAATCAATTTTTTTAAATTTTTATTTAAATGTAGGTATTAATTAATTATTAATTAAATAATTAAAAAACTAAAATAATTCAATTAAAAAATATAAATTAATTATTCAAATTAAATTGTGTTAATTAATAAAAAATAAGTTTGAAAAATTAATAAATAGTTTATAAATTAAATATTAATATTTTTTATTTTTAAAAATTAATATTATTAAAAAATACGTTATAAATTAATAAACTTTTTATTTTTTTTTTAATAAAAAATTTTATTTAATTTAATAATTATTCTTAATTTTTTAATTGTTGTTAATTTATTTTAATAATTTTATTTAAAAAAAATAAATTTTATAAAATAAACAGAAAAAAAATAATTTTAAATCTTTTTATTTTTTTCTGGCTAGACTTTTTTCCTCCTGCCCAAAAATTAAAAGGAATCAATATTTAAAACGTCAAAAATGACAATTTATCTTAAAAATAAACATCTCCCTTCTTGAACTTGCGAATTAATGTTTTTAACCTTTAAAGTATGATTTATTTTATTTTTCTCGATTTTTTTCCCTCAGAAAAAAATTTGTTTATAGAAAGAAACGAACAAAAAACTCACAGACGCTATTAAAATCATCATCTACCAACGAACGGTCGACACTCACAAAAAAAAACGTAAATTTGTTATCCCCCTGTTATTGTAAGGTGTTGCTCTCCTCAAAGTACAACGATCCATCTCATTAAAATTCCTCACCGGATGTCCACAATTCTACTCAAAAAAAAAACTACGGTCGGCACAAAAAAAAAATAATAAATGTGTTTTTTTTTTCTTTGGTTGTGTAACTTTTTTTTCTTTTTTTTTATTATATTCTTTGATTATCTCTCACCTCACCTTTTTTCACCCTCCTCCGTTGGTACTCTTCAGATTTTTTTCGTTGTTGTATTTTATTACTACTATTATTATTATGATTCGATGTCTGCCTTCAATATGGACCTGTCTATGGCGTGTCGGTCGCTCATCTGTCACACAGATGTAAATAATGGAATTAATTTAAAATTTTTATCTAGATCTGTCGTTGTCCATGCTGGTTTTTTATTTTGCCACGTTTTAGAAAGGGAAATTGTGGCTTATGGGTTTTAATAATGTTTGTCTTTGAGAGTAATGAAAAATTTAAATTATTTCAGGAAAAATCATGGGAAATTCGGAAAATTTTTTAAAATGTTGGGAAACTCGTGGAAAATTTCGGAAAACTTTAATTGAATTTTTCATTTGCCAAAAATGGATTTAAACTAAAAAATTGTTTATCATTATAAAAAAAATTAATTTAAAAACAAATTAGAAAGATTTCGAAAAATTAAAAAAAAAATGGAAAATTTAAAGAAAAGTCGGAAAATTTATGGATTTAGGAAAATTTTATTAAAGAAAATATTTTGAATCATTTTTAAAAAAATTATTTTTTAAATTTTATCTTAAAACTTTAAGAAAGATTTTTTTGAAAAAAATTGAAAACCTGGAAAATTTAGGAAAAGTCGGAAAATCTTGGAAAATATTTATTTAAAAAAAATTATTTTCAACTTTAAAATTTTATTTATTTTAATTAATTTTAATAAAAAAAAAATTAAAAACTCGAAAAATTAGGAAAACATTCTCAAGAAAATCAGGAAAATTCGTAAAATTTCCACAGAAAAAAGAAATTGTGCTCAAATCCTTAATTTCATGACATTTTTTTTTGCTTTGCGTCAAGAGTTTACCCTAAGAGGCGACTTTTGTTCGTACTTTATGCGAATTTTAATTCGTCGCGTCGATGATTTCTGTTCCGCTCCGAAATTTTCCCCTTGCGCGCAGCAAATGCTAATCAGGTCTCCTTGGAAATGCAAAATTTCCATGCCGTCGCTCCCTCTTTCGTAGTTCTGTCAGTCACAGACGGCGCGCATAAATTTAATTAATTAAATGTTTTGCGTTTTCTTGGAAAAAAAATGTAACAATTGTCGTCGTTAAAAACATTAAAGGTGAGACGCTTCCGACGGTATGGCAACAATTACGGACAAAGAAAAGAGAGAAACAAAAAAAAAACGAAGAATGAGACACAAAAATAAATAAAAAATTCACAAGAAAAACGTAACTCAGACGATTAATGATGGTTAAGTAAAGCAGAAAAAGGTGATTTGCATTATTTTTTGTTGTCTCGCAAAAATAAAAAAATACCAGGCGTCACCACATTAATTGCTCCAATACAACCCAAATCCGCTAATTTCTACTCTTTTGTCTGAATTTCGTAATAATGATCATAAAAATGCAAAAAAAAAGTTTCTCATAAATTTTCTCTCCTGACACTTTTTTTCATGCCGCGCACACATCTGGCGTTAAAGTTGTCTCCGTTCACGTGTGTTATTGAAGCACCACGCGCGAAACGAGAGTGCGAAGAGTGGAATTATGAGGATTATATTTTTTCCTCTTTTTCCCTCGTAACCTACTTTTGCATGGAGACGACGGGTGTGTCAAGTCATAAAAATGGATTAAACGGGAAGATAAACCCGCAGAATTAGGTCAGAAAAAAAAGAGCGGGATTCATTCGTGGAATATCAATTTCTAAACGGGGAACGGAAATGAAGGTTATTAAAGTTCTCGTTTCCCAAATTTACATTCGGCACGCTAAAAATGCCGCTTCGTTACGGTGCCTAAAAAATTTATCAACTTTTTATCGCACACACATTCGCATAAACATGATCGTATCTCGCAGCAGAGCGTCAGCAGTGGAAGGGAACAGACACTATACCGCAGAAGAAATATAAAAACAACAAAATACAGGCATAAATCATGAAGTAAATGTCGTCGGGGAGGTGACTTGTTCAGTGTGATGAATTTTTGTTTCGCAATGGAAAATTTTTGCGAAATTTTTAAATTTTCATGAGTTTTAATTGAAAATTAATTTTTAATTTTTTTAGTTAAAATTTCTTAAAATAATTTAAATAAAAATAATTAAGTTAAAATATTTAAGTTAAAATAATTTAAAAAAATTAAATAAAAATTAAAATACTTGAAAAAAAATTCTGAAACTTTAAAATTATTTAAAAAATATAATTTTATAATTTTTTTTCAATTTTTTTACCTAATTAAATTTTATAAGAATTTTTATTTATTTATTAATTTTTATTAATTTAAAATTTTTTCCTATTTTTTTTATTTTATCTAAAAATGAGTAGTTTTTTTTGATTTAATTTAAATTTTTAAAAATATTATTTTCTGTCTAAATTAATTTAAATTTATAAATTATTTTAAATTATTAATTCTGATTTAATTTTTTAATTCAAAATTAATTTAATTATTATTGATTTATTTATTATTATTTAAAATTTAATATTTTCTCGAATATATAAAAAAAATAAAAGATTTATTTTTTTCTAAAATTCTAATTAATGAAATTAATTAATTAAATTTTAGGTAATTTAGTGACTTAAATGTACAAAATTTTTTATATTAAAATTATTTGTCAAAAAGAAAAAAAATTAAATAAAATCAGTCAAAATATTTAATTTTTTTTTACTTTCATGAATATTTTTCATGAATATAACTTTTAAAAAAATATATATAAAATAATAAAACTTTTTTAGGTACAAAAAATTTAAATTAATTAATTATTTTTTTTAATTAAAATTATTTTTTAATTATATAGAGAGAATTTTTAATAATTTAAATATTATTATCATTTAAATATTTTTTTTTTTTAATATTTTTATTTATTTTTTAAAATATTTTTCAAGTTAAGCTGCGAAACTTTAATTTTTCACAATTCTCATATTAAATATTCGGAACGTCCTTGACTGACGTCTCTCTTTTTTTTTTACTTTATCGTTTTGTTTGTCAAATATGTGGTTTTTTTTTTGTTTAACTTTATGCCAATTTTTCACGGAATGTCCCTAATTAGGGGCACTTTATTTGTATATACATTTTTATTTTACTTTTATTAATATTACAAACGTCCCTTTTTGTCCTTACAGTTTTTTTTGTTCGTGTGCGTTAATTGATGTGATAACTTTTATTTTTTATTTCAAGTGAAAAAAATTATAATTTCGATGAAAAAATAAAAAAAAAATGAAAATTACTCACCTTGCTACAAACGAAAATTTCCAAGGACACCCATCTATCCAGAGACGCGTAAGTAATCGTTTAAAATTATTTCCTTTACTTTTTGTCTGTTATTATTATTTTTCCTTTTGTTTCACTTCCGTTTACTGTTTTCCCTGTTTTTACGTCCTCCTCGTTGCAGGTGCGTTCTCATTATTTCTGCCATTGACGAACTTAATCCCACGGACTTGCTGTTTCCATTTGTTACTTCTGCTTCGTTACGTTTTTTTTTGTTATTTAAAAAATTTGAATTCGGGAAGCCCAATAATAATTTATTGTATCTCTTTTCTGGTTTTATTGTTTTATTCAGTGAGGCAGAAGAGGCGTTTTTGCTCCGAAAAATGATAAATTTTTAATAAATAACTCGTAAAAGCCCCACAACTGTCGTAAAATTCGTCGGTTATTATTGCATTTAAATTTTTTTGTTTTGCCGACATTTCCTTATCACGGAGCTGCAACGTTCGTTATGTCATTCAAAGTAGATTTTAATTCGTTCAGGCATGAGTGGAGACGAGGCACAACAAACAGCAACAATGGAAATTGTTTTATGAATGGAAAAATGAAACCTTTTCTCTTCCTTTCTTCTGTCTAGCGAGCTTTACATAACGAACGAAGAGAATAGAAAACGCTCTGTTATAAAGAATGACAAAAGCAAAGTTTTGTAAATTATTATTATAAAAAAAATATAAAAAAAAATAGAAAATGAAGGGGAAATATTAATTTTTCAGAACATCATTGAAGGCATCGTCAAAGGAGGAAAAACGAGGAAGTTTTTAATCTGTTGAATCAGTTTTTCAAGGTTTTTGTAACGAAATTTAATCTGCTTATGGGTTGAGGCTGCTCGAATGAAGGCAATTTTATGACTTTTGATCTTTCACAGACAACGTCAAGATGAATTTTTTAACAGATTTTCTTGGGATTTCTTGAGTTTATGTTACAAAAATTTTTTTTTGTTGTAAAATTAATAATTATTCGTTTTAATTTCAAAGTTTTATACAAGAAAAAGTCTTCAAAGTCTTCTAAAGGAAAATAATATTGAAGAAATTTGATCTTATTGAAGTTTTTTCTTGTCTCTCGAGTCGTTTTTGTACTCAAAAACAGGAATTTGTAAGAAAATGACGATGTTATAATTTAATTATAAATTTTTAAAGCTAAAAATAAAATTTTTATACATTCATTGTGGTATATTTTTGAAAATTTTGTTTTAAAAAGTGATTTTTAGAAATGTTTGAACTATAAAAATTAAAATATTTTTTTGTTTAGATTTTCAAAAAATATTTGAAATTTTATTTTTAAAACAGATTTTATTTAAATTTTTAACTAAAAATTAAAAAAAAAAATCTAAAATTAATTTAAAAAAATTTTGACTTTTTTTAAATTATTTAAATTTTTGATAAAAAAAAATATATTAAAATGTTTTAAATTTAATTAAATAAATTTTAATGAATAATTATTTTTAATTAAAATTTATTTTAATAAAATTTAAAAGTTTTTATACAAGAAATGTTAAAAATTATTTTTTTAAAAACAAAATTGAATTTAATTTTTATTAAATTTTTAAATAAAGAAAAATCGAGCGAACAACCAAATTAGAGAAAAATGATTAATAAATTGCGAAGATATAAATATAAAAATTATTTTATGATAAAAAATGAACAATTTTGTAAAAAAAAACTTGTTTAAAAGATAAAAATCAAAAATTTTTATTTTAAGCCAAAATCACAAAAAAATTAAATTTATTTAAAATTTTCGCAACTTCAAGCCTTTTTTCCTATAAAATTTAATGTAAAAACTGATAACTTTTCCAACCTCTTTTAACAGCAAAATCACGTATTTGCAATCAATTTTCCCAAAAAAATTTTCTTGATCCAATCGAAATTTATGTCAGTTTCGACCGCAACCTCATTACATCACTCTTATCGAATAATCCTCGCCCGAAATTCTGGAAGCGCAACAGCTTCAGCCTCTTTTTTCTTTGTTTTTACATAACATTTTGTAACAACAAGAGCACTCCATGCGGTGACATAATAACTAGTTTGTATGGCAAAACAAGAACAAAAACACTCAAATACTCGGTATTTCATGACAAGCCCATTGTTATCTTGTCTTCATGATAATCATAACTCTCTGTCTCTCTTTAGGCTTTAGGATTCGAAAATGAAACTCGAGATAGAAACATGAAAAGGGAAAAACACATACACACATGACAACAATTCACGGTGAAAAAATATTAGAATGCAGATTGTCTCAAAAAATGGCTTTTTGTTTGCAGCTGACAAGTGAATTTAGATTTTTTTTTATTTTTCCACAAATCGGGAATAATAAAAAAAATATTGCACAAACAAAACAATAAACGGATTTTCCTGCAAAACAAAAAAATAAATATTTAGAAAGTTATCGTCAATTAAATAAAAAGCATTTTTTAAACAAATTATTAAAATTTGACCCAGTGCACATTTAATTTTTTTTTTATCCCAATGTACATTTTAAATTTTTCACCTTGTGCATTTTGTGAAATTTTTAACATTATGAATATTTTTAAACGTTTAAAAATATGTGATTTAAAAATCCAATGAACATTTTTCAAGTTTTGCCCCAATGCACATTTTAAAAATTTTCCCAATGCATATTTAAATTAATTTCTGTCCCAGTTTATTTTATTTTTGTCCCCTGTGCGTAATTCAAAATTTCAGTCCATTCCATATTTTAATTTTACTACAATTCACAGATAAATTTTTCAACCCCAATGCACATTTAGATATTTTTTCATTTTTTTTTCGAAATGCGATAAAAAAAATTCCCACTGCGCGATAAAATTAGTTTGTTTGAATTTTTCGCCTACATTCCGCTTTGAGGTTTATTGTTTCATTTTGTTTTGTTTTAAGCTCTCTCCATTCATCAAGGCTTCTATTTATAAAAAAAAATCTAAAACAGAACATATTTGAATAACGACGGATTATATTCGAATCAGGAATAAAATTCCAATCATGTATCCAAGCTATTTTTAATCCAGTAAAATTTTTTTATATTTACAACCAGCAAAATTTATTTTTTTTATTTTTTTGGTCATCACTCATTTGTAGAAAAAAAAATCCTCGAGAAAAACAGATATAAAAGTGGTTTGGCCCAACTTTCAAAACAAACATCAGACGAAAAACCAACAACTTGTTTTTTTTTTGTACAGTCTAACTGAAAAATATCATTTTATTTTTAATTTGAAACGAATTATTTTAATTCCATTTGTAAGAGAAAAAAAAAAGTTTTAGTTTGTTTTTTTTTGTAAGCAAAGCAACATCAAGGTAACAAACATGAACGAACGAAACACGGAAGAGGCGGAGGGAGAAAAGAATTTTTGATAAAAGCAGATAAAAGTGTGTGTTAAAAGCAATAGTTAAAGAGGGAAAAGCGAGAAACGTCACACGTTGGTGCTTTATTTAAATATTATGTTTTAATGCTTTAATCGTGATGTTGAACAAAAAAAGTATAAAATGTTATAAAAATTGTATAAAAATCAAGATATATATGAAGAGCAAGTTTTCGTGTTTTTCACGCGTTTCGAGGGATTATTTTTGCCTGTCTGAAAATTTGGTAAAAAAAAATATCTAATGTAAGATTTATGAACATTATGTTGAATTTATTATTTTTTGTTAAAGGTAAAAATGGGGACGACTGGTTTTTTGTTTTGAATATTTTTTATCCAAATATTTTAATTTTGTAAATAATGTGTAATGTTGTATAAAATTATGAATAATAAAAGTTATTTGTATTTATAATGAAAGTAATAATTATTTTAATTACAATTGTAATATAAATAATAAAAACAAACAATATCAAATATTATTTGAACAAAAGTTACTTTGAAATAAAATATATAATTCATAAACTGAAACTTTGTAAAAAAAATAAATAATATCACATAATATTATTTTGAGTTTAATATTTTATTTTAATATTTGTTTAAAAGATAAAAAAGTTTAATTTATTTTTTCATTATACATTATAATGCTTATGAAATTAGTTAAAAAATTTATTTATTCCAAAAATTAAAAAAAATATTGTTAAAAATTTTTTAAATTTGTTAATTAAATTTAAATTGAAATATAATTTTAAATATTTAATTATTTATAAAATGTATTAAATATAAAAAATAAAAATTAATTGTAAAAATTTTAATTTAATACATATTATCATTATTATTTTAATTAATAATTTTTAATAATTAATTTAATTGAAAATATTTTTTTTGTTATTATTATTTATTATAAATTAATTAAAAAATTTTTTTTTTTAAATTTTAAAATGTAAAATATGTGTAAATTAATAATGATGCTGCCAGAATTTGGCATTGAATAAATAAAAAAAAAATAAATAAAAATAATACAAATTAGATGAAGCTAATTAAAACAATAACGAATATATATATTTTTGAATAAAAAATAAATAAAACAAATATTTTTACATTTTACTACTTTTTTCCCTCCAAGAGACACAAAAACTTAATTTTTCATGAATTTTAATTTTTATAATGTTATTATATTTAATTTTATGAACCACATAAACATCATTTAATATTATCACAAACATTATTTTCATACATTTTTTTTATTAACTTTCATATAAAAAAAATATATATTTTTAAACCTTTATTATAATATTTTTAATAAATCAATAAATTTATTTTATAAAATTTTTTCCTTGTATTTTTTTTTTATTAAATTAACGTAATTTATTATTCATTCAATTAATTATACAATACTATTTTTATCCATTCACATATATTTTTTTTTATTTTTTTCCGCGAAACGACGTTGATTTAATTCATTAAAATTTATTTTGTGAATTTATTTAATTATTTATTTTTTTATGCTGGTATATTTGCTTATTTATTTATTGACAAACTTTTTTTTTCTTCACTCACTTTTTATTTTTAATTCACTCTCGAAGGAATTTCTTTTGAAAAAACTTTTTTTTTACATTTCTGGGGGCTTCGCTGTTTCTCTCACATTAATTAACTTTTATCAATTTTTGCGTGAATGAACGAGCAAGTGTGTGTTTTTTCCCAAGTTTAATCATTTATCATCATTATTCCGCAACTTTTGATTGCATTCGAGCGCGTTTTAAGTACAACAATCGAACGTTTCTGGGAATTTTCTTTTAATATTTTTATTTTTAAATATTTTTTTTTTCGATTTTTTTTACGAGAATTTCCCTTTTTGAGTGTTATCACGACCGTTGCTCACTTATGACTGAAATACGAAAAGTGAGTCTCTTGTCGTTTTTACATTTTTTTTCGTGTGTTGTTGTTTGATTTTGTACGGCACGTTATTAACGGAATGTTCCGAAAATTTTGTACGCACGCTGTCTTATCATTTTCCCATGGTTTCTCTTATCAATCAACGTGTACAGCGAGCATGCTGTCGTTATCGTGTTGCTTCTTGCCTGTGTGTGTGTGTTATCATCAGGTGTTGTTTGTTGCTTCCATACGGAGGAAAATCTGAGAGAAAATTTCTCTCGTGAGAGAGAGAGAGAGAGAAAAAAAGAGAGAATTGGAGAAATTTTTCGTTAAAATTTGAATAAAGGAGAAATTTTTGAAGGGGAAAATTCGTCAGATCCTTAAAAACTTCATTAACAATCCCGACGAGAGGTCATAAAAGTTAAAATCTTCACTAATTCTCATCTCGTAAAATTTACGATCTCATTGTCCCAATTTGACAGGCAAGTTACTTTATTGCCTTCTTGCAAATTTTATCGGAGATATTTACCGAAACTACCAAACAACTGTCTGTCTGGATGGTCTGTTGTCTCATAAAAGGACGTAAAACTCGACTAATTTATTTATTTTTATGTCATTTCTGAGTGACTAAATAGCCAGTTTCATCCGACATGCTGTACTCTT
Organism: Culicoides brevitarsis; assembly: GCF_036172545.1. Classification (NCBI taxonomy): domain Eukaryota; kingdom Metazoa; phylum Arthropoda; class Insecta; order Diptera; family Ceratopogonidae; genus Culicoides; species Culicoides brevitarsis. The sequence goes on along the minus strand of NC_087086.1, from coordinate 32,591,273 downwards.
CGTCTGATGCCATGCCACTATGTTGCTCGTTGTGTAATAAAACAAACATCTGTGGCATGTTGTTTTTGTTTATTTTTACTTTTTTACTGCGTTCCGGGTGAAAAATGGGATTTTATGCGGGTCTTTCAATTTTAAATTGGGGAAAAATTGAGAAAAAATTATGGAAAAAATGAGAAAAATAAAATTAGTTTAAAATTAGTTTAAAATTAAATTAAAATTAAATTAAAAAATTAAATTAAAAATAAATTAAAATAATTAAATAAAATTAAAATAAAATTAAATTAAAATTAAATTAAAATTAAATTAAAATTAAATTAAAATTAAATTAAAATTAAATTAAAATTAAATTGAAAATAAATTAAAATTAAATTTAAATTTTTAAATTAAATTGAAAATTAAATTAAAATTAAATTAAAAAAATTAAATTAAAAAAATTAAAATTAAATTAAAATTAAAAAAAAAATAAATTAAAATTAAATTAAAATTAAATTAAAATTAAATTAAAATTAAATTAAAATTAAATTAAAATTAAATTAAAATTAAATTAAAATTAAATTAAAATTAAATTAAAATTAAATTAAAATTAAATTAAAATTAAATTAAAATTAAATTAAAATTAAATTAAAATTAAATTAAAATTAAATTAAAATTAAATTAAAATTAAATTAAAATTAAATTAAAATTAAATTAAAATTAAATTAAAATTAAATTAAAATTAAATTAAAATTAAATTAAAATTAAATTAAAATTAAATTAAAATTAAATTAAAATTAAATTAAAATTAAATTAAAATTAAATTAAAATTAAATTAAAATTAAATTAAAATTAAATTAAAATTAAATTAAAATTAAATTAAAATTAAATTAAAATTAAATTAAAATTAAATTAAAATTAAATTAAAATTAAATTAAAATTAAATTAAAATTAAATTAAAATTAAATTAAAATTAAATTAAAATTAAATTAAAATTAAATTAAAATTAAATTAAAATTAAATTAAAATTAAATTAAAATTAAATTAAAATTAAATTAAAATTAAATTAAAATTAAATTAAAATTAAATTAAAATTAAATTAAAATTAAATTAAAATTAAATTAAAAATAAATTAAAATTTAATTAAAATTAAATTGAAAATAAAAATTAAATTAAAATTAAATTAAAAAATTATTTAAAATGAATGAATTAATTATTTAATTAAATTCATTAATTTTTAATTAAATTTTACACTTAAAAAAGTCAAGGAAATTTCTTAAAACCTAAAAAAATTTAAAAATTATTCAAAATACGCTAAAATTCCTTTTCCGCATGACAACCCTAAAAATTTTCTCCATACAACGACAATTTCGTCTTCTTCCGTTATTTACGACTCGTCTGCAAGTGAATGAAAATTTTGCGCAAAAGAGCATAACATAAAGTACAATTATCTCGTTACCCGTCGCTGCCTTACGTTTATTCACGATGAAAAATTTTCACGACTATTTTTATTTTTATTACAATACACCGCAACATTATTCGGAGAAAAACAACACATTTTATGACCAACAACTGGTTAGTTTGTGTACATGAAGCAACAGGCGCATCAATTTTTTCTCTCGGTTTATCATGTGGGCGACTCGGAGTGTCAAAAAATGACCCAAATTGGATTTAAAACGTTTTAAAAACCCTTTAGTGGACAATTTCCATTCGAATTGAAGGAAAAATCGCCTAGAGGATTAAAACACGTTTTTTACTGTCCCTTTTCTCGGAAAAAAAGAGAAGAAAATCGTCACGATAAGAAAAACAATGAATATGCAATTGTTCGTGCCCCCAAGGACTTTTCGTCGTGTTCTTGTAGAAAAAAAATCGGCATTACTTGTCCCATAAGGAAACGAAATTCAAATTGACGACCTTCTTTCACTCGTGCTACAATTTACTTCTTACCTGCAGCGATATTTGCCTCCCACCCTCTCCCTCGGATATCTTTTGTTATTCTGGCATTGCAACAAATGTTCCGCCGGTTGTCGTCACGCTTGTCTTGTTTCTTGTATTTTTCAATATTATAGAGGTACATTTATTGTTGTGTTGTGTTAGGCTTGTTGTTGTGTTAAGCTACAGAGAAAAAAAAATGCGAATAAAGGAAAAAAAATATAAATAACAACAACAGCTTTTCATGTAAAACAGGTTGCTTTTTCTTCTGATTAACCATCGAGAATACAATTTTTTCTCAATTTGTTTTTTTTTTCTTTTCATGTCGATTGTTTGATTTTTTTCCTGATTTTTTTTTTGTTTGAAAAATAGTGAGAAAATTACTTTTCAATAGGTGACGTATAGAGATAAAAAGTTCATTTTATGAATTTTTGAAATTAATTAATTCACATTTTTTTCTTTTTTTTTTAGATCATTTTGTCTCTTGAGGTTTTCTCATCATCATCATAGTCCTTTTGAGAGTATTGCTGACCGACTTTATTAATAATGATGAAGAAGAAGAAAAAAAAATAGATGATGGTGTAAATTAATTTAATTTTTCATTAAATTGCTTCTGTTTGAATTACTGAGTTATTGAACGAAAATTGAGGTTAACTAAAGAAAAAGGAAAATAAATTTCTGAAAAATTTTTAAAATAAATAAAATTAAACAATTTTTGACTTAAAGTAAAGTCATAATGTTAAAAAATATTTTTATTAGTATTTTAATTAAGACAAAATTTTAGCATAATTTTCAAAAAAAAATTTTTTTTTCAACGGTTCATTAACTTTTTTAAAAATATGCATTGGGGAAAATTGGAAAAGTCGTTTAATTTTATGCTTTTTATCGAAATTTTACTCACGCTTTTAGTTACATATTGAGAATTCAGATGGCGCTGTAAATTTTTATCGCATTAGGTAGTTAATTTCACAATGTACATTGGCTTAATGACTCAAAATGTGCATTGGGACAAAGTTTTAAAAGTGCATTGAGGAAAAATTTTAGAATATGAATTCTTTCTTTATTTACAAATATGTAAAATTTCTATAAGCTTCTATGAAGTTTCTCGAACTTTCTATGAAAACTCACATTCTGAAATTTTGCCCCAATACACAATCTAAAACTTTGTCCCAATGCACATTTTAAGTCTTTAAGCCAATGTACATTGTGAAATTAACATTTTCACTACCTAATGCGATAAAAATTTACAGCGCCATCTGAATTCTCAATGTGTAACTTAGAGTGTGACAAAATGACAGAATCCATTAGAATTTCCATAAAAAGCATAAAATTGATCGACTTTTCCATTTACTCAAACTAATGTCTAAAGCTTTTAATATTAATTTATTTTTTTTACGCAAAATATAAATTCAACTCGATTTTTCAAATATTTTTTTTTTTTGGTCCTGAAATAAAAGTTATTTAATTACAAAAATTAATAACGTAGATATCTAATAAAATTTGAGACGATCGTACTGATTATCCACAGATTCCAAATTTTCAACTCTTGAACCATCATTTGATGTTTGAGGCTCATTTTTGGCAGTAGAACTTTCAAGACACTCGTCAATGTCAAGGTAATTGTTTTCATCTAATTTATGATTTGGCGGGATATTTGGATCATCAGTGACATTTTCTGGATATCCATAATACATATAGTAAGCATAATAAGATGCAGGGTTCCCTTTGCATTTGGAATGTATGAATTTAACAACGAATAAGATACCAATAGCAACAAATAAACCGAGGATCGAATAAATGATAATGAACATTTTGGAATTTTTGGCAGTTGGGACATTTTCGTAATTTTCTTCTTCCAAGCCTGCACTTGAATCATTAGATTGTTCACCATATTCGTCCCAATTTTGTTTATACATCACGTATCTTATGCATCTTGACAAATATATATCATGCCATATTTCAAAGTCGTTTAGAACTTCTATCATTCGACTCTGTGCACTACAATGAAATCTATTATATTTTATACGAATCCATTTAAGATTAGGACATTCTGTGATCATTTCCTCCATTAAAAAGTCTAAAATCTCGTTATGGTCCAAATAAAGGTGTGTTAAACTTTCCATTCCCTTTATAAAATTAGCACGTTTTAATCGATTCATCGTAAGTTTTAATTCAATTAACTTTTTATTGTTAATGAATAAATTTTCGTCAAGTTCAATAATACTGTTATACGATAGAAAAATTTTTTCTAAATTTACATTCGAATAAAACACTATTGATGGGAGTGTTTTTATGTTATTGTTTTCTAAAAAAACAATAAGCAAAGCAATACATTTTTCGAACGCGTTTTCATCTACAAAATAAATGCCAGTTTTTGAGGCGTAATAATATTCTAGATTTTGAAATGTTTCACACACATCGTTAGTTAGCACTTCCACAGAGGAACTATTAAACGAGAACGACTTTACATCTTCTTCATCTAAGTCAGAGGTAATGTTGAAATGCTTATTTGAAGCTGTTGTATGAATATTTTTCAAGGCACAAAAACTTCCAGCAGTAGTCTTAAAATTGATGCAGTGGTAAGTCAAGTTTTGGTTTTTGATCACTTTTATGAAAAAAAGTATTACAATTAACAAATTTAAAATCCAGGTATTGAATTTCATCTTGACTAGTTCAAAACTTATTCACAAATGAGGAAATTCTCACTTTTATTTGAAGTTTTATTCGTTAATAAAATTTCTGTCCTTGTGATAACTTTCGGTTGATGTCTGACTGACTTCCTTTAAAAGTTGTTTTGCTCCGTAAGCTTTATCACTTAAAAAAGACTAACGGAAACATATCAGACATTTCCTTTAAAAATCGTTTCAAAGTCAAATTACTGAGATCTTTTAGAAATCCTTTGGGACCTTCTGGGAGAGCTGAGTGAATTTTGGGGGCGCCTGCTTGGGATGACAGGTAAAAAGCTAAGACCCGGCGTTTACTGAGAAAGCTTACGATTTCAAAGTATGAAGTACAATAGGACTCTTTAGAGACCGCGGTGCGAGCCATAATAGACCCTAAAACGGGATCTAGTGAACCCTGCACTACTCTGCGATAACTTTCAGTTGATGTCTGTCTGACTTCCTTAAAAAATTGTTGGTACTCCATAAGCTTTATCACTTAACAAATACTAACGGAAACACATCAGACGTTTTCATTTAAAATCGTTTCAAAGACAAATTACTTTTTACTTTAAAATTTTTTTTTTCTAAATAAAACCCATAAATGGTCGAATTTTTCTTATTTGTCTTATAAGATAGAGCCTTCATAGTATTTTTTTTTTCTGAAAAAGCAAAAAAAAATGCAAGAAAGTATCGGTAGACTTTTCAATTTTGGGCAATTGTGAAAAAAATTTGTCAACAGAAAACTTACACCCCTTTTTATGCATTTAAATTCAAAGAAATTATTTTTTCTCAATATGGGGCATGAAGTATTCCAATTAAAACCTTTGCTCAACTGAAATGATAAAATTAATTTAATTGAAAAATTTCTTTTCAGTAAAACAATAAATAAAAAAAAATTAAAAAATACTTCGTTATAAATCTAAACAACACGTTAGCTGCACGAAGACAAAGTAATCCTTACAGTTTTTTTTAATTAGTTGAAATAATAATAACGTTCATTCTGGATTTACCTTTTCCATTGCAATCAAAGCTAAAACAAATACACCGTCACTCGTGTACTTGCTGGCGGAAAATATTTTAATGAAATATAAAAACATCATAATAAAGTGGTTTGTAAGCCATGCCACGAGAAAGATGGTAGACGATGATAAAATAATTAAAAAACTTTAGAAATATGATGAAGTGCAGTCATTAAATTACGAGAAAAAAAAAGAGTGAGTTATTATTTTGATTGGATCAATCTCTTCTGCTTCGACGTCTCTTTCTTCGTCCTTTCCGGGCATAATAATGAAATATGCAATCATCCTGCCTTCCTCAACGTCGTTCAGCGTCATGCGGCATGGCACATAATAAAATAATAATAACACAAAAGGGACGAAAAATCCACTACCAACTACGGGATAAATCAATAAAAAGAGCAATAAGCCTGCGCATTTTATTAGTTCTTCATTCATTCATTTTTTTATTATTTTTTTTCGTCTTCTTTTGTAGCAATTTCACGAAAATTTTCCTTTTATTATCCGACAAAAATGTAATATTCATCGATTGAGTCGCATCAAACGCAACGATGAAAAGGGTCGAATTCCAAGATTTTCCTCGTTGTTCGCATGTCGTATCCATAAATTTCCTTGAATGAGTTCCGTTCCCATTTTTTTTTGTTACAATAAAAGAAGAGTCATCATCCCACGCCGTCCCTGAAGTGCTTGGAAGACAAGACAAGACAAGCAAAAAAATCTAAGGATGAAAAATGATTGAACGCAAACAGATGCTTTTTACTTTTTGTGTCGCTCGGCAAAGTACCATCAACAAGTGTTAAGTGGTTTCTTTGAACGCAATATGCTTTTTACGTTTTACTTTGCTCGGCAAAGTACCATCAACAAGTGTTAAGTGGTTTCTTTCGCATATCACGTCGTTGTCGTCGACATTGGACGTCGTTGTGTACGAAAACTTTCCTTTTTGCCACGGAAATACGTGAAGATTGAAAGTTTTTTGCCGTGAATGGGATTGAAATCACTTTTGTATTTGCGGCAGGAGGTGAGAAAGAAAATCTTTGATCGTGATCGATTATCGGTAGAAACGATTAATGGAATTGTGGCAAGTTTTTTGTCCTATTCACGTGTTGCTTCAATGATGATTTTGCAAAAAAAAAAAAAAAAATATTGAGAAAAAATTAGACAATAAATTTTTGATAGAATTGAACTTTTTTAGTCAAAAAAAAAATTAAATTTTATTATAAATTTTTCAATTTAAATAAAATTAAATTAAAATAAAAATTTAAAATTTAATTATTAAAAAATTAAATTAATTAAAAAATAAAAATTTCATTAAAATTTAAATTAAATTAAATTATTAATTTAAAAAAAAATTAATTATAAAATTTAATTAATAAATTATTTCTTAAATTTTAATAAAAATTATTTTTTATTTATTTAATTAAATTTATTTTTTTTTTAAATTATTATTTACTTTATTATTAAAATTAAATATTTTTTTTTAATTAAAAAAAAAAAAATCAAAATAATTTCGAATTTTTTAAAATATTATTTAATTAAAATATTATTTAATTAAATAATTTTTAAAAAAAATTCGAAATAAATTGTTTTGATTTTTTAAATTTTTTTAAAATAAATTTATTAAAAATTAATTATTAAAAAAAATTATTAATTATTAAAAATTTAAATTTCTAATTTTTAATTAATTTATTTTAAAATAATAACTAACTTTAATTTTTCTAATTTTTAATTAATTCATTTTTTTAATCATTAAGTTTTTAAAATAATTTTTAATAAATACATATTATTTATTTTTTTTATAAACTGTCAATTTTGTCAGTTAAAAAATTTGAAAATCGCCTTTTTTGCTAATTCAAAAAATTTTTCTTATCAATATTTTTTAAAATTCGTGTAGTAAATAAAAAATTAAGTATAAAAAATTCTTCTGACGAAATTAAAAGCTAAAAAGGAAGTAATCGAAAGTAAAATAAGATTACCATCAATAAAGAACCCAATGAATAATATTTCCTCAGTTAATAAAAGGGCACGTGCTTATCCCAAATAATGAAAAATTTTATTTATTCAATTGCGAATTATTTTCGTTGATGGATTATTTGACGATAAACAAAGAGATAACGGAATCGATTATAATGACAACGCCGAGAAAAAGGGTCGACAAAAAGGGATTAAGTAGCATAATCTTTTGTTAATCCCTTCAAAAGTACTTTGTTTATTAAATTCTTCATTAAATATCATTTATTTGTCCCGAGCAAAGTAACCTTTGACTTGACTTGATTTAAAGAAAATTTTTCAGTAAAAGCTTTTTTTCTTCTCGTTTATCATGAATTCCAAAACCGTTATGTATACCCAACTCCAACCTTGGTCGTCTGTTGGAGCGCCTCCTTGCATGGAACAAGTCGTTGGCGAACCAATTCCCCCGCGAATCGGTCAATATTACTTCAAAACGAAACGCCCGCATCCATGGCGTCCCGTAATGGCGCACGAAATGATCGAGATCAATACTTTGCCGGAGATTCCGATCACGAATCAGTTCATGGCGCAAAAGTGCAGTCCAGAGGGAATGTTAACGGAAAGTATTGCCTTCCCAAATTTAGTTACTGGCTTCGATAGAAATCCTCAACATGCAGCAAGGGCAGCTCTCTATACGAGATACACTTATCCCGAATGGTTAAAGGGCACAAGAAGCTTGTATTTGGAAGCGGATGGCATGAGATCTCAAGCTGAGATGATGCGAAGCGGAACATTGGACTTACTACAAAAATTCGACGAGGAAACAGTTCAAGGTCAAATTGATTCAGGTCGACGAATTGGCGAAAGGATTTCCGAGTTGAAATTTTGGCGCGGAGAAGTTGCGAATGAACTTGAAAAGTTGTTGAAGCTCAACTCGAGTTTAATGGAGTTACGAAGTTCGATTCAAAAAGCTTTGACAGACTTGGAAGGACCTTTGCACATCGCTCAGGAATGTTTATATCATCGTGAAGGTCGCAAAGCTACAGAACTCGTACATGATGACGTTGAGAAATGTCTCTTGTTCGAAATCGAGAACGTCATGACATGCCAAAAGAAGTTGGAGGAAATGTTGAAACGGGTCACTGTCAAGTTGAAAGATTCCCGCGCAGCTCAGGCTATGCTCGAAGAAGATGTTGCACACAAAGAAGGAGCTTTAGGCATCGATAATGCGTGTCATCAACTGAACAATTACAGTGCTGGGATCAACTATTACGGAGGCATTGAAAAGTACGATCCAACAATCAGCACGGCGGATACCTGGAGTGAAGCAAGTGCCTCGAGAGTTCGTCGTTCCCAGAATGAACGAGAAAATGGCGAACTTTTACGAACAGAAGCGAATGCCTTAATTAACGAGTGTGCTTCGCTCGTATGGGATGCCTGGAGTGCCACAAACAACGCCATCAATAAACGAAGCGAAGAACAAACAGATGCCAAGAATAAACTCCTAACGCAATTGAGTAAGACTCAACGAAGTGTCTTCGATGTTCAAAAATACTTATCGTTGCTACAAAAAGCGATGAAAGACAAATCGATAGTGCTTCAAGTCGCCCAAACGCGACACGAAGCAAGATCCCATCGAAATGGCATCGAGCTTTGTAAAGATTTCGCTCATTTGCGACTCGTTAAAGAAATTGAAGACATCCAGAAGGCTTTTACGACGTTAGATGAGAAACTACAAGAGACAGAGGCAATGCATCAACAGTTACTGAAAACACGAACGAACTTGGAAAAAGCTTTGAAACACAAAACTGACGCCCTGTTCATTGATCGCGAGAAATGCATGGGCTTGAGACGCTCCTTCCCAGTTAACAACATCATTCAATATTAAAATTCATCAAAATTTTCCGTTTCAGACTATACAGATGAGATAACAACAGGTGTGTGTCCCTTCTGTGTAATAATAAATCAATATTTGTTCTTTGGATGAAATGCAGTGACCTGTGACTTTATCTGATCTGTATCCCTGCGGATTGAAAAGTGTTCAAATTTATCCCATAAAAAATTAAATTAATTCCTTATTTTGTAAAAGGGATTAATTTAATACCGAAAGGGATTAATTTAACCTTTTTTGAAGTTCATCATCAATATTCCAAAACAATAATTCCTTTCAAGAGGTTCATTTAATCCTTTAAGAGATTAAAAAATCCCTTAAGTGATTAAATTAACCACTTGGAGGTATGAAAGTATTAATTAAGGGATTAATTTAACCTCTTAAGGGACTAAATTAACCTTTTGAAAAAATTATTTTTTCTGAACTGTTCCTGATGAACTTCGAAGGAGTTTAAATTAATCCCTTAAGGTAAAAAGTTAATCCCTTTAGGTGTTAAATTAATCCTTTAAGGTATTAAATTAATCCCTTCGAGTGGTAAATTTAACCTCTTAAGCGATAAAATTAATCCCTTCATTAACACTTGATAAGTTGTTAAATAACCTCAAGATGTTACGGTAAAATTCAAAAGGATTAAACATAATACCTTAAGGGACTAATTTAACACCTAAAGGGATTAACTTTTTACCTCAAGGGATTAATTTAAACTCCTTCGAAGTTCATCATGAACAGTCCAGAAAAAATAATTTTTTCAAAAGGTTAATTTAGTCCCTTAAGAGGTTAAATTAATCCCTTAATTAATACCTTCATACCTCCAAGTGGTTAATTTAACCCCTTAAGCGATTATTTTAATCCCTTTTAAAAAAGTTATCGATATCGATGGAAATATTAGAAGGGCTTAAGGGGTTAATTTAACCTCTTGAAGGGATTAATTCAATCACTTAAGGGATTATTTTAACCTCTTAAAGGATTAAATGAACCTCTTGAAAGGAATGATTCTTTTGGGTTGTTGATGAACAACTTCAAAGGAGGTTAAATTAATCCCTTAAGGTATTAAATTAATCCTTTTACAAAACAAGGGATTAATTTAATGACTATAAGGGATTAATTTGAACACTTTTCAATCCGTAGGGCACATTTAACTTTAATCCATCGTACCTTTGTTTATCTCCCTTCCAAAAAAAAAATTGAAAAAGAAGGAAAGAAAAACAAAACTATTTCAAGCATTAATAAGTTTGTTGGTCGTCGTCGTCGTCATGCAAAATTTGAGGTACGAGAGCATCCTACCGTTTATTCACGCATCACTAGCAATTTCCTTTGAATTGTTTTGCCTTTGTAATTTGTTTCGGCAAATGAATTTTGGTGGCTGCTTTGTAAACATGTTCTCGGTAAAATTTTATTGAAAATTGCTTTCTAACCGCATGCACCGCCGCAGCTTCAAAAGATGGAGAAAAACGTCAGGTTCCCGTAATAAATGTCCTCCCATCACTTCGCATTACATGCATCCATTGTCAGTCATTGTCAATTCTCTCGATAAAATATTCATTGACCGCAAGATTGATTGAGCATACGGACAAATTGATGGACTTACTTCGAGCTTAACGAAAATTCAGTTACTCCAAAGAGAGAGGAAAAAAGCCACAAAATTCACTTTTATGCTTCATTTCCATGATAAAATGTGTCAATTTATTCTCGTGTCGCATTCACACCCACTCTACTCTCTTTTTGTTGTCATAAATTGATGAGAATTTGATGAAGTGGACCTTTTCCCTTTTTTTTAATAGTGAAAACATTGATGAACTTTGCCGCAAGTACAAAGAGAGTGTTTTGGTGTTGAAATGTGTGAGGAGAGCATAAAAATTGTAATAATAATGAAATAGAACGCCCACGGATAGCATGACCCATATTTGTGTAATGTTAAAAATGTTTAATTCAAGCTGTTTCCATTTAGTAATTTTTTCTGCATGCCGTCATGTTTAGACAACGACACGACGCTGGATGGTGGTTTATTTCGGAAGCATTACGAAAAAGAAATATTGAGCTAAATTGGTTTATTTTTTGTCTGTCCGATAGATATGACAACAAAAAATTTATCAATCACAAAAATTGTTTAAATTTTGCCATTTTAATGAAAAAATAATTTCAAAACTTTAAAAAATTAAAAAAAAAATATTAGACAACATAAAAAATTGATATTTTTGGCTTTTCTGAAGCAATGATAGGTTTGCAGGCATATGTTTCTTGGCAAAAAATGATCTTCTCTAAAAATTTTCAAAAAAATTTTTTGACAATTTTTAAAAAATTTTTTTCGAAAAATTTTTGATTATCAATAAAAAAAATCAAGTTTTTTTGAATTTTGCTATGAATTTATTTTTTGAAAAAAAAATTACAAAAATTTTTGAATTTTTTTTAATTTTTTGAAAAAATAATTTCAAAATTTTTGATAAAAATAAATTATAAAAAAAAAACCAAAGAAATTCGCTTAATTTTTAGCATTTTCTGAAGAAATTTTGCGGGAATATGTTTTTGTCTGAAAAAAAAATTTACTTTTTTCAAAAAATGATGAAGATAACTAATAATTGTCTAAAAAATCATAAAAATAACTGTCAAAAAATTTTGAAATTTTTTTTAAAATTAAAAAATGATTTTTTACGTCTAACAAAAAATTTAAAAATTAAGAAAATGCAAAATTTGAAAAAAAAAATTTTAAATTTATTGAAAAAATATTGAAAATTGCCAAAAATCGAAATTGAGATTTTTTGAGAAAATTTTTTTTCTTTAAAATTTTCGTTGTCTCAATTCAAATCATTTTTCACCAAGAAACAATGACCGAAAACCTTCTTTTGCTTAAAAAAAAGCCAAAACATTTTGAAATACAAAATATTTTTTAATTTTAATTTTTTTAATTTTTTTTTAATTTTTTTGAAAATTTAAATAAATTTTTTCATAAAAATGGCAAAATTTAAACAATTTTTGATAATTTAGATTTGAACAGATTTGATAATTTAAAATTGATCATTGAGTATTTCAATTTAAAAATTTATACAAAAAAAAAATTAATAAAAATAACTGTCAAAAAATTTTGAATTTTTTTTTTGAAAAATTTTTAGAGAAGAAAATTACATTAAAATTTTTTTTAAATAAAAAAATTGAAAATATTTATAAAAATTTTAAAAATTTCTTGAAAAAAATATTGAATAATACAAAAAAAATAATCAATTTTGATAAAATTTTCAACTTTTTATTTATTTTGTCCCTTTGAATTTTCGGCTTTTGGAATGGGGCATGGGACAAAAGCATAGAAAAAAATTTGGAGCGACCGAAAATAAAAAAAAAAATAAAATGCGCTCACGTCAAAACCTCCATCGCTCACATTAATCCGCATTCCCGCCACATTTTTGTTATTATTACTATATTTTGTGTGTGTAACAACGTTTTTCCATTCTCGTCGGAAAATATAATCAAATTCTCATAACAAAAACAACACACAAAAGGTTAATATCCACATTAACTAAATTGAATGAGGGAGTTTTAGAGTAATTTGGTTGCGGTTATTATCGACTTTTAATAAAGTCATCGGGATAATTATTCACCGAATTACAGGTTATGGGACCATAACCATATTCTAATAATCAAATAAAACCGAAGTGACCTTGACAAGCCAGAAGAAAATCAATCGAAAAGCAACAGAAAACTAGTTGTTGTGATTCGTCGTCGTGTCGAAATGAAAAGACAAACATTAATTGACTTTTAATTGATTTTAAAAAGCTATTAATAAGCTTCCTGTACGCCCGGTATGCCATGTGTAGAGTAAATACGAACCGCATGTACAGGAGGGAGAAATTCAATTAAAATAACGAACTGTCGACATGCCACAGCACGTGGAACGTAGCATTTGTAACAATTTATTAATAAAATGGAATAAAAGTGATTAATGACGAGTGTCCCTCTCTCGCACGCTCGTGTTAGCTTTCCTTTAATCCATCAAAAGCGGGATAAAAGCGGGAAAGTACATCAAAGGACACCGAAATTCCTTTTAATCATTTTCACAGTGCGAGGCTTTGGTTCGTTACCTTTCCTTTTGCGACTACACACGACAAAACCTAATAAAATATTTACATTACTTTCGTCGTGAAACAAAAATAACCCGAAAAAAGTACATGAAAGGAAACCCCAGGTTATCTTTGCACTCCTTTCCCAACAATAACAATAGCGAACGACGACGACGACGACGGAAAACAAGTTATTTTGTGTTATGTTTTTCGTCAGACAAAAACATTTGCAGCGAAATAGTATGTTCCAACTCACGAAACAACCATAATGTTATGGAAATTCAATTCAACAAGTACAACGACGACGACGATGGCAATGATGAATCGTACGTGCGTGTTTTTCGGAAGAACGTTTTTCTCACATGCCAGACCCAGGGAAATTTATTTAGAGTATCGAAAAATGTTTACGACGTTGTTGTTGTTGTTTTCGCTGCTGCTGTTCTGATGCATCTTGAGAACTAAAATGGATTCTAAGAAAATTATGAACTTTGTTACTTTTGCAGGTTAAGTATGATTTAATGAAAGTGATACCTATTAAAAAGTTTTTAATGGAAATTTTGTCAGAAAATCCCCAGAATTGAATTTGAATGGTACTGAAGGATTTGAAAAGTTTTTGAATATAACGAGAGGGGAAATTTCTGAAATGCAAGTTTCTTGTACAAGATTCGATTTAAAGGATAAAGATCGTTAATGCGATGTTTTTAAATTTTTTGAGTATATATTCAATATTTTCTTTAGTTTTTTGGGCTCAAAATAAATTTTTTAAACAAAAATTTTTAAAAATATAATTTTTGTTGATAATTTATGGGTTTGATCTAAATTGGATCTAAAATGATCTTTCATATTAAATTTTTTTTTATTTTTTTAAAAATTTGTCAGAGGGCTCTAATTTATCATTTTTAATCATTTTATAACTCAAAACTGCCAAAAAATTGAAACTGAAAAAATTTTTTTTCTTTGACATAGTTTTGATTTGAAAACTAAATCAAGAGCAAAAAAAACTGTGTCAAAAACTGTGTCAAAGCCTTTTTTGTCAAATCTTGCTCCAAATGGATAAAAATTTGTCAGAGGACTCTAGTTTATCATTTTTAATCATTTTATAACTCAAAACTGCCAAAAAATTGAAACTGAAAAAAATTTTTTTCTTTGACATAGTTTTGATTTGAAAACTAAATCAAGAGCAAAAAAAACTGTGTCAAAAACTGTGTCAAAGCCATTTTTGTCAAATCTTGCTCCAAATGGATAAAAATTTGTCAGAGGGCTCTAATTTATCATTTTTAATCATTTTATAACTCAAAACTGCCAAAAAATTGAAACTGAAAAAAATTTTTTTCTTTGACATAGTTTTGATTTGAAAACTAAATCAAGAGCAAAAAAACTGTGTCAAAAACTGTGTCAAAGCCATTTTTGTCAAATCTTGCTCCAAATGGATAAAAATTTGTCAGAGGGCTCTAATTTATCATTTTTAATCATTTTGCAACTCAAAACTGCCAAAAACTTGAAACTGAAAAAAAATTTTTTCTTTGACATAGTTTTGATTTGAAAACTAAATCAAGAGCAAAAAAACTGTGTCAAAAACTGTGTCAAAGCCATTTTTGTCAAATCTTGCTCCAAATGGATAAAAATTTGTCAGAGGGCTCTAATTTATCATTTTTAATCATTTTATAACTCAAAACTGCCAAAAAATTGAAACTGAAAAAAATTTTTTTCTTCGACATAGTTTTGATTTGAAAACTAAATCAAGAGCAAAAAAACTGTGTCAAAAACTGTGTCAAAGCCATTTTTGTCAAATCTTGCTCCAAATGGATAAAAATTTGTCAGAGGGCTCTAATTTATCATTTTTAATCATTTTATAACTCAAAACTGCCAAAAAATTGAAACTGAAAAAAATTTTTTTCTTTGACATAGTTTTGATTTGAAAACTAAATCAAGAGCAAAAAAACTGTGTCAAAAACTGTGTCAAAGCCATTTTTGTCAAATCTTGCTCCAAATGGATAAAAATTTGTCAGAGGGCTCTAATTTATCATTTTTAATCATTTTATAACTCAAAACTGCCAAAAAATTGAAACTGAAAAAAATTTTTTTCTTTGACATAGTTTTGATTTGAAAACTAAATCAAGAGCAAAAAAACTGTGTCAAAAACTGTGTCAAAGCCATTTTTGTCAAATCTTGCTCCAAATGGATAAAAATTTGTCAGAGGGCTCTAATTTATCATTTTTAATCATTTTATAACTCAAAACTGCCAAAAAATTGAAACTGAAAAAAATTTTTTTCTTTGACATAGTTTTGATTTGAAAACTAAATCAAGAGCAAAAAAAACTGTGTCAAAAACTGTGTCAAAGCCTTTTTTGTCAAATCTTGCTCCAAATGGATAAAAATTTGTCAGAGGACTCTAGTTTATCATTTTTAATCATTTTATAACTCAAAACTGCCAAAAAATTGAAACTGAAAAAAATTTTTTTCTTTGACATAGTTTTGATTTGAAAACTAAATCAAGAGCAAAAAAAACTGTCAAAAACTGTGTCAAAGCCATTTTTGTCAAATCTTGCTCCAAATGGATAAAAATTTGTCAGAGGGCTCTAATTTATCATTTTTAATCATTTTATAACTCAAAACTGCCAAAAAATTGAAACTGAAAAAAATTTTTTTCTTTGACATAGTTTTGATTTGAAAACTAAATCAAGAGCAAAACTAAAAAACTGTGTCAAAAACTGTGTCAAAGCCATTTTTGTCAAATCTTGCTCCAAATGGATAAAAATTTGTCAGAGGGCTCTAATTTATCATTTTTAATCATTTTATAACTCAAAACTGCCAAAAAATTGAAACTTGAAAATCAAGAGCAAAACTGTGTCGAAAACTATGTCAAAAACTGTGTCAAAGCCATTTTTGTCAAATCTTGCTCCAAATGGATAAAAATTTGTCAGAGGGCTTGTAATTTATCATTTTTAATCAAAACTCAAAACTGCCAAAAAATTGAAACTGAAAAAAATTTTTTTCTTTGACATAGTTTTGATTTGAAAACTAAATCAAGAGCAAAAAACTGTGTCAAAAACTGTGTCAAAGCCATTTTTGTCAAATCTTGCTCCAAATGGATAAAAATTTGTCAGAGGGCTCTAATTTATCATTTTTAATTATTTTGCAACTCAAAACTGCCAAAAAATTGAAACTGAAAAAAATTTTTTTCTTTGACATAGTTTTGATTTGAAAACTAAATCAAGAGCAAAAAAAACTGTGTCAAAAACTGTGTCAAAGCCATTTTTGTCAAATCTTGCTCCAAATGGATAAAAATTTGTCAGAGGGCTCTAATTTATCATTTTTAATCATTTTATAACTCAAAACTGCCAAAAAATTGAAACTGAAAAAAATTTTTTTCTTTGACATAGTTTTGATTTGAAAACTAAATCAAGAGCAAAAAAACTGTGTCAAAAACTGTGTCAAAGCCATTTTTGTCAAATCTTGCTCCAAATGGATAAAAATTTGTCAGAGGGCTCTAATTTATCATTTTTAATCATTTTATAACTCAAAACTGCCAAAAAATTGAAACTGAAAAAAATTTTTTTCTTTGACATAGTTTTGATTTGAAAACTAAATCAAGAGCAAAAAAACTGTGTCAAAAACTGTGTCAAAGCCATTTTTGTCAAATCTTGCTCCAAATGGATAAAAATTTGTCAGAGGGCTCTAATTTATCATTTTTAATCATTTTGCAACTCAAAACTGCCAAAAAATTGAAACTGAAAAACATTTTTTTCTTTGACATAGTTTTGATTTGAAAACTAAATCAAGAGCAAAAAAAAAACTGTGTCAAAAACAAATGGATAAAAATTTGTCAGAGGGCTCTAATTTATCATTTTTAATCATTTTTAACTTGCCAAAAAATTGAAACTGAAAAAAATTTTTTTCTTTGACATAGTTTTGATTTGAAAACTAAATCAAGAGCAAAAAAAACTTTGTCAAAAACTGTGTCAAAGCCATTTTTGTCAAATCTTGCTCCAAATGGATAAAAATTTGTCAGAGGGCTCTAATTTATCATTTTTAATTATTTTGCAACTCAAAACTGCCAAAAAATTGAAACTGAAAAAAATTTTTTTCTTTGACATAGTTTTGATTTGAAAACTAAATCAAGAGCAAAAAAAACTGTGTCAAAAACTGTGTCAAAGCAATTTTTGTCAAATCTTGCTCCAAATGGATAAAAATTTGTCAGAGGGCTCTAATTTATCATTTTTAATTATTTTGCAACTCAAAACTGCCAAAAAATTGAAACTGAAAAAAATTTTTTTCTTTGACATAGTTTTGATTTGAAAACTAAATCAAGAGCAAAAAAAACTGTGTCAAAAACTGTGTCAAAGCAATTTTTGTCAAATCTTGCTCCAAATGGATAAAAATTTGTCAGAGGGCTCTAATTTATCATTTTTAATTATTTTGCAACTCAAAACTGCCAAAAAATTGAAACTGAAAAAAATTTTTTTCTTTGACATAGTTTTGATTTGAACTAAACTAAATCAAGAGCAAACTGTGTCAAAAACTGTGTCAAAGCCATTTTTGTCAAATCTTGCTCCAAATGGATAAAAATTTGTCAGAGGGCTCTAATTTATCATTTTTAATTATTTTGCAACTCAAAACTGCCAAAAAATTGAAACTGAAAAAAATTTTTTTCTTTGACATAGTTTTGATTTGAAAACTAAATCAAGAGCAAAAAAAACTGTGTCAAAAACTGTGTCAAAGCAATTTTTGTCAAATCTTGCTCCAAATGGATAAAAATTTGTCAGAGGGCTCTAATTTATCATTTTTAATAGTTTTATAATTCAAAACTGCCAAAAAATTGAAACTGAAAAAATTTTTTTCTTTGACATAGTTTTGATTTGAAAACTAAATCAAGAGAAAAACTGTGTCAAAAACTGTGTCAAAGCCATTTTTGTCAAATCTTGCTCCAAATGGATAAAAATTTGTCAGAGGGCTCTAATTTATCATTTTTAATTATTTTGCAACTCAAAACTGCCAAAAAATTGAAACTGAAAAAATTTTTTTCTTTGACATAGTTTTGATTTGAAAACTAAATCAAGAGCAAAAAAACTGTGTCAAAAACTGTGTCAAAGCCATTTTTGTCAAATCTTGCTCCAAATGGATAAAAATTTGTCAGAGGGCTCTAATTTATCATTTTTAATTATTTTGCAACTCAAAGCTGCCAATTTTTTTTTTTTTTTTTAATATCATAGAAAATAACTCAAAATTAAACAATTTTTTTACTTTTCCTTACTAGATAGTACTAAAAACGAAAATATCACCAAAAAAATCCAATAAGACGCTTTCCAATTGGAATTTTTATGAAAAAGGCGCGAAAACTTAACATGAGGTTAGTAACTATGGATTTCTCAAGTAACTTGGATTTCCCGCCTTTTATAATTATCTGTCAAAAAAGGTAAACAAAAACAAATTAAACAGATGTGATACGGCTAAATTTGATTTCTTATCGTTTTCCCAAATTTCCTGAATTGGACTTTGGCTCCAAATCATAAAAAAATGTAAGTTTTTTTAAAAATTCTTTAAAATTTTATTAATTTTAATTTTTTTTCAGGGCAATAATAACTGAACCCCTAAACATATTATTAAAATTCAACGAAACTTCGAGTAAATTTTCATTTAATGTTCTAACAAACGATGAGCTGACACATGAAATGAGCAATAATGAACTCCGTTTCACTAAAATAACCAGAGATAAAACCGGATCACATGAAAATCTGGAAGTTAATTTATTTTTCGTTGGAAAAGTCGATTTTTTACAAGAATTTGAATCAGTTTTCATCAGAGATGAGCACGAAACCTCTGAAACAACGGAAGTTTCAACAACTACAAAGCCTCAACTTGCCACACAAATTACTGTGAGAAAAGCCATTCATCCGTTAGAGAAAAATTCCGTTCATTACATTCACAAATGCGAAAATTGCAACAGAAAATTCCGGTTAAAAAAGCATCTAGCGGATCATTTACGGGCAAAAACTTGTCAAAAACAGATGATAATTGGCACGAACATTCACGTCGTTCGTTGTTTGTCTTACTTGCCCGAAGGACTTCGATTACCGGATTTAAACACAATTCGCAGTCCTTATAATCAGCAAATTCGACAAGATGACGGCACAATTACTTACATCAACAAAACTTCGGTAACTTCTTACCTTTGGGTCACGAATTTCGACGTTCACGAGCCAAAATGTGAGATTTGTCAGAAGAAACTTTTGGGAGTCGCACGAAAAATGAATCATCGGGCTTCGATGCATTTCTTTCCGGGCAACAAAAAGACCTGCAATGGCTGTGGAAAGTTAGTCAACAACAAGGAGGATCAAAAATTTCACACTTTGTACTGTTTAGGCAAAGATACAATTCGCACGGATTACTGCTACGAGTGCAAAATGAGGTTTAATGACGACGAAGCGTGTCAAAAACACATCAAACGAGCTCATTACTGGCCAAGGGACGAAGAAAATGACGACGAGAGTGCTTATTGCCACATTTGTGAACGAATGTTTGCCTCAAAATTCATGCTGCGTCGTCATAATTTGCGACACAAAGCTAGTCAGATGCTGTTTTTATGCGAGCATTGCCATTTTGTCACGAGTTCGAAGGAAAAATTGGAATCCCATTTGATTTCAATGCATTTTCCGCAACTAAAACCCATGAAAACGACCGAAACTGACACAAATCCTGATGAAATCCATGAAATTTCGTCAGTTTTCGTGCCTGAAATGAATTTTGAAGACATTATTGCGATCGATTCCGACGGATCTGAGGAAAAAACAGTATCTGAAGGTGAATTTGAAGACTGTGAAGAAACAACTATTGATAATTCATACTCGTTCGAGCCGACAAAGTCACCAAATGAAGCTGATTTGAACGTAAAATGCACCATTGTTCGACTAAATGATGATGGATCGAAGACTAAACATGATGTGCAGCACGTGAAATTGTATAAAAGAGATACTCCCAAAATTTCCGTGAAAGTTGTTCAAGCAGAGGAACTCAAGGCATCTAAAAGGACAAATCAATCTCGAACAGTTTCCGTCAAATATCCAGAAATGCCGATAAAAGTCGTGAATTTGGATCAAATTCCCGTTAAAATTGCCGAAAAAAAGCTGAAAATGGTAAAAAATAATTTTCGCAGCTTTTTCGAAGATACAGACGATTTCGAAAATGACCCCTCAGGCACTTCCAGTGATTATTCGAATCAATATTTGACCTCTTTGATGACCTTGAACTACCTTCCGAGTTATGTCACGTTGCCAGTTGTTAAAGATCTCGAACGACCTTTTTATTTGTTGCACGAACAAGAAGACGGCTCCTACACTTATTTACATCAAAAAACGGCTGTTTCGAAAATTTGGATTACGAATTTCGATTTGCAGTGTCTCGAATGCGATATTTGTGCGGAATCGTTTCCGAAAGAGGAACTTTTGGCTTTACATCGAATGGAAGAGCATTTCTTCCCGGCAGACACAATTTTATGCAATGCCTGTGAAAAAACCTTTGAAACGCGTCAGGCGAGGGAATTTCACTCGTTATATTGCGTGGAAAAAGATTCAATTGACATCAGTGGAATACAAGAAGCGAAAATCCTAAAAAGCAATAATGAAGAAAATGACACAAAAAATAGGAAATTTTCCTGTAATCATTGCGATTTTTCAGCTAGTTTGGCGTTTCATTTGCTGCGACACCTTTTATGCATTCATTTCCCTACTTTTGCTAATTTTGAGTGTTCCGAGTGCAATCCAAAGCGGTATTTTTTGACAAAAGCCAAGTACAAGAGACACATGACGACGCACGAAACGAGCAAATTTGAGTGTCATTTTTGTGGCAAGGAATTCAATTCACGAGGAGTTTTGCGTAATCACATTACGTATGTGCATAAGCAGACAGACGAAAAGTATCCATGTGAGATTTGTGGAAAGATTTTCCTGGCGAAGTCAAATCTGCATAATCACAAGTTGTCGCATTTGCCGGAGAATGAGAGGCCATACAAGTGTCAAGTTTGTGGCAAACGTTTTAATCATCCGAAGATACTGAGGGAGCATATGTACGATCATACAGGTGAGATTTCGAAAATAAATTCGAAGTGTTTTCGAAAATTTGATTTTTTTCGAAATTCGAATTTTTTTTCGATATTTGAAGTTTTTTTTCGAAAATTTTTAATTTCTTCAAAAATTTTAAAAATTTCCTTCGAAAATTTGAAATTTTTCGCAAGTTCGAAAAACTTTTTCGAAAATTTGAACTTTTTTTTCGAAATTCGATTTTGTTTTGATATTTGAATTTTAAATTTTTCTTCGAAAATTGAAGCTTTTCTTCGAAAATTTGAAACCTTTCGGAAGTTCGAAACACTTTTTCAAAAATTTGAGCTTTTTTTGAAATTTGAAACTTTTCTTTCAATATTTAAATATTTTTTTTTCGAAAATTTGATTTTCAGTTCATAAATCAAAAATTTTATTTGTTATACTTAAATCTTTTTTTGTTTTCAAAAATTTTCTTTTTTACTCCTTCGAATAGTTCTTTGATATTTGATAGTTTTTTGAATTGAATATTTTTCTAATAACTAATATTTGATCTAAAAAATTCAGTTTTTCAAAAAAAGAAGAAAATTTTTGAGAAGTAAGTAAGAAGTAATGATAAAAATTTATTTTTGAGCTAAAGATACAAATTTTCGAAAAAAAAATTTAAAAATTTCATTCAACATTCGAAAATCTGTAATTATGTTTCGAAAATCTGAAGTTAAAATTTTATTTCTTAATAAAATCTTAAGTTAAATTTGAGATTAAAATTTTAATGAAAAAAATTTTAGAAAATTTTTCAAAAATTTAATTTAATTTTTTAAAATTTAATTTGAATTTTTTTTCGCAACTTGAAAATTTTAACTATTAATTCTAAAAATATGTTTTTGTTTCAAAATTTGGAAAAAAATTAAAAACTTTAAAATTTCTTATTTTTATTTCTTATTTCTTAATTTTTGTCTTTTTTAGGAGAAAAACCCTACAAATGTCAATATTGCGAGCGAACTTTTTCGCGCCTTCAAACGAGACGCGATCACGAAAGAACTCACACCGGCAAAGGATACATTTGCGAATATTGTGATCGAAGCCCATTTTGGGACCACAGCAGCTTCCGAAAGCATTTAAAATCACATGAGCTCACGATGAACAAAAAACTAACATACACCAAAGAAGAAAGGCGCTTAAAAACGATTGGACTTTTAAATGAATACGAAACGGATGGCGGAACGACTTCATAAAAATTGTTGGTCTCCGGCTCTTGCATTCCATTTAGTCAAAACATCAAAATAAACAAAAAATTACAACAACAAACTGAACTTTAGACTCTTTCGGTGCCAGTTTTAAGATAAAAAAATGAATAAATTAAGCTAATTGATAATAAATTTTGATATTGATGACAAAATTTTTACCTTTTTGATAAGATTTAAGTGAAAAAAGTGACCTGAGGTAAGAATTTCAATATCAAAAATTTCTCGTTAAAATAAAAATTTAACAATTTTCAACTTTTAGACCGAAAAATGTATGATATAACTCATTGCACAATCAACTACGATGGCGAAACACGAGGACATTCGGGGATTCTCTTCGATGAGCATCACGTTATAACATCAGCATCATTCCTGTTAACTGCCGCGATCAAATCCGGCGACAAACGACACATTCCAGAAGTCATAAAGCGACTTTCAGCCCAAGAATTACTCGATTTCGAGAATGTCAAGGGAGCTTTTCGGTCCTTTCGAGGCATGAAAGTCACATTTCGGGATGACAAAAGTGGCGAAATGAAAATTCTTCCCGCTCAAATTCGATTTTTGTTTAATTCGAGAAACGCATTGAACGTTCTTCGCAAGATTTTGTCAAATTTTTCCACAAATCTCGAGGATTCTAGTCAATCTCCGGTAGTTTTTTCAACTTTTCTGCTAATTACGATAAAACCTTGTGACGAATCGCTCGAGTCAAAGATCGAAATGCAAGGAAACATTATGCGACACAGTGGGCAACAATGGAAATTCGAAAAAAGTGACTTGATTTTTACGCGAACGACGAGTTTTGGTCATCATTCGTTCTTTGATACGCGAAATCATGGGATTATTTCGAATATTTTGGGCGAAAGTGGGGCTGTGATGTTACTTTCGATGCCTTTGTGTCCCGGAAGTGAAGGCGGAGGAGTTTTTACGCCAAAAAGCAAGTTAATTGGCATTATTTTGATGGCAGAAATGCTTCACAATTCAAGCAGCAAGGATAATGTTCAACTTACAATCGCTTTAAGGCATGACGAACTACTGAACGAGTTGGCGCAACAATCAACCTTTGCTCCGAATGAACTTCCGTATGTCCCGTTGAAGCAAAGTTTAGTGAAATCCGCATCTCCTGGACCTTTTGAACGCAACACTGTGATGATTGATGCGGGAACGAATTGGGGTTGCGGCGCTTTTGTGACATTTCAAGGGAAAAAGTTCATTTTTACCTGTTCGCATGTCATTCAAGGAACATCCCGGATTGAAGTTGTATGGGCTGGAGGTAGATTCACTCCTTCTGTCATTTATAAAACTTGTGAAATTTATCGTCCTTATGACATCGCTATCCTTGGAATCCCGTCGCATATTGACATTCCCCGCGAATATTTCTCTCTTCTCGCCAAATATCGACCCGCAGTCGGTTCAAAAGTTTTTTGCGTTGGATTTCCGTTATTTTCGTCGCTAGCAAGCCAAAATTCCTTTTCGCCGTCAATTTTTAACGGATTTATCACGAAATACTCTGAGGGAATTTTATGGACTGATGCGCAAGTTCAGGCAGGGCAGAGCGGAGGCCCGATTTTTGATGCTGTTGGGCATCTTGTGGGAATTTGCGTGTCAAATACGCGAGATGAGAATTCAGGGAAAGTATTTCCGCATGTGAACATGGCAGTGCCCATCTGTGATATCTTCAAAATTATTGAGAAATATGTTGAAACGGGCGATAAAGAGACGCTAAAGGCATTAAGAGCAAATGATGAGGTGACAAGAAAATGGAATTTAGAACCGCAGCCATTCACGAGCAAACTTTAGTTTTGTAAATTTATAGAAAAAAATGGAAATTAAAGGAAT
The DNA here is from genome assembly GCF_036172545.1 of Culicoides brevitarsis. NCBI lineage: Eukaryota > Metazoa > Arthropoda > Insecta > Diptera > Ceratopogonidae > Culicoides > Culicoides brevitarsis. Next base: position 32,566,689 of record NC_087086.1, on the reverse strand, counting down.
TTTTGGATAAAATTTGTTCATTTTTCACAAAAAATTGAAGAGATATCAATTGAAAAGAATTTTCTTTAATTTTTGATCACATTAGATGAGAAAATATCGATACAAAAGTCAACAACAGGTATGTATCGTAATTAATTCAAACTACTACCGTAATGTAGATAATGATAAGAGAAAAAAGAGTTAAAATTCAAATTAAATTTAAAAATGTAGACTAACTGAATGTGGATAATTCTAGCTTTCTAAATTCGTTCTATTAACATTTTTACGTAAAACTTTTGAATTTTTAACGAAATTTCGAAATTTTTTAATATTTTTAACAAAATTTTTGAGAATGAATTATTTATTTTAATGAATTTATATTTTTTTTAGTAAATTTTGAAGTTCAGTGAACACAATTTCTGTTACATTTTTAAATTTTTTAAAATAATTTTTATTTGTATTTTTTGTATTTTTAAATTTTCTTGACACTACAATTAGAATTTTTTTGAAAAATTATTTAAAAATTTACTATATAAATGCTAAAAAAATCTTAAAATTTTTTGAATTTTTTTCCATAAGAGAAAGTTAATTTTGAAGTTCAGAGAACACAATTTCTGTTATATTTTTAAAATTTTTGAAATAATTTTTATTTGTGTTTTTAAATGTTTTTGACACTAAAATTAGAATTTAAAATAAAAAAAATATATGAAAATTCAAAATTAGTAAAAATTCTAAAACTTTCAGTTAAAATTTTTAAAAATTAATAAGAATTTGTAAAAAAAATGTTTAGAGAACGAGTTCCAACTTCTATATTCGTTAAGAGAACAAATTTTTAAATTCTCTTAGAATCATCTACATTACGGTAATACTAAACTTATATACAGGTTGGTAAAGTTAGGGTAATACAAGGCTAATATTATGATGATAATATGAAGAAAATATCAACTTGTCGGAACAGGAGGACATAAAATGAGCAGTTTTAATGTTTTGATTGTGATCAAAATCCATTGGTTATAGAAGATTTGAACACGTCACCTTCAAGCTTTGTTTTTTGGTTCATTTAAGTATTTTTTATTAGGTATTTTTTTAAAATTATTCCCATATTGTCTAGTGGTTGGATTACCGACTATAAATTTTATATTTAAAAAAATTACCTTTTTGACATTTTCTTCTTGATTTTTAAAAAAATTGAAAAGAAAAATCAATCCAATCTGAAAAAAAAAATTAATTTTATTTAGTATAAAAATTTCCCAATTTATTTTAAAAAAAATTTTTTTTCAGTTTCCCTCCAAAAAATGACTTTTTACCCCTTTTAATGGTTTTCCTACTTGGATCCCGCCGCTAAACGATCCACAGCCTTTGTTTTTACTACTATTTGTTTATCTTCGTGTCTATATACTTACCGAGTAGTATCAGCCTCGTACCTACGTCAAAAAGTTAAGTAATGGCAATAAGATACGAGTCATTTAATTAAATACGTTCTTCGTACAACTCAAACTACTGATTACATTTTTTGCGATAAGTTTCTCGTTTTTTCGTATTTATCTTCGTTATCGCACACTCCATTTGTGTCTCGTTGTTTTGTTGCTGCCGAAAAATTAGTTGATTGCGGGAAGGACACATGAAAAGTCGTCTTGTAAATAATTAATTTTTCCTCCAAGAAGACAAAGTTTTCATTTGACCCCGAAAACATGCCGAGCAACACAAAGAACGTGCGTCAACGTACCAGAATGAACAGCGAAGATTCCCGTCGTCCCCTGATCGGAAATCGTGGCAAAAAATCATCGAACGCCCGTAATGGACTTCAAGTTTCGTTTTTGTGTTTAATCGCGAGTATTTCGTTGCTCGTCTTTTTCTTCGGATTTTATTCTGATGCCTTGCATCCGGTTGTCGATCACATTTCCGGCCATTTGGGGTATCATAACAAGACGAAGCAGTTTGCTGTGGTAATTGATGCCGGATCTACGGGAACGAGAGTTTTGGCGTTTGAGTTTCATTCGGGATATTTGGATGGGCGCCTGGTACTTGACAAGGAATTGTTTAAACAGCTGAAGCCGGGATTGTCGTCGTTCGCGACAGATCATACGAAAGCCGTGGATCAGATTGAAAAGTTGTTGGTTGAGGCGAAAGGTTTTGTTCCGAGAGAAAAATGGGCGGAAACGCCAATTGTGCTGAAAGCTACTGCTGGATTGAGACTTTTGGGACCTGATGAGGCGAATAAATTACTCGATGTAAGTAAAAATTTTAAATTTAGACATCTTTAAATTTTAAAAATTTTTGGCTAATTTTGACAAATTTGGGATAAAAAAAAGTTATTAATAGAAATTTCATTTAAAAAAAATTATTTGATTGGAAATTTTTTTCTATTGATCAAATTGTTTTTTGTTTTTGTCAATTATTTCAATGATAAGCTAATAAATTCAAATTAAATTTTGAAATAACAAATTAAATAATTAATAAAAAAAAATAAATTAAATTAAAATAAAATAATTTTTAATCAATTTTTTAAATTTATTTTTAATTATTTTTTAATTATTAATTTAATTATTTAATTTAATTATTTTATTTAATAATTTTTTAATTATTATTTTAATTAATTTTTAAATTTTTTTTAAACGATTTTAGATGAAAATCTAAAAAAAAAAATAAAATAGAAATTTTTTAAAAAAAAAATTTAAATAATTAAAATAAAAAATTAAAAAAAAAATAATTAATTTATTTTCAAATTAATTTAATTTAAATAATTTAAATTTAAATATTTAATTATTTATTAATTTATTTTTTTTTAATTAATTAAATTAATTTTAGACGAATAGAATTTTTTTACTTTGGAAAAATTATTAAAAAATTTTAAAAATTATCATTAAATTTTTTTTTTGTTTTTTTAATTTAAAAAAAATATTTAATTTCGTTTTGTGCAATTTTAAACAAAAACTAATTAAATTTACCTTTCAGACTGCCCGAAAAGTCCTCGTTGCCTCAGGATTCCACACGAATGACGAAAGTGTCAGTATTATGGATGGCGAAGACGAGGGTTTGTTCTCGTGGTTCACCGTCAACTTCTTATCAGGACGTCTTACGGGCACCAATACCATCGCTGCCTTGGATTTGGGCGGCGGAAGTACTCAAGTGACATACACCTTAACTGACGAAAAGGATTTATCCGACACAAAAGACTTTATCCATTCCATAAATGTCCTCAAACGTACCATGAATGTCTTTACGCACAGCTATCTCGGGCTGGGACTCATGGCGACGCGTCATGCAATCTTCACCGATGGCACTGACAAGACAGAAATCCATTCCGAATGCGTAAATCCCATCATCAAAAATCGCATGTGGACCTACGGCAGTGTCGATTACAACATTAACGGCAAAGAAAACCCCAAAGCAAAAACTCCTCAAGCTGATTTCGATAAATGCTTTGAAAAAGTCAAACGTTACGTACAAAAATTAACTCTCCCGAAACCGCCTTCGCTACAAAAACATCAAATTGGCGCCTTTTCCTACTACTACGATCGCGCCATTGAAACGGGACTTGTGGATGCCATCGCGGGCGGCGAAACAACAATCAAAAATTTCCACAATCAAGCACGTGAAGCGTGTGCCTCGCCGAATACGGAACAACCCTTCATGTGTCTCGACTTGACATTCATCTCAACTTTACTCGAATACGGCTTCGGATTGCGCCAACAAACGGTGCTGCAGTTGTACAAGAAAATCGATGGACACGAGATTTCGTGGGCCTTAGGATGTGCCTATAACTTACTGACAAGCGGGCGAGCAACGTTCGCATAATTTTTTTAGAAATATTTTTAAAGACAATTTTAAGGGGAAAAATTTAATTTTTTTTTAACGAATGATGGAACATATCAGGGAATCACGTAGTATAAACTACAATCATTTTTAACTAAAACAACAACAATTTTTTAACAATAAATGCCTAGAATTGACAAATAATGAAAAAAAAACAGAATTGCTTTGAAAAAGTGGAAATATAAATATTAGAGTAAATAAGTAGAATGTTAGACGTTTTGCACGTTATAAAAAAATATTTGTGATTAAAAAAAATAAAAAAAAAACAAAATAAAAAGAATAATAAGAATTGTTTTTAATAATTAGTTGATAAAAAGTTCAATGCTCTTAACCAAAACTGGTTTGTGAATTTACGTCACAACATCTAAAATGCAAAAAAAAAACATTTTTGCATACATTTTTGTTTACAAACAAACAAACAAAAACAAACATTTCTTAAGAACTAAACTAATCAAATATATTTCTCACGAGACGAAAACCAGAAAAAAAGAATGTTGAAACGGGGGTTTTTTTGCTTTTAAGACGAAAATGCCTTTCAAAGTGTATCATAAGGCTTTAAATTTGCCATAAAATTTAATTTCACTTTAAAATTTGAAAGTTATAATTTTTCAAAAAAAAAAAAGAAAAAACGTAATTGTAAATATGAAAAAAATTTAAGATCTTACACAAGAAAAAATTTTAATTTTCAAAAGTTGAAGTAAAAACTATTAATTTTTTTGGAATTTTTTAATATCGTTTAAAATTTATATATATTTTTTTATTTATTTTTTTTTTTTGTTAATCTAATCTAGATATTTTTTAATATTTTTTTTTCTATTTTTTTTAAATTTTTTAAATTGAATTAAATTTTCGTGCGTCATTTCATAATTTTTTATGCATCTTTTTATGCATAAAATTTAAATTTGTTTGTTTTGTTAATTATTTAGTCTAGACTTTTTAATACGCAGTTTTTTTTTTGTTTTGGTCAAAAACATGTGAATTGCACATACGCAATTTTTTTATAGTTTTTGAGGTCAAACTTTATTCTTGAACTTTAAAAATAATTTTTAATTCAAAAAAAATTTTACATGAATTTTAAAAATTTATTTTCTACAATTTTTTGGAAAATTTTATGCTAAAAATGAGATTTTCAAGGTATTTTTTTTTTTTTTTCATAGAAAAATTCATTAATTTTTTGATTGCAATCTTTTTTATGTGTTAACAAATCATTAAGAACACAAAAATAAATAAAAAAAAATTATTTTTTAATTTATTTTTTTGTGATATTTATAGAAGATACAAGTTCTATACTCATCATTACTCATTAGGATAGGTTAGGAATACGTGAAGATAAAAATCACCGCGAATTTTATTGCCTGATTTCTGATTATGCAAACTATCACGAAACTATAAAAAGGTGAATATTCCGATAAAAGAAGATTAGTCGATCATTAGAAGTGAATTTGATAACGTGAGCGTATAAGATTAAAATGAAATTTTTATTTATTTGTGAAATTCTAATTTTTGCTTATTTTTGGAAAAACATCAACGCAAGTCCTTCAAAGAGACCACTGAAGCCTTCAAAAATTAATCCCCAATCAACTGATACGGGCGAAGGCTCTTTTTTCGAATATGCCGTTCGAAATATAATGCAAAATATTTTCTACTACCCTCATGTTCGAACGGCAAATAACATTCACGAAAACGAGCAGATGCTTTATTATTACCATTTGCAATTAATGCACATTGATCTGGTAAGTTTTTCCAATTTCACTCGATTTTTTATAATTTTTTTTTTAAAATCATCAGTTATGGATGCAAAATTGGATGCGTGAAAATCCCCGTCGATATCCCGATTTTAATATGTTACCATCGCGCGCTGTTCGATTTCACTACAACCACGATATCCCGTACATTTTCGAAGATGGCCGCCAACGAACACTTCAGAGCCACCATTTGGTATGCGAGGAATGCCAACGTCAGTTTAATTGCAATGTCAACAATTTGCATTTACATTTTCCGCACAATACTGCTCACAATGGGATTTATTTGCCGGCTTTTGTGGATTCAAATGACGCCTTGAACCAAACGGAATTGGGCAATGAGGAATTTAATTGCGCAGCGCCCTCCGTGAGATTTACGGGCATTCCGACAACTTCTACAGAAGATCCATTGCCGCCAAAACCGGACATTTACAAGTATGAAATAGTACATAATGAGTTCCGAAGGTTTATATCCGAAAATGACATCGAAAATCAAAAAGTTTAGATTAAAATAGTTTTAAGACTTACCTCGCGCAACAATTAATCAGAAAAAAATTTTGTTGCAAATCATTTCCTCAAGTCTTCACATATCTCGAGTCAAAATCAAGTACAAGTGATCGAAAATGGCAAAAAATATGCAAGAGTGGGGTAACGAGTGGTACTGATCGCATGAATGAACAACGTGTATTGCGTTCATTGATGTTGATTTTGATTGTTGTTGGTGGGAGAGACCAAAGACCGATTTATGCTGCAGTTATGTTGGCGATATTATTCAAATTATATTAGTTTGTAATTAATCGTTCGACTGTCAGGATCGCATAAAAATTAGCTGCTGATAAAAAATTTAAATTATTTATTGTGAAAAGTTAATTAAAAGGTTAGATAATACACAAGGCGTCTCCATTTTAAATAAAAATTTGTTAAAAATATTGAAAATTACGCGAGTTATTCGAAAAATTTATTTAAATAATTTTTGTAAAAAAAATATATAAATATTGTCGAATTTTGGAAAAGATATTAAAAGTTGAAAATGAAAATTTTCATAAATTTTAAAAAAAGTTAAAAAAAAAATAAATTAAATTACTCCATTAAAACTAAAAATTAAAAAAAAATATTAAAATTTAAATAATAAATAATTTAAATTAATTAAAATTTTTTAGTTGATAAAAAAATCTTCATAGAAATTTATAATTTTTTTTTCATTAAAAGTTAAATTAAATTAAATTTTTAAATGAGATTTTAATTAATTAAAAATTTGAAATTTTTAAATTAAATAATTAAATTGAGAGTATTAATTTGTGAATTTTTTTTAATATTAATTTTTTATATGATTTTTTTTTTAACTTTATATTTTTTTAATTTTAAAGGCAAGATTTAAAAAAAAAAGATTAAGAAAATAAAAAAAAATAAAATAATTTTAAATATTTTAAAAAAGACTATTAAAATTATCAAAAACGTAAAAAATATATTTTTGCGAAAATTTTTAAATTTTAAGGCAATTTTAATTTTAAATTTAATTCATTTTTTTTAATTAAAATTAAAGATTTTAGAAAATATTTTTGTATAAAAATAGCAAGCAATCTTAGTTTAATGTTCAAACAAGTGTGCAAGTGAAACCCGTTTTCAACTACTCACGTGTTGCATAATTTTCATATGTTTTTGCCGTACACTTACATCTGTCTTACTTTATATTAAATTGTTGTCTGTAAATAAATAATTGGTATGATTTAATATCATATTACTTACCTACCTGCACAATGAACGTTCGTTAAAAAACTTGATCGAAAAAACATTTTTTTTTAGCAAAAAAGTACTTTCAAGGTCTTTGTTCTTTAATTACTTTTACAAAAATTTAAAAATTTTGTTCGAAATTTTCAGATGCATCGTTTCGCTGTCTTACTTGGCTTAATTTGCCTCGCTCATGCTATTCACGTAAAAGTCGAGAAATACGGTCGTTTGTATCATCCCGAAGAGCCTGTTTACGAAGATCATCATCACAAGGAAGAAGAACAAGATTTCAGTAAAATTCCCGGCACTCCAGGTCACGATTATCCAATTTATCACGAAGTTCCTCACACAAGTTTTGATTGTTCGAAAGTCCCAGCGACACCGGGAATGTATGCCAATGTTGAAACGGGTTGTCAAGCGTATCACGTGTGTCACGATGGGCGTGAAGGACATCAAGGAGCTAAATTTTTGTGCACAAATGGAACAATTTTCAATCAAAAGGAATTTACTTGTGATTGGTGGTATAATGTTCATTGCGAAGAAGCGCCAGGATATTATCACTTGAATGCCGATCCTGAACACAATCCGTACTTCCCGAAGAAAAAGGTTGAGGAAGAGAAGAAATTTTTGATTAATTTGTAAAAAAAATTGCGGAAAAATGCCTTGAAATACTCAAAAGTTACCGAATAAAAAGATTTTATTTTAAAATTGCAACATTTTCTTATTTATTTTAGACTATTTGGTGTTCTATACAAAATAATTACATAAATAGGCAGAAAGAATGAGGAAAAATATTTCACATTTTTTAAATTTTGATTCTTAAAAACAAATTATATATTTTAACGGAAATTTTTTGAATTGACATTTACAAAATTTTCTGTCAAAAATTTTAAAACAACAAAAATTTTACCTAAATTTAGTAATTTTATGAATAATTTGAACTATAAATGTAATTGAATTAGCAAAAAAGCGATTTTCAAATTTTAACGGTTATTTTTTGAATTGACATTTACAAAATTTTCTGTCAAAATTTAAAAAAAATGAAAATTATTTCATAATTTGACATCAATTTGGCAATTTTATTAAAAAATTGAACTTTAACTTAATTTGAATTAGCAAAAAGTAATTCTCAAATTTTTAACTGTCATTTTTTGAATTGACGTTTATGAAATTTTTGTTAATTTTTAATAAATTTTAATTATTTTTTACCAAATTAATTTAAAATTAAATTTTTTTGCTATAAAATTTAAGAGTTTTTGAAAAATTTGATAAAAACAAAAATTGAAACATTTTTCCTAATTAAATCCGCCTAATTACTAACTAAAACTTACACGTACAAATTCTCACATTAAATTTCTTTGTTTTTTTTTTTGTATCTCAACAACGCTTATAATTAATTTTCTATCTACTTTACTCTTAAATAATTTAGGATTTTTCTTGTCAAGGAATGTTTTGTCATCTTTCGTACGGAAATATTTCTTTCAATCGGAATGATTTTTTTTTAATTTCATAAGAATTCAGTCTCACAAGGGGAAGGAGCCCTTTTCTAAAAGTCAAGTCTCTAAATTTTTCTTCTCTAAGTACACAAATAAATTCTATCTTTGAGCCAACCACAATTCCCCTTAACCTAAACCATAAAAAAACTTTTACGCAAAATCAATGATCGTGTGATCGTTATTTGATTTCCCGCCATTTTGGGGCGATCTTTCGTAACTAACAACTACATCATCGTCCGACAGAGGGCGTCTCGATTGTGGTTGTTGTCGCGTAAAAACTTCATCATTTTCCTCGTCATCTTCTTCTTCCAGGTCATCGTGATACGGTTTCAGGGTGACATGTTGTCTTTGTTGCGTGCCATTCATAACGATCGGTCGAAAAGTGGCGCGCTCATCATGACGCCGATCTTCGCCGCCAAGCAAGGATTCGGCATCTTCATCCATGAAACGTACGGGATACGTTATACCATCGCCGAGACTGTTAAAGTTATGTTAAGTATTAGAAGTTAGTGACAAAAAAATTATTTTTTTTTTATGAAAAGGACCATGAAGCAATGGGAACAACGTTAGTGATCTTTTTTAACGGACCATTCAAAAAAAATTTTAGGTTAGAAAATTAGTTTTTTAAAATAGTTTTTTCTAAATAGAAGTCTAAATAGGAAATTCATGCAAATAATAAAAACTACAAATTTTTTATATATTCTAGAGTTGTGTATTTCCAATAATTTTATAGTATAATAAATACAAATTCAAAAAATTCAAAATGTACAGTACACCAAGCTCACAGTTTTTTTGATTGCCAATCCGACCAATTTGTTTAAAATTTTCTATCTAAAATTCGTGATAAAAACATAAATCTTACAAAATTTCAATATAAAATCTACCTAAAAACGAGTCAAAAGTTGTTTTGGTTAGAAATTTTTGTATTTAAAAACAAACTAAAATTATAGGTTAGAATTTCTTAATTCTAATTTTTCGATATCTTACGGGGAAATTGTTATTGTATTGCTTTGTGAAACCCATTTTTAAGGCATTTTGTGCATTTTTATACAAAATCTGGTAAAAATTTGATTGATTTCAGTCATTTTTTGCGCTTTTTGGCTCAAAATGGGGCACTCACTTTGGATAAGAGGTCATAACTGGAAGTGTTTCAAAAACAAAGGTAACTAACTACATTAAATAAAAACTTAGCTAAGTCTAAAAATAAAATAAGTAAAAAACGATAAAAAATAAGAAAGACAGAAAAAGATCTTTAAACGTTCATCGTTTCCGAATTGTGATTGAGCAAATGAGTATTGCTGCCGTTAGAGGTCGCTTCCATGTCAGATCGTTTCACGAAAAGGGAATTTTCTTCGGGTTTTTCGTTCAAGATTTCTACGGAGGCCGATTCAGACATGGGAGCGACACTGTTATGCTTCGTATGAGGTGCTAACCTGCTCTCACTTTTGCTACTTAGGTTAGAGTGATTGTTATTCATGGAAGCGGAGGAGTTCGCGGAAAAGTTATTCATGTTGCTTGAATGGCCGTTGGGTGTTGTCGTTGTTGCGCCCATTGATTCATAGTTGGGAGGTTGTTGGTGTTGTGATTGGCAGGGGTAAGAAACGCCGTTGCCAAGGCTATAATTATCATACGTTTAAAATGCCCAAAAAAAAATGAATAAAAATCTAAAAACCTACCTTGTAAAAACAGGAAGAAACCAGAAACGTTTGTCATCGCCGAAAACCTCTTGGAAATTGTTGAGATGTCCCAAGCTGAAGCCATGTTTGTCGGGACCTCCGATGCGGAAAATTGGGGCACGAAATGCCTCTAACGTTGTTCGGTTCAGTAAAACAAGGTAAATGTGATACCCAAATAAGCTGACTAAACTTATCGCGAACATCACAGATACGAAAAAGAGGAAAAGGATGTGAAAGCGACCCATGCCTTCGAGATGACCCTGCAATGAAAAATTTTTTGTAAGCAATTTTTGTGCGATTAAAAGCTTTACTTACCTTCCAAAATTGTATGAAATACGGAAGAGAAGCTAACGCAATGTATATACAGTAGAGTAGAGCATACCCTAAAAACAGTATGAAAAATTTGTAATTGCTGAAGTTCACGCAATTGTTAACCCATGGACAGTGATGATCCCTGAAATATAAAAAAAAAATAATTAAAAATTATAAGAAAAAAAAAATTTGTTCAAAATCGGTTTAAAATTTTAATTTCATTTTCCGTTTTTGAAACAAATGGAAAATGAAACTCATTTTTTTTCTTAATTTTTAAAGAATTTAGCTCAATAAATATTAATTTAATTAATTTTTAAGAGTATCTCGATGAAATAAATAACTTATGGAAGAAATATTTTCAAAAATAATGAAAATTCCTTCGATTTTCAAAAAAATTCAAAAACCGTTAACCACGTGGTCAAAAATTTCAAATTTTTTAAGGAATTTTCATCATTTTTGGAAAATAATCTTTCATAAATTATAAAATTCTTCAATATATTTTCAAAAATAAGCTAATTGCCTTGATTTTTATGAACTTTAAGAAATTTATAGTTTCATTTTCCACATTTTAATGACGCGGAAAATGAAACCGATCTTAAGATCTTGTAAAAATTTGCACAAAATCTCATTTAACAATTATTTTTAAATCCAAGACCTTTAAAAAATTAATTTTTCTTACATTTTCAGAACGCAATCGCCACAAACGGAACAATGATGCGCCCGATCTGGCTTAATAATGCAACATTTGTCACAAAAACGAATCGCTCCCGTAATTGTTCGATTTGTAATTGGCAAATTCTGTGCATATTGCTCCAAAATTTCTCGTTGTTCAACTTCTGACTCGGCCGAGTATATTTTCTGCACTTCCGTACTCTTGAGACGAAACTAGTTTTTTCATAGAAAAAAGATTAGATATGATGTCACGAGCAAGATGATGTCATTATTTACCTCCGGCGGTACTAAGGCAATATCAACGAAAATTGTTTGATAATAACTCCATAAAAACAGGAAGCAAAATACGTGATAAAGGAGTATCAGGATAACGCGTTCAGCAACATTTTCAACAGTCACTAAAAAAATTTAAAAAATTAAAAATTTTATTTTTTAAATTTTTTTGAAGGACTTACTGAAGCACAATTGCACGACAAATGCGTAGTAACTCCAACAGATGATGGAGAAAATAAACAGCACGGGAATCCATTTAACAGCTCGCACACAACAATCACACGGGCCACTCCGCCTACTCGGTCTCGAGTAGTTTTGGTAGTTTTGTGACATTTTTTCTACGAGCTACGAACACTAAATGTTGCCTAAAGTGGTTGCACTAATTTTCATGGATGAATGGGGCTGGGTCGTCAGACATTGATTTGTCTTTATTTCTCATATAAAAAAAAATCTCAGTAAAAAAATTTCTGATATTTCACTGGATTTTTAGCGATTAAAAAAATTTTTGGAGAAACGCGCTGGAATTTTTGTGGAGAATTTGCGCTTTTATCGACGACACAAAGGAATAAAAAATTTCCTTTTTTGTATTTTTGTGTGTTTCATCCAATCCAGTGATGATATCGATTTGACATTTGTGTGTTTTTTTCTTTTTTCTCCATGGAGACTGGAGCGCTGGATACTCGTGTGATAGGAATCCATTTTTTGACAGTTGCTCAAATTTGCTCAATTTTCTTATTGGAATTTTATTTTTATCAAAAATTGATGTTTTTCGGGTTTTTTCATGAAAATCCTCAAGGATTTCATATATTTTAACGTTCCGCCGGTAGTTGAATTGATTTTTTTTATAAATTTATTCCCATATTGTCTAGCGGTTGGATAACCGGCAAAATTTATAAAAGTTAAAAACTTACCTTTTTTATGTTGATTTCTTGCAAATTTTCATATTTTTCGTATTTTTAATGATTATTCTTCAATTTTAGGTCCAAATTTGTTGATAAAGATGACTTTTCCTGTTCCAATTAGAAAATTATTGAATTGAGACACAAAAATCCAATAAGACCAGCTACTCGTGCATGTCTGCCGCCGCATCGTTGTCCAATTGGATTCCCATCGCATCGACGATCCACACTCTTTTTCACGGGTGAACCGAGTGAAAAAACATTAAGCAAATTGGGCTGTCGTACGTTTCGCGCTCCTGCTTTAATTAAATAATTTTTTGGTAAATCTAACTGAAAAATTCGGAAATTATCGTGCAAAAGTTCGATCTAGTGACCGTGCAACGGGTGCCATTAAAATTTGAGCGGTTCGCGAGTGAAAATCCGGAAAAAATTGAAATTTTCCGCAAAAAAAAAAGTCACGAAGGAAGGAAAAAAAATTTATATATCGAGCATATATAAAAGTATGCGTGTGTATGTGTGTTTGATTAAGAGCTTCGTGTAAAATATATCTATACGCCAAAGTGCACTACGTAGATAACACACACACACACATACACTGGCCAGGTGCCTAGAAGCGACAAAAAAAAAGTGAAGTGGAACGAGGATACGACAAAAAATTATTTATTTGAATAAAATTGTGAAGAAATTTCCCAAGTTCAATTTTAAAACAAAAAAAAAATTTTTTTGGATACCAAAAATTAACTGAAAAAAATTGTAAGTAATCAAAAAAAAAAGATATTTCGAAATCCATATCTTATCTCGTGTTGTGAGCTCATTGCAACTTGTGTGTGACGTTAATTTAATAAATACGATAAGATTATCCCACCATAATTTTATTTTTACATCATCGCCGCGGTAATTTTATTTTTTTCACCTGTGCAAGTAAAACATCAGACAGTGTGAATAAAAAATGGCAAATTATAAAAAAAAAAATGAAACCACTTCAATTATTGATCCATTTATCATCATCTTTGTAAAAAAAATGTTTTGTGAGTGTGTTTGCACAAGTGTTTATTCGGCGGCGGCGACGGTGTGTGTTTTTTGTGCAAGTGCTGTTCGGAAAAAAGGTTTATTTGATACAATTTTATCATTAATTTTTATTATTTTTATTGAATTGGCGGTTTGTAAAAAAAAATGTTTGTTTTTTGCCGGGTTTCAAAATTTATTTTAAGAGGAAAAAAATTGTTGGTAGACTTTTTTTTATTAAATTGGATATATTTTGATGATTGTGTGAAATATTTAAAAAAATAATAAAAAAAAATTTTAATATTTTTTAATGTAAAAAAATATTTTTAAAAAAGTTAAAATTTTTGAAATAAGGTTTTAAAATTTTTTAAATGAATATTTAATTTAATTTTAATTTTTAAATATTTTTTTTATAAAAAAAGTAAATTGAATCATTTTTTTATTAAAAAAATCATAAAAAAAATATTTTTTAATTTTAATTAATTATTTTTACCAAATTTTTTTGATTAAAAAATATTCAAAAGTATTTAAAAGTATTAAATAAAATATTTAAATAAATAATTCATTTTTTTGCAATTTTATTATTAAAATATTTTTTTAATATATTATTTTAATTTATTTAATATTAATTTTTTTTTTAAATATTAAAATTATTTTTTTTATTTTATTTAATTATTTATTTTTTAATTTTAGAAAACTTTTAAACATTTAGAAAATTTTTTTAAATATTTTTCTAATTTTTCATTCGAAATTACAAAAAAAAATATTTTACTTGAATCTAAAAAAATAATTAATTACCTAATGAATTAAAAAAATAAATAAATAAAATAAATTAATAAAATAAAATAAAATAAATATATTAAAGTAAAATAAAATAAAAATTGTCAAAATATGTTAATGAATTCGATTAATGAGATTTTTGTTTTTATTTTCCAATTTTAGATTTCATTCAGTTAATCCTTTTCATGTTCATCAATTCAAAACAAATTCCAATTAAAATCATCGTCAAATCCGTAATTTGTTTTTAGGTACCTACATCGTCTTGCTTACTTCACACCTCAAAAACGAAAAACTTTTTTTGGGATAATTTTCGGATTAACGAGTGATTTTCCCAACGCGCACACCCAACAATTAGCTGAGATTCCTCGTTGTTGATACGACGATGCCGATATGCTAGAGGCGGCGCGACGTCATTCATATCAGCATATCTAATTAATTTTTAATTAAAACTCTCAAAGTACCCTTTTTTGCACGACACCGAGACCCCTCGTTGCGAACAAAAAGGATTAAAATAACGCATTCATGTGACTGACCTGCTTGATGAGAACTTGATTGATTTTGTGTTGCGTTATTTATTTACGTTGGAGCGCGCAAAATGAATGTATGTGAAGGTTTTATAGATTTTTTTTTCTGTCGTGCGAGCTTTTTTTTTAAACGGCTCTCTGCATCGCAATCAAACGTAATGAACGTGTATTGCAGGCGATCACATTGCTCACATTTTGTAAGGTAATTGAATCGTAATTGAGGACAACATGATTTTTATTTAATTTTTTTCTGTGCATTTTTAGAGATTTTTTGACGTAAAAAGTATTTAATGACGACTGAAAAGCGATCGATAAAAAAGGTCGTTGGACGTGAAAAGTCTCTAAATACACGAAAAACGGTCCCACGCCTCGTTTTTATGTTCTCACATTTCAAGGCATTTGGCGGAAATTCGTTTTTGTGAACGTCTGTCTGAAAAAAATTGAAATTAATTTACAAAAAATAAAAAAAATCACTAAAATAAAATTTTTTAAAAATTACGAGAGATTATAAAGAATAAAAAAAATCGAAAAATTCATAAAAAATAAGAAATTATTCAAGGAAATTCATAAAAATTATTAAATTAAAAAAATAATTAAAATAAATTAACTAAAATTAATAAATTTATTGAAATTAAAAAAAAATTTTAATTTTTTTTATTTTAAAAAATATTTTAAAATTATTTTTAAAAAAATTAAATAAAAAAAATTAAGAAAAATTTTAATCCACAAAGAAACCTTAATTTTTCAAAAATCATAAAATGACAAAAATTTATTAAAACTCCTAACATTAAAAAAAATAAAATAAAATAACATAAGGAAAGTTGATCAATTACAGAAAATTTCAGAAAAATTAAAAATTTATTTTAAAAAAATTATTAAAAATCAAGAAGAATTCCGAAAACTATAAAATAGGTATTGATAAAAAAATTAATTTAATTAATAAATAAAATTTTATTAATAATTTTTATTAAATTATTTTATTTTATTAATTCAATTAATATTTAATGAATTTATTAATGATTTAATAATTCTAATGAAATAATTAATTTAATTTTAAAAATTTAATTTTAATTTATTTTTTTTTATTAATTTTATTAATTAATTATTTTTTATTAAAAATTAAAAAAAAAAATAAAAAAATTATTTTTTCTTTATTAATTTTAAATTTTTCGACATTTTATAATTCTAATAAAATAATTATTCCTTTCAAATTTTTAATTTAATTTTTTTTTAATTTATTAATTTTATTGAAATTTACGACAAAAAGTTGAAAGGATAATCGCAATAACTTTTTGACAAAATTTTATTAAAAATTAAAAAAAAAAATAAAAAAATTATTTTTTCTTGAAAATTTATCAAAACGCGCTAAATTAGCTAAATTTTTCGAAACTTTTCACTATCATTGATATTTATTTACTAAACGCGTTTTGTACCACCCAGAACGGCCTTTCCATTCCTTTCCCATCAATTTTCCGAGAAGCACGGCTCATTATGGGTTTTTATCAAGTATTTTTTTTTTCGCAAACGCATTTACTTTTTAGCCCAAGTGCTTTTACTTGAAATTTACGACAAAAAGTGCTTATTTCCTTATTCTTCGCGTTGTTTGCAAAAAAAAACGTCGATTTTTATTGGCTCCGTGTCGTTTGTAACTTTTTTTTCTCTTCCATTCTTTACAAAATGAGTGTAATATAATAGCAATCAAGCATAAAATTGATATAAAAAGGAAATATAATTCGATTTTACGTTACCTTTGTGGGTGATTGTCGTGCGTCGTTGTTCTTCGACGACGATGTCCTCTTCAGAAAAAAAAAGAAAAACAAAGCACGAAAGAGAGAAAGTTCAATTACGTCTATTACGAAACTAGCACGTTCAAGTTTCTTTTTATTTAGACAGAATTTTTTTCCGTTTTTAAGAGGATAATAAATTGTGTGTCTTTAGTTGTGTCGTGTTGCGTGCGCTGCCGATGAAAACAGAAAACATCAAAGAGGGACGCGACGAAATAGACAAGACGTCTCCATCGAATGTGCGTGGATTAGTAAGAGAAATTGCTGATATGAGAGTTTTTGACAGGAATTAAGAACTTTTGTGATTTATGATAATTTCTTTTCTTTGCTGAGAGTTCAAGAAACTGCTTTTATGGAGAGATTTTTTTGCAAAAAATTCATTGATTTTGGGGAATTTTATGAGCTTTGATTTGTGATTTTAATCTCAAATTGGACAAAATTTACGATTTTTTGTTAAAAAAAAATTAACTTAATATATTTGGAATGCTGAATTAATTTAATTTTTAAAAAAATTAATAATTAAAAATAATTAAATTAAACTTCAAAAAATTAAATTAATTAAATTAAAATTAAATTAAATTTCAACAAATTTAATTTTAAGAAGTTTAAAAAAAATTTCTTCTTCAAAAAAAATTTTTGTATCATTTTCGTGTTATAAACTCTATAATGTTCAAAAAATTACACATATTATTGCTTTAAAAAATATAAAAAAAAAATTAAATATTTTTTACTCTTGAATGTCAGATTTTCATTCAAATTCGCATCACAATTTTCAAAAAATTCATTCTTAAAAACATTTTGTAGGCGGTTTTAGCTTTTTTTTTGGCGGTTTAGTCAAAAAGCCTTTGAATGAAAATTAAAATGCACATTTGTGAAGCATTTTCATACAAAAAAATTCTTATTTTTGGAAAAAAAAAATAAATAAATGTCCAATAAAAGGTTAAATTTTTCAATTTTTTTTAAGTTTTAAATTTAAAAATGTTCTTTGTGAATAAATTTTCTTACTAATAATGAGTCAAAATTTGCATTTTTGGTTCATTTTCGACTATTTGAAGTTCAAAATGTACCAAAGAAAAAATATTAAATAGAAATTTTATATTGAAATTTTTCATTTTTATCATTAAAAAGCCTTTCAAAGACATTTTATGATGAAATTGTAAAATTTTTTATTCTAAATTTTTTTTTTAATTTTTTTTTTGCAAATTTTGTAACTTTTTAGAGTTCAAAATTTTAAAAAATTTGCCTTTATTGGGCATTTTGCTTAATTTTTTATGAAAAATAAAAATTTACAAAACAAAAAATTTCAAAATTGACTCAAAAAAGATACTTTAAGACCTTTTTATTCCATAAAAGCTGCAGTTTGACCAAAAAAAAATAAAAATTTCTCATATTATGACTAATGTAGCTCATTAACGATATTAAGTCTGCTCTGCATGCATTAACCAAAAAAAAAATCCGTTCAAAACATGAAAGAGTGTCAAAAGCCAACAACTGTTACAAACTAACAAGAAACGCTTAGTCATGACCTTTCATATCACTCATTTTTTTTCGTAACTAACAACGCGCAATTGATCATTTTTGCTCCACTCTTAATTGCTTCTCCCAAAGTTTCGTACGATTTTGTACGGTTTCCGTCATTCGATCCGACATTAACTTGCTACAGTTAGCAATTAACGAGCGTTTTGGCTTAGCTGGTAACCTGAACTTTTTAATCTGTGGCCAACTTTCGGTCAAATTGTGTGCAATGAAGTCATCAAAAGAGGATTTGGGAAAATTTTTCTCTTGAGGGAATTTGCTAAACTTTTCTTGACATGCAATTTAATCACCTTAAAACGCCGAAATCCTCGGAGAATGAGCTCATGCGACATTAAAAATCATTAAAAACGAAAATTTTCTCATAATTTCTCTTTTTTGCAGCCTTGTCTGTCGTCGTTCGCATGTAAAGATAATAAAAAACACAAACAAACGTTCGTTTGCCAGATATTTGCGACAAAAACTGCAGAGAATTTCGCTGCTAGCACAAAAAATCGTAAAACAAGCAGAGACACAGTCACATGAGCTTTGATTCGATTATGGATTATTTCTCTTTGCTAGAAAAAAAAAATTTACACAGCAACGACGACTGTTCTCGAGTCGCCGAGTTGAATAAAAAAATGTGCACTATTTATTTTATTTTGATTTAAAATTGAATGAAAAAAAGAGAAAAAATTTTATTATGAATAAAAAAAAAGTTGTGAATAAAAACTGGTTTGTTCGGTGTCGTGCACTGCATATGTGGCGATGAAGCCGATGGTGTCTGTTACGTGTGTTGCTTGTGCATCATTGTGAATGAATGAATCGAGTCATCGGCATCGTTTTTTTTTTGCGATATCCACACAATTTTTCTGCTCTTGTCTCTTGAGCGAACAGATGAACGTGCAAATTTTTGAATAAATAACCTTCTTCAGACGTGTGTAAAGGGGATTAAAGGGAAAATGGACTAAAAAAATTTTTTGTTGTCAATGAAATTTATAATTTTTTTTTATAAAAAAAAGTTTTGAGTTGCTGTCAAAAAAATAAAAAAAAATTTTTTAATTTTTTATTTAATTTTTTTTCAATTAAAATAATTTTTTTAATTAAAAATTAATTTTTATTTCATTTAAATAATTTAATTTTTAAATTATTTTAATTTTTTTAACTTTCATATTTTTTTTATTAATTTAATTAATAAAATTTTTGATTTATTTTAATTTTATTAATTTAATTAAATTAATAAAAAAACAATAAAATTTAATTTTATTAATTAAATTAAATAAAATTAAATTAAATTTATTAATTTTATTTAAATATTTTTTTAAATTTTTTTAATTAAATTTTTAAATCATTTTTTTTTTAATTTTTAATTTTTTTAATTAAATTAATTAATAAAATTTTTACTAAAAATGTATCCTCTTTACAATTATTTTTTAAAAAATTTAAAACTTATGAAAAACCCAGACCTGTCAAATTTTGACAGATAAAAATTGAAAAGAAATTCATAGGTATAAATTTTTTATAATTGAACCTTTTCTCATATATTTTATATACAATATTAAAAAAAAAAACATTTTCTTTACATTTTTTATATTTAATATTCAAAAAAAAACTTTTAAAACCCTTGAGTTTCATCTGTCATTTTATGTAACTGTCAAAATTTGACAGATTTTTTTTATTTATTTATTTTTTTTTTAAATTTGTGACATCTGTCATTTAATGTAACTGTCAAAATTTGACAGATTTCTCGTTTTTTCAGTAAAATTTAAATTTTTATAATTTTCAAATGATTAAATTCTTAATTAAACTTAAAATTGTTAATTTTTATTTAATTTTTTTTTTAATTTTGACAGCTGTCAAAATGATTTTTGTCAAATTGTCACTAAAATGTCATTTTATTGAAAAAACTAAAGAATTTTTTGACTCAGTTATAGAAGAAAAATTATTTTGAGGTTTAAAAATTTTCAAAAATTTGATTTAAAAAAATTTTTTGACAGCTGTCATCTGTCAAAAATTATTAAATAAACTCAAAAATGCCCTTCATGAATCACCATCCCTGAAAAATAAAGTAAAAAGTACGTAAAAAAGTAAACTTTAATTTAGAAATCTGAAAATATAAATCAAGATATTACCTTTTATAGAGTAATTTTCGTTGCATTACATGGCAAGGCAACTTTACGTTGTTGTTCACTTACTTGCTTGATTTCACGCCCACTCCATTTTTTGTTGTCTCGATATCGATCAGAAGAAAAAGCTAAAAACGAGAGTTGAACATTTTTTATTTCATCTAAAATTTCAATCTCAACTCGAGACAATTTCACCTGAAAACCCCGTGACCTGCTGCCGCTTGTCGCTCGCCCACTAACGAATCAAATAAATAAAATTACGCAATAATTTTGCGCTCATTCATCGTCGTCATCCGAAACTGGAGGCACGACCATTTTTATTCGAACACATGTGAATAATTTATCATATCCAGTCCGTTCGCCTGCTTGCTTGACTAATTCACACTAATGTTCTTGGTCTACATAATACCTACAGTTGAACACAAAATTTAAATTAGATAAACTCGGTGTCTCGTTCATGATTTTTTTTTGTTTTTATTTGTTCTTTGGAATGTGTAAATAAAATATTATTATTTCTTAAATTATATTCCCTCTGTGCAATCAAATTATCTGACAAGTAAACTTTTTTTTATTTTTTTCGTTTGAAGCTCTACATCGAAGCACGTACGAAGAGCGATAAATTTGAATTTTAAAATAGTTTGAGTGAGTGATTTTAACTTCATTCTGTACTTTGCAGTACTTTAACGTCAAGTCGAAACCAAAAAACTGAGAAAATAAATAAAATAAAAAAAAAATAATAAAATAAAATGAGAAAATTGGTGAAAGAACGACGAGGACGACGAAAAAGTTTTCTTCTATATTTAATTAAAAATTTAAAAGGGACGAAAATAAGCAAAGAAAAGTTTATTTCTTGCAAGATTTCGTTGCTAAGAATTAAAAAAAGGATATTTATGAGATTTTTGAAATCACGCCAGATGTCTGGAGGTCTCTTAAGAGGTCATGAATGTCAAAATAATAAATTTTATTATTTTTTTTTTTTAAATTTTATTTAAAATTTTTAATTTTTTTGAGGAAAAAATAATTTTTTCATTTTTTTTCTTGAAATCTTTTAAGTTTATTTAATTTTTTAAAATTTTTAATAAATTTTTTTTTAATATTGTGGCAAATTTTTGTGATTTAAAGTCATGATATTTTAATATTTCACATCAAAACCAGCAATTTTTTAATATAAATTGACCTTAAATGACAAATTTTATGTCTACATGATGTCTCGTTGTAATATTTATTTACTTTTGGAAGTCATAAGTCATAAACTTTTTCGCTTGTATGGTCATAATGTTCAATTTTTGATTTTTTAAAAATGTTTTTATAAAGATTGAGCTGAAAAAAATTAATTTAAAATTTTTTCAAAGAAAAAAAACAGAAAATAAATAAGTAATGAATCTAAATTTAGTTTAAAAAAATATTTAAATAAAAAAATAATAAATTTATTTAAAAAAATTTAATTTAATTTAAAAATAAATTTAATTATGAAAATTTTAAATAAAATAAAATAAATAAAATTTTATTAATTTAAAAATTATTTTAAAAAATAAGTATTTTTTGGTTTTAAAATTATTTTTTTTATTATTTTAATAATAAAATTTAATTTAGTTAAAAAATTTTCAATAAATCCAAAAATAATTATTTTACAAAAATAAAAATTAAATAAATTCAATTGTTTTTAAAGAATAAATATTTTTTTTAAAATAATAAATTAATTAAAATAATTAAGTAAATAAATAATTAAATTAATTAAAATTATTTAAATAAATTTATTTAATTTTAAATAATTTTCAACAATTTTGAATTTAATTAATAAAATTTAAAAAAAATTATAAAAATAAAAATTATTAAAAAATGCGCTCTTGACATCCACAACGTGACTGCTTTGATCAAAGCAACTTTCATATAGACTTTCGTTACATCTGTTACTCTCTCCGCCTTTATCTCGTGCGCTTCAATTTAAACATGAATAAATAATTTCTTAAATGAAAATTGATGAAAATATAACGATGTTAATCACAACTATGCAAAATACTGAAAAGTAACTTAATAAATCAAAGGCAAAACGCGTTTTAATTAATTAATTAATAAAGAAAGAAAAAAAAAGTTTTGTTCGAAGGCGTTTCATTTATTTATTTTTTTGGAACGCTAAATGTATTTTCAATGCAAATAAAATTGAAATTAAAACGAAAAACAGAAGGAAAAACTTGATTTATTTTTTCGCGCACACAGTCAGTCGCGAATAAATTGAGGTCAACTCATCGGACTTGGCTTTGTTTCCATTAGAAAATCGATTTTTTTTTTGCTGTTTTTCATGACGACGACGACGACGGATGACATACGTTTCGGTTACATAAAGCAGGCGTCGTTCGTCACGAAAAAAAAAATCGAAGCCAGCCGGTAATTGGTGTGCATCATCATTTCATTTGCATAATATCATAATTCTCTTGTTTTTTTCTTCTCTTCTGCGGCGCACTGCATTGCATTGTTTACTTTAGGATTGCAATTTGCTCGAAAAAGCAAAGAAGAAAAAAATGCAGTTGGGTTGTCGTCCGTTCGCTTTGCTTGTTTATTTAAATTTTATTGTCCTTGTGCGAATTTGCAGAGTTGTGGACTCGATTTGCATAAGGGGATTATGTAACGTCGAGAAAAGAAAAAAAGGAAAATTGTAACAGAAAAAAAAATATGAAGGCGATTACAAGGTGCATCGTCGTCGAGTTGTTTGTGTGCCGCTTTTTCGCCCTTTTGCAGAACAAAACAAAATTAGCGGAATTACAAAAGTGTCACGTCCAGATAATATTTCGTTGCCGCGAGAGATGCATGTAATTACGGGTAATTTTATGTGAAATGAAGGTGAATTTGTCTGAATGGGCGGCGAAATTGAGATGAAACTTAAACTCGACTTGAATTTTAATAAATATTTAACTAATAAAAAGTCGTTAAGATTATTTTTTTAAATTTTTAATTATTTAATTAAATTTTTCATCATTTTTTGTTTTAATAAATTAAAATAAATTAATAAATTTAAATATATTTAATTAAAATTAATTAAAAAATATAAAAAAAAAATCTGGATTGAAAATTATTTTTTTTTATAATTTTTCTTATTAGGTATCTTATTTATTTATTTATTTTTTTTTTATTTATTAATTGATCTATAATTAAATTTTTATTTTTTTTTAATTTTTAATGAATATTATTCTGAATTTATTAAATTCTTGATCAAAATTAAAAAAAAAAAATTTTGAAAACATTTTAAAATTTTTCCTTTTTTAAAATTTAAATTAATTTTAAAAAAATCGGCTGAAAAATTAATTTGAAGTACTTTTTTTATTTAAATTGTTTAAATTTTTGACATTAGATAACAAAGAAAAATTTTAAAGAGTTAAATTTAAAAAAAAATTAAAAAAAAATTGTATGAAACTTCAATATTATTTTTTTTTATAATAAACTTTAACAATTTTGACATCAAAAAGCACTTTTAAAAATAAAATTGCATTTTTTGGATTTACTTCTTTGATTATTTTTTTTACAAAAATCAAAAAATTTAAATTAAATTAAATAATTAATTATAAAAAATATATAATTTATTAATCATGAAAAAAAAAATTAATTAATAAATAAAAAAAAATTAAATTATTTAATTAATTATTAATTTTTTTTAATTTTTTTTATTATAATTATTAAAAATTATTTTTTTTAGAATTCGGACTGAAAATTAAAAATTTTTTGAAGAAAAAAAATTTGATGTCAATTTTTTAATTTTTTTTTTTTTTACATAAAAAGCTGTAAAATTGCACGTGTCACAAAAAAAATCGAATTCACCAAAAATGCCGCAAAAAATTCCCCCAAGTGACAAATATCAATTTTCCAGCCCATTTGAACGGAGGAACAGTTGTTCGTCGCGATCACATTACAAATTCGCTCGAAATGCCTCGTTCGTCAAATTGCATAATTGCCCTGATGCGATACTTTACGAAACAAACAATTGAGTGCCGCGCAACTACAACGACGAAGAATTAATAGCAGAAAAATGTGCATTTGTTGCAACTTCTCGAGAATAGAACGCGCGACATTTATCCATGACGATAACAAAAGTGCACGACGAAAAACGTACAAACGGCGACGGATTATTATTTATTATTATTGTGTAACTTCAACCTGTGACGACGAGTGTTCTCTTCTCTCGTACAGCGCAAAAAATAAAATGTTTTCAAGGCAAATAGCGACGACAACGACGACGACGATTGTCAGAAACATTTGTTTTAGAATTGCACTTTTATGTTTGTTCGGTACGCTCCGTGCAGCGTGTACGAGACAATTAAAGTTAGAATTGGTTCTCAGGTGTCTTGTGCGATATCTTGCCCTGTGTATATTGACAGTATGTATGTAAGTGGATTAATTATTATTTATACAAAATGACGAGGTGATAAAAGTTGTCATGAAGTTAATTGCTTTTGAAGTCGTTTTGTGGGAAAGTTTTATTTTTAATATTTTTTTCAAAAATTTATTTTTTTATTTTTTCGAAGATATTCAAATTTTCGAATTATTTTCAAAATATCTTCAAATTTTCGAGTTATTTTCGAAGATCTTCAAGTTTTCGAATTATTTTCGAAAAATCTTAAAAATTTTGAGTTATTTTCGAAGATTTTCAAGTTTTCGAAATATCTTCAAATTTTCGAAAGATCTTTAAGAAGTTTAAGAATTTTTTTCGAAGATATTCAAATTTTCGAATTATTTTCGAAATATCTTCAAATTTTCGAATTATTTTCGAAATATCTTCAAATTTTCGAATTATTTTCAAAAAATCTTCAAATTTTCGAATTAATTTCGAAATATCTTCAAATTTTCGAATTTATTTCGAAAAATCTTCAAATTTTCGAATTTTTTTCGCAAGATCTTGAAATTTTCGAACAATATTCGAAATATTTTCAAATTTTCGAATTTATTTCGAAAAATCTTCAAATTTCTGAATTATTTTCAAAAAATCTTCAAATTTTCGAATTAATTTCGAAATATCTTCAAATTTTCGAATTGATTTCGAAAGATTTTCGAATTATTTTCGAAAAATCTTCAAATTTTCGAATTATTTTCGAAAAATCTTCAAATTTTCGAATTATTTTCAGAAGATCTTCAAATTTTCGAATTATTTTCGAAAAATCTTCAAATTTTCGAATTAATTTCGAAAGATTATTTATTCTCGAAAAGTCTTCAAATTTTTGAATTAATATTAAATTTTCGAAAATCTTACAATTTGTTAAAAATTTAAAATTTCATTAAAAACTTGATAAATTTTAAAATTTTCAACAGACAGACATCAAATCAAGCAAAAAAAATTATTTTACTCTAAAAAAAATTAAAACGTTGTAAAAAAGGTGATAAAACAATTATTATTATTTGTGCTTTACAGCAAAAAAAAAAAATGTCGAAGTAAATATCACGAATGATGTCACTCCACGACGACAATTCCAGCTAATTTAGAGCCCTGCAATCTAATCGCCGCAGCGACAAGAGGCGAATGTGCCATTTTACCAACTAATTATAATTTATAACACTAATTTCACGCGTGCTTTAACCCATAAAGTGGGATGCCTTTTATATAATTTTATTAAATTATTAACGAATGAGTGAGCATTGTGTTGCACTTGCTCGCTGCTCTCTCTTCTCTCTCGGCAGGCAAAGCAAAAAAAATATCGTAAAAAGGGGAGAAAGTGACAGTTGCCTACTGTTGACGCGTTGTCGTCGCAAAAAAAAAATATTTAAATAATGTAAGCAGCGGCATTTGATGCGTGCAATGAATTGCTGATGTGTTACCTCGGAATCAATTTTAATTCAAATTGAACTTTTTTTTTTGTTTTTATTTTTAGTGAATCTCAATTTATATCAATTTGTTATTTTATTTTATTTTATTTCGAATTGTATTGTTTGCATTGAAACAATTGAACGAAGAAGACAAAAAAGAGACAAACGCCCTTTATTTGCCATCCGTGGCACGTCAACTGGCGGTGAATTGAATGGCGAACATGCGACGACGACATCGGTTTGTCGCGACGATGAATTTAAATGAGCGTTAAAAGGGCTCTCGAAGGTCGTTTCCGGTTTTGTGGGACAAGAAATGTGCGGTTAAGAAGGATTTTCTACTATTTTAGTCAAAAAATTGAATTAAAATGATAAAATTTTAATGTTTTTTTCAGAAATATAAAATATTTTGATCTTAATTTTTCTCCAAAAGACCAAAAATTGTCTTAAAATCGATTTTTTTTTTGTTTTTTTCAATTTTTAAATAAAAATAATTTTGAAAATATCTTGATTTTTTTATTAAAATATACACAAACATACAAAAATCCATAAAAAATATGGAATTGACAAAATAAAATTATTTTATATTAACAAAAAATACTAAAATTAATTGAATTAAATTGAAAAAAAAAATAAAATAATTAATTAAAATAATAATTTTTTAACTTAATAAATTTTTAACTTTAATAAATTGTTTAATTTAAATTAAATTAAATTAAAATTTTAATTATTCAAAAAATTAAAAATAAATTAAATTATTAAAAATAAATTTATTAAAATATTTTAATTGATCAAACATATTAATACATTTTTTAATTTTCTTTTTTTTTAAAAAATATTTTTTAAATACATAATTAAATTACTAATTTTAAATTTTTAATTATTAAAAAAAAATAAATTAAATACCTACTATAAATAATTTTAATCATAAATATTTAAAATATATATTTTTTTAATTTTTTATTTAATTCATTTAATAATTTATTTTTATTTAATTCATTAATTAATTAATTTTTTAGTGAATTTATTAATTTTATTCGAATACTACTTGAAATATATTTAAAAAAAAATTTTTTTTCAAATTCAACCTGAAATGTTAAGCCAAAAATTTGTACCAAAAGTAATTTTTTACAAAAAAAAAAGTCAATTTCCCATGAAAAATGCAACATTTTCCCTAAACGAGCATTTTGGGCGATTTTCTTCGAAGGTCAATGCTTCATAAAATATTCAAAACGTACAAAAAATCAATAAAACTCATCAGACACACCTTGAAACGCTGAAATTTTTTGTCACAAAAAAACCACTCGCTAATTATCCGACAAATTAACTCCATTGTTGCGCCGCACTTTGCTACAAAGCAATTTACGCGATGCAACAGACGTGAATTTTATCACTGCATCGCTCGTAAAACGTTACAAAAATAGCTCCTCACGCACATCACGTCACCTTTCTTGTCACACTCTAATGCAAATTGTTACTATTTTTATTGTTTGTGTGTCAGAAATGTCTTCTTTTCTCTTTTTTCATCATTTTGTCGCTGCTGCCGTGAACGCCGTCGTCGACATCATGCCGATCACTTTTAATTAGCGTCACGCTAAAATTGCTTTTTTTCCCTTACTTCACTTTTTTTTCATCGAACAATGTTTGATTTTTTTTCTGCTGCTGCAAAATGACGAGAAATGACGAACGACGAACGAGCAAATCCTTAATCGGTTCAATATTTATTTTTCTAGATCGATTTGTGTGTCATGCCCCATGTGAAACAAGCAAAAAAAATGTGTCAGTCGTTAAAAAAATGCACCGAGATTTATTATCCATGGAAAATTTTGAATGCAATCCACGACGACGATGCATCGGAGACACATTAGCCAGTTGATTACTTTTTTTGTGCGCCGCGCTCGCAGCGATAATTGAACTGAATTTCAGATAAGCGCAAACTTCAAGCGTGAATTTGTGTGTAAATGTTTGCTTAGAAATGAAATAAAAAAAAACGTCAGTTGTGTTGTAACAAATGGCTCGTATTTGCATATGAGTCATGTGATAAGCGGGTAATTTGTGTTACGCTTCGCTTTTATTGAGTCACCGAAAGCGATTCGAGAGTTGAATTCTAATTCTAATTAAGCTCATTTTGGTTTCCGGAGTGGATTTTGTGATGGAAAAAGTTCTAAATAAAAAACAAAACGGAAAAAGTTAATTTAACGGTACATACGGGTGCAAATGCACACACAAATAATCTCATTTAAAAATAGCTGTCGATAATTGAGTTAATCTATGGAGGATGGAAAAAAGTATAAAAATAATGCATTTGTTCTATGGGAATTGCAGCATGTGTTTGAATGGAGGTCAAGTGTGAAGATATTTCTGTGAAAAACAGAGAAAATAAGTTCCACAGATGATTATTTAGAAAAATTTCTATTAAAATTGTTTTTTTAAAAAACTATTTTTAAGAAAAAAAGTAAAAAATTAGTTCTACAAAACTGAATTATGTTTTAAAAATTTCAAATTTTAAAATTTTTTGAGTTGTTCTTGCACATATTTGTTAAAAAATTGTAAATTCATGTTCCACACATTTATTTTGAATGATTTTTGTTCTAATTTAAAATTTTTATAAGCATTAAATTTGAAAATATTTCCTTTTAATGTTAAATTTGAGTTCCACAAAACAAAAATTACAAAACTTTCCTCGGTTTTAATTTTTATCATAAAATATCATTTATTTATCACTTTTGAACAAATTTTATTGATGAATTTAGTTTTCATTTTCCACAAAATTAAAATTAAATTGAATACGTTCCACAAATTTAGTTTTTAATTAATTTATGTCATATTAGAAATTTTTTGAAACAAATTCATACAAAATTAACATATCTGAATTTTCAGATCTCAATTTTTAAATTTTTAAGTTCCAAAAATAGCTCTTCAAACTAAAATTTTAGAAATTTTGTTCCACAAATTGATTTTTTATTGATTAAGAGCCAATAGTAATGATTTTTGAATATAATTCTTAAAAAATTAATGTAACTGAATTTTCGGATCTCAATTTTAAGTTTCACAAATATTTCCTCAGATTAAAACTTTTTAAATCGTGCTCCACAAAATTAATCTTTTATTGAATTTATGTCAAATTATATATTTTTTAATTCAAATTCATGAAAAATTAACAAATCTAAATTTACACATGGGCAGATTTTTCGAATAAATTCCGTCGAAAAAAATTTTTGAGCTAATGATGGGGTTTTGTTAAGGATAAAATTCTGAGCAAAATGGTATACATGATGTTGGGCTCATGACTCATTTTGACCCAGTTAGGGCGCAAAAACATGTTTTAGGCTCTAAACGGGCTCAAAATCTATAAACAGCTTTATCTCTGCCCACATAATAATTTTGAGTTCCACAAATGGTTCTACAAACTTAAAACTTACAAATCTTGTCCCACAAATTAGTTTTGAATTGTATTTATCAAATCTGATGCATTTTAAATCCTAAGGTTATGTAAAATTTAAATCATTTTAAGTTCCACAAATTGTTCATCGAGCAAAAATTTTACAAAGCTTGTTCCAACAATTTTTAAATTAATTTTACTGACAATTAAAACCTTTCAATATCTTCAACACATTTACTTGCTTCTAATTTTACAAAATTAAACTTCAATTACGTTCCAAGCCATAAATGTTCTTCAACTTTGACCACAATTGCATTCCTCCTTGGATTGAAATTTCCCTCATGCAACTTTCAAAAGTTGTTGCTATTTGTTTTGCTTTGCCGCCTGCCAACCCGTTAGTCGCATCATCACATCAATTTGTGACATCAAGAGTTGTAACTACATCGAACCTAAATCGATGTGCTTTACGCCATTACTTCATGAAATATTCAAAAATCAAATTAAACTCAACCGAAATTTAATCGACCGACCTTCCACAGCAATTCGAATCAATATATGTACATCGAGAACTTTTGCTCGTTCCGTGCACCTCACGTGCGTCATAATTGTCGTACGTAAGTGAAAAGTAATAGAAATTAGTTGAATAAACAAGCAAGTAACTTGGAGTCTCGAGGGAATTTTTCGGTTGTTTTGTACTTTTTCATATTTTATTACGTTCGTGGCTCGTGAAAAACGTTAAAAAGCGAATTCACACCTGTTTTCGATTTTCTGTCATTTTTTTTCGTTTTTTTTTTGTATGACAGAAAAGAAGCTCTACTGATATTTCACCTTGTCACTGCTAAAACATACTCACATGCATTGATATTGCAAGCACGCCTCGCTCGTAGTAAGATATGATTTATGGATTTTGTGCTCCAGTTTTAACGACGACTGACGCTACACAATGCCTCAACATGGAACTGCCATCACACATTATCTCTGATTGATTTTGTAGCGTTCATAATATTTTGCTATCGGACTCGGAGTGTTGTAGTCGTTGTTCATGTCATTATATTTTATTATTATTTATTTATCATCTTGTCTGTCAATTTCGACTTCAGACAAGCAGCAGTTGCGTAACGAGGTTCGTGGTGTCTAGTTTGATTTTTTTTTTTTTGCAAAATCCGAGTGAAATACGAGATGAGAGACGGTTGTGTTGCATTCGAAAAAGGATATTTTGGGAGTGTGTAGGTAGGAAATGTGACGTCAAATGTCACGTGCTGCGAAGATTTTTTACTGTAGAAGATATTTCCTTGTCTGTTAAAGATGTGAAATCTTGGATAAATTGGTTACATTTGTCAGATTTAAGGAAATTTTATTGAAAAGGAACCAAAAATTATCAAATTTTGAATTTGTGGAACTTATTTTGATGATTAAAGGTTTTATATTCATGTTAAATAGTTTTTAACTTTAAAAATATCAAACATTAAATCTGTTTTTAACAAATAAAATTTTTTTTGGAACGAAATTGGTGAAATTTAGTTAATAAATAAATTGTGGAACATGTTTTTTAAAATTTTTTCTTAATTTTTAGTATTTTTTGATGAGAGTTGTTTCCAATTATTTAATTAAATGTTACTTGAATTAATTTATTTTAAAGTAAATACATTCCACAAAACTAAAATTTGAGAAATCATGTTCCACAAATAAAAAAAAAATTAAAAACTTTCCGAAACAAAATTGAAATTTGACAAATCTTGTTCCACAAATGTGACTTTTGTGGATTTTTAATTCGTAAATTGATTTTTAGTTGAATTTTATAAAGAAATACTATTTCCATTTCAGGACTTGAACCGTCGCTTTTTTGTTAAAGATATACAAGAAATAGTATATTTTAATAAAAAAATTCATTTAGATTCAATTAATCGAAAAAAATCCACAAAATCATGTTTGTGGAACAAGATTTGTCAAATTTTAAATTTTTGGAACGTATTTCGGTAAATTTTAATTTTTTTAAATTTTGTGGAACATGATTTCTCAAATTTTAGTGTTGTAAAATGTATTTACTTAAAAATAAATTAATTTAAGTAACATTTCAAAAAATAATTGCAAACAACTGTCATCAAAAATTTTAGTATTGTAAGAAAAAAATTGAAAAATCATGTTCCACAATTTTTTTTTTCACTAAATTTCACCAATTTTTCGATTTTTTTCCAAATTCACTTGAAAATTTTAAAAATTTTTCGAATTAAAACAAAAAATTACATTTCACAGCAGTTTCATAGCACTTTTATTACTGAAATTTCTCATTTGTAAGCATAACGGTTGCCTCCAACGCCCCCTGCAATGATAGCAATTGCTGCTCTAACGGTCGTCGCGACATCCGTATTGTCTCCAATCGCGGGATTCACTTCCGTCAAGTCAAGCGCATCCAATCGTCCCGTATCATACAACTGCTCGACAATTTGAAGTCCTTCGCGCAACGTCAATCCCCCACGAACTCTCGTACCGGTAGATGGCGCTTCACGAGCATCCAACGAATCAATGTCAAACGAACAATGGAAGCGCTTCGTTTGCATCGGATCTACCTTCTCCAACGCCATCGTCATTACATTTCTGATCCCATAACGATCAATTTCGCGCATGCCATAAGCTTGAATTCCCAAGTCCTCAATGAATTTCTGCTCACCGGCATCGACATCACGCAACGCGACATAAACCAAATTTTTGCATGGCAATTTCGCCGTTAACCAAGATTTTAATTCGGCGACATCAGACCACGTATTTGTCAATTCCTTCAGGAGGAAACTCAGGGGCATGCCGTGAATGTTTCCCGTGGGCGACGTCGTGTTCGTGTTCAAATCCGCATGAGCGTCAACCCAAAAGACGACAGTGTCGGGATCATATCTCAAATGACCATCGACCGTTCCGATGCCCATTGAATGATCTCCGCCGAGAGTTAGGCAAACGCGACCTTCGCTCAAGATTTGGTAAACCTTGTCGGAAAGAGATTTGTTCATGCCAGCGACATCTGGTAGGTTTTTGAGGTTACGAACGCCACTGTTGATGTTGATGGGCTCGTACGAGATGTCTCCGTAGTCTTTGACTTCCAAGAGTTTGGTTTGTTCACGCAATACGGAGATTAGTTTTCCATTTTCGCGCAAGATTTTTGGGCCTAGATCCACGCCGGCGTTTGGTTGTCCCTGAAAATTAGAAAAAAAAATTAATAAAAATTTTAATAAAAATTAAAATAATTTTTAAAAAGTGAAATTAATGAAAAAATATAAGATTTCAATAGGAAATTAATTGAAAAAAAATTAAAAAATTTTTTAAAAAAATTAAATTTTTTTTTTTAATTTTTAAATAACAAAAATTATCAAAAAAAATTTTTAAAAATTATTTTTTGTTAATTTTTGATATATAATTTTTTAAAATTAAATTTTTTAATTTTTAATTTTTTTTCTATTTATTTTCTACTAATTTTTTTTACATTTTTATTAATTTCACTTCAAGTAAATTTAATTTTTTATAAAATATTTTTTTTTTAATTTTTTAAAAATAATATTTAATTAAAATAATTTTCTTACCTTATAAAAAGGCACGCCAATAACGCCAACTTTCCTCTTGTCAACCACTCCCGAGTAAAGACGCATTGTGTTCTGTAGCACTTTGCAGTTTCGCGCGACATTTTTATTGAGAAATAGTGCAAACAGCATCGTCACTAAACAAACTCCGGCCTCAATTCGCAAGCACAATAAAAAAATAAAACAAAATTTCAAGACCAAACAGCACTAAGTCACGCATCCAAATAAAATCTCTTTTTAAAAATTCCTCAAATAACCGGCAGATTATTACTTTGTTTGTGCCATCATCATAATTTGGGAGAAGATTAGTAAAAAAAAATTTTTTCTTATCAGCAATTCGACTCGTAAAATGACGACAACTCGACGTCGACCCTCTCAGACAATTTTAATTTCTCTCCAAAGTTCAAAAATTTTTTATCACGTTTCGACGTGTGAAAGATTTTAATCTTAGAATTGATCTTATCAAATTTCGCAGAATTGATAAGAATTATTTCTCAAAGGGATTCATGCACACGTGAGATAACTCATGATTTGACCTGTTTTCGATTTCATTCACACGATCGTGATTAACGCATTTCTCTCAGTCAGACAGATTTGAAGGTTTTTTCCGCTGAGAGACGATCGATAACCTATTAATGACCTGATTGCAAGAGAGAAAAGAGAATTTTGTGGACTAATTTTTGAATGTTTATGTTTTTCTTAAAATAATATGTATTTATTTATTTGAAAAATTCATGAAATAAAGCAGACGTAAAATTAATGATTCAACATTCTTGCGTTTTGACAGTTTTGTGATAAAAAAAAATTTGGGAAATTACCGAAATTCACTCAATGGAATTTTTTTCAAAAAAAAAAAATAAATAAATAAATAAAAGTGTAAGAAAAAATAATTAAAATTGATGTTCATTGAAAAATTAAATTAATTTAAAATTAATTTAAAAAAATATATAAAAATAATATCTAATGAAATAAATTTAATTAATTAATAATTTATAGTAAAATAATTTTTAATTAATTAATTTTTTTTATTTTTTATGTGACTAAATTAATTATTTAATTTAAAATATTAAAAATTCAATTACAAAATTTAATTGAATAAAAATAATTAAATAAATTTAATTAATAAAATAGTTGAGTTAATTTTTATGTAAAATATGTTTTAATAAATTAATTTAAAATATTTTTTTAATTAAATAATTAATTTTTTGAGTAAATAATTTAAATTTAATTATTAATTAAATATTAATTTTAAAATCAATTAAATAATTAATTTTTAAATAATAATTAAATAAATAATTAAATAAATAAAATTTAAATAAATAAAATTAAATAAATAAATTAAATAAATAAAATTAAATTTAATTAAAAAATAATTAAATAATTAATTTTTTAAATAATGATTAATAATTTAAATAATAATTATTTTTTAATTAAATTCAAATTATTTACTTAAAAAATTTTTTTTTAATTAAAAAAAAAATTAAATTAATTAATTAAAAATTTTAATATAAAATTAATTTTGAAAATTTTGTTTATAAAAAACGTTATAAAAATTTTTTGATTTACTATTTTCGTGTGTATCTCATTATTTTTTCATAATTCATAAAATTTTACCGGCATTTTTGATAGTAAAATCAATTATTTCTGGTTCATTGTCCTCATTTAAATACAAGAATAAAAACTTTTGTGCCTGGTTCGTGTCATGTCAGTACAAAAAAGAAATGTGAGAAAAACCAGAAAAAAAACAACAAATCCATAAAAAAATTCGCTACAACACAAAAAATTTCATGTTTGCAAGTCGCGTCGAGAAGCAAGAAAAATAAATCAATTTCCCAAAGAACAAACAATCCACAATTTTTTCTTCGCTTCGAACAAGCAACAAACATGTAAATAAAAATAATAATAATTTTGATGATGACGCCAAAAATACGGCACACCGCTCGCACACACATGATTAAATATTTTCATGCATGTTCGAGGCACACACGGAGGAGCGACACAGCGAAAAAAAAGATGAAAGAGAATGAAAATCGAAAGTGATTTGTTTATTATTGTTATTATTGATTCAAGAGTGTTCTTCTTGCCATGCATGACTAGAGCACTAGACAGCCGAAAAAAAAATTGATGGAAAATGATGTGCGATAGAAACGTTTTTCCATCAATTTATTTGTACGAAGCGTTGAAAGGAATTTCGTAATCGAAAAATTTTTTGGTAAACAGATTTTTTCTTTTTTTTTTTTTGATACAAAATTGAATCGGCATTTATTCAAATTTTTATGTTCTCGGAAGATCCGGAAAATAAAAAAAAAATCATAAAAATATAAGTGTTGAATTTATAGTAGGAAAATGTTTGCTGATGAATTTGAATGAAAACGCGAAAAATGATTGAATATTGAGTAAAGGAATGAACGGAAATACAGACAACTATCGGAAGAGAATTGACAGACTTGTTGAAAATAGTTCGCGTTTTTATAGTGAAATGATGATTTAAATGGATTTGAAGTGAAATTAAAATTTTTTAAGATGATGTTCTCCTTTATTTGAAAAAGTCAATTTTGGTCTAAAAATTACTTAAAAAATATTTTTAATTATTTTTTTTTGTAAAAAAAATTATTTAAAAAAAATTTTTTTTTGATAAAATATTGATTTTTTATGAGGAATTTAATTAAAAATTTCTCAAAAAATTATTTTTGAAAATATTATTATAAATTTAGAACTTACAATTTTTTAAAATATTAAAATTATAATTAAAAAATTATAATTTATTATTTTATAAAATTTAAAAAAAAAATATATTTTTTTTTTTGTAAAATTCAAAGAAATTTCGAGTTCTAAAATTTATTTTGATTCCATAATGAGTCTAAAAAATATTTAAAAAAATTATTTTAAAAATTTAAAAAAATTATTTTAAAAATTTAAAAAATATTTTTTTTCTAAAAAATTACCAAAAAAATTTTATAATTTTTTGAAATTATTTTTGATTTCAGAAAAGTTTTTTTTCATGAGGCATTAAAAAAAAATTTCACAAAAAATTATTTTTTAATTATTTAAAATTTAAAGAAAAAAATTTTAAAAATGAAAAAATAAAAAAATAATTTTTTGAACCATATTGAGCCTTATATGAAAATTTGATGATAAAAATTGCTCTAAAATTTAATTTTATCATTTTTGAACGCCTCAAATGACTTCCACAAAGATCTTGAGAGTTTAATTCACGCCTAAAAAAATAAATTTCATGAATTTATAAATTATTATATTGTTAAAAAATTTCTTTTAATTCACTTTGGAGCTCATTCAAGTCAAAAATTATTTTAATTCCTTTCAAAAAAATCCTTTATATTCACCTAAATATTTAATCAAGTACCAAAAATGTTAAAAATCAATTAAAATTCACCCCATTTTGTTAATGAACTCTCAACATGAACTGCTAATTCGCTACTTCATTTTAATTTTTCCCTGATTTCTCTCTCGTATTGACATTTAATTTTAAATTTTAATCAATGCAAATTTTCTTTTGTCCCCCTTTTTTGTTCCATTCTCCGGTTTTTATAATTCACTCCTGCAAAAAAAAAATTTTTTTTTGCAATTTCAATCCTCAAGTCCAATTATTCCGCGCAAAGTTTCTTTGTAGAGAAATCTTCATTAACCAAGAAAAGAAAAAAAAAGTTTTTCAATTTCTTTCTCTTTTTTGTTTCTTTCCAGACGAACAATCATCAGAAGTCATCATTTTAAAGCCACTCGGTGCAGGATATTTTAATCTAGTTTACGTCTAAAATTAAATAAAAACCAAAAAATGTCAAGTCAAAAGCGGATACAGGTACCCGATGGGCTACGTGACGTCCTTTTGGAGTTCTCGATCGCGTATTTGTTGGAACAACCGGGCGACGTTGTGGATTTTGCCGTGGAATTTTTCACAAAGATGCAGGAAAATCGCAAACAAACACAATTTTCGGCGAAAGTCGAGGAGCCATTGTCGCCGGACGACAGCGTTTTGTCACAGGAGGAAGGTAAGTTGATGATTTTTTTAATAATTTATTTGATTTCCTCGCATTTTTGGACAAAAATTGAACGAAAACTGGAAAAGAAACAAAATTAATACGAACTTTTGACCTTTTTAATGGAAAACTCACCTTTTCTCATCGTTTCGAGTCGATATTTCTACGACAGAAACCCGTTAGAGACAAATGATTGGCAATTAATACCGATTATTAAACGACCATAATCGATTATTTGTCATTCTCCTTCCACAAATCGACACAAAAGGACACAAAACAGAACAATTTGTGGTTTTTCTGGACAATATTTACCTCAAAGACACTCGAGATCATCATTATTTGTCATTATCTTCCTTTCAAAATTGCTCTTAAATTGCGGTCCTCGGGGGCATCATTAAAATAAATCAAAATTTTGTTACTTCATTTACTGCCGACGAGGTGTCAAGCACGACGAAAGACAAAATTTTAAAATAATTTATCTTCTTTCCGGCTCTCCTTCTTGCTTTTTTGTGTCATTTCGTCGTCGTCATCGTGATGTTAACACGTGTCTCATCCAAGAGCGAGAAAGAAAAGAAGAAATTTTCAAGTAATTCATGTCAACAATTAAAGTTAAGTGTCACATACGTTCCTTCTTCCTTCCTCAGTTTCATGAAAATCCGTGTCTTTGGTGATGTTTTTGGAATTTTTGTCTAAGGAAAAGTTGCGAACAGGTTGGCATGGAGATGAAATCTGGAAAAGGAAGAAAAATTAAGTGAAGCATGGAAAATTTGGGAAAATTTTGTTTAATTAAAAAGCTGGAATTTTGTTTTGGAAATTTTCAAACAAGTTTTAATTGAGACAAGAATGTCTTTTACGATGGAAAATTTTGAGTTTTTGGCATGAAAACGATCTTGTCGCTTAAAAAAATTTTTTTTTGTTTCATTTTTCAACTAAAAAAAAATATATTAAAAAAAATTTTTTAAAGTAGGTATAAAAAAAAATTTAATAAATTAAAAATATTTTGTAATAAAAAATTTTAAATTTAAAATATTAAAAAAAAATGTAAAATATTTTAAAAAAATTTCAACAAATTTTCATGAATTAAAATTTAAAATTTTTTATTAAAAATATTAAATATTAAATTTTTTTTTTATACTTTAAAAATTTTTTTTTAATGTAAATTTTTTTTTTATTTGAAAAATGAAACAAAAAAAAATTTTTAAGCGATATATATTATATTATATATTAATTTTTTTATTTAATAAATTAATTATTTTTTTTTTAATTTAAAATTAAAAAAAATAATTTAAAATTAAAAAAAAATAATTTAAAATTAAATAAAAAATAATTTAAAAAATTAAATTAAATTTATTTTTTTTTTTAAATGGTTTAATTAATTTTTTTTTCATTTTTTCTTAAAATTAATAAATATATTTTTTAAATAATTTAAATATTTTGTTAATTTTAATAATTTATTGAATTAATTTTTTCAACATATAATTTTTTAATTAATTTTTAACCTCTTAAAAATTTTTTAAAATTAAATTTTCAGACCCAAAAGTCGACAAAAAACTAAAATTTATTAAAAAACTAATTTTTCGAGTTCAAACAACGTCCTTGCGACGTCATTCTGTCTCGAAAAATTTTTTCCAACCAACATTTTCCCATATATGACACACAAAAACAGCAACAGATATCAACAAAATATCATCTTTCATAAAAGTTTTAGATAAAACTCGGAATAAAAACGAACGACATCCATCCCATTTGAGATTTTTTTTTTGTGTATCAATGTTTCATAAAAAAAAATGACTATTGGGCGACATCCGATAATGTTAAATAAAAATTCCTCTTGATATTCGATAACATTTCTCCACAAAAAAAAATTGAATAATTACGTCTTGAATGTCATCAATATCATCGGGCTTTGTTTATCTAATTGCGAATATTTTTTTCTCTTGAGTGTTTTTTCACAAGAAAATTCATTAACTTGGGATTTTCCTTACAAAAATTTGTTTTTGCAAAAAAAAAAAATATTTAATAATAAATCAATATTTTAGTCTGGCTGGGCAAACATTCTCTCTGCATATTTCGCATAAAATAAATCCCTCGCTAAATTAATACTTTTTTTGTCCCTCATGACTTTTTTTCTCCTATTTTTTTAATATAACTCAATTGAAATGATTTCGAGATTCTTATCGACGATAACAAAGAATTTCCATCCACTTGAAAAGGATGAAAAATTACGATTGGTAACAATGAACGTTGGGTCACTTCGCATGAAATACAGTAGAACGACCTTTTGAGCCGAATTTTTGTCGGTAATGGACTGACCTAAGACATTATTGAGGAAAAATATGAGTTTTTTTGAGAGATTTCCACGAAGGGAGTGGGCGTTGTTAGCAACTCGAGAGCGGAAAATGATTCACGAGAGGAAAAATGTATCAATTTCCGGTGTGTCGAGTGCATTCAGTTACCTTTCGATCGTTTCTTGTTCAAGTCTTGCACTGAAAATGTCTCTTTTGCCCTTCAATCTTTCAAGTTTAACGGATTTTTCGATAATTTTGGATGAAAATCGAAATATTTCAGCCACGGAGAACCGAACTTTGTTCCTAATGTCGATTCACAATCCCGAAATCGACGATTTTCGCGTGGTTTATCTCACATTCGGAGTCGTAATGGCGATTTTAATGACTTTTGGCAATGCTGTTGTACTTTTGCTCTTCTACCAGGAACGAGCGACACTCAAAGCACCCAAAAATCGCTTCATTATCTCGATGGCGGTGTGCGATATCATCACGGGATTGCTTTTTATGCCTGCCTCGTTGTACAAATTCGACGCCAAAGTCTCGGTTTCGTCGAAAACGTGTCCCTGGATACTCGGAATCATGGTTGCCATCTACCAAACGTCGATGTTTGTCCTTTCCGCCAGCAGTATCGATCGCTATTGGGCCATTGTGCATCCGTTGAACTATCATGTGAATGCCACGGGACGTCGGATTAACGGTAAAAAATGAAATTTCATGAAAATTAATTAATTTTCTTCTCAAAAAAATTTTTAGCGATAATTTTGCTGTCATGGATAATCCCATTTTCCTTTGGAATCACGCATTTATTGACGCACAAGACGCCAATTCACCCGGATCTCGTCTGTTTGATGGCTGATGAGATTTTTAACGAAGTACTTTTGGCTGTTTTGATGATTTCCATGGCTGGAAATATGACTACGATTGTTGTTCTTTATATTTTAATCCATCGCGAGATTGCTAAAGTCTTCAAGGCACGCAATGAAGGATTTTTCAGTGGAGCTCTTCGAGTTCTTTCTTCACACGAGACACTTGAAGATGAGAAATTCGACTCAAAATCATCAAATTTTAACCAAAAATTCATTAAAAATCGTGAAATTCGGTCAACTTTGATACTTTTGCTCATCGTGACCTTCGCCTTGCTTGCTTTTCTGCCCGGATCGTTGAATACAATTGCGAACACCATCAAACCAGATACCTTTAGCATGGCTGCCCGTTTGGTATGTTACCTCCTATTGACTATTAACTCGATTTTAAATCCAATTTTGTACGCGTGGAACATCAAAAATATCCAAGATGCCGCGAAAAATCTCTTTCGTCGCGTGATTTTGTGTCAAGATGTGTCGCAAAAATCTTGTCGAGGAATGAAAATGTCTTGGAGCACAAAAAGTACAAGCAGTGGAAGAAGTTTTGGAAGAAAACATTCGATAAAGCCCGTTGTTTGATTGAATTTAGTTCATTTGAGTCACCGGGAATTTTTATCTCGTGCAAAAGTCAATTTTCCGCTTTTATCACAATCTAAAAATAAAATTGTTTTGTAATATTTATTATTATTTTTTTCTCATCATTTTGTGTGATTGTTCACGGCGGCGGCAAATTAATTTTTAGCTCAGCGTGAAAATTTGAAGTGATCAAAGCAAAATGTGTCGTTTGATTTTTTTTATCAATTTTTAATTGAAATATGAATTTTTTAAGCTTAATTAAAATTTGATTTAACGGATTTTCGTTGAAAAAATTTTTTAAGCTATTTAAATGGACTTTTGTTTAAAAAAAAATATTTTTTTTTGTTATTTGATTATTTATTTTTTATTTTTGTGAAAATTTTGCTCAGAAAATTTAAAATAATATTAAATAGTACAGAAAAAATTATTTAAAAAAATGTATTAAAATTCATTCATAATTTTTTTTAATTTATTATTTTTTTTATTTTTTATATTTTTAAATTTATTTATAAATTTTTTTAAAATAAATAAATAAAAATATTGAATTAAAAAAAATTAATTAATAAAAAATTCTAGATCTTAAAAATTTATTTAAAATTTTTAATAATTTTTTAATTTTTTTTTTTTTTTAATTTAATTTTTATTTTTTTTTTTTTTTTAATATTTTTATTAATTAATATTTTTTTTTATTGTTTGTCTAACTAAATAATATAAATAAATAGATTAAATTAAAATATTATTAATAAAAAATTTATTCTATTTTTTTTAAATTTGTAATAATTATGAATTTTTATATTTAGTTTAATATTTTAATTATTTTTTTTTTAATTTTTTAAAAATTTTTCAGATATTTTTTTTTAATAATTAATTTAATTTAGTTTAATAGTTTTTATTATTTTTTAATAAATTATTGAATACTTTTCAATAAAATTCCTAATTTTGAATCAAATTTTGCTCATTTTTGTTAAAAAATTTTATTTTTAACTTTTTATTGAAAATTTATCAAAATATTTGAAAAAAAAAAAAATTTTTTAGTGTACAAAATTTAAAAAAAATCAAACTTTGACTTACCATTGATCCAAATTCAATAAAAAAAATTTAAAAAGTCTTGTCAAAAAATCATTCAAGCAAAAATCTCCATCGTTTCCGAGTCCCTTATGAAACACAAAGACATCGAAGAGCTTTTCTCGTTACTTTTCCTCTCTCTCTTCAAAAGTTACTTGGGCATAAAATTGCAAAAATAATACCTGGATGTCTCTTAATCCTCCTTTGAAATGAAATAAAAAAGAAAAAAAAACAAAAGATGGGAAAAAATTGTCATTCTCGCTCGTCGTGCGTTTGTTGTGTGCAGAACAAAAAATCTCTTTTTGGCTTACAAATGAAATGAAAACAATCCAGACAAGATAAGAAGAATGAAAAATTGAAACAAGAAAATCTACTTCTCGCATTTATTAACATTACGGCGGCAAAAAGGACGACGACGACGAGCTTACCTTTGTGACAACAACGCTCGCTCCTCCGATAACAACTGACAATAAGTTAACATGCATTAGTGAGGTGATGCGAACATAATTTGGCTTGTCGTTCTCTCTCGGAGTTTGTCGTCAGTTTTCAACTTTTTGACGTTGTCCGAACGGATTTTCCTTTGAAAAAAATTTTT
Source organism: Culicoides brevitarsis (assembly GCF_036172545.1). Classification (NCBI taxonomy): domain Eukaryota; kingdom Metazoa; phylum Arthropoda; class Insecta; order Diptera; family Ceratopogonidae; genus Culicoides; species Culicoides brevitarsis. The sequence goes on along the minus strand of NC_087086.1, from coordinate 32,524,254 downwards.
TTTCGCTCAAAAGTTCAACGTTCGCAATAAAATTTCCTCCTAATTGCTCCACATTAATTCTACTTTCGTTTAATTACACGCCCGAGACACGCAGGTAGCAAAACATTTTTCGGGAACGACGAGCGGCGGCAATTAAGACAACAATTAAAAATGTTTATCGCTTGTCTCGTGTGCTTTTGCTGGCAAGGAAGACCCAAAATTTATTGCTTCCCCGTTTGATATTTCACTCTTAATTAATGCCAAATCAATCCACGTTTTCCCTTTCATCATCATCAGTTCTGACATTTTCCTTCGTTCCGCACGACGAGATGATGACTGAAGACGAAAAATGTCTTAAATAAATAATAAATCATGTACGAAGGGCAAAAATCCATCATCCATTATTTATTTATTTATTTAATAAAATATTGAGACGTAACTCGTCTCATTTTTCTAATTAGTCCATCATCTATTTATTTACGCACCTGGGACATTCACACACACGAGCGCGAAATTATCCGATGATGAATCACATGCAGACGAAATTTTCAGGTCATTTTTTTTTTTGGCAAAAATTTGTAAATCGTGAGTCATGCTCATTATTTTGCAACGTTTACAGAAGTTTTTAATGATCTTTTTTTCTTCTTTGTGAATGAAAGTGAATATAAAATGTTGCAGGTTTTATTTGTTTTTCTTTGTGTGAAGACCTAATTCTGTCAAAATTGTCGCTTTAATGACGAAATGTGGTTGCGGGGAGAAACATTTTTTGTTTTGTAGTTTTTTCAGTTGTTGTTGCTTGTAAAAGTTCAAGTCAAGATGAATTTTTCTGTTCTGAAAAAAAGATGGTTTAAAAATTTTTAGCTTTTAAAAAGACTTTCAGCTCTAAGTTTTAGCTTTGACATCTGATTTTTAGCTTTTAAAACTGAATTTTAGTTTTAAAAACTAATTTTTAGAGCTCTCAAAACTAATTTTTCAGTCTTCAAATTTGAGCTTCAGCTCTCAAAACTAATTTTTAGGTTCAAATCTGAGCTTCAGCTCTCAAAACTAAGTTTTAGCTTTTAAATCTGTACTTCAGCTCTTAAAATTAATTTTTAGACTTTAAATCTGAGCTTCAGCTCTCAAAACTAACTTTTCAGTCTTCAAATCTGAGCTCAGAACTAATCTGAGCTCTTCAGCTCTCAAAACTAACTTTTAATTCTTCAAATCTGAGCTTCAGCTCTCAAAACTAACTTTTCAGTCTTGAAATCTGAACTGCAGCTCTCAAAACTAATTTTTAGACTTCAAATCTGAGCTTCAGCTCTCAAAACTAACTTTTCAGTTTTCAAATCTGAGCTTCAGCTTTCAAAACTAATTTTTAGACTTCAAATCTGAGCTTCAGCTCTCAAAACTAATTTTTGGATTTAAAATCTGAACTTCAGCTCTCAAAACTAACTTTTCAGTCTTCAAATCTGAGCTTCAGCTCTCAAAACTAATTTTTAGATTTCAAATCTGAGCTTCAGCTCTCAAAACTAACTTTTCAGTCTTCAAATCTGAGCTTCAGCTCTCAAAACTAATTTTTATACTTTAAATCTGAGCTTTAGCTCTCAAAACTAATTTTTCAGTCTTCAAATTTGAGCTTCAGCTCTCAAAACTAATTTTTAGGTTCAAATCTGAGCTTCAGCTCTTAAAACTAACTTTTCAGTCTTCAAATCTGAGCTTCAGCTCTTAAAACTGAATTTCAGATTTAAAAACTGATTCTTAGATTTAAGAGCTAATTTTTAGATTTTAAGTCTCAGGTCGAAAAATTCATTTAAAAAATAAAAACTTACAAATTCCTCAGCGCCATCTAGCGGATAAAAATAAATAAATTCACAATCACTTTTTAATTAAAAAATCTCTCTGTAATGGATCCTCTCATCATCCATCAATGTACAACTCTTCATCATCGAACATCATCATCCTTTGTGAAACGTACCACTTATTGATTAAAAGTCAAGTGAATTTCAAAAGCAGAACAAATAAATAGGATTTTCTCCTTTTGATAAATAAATTTTCATTTCCGAACGGTACAAAATCCCTCAAATATACACACACGAACACACGCACACTTGAAGACTTTTCATCCCCTTTTTTGCTTTTTGATATGATTTTACATCTTTATTATCATTCACCTTTATTTTTTTTTTTCGTACCTTATTTAAATATTCTACTGTATGCAATAAGTTGTTGTTCCGGCACCGTACTCAACACACTTTTCGTTGCATTGCGAGTCGAGTTTGTGTGTCTTACCTGGCTGGTCTCCCTTGTTGCTTGCTTGCTGCTTGTTTGCGCATGCTATCTGATCAATGCCTCCCTAAACAAATATTTTTGCCTATTTTTCATCATTTTCACCGACAGAGACCTGTTACTCTCTCGCTGGCGTCTTAAACAACTTTTTGCTCAATTTTTCTACTTTTTGCGAAAAAATGAATTTGAAATCTGTCGTCCTGTCACCATCCGCCGCATAAAACATAGCAAAAACAGCTGGATGTCGTCCGTGCTTCATTTCACAAACAAAAAAAGTGGCGATGATGAGAATGAGATACGACGAATGAGGTAAAGTTTAGAAAATTTATGAATGGATTCGTGTGATGTTGACAATTTTCGGGTCAAAAAGTTTGAATTTTTCACTAATTACGCAAAATTTCGTTTGAAAATGCCCAAAGTTGCCATAGAAATGAAGTTATTTGCGGAATTTTTGCTTCAATTCACTTTTGACGAAAGGACAACTTTTTTGCTTTCCAAGAAAAAACATTAAATTCCTCATTTTAATTGAGATAAGTATCCAAAAAGTATACTTGTTGAATGGTTTTGTGCTTCATTTGTCTATTAGTTGCACAAATACTAAACAAATCCGACAAAATAAATGTTTTGATACCCTTTTTAAATATTGTAATTTGCTGCTTTCATTTGTTTTTTTCCTCTCTCTCTCTCTCTCTGTTATGCGGCTTGGCATGGATTGCTGCCATAATGCGAATATGGAACGGATACAAGCTCGTCTGCAGAACGTTATTTAATTAATTAAGGGTTTTTTGTTTGTTATTTATTTGATTTTGTTATTATGTGGCCAAGAGAAAAGCTACTTGTGCCCTTTTTATTGCGATTTACCTGTGAAGCGACCTTCAGTTTAAAGGTTTTAAAGAGAAATGTTGTAAAAGAGAGTTTTTGATACGGAGTTTTGTGTGATTTGAAGCGTTATGGACTGAAAAGATAAATTTTAATGAAGATTTTTAATTAAAACTGTTGATTAGAAAGTTTGAATTAGCAAAAAGGCGATTTACAAATTTTTTAACTGTCATTTTTTGAATTGACATTTACGAATTTTTCATGAAAAATTATAAAAAATTGACAAAAATTTATTTTAAAAAAAGTTTTGTGATTAATTTTTTAATGAGGTTTGAATTAGCGAAAAGCGAATTACAAATTTTTTAACGGTCATTTTTTGAATTGACATTTACAAATTTTTTTCTCAATTGTGAAATTTATTGGAAAATTATGACAAAAATTTTATTTTTTAAAATAAATTTTAATATTTTTTAATTTTATGAGGTTTGAATTGAGCAAAAGCCATTGTGAAATTTATTTATACAAAAACTTTACTTTTCAATCAAAAATTTCAATATTTTTTAAATTAATGAGGTTTGAATTAGCGAACAGGCGATTTACAAATTTTTTAACGGTAAATTTTTTGAATTGACGTTTACAATTTTTTTTTCTAAAATGTGAAATTTAACGCAAAATTATGAAAAAAAAAATTTTTATAAATTTTATTACAAAAATTTAAATAATTTTTAACTTTATGAAGTTTGAATTAGCGAAAAGCCATTTACAAATTTTTAACGGTCGTTAATTGAATTGAAATTTCAAAAATTTGTTCGAAAAAATGACAATTTATTTAAAAAATTAAAATTCTTGGAACAAAAACTATTAAAAAAATATTAGAAGCTCTCATATTACATGAAAAACTAATAAAAGTGTCACAAAACTGCCTTGTAATTCAACGTTCGCTCCCCAAACCATTCATTCGCTTCAACGACCTTCTCCACATACCCACATGTTCGAATGGCGAATGGCAAGTGCATGTGCAGACAGAAATATTCATTAACCCATCATTTTATGACCACACAAGGATTCCAAATAACAGCAAAGACCAAGCGAAAGGCGAGAGATGAAAATGGCATAAAAGTGAACGGAACATTTTATCCGTTACGTGACATGAAATCAAAAGACCAACTTTAGCATCTTTTGAAGAATTATTGAGCTGGTCATTATTTGCCATGCGAAACGCAATGTGTTGGCAGTAAAAGCGAGGAACATGTCAATTTTCTTCTTCTTCCCTCTTTTTTTTTCTTTGTAATATAAAAATATTCCTTCTGTAATAAAAATTGAATAAAAATATGAAACTGCTGCTATTTATATGCCTCAACCCACATACGAAAGGATTTAATGTCAGTTTTTTTGGAATTTCAATTGAAATTATTCGTAAAAAAGGAGAAAAAGAGGGATTTAACTCGAATTGATGCGATTTAAATTTAGGGCTTCTCCATTTTCATATCGTTTCGGAAGCGTAAACGTATCTCTCTCGAGTGCTTTTTTGTATCTGTTTAATGATTTTTCTGAAGTTACGAACGAATTTATGAAAAATTTCAGTTCATTAGAGTCACGAGCGCCATCTATGAATATAAAATAACATTTTTGTACTCCTCAAGAAATTTGTGAATTAAAATTTCGATTAAAATTATCAAAAAAATCAATTTTAAAAAAATAAGCGCCCTCTTGTGAGTATTTTTTTCAAAAATATCAAAAAATTTAAAAAAAATTTTAAAGTTAATTTAAATTCAGAGCTGTTTCAAGGTTTTTTTAAATCACCACAAGAGGGCGCTTCTTCAATTTTAAATTTATTTCTTCCCACCGCTAGATGGCGCTTTAAACTAAAAAATAAATGATAAGACTTTTCACCAATTTTTTGAGGAGTACGAAAAAGTTTTTGCTAAGCTCGTTAAAAACTTTCGCCATCCACTCATTTTATATCCAATTTCGGACTCAAACTCTCCAACTGCTCATCAAATAAACAATCCTAAAATTTTGTTTCTGTTTATATTTATTTTGTTGAAAATGATAGCAAAATAATATCCAATTACATACAAACCCTTGGGAGATTCTAGTTTCCATGGTAGTGTTGAGAAAAACACTCCTACACTTATTTATCATTCATTTTTTATCATCATCATCATCTTTTATCTACAATGAAAATGAATTTGAAGTCATAAAAAGAGTCACAAAGTCATTTAACCCTGACCCGCAATCATCAAACTTTAATCGAATCATGAATTTCTCAATCAATTCAATTAATTTCTCGAAAAAAAATTTTGTTTTTTTTTTGGAAATCAATTTCGGCTTCAATGAGCGGAATAACGAGCGTGATTTAATGAAATTTGCATTGATTGAATTTGAATTTAAAGGCGTCGTCGCGCGCGCAAAATTGACGACATTGACGTCAAAAAAATTCGAGAAGAAATGTTTTTCTTCGTCTTTGAAATGCGTATCAAAACAAAGTCTGGTTTCCATCACGAAAACGGAGAAATAAATTAAACAGTGTGCGTGCGGAAATCTGTTTAGATTTCCATTCTGTCGATGGTCAGTGACGCACAGAAACAATTTTTATGGAATTTTTACGGATAAACAATTTTCTTCTCTCTTACAAAGTAACGAAAAAAAATTAGTTCAACTAATTTCCTCATTGAAATAGTTTAACAAAGTGATGGACAAATTTATGATGATGAGCCAGAAAAAAAAGTTTTTTGAAGGGAAATTTGTGGCAGGAACAAAAACAAAAGCCAACAATAAAATAACATTAATAACTTCATAAGTACTCCCTAAATCGGATAATAAATGAGCAAGTGTTTGTCAAGAGTAGCAAACAATTAAGTTTGTATATGCGGAACTGTGAGTAACATTTTTCGGCGTAATAATAATAATTTAGTTCATTATCTCGTTCATTTTCTGCACCTGTATATTTATTATTCAGGAGGATTTTTTGTTTTGTTTTTTTTTTCGGCATTTTTACCTGAACAAGGGAGGGAGAGATGATACTTTGTTAAGTGTTACGTTTTAGGGAATAATCGATGTTAATGAGAATGAGTCAATTAAGAAAGTGTAATGGAATTTTTTAACACGCAAAAAATTGCTTATGTGCTTTAATGAGGGCTTTTAAAAAGTTTTATATTAGTTTGAAAAATTTTTTTTGGTAAGAAAAAGTTTTTAGGTCAGAAATTTATTTAAAATGAAGGAATTTCTATGAAAAAATGTTAAAATGACACCTTTGGAGGTTTGTTTAAATCTTTTTGGACAAATTTGCCTTTAAATTTTATAGAATTAATCTTTTCCAGTGGAAAAAATTGATAAATTAGAGTCAATTTTAAGAGATTTTATTAAGATTTTCTACTGGAGGACATTACTTTAAATAAAATTGAAGGTAAATTTGTCCAAAAGAAATTATTTTTAACTCCAAGGGTGTTATTTTAAAACCTTTTCATAAAAAACCTTCATTTTTAAATATTTTTTTTGATTTAAAACTCACTTCTTAGATTTTTATGAATATTTTTAACTAAAAATTTAAATTATTTAGACGTTTTAATGATTTTTATATGAAGTTTAAGAGCTTCTAATCATTCATTAAGTTGTCATTTTATCAACTTTTAATTCAAATTAAATTCATAAAATAATTATTTTTTCTTTAAAATTAAAAATGTATAGGAAACCTTTCGTTAAAATTCAAAAATTAGTTTAAAGAGATTTTTAATTTTTTTTTTTTTGTTTAATTTTTAACAATTTTAAATAAAATTATCTCATTTTGAGAAAATTACTCCTTAATTGTTTAAATTTTTTTTAAATTTTTTTAAGCCAAAAATTACATTTTAATTAAATCCAATTAAATAAATTAAATTGAATTCAAAAGTTAAAAATAAAAAAAAATTAATTTATTGAATTTAATTTAATTTAATTTAATTTAATTTAATTTTTAATTTAATTTAATTTATTTATTGAAATTTCTCAATAAATATTTCTCAAAGTTTAAAGTAATGATTAAAATATCGAAAAATCCTTCAAATTTCAAATAATTTGTTTAAAGAAACAAGAAAAATTCAATCAAATTTAATTTTAATGAGTCAAAAAGTTAAATTTCTTAATGATAACTCTCTTTATCGATCACTTTTAACAAAAAAGAATGCTAAATAACTCTTCAAACACTAACATTCGTTATTAATACCAAAAAAAAACATTTAACAAGATAATCACCTAACACCTTTTTTTGTCTATTTCTCATCATCATGCGTTTGTTCACCCTGCCTATTATAATCCACTGACGAATAAGCGCTCGCGATATTTTCGACATTAAAAAAATGTACAAACATTTGTAATGTAATGAATATTTAATTATCACACAATTAGCAATGGAAATGGGGTATCACATTTATTTTAGTTTTATATACGTTTCATGCCAAAAATGCTTTCAATTTTAATGCCATACGATAAAATTAATGCAAATTTTCGCAAAAACTTTACAGACTGTCTGTTTATTTCGTTTGCTGTTTGTTGTTGTTGTTGTTATTGGTGTTTGTCTGCTTTAGCTAGTTAACTAAATATATTTTATTTATCATTAACTATTTATTTTAATGACATTGTGAAAAATTTCAGCTGTCACTGTTCACACAAACGCTCGTGCTTGTGATGATGATGATGAGTTGTGTTCAGTGAGCTATTTAATATGAAAATGGGGGAAAAATAAACAATGAAAAATAGTTCGAAAGTTATTTTTTAAAGGAATTTTCGAAAATTTTATTTTTCGAACATATTAAAAATTTTACAAATTCGAATCCTTTAATTTATTCATTTTATTTCGAGTATTTTTAAGTTAATTTTTCTTTTGAATAACTCAAGAAATTTAAAAAAAAACATATTTTTATTGCTTTAAAATATTTTCGAACAATTTTCGAAAATTTGAAATATTTTTCGAAGTTAAGTTTTTTCAACAATTTCGAACTTCCTTTTCGAAAATCAATGAAACAACTCTACAAAGTAACAAATCTATTAAATATTTTTAAAAATCAAAGTACTTTCGAAAATTTTTTGTAGATCGTTTTCGAAAATCGAAGATTGTTTTCGAAAATCAACAAATATTCGAAGATTTCTATAAAAATATAAAATTCTATTGTTTCGAATATTTTTCGAAAATTTGAAAATATTTTCGAACATTATCTTAAGCTTTTTCGAAAATGTTTCGAACATAAAGTAGTTTCGAAATCATTTAATTTTGAAGGTTTTCTTTTAAAATGTAAGAAGTTTTTAAAAAATTTTGGAAAACTCAAGCCCATACAAAAAATCCACGACTTTAGATATGGTTTTATACATGTGTATAAATGCATGTGAAAATAATTTCGAATATTATCTTAAGCCTTTCGAACAATTTCGAAAATTTTTCGAACATCAAGTATTATCAAAAAAAAAATAAAATTTTTAAACTTATTTTAAATTTAAGAAGTTTTTTAAAAGATTTTCGAAAGTATTCAAAGAAATTTTTAATTTTTTTTTATTCCAAAAATTCAGTTTTGATAAGTTTTCGAACAATTTTTAAAAAAGATTTTTTCGAAGATTCAAGAAATTCTCGAAATTTCTCCTCTAAAATCAATAAAAAGCACCCACCTAATAACAATGTTTCAAAGTAATCAATAAAAATTATTTCCGAATGATTGATTTTTCATGTGAGCTCCCTCATCCAACGCTGCTATTGCAAAATTTGTCTCGAAATGTTCTCTCATCGACATATAATAAAGCCATAAATAAAGCCCGTGTGTGTGTGTATTTGTCTCTATTTAGTCTAGATATTCATTGAAGACGAACGCCGTACGTGGTCGAAGAACAAAAAAAAATTATATCATCAAACAAATTAAATGTAGTGTGTAAGCACATTTGTCGCACATTTGTGCACATCGCGTGGAGCTGGATGAAAAATATGGAAATTCAATCTATCTTCTGTGGCAAAAGGTCGTTCGTATCGGTACACGACGTTAAAATAATCATAAATAAAATAGGAAAATCGTTAATATTATTAATAGAACGGTGAATGGGGTTGGAACGACGAGTGCGGAAGGATCCATCCTGTCAACTTTTCTATCAGGTGACGGTTAAACAGAGCAGTTCTCCGACTTTTCATGAAAATTCACTCGATTTGAGGAAATTTTTGCATTTTCCATCCCTGGGCTGCGTAGAAACCGCACACTTGACGTTATCATCACTCACAACAACAATGTCACCTCTCGATTGATTCTCTTTTTCTGCATATTCTTTGCCTGTGTGACGTACGGGAAAACTGTTCATGCAAGAATTTTTATCATCATCCATCCAGTGTTTCATGTTGGAATTCCTCCGCGCTGAGCTTTTCTCCGTACAAAAGCCGTAGAAATGTACACGGCACGAAACATATTTGATCGATTTAGATCTTTTTTAATTATTTATTTTTGTACACATACCGCACCACGTACACATAAACAGACAAATAAACACAGGAAGGATGATGATGATGATGATATGTTGTTTGTGTGACACTCACTTCAGTTAAAGACTTTGAATTGTTCGGATCGGACGCGCGCGATAAAGAACGAAAAAAATAAATTATTATTAAAAATTTGATAAAATCAATCATGTGAAGGAAAGAAAAAAAGAAGAAAATTTGTGAGCAAAAAATTAGATAAAAAATGTATGATAAAGTATAATGTAATATAAAATGCTCTCAAGAATGAGAGGAAAATATTTTCTGGAAGAAAAAAAATAAGAGCAATTTTTATAAAAGTTTCATATCGAAAATTGCATCAATTTTGCTTTCTCTATGAATATGAAATTTATAATGATAATCATAGTATAACATAAAAAAATGAAAAATTTTAAAATATTTTGTGTCTGTTTTAAAATGATGTGAGCGTATTTTTGCTGATTTTCATAAAATAAAAAAAGTTTCAGTGCATAAAAAATTTTAAAAAATATTTTTTGAGTGATTTTATGATTTTATAATAAAAAAAAATTATAAAAAATTAAACTTAAAATTATTTTTGATGAATTTAAAAAAATATATTAATATATATTAATAAATTAAATTAAACATATTAAAATATATTAATTTAATTTAATTTATTTATTTTTTATTTTATTTATTTTAATTTTTTATTTTTAAATTTATTTTCTTTTTCAAATATTAGTAAATAATTAAATTTAAAAAAATAAATTAAATATTTTTAAATATTTAAAAATATATTATTTATTTTATGTATTTATTATATTAAATATTGAATTATATTATTTAAATAATTAATTATTATAATATATCATTAAATATTTTTAATAAAAAAATTTAAAACAAATATCATTTTTAAACCTCAAAAGGTTAATTAAAGCTAAAAATGTCTTATATTTACAAAAAAACTACTTTTTATTATTTTTTTAAAGTTTATTTATTTTTTTTTTTTATTAAAAACAAAATTTTGCAAATATTATTTTGATATTTTAATTTATTTCGATAATTTAATATTTTATCAAAAATATTATTTTTTGATTTAAATACAAGTTTTTTTTTATATTTAATTTGAGAAAATAATTTGAGACCAAACTTATAAAAAATTATATTTTTTTAAATAAAAAATTAAAAAATATCCCTTTTTTTCTCAGAATTTTTTTTTTCATAAAACATATTCATGGGTAAATTTTAATTTAAAAAAATTGAGCATCGGAGATTTTGTTGTACAAAAAATATATAAATTTTAATAAAAATTGAACTTTTTATGAGAGTTTTTTTCTGTAAAATAAACAGAGACTTATCACAAAATTACAAGAAATTTACAGTAAATTTTACTTTTACGACTTGCAACATGACAATTGGGAGCAATGTTTCCTCCTCTAACTCCATACCCTTGAAATTGTGTACCAACCACACAAAAATTTACACTTTTGCTCGAACAAAAAATTCATTCAATAAAACTTTTTTTTTTAAATTTCTCCGAATCCAGAAAATTTCACAGAAAAAAAGCTTTTACAAATATTTATGCAAAAATAATGCGTTGGTGGACGACGACGACGACAGACATTCATCTCTGATAATAATGAGAGGAGAGATTGGGAACGGGAGATTGTAAATTTTATTGAAAAACTTTTCCATATCACAATGTAAACTTGCCTTCTCATCCCCTGCCGTTGCTGCCACTCCTTATGCAAGTCTGTGTGAATTTTTGCCTTTTATTTTATTATTTTTTCGAGTGAAACCACATACATTGCGAAAAAGTTGGTCCCTCTACAAGAAAATCGGTTTTTAGGATCGATGTGTGATGTGGGCTCTACTTCTTCTTCCTCTGTCGTATTTTATAAAATAATGATAATAAAAAATTTTTTGGTTGAGGAAAAAATTTGTAGGCTCGTAAAATTATCCTACCGAAGAAGAAAGACAAAACAAAAAATCGATAGCAGCTCGTTGTTCACCGTCGTTGATTGTCAAACCTAATAAAATAAAAGTTTATAAAGATACACAACGAAACACGTAGGCACACAAATTATCGGAAAAAGGGACAAAAGAGATTTTAATTTACGGTTGAATTAATATTATTTTCCCTACAAACAATTTTTGTTACGTTTTTTTTTTGTGTCGTGCGAGGAGGATTCATGACTCGTTCGACTTTTTTTTTTGGGAAACCTATTTTTAAAGAAAGTCATTAATAAAGACAAAAATAAATCATTTTAAGCCACCTACTCACATTTGGGTATACATGACAATTTATATTTCCAGCGAACGACATACGAAGTTGTAGAAAAAAAATGAATATTTAAAGTCTCTGAAACAATATTTTGTTTTATGTGTCAATCAAAAATTGTTCGCGCGCGTTGTGATCATAATAAAATACGAAATTTTATTATTTTTTTATCAACTTTTTTTTTTGTCTTTCCTATGAAGAGTGTTGCTCGTTGAAATCTCTTGGGAGATAAATTGTGTTTCTTTATTATTATTTTAAGGCGTCAAGATACTTAAAGAGAAGAGGCGCGAAATTTTGTTACTTTATCGTATTTATTTGAAAAAAAAAATAATTAAAATAAAATTTTATTTTTATTATTTTTTTTAATTATTTTTTGCATTAATTTATTCAAATTTTTAATTTTTATTTAAAATATATTTTTTATTGAATTTAACTTCATAATTAATATATTTTTTTAGTAAAAAAATTTAATTAATTAAAAAAATTAATTAAAAAAAATTAATTAAAAAAAATATTAATTAAAAAAATTTATAAAAATTAAACAAATTATTAATTAAAAATTAATAAAATTAAAATTTAAAAAAAATATATAAAAAGTAATTAATTAATTAAATTAAATAAATAATTAAAAATTATTACAGAATTATTTAAAAAATTTTTTTTTTTCAAAAATTTATAAATTTAATCAAAAATTAAAAAAAAAATCTTTAGCTTTTAAATGTAAAAATATTCGAATTTAATTCTTTATTCGTATTGAAATTTTATTTATTTTTTTTAAATTTAGATTTTTTTTAAATTAATATTTAAATTAAAAATTAAAAATTAAATTGAAATTAATTATTAAAATAAAAATTTAATTTAAATTTAATTATTTTATTTAAATTAAAAAATTTAAATTTTTATTTAATTTTTTAAAAAATTACTTTTATTAATTTTCAATTTAAAAAAAAAATATTCAACAGACACTTAAACAAGCAAAAATTCAATTTTACGTTAAAACTCATTAAAATTCGCTAATAAAATCCATTTTCGCCATCCCTGTGTACAAATTAATTGGATCACAATGCCAAAAATTGCCTATTCTCATAACGAGGCATGTCACGAAATTTGACAGTAATGATGAAAGGAGATGACAGTGTGACGTGCCTCGACGATTAACGCACACCGAAAATTTTTGTCGCTGGGTGGTCGCTTTCCTTTTCTCGAATATTCATCGAGTGACGACAAAAGACGTTTTTTTTTGCAACTATTTGCACTTGTAATAAAATAAAAACAATGTTTGCTTTGAACAAAGTCTTTGTCGAACGTATTAGAAGAAAAAAATGTGTTTTTTCTCCTCAAACGTCTCGAGGGAATATCGAAGAATGATACATTATTTGCTCAAGTAAATACTTTGTGTTCGGGTGGCAGCAGCAAAAGCAGCGACGAGCAATGAACGAAGAAAAAGCAGAAAATGAATTAACCGCACAAAAAAAGTCTTTCTCTCTCCGTCTCTCGGGAGAATTGATGTAAGGAGCTCAGCATCAATATTTAAGTAACATTTACTTTTCATCCATATTGAAAAGTTGTGTCGATGGAACTTCTTCGTGCTTTGTCGAAAGACAAGACGAAGAAGGATTTCCTCGTTTGTTGCTTTAGTTTACGAGGAAATTCCGGGAAACAATAAGAAAAGTTTAAAATTGATGAGTTTTGGGCATGAAGAAAACAGAAGCTGGACTGTGTGTTGATATCATGAGAAAGAAAAACAGAAGAGACCAGTTGCTAGAAGTTTATTGTTGTGAGATATTTAATCTTTATATAAGAGTTTGTTGCTCTTGTGGGTAATAAAAAGTTTAGTGAACAATATTTTAGTGAAGAAACAAAGAAAATTTTTAAGTGAAATTAAGTTTTTACAACCTTCTTTAAATTTACACCTTTTAAGACCGAGAGAAAAAGTTTCAAGACCTTGAGAGAGAATTTATACTTCAAGAGAGAATTTTAAGACCTCAAGAGAGAATTTCTAAAACTTCAAGAGAAAATTCAAGAGCTCGAGAGAGAATTTTATACTTCAAGAGAGAATTTTAAGACCTCAAGAGAGAATTTAAAGACCTCAAGAGAGAATTTCTAAAACTTCAAGAGAGAATTCAAGACCTCAAGAGAGAATTTTATACTTTAAGAGAGAATTTTAAGACCTCAAGAGAAAATTTAAGACTTTGAGAGAGAATTTTTAACTTCAAGAGAGAAATTGAAGACCTCAAGGGAAAAAGTTGGAGCTTCAAGAGAGAATTTTTAGACCTCAAGAGAGAATTTCAAAACTTCAAGAGAAAATTTAAGACCTTGAGAGAGAATTTTAAACTTCAAGAGAGAATTCTAAGACCTCGGGAGAGAATTTTTAGGTCTCAAAGGACAATTTAAGACCCCGAGAGAGAACTTTATACTTCAAAAGAGAAAAAATTGGCAAAAATATGTCTTTAAGATACAAAATTCATCAATTTTCTGACTTTCAAATACAGAAAATCCCAAAACCCGACATTCCTTTGGTCAATTGCTCCTTTCTCTCTGTCTCTTCATCAATCTCTTAACATTTTTCTCCGTAATTTTCATCTCATATCACACAGAAATTCCTTTCACTTCATTCACATCCCGTTTGAACGATTTCAGTTTTCTGGTTATTTTCCTCTTTTTATGCTCACTCATTCAGTTGCGTAGTTTCTTATTACATATCATGCATAATAATGCAAATCATTTTCTGCCTTTCATTTTTCTTCTCTCTCCTTGAAACCGACGACGATGATGATCATGAAAAACACAGCAAGAAATCTTTCTGAGATCTTTATTTTTGCTTTTTTTCTTCTTTTCAGAGAATTTATTAAATTTCTTTTTAAAAAATTCAGTTGACTTCACAAAACTGATTAAAAATTAAGAATTTTTCGATTAATTCTTGCGGCTTTTCTCTCAAATATTTAATTTATTGTGTTTACGTAAGTTCATGGCACAAAAGGAAAATAAGAGAGAGAGAAAAATTACAAGGACACAAATTTTTCATTGTCTTGCACAGGCAAAAGACGCACATTTCACATGTTAAATATATATTTCTAAGCAAATGAGTCGTTGCCGCGTGACTCTTATCAAATATCTGACGGTTGTTTGTTCTTGACTTTGCTCCAGTCTCGACTTACATAAACTCTCGAATGTAACTTTTGCTCATTTTACGTAAAAAAAGAGACAGAGAAGAAATTAACAGCCATAGGCATATTTAATGAAGGATGAAGAGTTAGATTGGCATTTGAATGCTGTTGAAATGAACAGAAAGTTAAATGATGTGCAGACACTTTTCTGAGAAATCGATTTTCTTCTTATCCGTTGCAGTCGATGGAGACGAAAAGAAAAATACTAGAGGAGAAACGAGAGAAAATGCTAATCAAAATCTCTTTTTTTATTGACCATGATACCATGTTCGAGCACCTTCAGTTTTATTGCATTAAATGAATGTCACTTTAAGAGTTTTTTCTTCTTATTTTATTTTTTTGTGGTAATTGACATTCTTTTAGTTTAATATTTTTTTCTCTAAACGTGTGGGATTAGCTCGAAGCAATTTTCATAGAAAATGAAAATTTTTTGCTTCATTTGAGATTTTGATAAAAATTTATTCCGTTAGCAGAAAAGACTTTTAAAAGTTCAAGGAACAGAAGATGGTACAAAAGAAAAATAAATCGATGAATTTTAACTAAAAATCGTCTTTAGAGTTCAGAAATTGTCTCTTGAACACATTTTGAGGTCTTAAAAATAATTTTTAGTGAAAACGAAGGGACCCGTTAACTCGTTCTACCCATTGAACATTTTTTGTTTATCAAAAAAATAGAAATTAATCCTCAAAAGTATGCAATTAATATTATTTATTTTTAATTAAAATAAAATAATTTTCCCTTGTCAAGAATTTGAAAGGTATGCAATGAACTTTACATTTTAATTTTCTTAATTTCTCACGAACTTCCATTAATTATTAGAATATTTTTGTTCATAAACCTTCTCATAGCTGATTTTGACACACTACAAAAAATTCAGAAGAAATTCTCAAACCTAAAATCAAGTTATTGCGTTACAAAGTTCGTATGGATTTTCAAATCCATCATAAAATACCAGACGTCTCCACACAAAAAAAATATGAAAATGATTTGTTGTCCCTTATGGCATTTTTCCCCAACTCAAAAGCAGGAAACATTCTTCTCATAGCTCGAGGCATATGTTAAGGACCATTTCCTATCAAATTCTCCCCAACCCACACACATGAAGAAAATTTTTCGAGAGCATCCTTTCTCAAGACATAACTCATTCGTCTATTTCTCGAGTTTTTTAATTAAATTCCTCGCACAATTTATTCCTCTCGGTCTTCAGTAATTCATTCACCGAAAATGTCTGAAAATTTATTTTTAAAACTCATTATTATGCTGACACCGTGCCATTTCCTCTGCCATTCATCCGATTCCGAAGATGACGTCGTCATCGTTGTCGTCGTCACACGCACCGAAAAATTCAATTAATTTTGATTTCCCGATTGACGCAAGACGCAAAAAGAAATCGCATGTTGTCGTGTCATGTTGTCGCAACAATCCAGATGTATAAATTGCATCAAATCACTTTAATTACAGTCTCATTAAGTCTCGTTGCAAAGAGACTCGCCGAGATTTATCTTTGTCAAATGAGATTATCTCGCTCGTCTTTATCGTTTTATATTCTGCAGTTTTGTCGCATTGTTATGAATGAATGGGAAAATGTGTCATGCAATTATGCCAACTTTCGCTTTTTATGCACTGAAACTTGAATGGAAATGAGTAAAAATTACTTTTGTGTTGCTAACAGGACAGTTTAAACGACAGAACTTTTAATAAAATTAATTACAGAAAATAAAATGAAAAATTGAAAAAAAAAGATACAAAAAGTGAAGTAGTTAGAAACATATTTTATACGAAAATTAACGAATTTAACGAACATGGCAACAATTGCTCAACAGCCGCAGAATTATGATGTCTTGTCAACAGCCTTTGGTAAGTTCAAAAAAAAAATAAAATAAAATAAAAAAGGGAAATGTTCAAAAACACGCAAAATGGAGTGAAATGTGTTACACTCAAGCATAGTTTTTTAGTCCCATAGGTCATGAATTTCCTGCGTAAAAGTTTGTTTCCTGTTGAAATTTTGAATGAGTTTTTATATTGGATGACTAACAAAAAAAAAATTTTTTTTTACTGAACAAGTTTATTTTAAATTTTTTGACGTTAATTTATTTGAAAAAAAATGAATTTTTCTAAAGGTTAAATTTTTAAAGAGTTTATAAAACAAAATATTTTACTTAAAAATTTATTTTTTTTACTTCTTAAATTTTTTATTTAATTTTTAAGGTTCTTTTAATCGAAAATGATAAAATTTCATAAAAGAAATGAATTTTTAAAATTTAAATTAGTATATTTTAAATTTAAATAAAAAAATTAATTAAATAATTTAAAATAATTCGGTAATAATTAATTAAAATTAATATTCTTAAAAAAATTAATTAAAAATCTTTAAAAATGAAATTTAATTGTTATTTATTTTATTTAATTTTTATTACTTATTAATTTTAATATTTTTTTAATTTTTTTTTTCAAAAATTTTTTTCAAAATTTAATTTTAAAAAAATTTCCATTAAAATTAAAAAAAAAAAATTACTGAAAAAATTAATTAAAAATATTAAGAAAAAAATCTTTAAAAATGAAATAAAATTAAAAATTAATTTATTATTTATTTTTTTTTTTTAATTTTTATTATTTATTAATTTTAATAATTTTTTTTTCAACAATTTTTTCACAATTTTATTTTAAAAATTTCCATTAAAATTTTTAAAATAAATTATTGAAAAAATTAATTAAAAATATAGAGAAAAAAAATCTGTAAAAATTTAATTATCATTTATTTTATTTTATTTTTATAGTTTATTAAGTTTAATAATTTTTTTTTTCAAAGATTTAAAATAAAAATAAATTTTTTCAAAAATTTAAATTAATTTAAAAGATTGTCTTATTAAAAATAACACAAAATTCCATTAAAATATTCTTAAAAAATTTTTTTATTAAAAATTAAATTTTTTCAAGAAAAATGACTTTTCAAACAACTTCATGATCCTAAAAAATAACTTTCCCACAACTTTTTGATCAAAACACCCCCATTCGATGACATGACAAACAGAAATCAATTGCTAAAACGATAAAAAAATGTTTGCACAAAAAATGCTATGAAGAAATGCTATGATAGACAAAAATCGAGGCAAAGGATTGTATTCCCTGCCACTTGTTGCAAAACTTTTCGTCATCGTTTGAGGCACATCTGCTACAAATCCACAATGCTAGGTGAGCATTGTTTGATTTCTAAAGAACAGCAAATCGCTTCAAGAAATTCAATTTCTCCGTTCGCTCCTCTTACTCTGATGTGAAGCGAAGACAAAAGCATCGAGTGCATAAAGGATTTTATTGGATTTGCTGCGATGTTGCATGTCGGTTTAAGGTGGTAACAACTATAATTTGGATTATTACTCGATTCGCTTCTGGCAAGGTCCTTAACTGTTTTTCAATTTGTATGCGTTGATTACTGCTCGGGAGCACTTGAGACGTTTTGCTTGATTGAAGAATCGATTAAGAAATTGGCTTTTTTTACGATTTTTATCAATTTAATGTTATTTACTTTTTTCCGCGTCTAAAAGTTCAATAAATCTTCCGTTAATGCCCGTAAATGAAGCTCCGGCGTGATTTATGGCTACTCTTGTCTTTTCGATTCTCGTAAATTTCGTTTCGGTGCCAAATGAGTTGTGAATAAATTGATTTTTTGTTAGTTTTTCTCCAAATTTATTTTTTTAGGTATTTACTTTTCCTTCCCCTTTTTTCTTACATTTTTTTTTTCAATGGAAAGCAATTTGTTGTCAGGTGGAAAAGAAATGTTTACACGGAAACGGGTTTTTGTGGTATTTACGGCAATTAATATCCGAAAATTTATCTTTTTTCTCTTCATGTAAAAAATATTAATAAATTTTATTTGCTGTTGGTAATTTACTCCATCCGGTATTTTCCCATCATTTAGAGCGGTGATTGATATAAAAAGGTTGAAAATCTGTCGCATGCGACGCACGACAAACCGATTTTGGGACTGAATTTCGTAATTTATGGCCATTAGCTTTCCGTTCTCGCATCAAATCTGGTCATTTAAGTAAAATATATTAATCCGTAATCCGATCAAATTCTGAAATTTCATTCAATTTTCATGTCTTTTCATCTGCGCGCCACAAATCAATATTTTATTTATGGCTTTTAATTTGACATCGAGAAACACGTGTAATGGCTTATCAGTGAGCGACGTCGGACATTTGTGTGCCATGTTCGCAAGATTATTGATAAAAATCTATAGACTGTGTTGAGTGATGTTCGACATAGAAATTTCCGAGATTCTTATTCATTGCCATGTCGGAACCGAGTCGGAACATGAAAAAAAATTTTTTTTACATGATTTTTTTCTGTTAAATACATTAAAATGTTGCGATGGATTTTGCATGTTTGTTTAAATTTGATTATTTTGTGAAGGGAACGCCTTGTATTTATTATTGAAGCAAATAGAAATTGAAAAATTGCGAAAAAAATGACTAATTTAGGTCAATTTTTTGACGTTAATATGACAGGTTCGTGCAAAATTTGAGAAAATTTAATTTTTTTCATGATTAAATATTTTTTTATTTATTTAATAATTTGTTAAAACTTTTTTAATAAATTTAAAAATATGCTTCAATTTTAAAAATATTTTTATTTTTATTAAAATAATAAAAATTAAATTAATTAATTTTGATAATTTAATTAAATTAATAAATTAAATTAACAGTTAAATTAATAATTAATTTAATAAATAAATAATAAATAATTAATTTAAATTAATTAAAATAAATTAAATTAATAAAAATTAAAAATAATTAATTTAATTTAATTAAATAATTTAAATTAATTAAATTAAAATAATTTTTAAAAATAAAAATTAATAAAAATAAAATTGTTTTTTTTTAATTTAAAAAATTGTTTTTTAAATTTCTTGATTTTTTAAGTTAATTTAACTCAAATTAATTTTATTTGTTTAATTTAAATATTAAAAAAATATTTTTTTAAAAATATTAATTTAATAAAAAAAAATTATACAATTATTTGTTTAAATAATTTTTTTCGTTTCTCATTTTTTTTAATAAAAAAAAATACTTTTATGGTTAAAAAAATAAATAAATATTTTTAATTTATTTTTTCTTAATTTATTTGTTTAATTTAATTTTTTTTTATAATTTTTAAATAAATTTAAATTAAATAAAAAATAAATAATTAATTTTTTTTAATTTCTCTTTATTTATTTTTTAAAAAAAGTTGAAAAAAATACCTACTAAAAAAATATAAAAAAAATTTTTTAAATTTATTTAATTTAAATCTAAAATCAGTGCAACCCATCTGTAAGAGAAAAACCAAGTTTTATCAAAATAAAATTTTTTCTCATAAAACTACGAAAAAATTATATTAATATTCAGTAGTAAAACGTAATCTACTTTTGTAATCGCAACAACAACCCACACAATACTTGAACGAGAAAAAAATTATTATTATTTTTTTTTTGTTGATAAGCAACATCTGGCATCATCGTGCATTTTCATTTCATTACACAACAAAACATATCCTAGGAAATATTTTCATAAAATAATTTTTTTTTGTTGTAAATAAATACGAAGGAGAAACAACAAATTTACATGGTTTCAACAATATTTTATTCATATATGAACTCAAAATCGTAAAACTCGTAGAAGGAAAGTTTTTTATGAGCTCAAGTTCATAAAAAAATATGTTTCTGACAGTCTGATAGGTGTCAGAATTTTTTCATGTTTAATTTTTGACGAAAAATATTTTTTTATGAAATGCACTTCGCTTGCCTTTAGAAGAGAAGTCAATCGAACTGAGCATCACAAAAAATCTTTTGTCCCAAAAATAATTCTCATTTCCGTTAAAAACACATAAATTCTCGTCACAAAACGAGAAATCTATGTGAATCCCCAATTAATAAGCCTACATTTTCAATTTTCCATTTTATATATTTATTATATTCTCATCTCTCATTGTTGACTATATCTCCTTTTCCTGAGCTTTTTCCATTGTTATTTATTCCATTTGTTGTCGCACACACACACACACATTTACTCATGACCAACTGACGACGCACAAAATATGCTGAAAATACCTCGGGGAAATCAAATATCGATTGAAAATGTATATTTTCGCAAAATGTGTTATCATCATCATCATTCATACTAAATTTGCATTTCGTTTTTCTCCTTTCTCTTTTGCAGAGCCAATGGTTAATCGATTTGCCAGCAGGCGAAAATCAGTATTTGCCGAGACATATGATCCGGAAAATGATGCGGACGACGACGATGGAGCACGTGCCATTTTTCCCAAAACAGACGACCAACGATCACGTTTATGTGACTCGGTTAAACACATTTTATTGTTCAGATCTTTGGATAAAGAGCAGGTAAGGTTACATTTTTTTTACATTACCGCATTTCGGGAAAAAATGCGGTTTTGTCTGGTAATTTTTTTCTGAGCAAATAAATAATTTTAAAAAAAAAAAAAAAAATATAAAAATTTAAAAGAGGCTTGGAAATTTTTTTGAAATTCGTTAAAGAAAGCTTGGAATTTTTTTTGAAATTCGTTAAAAAATTTAAAAATTAATTTTTTAAAAATTTAAAATTTTATTTTTAATAAAATTAATTTAATTTTAATTTTTTTAAATTAAATTAAATTAAATTTTAAAAAATAATTAATCAAAATATTTTAATAAAATAATTAAAATTTAAATTAATTCTTTTTAATAATTTTAATTTTTTTTAAATTATTTTAATTTAAATTAAATAAAAATTTATTTAATTTTTTTTTTTAAAATTAAAAAATTATTTTTAAATTATTTTAATTTTAATTAATCTAAAATTTATTGATTAATTTTAGTTTTTTTATTAATTAATTTTAATTATTATTTTTTTATTAATTTTTTTTTTTTATTTTTTTTTTATTTTTAAGAGCCAAGAAAATTTTTTAAAACCATAAAAATTTAGAAATAAATTTTTAAATTAATTTTAAATTAAATAAAAAAATTAATTAATTAAAATTATTTTTTTAATTAATTAATTTTTATTGATTAATTTTATTTTTTTAATTTTGATTTTTTTAAATTATTTTTTTTTTAAATTAAACAAAAAATTTTTAATAAAATTGATTAAAGTTTTTTGAATTAATTAAAAAATTAATTTTTGAAATTAATTTTAATTTTTTTAAAATTAATTTTAATTTTTTTAATTTTTAAGAGCCCAGAAAATTTTTTAAAATCATCAATAGCTTTATAAATTTTTTAAAGTATAGTAAGGCTCGAATATTTTTTAAAAATCCTGCTTTGAAAAATTTTAGACTTTCGAAAATCGTAAAAAAAAAAACTTAAAGCTTTCTTTTCAAATAAATAATTTTTTTATAATTTCTTAAAAAGCTTGAAAAAATTATAAAAATTCGGAAAACCTTGAACAAAATACGATAAAATCCCTCGTTTCATATCTCACCGAAAACTATTCCTGTAATTGTCGCGTGCCTTGTTCTCATTAACTTTAAATGATGAGTCAAGATAACAACAAAAATTATCGAAAAAGGGGTCAAATGACGTTTTTTGGAATTATGTCACTGGAATTACCTATTTCCATTTTTCACGATATTTAAATAGTAATTGTGACGACACTTC
The DNA here is from genome assembly GCF_036172545.1 of Culicoides brevitarsis. Lineage (NCBI taxonomy): Eukaryota > Metazoa > Arthropoda > Insecta > Diptera > Ceratopogonidae > Culicoides > Culicoides brevitarsis. The sequence goes on along the minus strand of NC_087086.1, from coordinate 32,501,665 downwards.
AATAAGTATAAAATTTATTGGCATCACGTGGGCAGCAATAGGACACAAAATTAACTTTGAGGGACATTTTTAGCGCGTTTAAGGACATCTTGTTGAATTTCATTCATTTCTTAAACTCCCACGTGATTTTTTTCTATCCTTCTTTCCATTGAAGAAATAATCTCACAATTGAATTGATTAAAAATTATTTTTAGAATTCCAGTTATTTTCCATCAAAGGATGCAAGTTAAAAATAATTTTCTATTTTTTTTTTCAGATGAACGAAGTCTTAGACGCCATGTTCGAGAAGAAAGTCAAAGCCAAGGAATTTATCATCAAACAAGGCGATGACGGCGATAACTTTTACGTTATTGAATCGTAAGTTGCTATATCGATCAAATTGCATTTCAGCATCGAGGCCTTGCAAAATGTTATTTTTGCCAGGTTGCCATTAGCGATAATTAGTGTTATTTATGTCGATTGGGAGAGATTGGTGGAATAATTGCGTTTAATTTTGTGCACTGTACAACAATTGGACAATTCAATTCAAATTTTGTTTTTGCGGAAAATTTTCCGTTTATTAAATTGCCATCAGTCAGCCATATTTTCGGGTGTATGAACATTAAATTATGAGGTACGACTTTTGTCCCGTATGGCGAAAATACGAGTAAAATGAGTGAAAATAGACAAACAAAAAAAAAAGATGTTTTGAAGAGGGTCATATCAACGCCGTCGTTCATTATCACATCTAAACGACTATTTGACATTAAGTCGTAGTCGTTTATGCTGGTTTTGATAGAAAAATACATTTACGACGTTTTTTTTTATTTGCCAAGTAGCGAAGAAGTCGAATGAAAATGACGGTTTTGTCGCCACGTTTTACCTTTTTCAAGGTCATTTACCTTTAGATATGTTCTTGATGGTTTGATATGAACATCAATCAAAATACTTTTAGCGAAATTATCTGACGTCAAAGAAGGATAAAAGAACAATAACCTTTCATGGAAAGTAAAATTAATTTGAAATACTTGAAAACTCGACTTTTATCAAGCGACAAATGAAAGTTTTTAGAGTCCAGGAATTCATCAAAAGAAGGAACATCAAAGCATAGAATTTAATCAAATCAGATCAATCTGAAGCTATGAGTTAAAAAGACGTTTCGATCCAAATGCATTTCAAACTAAAAATTGTAACATTTTTGCGATCTACGTTTCGAAAAAGACTTAACAGAAGCTCTTAATATGGTTCAAGGACAATTCAAGGACGTACAAAAATTATTAAGAAAACATATTTTGGTTAAACTTTACTTCAAAAAACTTACGATGGATTTTTAAAAGCACTACGTGAAACTAAAGCATAGCAAAGGTCTAAAAAAATTGATTTGAAAAATTCCAACTTTTTATCAGGATCTCCTTTAAAAGACCTCAAAGCTTAGTTAAACTTTAAATCATCACTTAAACATCACAATTAGAACATCACCCAATTTCATCGAAAAAATTATGGCATGAGATTTTTTGATGGTTTTCCGTTAGTTAAGTCTAAAGTAATCGAAAAAACCTAAATTTAAAGTTCTGGAATGAGTTTTAGTATTTTCAAGCACTTTGGCGTTGATTAGGTATGCCAAAGAGGTACTTTAAAACCTATCAATCCCATTGAAAAATGTTTAAATTCACAGAAACTTATTCCAGAATTTTAAATTTAGGTTTTTTCGATTACTTTAGGCTTAACTAACGGAAAATCATCAGAAAATCTCATCAAATAATTTTTTCGATGAAATTGGGCGATGAATTGTGATTAATGAAATCTTTTAAAGGAGATCCTGATAAAATCTTAAAATATTTTTTTTTAAACCTTTGCTATGATTTAGCTTCACTTAATAATTTTAGAAGTCCATCGTAAGTAAAGTTTAACCAAAATATGTTTTTTTAATAATTTTTCTACGTCCTTGAATGTCCTTCAGGATTTAAAAATTTTCAAATCTTCCATCTGGATCGTGAGAAGCCATTTAGAACTCTTGCCTCTTGAAAAAAAAAATTGTTACAATGAGGATTTTCATATTTTCATCCTTTCCATTTTGAAAATTTGTATCTTTTTTAGCCCATAAGAGCCTAAAAAAGATACAAATTTTCCCCTAAATGAGTTGGAAAGGATGAAAATCATAAAAATCCTCATTGTTACATTTTTTTATACATACTTTCGGTCCGTGTCAAACAAAACTTAACAAATCACCACTGTCATAAAGAAAAAAGTTTTTCTTGATTTATTTCCATCTATTAAACTGGCTTATTATCATCCTTATCACCATAATCTTAATAACTTCATCATCCAACTAAAGTTTGTTTTTATTAACGGCAATTTATTAACACGAGCAAATAACTTTATCACCATCATCATCATCTTCCATTCATGTCTCCGCATATTGCTGCGAAATATCACTCACACAAAAAAAAGTGACAAAAAGGACAGCTTCTCATCGATCATAAAAATCCATCGTTTTCTCACGGATTAATTAAATCTATTTTTGGCGCGAAAAATCCTTGTTGTTTTTTTTTATTCCTTGACATTTTGTTGTGAAAACATCTTCCCACACTCATTAAAAGTACTTTGTACGGCAAAAACCTCAGACTTCATTAGCAACCATTACAAATGATGTGAAAATTAAAAATTTTTCGCCTCCCACACGAAACTCCTGTTACGAACACGTGAATGTTTTTTCCTGAAATTGAGAGGAAATTAATTGTTTTTAATAAAGTAAAATAGAACAAAATACTCGCTTGTCTCCGCCCCGGCACAACTTTTGAAATATCGACGAATAAATAGCTGGTCATTTAACTGCGCAAAATGTTACAGGAAACCATTTTTTTTTCGAGTGAACGAGTGAGTGAGTGTTGGTTTGTTTTAGTTCTAAAAATATTGCAAAACATGACTTTCCGAGACTTGACATTTTTTTTTTGCGTCATGAATTTAGTTTAGTTACAGTGCAAAGTTGCAGGAAGCATGACAATGGATAAACATGGACAACGGTGTCATGTCAGTCTGATGGACTTTTGTGTACGAAGCTGTGTTCGTGTGTTGGTCATAAATGTCACGACAATTTCATATAATATTGTTATAAATCGTTGCTGGATTTTCCATTTTTTTTTTGCCTTTCGTGTAAAAAAATTTTCTAACATTTTTTTTATCTTTTTCACTTTTTTCAGTGGCATATTCAAAGCATTTGTTGGCGACGATATGAAGCACATTCATACATATCAAGGTAGTGGAAGTTTCGGTGAATTAGCACTTTTGTACAATATGCCAAGGTAAGCTTCCGTTTTTTTGTGTTTCATAGGTGACATTTTTTTGTTGATGGATTGCCAGGCGTCTCCATTGTGTTGACGACAACCCCTAAAAAATAATATTTGACGAAATAACAACGTTAAATTATTTAACCATACAAAAGCATATGCTATACGCACAATGACCGAAACACGACTCATTATGTAAATTATTTTTGATATAGAAATAAAATGAATGACCTTGTTAGTGACACGTGGTTTGAAAATGAAATAAGTTTACATATTGAGGAGTTTATTTATCAATTTTTGTTTTTGAGGTCTCTCATTCTTCTTAAGGTCTCAAATTTTTTTCTTGAGGTCTCAAACTTTTATCTTAAGGTCTCAAAATTTCTTCTTGAAGTCTTAATTTTTCTCCTTGAAGTCTCAAACTTTCTTCTTGAGGTCTCAAACTTTCTTCTTAAGGTCTTAAATTTTCTCCTTAAGGTCTCAAACTTTCTTCTTGAGGTCTCAAACTTTCTTCTTGAGGTCTCAAACTTTCTTCTTAAGGTCTCAAACTTTCTTCTTAAGGTCTCAAATTTTCTTCTTAAGGTCTCAAACTTTCTTCTTGAGGTCTAAAATTTTCTCCTTGAGGTCTCAAACTTTCTTCTTGAGGTCTCAAACTTTCTTCTTGAGGTCTCAAATTTTCTTCTTGAGGTCTCAAACTTTCTTCTTGAGGTCTCAAACTTTCTTCTTGAGGTCTCAAACTTTCTTCTTGAGGTCTTAAATTTTCTTCTTGAGGTCTCAAATTTACTCCTTGAGGTCTTAAATTTTCTTCTTGAGGTCTAAATTTCTTCTTGAGGTCTCAAATTTTCTTCTTGAGGTCTTAAATTTTCTTCTTGAGGTCTTAAGTTCTAAAACTTTCTTCTTGAGGTCTTAAACTTTCTTCTTGAGGTCTAAAATTTTCTTCTTAAGGTCTCAAACTTTCTTCTTGAGGTCTTAAATTTTCTTCTTGAGGTCTTCAAATTTCTTCTTGAGGTCTTAAAAATTTCCTCTTGAGGTCTAAAAATTTTCTTCTCTTCAGACCCTAAATTTTTCCCTTAAGCTTTTACAAAAACTTAAATTCCCCCATTTTCAAACCACAAAGAATTAAATGAAGAAATGCCACACACATTTCAACTTATCAAGAAAAAACTTTGTGACGCCACGTCAAACCATTTGTTGAAAATTCCAACTTTAATGTTTATATGTTATTTCAGAGCCGCCACAATCCAAGCTGACTCCGACGGGCAATTGTGGGCCATGGATCGACAAACGTTCAGACGCATCATTCTCAAGTCCGCATTCAAGAAACGAAAGATGTACGAGCAATTCTTGAACACAGTGCCAATGTTGAGCACTTTACAGGTAATTTTCTGAAATCTCTTGAAATCAAATGAGAAAAAAAAAATAAATGCGAAACACGAATCTTTAATAAATAAAATAAATTCTTTTGCGAATAAAATTTGAATAAATTTCTTCCGTTCCATCAGAAAAAAAAGTAAAATATTTTAATGAATCTCTTTCTCATGATTTTATTTCATTTTTTTTTTATTTATTAAACGGGAATAATTATTCGAATTTTATCGTATCTACGAGTGCGTTTTCCATTTATTTTTTATTTTCATTTTTTAAATGAATGAAATATTCGTTTCATGCAAATTAATGGAAAAATAAATTTTCATCTTTCAGAACTACGAGCGCATGAATTTGGCTGACGCATTGATACCACGATCATTTTCCAAGGGAGAGCGTATCATCAAGCAAGGTAAGTGGCTTATGCAAAGACAATAAATAACACGAGAGTCCATTAATGGCTCGAGTTTGTGGATTATACGAGATTATAGAGGTCTGAAATTCATTTTTAAGATGAAATTTTTTAACATAAATTACTGGATTTGTTTTTTTTTAACTAAAAATTGCGATTAATGAGATAATTTAACGTTTTAATACAAATTAAATTTCATCATAAACAAAATTTCATCAAATCTTTTAAGATTTACGCAAAAAGTCTTTCATTATAGCTCGTTTCAACCCCTTTTTAAAAGCAATTTTGTCAACATTTTTACTTGTAGCAATAATAATAAAGCTTATTTTGTCGCAACAACTTGAAACCTCAACCAAAAAACAAACAAGAAAGAATCCTCGTTTGAGAAAAAAATCGTGAAAAATTATTTTATTAGCAAAATAAAATTTAAACATGTACTTTTTTCAACGACAACAAAAGACGAATCACGTCGTCGACACAATATCGATCGTACGCTGACGATGAAATCTTTTTTTTTGTCATTTAATAAACCAACCGTGTAATGTTTTCTCTTACTTTTTGTCTTTTTCAAGAGAAAATTTTTAAGAGGTTTCATTTTCTTTTCCCTTTTTAATTTTCTTGCGCATTTTGATTTTTAAAAACAAAAAAAAATATATTTTGTTTAATTTTTGTTTGTCTTTGAAGGATTAGTTACTTGAATTATATTCTGGAAGTAACGACATATTTTTTAAAATTTAAAGTAAAACCACGTGACCAATTTTTGAATTTTTTTTGAGAAATTTGGAAATCCACGTGAAAAAATTTTAGAAAAACCACGTGACTTAATATGAAAAATTACTTGAATAAATTTTATTAAACCACGTGACCAAATATTGAATAAAAATAAATATTTTATAATATTTGGTCACGTGGTTTGTAAAAAAATTCAGGTAATTTTTCATATTAATTCTTAGGATTTTTCTTAAAAGAAGTCACGTGGTTTTTCAAATTTTTTTCAAGGAAAATTTAAAAAGAGGTCACGTGACTTTTTAAATTTTCAAAATGCGCTCAAGTTAATTATCTCAACAATTAATCACTTTTCGGTTGAAAATTTGGCAAAAAAAAGCTTCATAATTTTGACGATTAACGCAAACAACAAATGAGAAAAAGGGAAAGGAAAAACTTTTCCCACGACGATGACGCATATTTATTATTTTATTAAAATATTAACGTGTACTTTGCGATAAATCGTCGTGTTGTGGATTTTATTGTTCATTAGAGATTGCCGCAGACATGAGAGAAAAAGAGATAGAAACAACAAATTATTTTGCTTTAAGAGCTCTTTGATTGACGAAGCGAAGTTGATGATGATGGGCGGAATAAATTTGGCGACGCAGGCAATGGAAAGAGTGAAAAAACCATCAAAGAAAACACTTTTTAATCCTAATTTAATGAGAAACCGTTTCAGTGGTGACTTTTTGAGTCTCATGAAAAATCTTTTAAAAATTTTTCCCGGAAAGTCACGTTCATCCAAAATTTCCATCTTGTCATCCTTCCTCCATTATTCTCTTCCTCGTGAATTGAAGCAAAATTAAGCACAGAACATGCGAAAACAAAATAAACGTTACACATGTTATATGTTTGCTTTAGTAGATTATTATCGTTCGTCAAGTCTCGTCTATCTATTTATCGAATGAAGTGTTAAATTTTTTTTTTGCCTCTCAGATGATGATGATGACACTTTTGAGTTTATTTATTTTGCTTCGCCCGATATTTGGTTAGGATTTGAGCAGATGGGAGGAGGGACACAAAGTATTAAATGATTAGTCGGAAGTAAAGAAAACACACGCAGGAAAGTTTTATTGAATGGAAATGATTGAAATCTGTTCGATGACGTTTCAAGGTGAAATTGTGTTTGAAATGAGATTGATTTGATTTAATTTTTTTGTAGCGTGAAATATTTTTTTGGAATGAGAAATTTCATTGATTCAATGACCTTGAAACTGAGATTTTTTGTTTGAATTAGCAAAAAGTGATTTTCAAATTTTAACGGAAATTTTTTGAATTGACATTTCCATTAAAAATCGAGAAATTTGTAGAAAATTTAAATTTTTGTATTATTTTTTAATTAAAAAAAAATGATTTTAAACTAAAATTAGCAAATTCTGAAGATTTCAAAATTTTTTAAGCTTTGAATCAGCATAAAGGCGATTTTCAAATTTTAACGGAAATTTTTTGAATTGACATTTTCAAAATTTTGACTTAAAATTAAAAACTTAATTAATATTTTAACTAAAATTAACCATATTTTAACATTTCAAGCTTTCTAAAAGTCTGAATTAGCATTAAAGGCGATTTTCAAATTTTTAACGGTCATTTTTTGAATTGACATTCATACAAATTTAAGCTTTATTTTACAAATTTTTTGAACTTTAAAAATAAAAATTAAATAAAAATTTGAATTGAATTAGCAAGAAGGCGATTTTCAAATTTTTAACGGTCATTTTTTGAATTGACATTTTACAAATTTTCGAACTACATTCGTAAAAATTTTAAAAAATTATTAAAAATATTTCAGTTTTTGACTTTTTAATAAATTATCATCTTAAAATTTTCATAAATTTACAAAATTAAAGCCAAAAGTGGCAAATTATGTCATTCTAGTGACATTTTAATCACTTTTCCGTCATCTTGTTACATCATCCATCGCTTGTCGCACCTCAAACAGCGTTAAAACCGCCCGCAGTTGCCACACACGGCTTTGATATGCCCCCAAAACTCCATAAAGCGACTACCAAAGATAAACTAAGTGTATTAATTGTGCGGTTTACGTGGTTTTACATTCTCTCGCAATGTTACAAGCCGTCGTATGCAATGCATGTTACACCAAAAATTACCCAGTCTAACACACAAAAGTTCAAAATAATTGCCGTCAGCTAAAATTATTTTGTCTAAAAATGTCAAGGAACTTTCTCCTTTTCCACTTCTTGTTTGTTTTTCACTATTTTCGGGCGAACCAAACCTGAAGATAATTACTCGGAACTAAATTAGGAAATTAAATTACCCAAAAAAAAAAAAAATCAGGCACACGTGTCACGCCTCACCCGAAAATTACCCGGAAAGTTTCTTGAACTCGTTTGTTTGTTGTCACTGACTTTGTTGACGTCGTAACAGAAATATAAAAAGTTAATGCAATTTCCGTAAAATCACTCAAAAAATTACCAAGACAACTCGAGTGCCATATAAAATGTGAAGAAATTTAAAATAAAAAAAAAGTAAACACTTGTCACAAATTGAAACAAGAGATCCACTTAAAATGTTTTCGTACACAATAGAATTGATCCTATACACTTTTTGGCAAACAAGGAATTTGTTGTGTCTCTGAAACATGCAAATACGCATCATTACCATCCATCTCCATCGTCATGGTGAAAAATGAGCTGAAATGTGAGGAAAAGTTTAATCCTCTTATATTATATGAACATTTTCGGAGAAATTTTCTCCGCACGAAACTCATGCAAGTATGGGGAGACACATAACAGAAGTTTATAACAAACGCAGAAATATTTCTGACGAAAATGATGAATATTATTTGTGAAATGTAAGACAGAGGAAGACAAAAGACGAGCTTTTTGAGTGATGCTTTGTTTGAGATACAATAAAACTTTTACTTTTTCACGAAAAAAAAAGTTTTTTTTAATGCATTTTTGATTTTGAATCAAAAATTGATATTTTGAATGACTTAAGTCTGTCTATTTGAAAAAAATTTCTAATAAAATTGTAAAAAAAAAAAATTCAAATAATTTTACGAAAAATTTAAAAAAAAAATTAAAATTAATTTAAAATAAAATTTATTTTTTTATTTAAATTTAATAAAAATTTAAAAATCTTTGATCGAAATCTTTGAAAACTTGAGAAAAATAAGGATTTTTTTTTAACAAAAAAAAATATTTTTAATAGTTCGAATGAATATTAAAAAAATAATTTCCAGAAAAAATTTATAAAAATTCAAGAAATTTGAAAAAAAAATTATTTTAAGTTTATCGAATATTTTTAAAATTTCATCAAAAATTTAATTAAAAATTAATTATTTTTTCTTTAATTTTTTATTTTATGAAAAAAAAATTAAAATTTTTTTCTTAAAGGAAAGCTATGAAAAATATTCATGAAAATGTATTAAAAATTCCACAAAAATGTGAAATGTGTATATGAATAAAAAATTAATTGAAATAAAACTTCTAAAATTATAAAGAATTAAATGTGAGAAAAATCCATTTTAATTCCATAAATTCGTTAAAAATTAATTTTATAAAAAATAAATTTTAAAAAATTAAATTAATTTAAATTATTTTTCAAAAAAAAAATTTAATTTTAAATTATTTTAAATTAAATTTTAAAATTTTTAAAATAATTTTTTAATTAATTTTTAAAAAAATTAAAAAATTATTTTAAAAAAAATTATTTAAAAATCTTAAAAATACACTAAAACTCAATGTTTTTACGACAAAATTTTAAAACTTTTCTTTTATTAAAACTAACTTTCAGGTGACGTCGCTGACGGAATGTACTTCATCGAAGACGGCACCGTCTCCATCCGCATCGAACAAGACGCCGGCGAAGTGGAAATTTCGCGTCTCAACAAGGGCTCATACTTTGGCGAGCTGGCATTGGTTACACATCGTCCGCGTGCTGCATCTGCTTACGCCGAGGATAATGTCAAAGTTGCGTGTAAGTATTTTTTTCACTACAATTTCCATAATTTTTCTGCTTAATTATTGAATGTTGTCAATTGTTTATTTTTTTTTTCACAAAAATAAATAACAAATTGCATGTTCTTCTTTTTTTTTCGAAAAAAAAAATTAATTATGTTTATCTCACTCAATCTCAACACATATCAATGCATGTTTAATGTTACTACTACACTAATTACTCTTCGGGGACGAACTAATAAACTAATCAAAACAGTTCTCGATACCGGATGCTTCGAGCGATTACTGGGCAATATTGTCCTTCTGTGTTTGCGATTGATGCGCAACTACAAATACGTTGACGAGGATGTCTCGAAAATGATTGAAGATGCTTGCTCTATTTAAATTTTTCATGCAAAAAATAGCTTTTAACCGTCATTACTAACTTTTTTTTCGCAAAATATAGCAAACAGTAAGTACTAAAAATGACAACAAATGGGTTTTTTGGTAAAAAATAGAGCTTGAACCTGGTATTTTTGGAAATTTTCATGGGTCTTCTATCCTCTCTTGCTTTATTTTCTTCTTCTAAGAGTGCTAAACTTCTTCTTTTCTATCTTGATATCTAAAAATTTTCAAAAAAAATAAAATAAAATAAATAATTTTTTTAAAAATTATCCTGAGTCCTGTAAAAAGTTAGAAATTTAAAAAAAACATAAATGTGGCTAAAAATTGATGATTTTAACAAAAACATTAATTAATTAATTAAATGAATTAAAAATTTTCTATAAATCTTGAAAAATTTGTTTTAAACTTAAAAATTTGAAAAAAATTAAAAAATTTTTAAAAATTTTTTTGAAGTTCTTTAAAAAATTTAAGAAAATTTTTTTAATGAAAATCAAAATAAAAATTAGAAAAAAATTAATAATTTGAACAAAATTTATTAAAAATTAATTTAATTATTTTTCTTCTAAAAATTTTCAATAAAACTTGAAAAAAAAAATAATTTAAAAATGTTAAAAAAAATAAATGAAAATATTAAATTTTTCTCCAAATTGAAAATTTTTGTTAAATTTGAATTCTCGAACTTTTCGAATTTTTCAACTTTTTTATAAAAAAAATTAATTTAAAAATCATGATAATTTTCAGTAAAATTGATAAAAATCCTCATTTAAACATTTATATCGAAAAATAGTTCCTTTCAAAGCCATTACTTTACTTAAAAGCATTAATAAGACGCCAAGTAAACAATTTTTCTCTCCACAAAAGCCAAAAATAGCAAAAAATTGACTGATATTAATGGCAATATTAACATCTGGTGCACAACCCCCTTGACATCTTCATCGCATCTCGAAATATTGGCACACACAAAAAGTTAGTTTTCTTGACCTCATTGAGATATTTTACTACAAAACCCAATATTATGACATAACACTTGAGTGTTTGACTAAGAAGACGACTAATAATAATAAAAACTCATTTCTGTCGCTTTCACAAATGTGGATTATGGGAAAAAGTTTCAGTTTTATTTATTGGATAATTGCCAAGATGTCGGGTAAATGTTGCATAAAAATGATAAGTTTTTTCTTCTTTCGTTCCTTGTTTCGCGAAAATGTACGAGAAAGTCGTATAAGTAGTAACGGAAATCTGAGCTTTTAAATGGGGCCCTTGAACTACTTCTGTTAACTTTCACCTTTTGTCGAGTCGAGTTCCTTCACACATTTTTTATTTTCGTTTCGTTTTTTCTGCAGTGCAAGATTTTTATCACTCACGATCGTTTTTCTTGCGACTTTGAGTTATTTACTGCACTTTTTCACTTGTTTCACTTGTGTTTTTTTTGCCATGTACAAAACAAGAAAAATTGCATGTTGCACGCCTTTTATTGCATTTTTTCTTTCCTTTGCTTTGCTTTACTTTTTTTTGCACCTTTATTAAAAATTTTCCGTGTTTCGATGTTCGTGGTCAACACAAGTGCCCTTTCGCGTAGGCAGAACTAACTTTTTTTTTTCTATTTATAAAATTTGCTGATTGTTTATTGGATTTTGAGGAAGAAATTTTGAATGGAGTCTGTCCGTTAAAATTTTTGACAAACTGACAAATATTTTGACAAACTGACAAGAAGTTCTGACAAAGTTGAGAAAAAGTTTTGACAAACTGACAAGAAATTTGGCAAATTAACAAAAATTTTTGACAAACTGACAAAGTTGAGGAAAAACTTTGACAAACTGACAAAGCTGAGGAAAAATTTTGACAAACTGACAAAGCTGAGGAAAATTTTTGACAAACTAACAAAGCTGAGGAAAAATTTTGACAAACTGACAAAGCTAAGGAAAATTTTTGACAAACTGACAAAGCTGAGAAAAAACTTTGACAAACTGACAAAGCTGAGGAAAAAAATTTGACAAACTGACACAGCTGCGAAAAAAATTTGATAAACTGACAAAGCTGAGGAAAAACTTTGACAAACTGCCAAAGCTAAGGAAAATTTTTGACAAACTGACAAAGCCAAGAAAAATTTTTGACAAACTGACAAAGCTAAGGAAAAATTTTGACAAAGCTAAGAAAAAACTTTGACAAACTGACAAAGCTGAGGAAAATTTTTGACAAAGCTGAGGAAATTTTTGAGAAAGCTGACAAGAAGTTTTGACAAACTTATAGAAATCATAAAAACGCGCTTAATTTGTTCATTTCTAACCATTGAAAGTTCTTTAGCGTTTTTTAATTAAATCTCCTTGTTATTGTTGCATTTCCTTTTATGAAACATTTTCTCGATTTTTCTCCAATGAAATTTCTTGTGAAGCAAAAAATGCAGCTCGTGCTATTTAAAAATAGAGTTAAATAAGGGCTTCCGCTGAAACACAAAAAAAAAATATAAATTAATAGAACAAAAAAGTCCATTAAAATAAACTTTTGCAATTTCTCTCATCATCATCATCACCGGCAACATTTTGAATAGAACGTCCATCACTAATTACACCAAATTACCTAATTTATTACTGGAACATTCATCAATCATAAATGTGTGCGCGCCCGCCGACGAACCATTAAAACCCATCTAAATGCATCAATTAGCGTTAGTTACCTTGCACTTTTGCACAAGCTTCTGAAAATACATTTTTGCAGCACCTACACAAACACACACGTACAGAAAAATTGCACGAATTGTAAATAATTTGCCCATTAAAACTTATTTCTACCAGATTTTAAACATCATCAAAAAAATTAAAAAAATAATTAATTTTAATCAAAACTTTTTTATTTTTCTCCTCTACGTAGTTTTGGACGTCGAGGCATTCGAACGTTTGCTCGGCCAATGTATGGATATCATGAAACGCAATATTGACGATTACGAAACACAATTAGTCAAAATATTTGGCAGCAAAAACAATATCAAAGATATTCGATAAGGTAATAAAACTGGAAGAAAATTGTAATTCAAAAAAATATATAATTATAAATATTTAAAAAAAATCCAACAAAATTACAATAAAATATAACATCAGCAAAAAAATGTACTGAATGCAAAATTATTAAATTAAAATTATTATTTAAAAATAATAAAAAAAATTAGTTCCAAAAAAAAAATTTTTTTTTAGTTCAAGCTCAATGCATTTTTAATTTATTTGTTAAAAATTAGACCAAATTAAAAATATTATTAATTGAAATCAATGAAAAAAAAATTAAGTATAAAAATTGCGTGTTATTGTAAGATATTTAAAAAAAATAACAACAACAACAAAAGGTATTAAAGCAAAGCTGAAAATGAAGAAAAATTAGAAAGTTAAAAATTAACTAAAAAAAATAATAAAAAGTTATTAAAAAAGAACCCTCCTTTATATTAATGTAATTTGCATGAAAGAAAAAAAAAATATATATATATATATAAATTTTAATAAAAATTGTATATTATTATTTGATATAATAAGAAAAATTAAACATTATTATTGAATGATGATGAAAAATAAAGCAAATATTAAAAATTTTAAAATAAAATATTATTATTGGTTTTTATTTTATTTATTTTTTTTATAAGTGTGTTCAACGTTGAATTGAAAAAAAAATATTTTTTATTAAAAAGGTAAGATTTATATTTTTATTTATTTTATTTTTCAAGAACACACTTTATTATTGGCAATTTATTATTATTTTATTTTATTTATAATTTTTTTATTATTTTATAATAATTATTAAATTTGGAAATAAATCAAAAAGAAACGCGAAAACAATTAGAATATAAAAATATATAATATAATAAAATTAATTAAAAAAAGAAAAACCCTAACAAGACTACTAACATACAACTTAGAAACGTAAGCTATATAAAAAAAATGAATGTATTTAATAATAAATAATAATAATAAACAACAAAAAAAAACTGAGAAACAAAAATTTCGTACCAAAAAAAGAACAATTTCAAAAAATTTCTATTAATATATATTATATTTAATGTTAGATAAAGCAAAAACAACTAAAGCAAAAAATAATTGGAAAACATTAAACATAAGTTTTCAAACTTAACTGTCTAATCAAAAATAAAATTAAACAATTGTTATATAAAAAAACAACCGATCCCTAAATTAATCATTTTTTTCATGTTTTAACAACTATCATTGTAGAAATCGAGGCACTTTGTTAATAAATTGTCACCCCGACCCTTTTTAAATATTATTTCTCGTAAAAATAAACAAACAAAAATTCAATCAAATCTATGAGCTTAAAATGGATTTTTCTAATAAAAAAAATACTTCAGCGAATTCCAAGATAATAAAAAATAAAAATTATAATGAATGAAGAGAGAAATTTCCATTGCACAAGAAAAGTGAAAATTTCATGAAAAAAATATATTTTTCTGAGATAAAGATATAAAATAAACAGAATTTGCGAAAATATTTATTATTTCAACAAATTCGTAGAAAATGCTGGACATTTTCCTTTGTTTTTTTTCGGTTTTAATTTTTTCTTTTGTTTTTCCAAGAAATAATTACTAAAAAAATATAATAAATTATAATTTGAAAGAGTAAAAGTTGCTCAGTAGATTTTAACTGTTAGAATCGTTCATCCAGTAAATGTGTTCCTTAGATATTTATCAAAAAAATAAACACAAAAAATATAAAGAAAATATTGTTTCCATTAAAATAAAAAAATAATAATAATAACAGTTAAAGAGTTCAAGGAAAAGATAACAAGTTAGCTAAAAAAATAGTGCTAATAATCCAATGCCGCCACCGTTCCTTTATATTCTCCCAGTAAACATGTAGTAATTGTACCATATGATGATCATATATAAATATAATAAAAACCATTATAAACTAGAGAAAAATTAAAATAATAAAAAGTTACATAAAATGAAATTAAGTCAATAAAATTAAATAAATAGCCATGAATGTAATGTACACACAGACACTAAATACACATAAAAACCAATAAAAATATCAATTCCAACAAAATACAAGAAAAAATATAAAAATATATAAAGAAAACCTGTCTATCTGCCTTTTTTAGATTTTTAAAAAAAGAACACATGTAAAAGAGAAAAAATAATAGAAATTATTACAATAAAAACGGTTTCTCACAATTGCCATCAAATTCAAAATTTTTAAATTCCGTAGCAGCCTCCAAACTTCTTACAAACTTTTTTCTTTTATTTTTTATCAAACATATCTAAATCTATTTCTCGTTAATGGTTTTTTTGCTACTTAAAAAATCCTGTCTTTGTAAGGAAAAATATAATAAAAAAAATATTATAATAAAAAATAATTATAAAAAGAAATAAAATCCTAAAAATTATGTAAGGAACAAAAATAAATATTATTATTATTAAAATTAATGAAAAAAAAGTATGTTATTATTATTATTAAATTATAAAGATAAAAATTTGGAAAAATGGAAACAAAACAAAAAAAAATTAATGAAGATCAACAAATTTAAGGGAAAAATAACGTAAATAAAATAAATGTCTTTATAAATAAGTGAAATGTGGTTTTAATTTAAAATTTATTTTCGGAAGAATTATCATTTGTTCAGGTAAGTTTTTGAATTTTCTGAAAATAGCTCAATATTAATTTCTTAATAAATTACATAAAATTTTTCTAACTAAATTTTATTAATTTTTTTTAACTAAATATTCGTTTGTTTTATTTTATTTAATATTTTTATTTTAAAAATTATTTTAAAATTAAATTTAATTTTTTTTTTTTTATTTTTTTTTTTAAATTTAATTAAATTATTTTTTTTTTTTAATTTAATTATTTATTTAAATTTAATTTATCTTAATTTTATTTTAATTTTTAAATTTAATTTAATTGAATTAATATTTTTTAAAAATTAATTAAATCATTTTTTTAAATTTAATTAAATAAAATTTTATTTTTTTTTTAATTTACAACTTCTTGTCTTTTAATTTTAATTTTACCCACATTGTATGAACCTCTCCTCTTATTATATCAAAAATTTTTAAATTATAAAATTTTTTATCCTTACAATTTTTAAAAATTTTAATTTAAAAATATTATTTAAAAAAAAATAATTTTAAAATATTATTTTTTTAATAAATTTATTTTTTTTTTTATTTTTACATTTTATTAAATTAAAGCATTAAACTTTTTTTTTTTAATTTTAACGAAAAATAAATCCTACAAAATTTTCCTTGTTCAAATTTCCATCACAAGATGTCGCCCCAAACATCATTTTTTCAAAAATTTTCATTAAATTTTCCGTTTTTTGTCTTTATTTTATTCAAATCCATTAATTTTCCCACAATATCAAGCCAAAAATTTATATTTTATTTTTCAAACAATTAAATTTCTTCATTACCGAACAAAATTCCATGAAAATGTGCAATTAACGTAACGTTTTGTTTATCTTAGTTCATACACTTTATTAAACGGAGCATTTTGAAAAAACACATGAAACAATAAAAATCCCACTGAAACAAATGCAAAATTTACAGCTGTTGTCATTTACAAAATTTACTTTTCTCTGCTGCAGTAGTTGACTGAACGTCATTGATCTTGTTCTGGAAAATATTTGTTTCGCCATAAACAAAATGTCTATCACTACAAAGGTTGTGAAAACAAAGTCAGGGTCTACGTAACAATAAAATTGCACTTTAATTTGTTTAATTTAGCGAAAATTGTGTGAAAACTGGCGACTATTAATAAATGTGTGATGATGATGATGATGATCTAACATGTTTTCGTCATTCTCGAATTTTCAGTTTTTTTATTATTATTTTTTTCTAAATAATAATAAAAAAAAAAACATGAAAACAAGTTCATGAACGTTGAAAATTTTTTTTTAATAGAAAAAAATTAACAGGTGTCAAAAATTATTAAAAAAAAAATTTCTAACTCTTCAAATATATTTTTTTATTAATTTTTTTTTATATTTTTTTAACAATTAAATGTAATTTTATTTTACATTATTTTTTTTTTCATATATTGCATCTTACAATTCTAATAAAAATAAATATTTTTACGTGCTTCTGATTTTTTTTATAAATTTAAAAATGAAATGAAAAAATGAACCAGCAACTTTCAAAATAAATATCTTTGTGGATTTTTTTTTAAATTTATTTTGTGAGCTTAAAATTCAATCGCTTTAGTTTCAGCATCCATGTCAAATTCGTCGCGGATCATTTTTTTCAAGTTGGCGGCACGTCGTTCACGGGCAATTTGTCTCTCTTCACGTTGATACATGTCATCTTCGAGTTCGGCGAGACGCGCTTTGGATTGGGCGGCACGTTGTTTCGCTAATGACGACGAATCATCTAACGATGTATCGAGTTTGCTCCATCGGGTCAAGTCACTGGCGGCAACGTCTTCTGTATTAGAAACGACCTGTTTTAAAGGAAAAAAAATTTTTTTTAGAATTTATTTTGAAAAATATTTTTTGAACAGCCATAGAAGGGAAAGGAAGCTAAAAACAACCAATTTTGGGAGATTTACGACATTGAAACTTACTTGCAACCAATTTTTATTTAAAATGCATGAAAATTTAAAAGCAGAAATTTTTGTGATTAGGCGTTTCTAAAAATTTTTTGTGTGGTTAAGAAAAGTGTTGAAGGGGTTAAAAATGCTCAAATCTGCAAAAAATAAAAGTAAATGTGGAAAAAAATGTTATGAATAAAGAGAACACACCTTTTGCCGCGCCTCAACATGAGGACTGAAACTTACTTTCAATGCGCGCTTCTTAATGAAGTTTGTCGCTTCCGACGTGTGTGACTTGACACCGTGAATGGCCTCGTCAATTTCGGCCTTTGCCTTGCGCGCAAACGTTGGCATCTCGTAATCGAGTTCGGCATCTAATTGGCGCATTTTGTTGCTGGCGCGCATTCTGGCGAGTGAGTCATCCATCTGCAATTGAAAGTTTTCTTGCATCAAGTTGGGTCGCTTTATGCAAAAAATGGGATCACGCTCTCTTACATCTTGGTCAAAGGATGATTCGATCTCACTCAATGGCACGCCGGCACGAGGCACTTTGAAGCCGCGTGAATCGAAAACGGTTTCTTCCGTGATGGCACGTGATGCACGGTGTCTGGCATCAGCTAAACTTCCGTCGGCGCTCGTGTCAATGCCGAAATCCAAACGGGGGCGGGGCAATGAGGACTCTCTGAATATTCTGAAAGGAAATGGGCGATAAGGGAGGGGTTTTTTTAAAGAAAGGAAGATGTGATGGGAGAATCGGAGGATGGAGCAGAATTTGTTGTTCAGTGATTAGGTAAGTTCTTTCTTTTTTTTATGTAATTTATTGGCTTGAACAACACGACAGATGTTCTTCACGGCTTTTGTTTATGAAAAGTTATCAAACGCGAAAAAGAACCTTGAAAAACGTCTTGTGTGGGCGACTAATTCTTCTACTTTTTCTTCTTTAGTTTTAGACGAACTTAGCAACGCATTGACAGAATTTGGAAAATGGAACTGTCAAAAAGTATCAGTATGGAAAATGGAACAAACATGGAAGACAATTTAATGAAATTATTTCGTATTCACTTGATTAAATTTTTAAAGCTATATAACGAAACAAAAGTTCAAAGTAGGAATAGAGTTGAAGACAACCTTTTCTTAAGGTACAAAAGAAGGAAGAAAAGTCCTCAAACACGATTAACATAAGTCAACGGATATAAGTTATTTCTGATATATTGAGAAGCTTATAAAAATAATAGCAAAATGAAGATCACGGACGACTGATAGAACATCAAAAGTCTGAAAAGACATTGGTCTAACAAGCTATTGCCTTTATCTAACAAAATATGTTTCATGCAAAACAAATTAGACATCGCAACATTTTCGATCCGGAATAAGTAGATTAGTACCTATATGGAACTTGGAATTTCTGAAGCGCATCTCCAAAATTTAAGAATAGTTAAATATTAAATAGTTAAATAGAATTATCTAAAAACTTCATAGATCATACCAAAAGTTAACCGACTAATATCAACTCTTTCAATGCTTTTGAATTTAAATTTTTATTTTAATTTAAAGCTCTGTTTTCAATCAATTTATTTTTAAAGCTCAAAAATCAACTATGGTATCTCAAGAAAAAATTTTCAAACATTTGAGATGGAAGCTACGCGACGTTTTTTTCTGCTTGAGTCAAAAATTGTAATTTTTATTTACATTTAAACAAATGTTCTTTAGGTATTTTATATTTTTTGTCTAAAATTGGCAAAAAATGTCATTCCATTTTCCAAATGTTCCATACCAATTATCGGTGCGTTGATAAGTTCGTCGAAAACTTCAAATTATCTGTCGTTCTTTTGTTTTTATTTTCTTACCTCGGTGTATTGTATTTGCGATCGATGCTATCCAAAGCTGGCTTGTAGGTATTGTAGCCAATGTTGAAGTTGGCATCATAGATGCGAGATCTTCTTGGGCGACGATATGATGTAGACATGTTTGTGAGTTCTACAAAAATTTCTTTCAAATTAACCAACTTTAAATACCGACAACGAGATGCAAAAAAAATCATAAATCACTCCGTCAATCACTCTCAACAACATAAACTCAAACGTAATTAGGTCAAAATGTCTTTTTTTTTTGTTCTTGATGCTTTTATTTGCATTCTCTAATTTAATCTCATGCCATGTCGCATTCGACATTCACATCAAATAATAA
This sequence comes from Culicoides brevitarsis, assembly GCF_036172545.1. Lineage (NCBI taxonomy): Eukaryota > Metazoa > Arthropoda > Insecta > Diptera > Ceratopogonidae > Culicoides > Culicoides brevitarsis. Next base: position 32,481,846 of record NC_087086.1, on the reverse strand, counting down.
TTGTTGTTTCGCACCGCGACACAAGAAGAAGAAAAAAAGAGAGCATTTTTGCTCCATTTAACAGGCATTTTAATGTTGCGAAGCTATTATTAGGCGAGATCTCGATCTGACAGTGCCGTGAATTTCTATAAATAACAAATTTTTCGATGTTTTACCTACGACACCGCACGAAATTTGTTCTAAATGCGAAATTCTTTGTCAATGAATTTTTGGTTGAGTAATCAATGGTTGAACGACGCGATGTGAGATAACTTTTTTTTTAATGAAAAAAAAATTTTTTTTTTTTTTCGAAAGTTTGTTTTGATAACAAGACTTTCTCAATGTTTTCATAGTGAATCGAGAAAAATTAATGAAAAATAATAAAAACACCCACAGGTGATTTTTTCGAACGAATGGGACTCGTTAAAAATAGCCGAAATTGTTGATGATGAAACAATATTATTAGCAAGCGTTACAGCTTCATATTTACGTTACAACATAATTTTCGAAATTTTCACCGCATTTTAAAGAATTTTTGTAAAAAAAAATTGATTTATTGACCGGAAGTTTGTCTGTGACTTTCAGTTAAAAAAAAATTTAAAAAATTCCAAAATTTAGATTTTTTTTGAAACAATAAAAAATTATGAAAATATTTTTTGAAAAAATCAAAGTTTTATAATTTTTAAAATAAATAAAAAAAAAATAAATAATAAATTAATTTAAAATAATTTTTAAAATTTATAAAAAAAAAATTAAAAATTACCCAAATTCATTTAAAATACGATAAAGCTGTTAATTTTATAATTTTTTTTTTATAATTAAATTTATTTATTAAAATATAAAAATTTTCAAGTCCACATAATGAAACTATTCAAAATAAAAATAATTTCTGATGTACATTAAAAAAACATTTTTTGCCAATTTTTTGTTTATTTTACAAAAAAAAATCTTGACATGAGACATGAGTCAATGGCCAACGAATTCTTTGCAGGTGAAATTATTCGTACTATTTTTGCACATTTTTTTTGCCTTTAAATCTAAATATAGAAAAACGTCATGTCACTAAAAAAGCAGTTTAGGGTAATTTTCTTTCTTACGAAGAAATTCCCTGGCAGAGTTCTATGAGGAAACGTCTGGTAATTTACGTCATACCCTAACAAATCATTCGTTAAACCGCTCTTATTTATTATGCTTTTTGCTGCTGTTATTTATAAATAAATTCGCTTTAAATAATTTAAACAGCAAAAAAATGTGATATAATCAATTTTGACCGAATTTTCACGTTAAATGCTGTTTAATTTTCTTCCTGATCATCGCGTCGTCGTCGTTGTTGCTTCTTTTGTTCAGTCGCGCGAGTTTATTAATAGAAATTACTAAATACTGTTTTGTAATTTGAGCTTTGGGGGCATTTTTCACGCAATTTTATTTTTATTTTTTTTTACAAGGAGTCCATTCATTTTTTGCATCTTAATTTATTTTTAATATTTTTTTTTCACTCACTTGATTAATTTCTTTTTTTATTTTACAAGAAAATTTGACACTTTTTCTCCACAGAGATTTTTTCTAAAATTTTTTTCACGTATTTATTTTTGGTTTTTCAGTAATAAAAAGTTTTTTGAAGGTCAAAAAAATATTTTCTTTAAAAAAAAATGACAGAAGCAGATCCGCAGAAATTCGGCGTCAATTCACGTCGAAAGCTTCACTGAAACTAATTTTCCCTGCTTTTCTGTGTCTTTTATGCATAAGAAGAAGAAAAGACGGGAGAGAGTGCGGCATCATTGCGTGAGAGAATGAATCACGAAGTATTTTGAGCGGCGATGAGTGAAAAAAAAACGCGTCATCGGTAAATAAATAATTTTTTTTTTAAATTTAATTGATGTGACGATGCAAAATTTTGAAGATTTTATGGAAAATTTGGAAAAAAACATAAAAATTTGAGGAAATTTAAGGAAAATTTTCAAATAATTTTTTAAATTAAAAAGAAGAAAAAATTTTGAAAATTTTGGAAAATTTCAAGTAATTTTAAAAAAAAATTAAATAAAGAAAAATTCAGAAAAAAATTCAATAAAAGAAAAAAATTTTAAATAAACTCTTAAAACTCTTATGGAAATTCATAAAAATTGGGAAAAATTTTGCAAATTTTGGAAAAGTATTTAAAGAATTTTTAAATTTTTAGAATTTTAAAAATTTTTGAAAAAATAAAAAAAAATCTTTGAAAATTTAAAAGGAAAATCAAAGGAAATTTAGAAAATTCTTTAAAAATTGGAAAATTTTGGGAAATCATGGAAAATAAAAATCTTATAAAAATTTTGGGAAATTTCGGAAATTTTTTTAATTTTAAGATTTTTAAAATATATTCTTAAATTTAAAAAAAAAACTCTTTTTGAAGAATATTCATTTTATGAAAAATCGGAAAATTTTGAGAAATTTTTGAAAAATTATAAAGAAATTTGGAAAATTCTTCAAAAAATTCAAAAGAAAAAATTTCGAAAAAAAAATTCGAAAAAAATCGAAATTTGGTAAAATTCAGAAAAATTGACAAATTCAAAAAAAAAAACTCGTCCAAATTCAGGAAAAATTAAGAAAATTAAAAATAATTCGAAAAATTGATGAAAAACTCCTCTCCGTTAAATTAACAAAATATCAAATTTATTTGGACTCTCGATGTGACTTTTTACGAATTCTCTTCTGTGACTCCTTCGCAGCTTCCATTTCGCGAAAACTCTCCGCCTTTGCGTCCCAATACAATTGTTGACGTTGCACGAGCTCCGGATACTTTTGCGAAAACGCCCGATCTTCACGTTGAATCAATTCCCACACTTTTCCCGTGAGTTTTGCCACAGATTCGAGCACTTGTTTCGCCTCCTCCGGCGGCAATTGAGTTTTCGCCTGAACTTCTGGTCGATTTAGCTGCGTCTGATACGAAAATTTGTACAAAACGTATTCCCGGGCACGCACCATAAGCGCCGCTGGCACGCCATTCACCGAAGAAACGGAATTTTCGGGATAAAGATGCTCCGATTGGACTACCCAATTGCCCCGGAGAAGCGTTCCGACAGTTTGCAAGACCCGAAGCAGCTTTTCTGTGTTGGTTTCGGTGACACGAGACTGAATGACGTGAAAAGGCACCATTTTTGCGTTAATTAGGAGATTTTTCAACTGATCCACGAGCGGCAGGGATTTTGCTTTGCGATTACTGATGACTTTGGACAAAGCTGCTAACGCTTTGGAGTCTTCTTGGGTTGTTTCGTGTCCAATTAGGTGATCAACGTACTCTTTACTCGCCATATTTAACGTGTCTGACGTGAAAGAAGTGCCCGTCATGAGCAATTTTTGTTGTTCCATGTTTGCCATTTCCGACGAAGCGGGATGCCACAAAGTTTCGCACCACGGCTCTTCAGCGCCCATCCGCGAAATGTAATTGTACGACTTTTCACGGGCTTTTTTCACTTTTTCGCTTTCGTTGCGGGCGAATTTGACAGTTACTTGTTTCGTTTCTTCCTCATCTGCCATGTCGCCATCCTCGGCGCGTTTGTCGGCTTTTGCTCTTTTGTCCTGTTTATCGAAATACGAGAAGCTGGGACGCATTTGGTAGATTCCCTTCACTGGAGTGACATACATTTCGCCATCTTTGATGATTCCAACGCAGAAACGATCGACTTCGGGCATCGCAACGCTGCTAACGTAACTTTGCTTATCCATGCGCCCGCTACGAAAAGTCGGTTTTGGATCATTTTTGGAGCGATTTCGACCGTCGGCAGCGATTGCCAGTTGATCTCCCTTGAAAGCGTCGTAATTGTGAGATGCGGTGTTCAGGGCGAAGTCGATTTTGACTTGTTGCGTGAGCGGTTTGACGCAGGAATTGACAACGTGACTCTTGTCGAAGTTGCAATTTTGATTGACGACGGGATATTGCAAGACGTGTAGTTGATTGGCGAGGGTTTTGGACAAGAAAACAGGAATCTAAGGTAAGAAATTTTGAATTTTAATAAGAAAAAAATAGAAAAAGTGAATTTCTTACTGTTTCAATTATTTCATCGCCATCGTCTTCCATTATTTTGATGAAATTCCTTCAGAAAAATTGAAAATTGCGGTCTTGTGGTGCTATGAAAAACACATGATATTGAAATCATTGCGAATTCCATGTGAAGTTATCATTTTCATTCGTCTCATGTGCTGAGTTTGTTATTCGCCGGAACACAATTGAGTCGGCTGAAATTGATAAATCCGTCAGATGGCGCTGTAGGCAATATCCTGTTTGGAGCCACCAAAGCGGAAGTGCGGCGAGAATACGGAACTAAATTTGAGACGAATAAATTTGAAAATCAAATTGACCGTTGGAGTTGCAATCGGTTAAAATCGGTAAAATAATTTTAATTTAAATTAATTAATTTAATTAAAATAATTTAAATTAAATTAATTTTTTATTTCTTTAATTTAATTTTCTGTTTTAAATTCTTTAAGAAATTTTTTAAATTCTTAAAAATACGAATATTTTTGATTTTTAATTATCAAATGTTAATTTTATCAAATTTAATTTATTTTAATTAAATTTTGAAATAAGTTTTTTAAATTTAATTTATTTTTATTAAATTTTTACATTATTTTTTTAAATTAATTTTTTAATATTTATTCCAGAAAAAAACATAAATTTTTGTATTTTTTTTTTTTAAATCTGGATAGATTTCTTATCAATTTGTGACTAAACTCTTATTTTATTTAATTTTTTTTTAATATTTTTAATTTAATTTTTTTTTTATTAAATTTAATTTATATTTTTTTTATTTCAATTTAGATTTTTAATAAAGTTTTTAATTAAATTTTTATTTTTTTTTTTTGTAAATTTTAGATTTTTTGTTTAATTTTTTTTTTTTTATTTTTATTAACCAAATTTTTATTTATTTTATTTTTTAATTCGTTTTAACAGTTCATTTAAATTTTTTTTATTTCATTAATTTTATTTTCACTAAAAATTCAATTTTCATCCAGAAAAATTAAACGCCTTTTTCCCGTTATACAAAATACTCTCAAGCTCCTTGACAGTTTCCTTCGTTAGACGTCCCAACATCACTCTGTTATCTTTTTCTGCATCATTTATCTTATCATCTACGAAATAAACTGCAAATGTCGTTCGATCAACTGTCAGGTAAGCATTATCTCCATTGATGCCTGGATGCAAATCTATCGAAAAAATATTCCAACCACGAAAAATTTCCCTACAAAAAAAAACAAAAAATTTTCTTAAATTTTATTTCAATTTTCAGTCAAACTCTTACCTTAAAGCCATATTAATGCAACAAAACTGATACATGATCATCAACTGCGCCTTACGATACAAAAATTCCGCATGTTCCTGAATCCACTGAATATCCCCGATTGCCAATCCATTCAATAAATTCACAAAAATTATTGGAACAATGAAGATAAACAGCATAAAAATGATATAACTCGAGTTATAACGAAACTTCAAGTCATCTGCATCCATTTCTCCCGTCATCATAACTAACGTTTTGAAGATTCCCGCGAAAAGATGATGAACACTATAGTCCAATGGCATCGTCTCATTAACGCGAATGTAACTTTCGTATCCTCGTTCGACACTGAAGTTACTAAAGAGATGCATAAAGCTCAATGCAAAGCCAAAAACTATCAAAAAAGTACTTCCAAGAAATTGAAAAGCAGTCCATGAAACGTAAAAGAGCATTAACAAGTTAACTCCCAACGTTTGATTGGAAAAACTGATGCTAATTGTTAATTGAACGCACAGAATCATGCTTCCGATGCCCAAAACTTGATCCAAATCCACACCCAGCGAATTATGGAAGATAAACGCGAAGATAACGACCAACAAAGGAATGTCCATGAAGAAAAGTGACCTTAAGCGATACTTGGAAATGCGTGGTTCGGTAAGTTTTGATCCAAAAATCATGTAGGTTACGAAGCTATAGTAGCAGACCATGTAAAAAACCATTATGGCAAGTAAAATGTGCATGCCAATAATTATATAATCCTTAAAAATCGCAAAAGAACTTGAATAGTTCGCAAATCCCGAAGCTAAAGCTTTGCCACTGATAAGCCATAAGGATCCAAGCATCGCTGGACGATCCCACAACATTTTCTTCTTGTATTTCATCCAATAGAGCTCGAAAAAGACTTTTATCACGGCATGCTGGAACATGGATTGAAGATGTTTCACTCGAGACATCACCAATAAAGTTTCAATGCCAAAAACATTTTGAACGTGATCCTCAGAGCTCTTTGAAGGCGTATGGAATGGCGTCAAATCAAGAAGTAAATTATTCTTCTCCTTTTTCCCATCACACTTGACGTTCAATTCGTGCTTCGCATCACACACGAGCAAGTTCAGGAACCAGGTAAGTGATTCACAATCTACATTATTTAAAGCAGAATCTCCTGCGATGTTTTTGTAACCGAAGAAAGGCTTCTTTTCCAATATTTTCCTTACCAAAACTCCGTCGTGTACTACATGCAAAGCCGTATTTCCGCATCGATCCACAGCGTTGATATCTGTTCTCTTATGGTTCAAGACATATTCGAAACAGTTCAGATAACTACCAAAAGCAGCTTCTTGTACAAATTTTCGCGAATAAGCAGCGATTAGAATTATAGCAGAACCTTTGCCCACAACATCATTTTGTCGCATCAAAAATTTCAGGACGTCGCATGAACCTTTAACAAAAGTTGCTTTGAAAAGATCAAATTGGTTCTTTTTGGACTCTAAAAGGGTTCCAGCTGCCATTTCTTGAAACAGTTCGAAGAATTTCTCATCTTGTTGGGACATTATCAGGTATTGGGCGTACTTAACGGAATAAGGTTCACGAGCATCGTATTCTTGAATCATCTCCAATAACTTTCCTCCTTTATAACGATCGAGCTTTTTTAAAGTTCTCGTTAAAATAAGTTCAATTGCATCAACGACCTCCATATCTTTGACACATAACAACTTGAATTTGTTCAAAAGATGCTCCAATAAGCACATTCCATCGTCGTTTTCCTCATCGACAATCATGGGACTCGAATGGAAAATCTTCAAGTGAAGTTTTTTGAGCAAATCATCGAAATTTTCCAGATTGAAACCGATCACGAGATCATGAACGCAACACGTGTTACTCATGAATTTACAACGTTTGGATGGAACTTCGACCGAAGTTGAAATTGCCACGAATTCGCGACGTTTTAAAAAGTGATCGACCATTTCAGTGGAAGGCAAGGCAAATACTGAGAGAGAAAATGAAATTTTTTTGTGAGGGAAATACGGACCATATGGAGTCCCATTTTCACACCTAATCAATGTTTACGCATAGATTTCACTGGATTTAGATAAAAAACGGCGGAGATAAATTCCAGATGGTGAAAAGTCTTTACTATGAGAGTACTATGTTTACTGAAAATTGAATGAAGTTGAATGAAAATGTGATTTTTATTGTTCATTAATGAAACAGCAAGTTTTTGGAAAGTTTTATGGTTCGACATAATGAATTAAGCAATTTACAGGCTGATAAAATAGTCAAAAATGTTTTGGATTTCCTTTTTCTCACTTTTTTGAGAAATTATCAGGCACATTATCTGATTTCATCATTTCGTCGAAAAAAATATGGCATGAGATTTTTTGATAGTTTTGTGTTTGTTAGGCCTAAAGTAATCGAAAAAATCTAAATTTAAAATTCTGGAACGAGCTTTTGAGATTTTATTAATTTTTCAGTGCATTTGAGTGTTTTAAAGTACCTCTTTGGCATACCCAATCAAACTAAAAGTGCTTAAAAACACAGAAGTTCATTCCAGAATTTTAAATTTAGGTTTTTCGAATACTTTAGAACATAAAACAAGGAAAAATCTACCATGCCATATTTTTTTCGATGAAATGATGAAATCGAGTGATATGCAGGAGACATATTGAGTATCGAATACCTAAAAAGTAAGAAATTATTTAATTTTTGGGAATTTTTAAATAACAAAAAATCAATTTTTACCAATTTAAAGTCTTAAAAAAAATTTTGTTAAAATTTTGAAAGTTTTTTGATAAAATTTTACTTTAAGGATTTTTTTCATAACAACTTTCCCATACTTGAAGAGTAATTTACAACATTTCCAAAAATCTGACTTTTAAAAAATTCCTTAATGACCTTTATTTAAGTGAATTTATCAAAATATTCAGATCTTTAATAAAAGTTCGTCATTAATTAATAAAAACCAGGCTTTATTTTGCTCCCAAACTAGCTAGACCGTCGGTTAAATGGGAAATGACTCAATCGATAAAATGACTGCGCTTGCATAATTTATGCTGAAATTGATCTTGATATGCAAAAATTAAACATTTTATCAGCAAACAGGTTTCGCAAAATTTATACTTAACGTGAAAGAGAGAAAAACTTCTGGAGTTACGCTCTAACAATATGTAATTTTTAACGTTGTCGTTGTTGTCGTTTTTTTGCCTCTTTGCCTTGCTTGCTTGTTTATTGCTAAAAGAAAGACAATGAACTTGTTTTACTCTCCTTTTTGTTTTTTTTTTTTTTTTTTTTGTAAAGCATAATCAAATAATTTACACTCACTACTGTATTTCTATTCTAGCCTCGGAAAAAATACATTTTTTTGCTCGTTTCTGTTGATGTTTAAAGCTAAAATTATATTTCTTCTTTATTTTTTTTTTTTGTACAGAAAACAGGCAGAAATCCAACCTCTCTTTTCATGTGAATAATTTTATTTTTTTTTCATACATATGCAAAAAGAAGTAGTGTCTTTGCAATGCAATTCTTCGTCTTTTTCTCTTCTGGTAATCTGAATATGTAATTAAAAGTACGCAAAAATAAAGCGGAGAAAAACACATGAAGGGAAAAAAATTACCGCGAGCAATAATTTGTTTTGTTTTTTGTGTCTTTGATATTTATTTTAATTTTGTATTTTATGATATGAATTTTAAGTTTAACAGAAACGTGAAGAAAATGATATTTATACAGAAGTTGTTGGAGCTACTGCAGTTACATGTGAAGCTGACGAGGTAAAGAATGCTGCAATGGACCGACGGCTGATCGAGCGACACAGATAAAAAGTTTGAAAACATGAGATCGAGACGTAATATGGTTAAGTTAAAATTTAAATTTTTTATTATTTTTCTTTAAATTGCAGGAGCCTTTGATTTTTTTTGAGAATCAAAGCTTATTGATTCTAAAACAAAAACAAAAATTAAAAAAAAAGGTTGAAACAAACTGAATTAATGAATGTCAAACAACAAATTAGCTTTAAAGTTGTAATCCTTACTTATAAAAGTGTAAAAAGCCATCAAAATATGTTACTCATTGAGGAGTAAAAAGGAGCTTTTACTCATTGAGGACCAAAAAGGAGTTTTACACATTAGGAGTAAAGAGCAAAACTTACTCATAGAGGAGCTTTACTCATTGAGAAGCAACGAGAACTTTTACTCATTTAGGAGTCTAGAGGAGCCGAACTCCTTAAGGAGCATAGAGGAGCTTTACACAATGAGGAGCAAGCAGGAACTTTACTAAATGAGGAGCAAGGAGGAGCTTTATTCATTAAAAAGCATAGAGGAGCCTTTACTAATTTAGAAGCACAGATAAGCCTGACTAATTTGACTCCTAATGAGTAAAACTCCTCATTGTTCTTCAATTGAGGAACAAAGAGGAGCCTTACTCATTAAAGAGCAATGAGAACCTTTACTCATCGATGAGTTTTTTTAAATGAAATCATCATTTTTCAACAAATTTAACTAAAACCTGTGATACTAATGTAATGACATTAACTTAATTCAAAATTATAACCAATGGCTTTGTGATGAAAAATGATGAAATCAAGTAATTTAGCCTCGAAATTAGCCTAAAGCTAAAAATGAGCAAACTTACTAATATGGGAAATATTCTACAAAAATTCATTAAAATTGAAACAAAATAAGAGCTCAGTGAAAAATTAATTTTTTTCATTAAAGATTCTAAAATTAAATTTCTTGCAAAGAAAAATTCCAATCGTTAATTTTCTAACAAAAAATACCATCCATGTTGTTATTTCTTTGCGCAAAAAAAAAATTAGGTAAGGCAAGGCACCATCCATACCGAAAAATTCATTCGTTCTGTCTTATCCTCCATCATTAGAGTTCGCCAACAAATATTCAAAGCAATTGTTAACAACACACAACACCACGACACGATGCATATTGTTGTCTGTTTGCTTTTTGCTTTAAACACAACACAAAAGCAAAGAGAGAGAAGACAAAAAAGCATACACCACCAATTTATTTCTTGCGCGCATATCTCATTTCAAGATCGCACAAAAGTCGCAAACAATAAAATTACATACCCAAAGTTCTTCTTATGCCATGTCTTCTTGCGTCTCTTGTATGTGTGTGAACATTTTTTTTTTTTTTTTGCTAAAACATTACCTTGCAAATGTTGTTATTTTGTGTGTTGTATCGGATTTATTTATTGTCTGACATCCAATGAAAAATCACCGTTCGCCATTCTTTATGCTTGATTCTCTTCTTTATTTATACATTTTGTATACGAAAAAAAAAATAAAATAAAATGCCTTTATGGAATTTTAACGTTTAACATTGGAACATTGGTGCTCTTTGCTCACATTGTAAGCGAAATAAAAAGGCATGATGATACCTTTGACTGCAATGTGTACAAATAAAATTAATGGCTTAGAATCACATAAACAGCAATTTTGTAATGCACTTTAGATCATGATTCTAAAAATTTGAAAAAAAATTTTTTTTTTTTTAAATAAAAAAAAAACCTTTCGTGCCAAAACTCATCTAATAAAGTCATGTAAGTGCACTGACAAAACCAATTATAATTCTTCCTTCAACCAAAAAAAAAAAACTTTTAAAATGCAAAAACTCCAGACGTCACTCAGTCGTCTTCGTTTTACACATTTTATGCATAAGTAATAATAATAACAACAAACAAAGAAAGAAAGAAAAAAAACTCGAGAATCGAAGGAAAGAAAAATCCTAATCACGCAATGTGGTTTCTTTCCTTCCATTCCTCGATCAAGAATGCACCCAAAAAAAAATCTAACGTAGGCAAAAAAACGTGATGCAGTCAAAATACAAAAGTTCAAATAATATTTTTACCCTTTTCTTTAATAATAACAATAATAATTGCGGTTTCTGTTTTTTTTCGCTATGTATGGTGTCTCGTCGCCGTATGCTTCGATTTTTAGTTAAACCAAAGGAGAAGCAAATAAAGGATTGTCTTTGATACGGAAAATATTTTACCCACTTGTTAAATAAAGCATGAGACACGTTGTTTTTCGTGAGGGAGAGGCTTTAAAATTTTATGAAAGACGAATTTTGTAAAAGGTTTTTACGAAATTTCATTAAAAAATTTCTATTCGATGTATTTTATAAATAAATAAATAAATTTAAAATTAAATAAAAATTGAAAAAAAATTATTTCATTTAAATAAATAAATAATTAATATTAATTAATACGTATTAATTATTTTTTTAATTTTTTATTTAAGTTTCAATTGTTTTTACTTCATTAATGTTTTTTTTTAGTTTTTTTATAAAAATATTTGATTTCATTGAATTAAGTTTTATTAAATTAATTAATAAATTAATAAATTAATTAATTAATTAATAAATTAAATTAATTATTATTTTATTTAATTATAAATAATTTCAATTAAAAAATATATTTTTTTAAATTTGAAGCCAAAAAAAAAATTGAAAATCAAATTAAAAATATTACAAAAAAAAATATTATTATTAATACTTTTTAATTGTTTCTTATATACCGTAATGTAGATAATTCTTATGGAAAAAAATACAAATTAATTAATAATTAATAAATCAACAATATTTTTCCATTAATTTTTGTATTTTTTTTAGCAATTTTTTAGACAAATTTTAAATAATTTTTCATGAAATAAAAAAATAAATTAGTAAAAATTCATTAAAATAATTCATTCTCAAAAATTTTGTTAAAAATATTGAAAAAATTGCGAAATTTCGTTAAAAATTCAAAAGTTTTACGTAAAAATGTTAATAGAACGCATTTTAAAACCTATTTTCGTTAATAGAACGTAATATTTTTTTCCATAAGAATTATCTACATTACGGTATTTTTTTAATTGAGATTAATTATAACTAAATAAAATAATTAATTTAATTTAATAAAACTTAATTCAATTAATTTAAAAATATTATTATTAATAAAGGCAAGAAAAAAGAAGAAGAAAATTAAAATAAATTAATTCGTCGTTTTAAAAAAAAAATAAAAAAACATTTTTTTATTTAAATTATATTAATAAAAAAATAATTAAAAATAATAATTTATTAAATTAAAATTAAATTAAAATTAAAAATTCGTTAAATATCATATAAATATTAAATATCAAAGTAAACTTTTTTTGATTTTGTTTAATATTTTTCAATTTTATTATTTTAACTTTAAATTGAGTTAATTAATATTCAGTTTTGATCCTTTTAATTTATTTAATTGATTCGCTCAATTTATTAATATTTTAGATTTCAAAGGGAAGTCAGAACATAAAATCAAAAAAAATCAGAAAATCTACGCAAAAAAAACGTCAAAAGCAAAACATAAAATGATGAACATTTATTAAATTATAGACTTTCCACGTTATTTAAAAAAAAACATTTATAAATGTACAAAATCACCAAAAAATCATCCGAAATTCGTTTCGTGTCTCCCGCACAAAACTTTTGTGTGTGTGTTCATTTCCAAATGTAGCCAAAACAAAACAAAAGTAACATCGCCTGATGCATTTATTATTATTATTATTAGCTTCATATAATTTATTCTTCCGTTTTTCTCTCTCTCTCGTCGTGTATCTTTTTTCCATATAAAAATTTCTGTGTTTTGTTCGAAAAAAAAAAAAAATTACTGACCAACATATTTTATTATTATTATTTCATTTTTCTTGTATATTTATATATTTTAAAACATTTTTTTTGCCGCGTTATATTTTTGTGTGTCGACGAAGACTCGAAAAATTCGCAGAAAGTGATTTTATGTATATTTATCATGCAAAATGCCCGCCAGGGAAATTATTTTCTTGTATGTTATAAAACATTTTTGTTGTTGCTGATTTTTTTTTGTGACTTAGAAATGCACACAACATAACGAACGAACGAAAAAAATTGAATGTTAGACAAAATGCATTCGTGTAAATCTTGGCGAAAAATATAATTGGTAGCTGCGGGCCGAAAAATGCCAAAAGTCAAGAAAAAAAGTAAGTTTTGTAAGTTAGGACGCGCTTTTTAACATCTGTGTAAGCAAGAGCATGTATGTGTGGATTGCATGTGAGAGGTTTTCGTTTTTTTTTTTGGGATAATGATGATTGAGTGGCAATAAAACCCGGCATTAGATGCATTTTTATGATGAATTGTGACGTGAAACTAGAAATTATGAGCAGACTTGGCGATTATTTTTTCTTTCTTTGCATTTTTAAAGAAATGTCTGTCTGTCGTTTTTGAAAATTAGAGAAAAAAAATTGACAAGATAGACAGGGGACACCCGATTAATGACGTTAAATAACATCAATACCTTTGTGTGATCCAAAAGCTTTCGTGACACTTTTTATTTATTCTTTTTTTTCTCGGAAAAACCAAAGAAATACAAATTTATAATGACATGTCATTATCTGAACTGATTCTAAACAATTGCATTATTTTTATAATTCTTTTATGTCAATTTTTTCATTGCTGCATGAAAGGACAGCACGGAAGCTTATTGAAGGGGAAGATGTGTCGTCGTTCGATATTCGTTTGATATGAAAAATGGTGACATGGAGTGATACTAATTTTGTTCAAATATGTCTTGTGGTCATTTTATGATGATTTTTTTTCCTTTGGAAGTATACTTCGGCTTCAATTTACAACATCAATCGATTTCAGAATTTTACCGAAAAAAATTCCATGAGATTTTCTGGATAATAATTTTGAGTTATTTAGATCTAAACTAATCGAAAAAACCCTAATTCAAAATTCTGGAAGGAGCTTTTCAGATTTTAGATATTTTTTAGTGGGTTTGAGTATTTTCAAGTACCTCCTTGGCATACCCAACCGAACTAAAATCGGCTACAAAAACTGAAGTTCCTTCCAGAATTTTAAATTAAGGTTTTTTTTGATTGCTTTATGACTAAATAAGTTAAAACCATCAAAAAATCTCATGGAACTTTTTTTTTGATGAAATTCTGATATCGAGTGATGTGTTGAGAATATGAAATATTTTTAGACTTTGAGTATCAGGTTATTGTTACTGTGGCGACTCCAAGAGGAAAAATTGAGAAAATACAATCAACATAACATTTTCGTTAAAAGCAAATAAAACAATACATCACATACTATTTACTTAATTCAAAACGGAGATAATTCATGGAAGATATCGTTCTCTTCGAGGATAATTCGTTTTAATTCATTCTTAAAAATATCTAGAGAACCAGTGTTTTTCAGTGCGTCCTTTGTTAAAAAAACCTGAAAAAAATATGAAGTGTTGTTAATTTTATGCATTAATGTTAACTTTTTTACCACATTTTTCTACTAAAGTAGATTCTTCTTGCAATATTTCTTCTTGAGAAGTTTCTTTAGTTTTACTAAAATTAAAATTTAAAAAAAATAATTAATGTATTGACTTTAAAAAAAAAACCTAAAATTTTAATTCAGAAAATTTATAAAATTTATTATCAAAAATTTTCATTAAAAAAACGCTTACCTTTAATTAACATTGATAACTTCCGATAAAAATCCCTCACAAAAACATAACACAATAATTGATTCCATGCCGTTAATTAATACAAAAAAAAACAACACAACATCAAAAACCATGTTCTTCATTCCCTAAAATTTTTTCTCTATCCCTTTATTGCCACCACTAATTACAGCACGACGAAAAGCGACCTTCAATAAAGTAGCAATCAAAGGCGGATGTTACCTGACCATATCTTGTTGTTGCTCCTTCTTAATAATTATTTTTAAAAATTTTGCCGGCGTCTCGCAAAAACATAGCACCAATTATCACATACTGCGCGGCAATTAATCGCGTCGCGATTTAAATACCCAACACGGATTCTTATGAAAAATGAAAAGCGCCTTAGGTTCCTGTGATAAGTTTATAATTATTATGAAGGCGTTCACTGCACAATTTTTGGACTACTTCATTTTATTTTCTTTTGCTTAGGATTTTTACCGGGAACTCGAGCTCCGACGAAGAACATTCATCATCCTAAGCTAGATGTATAATTTTGGATTTCCACATAAAAAAAAGAGATTGTCCTCAAGGCATTTTTTCAAGGTCTTGATCATCGTACAACGGCAAATGTTTGAAATACGAAAAAAAAAATGTGAAGAAGAAGAGGCAATCAGTCATTTCGCGTCTAATGTACATTCAATCGACGTCGTAAAAAAACAATCAAGAGCTAGAAGTGGCGAGCAAGCAGGAAAAAGCACATCACAGTCACACACATATCAAAAAGACATCATAAAAAAACAAAAGGGAAGTTGTTGTAGACGACGACGACGACGATGGATGGATAGATGGATGGTTGGACGAATGCGAACAACAACATGCATTAGAGCGCTCTGTAATTATCTCAGGTATCTCTCTCTTTCCCGCTATATGTTCGCTACGTGTTCGCTACAAATGGAGAAATATATTTTTGTGAGGTAATATAAATAAAAATAATAATGATAGTATGCGAGTTGTTGTTGTTGTTGTAGAAAGATGATGACTTAGACCGGCGTCGTCGTTCTCTTTTCCGTCTAGCATCAACCGAAGTCAGAGACGTCGCTACAAGGCCCAATTCTCAAAGCATTGAACCATCTAAGTCAAAGTAACTCAAAGAACTAATTTTCAACTTTCTACGATTCTCAGAAGAAACTAAAATAACGAAAAAAGCTTCAAAAAAAAAACTTCTTTCCCATCTCTGGATCTACTGAACTTTTGAAAAGACATTAAAACAAAAGTAAAAAGGTTTTTTCGTTCATCATCTTTTATGAATGAAAAGTTTTTTTTAAAGCTTCACATCTAGTGAGCTAATGAATGGATTAACGAAAGAAAACAAAAAAAATTGATGCGGGTTCATAAAAACATAAAAAATGACACATGACGACGCTCCTAGCAATCCAAAATTCATGAATGAAATTCGAACAAACGTAAGTATACACGAAAAACCACAAACAAAAAGTTTGTTTTAGTTTTATATATTTTTAATTGGTCGATCATAAATCATTGTACACCACATGTACGGACGTTTTGTTACTTTGACTTTTAATTATATGGTTGGTGAAAGAAACAACAGCGATACACATATCAAGATAAGACGACTTTTTTTTTGGCAAGTCAGATGCCGGCAATGCGATAAATAGACGATGGTACATTTATTGAATGAATTGAGTTTTTTTATATGGGTTGGTTGTAAGAAGAGCTTTGAGACTTTAGAGGTAAGTTTTTAAAAATTTATTGTTATACTATTTTTAGGTTACAAACTAAAAAGTTCAATTTTTGAATGGCTCATCGATGAAACCACGAGATATTGGGAAGATGAAGGAAGAAATCTATCAAGTCATGTGAATTCATTTGTACCATGCAGATCTCCAAGAAGAACTAAAGAGTTACTTAATATGAGTGTCAAACAAATCAGAGTAATTATTACTTTCCTTACTGATCATACAAGGCTTAACTTAAAAATATGCATCCTGGGCACATCACTCGCTATAAGCATTTCATCGAAAAATAAATGGCATGAGATTTTTTGATGGTTTTGAGTTATTTAGGCTTAAAGTAATAAAAAAAAAACTAAATTCAAAATTCTGGAACGAACTTAAGTGTTTCCATGCATTTTTAGTGAGATCGGGTATGTCAAAGAGGTACTTGAATATACTCAAATGCACTAAAAAAAAGTCTAAAATCTCAAAAGCTCGTTTTAGAATTTTGATTTTTTGGACTACTTTAGTCCTAATAAAACCATCCAAAAATCTCATGCTATTTATTTTTCCATGAAATGCTGATATCCGGTGATGTGTGAGATACAGAGGAACAACTGAGTTTGCTGAACGATGCGAATTTCAAAAATGCCGCGCGTGAATTTAACGGGATGGTTAGGTTAGGTTTGAGGATGCATCACCGCGGTCCGAAGACCTATTGTGATCGCTATGACAAATTTTCATAGCATACTTAGGTGCAGATCTTACAGGATACACCTGTCCTTATACCTCAGTCAGTCAGTCCAATTTCATTCAAAAACTTATAAATTTTTCTAAGCCGATGTCCTTCAAGTTCAGATGGATCCAAGAAATAGTTCAGCAAGATTTCTTTCCTTTTGCCACAGAGTTCTATACAATCGCATACTAAGTTTGCTGCTGAATAAATCCTACTGAATTTCGCGAATTTTCATTCAAAGATATCAACTTGTTTTTGAAGAGCACTGTGGAAAATTTTAACTTAAAGATAAGAACTTACCTAATCTGCTTTTCCTCAAAACAATTGCAAAGGACTATATCGCGACATCCATGAAAAACCTGTTGATACGTGTGAGTCATCTCCAACGTTGTCGGTAACTCTCACTCTCACGTACACAAAAAGTCAACAAATTATCCACTTTTCTCACCTAATTCATCACAATTTTGTGACAGACAAGTTGATCGTTGTTGTTATTATTATTATCCATTAAATTATATTTCATTAATTCGACGCATAATCGTTCCTCTAAACGATCCACTTGCTGCGCGCCAGCCATCAATCGCTCTGCTACCGACTTTGTTTATTTCTTAATTAAATTATTATCATCATTTATACCGTAATTTCACCCATTTAAAAGTGTGTTAAAGACTGTAATTTTCTGTAACAATAAGTATAATTTATATTTAAAAAAAAAATCGTCGAGTCAAACGAAAGGAAAATGATTTTCGTCATCATCATCATCATTTTTTCGTTTTCTTCAGCATGGTACTGCAACCGGGAATGGGCCGATAATTCTATGGTCGTGTCATGATTATAGGAGGTAAATTACCTGAACTCAAGTCGTCTTGTCAGCTGATCTCTCGCCATTTGGAACGCTCGTCACGCTCATTTGAATCTGTGCCACAGTGGAACCCATACCCGCTGACAAAAATGCACCAAAAACACTCGTCGGCGACAGTTTCTTTCGCAAAAATGCAAATTACGAAGCAATAAATTTCCTTCGTATCATAAAATAAAATCCAATAAGCCATAAATCAATTTTTGCCCTGTCCGTCTTGAGCCCTTTTGCTCATATATATATGTGAAGTTCTCGCGAAACGAAAGTTTGTGAGGAATACAAATCAAGGGGGAGTAGATCGATCAGAATTTTTCGATTAATTTTGATTGATTGGATGATGCCTTTTAATTTATTAATGAATTTATTTATATGCTTGAGTCACAATCCGCAAACGAGGAACGTCAAGACAATAGAAATGCGTGGCGATAAAGAACTAAACGTGCAAATTAATTGGCAGGTTGGAAAATGGGTAAATTAGTTATTTGCCAAACATTGATTGGAGCGATAAATCAAAATTGTTGACAGGAGATGTTCGTTAAATGTCGATCGAATGTCTTAAAAATGGATTTTATAGAGATTAAATTCAATTCGAACTCGACAAAAAATTTAAAGTTATGAAGTCTATTGATGATAAAGAGCTTGAATAGTTTCTAATGAGCTTCAGCTTTGACCTTGAGGTTCGTTTCAGTACGACTTCCCTCAATCGAAAACCAAATCTTTTTGTTAACTAAATACGTAGAGGAAAAAAATAAATAAAGTTGAAAGATCACATTCGGTAAAATGCTCAAAGTATGACTAAAAAATTAAATAACTAAACTTTTTTGACATTTTTCAAATTTTTGCCTTTCATATTAATTTAAATATTGAAACTGAAAAATTTTATTTCTACACAAAACGAGGTTTAAATGAGACGAATTAGAGTTTATTTAAAGCGATTTTTGAGTGATATTGAGAAAAAATTCTAAAAAATATCTAATTTTTGTATAAAATTTTATTTTTTTAATAAAATAATTAATATAAAATATTTTAATAAAAAATTTAAAATAAAAAAATTATATAAAAAAAATATAAAAATTTTTTAATTTTAACAAAAATATATTTATTTAATAAAAAAATTTATTTAATTTTTTTTTAATAAAAAAAAATTATTTTAAATTAAATAATATGTATAATAAATTATAAAAAAAATAAATTTTAAAAATTAAAAATAAGTTTAAAAAAATTAAATTTTAAAAATTAATTAATTAATAAATAATTTAGTAAATTTTAACGTTATATATATATTTTCAATTATCATCATTTATTTTTTTAAACCCTATTTTTTCTTAATTTGCTAAATTTCTTTTGATTTGAAATAAAAATTTATTTAAAGAGGTTTAAACGATGAGCTAAAATCCAAATTCATGAACTTAACGAAGTCTATTTAAGCTATTCCAGCTTTAAAAATATGATATGGCTTAACTATTTTTTTTTTACATTTTTTCCTTTAATTCCTTGAAATATGTTACGATATTCAAAACTATTAAACTTTGTAAATCACAAGTCTCAAAAGTTCAAGCTTTAGTCAAAAAATAGCTCAGTTATCATTTTTTAACTTTCAAAACTATTTTATTGCAAAATTTCAGCTCTATCTCCCTTTCACAAAACCAAGGAACGAGTCATTTTTCCACGAATTTCTCACAAGCAAGGGCAAGAAATATATCATTTCCTATAAATTCCCATTTAAACCTCGTTTTGTGTAGAAAAGCAAGAAAAAAAACAGAACGCCCAGACAGTTTCACGAACAATATTTCAAATTTGACTGCATTCGACGATCGTACATATTGCAGCAAAGCAAAAACGATAAAACTTTTACATTTATATTTTAATGTTCTTTTACTCACTCATATTCCTTCGTTCGTTCGTAGTTTACACAACACCCAATAATGCAATGTCTGATGCAGTGCATCCTTTTTACGAACTGCACCAACAACAACAACAACCACAAATGTAAAAATTTTTCAACGAAGAACCATATTTTTTAGTCATGTCTGCCATTTATAATGATACTGCGATATATCCCTCCGCTGCTCTGCACTCTGCATTGCACAACCAAGACACTTATTTTTACACAAAATACGTGGGTTGAACTCGATGTTGTTTCGTACGAAAAAAAACCAGACTTTTGTAATCAATACTGACTTGTTGTTCTCATTACATCGCGCACAGAACATTCTGACTTGGCCTGTACCTGCATTTAAATGTAAAATGATGCAAAAAAATACTTGTTTCGGCATTTGCAAGCCTGTAATTTAATTTGTGTTGCTGAGTTGTTCGTTACATTGCATGTGCATGATATGCAGATTTTTTGTTGTAAAGTCCTTCGATTCTGCGAGATCGACATGCGATCTATACCAAAAGGGAGGAATTTCCATTAGAAAAATAATTTTTTATTAAAACACCTGTCGTCACTCGGTTATTAATCGACCCACTCATAAATCTTGTCTTCGATTATCTAAATTATTAAAGTCCAACCAATTATGTCACTAATAAGGTGTTAAATCACACGACACCATTCGTAACGTTCACAGTGTCTGTCTCAATTAAAGAGGCCATAATTAGATGGTGCATTTAACCCATTTTATTGTTTTGTTTCGTTATACAGCCATAGACGTACGAAGGAGTTGTCTAATAATCGACAATTATCACAGAAATTTTTGGGAATTAATGAATAATAAAATAAATCGATAGGTAAATTATTTAGCAGGATTGCGATGGATTTTGTGAGCGTTGACGATGGAAAAAAGGTTTGGCGTTCAAAACACTTTCTAATTTTGGAGTCAGTTATTATTTTATTTGTTTTTATTTTTTATAGGGTTTTTAGTGGGTGAAAATTACAAAAATTGAAGATGTTCGAAATGTTTGGTTACAAAAATTTCTTTCAATAGAAAAATATTTCAGGTAAGTTTAAGCAAATTTTTTTTAACATTTAATTTTTTTCAAATTTTATTCAATAGGATTTTATTGCAAAAATTATGCCAGAAGGTGAAATTAAAAGAAAAGTCAAAATTATTAAAATTTAATATTTTTTAAAAA
Organism: Culicoides brevitarsis; assembly: GCF_036172545.1. Lineage (NCBI taxonomy): Eukaryota > Metazoa > Arthropoda > Insecta > Diptera > Ceratopogonidae > Culicoides > Culicoides brevitarsis. Next base: position 32,460,771 of record NC_087086.1, on the reverse strand, counting down.
TATTATTTAAATTAGGTATAAAAATAAATTAAAAAAATAAAAAAAAATTATAAAATTAAATTATAAAATTTTAATCATTTTGAATTAAATTATTTCAAACTTGTCATAATTTTTAATTTAAAAATATTTTTAACCAAATTTTTTGCCATTTCATGAAAAAGCCTAATTAACAAATTCGGGCGAAATTTATTTCGAGTAGTAATTAAAATAATTCATTCAAAATTTTTAATTCTAAAAATGAGCTCAAAATCCGAAATTCGTTAATCTATATTTTATTTATTGAATATTTATTCAATATTGAGCAAGGCTGCAAAAAATGATTTAAATCTAAGCTTGAAAAAATAAAAATTATTTTGACTCATTAGACTTTTGACTTAAGCTTATATAAAAAATATTTTAAGAAATATTTAATAATATTTTTTTTTACATTTTCAACCAAATTTCATGAAAAAAAAAATTTTTTGAAAATTAAAAAAAAAATAGAAATTAAGTCGATTTATTTGACTTAAGTCAAATTTAAGTGCATTAAACTTAAGCTTAAATCATTTCACTGAAATAACACTTGAAAATTTTTTTAAATAAATTTAAATAAAATTTAAAAAAATAAATTAAATTAAATAAAAAATTATATTTAATTTAATTTGAAATTAAAATAAAATTTAAAAAAAAATTATGAAAATTAAATTAAAATCCAATTAAAATTAAATTTAATTACAATTAAAAAATTTTGGAACTTATTTTTACAATTTATTTTTGAAAAAATTGTATCACTCCATTTCCATAAATTCCTACCCTTTAATGACCAAAAAACATCCAAACCACTATTAACTGAATGAAAGAGAAAAAAAATCCCAAAATTTTCAAAACCAATTATTAGACATTTTACTATGTGAGCAGCACTCAGTTATTATCACACACAAATTCTATTTCATTATTTTATTATACAATCCCCGCTCAAAAAAACACCAACAACAATCGGATTTTTATTTTTTATTTACTTTTTGATTAATTTATGTGCAGCAGTAGTAGTAGTAAAATGCCTACCGGACTTGTTTTTTTCTACCTTTTCTATTTTGAAACATCGAACTCTATAAATCAATACCGAAAATCATGTTTAAATAATTGTTTAATGATAGTAATTAGATGAGGTTTTTAGGTAAATATCACCAGAAGTTGTTGACGCGATAAAAAGTGTTTTCGAAGAACTATAAATTTATTTATGTATGCGACAAGTTCACAATTCAGTGCCAATGCTAATTGCTGCGCGATAGTGAAATGTCATTTAATTTCCGTTGAAATTATGAAAAATAGTGAAATAAGAAGATCGGCGTCATGCATCGTAATTTTCAAAGACACGAGGTTTGTGGCTTGTTTTGTATTTTTATACATTTAATGCGAAGAAAGAAGAAGAAAAAGAGATCTTTGTGATTCAAATGAGTTTTGAAAAAGTATAGAAAAATTTTTTATGGGGAAAAAATGGCTTGAGCGCTTTTCTACAAAATTATTATTCTAAAAAATTATTTTAAAAATTATTTTTAAAAATTATATTATCAAAAATTTGTTTAAAAAATTAAATTTAATTAAATTACTCAAAATAAATTAATAAAAAAAATTCAAAAAAAATTTTAATTTATTTTAATTTTAATAAATTTTAATTAAAAAAAAAAATTAAAAAATTTTTTTACCGAAATTCAATAAAGTTTAATATTTTAATTTAATTATTAATTTAAAAAAAAAATTTTAAAAATAAAGAGAAATAAATAAAATTTTGAAAAATTTAATTTAAATTATTTTTTTTTATTTTTAAATTTAACTTAATTAATTTTTTTAAATTTAATTTTATTTTTTATATTTAATTTTTTTTAAATTTTGATTAATTTTTTTTTATTTTAATTTAATTTATTTTTTTTAAATTTAATTAATTTTTTTTTTAATTTAATTTTTTTTATTTTATAACTTAAAAAATTTTTTCTTTATGGTTTAAAAAATAAAAATATTTAAAAAATAAATTAAATTTAAAAAAAAAAATAAAAATTTAAAAACTTACCCATTTGAGTCTCCCGAACATCTATTCAAAATTTTCTCCGGGAATGCACTAAAAAAATTCAAACGAGAAAGAAGAAAAACTGTTTTATTTATAAAAATAATGATAAAATAAAAAAAAGCACAACAACAACTAGAAACAAGTTAAAAAGAAGAAACAACAAGAAAATGCCCGTCGTCGTGTAAAAATCGACATTTCGTGACATGACATGGTAATTGCATCGTGTTCTGTTTTAGTTTCTTAGTCATCTCTTCTTATAGGTTAAAATGTGTTTTGTACGTTGCAGAGATGATTTCTTGCTCAATGTTTCAGTGTCAGGATCATCTTACACGTTTTTTTTCTGTTCTTCTCGATTGCTTGCTTGGCTTGTTACGACGAGAGATACGTGTCAAGGACCTTTGCGAGAGTTGCATTCGCCTTGAACATCGATTGACAGCCTAGAAAAGGTTACAAGAATTCGCGTTAGTAACGATTGCCGCGAGCTGTGATGCGATGAAAAAACGAACGAACGACATTTAACCTGTCATTTTAACTTTTTTTTGTGTTTTTTTAAGACATGTGCATCATTCTTACAATGTTGCCGAACAAATGTCTCAAAATTCTATGACGATAATTTTTTTTTCGATATCAAAAAAGGACTCGGAAAGTAGTGATTAAAATTATTTTTTAGACATATCAGAAAAGGGCAGGACAGACTCGTGCGTTTCTCTAGTTCTCAACGATTAAATACATTTTTTTGAAAAATAAAAACAATTCCGAATCCCTATAATTATAGGCTTTTGCTCAAATGGATAACGGTGAACTGTCTTAGAAATGTAAAATTTTTTGAACATTTTTTTCATCGGCGAATGGAGAAAATAAATGCAAGGTGAGTCTGTCTAGTCCAGGTGAGTTTATAATTAGTTCTTTTTCAGTAAATTTATTCAAATCGTCAGAAGAAGAGGAGTTGTTGAAGACGAAAACGAAAGTGATGTTTTTTTTTGGCATAACGGAGAAGAAATTTCAGACGAAGAATTTTTTAAGTGGATTTTGATGCAAATGTGCAAAGAACCGTTATTATAGAGATGAATCACGAACACACAGAAGGAGTTTTGGATGGATTTGCAAGAATGATTTCATCATATTTTAGAAGAAGAATGGAGTGAAGTAAATTTTTGTATTGGGCGATTCGTTCATAGATGGCGCTCGATGTTACTTGGATTTTTCTTTTTCATTGTTTTGAGTCAAAATGTTTTTCAAAGTAAATGTATTTAAAATTTATAATATTTTTTTAAATATTTTCAATTTTTTAAGAATTTTTTTTCAGTCAAGGATTTAATTAACAAAAAGCTTCACAAGTACTTAACGAATGAAGTGAATATAAAATTTATGGAAGATTTTTTGTTTGTTTTAATGAATGGTAAGTAGCATCAAACCTAGACTACGGTAGCAAAATTTTCTTCTTGAATATCAATATTTAATTTTTTGAGCTTCAAAAAATACAAAACAGAGCATTAAGAATTATTACAAGAGGAAATATGTACACCAGAATATCTGAAATGTTGAAGTAAATTTATTTACTTATTAATTGTGAACAAGGCTGCAAAATTTTATTAAGTGAAAAGTCAATACTATTTGACTTATGACTTAAGCTTGAGTTAAAATCACTTAAGTTTGACTTAGGTCAAATTAATTGACTTAATTTACCAAATTTCTTAAAAAATTGTCAAAAAAAAATAATTTTTTCCCAAAATTTGGTTGAAATTTAACTTTTGGCTTAAGTTGAGCTTAAGTCAAAATTCAACTAAGTTAAAATATTCCTTTAACTAATACTTAAGTTAAAGGTCAAGTCACTTAAGTTTTATAAACTTAAGTTTAAGTCATAAATTTTTGATTGTGAAACCGAAAATGGCTTCCTATGTTTTGCTGAAAAATGTATCAAAAATATCTTGCCAGACTACAGCAATAGTAACAAAAAATAGTGAGATTTATAACTTTAAACATAGAACGTTAAACAGCAGAGATTCAAAATCATGAAACGCTTCTTTGACTCCTCAGATCTTAGACTTCTGCATATTTCACTCCTGAAGAGTTAAGAGTTTTTTTAAGAATTTTCCTTGAGAGGTACTTGATGGAGTGAATTGAATTAATTTTGAAGGCATTTGCTTTGGATGATGGTTTAAAAGCTAAGATCCTTTTTGAATTTATTGAGGAAGCTTATGTAGCGGATTTATTAAAACTACGTGTTTACTTGTTTAATCCAATCACTCGACTGATTTTTATTTCATCATAAATTGAGTAAAATTATTTTCTAGGCATACTTCAATTAAATTAAAATTTTTAGGTTCAACGTGAGTTTAAGATTCAACGTGTATCACTCACTATACTTACAATTCCACAGTATGAAAACTTTTTAAAAACCGAAATTTCCAAAGGAAGCTTTTGGAGCGATTCTATTTGGGATCTTAAAGAATTTTTCCTCTGAACTATCATTTTAAAAAATTTTTTTAACTTTTAATATTTATCAATTTTTATAGGTTCAAAAAAAATCAAGAGGAAAACAACTGAAAAATCTAATTGACCTCAAGTGCAGCATAAAGTCCCTTGCCTGAGGTATCTGAAAACATCATGTGCACAGTTTACTACTACAAGCATTCGAAATGGACTGGTATCATGAAACTTTTTGATGAATTGAGGTTTTTCAAATTAAATTACTTTAGATTATGGGATATACTTGTGAATATTGAAAAGTCTTAAGAAGCTTCTATTTATTTTAATTAAAATTAAATTTGTTCCTTTCCTTCAATTTCCTTCAAAGACTATACGTCACTAAAATGGCAATGAGAATTACTAAAATTCTAAAATTTAAAACACTTGTAATCAACTATCAATTTTTTCATTCAAGTATTTTTCTCACAATAGTTTCTAAACTGCTCTAATTCCTACCCTCTCAGCACAAAAATCCGCACTCCATTAAACCATCAATTCTTTCCTTCACATCCATCGACACATCACTAAATCACCGTCAACATTCAAAACTCTTTTATTCACTTGACGGAATCTGCACAAAAAAAGTGTACACAAATAATAATCAACACTAATTACACACCAATTGTGATTCAATCGAGAACGGCGTCGCGACATCCAGTGAGACACTTTTTTTTATTTTTTCAATTCATCAAAAAATAAAAAAAAAGTTTCGAGTTTGAAGTAATTCTCGGCATCAATCGAGTCAGCAGGATACATAACAAAAAGGCAAAAATTACATGTCACGTGTCAAAGGAAACATTTCGCCTCCCTCTCCGCACACTATTTTGCCCGCGTATGTCTCTATGGCAAAATGCACCGACTGCGACAGCACGAGGAGAGAAGAAAAACACAAATTATGTCAATATTGTTCAATTTGAAAAATTTTTGTCGTATGGAAAGTCAACAAGCGACGAAGGAGATCCCTGCTAATTTTGTCGACGACGACGACCCACATGCACGATGACGATGATTTAATGATAATAATAATCGTATAATGGAATTCATTTGTGGTGAGCAGAAGAGGAGGAAAAAAGTTGAAAGGGAAATTTTTGCTGCTGATAAACCGTAATGAGGAGCATATTGAACTAATTTTGTGCGACATTGAAACATTTTTTTTTTCGTTTTGTTTTTCTCGTGCGTCAGACTTCTTTCTTTCTTTTTAATTTTCTGCTAAAAAGCTGTTACAAAATTTTCCATTCATCACGACAAAATCGTGTACTTTTCAATATTCATTCATGTTTTCGTGCACATTTGCATCGCACATCAAATTATTACTTCACAAAAGTACAAATAAAATATCGAATTGGAGATAAACAGCGAACAAAAATAAAAATGGCGTGCTTTTAGCGTTTATATGTGTTTCGTTCATGCGATGAGATGCGATTGTCGATATAGATACAGCGAGCCACGAATTTTTTTCGCCAAGTGAGGAACGATACAATGTTGTCGCCATAAAATTATCGTCATCACGAAGTGATTTTTTGAAGCAACTGCACGACTTTTGGTCATACATTCCGAGAAAAACGGAAAAATTGCGTAATCAGAATGGAATTTTAAGGAAAAATGGACAATTTTTGACATAAATTATTGAATATTTTTAAATATTTTTTAAAAATTATAATTTTTATTGAATTTTTTTAAAAATATTATTAAAAATATTCAGTTTTTTATGTCAAAAATTGTCTATTTTTCATAAAGAAAATTTATTTTTCCATTTTAAGTTAGAAATTTTTTAATAATTGATTGAAAAAAAATAATTTTGTTGAATTTAGTGCAAATTTTTTTTTAATTAAAAATATCATAAAAATTTATAAAATTTTAACAATTAATTTTGTTTTGACATAAAATCCAAAATTTTTAATATTTTTTTAAAAATTTCAATTATTTTTAGACTTTTTATGGCAAAAAAAGTTTATTTTTCCATTTAAAGTTATTAATTTTGTGAAAAATTTTAAAACTTTGTTTAAAAATTTGTATTTAAAAATTAAATACTCAAAAAAATATTTTATCTTTTAAATTTTTATTAAATTAAAATTAAATTAAAAATTTAATTAAATTAAATAAAATTAATTCTAAATTATTACGATAGATTAAATTAATTTGATAATTAAATTAAATTTTTAATTAATTTTAAAATCAATAAAATAAAATTAAAATAAAATAAAATTAAATTTAAATTATTTAACTTAAAATAAATTAAATTTATATTTTTTTAATTTTTTTTTACAATTTTTAGTGCACTTTAATTAATTTTTAACAAATTTTTACATTTTTTCCATTAAAAAATTATTCAATCTGAAATATAAAATCAATTTTGTACTAAATTTTTAACTAAAAATAGCAAAAATAGTTCAAATATTAAAAATTAACTAGCAAAAACGGAAAAATCCCTCATGAAAATTCATCAATCACAAAATCGCAACTCATTTGTCAACTTTTTGCACACAAAATCCGAATTTCATCCAAAATTAACCCCATTTCCTGTCCCCAAATGCTGAATTTTGTCCCCCACATTACCTGCCATGTCATCGATTTTCACTTGCTTACATTTATTTTTATTTTTTTTGCCTTTCCCCATACGTTCACGCAAATACACGAGAGCGCCTGCCTTGTAATTTTCCTCCATCATATCATTATTTCATTGGCCAAATACCACTTTTGTGATGATTTATTCATCGTACATCGTGTCCGTTGGCGCTACATTTGAAGCTCACTCGCATGCGACATCGACGTGACATATCTATCCAGGACGACATTGCGATACTTTTTTTTCACATGCAAACTTTTTGAACAAGGAAATGGAGAAAAAAAAAGTTTTCTCAAAGAAAAAAGAATTTGCTGTCCAGACTCATAAACAATTGGCGCTCCCCGAAAAAAAAAATAAAAGTCAAATCCCACGCAGGTGAATGACGAATATCTAAAGTGAGTCAAAGCACAAAATAAATTTGAATAAATTTTCAAATCAGAAATTGTCGTCGAATGCGAGACTCTTAAGAATGCGTGCGTGCATATAAATGCTTTTTTTTATTTCGAAATGTCATTTCTTATGCAAATTATCATAATTCATCAATTGTTTTTTTTTATTTCGTTTCGTTTGAAATGAAATATTTATGAGGAGAGTGGAGCGCGAAGCTCAATTATGTCAATTTTCTTGTTTGGAATCCAATCGTGGAGTTGTGTCGTCTTTTTAGAAATAGAACAGAAAAAAATAATGAAATGTCAAGGATTTTAATAAATTCACAATTTGAGCGCATTTTGGTTCATTTTCGTTCAATTAATGAATTATTTTAATTTTTTTTTTAATTATTTATTTTATTTTAATTTTTTTTAAGATTAAGAAATTTTATAAAAAAATTCTCAGTTAAAAATTTCGTTGAAAATTATTAATTTTTTCTTAGTATTTTTTTCAATATTTAAATTAAATTTTAATTTATTTATTCATTTAATTAATTTTTGCTTAATTTTTTATTAATTAATTTATTATTAATTTTTTAAATTTATTTAATTTTAATAAAGCAGTTAAAATTATTTTTTTTTTATTAATTAATTAAATAAGTTTTATTTTTTCAATTATTTGATTTAAATAATAAATTATTTAAAAAAAATAACAAAAAATAAATAGATAAGAAGAAAACCTTAAAATATTATTAAATAAATTAAAAAAATTTATTAAATAATTTTTTTTAATTTTTCATATTTATTCATTTCTTTAATTTTTTTTATTATTTAAATTTTTTTATCAATTTTTATTTTTTTTTTTTTTCTAAATTTTTCAGATTTTAATTTTTCTTATTAAAATGAATTTATATTTGATTTACCTCAAAAAACGAAAATCTTGATTTTCTTCAAAATTCATTGAAAAAAAGAAGAAAAAAAATGAGAAAAAACCTCCTTGAGAAAAATTCAGTTCATTAACTAACCGAATGGAAAAACGACACAATTCACATAAATCTAGGAGAAAAAGAAGAAGAGCAAGGGAAAAAAATGCCACATTAAAGATTTTCCACTTAAGTTATTGCCAATAGAAGGTAATTGACTGCAAGCACGTTACAACCAGCAGTAAAGAGTGCAGCCCAAAGAATAGAACAGAAAAAATTACCCCAAAATAAAAGTCGTCGTCGTCGTCGTAATGTTTTAGTGCTGCTACAAATGTAACAAAACAATACACAAAACAAAAAAAAATTGTTGGAAAATAATAAAAGACGAGAGGAATTAGAGAATTACCACTAATGGCACTCACTTCATAAGAACACCGAGTACAACGGGTGTGCATTCAACTGGAATAATTTCTTCGTGCTTTTTGAATGTTATTGGATTGGATTAAAATTTTATGTTTTCGTTTTTTTTTTGCTGCGGCGGATAAAGTTGTCTCTTATCACCAACGAAAAAAAAAAAAAAAAACGGAAAATTTTTTGACATCAAGGTCCGTTGATCCAGCTCGCCATTCTACCATGAAGAACAAAAATTCATCCAAAAAATACCGAAAATAGCCTATTCTGTATTGACACGGATTGATAAGCAATAAAATGTTTGTTGGTGTTGCGTCAATTGTCTGCGAAAAATGTACTTGTTCGCCTCGTAATTATTGTTATTACAAACAACAATTTTTGTGACAAAAATTTTTATCTTGATCTGTGAGAGGGACATCCTGTTATGATTTTTTTTTCGTTTTGTTTCTGTCACCTAAAATAAAAAATTAAAAAAAAATTGAAACATTTTTGAATGGAGTGAAATTTGAGATCACAACTTTCGTTTCGTGACAATTTTTAGATATTCATAAAAAAAAAGATTTAATCCAACAAACATTAGAGTATTTAGAGAAGAAACGCTTGCATATCTCTATGGCATAGATGGCACATTGTGTGACGACGGATGGGTGTGTCATTTTGTATTTACCATTTTTTTCTTCGTCTTTTCTTCTTTTCTATTGTGTGTTGCGTATATACGGTTCCCCTCGTGCAGTTCCCTCGCTGTACTTCTTTGGTACCTTCGAAAGGTAAGGTTTTGTTGTTTAGCGATTGCGCGCAATTCGTGACATGAGTTAAAGAGATTTTTACTTACAAGGAAACTGAAAAGCTGGAAAAGATGAAGGAATTGGCGGAAAGTTGGATTTGTCATGAAATTTTTCATTTCAAGAAATTTGTTTGAATTTTCTTTAGAAGCTTAAAACTTAAAAACTTTCATTGAATCGATTCAAGTTAAGTCTTGAAGTTTCTTACAATACAATACAATATTTTTATTAACCAGGACTTAAATTTATACAATAAATGACATTAACTAAAGGGACTTGATTACTAACTAATCATAACATCTTATATCTAGAACTTAACAAATAGTAGGGTTTTTCTCATTTGACGACATTAAATTCATTATTCGACACACTAACAACTACTTAAATACTAATATCACAGCTCACGGTTCTTCTCTCATTTGGCGGTTGAAGTTTCTTATAGGACCTTGAGAAAAAAAGAATTGAAATAGGATACACATCACTCGAATTGATCATTTCATCGAAAAAAAAAACATTGCATGAGATTTGTTGTTGGTTTTGTTTTAGTTAGACCTAAAGTAGTTGAAAAAACCTAAATTCAAAATTCTGGAATAAATTTTTTAGGCACTTTTAGTATGATTGGGTATATCAATGAGGTACTTAAAAACCCTCAAACCCACTAAAAATGTCTAAAACCTCAAAAGCTCATTCCAAAATTTAAATTTCAGGTTTTTTCGATTACTTTAGGTCTAACTAACACAAAACCATCAAAAAATCTCATGCCATATTTTTTTTTCGATGAAATGATGAAATCGAATGATGTGAGGAGTTAATTTTAATCAGTTTCAGTCGCCAATTTTAGCTTTTCTAAAATTCCTATCAAGTTAATATCCTATAAAATGATCTAAAAATAGGATTTAAAAAATAAAATTAAATAATAAAAAAAAAATTAGAAGATAGAATTAAATTTCATTAATGATAAATTATCATTAAAAACAAAATTTCATCAAGCTGAAATGAAAGTTTGGTTTTTAACAGTCTTGTAAATTCTAATTCTATCTCGATAAAACGATAATTAATTTTTTTTTTTTTTTGAAAATTTCTCCTTTTACTTAAATTTTATACAAAGTTAAATTTTATAAATTAATATCAAAACTTTTTTTAAAATAAATTTTAAAAAAAATAAATATTTTACAAAATTAGAAATAAATAATAATTTAAATAAAATTTTTAATAATTAAAAAAATAAATATCTAAATATTTAAAAAAACTAATAAAAATAAAAATTTTGAAAAAAATAAAAAATTTAAAAATAAGCTTTTAAATTACTTACTAAAATATAATTTTCCTTAACTTTTCCTCCATTTTGATTCGTTAATCTATTCTGTTTTTCAAAAACATTCCCGTTATTTACAAACCTTAATTATTAATTCGTTCTGTAGGATAATTAGCATCCAGTCCGAAACTAATCCAAAGTTAGAATTTATAAAAATTTGCAATTCATCGATCGTCTCAAACTCAACCTCAGCTTTATCTCGTTTAACTACAAAAAAACGTTTTGCATATATTGATTTCAAGCACGCCAAGCAACGTCGAGCAAACCACATCTTCCACTTATGATAAAGTATCAATAGATCAAGGATACGAAAAAAAATGAGTGTTATTATCATTTATTCACATATGCAAACGAATGCGGTGATGAAGTTTATTATTAGTCGTATATTACTAACTCACAACAACTTTTTTCGTTCGAGATCTCTACGAGTCTCTGTGTGATACAGAATAACTAAGCAACAACAACAAAACCTGCCATGCCATGCATGATTACATATTCTCTTCCAAATGATTGGTTTCTAGCTATAATTATATTGGCTTTGCTTTTGCCATTTTTGTTGTTGTTGTTAGTTGTGTGGTTGCATTTGGCATTGCATTAGATGCAAAATAAAAAAAAACAACAAAAACCCAAACGTTATTTAATGCGAGCTGATGCATAGAGGAGAAAAGTTTTCTGGGAATTTCATTAAAAAATTCATTCAAATGATGTTCAAATGAAGAGAAATTTCCTCTCTCGCTCGTGTGATGATGATGATGAAATAGTGATGGGAAAAAATTGTCACACAGCACAAAAAACAATTAATCGGCTTAGCAGAAAACAGCAGGATGGAACTGGAAACGCCTCTCCGGAGGATTTAATGTAATGCACCGATCGCAACATGGCTCCAGCAAGTCCATGCATCGCTCAGACAACATAAGGTAAGTGCACAAAGTTCGAAGAGAATTCTTTTTTGTTTTACAGATATAGCGATGGCAGCCATTTTTAATTATATTACTACTGCCTTTTTCGCTTTTTTTCCATTTCATATTTTTATCATAATATTTTTCATATTTTTTTACGTGCACTCGAGTACATGGCGTGCATAAACGCTGTATCTACTCTATATAAAAATGAAAAAAAAAATAAAACAAAAAAAAAATGAATATCGCATCGCCTACAACTCTCCAACAAGCTTCTCTCTTATGTATTAAACTCACGAATATTTTATATATTTTTCCATATTATTATTATTTTTATGTGACTGTGTGCTTAACTCAAGCCAGAGAGCTGCATATAAACTGTGATGCCTGGATCAATAGGGCGACGCAAAACTTTCCTTGCTTCACAGCACGCATATTCACAAACACTTTGCCATCCTTGTCGCCGTAGTTGCTGAAAGTGAATATGAAAACACAAAAAAAAACGCAAAGAAGACGATAAAAAATATATGCAGAACAAAACTTTAAGCATTGAAATTACCGTAAGTCATGCATGGAGCGTTGGGAGAAGGGTTTTGAATATTCACATCACACGAATCGACGACGATTGGATGCCAAGCAGCTGATAAGATCTCAGAAGAAAATTACTTTTGTTGTGGAAAATGGCGACTTTAAAAATTTTCTCTCTATCTTTCTTCTCAGGTAAGTTTTTTTTTTTCATTTTTTTGTCGAACTTCTTAACTAAGTTATTAACCAAAATGCCAAGTATTTGAAAAATTTGTTTGTAAAACTTGCTGGAATGCAAACATTCGTCATTTTCATTTGACGCGGTCGAACATCAAACACTTCTTTTGCAGCTTACGTATATTATTAATATTATTACAAGGTACAAGACGACAAAAAAAAACGCGCAAAAAAAAACAACAAACATTGACAACAAGATGAAAAAATGTAGCAAGGCCAGTGTATCTGCAAAAGTAATGTAAAAGTAAGAAGAAGAGTGTATCAATGTACTTGCCTCATGTACGAACATATCACGAGTGACGACAAAGAAAGATTCCTTTTGTGTAGATGAGCAGCAAAAAATGATTCCGAGTTTTATGTGTAAAAAGAGTTGAAGCAGGGAGCGGAAAAAGTATCAATTAATTTTTTTAAGAAAAAAAGTTCTTTGTATTGTAAGTATTCTTCAATAAGCTAATTAAAAATATCAAATTCTTATTTAGGAGAGCAAAAAAATAGAGAATTTGTCATAAACAAAATTTCACTTAAAATTGTATGAAAACGGATGAATACTAATCGAACAATTAGAAAACTTAACAACTTCTTCCACAATAAAAGACAGAACATCAGTTATATTCCGAGCATTCTTACCAAACTGAATTGAAGACTATTTTTATCCTCTTGATTTATTATTAAAAACAAGTGAATTGAAGGCATATTTAAATAAATGCTAAATGAATCATTTGACTACCCAAAAACAAACCAACGAAAACAAACGACTTCTCTTGATTTCCAGAAATGGAAGGACCATCTAAATGTTGTAAGAAACATGCCGATCTCATGCTATTGACTTTAAATTTGTATTTTTTCTGTAATAGCTGTGGGAGAATATTTCAGTAAACGATAAAAGCGTTATTTGGAATAAGAATTAAAAATTTGCCAAGTTGCAGTATATCTTCATCTTGATGACCAGAACATCAATTTTTATAAGAAGGCACATGGAAATGCCAATACCTGTTGCGAAGACTATTCAATTCTCAATCCTCTATAATTTGGATAAAAAATTTATATTTAAAGTTTTAAAGCCTCGTTTTAAAATATTAATTGCTGTTAAAAATTTTTTTTTAATATTTTGACACTTACTACTTCAAAGCAAAAGTTCCATCAAATAGCTTTCCGAACCCTGCACTTCGTATCAATATCAACACAAATATTTTTTATCTTTAAATAAAAATTCCGTTACCATAAAAGTGTGTGCTCGTCGCTACTTTAAAATATTTCTGCATGAATGACGACTGACCGAAAGAAATTACTCTAAAAGGGCAATGAAATGTCAGGCTTCAAAAATATTTTTCTTCCAAAGCATTAGATGACATATTTCCACACATTTTCCTCCTAATTCCTCGCCAAAAATCATTAATTAAAGCTGCGTAACATTTATTCGATCATTCAATTAATACCCGGTCGTGTGTTTGCATTCGTTATTCAATTTAGTGCAATAATAGTAATAAAGTGACATAAAATGGGTGACAAAACTGACGACAAAGGTAGAGTTAATGAACGGTTATTTGATTCCATACCGAACTCTACACAATGCCGAGAATCAAGAAAAATTTTCCTCCTGCTTTGTGATGACGACTGCATTGATGCTGATGATGATGATGGGGAAAACCCCTAATCATCAAGCTACACTTAAATTTACTTCAAAAAATTGGCTGGCACGCGTTCATTGGAATTACACTGCAATATACATTTTAAAGGGAAATTCGAAACTGCTAATTTAGATATTTTTTACAATCAAGTTTTTTCTTTCTAATTGGAACAAACATATGTTTTGTGTAACGAAATTAGATCTCTCCCACAATCGCTAATTCAATCAACGCATGTCCATCGTTACAAATCAATCTCCTTTTTTGAGTGAACAAATACCTTAATTCAAACGAGAGCGATAGAGAGAGAGAGGGAACAAACACATCAAAGTCGATCAAATATGTGACAAAAATTTTAATGAATGGGTTAGAAACAGAAAATTGCAGCCGTTTGTCGAGTCGAGCACACGACGTTTTTTGATCAAAAGGTGTTTACTAACTACTTTAATTGACCTTTATCGCCGTTTCTCTTGCACGATATCTGATTCAGTTGAAAAATAGTTTTTTTTTGAACAACAAAAGGCAAAAAAAAACTTTTTAAAAAGGAACAGAAAGAAATCTACGCCGCCTTCGGTACAATTGTAAGCGCATTGTTGCGTCATGTCTCATTGAAATGTGGAAGAGAGGGATCTTTTTACAAGTCTTATTGTTCTAGATTCATTCTTATACATATTCAAGATCCGGCTAAAAAATGTTTGTTTGGTGATGAAAAAAATGATTATTTGATGGAAAGTTTTTACGTTACGGATATTTTGTGAGTCTGTCTGATTTTGATTTCTAACTTTTAAAGAAAAATTAATTTCGAATGAAAATTTTAATTTCGAATTGAAAAAATTTTCGAAAATTTTAAATATTGTTTCAAACTTAGAATTCTTATATTTTTTTTTTTTGAAAAAAAATAAGCTTTACAAACATTTTTTTTCAAAAAAATTTTTAAATTTTCATATGCTTAATTTTTTTAATTCAAGTTATTTGAAAATTAACAAATTTTCGAAAATTCGAAATTAACTTCGAAAATCATTCGCATTCGAAAAAGCGCTCAAATCTTTCACAATTCTCGAAACTTTTTCACCTTTTTAAGTGCCATTTGAATTCAGTAAAAACTTTTTGCAAAAATCCTTTCTCCTCCTTCCAGGTTCTTGTTGTTTTTTATTCATAGATCGTGCATTCAAATTCCGATTTTTTTTTGTAAAAAACAGGAACTCCGTTACGATTTGTGAATGTAACTGTAAACCTTCTTGCATTGCATTTGCCCTCGTTTTTTTGTGCGTTATTCAGCATGTCCGGAAATGATATAAGAATGAATAAAAAAGTGCTTTGGTGACACACCTACTCAGAATTCGAATCTAAGCACCGTTCATCGTCGTTGTTTTCGAAAAACGGTACTTTACGAGGACTTTTTGCGTTGTAAATTTTTAAAGTCTTCTACTCCGATGAACTTTATTTTTATGCACTTAGCAGCATGTTAACTGGATGAAATGAATGAAAAGCCTCATTAAAATATTATGTTCACTTGAGCGACGATGACGTTAAGGAAAAGTGGAAAAAGGAAGCGGAAATGTTTTAAAATGTGCAAGAAATGTCTATTTTTTTGCCTCGCATATAAGATAGAGTTATGAAGGTATCCTCCATTTTTTTGCTCGTCTCCATTGTTGAGACCTCAACTCGTGGATTTATCATAAATTCAATCAAAACACATTATTTATAGCCTGCGAGCCAGACAGACGAAAAATGGCAATAAGCAATAAATAAACGCCTTTGTTCTTGTCTCTGTCGAAAGCAAAAAAAAGGTACAAGGAGAAAAAATCAACCAATAATCGATGGCGATCAATGCGTGCATCATATATGAGACGAACGAAACGAAAGGCAAAGTCTAAAGGCAGCAAAAGCGAGGGAACAAAGAAGATTTAAATATTGAGATAAGACACTTGTCTGCAACTAAACCAACAATCAACCAGCTTCATGTTTCTCACATCATCCTTCGTTCGCAACTCGCCTCGATCTGTATTCCAGTCTAATGGTTTCCTAAAATACAAAAAATTTAACTTTAAGGCATTGAGATTTTCCATTTTGAATTTACTCTTGCCTTGTTTCGCTGCAACGGCAAAGCGATACGACGAAGGAAGGCAAACTTCATAAAAATAATAAGAAAAAACTCATAAATAATACGAGCAGTAGTAGTAACGTGTATATATATAAAGGAGATATGAAATATATAATTTTGAGTCAGCGATGATATCCACCATGTTGCTGCGTTCCATCGAAATGAAGAAGTAAGTTAGTTAGCCGACATCTGAAAGCAAAAAATTACAATTTTTGCATCGTCGAGAAGAAGAAAAATATAATATTAATAATAACACTAGAAGAAGTATAAACAAGGTGGAAAAGCAACGGTGTTCCATTTATGATGATTATTATTATTTTTCAACAACAACAACCAACCGATGATATTTTTTCTTCGCCTTCTCTTATCTTTGCTCGATGGTCGCTTGTTTGAAGAAAAAAAACAACAGAAATACATAATTATATCGTGGTGTTGTTTTCTAAAGCATTGAAAGCTAAAGAAGAAGAGAAATATGTAAAGCAAAGAGTTATCATGTGATGCCTGATAACACTCTTCTGTTGCAAAGTCACGCAGTGAAGAAGAAATTTCGAGGAAATCAGGGTTTGATCGCGAAATTGTGACCTAAAATTATCAAAATGGAATTTTCTCACAGCTTGAAGCAATTTAGACTTTAGTATTAAAGGAGATTTAAGGTAAGTTTTTAAAATTTTTACATTTTTTTATCTTTCAGGATACTGACTTTCAAATGATGAAATTGTCTTCAACTCAACTTTTAAAAGTGATTTTAGACTGCTGAATTACTTGACAAATGAAGCACAGAACTCATTTTATTACAAAGGATTAAACGAATATGTTACGTATTTAACGATAAACTAACGGCAAAAAAAAATTAATCATAGGAATCTGGTTCAAACAGTTTTTCCTAAAAAATATAAAATTTAATTATTATGCCTTCAACCTTCAAGTAGAAAACATCGTAAACGAAAAATAGTCCCAATTGCCTTTTGCAGGTAAAACAAGCTCCGATTCCAAAATAAAAAGGCTTCTAAACAGAATACAACAAAATGTAACGAGTAGTAACATCATTGGTGGAAAATTTGGGCCTTTTTTAGACCTTCAGGAACTTTAAAGCTTTAAACTCCTTTAAAGTTTTCTTTACAATTTTCAAAAAGTTGGAAAACTGTTAAGAAAACTTGAAAGGGCTTTTATTTTGATCACGAGGGTCTAAAAAAGGCCCAAATTTCGCACTGGGTCTGTAAAGCTTTCAGAAAATCTCAAACTATACGTTAAAACTAATTATTCATCACATTGAAATTCTATCTAAAATGAATGTCTAAAGCTATTTGTTCAACATCATCTGTAAAAGATGGACCTATCGAAAAAGTAAAACATGTTGCTTTTGAAAAAGCCAGTTCATTGAAGTTATTGACTAAAATTGGTCTATGGAAGGGTTTTGAATACTAAAATCTCATATATTGAGCCCATCCAAAAACAATTTTGCCTTATAGATCCTTCCAAATTTTTTTTATTAAAATTTTTCATCATCGTGAGAATCTTCAAACCAAACCACTTTTTCCAAATTTTAACTAAATTACAGAGTAAAGGACTTATCTGACGTCGGTCCAGCCCTTTACTTAACAAAAATCTTTTGAAAAAAAAATGTAAAAATATAGAGTCAAAAACTTCATATTTTTTCAATCAAAAGCACTCAAAATTGTATCGTCAAACCTCCTCCTGCTTCTCGACCCAAAAAATAAAACAAACCGAACAATGCACAAAAACCACAACAACAATACGGATTAAAATTGTTTATTATTATTAAAACTAACAAATAAGTCCTCTCATCATCATCATAACCAGAAAACACATTTATTTGTTTGTAAACGGATTAACGCTGATACTTTTTTGAAAACTCTTCAAATTTCATGTCATATTTGGTTCTCCATTGATGCGTACCTAATTTTGCTTCCTTTCTGCGAGTGAAAACAAATTCACTGTCCCTTCTCTCTCGTTGTCAATTGTGAGAAATGTCTTTCAATGTTCAGTGAATTTGAATGCTCCGAACCTTTTTTGAATAGATTCAATAGACAAAACAGGATTTTGTTCGAAACGGAATCGGATTAAGGCGGTCAATGTTCATGAATGCAGAGATTACCATAAATTTCTTCGTTCGTCGGTTAGTTTGAAAAATTGAGAAGAAATTTGAGTCTCACTTTTTAAGGCTCGTAAAAGTAGATTTTCAAGGCCAACAACACCTCGCCAGTCGAGTCAACATCTGCACAAAAATGTTTGTCAAGCAAACGTTGACAAGACACAAATATTTTGCATTTTACATTTTTCCTTTGTTGTTGTTGCTGCTGCTGCTGTGACGACGTACGTGCAGCATTTTTACCGAGTAACCAAAGCGAAGAAAAAACATGAAATAATCATGAAAAGATTGATGAGAAATTTCTTACAACCGCACAATTATAAAAATGTATGAAAGACAAAAACGGAGAGTAGAAGAGGCAGCACAGCAAAAAAAGTGAAGCAAATATTGCGCGCCCGAACAAGCAAAAAAATGTCACAATGAATATTTTTGTGCAATGCACATTCCTTGGTTACTTGCTCGGTGCTCGTTTTTTTCTTGCTTGCTTCTTCGTTTCTTTTGTTTTGCTTTATTTTTCATAATATTTCTCATTGTTACGTGCGATTTTGATGGGAATCGAAGTTTAAATGTGAATAAAAAGTATCTCATGATGCTTTCAGGGAATGTTTTCTTCGACTTTCTTTGAAGAATTTCAACTGTGAATCTAATTCTAATTTATTCTGGATTCTGGAAGAAATAACTGGAATTGCATTTTTTCTTGCTAAGTTTTTTTTCATGAAAAAAAAGGCCGTTCCAAATTTTTTTTATGTTTTTCCCAAAAAAAAATCAAAAAGGGGGGGCTAAAAAAAAAAAAGTTTTGAAAACTGGGTTAAATATGTCACGTGGTTAAAATTTAATAAAATTTCATTTTACAAGAATTCAAAAAGTTTACGAGAACATATTTTAAAAAAATTTATATTAAAATGTTCATAAAAATAAGGTCAAAAATTTTGAAAAATCATTTTTGAAAAATTTTTTTTTAGAAACTTTAAAACGTAAATTAAATTAAAAAAGTCACGTGGTTTAAAATTTGAAAATCTCATTAAAAATTTGTTATTCTTTAAAAAAATATGGAAAAAGGCCAAAAAAAAATTTTGATGACATTTTCAACTTTTTTTTATGCCCCAAATTTGCTTTTGAAATTGGGACAAAAACAGTGTATTTGACGGCCTTACTTTAAATTTTGTAAAGGGTACAATGTAAAAAGATCTAAATTTTTACAATATTTTAAAAAAATTGACCAAAAACTTCTGAATTTAACTTTAACAAAGTCTTCTTTGACTCAAAAGCTTTTTTGATACTTTCAATGGACTTGATTTAAAAAAAAAATAATTTTGGCTCAAATTTCGTTCAAAAAGTTCCTTATTCTTACTTTTTTCTTAAACACTTTATTCTAACAAAGAACCAGAAAAATTATCATGAGTTTTAAAAAATTTTCAAAAATCATCAAAATGCCATCGAAACAAGGTGAAGGCTCTCCCAACACTTAGTTAACTTCACTTGACTTTACGATCAAATCAATAACAATCTTGCAACATAATAACAACAACAACGACGAAAAAATAAACACAAAAATAATTGGCAAGAGTTAAATGAGTTGAACTTGGAATCATGTTCCTCTCTATGATGATGATGATGATGTTGAAACGTGATCGGTCGCCATTGACTCGACAACCTTTCGAGCAACACATTAGCAAAAAAAATAAAAACGAGTAAGCGGGAAAAAGGGATAATACTAAAAAATAATGATGTTACCCTTTCTCGTCTGGAGAGACTCAAGAGTATCAAATTATGAAGAAAAACGAACTCGAAAGCGAAGAGAGAAGAAAAAGTACAGTTGCTTCTCCATTTTATTCCACATTTTGCTTAGTAAGTTAATTTATAATAACAATAATAACATCAATAATAATGAGATGATGCAGTGTTACAGCAACATCGACATAACATGATGATGCGTCGTCGTTAATGGACTCCTTTTGTAGCGAACACGATTACTATACTACACGTCAAAACTGGGACTTTTACTATTTAATGGGATGAGATGGTCCGTAATAAGCAATAAATACAAGAAAAAAAGTTAATGATGTCCAGAACATCAGGAACAAAGTGATTATTTTGATAATTTTGTTTTTTTCATATATTCATTCGTCTTTTTTATTTTATTTTTTATTTTAGGACACTAATGGAAATTTTGAGGCAAATTATGATGTCTGAGTCAAGTCTGACATGTGTCGTGAATTTTTAATTTTTTTCGCCATTCATGGGAAACTTTTACAAAAAATTAAAAAAAGGACAAAGTTTTCAAGGCACGTCGAGAGTTTCTTGACCAGGATATCCGGTTACTTGCCTCACACAAAATTTTTCCTTCATTTACTTTCAAAGTATCTTATTACCATACGTAATTTTCTCTTTTCTTGTAGCTGTTGGATTTTTTTTTACTTCTTTTTGCAACAAACACAAAGTTGGCTCTTTTTTTGCATCTATAACACATGGAAAATTATTATTATTTATGAATTCATCGTAAATGTATCCGATTGTGAGTCGAAACAAAACGAGGCAAGGCAAAGAAACCTATTTGCATAGAAAAATAATTGGGTGCACGAGAATAATTTTCATATAGTGGTTTTAATCGTAATAATAATGCAAGTTGTTGTTGTTGTTGTTGTAATGATATTAATAATAAAATATAATGATATGGGCAACACACAACATATAATCTCGCCACAAAATTCAATGGAAATGATATTGCGAGATAGAGAGTGTTATGACATTTCGTGTGGATGGAATTCCGCGTGAATCTTCAAATAGGTCAAAAATCGCATCAAACATTTCTTCTGACTTCTGAAGATATATTATGGAATATTTTTTTTTTATCTAAAATGAGATAACAAAAAAATCTATCTACAAATAAATAAAAGGAAGAATGAATTAAGTTCAATTTGAGTCAATCACGACTGGGGCCATCTGTGTAGAGAAGCGACCCGTACATGATGCTAGATTATTGTCGTATGAATGACGTACTTGAGAGCTCATCCATACGATTAATCAGTCAAAAACATAAATGTAGTTTTAATTTGTCGTCGACGTCGTTGAAGCTTTTGTCAGATTTTGATGGTATTTATACAACGACTATGCAATGTTTTGAGATGTGTATTGATGACACTGCAAGTGAAGAAGAGATCGAATTTGTTACATCAAACAATGTTTAGGAGCTTACATAGGAAACAAAGGATCGAAGGATTTTGGTAAGATAACACAATTTTTAAACTTAGCTTATTTTTCTTGCATTTATTTCTAGATTGAAGAAAATTTTCTACCATTGATTCTTTCCAAAAAATAATGCCGATTGGAGTCTCTAATGCCGATCGACCCGTTTTAAAATATCATTCCATAATATGCATTTCATTGGGAAGAAACTTGTTTAAAAAGTTGGATTTTCAGAAGCAGAAAGCACTTTTGCCCTTCATTGCATTTTTATTCTAAAAAGATGATTCTGTTATTTTGAACGAAGCCACAAGCCAGTTTACAACCTTTCAGGAAAACGTGTTAAGGAAGAAGGTGAAATAAGTCATTTATAACAGATCTTCAAACTAATAATCAATCCGCTTAAGTCTGTGGTAGATGTATTGAAGAGCCTATTGCATAAGAGCTCCCAGTGAAAAATTTAATGAAACCAAACTATTTTTTGTCAGGAATCATATATTCGATGATATAAGTTGAAAATCTTACTTCTATTCCAGATTCTATCAACTTATTTCATCCATTAAAAGATGGATGTTTTTCTTCAAATTACTTTCAAAAAATTAAAACATTTTCTCGACATTTTATAATTTTTTTTTAAATACCTAAAAATTTTTTTTATGATGATATTTCAATTTATTATTAGGCTATCAAAAAATTATATACAATCAAGTTTTTTAAAAGTATATAAAAATTTAAGTTCTTTGCTATGAACAAAGAATTGAAAAAATTCGTTCAAAAAACTTCTCACAGTGTCATTACTATACCAATATTTGCTCTCCTCAAATCCCTCACATTGCATACTTTTTAAAATAAAGTACTTGTCTGTACTTGAAAAATTAAAATCCAATTGCTTTAACTACAACTTTTTAACCAAATAAAAATGTTCCACAAGAAAAATCACTACAATGATGATCAATTATCATTTCGAGAGATGAAAGTTCAACAAACAACGATCGTTATCGACTGTTGAAAAAAAAATGTCAATTTTTCGGACAAGTTAAGTATCTGTTATTGTTATATTGTACATCAAGAAGATAATTGGCTAATGACGTTAACATTTTAATGAGGTTCGTCGTACATGTTTGTTGTCTGAGGTCATGGCACAACTCACAAATGTATTAAATTAAATGACCCCCAAGAAATAAAATATTTTGTTTTGAAAATAAAATCAAATTATCCACGTACCACATTTTTGGCCAGAAATTTGTGTAATTTTTTGATTTTTTTGTTTTATATTAAATCAAATAATAATAATAATGACATTTAATGATCGAGCACCCCAAAGTAAAAAAAAAACGTCTCGTGCACATTTTCTAAAAGGGTTCTGAATTTACCCGTTTTAATATTCAACAATAGCGAATCAAACGACACAATGAACACATTTTACGTGCCTATTGTTTCTCCGAATAGAGGCACATTATCGAGCATTCCCGCCCTCTTGTTCTATTTTTTTTATTTTAAAAATAAAAAAAAGGAAAAATATTTCCGCACATTTTCATTCGCACTCGCGTGCATTTCCGTGCGTGTGCCTTTGACGAAATATGGGCCGATTTTTACTTCAAAATTTATTCAAATTGTCGTCAAAAATGTTTCTAAATACAAATAAATCATTTGTACAAGCACAAAATATACATTTCAAGCATCATTCGGTTGGAGTGGATGGATGCATTCAAAAAACAAATAAAAAATGTAACAAAGGCTCGTGCTCTATTCATCCAAACAAGCAACAATATTTACATCAACTTACCTATTGTTTTGTGCCTTTCCGCCAGCCACTTCCCCGTCTCTTGGTACTCGAGATGAACATAAATAATCGAATAATCATCAGTGGAAAACATCACATATGGCATCAAGTGGGCAAACACTTGAGATGATGTACTTAATTGACTTAAAAAATTGTTATTTGTTACAATTTTTTATTTATGAGCTCTTCAGTAATTTTTTTTTCATGTTCAAATGTTTGTCAATGGTAAATAAAATTTTTATTTATTTTTTTTAAGAGTTGTAGAGTTAGGGACTTACCTCATTTAATAAAAAATTGTATGTCACTTCGATTTAAGTTAAAAAAAAATTTTTTTTTTTTTTCAATACCATTTTTCAATAATTTTTTCGTTTATTTTTTTCAAATTTTGTTTTCTATACAATTTTGCTCGTTTTTTTCATGCCATCCATTCATGAAATTTTTACACAGCAATTTTACTCTAATTTCTTAAAATTAATTACAAACAAATATCCCTCATTATTTAAACATTATACTTATTCATTATTTTTATATATATTTATATTTTACCTTAAAAGTTTTAACTTTAATTTATTTACGCTAAAAATCCTAATTTTAATCATATATAATTTATTTATTTATTTATTAATACAGCGCGTAACTTTTATTTATTTTTTTTTAGCAATTATTACAACTTTTTGTCTAAATATTTTTTTTTGTGATGAAAGAAATATCTTTTTGTGTCATAAAGCATCATTAACCCTATTTTTATTTGAAGATCACGTGGATTTCGATGCTTTTTTACTTTACTCACGAATAATAATTAAAAAATTTTTAAATAAAAAGAAACAAAAAAACCAAAAATTATCTAGCACAAATTTTTAGCTACACTTATTATCATCATTTTATTATCATTTGTATTTTTGTTCGTTAAATATTTACACATTTAATAAGAATAATAAAAATAATAATAAAATAATCACCGATGATCGACAAAAATAAATTGGAGTTTAATATAATTTAATTAATTAAGTGTTCTTTTTATTATTATTTGTGTGTTTTTTGTTTAGTGGTCAGTTTTTTAATTTATTTTAATAAAAAAGCAGTCAAGTTTAAAATTTATTTTTTTTTTAGAAAATATTTAAAAATAAAGTTTCCGACGGTATTTTAACTTACTGAGCCACAAAACTGTTTCAACAAAAAAATTATTTTATTTTTTTGTTCTATCCTATATTTTTCTTTATTATGTAATTTTTACTGAATATTGCACAAAAGCAGGAATGTATTTCATTTCTTTCACTTGGAATGTACTTTTTTTGTATATTTGTAAATTTTACCTTTTTATTTAAAAAAACAGCGAAACGGATCCTTTATAAGGAAATTTGCTTCATTCATTTTTTTTTTGTTATATTGATCAAAAGTCCATTAATTTTTTTTCTTTTGAAGCAATACGTTTTTTTAATGATAATAATAAAAAGAAAGCTTTCATCGCATCAGTTATTAATTTTTTTTTTTAACTTTTTGTTCGATTTCTTTGTAATTTTTTATATTATTTTCCTATATTTTATCATTTAATTTAGTACTCATTTACTTTTTTTTTCTCTTTAATTTTACACTACGCACTATTTTTTACTTCATTTATATCAATATTTGTATCTTTTTTCATTCATTTATACACAATTTAATTAATAATTAATAGTTTCAATTAGATACGATTGTTGTTAAACGGCAGGCCATACGCTGGAAATACACAGAAGAAAAAAGTTTTTTATTATTATAAATTGTTTTTTTTTTTTTTTTTTTTTTTTTGAAAAAAGGGATAAAGTGAAGTAAAAACTTACGTCAATAGCGAAGGATTTGTTTCCGGTTGATACCAATACTGAGGCATATAGCCGCCCATTTGTGTGCCTGGATGCGATTGCGGGGGTCCTGGATGCCCGTGATTTGGGGGTGGTAATTGAGGTTGCGACGATGGCGGCATTGACATATGCGGCGGCGGTGGTTTATGATCTCCTCCGTTATTGCCCCATTGCGGCAATGGTTTTTGCTCCCATGGGACTTGAGATGGTGGGCTAAGGCCTGAAATTTTTTTAAATTTAATTTAGTTCATTTTCTACTTTTGAAGAGTTTAAAGTAACTTACCAGGTGACAATTCGCTAACTGGCGTACTTGACGGCGTTGGACTATGTCCTGGAGGTAGGAAATTTGAAGGCGATCCACTACTTGAGCCTCCTTGAGCTTCAAAAGAAAAAAATCATGAAAATTTGATCAAAGAAAAAATTTGTATGAAAACTCACCTCCATGCATATTTTGATGCTGTGACGGACTATGGCCTCCTTGTCCCGGGCCTCCGCCGCCTAACGGAAGTCCGCTACCCACGCCCGGAGCTTGTGCTGCCTTCATCATCTTCTTATACTTTGATCGTCGATTTTGAAACCAAATCTTCACCTGCAACGAATAAAGTCATAAGTATAAGACAAAAGTGACAGAAGATGTCAGAACTGATCAAAATCGAAACGAACGAGCTCGTATAAATTGATGATGTAGCATTTTCTGTAGATACAAAGGATGTATGACGAAGCATTTTAACTTGTTGGTGAAGAAGCAAAAGTGTCGAGACATTGAAGTATTAGAAGGATTGTTAGCAGCAAAAATCTAAAAGTTCATCTTCCATTGAAATGTTGTTGAATGAATAAAGTTTCAAGAAGCTTGAAGGCCTGTCACCAATCAAAAGTCAACTTGAAATAAAAAAAATTCTTTTAACAAAAAAGAAACATTTTTCACACCAAGCAAAGTTTGCCGTTAGCACTAAACCAACAACGCTCATAATAAAAATTAATAATTGAATTCAAATTTTGCAACTGCTGATCTAACGCGATACGATACATGTTTCGCTAGAGAGACAAGTCTCTCTCACGTAAACTTTGCACGTCGTCGTCGTCGTTCGCAAAGAGCTTGAACGTGAAAACCTTGTAACAATTTTTATCAAGCCCATGCATTAATATGCGAAGTGTGGTTGTTCGGATCTAGAGTTCTAACAGATCAAATTGATCAATTGCGAGTGGCATGCATTTGATAAAAACCGAATGACGAACATCGAGAGAAGAGGAAAAAAAGTGATCTTTAAAGAAAATTAATTAAGTACCCGAGTCACGTACTGCAATAAAAAGTGATACATATTTTTTTCCTTTTACAAGTTTTTTGCTGCTGCTGCCAATCTTGGAACGGTGAGTGCACTTTTTTTCTTGTTATTTTTTTATCAACTTGGGACCTTGATGATTGACAAACTCGTGAGGATAGTTGTTTTGACCAAAAAGTGACGGAAAAGTAGCTAATTCAGGTGAGTTCATTCATGACACTAACTAAGATACGAATCATTGACCTTTAACACGACTTGCCACACAATCGACAGCAACAATGTGCGATTACATGACAAAAAACACGATAACAAACGGTAGCAAATTTTTGTCTTCCCATTCGCATATTTGCTGCTAACAAACAAGCAAACGAAACGACGACAATAATAATATTTTTAATTCCTTTCTTTACGCGTCGTATTGTCCTTTGGTTGCAGCAGCAGCACAAAAAAATTTCATAAAAATAAATGAAATTGTAAAGTTGCCACCAAATTCCAACAGTCGGCACAATTTAAAGACCTTGCGGTAGTACGCATCCATGGCTCTCGTGCTCATAAGCCATACACTCACACACATGGTTACTATGTGCAACGAAAAAAAAAACGCATCATGCGGGAAGATCAAACATCATTGCATGATACACAAGCTGCGTACCGTGTCGTATTATTGTGAATTTCATTGCAGTTTTCACGCTAAAAATTACCAAGTACTCGCTCACACCACATATTTTTGCGTACAATTTCAATATGTACATTTTTTTTCTTTTTCTCGTAGAGAGATCAAGAAAAAATGGAACAGATTTCTTTTCGATCACAAAGTGTCTTAGAAGAATCGCTATTAAGTGACGCAACAGTCCAAAAACTCTTTTTGTCATGTGTGAACTTTTCTTTCTTTATCTAATGATCACCCGAAATTCGCCCACTTGAGCTTAGAAAAAAAAGTTCAAATCTTGAAGGGGGACAGCACTTGTCATTTACTTTAATGATCATAATAAATTTCTTCAAAAACATTTTTTTTCTTTAAAAAAAAAATAACAAAACAATGGGGACACCAACAATCATTTAATCAAATGAGCATAAATTTTTACAGCAACGGACTACAAAGTCATCATCATCATTTAAATTGTCGTAAAAAAAAATAAATTTAGTCACCAAAAAATATGTTTCTGTTTGTCATACCATTACAACAACAACAACAACAAAATACTACATAAAGCATAAAACAACAGAAAAACATTGTCATGGTCGGTTTCTCATGCGATTAATGTGCATTTCGTTCACTTATGTCGATGCAAAACAAACTCTGTGCTGTAGCTGTGTAGCGAAAAGAAAAAAAAAGTTGCTTTAAATTATCATCATCAAAGACTTGTAGAGCATCATAATTACATCAATCAAAGTTGGTAGCATACCTACGAACGATACGGCGACGACGCTGATGACGACTCATGCAAAGGAAGCAAGTGAATGAATGCAAAAAAATAAAATAAGGTAAATAAATTGATTATTCATTTAAATTTATTATTATTTTAGCTTTTTTATTGCTACAATTATTATTATTTTTGCGGTGAATTTGCTCGTGCAATGATAAAATAAAATAATGATGTTTCATTCATAGAATATTTGTGCTTGCAAACGAACGGAATTAGCATTTTACATTGTTTATGAGCATGGGTGAGAATGTTTGAAATTGGAAATTTACGAATTTGCTGGATTTATCATCTGAGGTAAGATTTTTTTTATTGAATATAACGTTTTATATTTCAAAATATTTTAGGATTCAAAATTAAAAACTTAAAGGAAGAACCAAATTACAAGATTTCGTTTGAAATTTAGACTTATAAACATTTATTGATGAGAAGGATACTATAACCGAACAACTATGACATCAAATGATATAAAACCATTCGCAAACTTTGCCTTTCAGATCATACTTTGCCTTTCAAGACACGGCTTAACAGAACTTTCGAAATATTTCAACCTAAACAAAAATAATCACCAAGCCACAGAACTTCAAAGCCACAGACAAACAGGCTAAACATTCTTAATGATTCCAATAGTATCATGATGTAGGTATGCTTTGTTAAGACAGAGTAAACGTTTTTACGTTTTGGAGATATGACCGAGCGTGGTACTATTCAACCCTCGATGGGGTACGCGCAGAACTGGTGACTCCCAAAACTGTAAAAACCAATAAGTTTGCAAATTTTAGACGATTGGCCATAGATATACCATTTAACATTAGGTAAAAAAGAAACGAATTGATAAACTGACCAGCAAAAATACCGCTCGATATAAAACGAATTCTTAGACCGATGACATAAATTCAAGCATATGTCTTTTCTATATAAGATTTTTTTAAATAACGAGAAGCTTTAAGTCACTTTTTATCTTAAACTTAGGAAACAAAAACATTTTCTTCAACGAGTTCCGAATTCATTATAACAGCAATCTCTTAATTTCTTACCATTTTTTTTATTACTGAACAACTTCTTTGCTATAAAAATTTTCATATGACCTAATATTTTAAGTTTCATCCAAATCGATGAACTTTTTATGCAAATCTCTTCAATACCGTAAATTTTCACCCCGTTCCATACAACAGAACCAACCAATTAGATCAATATTGAATTCTTTTCATCTGGTTTGCGCATTCAAATGTCCTATTAATTTATGTTTTTATTTGCATTTCATCATCATTCGCACATAAAAATAAATTCATTTCATTTAATTCATAAATTCCTTCTATTTTATCGTTTTTATTCTCTGCTACCTGCTACATTTTTTTGTAGTTGCGCACCAGGTAAGCGAACGATCGGATGAATGAAATCAATGTGTGCGTTTTACGAGATGATCATGATGATAAATTAATTGAATGCGTTTGTACAAAAAGATTATAATAATAAAAAAAATTGAGACAGGTAACACGATAATAAATTACTGAAACATGTGTTTTGGTTGTTATTGATGTTGCTGCCGTTATTATTGTGCATTATTTGCACACACTTTTAGGAAAGTAATTTATTTATTTGAAGAATGGAAAGTTTGCTTAAATGACCTTGACATCTTTTTTTTTATTTGCAGTTTTCTCAGGAAACTGACCTTGACAGTTTCTAACATCTAAATAACACAATGATAAATAATGCAAAAAAAAACTTGACAAATTCCCTTTAGAAAACAATGCATTTTACACTGCATAAAATATCCATTCATTTGCAGTGCACAAAAAAAATATTTTACGATAATTTTACGCCGTTCACGTCGCAGCGTGCACGAAAACGATGAGAAAACATTTTGCGCTGCATGTACCGCGACAACAACTGCAACGGCAGCAGCAGCAGGCTGAGACAAAAAAGTCTCGAAACAATAAAAGCCATGAAAAAAAACTTGATTAATTGCATAAAAATCCCATTTGACAAGTTTTTCTCTTCTCGTGTGTATATTGATCGCCTGATGCGGACATGGTCTACATTTATTTATATGGCATGAGTAAATAAAAATTTATTGTGCATTGAATTAATTGAAAAATGATCAATATATATAAATAAAATAAATTATTATCAAAACACGAGTGCAGAAAAAACTTGTCATCTTTATTGATGATGCCTCACTTTGGGCTGGATTCCAGCGAGCGATCACCGATCGTCTCTTATTAGAACTTATTTATGAGTTAGAACAAATATTTTTAATTGCAAAAACCTGTTGAAATTTATTCCCATCGATCGTCTTGTTTGCGAGAAAAACGCATCATCGCGCTTATATGGACACGTAGTTATAGATATGATGAACTGATTAAAAATTCATTAACGCCATAAGACTGGAGAAACGAAGAAGAAACGGTGCACCAAAAAAATCTCTTTTATCAATCTTTCCATTAGAAAGCAATAAATCCTGCCATGTGATCGATTTGTCGTGCTGTAACATCTCATAAAAATGCATAAAAGTGTTGTTCCAATCACTTTTTTTTTCGCTGCATCAGTTATTAATAATTAATATACGGAGACTTAACTATTTCATTAATATTGAAAGGAAATCTAGTAGTCGTCCGTATCTGGAACAGCAAGTTCGACTTAATTTCATTATTTATTAGATACTGCTGGCTTCCAATACGGGATAACTTATGAATATTGCAGTTTAGTATCCATCTTCTCGCACAGACGACGGAATGATAGATGATGATGAAATCCAAACGAAGCAGATTCTTATCACTCACTCTAAACAATATTTATTTAGATTTATGTTAATCAACATGAACGTTCGTCTTTGTATACGCAACTCGTAAAAATTTATGAACTTCCTTATTATTACACAGATTCAATTACGGTAATTAAGGGCATGCTGCATATACAGTTTTTGTGTGTCAATTGCCTCGCTTTTTTGGTGAAATAGTTTTTTTTATGTTTCGTTTGACTTTTGGGAATCGATTTGAGTTGTTTGAAAACATAAAATTTCAATCACTAGACTGAATGGGAGGGCGCGCATTTCAAAGAAATTGGGATCAAATATCCATCCCGTCTTTTCGGTAAAATCATCACGCACGTTACGAATGTGTTATGTTGTATATGAATATATGATAATAATTGGGTTTAAAGTTACTTCCCCCTTTTGTTTTGTGTTAGATGTGCCTCGAATTTGATCACAAACATACGTTTTAATGATGAAATGCCCTGTGACGAGGAAGGAGATTTATTTGGGCTTAAAAGGAGTTAAATAATACGAAAATGAGGTTAATTTCGAAACATATTAAAAATTGAAAAATTGAATTAGAGAAATGAAAAACTATGAGAAATCTGTAGAAGGCTGTGAATTTTTAAAAAATTGCTTTGCTCGTCTATTAACCATTTTAGGATAAAACAAGAATAGTTTAACAATCTAATGAATAAATTTAATTATTTTTTTCTTTTGAAAAGAAAAAAAAATTTTTAACTGAAGTGACCTGAACCTTTTTACTTAAAAAGATCTCAACTGAAAGATTTTCATCTGAATTTTTTTTAAAGTTCAAAAACTGTATCAGTTTTGAAACTAGGAACCATAATAGACACAAAAAGCACGAGAAATACTTGAAACTCCTTATTTGAACTTTGATGACCTTCAAATGACCTTGAAAAGTATTTAAAGGATTTTGAAGTAAAAACTTCATTCAATCTCATTTGAATTTTCTTTTAAAGTTGAACTTTGAGGTAAAAAATTGTATCAGTTTTGCAACTAGGAACCATAAAAGGCACAAAAAGCACAAGAAAGACTTGAAATTCCTTATTTGAACTTCAATGACCTTCAAATAACCTTCAAACGTAATTAAAGGATTATAAAGTAAAAATTTCATTCGATTTATTGAGCTAAAATTAATGACATAAAGCTCCTTTAGCACAAAATTCTTCACTTTTCAAACCACAGAGAAATAGAATTAACATGAATCGGACAATCGAACCTAATTAAAAGCGGAATTTGAATAAATTCCGTACTATGCTCGAGAAATCATCACTCCCACTTTTTAACCCCCTTTTTAATCATTACAAAGCATTACTCGGTACTGTTTGAAATTATTACAAAGTTGCATCACTTGTTATTAACAATTACACATCGAATCGAATTAATACAAATACAAAAAAAAAATTGAAACTGCTGCTGTGGTTTTCCATTAAAAGAGCCTCTCCAGTGAATTATCTGTCGGTACGTGAAAAAATTGTGTGCTTACTGTTCCATACAATTAACGTAGATTCACAAAGTACGCATCAAATGTGGTCGTTCCATTATAATTTTTCATTTTATTTATTTTATTTTTATAATTTTTTTTTATTTTATTAGAAATATTTGTTTGTTGCGTAATTCACGAAGCATGAATTATTACAACATTTTTTTTTTATTTTGTTCCTGATGATGAGTTATTTTTTGTCATTTTGACAAATCGAGTACATTTGATGTTTCAACGTGATTTAACGCACTTTTTCCTAATGATAATAAAAAAAAAACTTTTCTCGCTCTAATGAATTAAGTAGTTGTTGGTAGCCCAAAAAGTTCATGACATTAGAAATATTAAGTGTGAAATAATAAAAATCACATCATTCATCAAAATATTTCAAGTAAAAAAAAAATGTCAAGTGTGTGTGAAAAAGGGCCCCGAAAAAATCTGATGCGTGCCATAATTTTACTAATAATTTTTTTTTAAATTACGTTACTTAACTTTACTCAAAGGAACACAAAAAATATTACCGTCATCATCATCATTATTATTGTTGGTGACTTGTCACTTCAATTCCTCAAAAAAAAAAACTTTTTTTTTATATAAAAAAATGTCACACAGCTCAGTCAAGCAATAACAACAACAACAACTACGTCAACTGTGATCGACATGACATGCCATGACGCATTTTTTACTAGTTTTTTTTTTCTCTAAGCATGATCCGAAAATTTAGTTACAAATAATGACGACTTGATTGTATCTCCCTGCCTAGCTTCTAGCTGCTGCTGCTTCAGTCATTCGACAACGGTAGTGGAAAAAAGAAACAAAAACACGTGATATGGCGTGTTTAGGTCCGTAACTTGTCTTGACTTTTTTTTTATTCATTACATTACAAGACAATACAACAAAAAAAAAAAAGAGTTTTGTTTTATAACAAAATTTGTGCTGCGCGCGATAATTTGACGCGAAAATTTGATTTCAGAGATTTTCTGTTTTCAAGACAAAGGAAAATTATTTTTTTTTGTTTTGTTTCTTTATTGTCAAGATTGCTGACGAAAAAAAAAGACAAAACAAAACGTTGTCTAAATAATTTATCGATGTAAATTTTTTACGTTGTAAGAGATTGAATCAATGAATAAATAATGTGGGAGTTTGTGTCAATGTGTTTTTATCGTCCCTTGCATGTTTTTGGTTATATCATCAGATTTTTTTATTTTTCCATTTTTTAAATTTATTTTATTTAATTTAACAAATTTGTTTAAAATATTTTTTTTAAGAATTAGGAAATTAATTTTTTTCCAATTTATTTAATTTATTGAAGTAAAAAAGTTAAATTAAAATTTTAAATTAATTTTTTTTTATAAAATATTCATTTAAAAAAAATATTTTATCAATTAATGTTTTTATTTTTTTAGATTTTCCTAATTATTTATTAATTTTATTAAAATTATTTTTGTTTCAATTAATTTATTATTTTTTAATAAAATACAATAAAATTAAAAAAAAATAAAATTAAAAAAATAAATATTTTATTTATAAAAAAAAAATCATTTGAAAAAAATATAGTTTTATTAATTTATAGGTATTTATTTAATTTTTTTTATTTTCTAAATATTTATTAAATTTCATAAAAAATAAAAAAATTAAAAAAAATTTTTTTAATTTATTTTTTAATAAAAAAATTTATTAATTTTTATATTTTCTAATTATTTATTTTAATAAAATTAAAAAAAAATAAAATAATTTTATAAAAAAAAAAATAATTTTATAAAAATAAATTATTTTTTTTTATTTTTTTTAAAAAATTAATTTCAGAAAAAAAATATTTTATAATATTTTTATTTTTTTTTTTTTTAAATAATTAATAATTTTTAGAATAAAAATTAAAAAAAAATTAAAAATTTTTAATAAAATTTTAAAAATAAAATATTTTTTTATAATTTTAAATATTATAAAAATAATTTTTAATAAAAAAAAAATTATTTTAAAAAATTTTTATTTTTATAAAATATTAATTCCAGAAAAAAATAATTTTATTAAAATTTTTTAAATTTATATTTTTAATTTTTTTATTAATTTTTTCAGAACAAAGGAAACTTTTTAAACCACCGTTCGTGATTTTTCATGCAAGTGTTACAACCGCGAAGGAGACAAGACTTGGAAAGATAAGAAACTCGAAACTGAAGACACACTCGCAAGACATAATAAACAAGAAAAATTGGGGAGGAGTACCCCGAATGCATGTATGAAGCAGAAAAAATTTGTGTATTTTTTAACATGTTGATTTTTTTATTTTGTACTTTTTTTTTGCTTGCATTTCAGACTCGCTGCTCTGAAAGTGTCTGCAAATGTCTGAGACTGTTTGTTGTTGGTGTGCCCGTTGGCTGTCTTTGTCTTTGCTCTGCATGTTCTCCCAAGTCTCTTGTTGTTGAAGGAACGCGAAGCGAAGGCAAAACACGGCAACTGTTGCTGCTTGTTTGGCGAAATGAAGAAATATAGTAAGGCACTAATAGTTATAATAAAATAATAATGAAACGTTTTAATAATAATAATAATAAAGATTGTAGTAAAAATTATTATTATTATCACCTCATACCGTATTACCGGTCGACGCGGGCTCGGAAGACACACAGCGAGCGCGAGAGAGAGGGAGAGAAGGAGAAAACAAGAGAGAGACGAGGCCTGTAATTGTTTTAAATTGTTTACTTTTTACTGTTTAATAATAATGTGTGGTGCAACTCGAACGAGGTAAGTGAGTGTGGAATATGCGCGAGGCAGTATTTGATGATGGAAACATCTGCATTAAGTGCGCTTCTGTTGCTGCACTGCCTTATTAGGAGACAGCGGCATCGCAATGATAGATCTAGAGAAATGTGTTAATTATCGCGCAATTCTTGAGAAAACCTTCGACTTGACGATGAGAGAAAGGAGCTTCATAAATTTGTGATGAGTTATTTTTTTTTTGTTTCGTGGTTATTTATTGGGAGAAAGAGGCGTTTTGAAAAAATCGTTAAACACAAAAAAAAATAAAGGAGAACCGCGCGGATGGACACAAGAAATTCAAAGAAGAAAGGAAAGACAGACAGCGGGCGCCTTTATTTTTTAATATTTATTTATTTATTTCTCAACTCGCGCTACAACAACAACAACACACATGATTAACAACTCCCCGAAAAAAAAATACATTTATATGCTTATGAGTCGAGGAACTCACAATAAAAGGCAGATGCAATTAGTAGAAATGTTCCATATATCATTCTAATTAATTTTAAAAATTATTTATTAATTTTCATATATTAGATTTATTTTTTTTTAAATTTTATTTATTTTTATTAATTTGTTAAAATTATTTTTTTTTTAAATTTTAATTAATTAAAAATATTAGAAAAATTATTTTTATTTTTTTTTAATTTTAAAATTAATATTTAACAAATTTTTATAAATAAATTTTTTTTAATTTTTTTTAATTTTGATTTAATTTAATTTAAAAAATAGTTTTCTTGAATTCAAAAAACTCATAAAAAATTTATAATTTT
Organism: Culicoides brevitarsis; assembly: GCF_036172545.1. Taxonomy (NCBI): domain Eukaryota; kingdom Metazoa; phylum Arthropoda; class Insecta; order Diptera; family Ceratopogonidae; genus Culicoides; species Culicoides brevitarsis. The sequence goes on along the minus strand of NC_087086.1, from coordinate 32,425,102 downwards.
TTTTTATTTTTAAATATTTTTTTCAAAATTTTAAAACATTCTTGAATTAAAAAAAAAATCATGAAAAATTTATAATTTTTTTTAACTAATTAATATTTTATTTTTTTAAATTATGTTTAATTAGGTAATTAATTTATTTAATTTTGTTATAATTTTTTAATTTTTTATTTATTTATTTTATTAAATTAAATTATTTAATTAATTTTCAACTTAATTCCAAATTAATCTTTTTTTAAATAATTTATTAAATTTAATTAAAATTTTTAAAAATAACAATTTAAATCTTTCAAATTTTAAAGAATTAAAATCCTCATAGATTATAAATTTTTTTTAAGTCAAATATTCATTTTTGGTAAATTTTTAATATTTTTTTTTAATTTTATTTTAATTAAAAAAAAAAAATTAAATAAATTTCTTAATTGTTTCAGCCTATCGTAAAAAAAGCGCACAAACAAAAAAACAACAGTAAAAGACGTAAAATGATGTTCGAGGCATAGAATACGGGATATGAGACAGCGACCCGCCGACATGGGCGTGAAATCTTTCAAAACTTAATTTTTTGGATCTTCGATGTTTTTTTTTCAAAATTTTTTTTCGCTCGAAAAACCTTCATTAACACTCGATGTCGATCAAGTGAGTAACTAACTAAATGTCATGCTAAAAAGCCATCATTCATACTTTTTTAAAAATTTATGATTAAATTATTATTTTTGTTCTCCATACAAATTGTTTAAATCACTCGCAAACAAACATTTTGTTTAACATAAATTATTGCAGCAACAACAACAACATCAAAAGAGTGAGTAAGTGCAACAGCGAAAAAAAAAACTGATTTTAATTGTTAATTTTTAAACGCAGAAAAACAAACAAATTTGTATTGTCTTGTCATTTTTGATGTTGCTTCGGTGCAGCAAGAAAAAAAAACGAAAGCATCTTAATTTTCCGAAGGTCTCGCGAGAGTTATAATAACAAGGCGAGGTGTCTTGTGAACTTTCTGTCTCGCTGTTGACATGTTCCCTCGAAGAAAAACGCACATACGGAGAGATTATACTTTTAAATTGGAATCACTTAGCATTATTTAATCGAGTCAGCAGCGAACAAGCAGAAAAAAAAATCATGAGACGACTTAATAAAATTGAATGAGAACAAAGTTGTAGAGCAAGTCGAGCAGAAGAGGTAATTGATTGCAATAATTCACCCACTTGTTTTAATTTAAAATTATGATGAATTTTGATTTGGTTATTCAATGTACGGTACGAAGCGTTGTGTGTGTGTGAAAGGTGGTGTTGAATTAAATTTTATTGTTTTTTACTCCTTTTCTTTTTAGAAGTCTTCTTTCGGAGAATTACACAGACGCACGCGAGACAGAAAGTGTTTCTGAAATGAGGTGAAGGAGTGAGATTAATTAGAAAAGTGACATGAAAGTGATTTCAATTACCTTACTTGGAAATTGGAGTCACGTGATGCGATCGAGAATTTCTAGGTAAGTTTTTATTAACTTTTAGCTTTTAGATCTTCAGGAGAAATTTCATTACTTACTGAAGATTTTTAAAAAGCTGAAAAAATCGAATAAAGCTCAAATTTTTTTTTCAGCATTTTACTGAGTTTAAGAACTCCCTGAATTGTTTAGAAACGAAAGCTTTTGAAAAATCGAAGCGATTAATACTTTATTTTCGATCTTTTTAATATCAAATAAAGTTCATTAAATTGTAAAATGATTTTATTTGATATTCATAAGACCAAAAATGAAGTTTTAATCGCTTCGATTTTTCAAAAGCTTTCATTTTTCAGCTATTTGGAGAGTTCTTAAACTCATTTAAATGCTAAAAAATTAAAAATTTGAGCTTCATTCGATTTTTTGGATTTTTTGAGAATCTTCAGTAGTTCTTAAAGCTAATTTTCGTTTTTCAGCAATTTGGAGAATTCTTGAACTTATGGCCTTGGACCAAATTGGTAAGTATTCAGCCTCGATCTGAGGATCTTCTGTGTGTCAAAAATCTATTTCAATTAATCCAAACCAAGCATAAAAACCTAAGGACTTTACTAAACTTCAACTTTTCAAACGAGAAACCAATCCATCAACATTTCTGTTTGCATTTCCATCACCGAAGCACATGCAATGTCGACGTGAAGCGATAAGAACTTCGTTTTCTTATACAAACATTGCCGCGCGAACCCGCGAGATGTGTAAAAATGTTCATCATAAACGCAATAAAAATTGCAACATTCGACTGCACCTCAGCAACGCAACCGTTGAATGCGCTCCATCGCATACGTATCGCAAAAAGGGAAAAGTAAAAACATTCTTAACGTACCTTTGGATCGAATAACTAAACAAAAGATATTCCTTCTGTTGTTTTCTGTTTTCGTTTTTTTTTTATTGTATTTCATTCCTCGTTCAACTTTTTTTTATTCGCGGTTTTATTGTTGTTGTTGCTGCTTTTGCCTTCAAGGAACTGTATTTGTTTTTTTATAGGCATTTCTGCTGATGTGATGTTACAATTGCTAACCAGACAAAGTCGACAAGAAGGTTTCTTTTTCGTTCAACTTTGATGACCTAATTGTCAAAGTTTCGGTTCCTTAACGACTCCCTTGAGCTTTGAACTAATAATAATTCAGGAGTTGAGTTAATAGAAACCGATTCGGACACTCATTAAATTAAAACCAGACCGCATTTTAATTTATTCATTTACGAGTCGTCGTAAAATTTTGTCGAAGGAAAGAAACACGAGAATGGCACACTGTAAAATTTGTAGAACATTAATTAATTGGCGCCTTTGTCTCATGTTTCGTCGCAAAGTTGAAGGCAATTGAAAAGTCTTGCCAGAGTTCAAGCAACTTTGTATAAGAAGTTACCGTAGATAATTCGAAATTTTTCCTCGACAAATAAAAGTGTGGCAGAACCATTTATAATCTCTTGTGATTTGTTCAACAACAACAATGAATCAATGGCCAGCGAGGTGTTAACTCAAACACAAACCACACATCGGTGATAATTATCGGAACGAATTGGATTTGCTACTGCATGGCAAATTAAATCAAGATTTATGACTTGGTTCATGTCAAGATGGAGTGAGATGGTTTTGGATCAAGTTTGGTAAGTATTCTGCCTCGATCTGAGGATCTTCTGTGTGTCAGACAATCTATTTCAATTAATCCAAACCAAGCATATAAACTTAACGAAATTAAGAAGCCCGATTTGAAGATCTTCTGAGAGTCAAAAAGTCATCAAAGTTCCTTTCTGTGGATCTTCTGTGTGTCAAAAACTTATCAAAGCTCGCATCTAAGGTTCTTTTTGTTTAAAAAAATCATTGAAGCTCCAATTCTAAGTACTTTCATGTGTCAAAAACTCAAATTCTGAATCACAAAAATTCTCATGACACAAATTTTTCCATCCAAGTTCACAAGAATCTGCTCTTGTTAAGACAAAAGTCATGTCAAGTCACACACAAAACATTTCTTTTAAATTATTATTATTAGTTTTAATTCGATTAACTTTAATTCACACATACACAAGCATTAATGTCGATTGAGCAAATGATATGCGTCAACACTTTGTTTTTACTTTTTTTTGCGAGTTTTGCGTTCTTGAACTCCAACTACTTACATACCATCATCGATCGCCGACTTGACTGACTTTTTTTCTGCTTGTTGTTCTGTAGAAACAAAAGTTAAATGAGATAATGATCTTCAAATATCATAAATTAAATGCGAAATACTATACGATCCAGCTTTCAATGTTGAATGAAAGGGGAGGCGCAGTGCGATATATAGCGGCGATGACTTTGTTTGACTTGAAGTCGTTTTTTTTTCTGCATGTTTATTGAAGAGGAATTACAAACAGTCATGAAATGGTTCTGAGTTAGTTTAAACGACATAGCAAAAAAATTACTCATTAATCAATTTCCTTTTAATTTTAATTAATTTTTTTTTTGTTGTTTTCTAAGAGAGAAAGAAAGATCTCTTAAGCTCACCCGGATCCGTCATTCATTGAGAAATCTCGACCGAATATTAATCATCAATCATCACCTTTCAATGCACGTTTGCCACACTTTTTCACGAAGATTCATGCTTATTAGAACTTCATTAATCATCGATTCGATTGTTAATATTTTGAAATGTTTTCGGAACCGAAGATGAAAAAAAAAACATTTTATTATGATTTGTATTGAATGAATCAATTTTTTTCGTCGCTTCTGATCTTGATTAAGATTTCGTATTGTTTCTTCGATTATTTTAATGATGAGTGAAGGTGTATCGAATGGACTTCAATTAGGTTTTCGAAGGTGTTACGAAACGATTTTCGAGTGTCAAGGCGATTATGATCTACAATTCTCTTCAATTTATTATTTTTGAGATTTTTTGCCTTTTAAAAGCAACAAATTTTACATTTTTACTTTAAAAAATGTACTTAAATTGAATATTTTTGACACTTGACACTCCCTTTTCCAAATAAAAAGTTTAAATTTTGAATCAAATTCAATCAAAATTGAATAAAAAGCCAAAATTTCACCGCAGTTGTTTGTTCCTGCGTGCAATTTATCCACATTTGCATTAACTAGCTGTCAGTCAAATGCAAAATTCAACCAAAAATATCAGACTGAGCATAAATGTCTCTAACCAAAAACAAAAAAAAAGTATCATAGTTCAAAAAGTTTTTCCATTCAGTGAAACAAACAACCAATCTATGCTGTCATAAAAAATTAAAAAGCATTCCTTGTTTTTACCCTTACAAACAAACCAAAGTACTTTTCGACATATATCGATCATCCACGCCTGTTGTAACTTTCGTGGTACAGTCACTTCCTGTCTCCTACTCGCTTCATTATTCATACTTTCGTACGAACTTCAGGTTAGAAGGAAGAAAAAAAAAACTCCTCGATTGATTGCAGTTCGATCGATTTTCAGTCATTTTCAATCAAAACTCATATGGAAGGATATTCGCGTGCACTTTGTCTGTCATATTTTATTAAAAACTTTTCAGTTTTCATGAAAAAATAAAAATAGTAATTGCAGTGTTCCATGAGTAGTGAGGTGAGGCAAATGAGAAGAGAAAATTAGAATATTTGCGGTTGCGATTTTTTCACCCTTCACTGCGGTTTGAGGGAAATTTTTCATAATTTTTTTTTTTTTTTCTTTGAAGTGGTTTTTCATTGAATTATTTTTTTATTCAATTGAATGATTAAAGTGTCATTCGTGTGAGTTATGTTAGCTGGACGACAACACCCAAAAAAAGCAGAAAAAACGTAAGTGGGAGTCAATAAAGTACGTAACAGGAGGAAACGAACGAAAAAAAAGCAATAAATGTCACTAAAAGCAAACAAATAATAATGGTTTATGACACAACGAAATTTTTTGGGGTTTTTGTTTATGGAAGTCGTCAGTCATAATATTCAAATTCGAAAGAAAAGTCGAGCAGCGGTCTATCATTATAAAATAAGTCAACTCGTAAATTTTCGATTCGATTCGGGTTTGTTGATATAATTTGAAAAAAATCGGACTTACCTGTGTTTGTGTTAGTCCAAGACTAGCGGCAAGCTCGGCTCTCTCTGGTAAAGCTAAGTATTGGGTACGTTGAAAGCGTCGATTTAGTTGTTGGAGTTGCAGTGAACTGTATATTGTCCTAGGTTTTCGCATTTTCTTGCCTTTGCCGTTTACCCGTAAGCCACTTTCTTCCATTTTATCTGTAACAGAAAAAAACGACAGGATATTAGATCATCATTTGACCTTTGAAATAATCAATCAGGTGATGCGGAAGTTTTTTTCTTTGCTCAAGTCAGTGAGTTGTCATGTCTCAAGTCGTTCTGAAGAGCATTTTTTTGCTCTTTTTATTGATTCTTTGTACTAAAAGTCAAGAGCCAATACGAATCAAATGTGATTCTAAGAGGTTAAATAACGATTCCTTTAGTTTAATGGAAGGCACTTGTGTCATTTCGAATCTAAATTTAAAAGCACAAGACATTGCAGTGAAAGAACTCAAAGATTTCAGTTCCAAAGTTGTAAAATTTCGATTTTCGTTGGTTCATACATGGACAAGAGTCTTTTGCGATGGATTTTTGGCAATAGAAAGATTTTTAGCAAGCAGTATTGAGCTTAAAGTACTTGAAGAAAACTCCTTTCAAAGATGTCATAAATTAATAGAAGTAGATTTCAGTAAAAATTTACTCAGAACTCTTCCAGAAAATCTCTTCAAGGAAAACTTTCGATTGGAATTTGTTAATTTCGGATTCAATCGTCTTGAAGAAATTCCAGAAAAGCTTTTTGAAAGAACTGATTTGAAAAAACTTTCCTTGAATGACAATTTAATACGAGTTATTGATAAATTTCCTATTGCTCCGAAGTTAGAAATCCTCGATTTGGAAGGTAATAAGTTGCTGAATCTCGATGCAGAGGAATTAACAATGAAGTATACAAAGTTAAAGGTCATTCGGTTTGGCAAAAACTTCATTTCATGTCCTCGAGCCGATCTAATCTGTCAAAATTTGAGTGCTATTTGTGCTTTAAGTGATTGTGAGCCATATGAAGTGACAACTATCGAACCTTTGGATGAAGATGATATCAAAAAAGATTTGGAAAAGTTACAAGAACAACAGAAAGTCACAAATTTCATCATAATTGGAATCGGTTCTTTGCTTATCTTGCTTTTTATTGGCTTAGGAGTTACTTGGATTGTAAAGAGAAAGAGAAACTCTTCCAACTCAAGATCAGAAGATTTTCATATGGATGAAGAACCAGTCTTTGTTCCTCCCAGAGCTTCCGTACCTTGTGATCCTTCGTATTACGAATATGTTCAAAGCGTCAATCGTGATTCACAAATTTATGATAGCTTGAATTTTAATCAGTTTCAGAACTAAAGCGGATATCCTAATCTCATAATAAACTTCCTTTTGAATCATTCAAAGAAATTCTTTTCAGTTTTTACTTGAATCTTCAAGAGTATGGCTGAAAATTGTTTTGGAGAGACTTTAAATGAAAAATCTTCAGAAAATGAAGAAGAATCAAATGTCGCTTTGTTAGTCGTTCTTGGAGTACTTCTTCTTTTCCTTCTGTTGGGACTTTTCTTAAACTATTTGGGAGTCAGGAGGATGAGAAAAATTAAAATGAGAAAAGCTAGTCATGATGATGGAATAGAGGGAACATCTTCAACCAATCGTCCAACCGTTAGTCAAGATGATCCATACTACGAATACGTGGAAGGCTTTAACGATGATCAAGAGAAAAAAATTGAATCTTTGGGAGATGAATCTAAAACTGATGGTCCTGGTTATGATCATCTGAATTTTAAAAAAGTTTAAGAAGACTTTTGTTAACAAAAAATCTGATTATTGAAATCAAAAAAGAGGATTGAGACTTCCATTCTGAGCAAATATATTGAAATTCGTTCTAAAAACGACTCTTCGTAATTTAACCTTCAAATAACCTTGAGATATAAAGTTAGTTTTAAACTTAATTTTTAAGTTGAAGTTAAGTTTTTCTCATTGTGTCTCTTCAAACGCTTCGTTCTTCTTGTCACGCTCCAAAAATTCATCAAAAAATAATGGAAAAAAATTTTCTAAAACTCGTTCATGCAAAAATTCGTCTTTCCAATCTCTCTTTGGAGACAATTTGCCGTAACTTGTCGAACGTCGTTGTTTTTTATTACACTTTTTTTTCTTGATTAAATTAAAGCAGAAAAAAATACTTGTACAGTGTGATAACAAACGACGTCCGACAACCGAATGAACGAACGACGAATAAAAAGTAGGCCTATGTTAATGACTAAAAATAAATATAAAATATCCGCAAAACAAAAACAGCCCACGGCAATTCTGTTATGATACCACAATAAAGTTAGTTGTCGTTTAGTTTTTTAGTATGGAGACCAATAAAAAATGAGCTCTTTCTTTAACAGTTTGCCACAAAAAATCACAAAAGCGCGTTTTGAAGGCATTTTAAGGATAGAAAACGAGTTTTTTCGCACTTTTATCGGTATCAACGGAAAATGTAGAGTAAGTAATTAGCCTTGTTGTATAGATAAATTAGTCTAGTCCCGCTATCACACACGCTAAAAAAAGGAAAAATAACAAATATTGCGTGTAATGAACGTCCTCTATCTATCATAAGCCAACAGCGCCTGTAAAAACAACAACAACAACGAAAAAAGCAAAGAAAAAGGCATATGTTCCCTTAAATTTAATTAGTCGTCTCTCGTTGTGTGTGTTTTTTGTTGCTTCTGTTTTTTTTTGTTCGTTCGTCGCAGTCGCCGTTGTAATAAATAATTATTAGTTTTATTGAATTTCTATCACAATATTCACAGTTTAGACATATTTTGTGGTAATGGTGCCCCTTTCAATATTTTTTTTTTCATTGTACGAATTTGTTCAGTCAACCCGAAAAATATTTCAATAAAGCGTGGCACATATGGAGAAATGTTTAAGACCTTGAGATTTTTTTATTTTTTTGAAAACTTACCATCTTTTGGTGGACTAGCACATGGCGGTGCATAACCACCCAAGTGATAACTCGAATATGCTGAATTTTGATGCATTGGAGGGAATGGATAGCTGAGGGCGCTGCGTGGACTCGGGAAACTGTCTTGTCCGCCTTGTGCGCTAAAGTGTTGATAACCACCGCGAATGGCACCGTATCTGAAATTTAAAAGGAAAAAAAATAATTTTTAATTAATTTTAGTTAAAATAAAAAATATTTTTAAAAAAATGTCTTTTTATTCCTGCAGTTCAAAAATTTATTTTAAATTTTTTTTTTTTTTAATTTTTTTTTTTTCAAAAATGTTTAAATAAATAACTAAATTTATTTTAAAAAATATTTCTCTAATAAAAAAAATATTTTTGAATTTATTTTTAATAAATAAATTTTTTAATTTTTTTTAAATTTATTTAATTAAATTTTTATTTTTTTTTAATAAATTGAATTCGGGATTTTCGATGGTAAAAAATTGATATTTAAATAAATTGTTTTTTATTTTTAATAATTAAAAATAAATTTTAATTAAAAATTAATTAAGAAAATAAAAAAAAAAAAAATTTTAAAACAAAATTTTGTAAAATGTTTGTATTTTTTTAAAAATAAATTTTATTTAAAAATTAATCTAATATTAAAAAATAAATAAAGTTAAAAGAAAATAAAATATTAAAATAATTAGATAAATTTAATTAAAAAAATAAATAAAAGAAAAAAATTAAATTAATTAAAAATAAAATAACATAAAAATAAAATAATTTAAATTTAAAAAATTAAACTTTAAGAATTAATTAAAAAATTGAATTTTGATTAATTTTTTTTTTCTTAAAATATTAAATAATTATTTTTTTTTTCAATTTTTCTTTCACAAAATCTTTTAAAATAATTCTGATTATGTTAAAAAAACTAAATTATTGCACAAAAAAATTAATAAATAAAATATTTATAAGAAAAAAAGAACGAAAGTGATTTATTTCCGCACACACGAGACTCACATTCATCATTCATTCTTGATCTTGAAAAAAAAAGTAAAAAAAAAATTAATTAATATAAACAAATAATTAAAATCATTAAAAATTACATAATAATAATGATCATATATATTAATATTTATGTGTTGAGTCATTCAGTCATGCTGCAGCAGAGAGCCATATACACGTATCGCGCCGCGATGATGATGATGTGTAGGTAAATTATAACTTAATTAAAGCAATTACCTACAATTGGTTCACATTTACTCCGAACGTGTGGCTCATACACAAAAAGTTTTTTTCTTTCATTTTTTTTTATTTTTTACTCGAAATGATTTTCTTTAAAAAATAAAGAAATACTTGAAAAGTGTGTTTTATTGCCAATGTTTATTGATTATTTGATTGGAATCGATGGATGTAGGTGTGAAACTTGAATGAAAACTTGTCTTGAAACTACACGGAACGAAACGACTCACAAACACCAACAGAAAACTTTTCAAGGTTCTCGCTCGCTCGTACATTTTTCAAACAAACGAGCACATCGCTGCCAGCGGTAAATATTTAGCGTGAGTATAAAATTGAATGAATACATCACTTCACTCGATCTCTTGTTCTTATTATTATTATTGTTATTGCAATTGTTGTTGTTGTTGTAATGTGTCATGCTATATTGTCTTTTTTTTACGTCGTCGACGTTGTTGTTACAAATTACACAAAGTTACAAAGAAAAATTTTTATCTCTCGAGGAATTGTCTTGCTTCTGAGAAGTTTCATGATCAAAAGAATTTAGCTCTCCGTTAAAATAAAAAAAAGAGCAAATTTTTTTCAAAGAAAATTTTATGAGACATTTTTTAAGTAATAAAAATTAATATTTTTGAAAAATTTTAGCTTTTTTAAAAAAAATAATTTTTAATAAATTTTTTCAATTAAAAAAAAGTTTTTAAAATGTCAGGAATTTAATTTAGTTTTTTGAATTCACTAAAGTTTCTGATAAAATTTTGAATTAAATGGAATTTAATAATTTTCAGTTTTCAATTATTAAAAAAAATATTAATTAAATTAAATTATTATTTTTTGATTATATTTTTTTTAATTTTTAAATAAAAATTTTTAATTCTACTTTAGAGGAAGGTTTTTCTAATTAAAAATATTTTATTAAATGAATATTTTTTTAAATAATTTTTTTAATATTATAAAATTTAAATTAATTTATTTATTTTTAATTATTTTTAATTTAATTTTCATTTTTTAAATTTATTTTTATTTAATTTTTTAAATTAAATTGTTAAAATAAATAAATTTTTAATCGCAAATTTTAATTTTTAAGTTAAAAAAAAATATTTGATATTTCTTTTCGAAGAATTATTTTAACAAAATAAAAAATTTAATAGGAAAAAATTAAATTTTGAACAAAATAAAAAATTTGTCAATTTTTATTTCTTTTAAAATTAAGATTTTTTTCCAAAAAATATTTTTAATTGCGTTAAAAATTTAAAAGAAATAACTTTTTTGAATAAATTCCCTCGAAAAAAATCAACAAAAAAATTTTATGAATAAAAATATCATTAAATGCTTAATTTTGTCACATTCTAGCAACATTAGTCGCCCATGCCTTCCATTTTGTCGTTTATTTTTTCGACGTAACGTTTATTTTATCACCATTTTTATTCGTGTTTCGCGTTACGTAGCATGTTGCCTCATAAATAGCTCAAACAACAACGAAGCAAAAAAAATAGTAGTCACTTGTCATTGTTCAAATTGTTCAAAAATAGAAACGAATTTCCTATGACGACGAATCGCAAGTCATGCTTCTTGTTCTTCTTTTTTTTTCTTGTACTTCATTTTATTTTTGTATTTTTTTGTGCATTTGCGTCATAAAATTCTTCCATCCATTAACATTCTTCTCTAATAAATAATTTTTCTTTTTTCGTACATTTTTTTTTCGTGTGGAGCTTTATTTAATAAACAGAAAAAAAAGAAAAGAAACGCGAACAGCTAAGCAAGCAGTTAGTTAGCAAGCGAGAACCGAGTGCCGAGGCAGTAAAAATAAATGCGACTCACTGAACTGTGTCTTGTAAGAATTTTTCTTGGAAACAATGGACGAATGTGAAGTTGCGTGTTTTGTTGTAAAATACAAAAAAAAAATCATACAAAAGTTTTTTTTATTATTTATATTTTTTTTTTCTAAAAGGCGCTTTTGTTACAACACGATAAAAAAAATAAAAGAAAAATTTTAAAACAGACATTCATGAATAAAATAGACAAACAATCACTTTTTGACTTTGGCAGGTCGATTTATTTGTTTATCATTTTGTAAGAATGAATTGAAATTTTATTGATATGTTTCACGATTTTTTTTCTTGTTTTTTGATTGACTTTAAGACAAATCGAGACAAGAAATTATTTTTTTATAATTTTTTTTTTTTTTTTTTGGAAAAGAAACACGCAAAATTTTTATCGCTAATTTTTGTTCGTGTTTGTGGAAAAAATGCCGAAAATTTTTGCGGGCAATATTTTGCGTGTTTAGATAAAAAAAAATATTTAAGTGAATTGTTGAATTTTTTGTTGAATATTAGAAAACATGTGTTTTGGTTTTGTTGGTCACTTATTGGAATTTCATGAATTTGTTAGTTTTTGATTGATTGACGGATTGATTTTAAAAAGAAAAGTTTTTTCTCACTTTTTAATGAAATTCGTGGAATTTTTCATGATAAATAATTAAAATGTAAAAGAAATTTTTTAAATGAAAAATTTTCCGTCGGAACAATTTTTTATTTGGAAAATTTGTAAAAATTTTTTTTTCTTCAATTTAAGAATTAATTTATAATTCTTATATATAATTATTTAATAATTAATTTTAATTTATTATAATTCTATTTAATAAAAAAAATTAAATAAAATTAAAAATTATTCAAAATTAATGAAAATTTAAAAAAAAAAAATTGAATAAATAAATTTTTTAATTATTATTTATTTATAAAAAATTATTGCAAATTTTTATTTTGAATTAAATATTTTTTAAATTATTTTTTTTTTACTTTTAAATTAAAAAATCTCCGTCGATCTTTTTTAAAAAAAATCTAAATAATATTTTTTTAATATTTTTTTTTTTATGATTATAAAATAATAATTTTTATTTAAAAATCAACTAAATAAATTTTTGATAATTTTTTAAAACTTTAAAAAATTAAAATAAAATCTTTCCGTCGATCATTTTTTTAAAAAATAATTTTTAACATTTTTTTAATAATTTATTTTTTTAATTTCAGGTTCGTCTTTTATTTGAAATCTCTCAATAAACTCACCCATGCTGCAGCTCCACGAACGCCGATTTGTTCGAGCCGGGCGTCGTTGTGCCGCCATCCAGATACTTTGGCGTGTGCGGGGCATCGGGCGCATCCATGCCCGATTGCGGCGTACTAGGGGGCCCTTCACCTGTCGTGGTGTAAGGGCTCCCCAAGTCTGTAAAATTCAACGTGTTGGCGCCTATTGAGGCCACTTTTTCTAAATGAATTTTGCCGGCTTTTGATTTTTACACTTTTGCGAGATTTTTCTGTTTTTTCGCTTTTTATTTAATATTTTTTTTGTTTTAATTAAATTAAATTTTAATTTAATTTTATTTTTTAATTTAATTTATTTTAATAGGAACTTTTTTTTGTTTTTATTTTTTTTTTAGTTTTCAAGTCTTCTGGCACAAACAACAATTAATTTATTATTTATCCTTCAATTATTTTCGAATTAAATCACTAATTTTTTTCTTCCTTTTTATTTATTTAATATTTATTTCCTCTTTTTGTTGTTATGTCACCCAAAAAATCACTTTTTGTTTTATTTTTATTTATTATTTAACAATTAATTAGTGAGGATAAATAACAGAACAACGAAAATAAAAAAAACTCAAAAATATCAGCCAATTAATTAGAAGGTGTCTTATGTGCGTACATTATGTGTCACGTTGCTTGCCGGGGCCGATTATATTTTCGAATTGGTATTTGAACGACAGTGTAATTGAATTTAATTATATAAACAAAAATTAATGATGATCATTTTCATTCCGATGTGCTGCGGTATTGTTGTGTAGTGTGTAGTTTGTTGCTCATCATCGCCCGGTTTATTCACCTTCCACGATGGCTTCTTCTTATCGCGCGCGCACACGGAAAAATTCTAGACGTGGGCGACAGGTTATAATTATTTGTCGTTATAGTTTTATTTTTTTTTTTTTTTTTTGATGAAGTTATTTTTTTTATAAAAAAAAATATTTTTTTTTAATAATTTCAGTTCGAATTATTTTTCAATAATTTTTAATTAAAGTAATTTCACTTTCTTTGCAGGAATTTTTGCTTTGCAACTCTGATGAGGATGATTATAGAACACAAAAATTAATACTATATAATTTTTGTGTGTCTTGATCGAAAATTTTTTGTTGTTGCAATCCGAAAATTATTATTATTTATCTCCCAATATCGGTTTTCAAACCACAAGCAGGCGAGAGCGAGAGATTAAGTCAAGTACGATACGCGACCAACCACGATCAAAGTGCGTGAAAGACTAAATAATAGTCTTGTGTTAATAATAATACTAAACTACCAAGAGATCTGTGTTTTTTGCAGCTGTACACCGTACGTACGTGTAACCAAGTATGCTTTATACGTAGTTCTATCGATACAGGTACGAGACATACGTTAATCCCGCCTCCGATGATGATTCGTCGAATGTCGGAACGAAATGTCAGTGCGAGGAAAACTATAGGCGGGACTATACTCCATTCTGATGCTTTCTGTACGGCCTTTCTATACACGTATAGTTCTACATACCTCTATAGATACACGCAAAAACTGCTTTTTTCGAATGCAGTGGCGCAAAAATTGTCATGCGCGGCATTTTCCTCCATCTCAAAGTGCGAGCCTCGCCATTTCACAGCACTGCAAAGTGCCCAAAGAGCCACCCTTGCATGAGACACAAACGTTGACAACATTCAAAAACCGCATGCAGGCCATCCATCATAGGCAACCTTTGTTTCTATTAGTCCGAAAAAAATGTGCAGTCCCTTCAAATGAGCGACAATGTACACAAATTTTTAGTTTGACAGCTTGTAGGTCAGGCTTCGACACATAGACAACGGCGACAACGGATGGAGTACAGAGAGGCAGTGTTTGAGGTCACAAGTTGTACACCTACGCTACGACGAGGCCTACAGACGAGCGTAACGTTTCGCCAGAAAAGCAGTTGCTACAACACAAGAGAAGCAAGCTTGCGTTAGTGAAGCTACGTGTGAAATGAAAATGTTTTTAACAAATATTTTAAGTGTGTGCGAACGGGAATTCTTTACAACTCATGACTTTGTAGCGTCGGAAAGTGTTAAAAAGTATGTGAAAACATGAAATGTGTTGGAAAAAATGTGAAAAAGTGAAGTTTTTTAAGTGAATTTGTTATTTTTCGTAAATTTTTGATGAAAATTTGTCATTAAAGTGCTGAAAGTGCAAAAAATTTGATTTTTATCAAAAATTTCAAATTTTTAAGTCATTTAATGATTTTGACATTTAAAAATTTGACAGGTCGAAAATTTTTTTTATTAAAATTTAAATTTTTGATATCAAAAAACTATAAAAATGCAAAAATTTTAAATATAAATGTCTCAAAATAAATTAAAAATATTTTGAACAATCAGTTTTTGTGACAAAATCAAAATTTATTGAAATTTTGACAGATAAAAAATTGACAGGTGTCAAAATTTTTATTAAAATGTCAATATCAAGAGGATTTTATGTCATTTTTATATTAATTTTTACTTTTTTTGATTCAAATTAATATTTTTAAAAATTAAGGAGTAAATTTTGGTCAAGAAATATTAAAGCTGTCAAATTTTTGACAAGTGACAGATGTCAAAAAATTTTTTAATTCGTATTTTTCGAAGTTTCTTTCGTTAAATTTGTGAATTATTGCTTAAATTCGCAAATTTTTGCATATCTTCAATGCAAAAAAAAATCAAATTTTTACAAAAAAAAACTTAAATGTCAAATTTTTAACTGTCAAAACTACATTTTTTTTGACAAATTGAATCAAGTTATCATCAAATTAAAAACAAAACAAAATTCCAAAAAATAAACTTAACGTAAAAATTCATTAGAAAATTTTCTATTTAAAGCGCAAAAATGTTAAATTTTTATTCAATTCTTATAAAAATATTTTTTTTATTTTTTTAAGAAATTTTATAATAAAAAAACAAAAAAAAACTAAAAAGTTACATCTTCCTAAATCAAATTTTTACCAAAAAAAAAAAACTTTTAGTTCAAGCTCACACTCTTGAACTCCTAAATTGACCATTTATCAAATTTACGACTCAATAAATTTCGTAAAAAATAAATTTCTTTGACCTGCGTCGAGGTCGACCGAAGAATCTCCGTTCCTCCCACTTTTTGTTTATTTTACCGATTAAAATAGAATAAAAACAATTAATAAATTAAAATTCGATGAATATTGAACTTTACTTTTAAAAATCCGCTCTTAACTCATTTTTTCCCATCCCAACATTTTTTTTATAAATCCACGACAATTTATGTAAAAATATTTGAAAAAAACGGAACAGCGGCTTTTTTTGTCTATTTATGTTTTATTTATATTTTATTATTTATTGTATTAATAATTCGCTGTAGTACGCTACCAATTAATAACTTTTTATAGAGAAGTCTTCACTACCGCTTCTTCTTGCCTGTGATGGAAGAGGAGAACGAATCCGACACGCAGGTACAAGAATAAAATGATAAATATATTGATCGCTTTTTTATTGGAGACCCCCCTGGAGAACGAACAATGCCAAGAACACACAAAAAAGAGCGACAAGAAGAGATTTGTAATAATCTTGTTGCTTGTTTGTGCAAAAAAAAAATAATAAAAAAAAAAGAAAAAAAGGACAGCGATAAAAACGGAACTTGATGTGACTTGATACAAAATTAATGCCGCTAACTTTTTTTTTATTGTTTTAAAATAAAAAAAAAGTTTTTATTGCAAAAAAAGTTTCGCAAAGAAAATTAGTAGGTAGTGTCTTAATTATTTAAAATAAAAAAATATATCAGACGGTCAGCGAGGAATTTAAGGATTTCCGGTCTTAAAAGATTTCTTTTTTTAATTTTAATTATTTATTTTTAATTAATTTATTTTATTTTAATAATAATAATTTTAAAATAATAAAAAAAATTATTTAAATAAAAAAATTATTTATTTAATGAATTAAAATTTATTATATTTTTTTCTTTAAATTTAAATTAATTTTTTATCTTTAAAATTTTTTTTAAAGAAAAAAATTTTTTTCTTTTAAGAAAATAATAAAAAAAATAATTATTTGATTATTCAAAATTATTTTAATAATTTTTAATTTTTAAATTTTTTAAAAAATATCGAGTTTTAATAAAATTATTTTTTAAAAATTTTCAAAATAAAATTAATTTTTTAATTTAAATTTAAAAAAAAATTAATTAAATTAATTTAATAAATAATTTTTAATTTAAATAATTTTTTTTAAATTATTAAAAAATTAAATAAAAATAAAATAAATTAATTAAAAATATTATTTTATTTATATTATTTTTGCAAATATTTCAAATAATAAAAATTTAATATTAAAAAAAAACTTAAATTTTTTCTTTAACAACAAAGGCTTCAAACTATTTTCACAGCAACTCCATTAAAAAAAAACAGAAATTGATAAACTCCATGCAATAAAATTAAAAATCGATAAAAATCTCATAAAAGGAAAGTCTTTCAATTCAACGAGAGAAAAAAAAAACAAATCATAAAACTTGAATTATTGCATCAAAACAACAATAAACCCCGAGCGTTGTTATATTTCTAATCATCCAAACCTCCGTCGAGAAGTTAATAAATTTTTTCACAAAAGAAATAAAAAAACACAACATTTGAATCACAATAATAATAAAATAAAACACTTGCCTACCTGCTGAAAAGGTTCCCTGCTGCGAGAACTCGGCTCGTTGTGCGGCGGCGCTTTTGTTCGATTCATTTCCATACTGCGAACGCAACGAGGATGAGGAACGTTTTTGGTCAGGTGTGAGGAGAGAGAGAGCGAGTTGAGATACGTCGAGCGAGATAAAGTTCGGTGGGCAATTAATCGATTTGCGATTAATCGGCGTAACAATTTTTGCTGGGTTATTGACTTGTTTTCTAACAAAAAAAAAATAAAAATAAAGGAAAAAAGTCGTAAACAACGTGATGACGGCAATAAATTTGTTGACAGATATGATTACTTGGGTGATAATTTATGAGGTGCAATTTTTATTACGTTCTCACACACTTTGCAAGGTATGGCATAAGGTGTATGTAAAGGTAAGTGAATGAGATTAACAAAGGTATGTAATAAGAAAGGTAAGAAAAAAAGTACCTAAGAATAAATAATATTAAATATGTGAAAAATTTTTCTAAAATTATTTTTAAAAAAATTATTGTGAGAGATCTTTAATTTTTTTCTAATTTCAAACAAAATTTTGAATAAATAAAATAAATTAAAATTTTAAAAATATATTTTTCATTAAAATAAAATAAAAATTCTTCTTCTTCAATTTTTTTTTCTCATTTCATAATTTAAAAAAATATTTTTCTAAAATAAAATAAAAATTAATTAAAAAAAAATAATTAAATTAATTAATTAAATCAATAAAAAATATAATATTTAAAAAATATTTTTAAAAAATTTAAAAAAATAAATTTTAATAAACTTAAAATTAAAGAATAAAATTTAAAAAAAATAATTTAAAAGAAATGAATGAAAACTATGATTTAAATCAATTTTTACAGTTCTTATGATTTTTTTTTTGAATAAAAATCAAATTAAATTAAAAATTTTTTAAAATAATAGAAAAATTTAATTTAATTTTTTTAATATTAATTTTTGTGCTTAAACAGATATCCTAATATTTTTTTTTTGTTTAAAAATGCATCTCAAATTTTACAAAATTTTAAATTTTGCTTTTTAAAATAATTGAGAATAAATTAAAAATATTTTTTTGTATTTTTCTTGAATAATTTTTTCTATTATTAATTTATTTTCAACTAAAAACACAATTTCCATTGATTTTTTATGAAATAAATTAATTGAACCTAAATTTTATGGAGAAGCTTTAATTTTTTTCCAACTTTTCTTCACACGAAAAATTTTAAGTTCACAATTTTTCGCTAAAAAAATTTTAAAAAGTACCAAAAAGTAACATTTTTAAGATTAAAATATTAAAATAAAAAAAATCCTGAAATCTACAAAAATTTCCATGACGAAAACATTTCCTAATAATTCGAATAAAAAATTTCCATATCAATTAGCAAAAATTTCTGACAAATTGCCATCAATTTTTCAAATTCACACTCATCGCGACGATCATTACTCTTCAAAAAATCACCTGAAATTCGTCAACGTCACATCACTAACAGGAAAAAAATCACTTCTGAAGAAAAAAAAGATACCTTTGCCATGCAAAAGCAACTTGCTTAGTCACATGTAATAATTATTGGGTATCCCAGAAAATTATTGTTTTTTAATTGATTATGCAATGTCATGCCTTTACAAGCGCAGAAGAAGAAGACAAATCGCGAATTCATTCATTTTCAGATTCAAGAGAGAAGCGCAAAAAGGGTCAAAATTCCGTCAGCGTTCGAAAAACATAAAAAGAAACCGCGATTGAAATGGAATGGCGCCAAAAGGATTTCTCTTGACTACATTTTCTAATGCGTTCACTCGCCCACTTTTTTTTGTTGTTGCTCCATTCATTCATTTATTTTTGTATTTTTTATGTTTTTTTTTCTTCTTGGTACAATACGGTGCGATATACATTTAAAAAACTTGACTCGACTCTTTTTGATGCTTGATTTGTGCGGAAATAAAAATTATTAATGATGACTGTCGACTGTTTCTTTTTTTTTCTTACTTTTCTATTGCTGCTTCAGAAAATATTAATGTGGCGAAGACGAAGCAAAAGAAGAAATAGAAGAAACCTTTTACCTTGACTTTAAGCAAAAAGAAAAATTGTATCATTCTATTAACAGTTAAAGAAATACGAAAAAAATACTAGCTGCTTTATCATTAATTATATTTTTAGCTTTTTTGTTGTTGTTGGAGTGAATATTTTCAAGAAACGAGCAAAAAAGTATCGCAAAATCATTAATGTAGCGTTTCTTGTGGCATATATTGAAAAGTTTACTTAAAAGAGGTGAATTAGGATGAACATTTTCAGGAACTAATGAGCATAAATTTCAATAAAAATATTTAAAAAATTACCAAAAAATTAAATTGATCTCAAAATTATATATTTTTAACTAAAAAATATTTTTTGCTGTTAAATTTAAAAATTTTTAATAAAATTAATTTAATTTTTATTTTTATTAAATTTTTTATTAAAATTTATTTAATTTTTTTAAAACTTTTAATTTTTTTTTAATTTTTTATGCTAAAATTTTCCAGTTTTATCGAGAAAATTATAAAATGTCTCATATTTAATATATTGAAATTTTTCACAATTTTATATTAAAATTAAACTTTTTAAGCAGTTTTAAAGAATATTTTTGTCAATTTTAATGAAGAACCTTTATTTTTTATACAATATTGTCAAAAATTTTATTTTTACAAAAATTTTATTAATAAAATTTAACTTTAAAAAATTTTAATTTTTCATTTAACAAAAATTTTTTAAAAATTTTGCCAAGTTTTCTCAATTATTCTGGATAGAATCGATTCAAAACCTTAAAATATCATTAAAATATTACTTATTTTATAAAAAAATATTATTTATAAATGAAAAAAAATATTTTTTGAACGTCATGTCTTCAAAATTAATAGAAATTCATTAAAAAGAAAAAAAATATTTCGAAATAATATTTTTTGAAATCTTGTATTTTTGTCAATTAAATTTCTTTGATATAATTTTAATATTTATTTTGTTAATTTTCTAAAAAAAAATCTATCTGTTAACTTAATATCGAATTTAATACATCTAATTTTTTTTGTTTTAAATTTATTTTTAAAATTTTTAAATATTTTTTTTGTTTTTTTTTTAAATTTTTAATTTTTTTTTTTATTTTATTTTATTTATTTATTTTTTTTAAATCTAAATTTTTAAAAATTTTTATAAAAATGATGCAAAGAAAAACTTTCAATTCCGTTAATTCACTTAACCAACATTCTAAGCCCGACAAAAAAAAAACAAAACCGAAGATCGCGCCATTAATGCGTTTCGTCTACAATTTCCATTAATTTTCTGTATTTTTTTTTTCCTTCGACTGACTTGACGCTCGCTAGACCCAAATGTTACCTATTTTATTTACGATTATTATGAATGATTGCTGCTGGCTGCTGCTGCCGTTTTTTATGTGTTTTAGTGTTTCTCTTATAGTGAATGAAATGGACGAACAACAAAAAAATTACAGTCATATAATTAATGTTAATGCCTTCTGTGAGTCAGCAAAAAATCTCCAAGCACTAAAAATTTTTGTTTGATCAAATTAAATATACATAAAAACCAATAAAACTAAACAAATAAAAGTTTACGAAACTATGAATGAATTGCTCGATCGGGTGAGAGATGAATGAAATTTCAATTCAAACAAACGTCGATCGATAGTGAGAGAGAGAGATGAAAGGATGACAAGACAAGTAGTCAACGATAATTATGATGATGGACCACTTTTTTTGATGTTTTTGTGTCTAAAGATGATTTCTTGTCGCCTCTTGCATTAAAAATTTATTCAATTTCCGTCAATTTTTGTTTTAAAATTAATAGAAGTTAATTTTTTAAAAAAACCACGTGACCAACTTTTAAAAAATTGCTTATTGAAAATTTTTAAAAACCACGTGACCTAATTTTGAATGAACCACGTAAATATTCTAAAGAAACCACGTGATCAATATTTTATAAAATATTATTTTAAAGTATTGTTCAAGAGTTTTTTCTAAAATTTGGTCACGTGGTTTTTTAAAATAAAATTTCAAGTCCATTTGAAAAGTAAGTCACGTGGTTTTTCTTACAAATTTTTACAAAAAATGAATTTTTCTTAATTTTTTTCCTTTAAATTAATTCTCAGTCGCCTCTTGAATCAAAAATTAATCAAAACTCCGCCTGAATTCTGTCCTTAAATAAAAAAAAAGAAAAAAATGTCACAAGCAATAAATCACTTGACACACGACCAACAACAAAACACGACATGACACCAAACAAAAAATTAATCTTTTCACCTGTTTTAAATGTTCGTCCATCTTCGTTGTCATTCCTCCTCGTTCTCTCTCTCCCACAGATCGAAAAATAATGAATAATGATCGAAGAATGACGCTCAACTTTGCTGCGGTGCGTTGCTTGGCTGTTAATAAAAAGTCATAAAAATAAATAAAGTCTTAATCAATTTTAATTTATGGGACGAACGTAATCCGTGTTCACTTGCACTGCACAACAAATTTTCAGGTTCATTTAACAAATTATTTCTGTGAGAGAGATGATGATGATGGAATAAATGTGAAAAAAGATTTCACACTTCATTATCCCTTTGATGTGTAAATATTTTTGTGTAAAGTGTTTTGTTCAACAATAATCGTAGAAGTGGCGCTTAACATTTTTTTTTACTTTTTTAATTCTTTTTGACAAATGATGCGATCATGACTTTTAATTCCACGGGACAATGAGGGAGATTTTCGTTCAATATTTTGATTGATTTGTAACGTTAATGATGATCTTTATTGATCGAAATGGATTTTTTTCAATTAAATACCTGTAAAATCGTTAAAAATTTGAATAAATTCTGAAATAATCAATAGATGGCGCTAAATTTATAATTTTATGACTTTTGACATTTCAATTAAAATTTTGTGGAAGAATAATTATTTTTAAGTGAATTAATTAATTTTTTGACTTATACTTCAATTTGAGCTTATAATGTTCATAATTAAAAAAAATTACGCAAAATCTCAATAGATGGCGTTTTAATTTTTAATAAAATGTAATTTTTTTCTAAATTTCTTTACGGTTGTGATTTTTTTTTATTTTGAGTTTCTATTACTAAAAATATGTTAAAAATTATTCAAATACATATATGAATTTTAATCTAATTTTTAATAATTTGACTAAAAAATAACACTAGATGGCGCTATTTTCCAATATAAAAGTTTGTTGATTCTTTTCCTATTTGTTAATTAAAACTTTAAAATGAATTTCTTAAAACCTTTTTCAAATTTGTTAAATCTAAAAAAAAACTTTATAATAAAGTTAAAAAAACTTTATTGGCGTATTCTATTTCTTTTTTACATGTTTTTCTTACAATCTTAATGTATCGCAAGGGGGCATTCAACAAATTTCATTAGTTTTTATTATTTCAGTGAAAGTTCTATTTTTTATGTTTTTAATTTATCGGAGGAAAATCTCTGCAAAAAACTCCATAATTAAAACTTTATGGATCTCAGTAATATTAAGACTTCATTTAAAAATAATAAAAATTGTTTAAATCTAAAATTCTTTAAAATGTTCCTAGATGGCGCTCAAATTTATTAAAATGTTGTTTTTTTTTATCATTTTGTTAATGATAAATCCTCTAAAAATAATTTTAATACCATAAAAATGAAGTGAAATACATTAAAAGCAACATCAAAGTGTAAAATTTCCACTTTATTCAAAGAATTTTTATTAAGAATCATGAAAAGCCACTCTCGCGAGATTTTTAAAAAGCTCTTAGCGCAAAAAATGAATCAAAGGAAAGATGAAAGACGCGAAAAACTCTTCATTTCCTCCAAAAATCATTGAGTTAATGAAGGACTTCTCCTCGCTTAAGACACTTAAAAATGCATTAACGTCCCATTTGATCAACTTTTGATGATTTTCAAGCAAACAAAACGGGCGTCAGGTGCCTTCATGTGGTTTCTAACTCAACGTCGACACAAAATAAAAAAGAGTTGATCCAAATTTCATTAAATTTTATTGTCTCTCACTCTCCTATTCTCGCATCGTTATAAAATATCAAAAAAACGAGCCTCTAATGAATTTATTTCCTCTTTTTTTATTGTAGGTACATCAATTTCGGAGTCAGGCCCACTCATTATCGTGTCTATTCTTGCAGCTTTCTTCCTCAGACGACCATTCTTCAAAATTTTTATTATTTTTTTTTATTAGATGCGTGTTGCTACACTTTTCATAGACTCATCAGCAGCACCGTTGTACTCGTGTAGACTGGGTGGACATGTTGATTTCGTGATTGTATCAAAAAATGAAATAAAAAAAAAATAGACGAACGAAAAAAAAAAGTTGGAGAGTATGAACATGTGATGGATGTTTTGGCTTTGACATCCCGTAAAATAATTTTTTTTGTTATAAATGACACGCAACTTCTCTCGTTTTTTTGTGTTTTTTGACTATTTTGTTTATTATTATTAGCTTCTTTTTCGTATTGTTGTTACTGTTGCGTGGAAGAGGCACTATAATGAGCACAGTGCTCTAAAAATTTTTAAAAAAATATTTATTTATTAATTTTCAGAAAAAAATATTTGAATGAAATAAAAATTAAATATTCAATCGTCAAATAAATATTATTTAAAATTAAGAAATTTTAAGAAACAATCGAAGTTTTGTAGTTAAAAAAGTAAAATTTTGCGCCATCTAGCGGATATTTTTTTTTTTTAAATTTTTTTTAATTAAATTTTTAAAAACAAATTTGAATTTTTTTTTAAATATTTAAATTTATTATTCAATATTTAAGCCTTTTAAATTTAAAATTATGTTATTTATTAATTAATATTTTTAATGAGCGCCATCTATGGTATGATTTTTTAAAACAATTTTTCATATTTATAAAAAATGTAATTTTTAAAACTTTTATTCGCAAATTAAAAATAAATAATTAAAAAAAATTCTTTAAAAATATCAAATTAAGTAAAAAAAAACTTTAAAAAAAATTTTAAAAAATTAAATAAAATAATTAATTAAATTTTAAATAAAAAAGCATATAAACACAAAAAAAAATATACCATAGAAATTTTAAAAAAAAAAAAATTATTAAAAAATTTAAAAAATTAAAAAATTTTTTTGTTTTTAAAAATATAAAAAAAATAAATTGAAATAAAAAAAAATCTTGTAAAATTCGACTCTTTTTGTACCGTGTCTCATCACATTATACACAGGAAAGACTCTTTTTTTTATTACATTTCGATACAAAACAAAGTCCAAAATGTAAAACAAAAAAAAAGTCTAATCCAGCACTACTACATGTTACATCACATGTCAAACAACACAACTCCAACTGCTGAAGAAACACGATTTTTGTAGTAATAACTCGCCTTTTTGTTATTATTTTTCAATTTTATCTGAGAAAGAAAAAAAACATGTCGCTCATCAACAAAGACGACGACGACAGCAAGAACATCATTGCGGTGCCCGTTTGAATCGTTTTTCGAGACAAGACAAACACAAGATCAATCATCTTTGTTGCTGCTGCTCTCCTTTTGTCCGAACAAATTTAATCCAAACAAGTCAAAAAAGCTGTCAATCACCCGAAGAAGAACAATTTTTTGACGAATGCGAAGAGCAAAAGTGAGAAAAGAAAAAAAAAACAAAATCTGTAGTCTAATTAATCGATATCCTAGCGCCAGGTTTTTTGATCCTTTTTCATGCTTTTTTTTTTTTTTTTTTTGTGAGTGAGGATCGAAAATGAGAGCAGAACAAAAAAATTTTAATCCCTTTTGACATACATGACGAACATGCATAATAATAACAAAAAAAAAGTAGAAAAGAAGAATCAGAGAGAAGCACTTGTCTCGTCCTTTCTTCTCAATTTTTCATCCTTTCAGTGCTTTTGTTTTCGGTGCATTTGGACAATGGGATTGTTGATGATGTTACAGTTTCTCAAGGACCATGGCGCTTAGAATCTTAGATGGATTTGAGATTTTTTGTTACTTTTCGGGGGTGTGAGCGTGTCTAGCCCGTTTAAGTGGATTTTCACAATAAAAGTCGATTAAAACGTGATTTTATTGTTTTTGGAGATCAAGGAATTTTTGTTTTAAAATTTATAAATGAAGTCTCAATTTAATGATATCTCAATTTTACTGAAATTCTTCAATTTTTATCAAATATCAAATTAATATTGAAAAATAGCGCCATCTAGTGTCATTTTTCAATTAAAATATTCAAAAGTTGATAAAAATTTGAATTATTTGAAAAAGTTTTAACATATTTTAAGTAATAAAAACTGAAAATCTAAGATAATTTTACAACCGCAAAGAAATTTAAGAAAAATTGTACATTTAATAACAAATTAAAGCGCCATCTATTGAGTATTGAGTAGTTTAATTATTTCAAACTATACAATTATGAACATTTTTAAGCTGAAATTGAAGTTAAAGGCTAAAAGTTACTTAATTTAATTAAAAATAATGACTTTTCCAAAAAGATCAATTAAAAATGACAAAAGTCGTAAAAATTAAAAATTTAGCGCCATCTTCTGCCAATTTTATTAATTTTTCAAAAAGTAACCGGTAAAATCTGAAAAGTTTTTGAGATTCAATTTGAATTTGTTATGAAAAACGAAGAAACTAATATTTTCAAAAATTGTAATAAAAAAATAGTTAAAAAATCAAAAAATTTTTAATAGTGAGCGCCATCTAGTGTCATTTTCAGTTAAAATATTCAAAAGTTGATTTAAATTCGATTTTTAAAATAAGTTTTAGAAACTTTTAGTAATAAAAACTCAAAATCTAAGAAAATTTCACAACCACAAAGAAATTTAAGACAATTCGTATATTTAAAGACAAAATTAAAACGCCATCTATTGAGTATTTAAAAAAAATCAATTTCTTTTAAAAATTATTTTTTTTTAATAAAAAATATAAAAAAAAACAAATATTGAAAATTTGCGCCATCTAGTGTCATTTTTCAGTCAAAACATTCACAAGTTGATAAAAACTGGTAATTTTCGAAAATTTTTAAAACTTTTTTTAGTTTTTTTTAATTTTTCGTAAAAATTAAAACGCCATCTATTGAGTATTTTTAAAATTTTTAAATAACTTCTTTTAAAAATTAATTTTTTTTTTAAATAATCAAAAATATAAAAAAAAAAATTTAAAATCACGCCTGCCAGTCAAAAAATCCCAAAATTTCCTCTCCTTTGAAGTGGATCGACGAGATATCGAACATCCAGATCAGGCGAAAATACCACACACTCACCATACAAAATCCCTGATTGACATCTTTCAAATTAGAAAAAACAACGACGACAGGTACATCATTCAACCTGTGATCTACTCAAAGAAAAAAAAAAAAAAAAAACGGAGAGAAGAAAGAAACGAATGATTGATCCTTTTATTCATTTCCTTTGTATGTCATTTGTCATAATCTCGGCCTAATTTGTACTTTTAATCTCCTTTCATGCTCCATTCTTCGCCCTTTTTTTGTCTTATGTTTTATTACTTATTTGTATTTACTAATGATTTGTAAACGTTGCCAGGCCGAAAAGGGAAGAAGATCCAATAAACCTCATTTTTTTCTTTTTTTTTCTTTAATTCCGTACCGAGACTGGCCCAGATATCTCTTTCGGTGCTTAATTAATCACATTACCGAAAGAATGGAATGAATTTGCCAACTCTTGTTTGAAGATTCGATTAGAGATATCGGGCTTTGTGTCCATTTTCTCGCACGCTTGACTGCATTTTCGAGTGTGAATCGAAATTTTTTTGAGGGAAAGGAGTAATTTTCACAAACACCTTTTAAAAAATTCGAATCTAAACATTTAAATGGATGAAAAAAGTGCTGAGGTCATTATTATTAGAAGCCAGCTTCTGTTCATCTACGAACACAAAAGATGGAACGAGATTCGCGTCGCCAATCATTTTTATTACTTCAAATTATTTTTTTTTCCGATTGAAAAGTTTTATGTCTCTTCTTCGAGCAACATTTTTTATTTTCACACCGACTCGATGGCACCTCTTCACAACTCTTCAACATCATAATCTCGCATGATGATTTAGCGAAAATAAAAAAAAATATAGCAAAGTTTGACAAAGAAGCGTTTTGACAAGCACAATTCAGCAGTAAACAAAAACTCGATTGAGATGTAACTTTGCTGCTTAGTAAAAATTTAAAGAAAAAAAGTTCAAAAGGTGGAGTCATTTTTTCTCTCTCTCTCGGAGAATGACTCGGGACTTTTTTCAATCGGATTTCATGTTTTTATAGTTTTGGCTTATGGATGGAACAAAAAAAGAAGGAATGAATGAAAAGACACGTTCAAGAGGAAGAGATGAAGTGGCAAAGAGACAGGAAATGAGTAGCTTGATTTGATTGAATTTAGTGATAAGAAAGATATTTAAGAAGGTGAGTGAAATGTTTAACGAAATTTCTACTCTTTTTAGATTTGTTTTGAGTTAAATTTAGTCAAGGAAGCTAATTTTTTAGTAGATTTAGAAAATTTTCGAGAATTTGGTTCTTGTTTGTGGCGCTCATTTCGTCTAATATTAACTAAAATTCGATTCTTTTTCTTAAGTTTTGATCGTTTGTTCAACAATGGGTAAAAAAGCTTGATTGCGAAATTCGTTTTGTCACTGGAGATTTTGATATGTTATTGAAGGCACAATTTATTGTTCATCAGTTCCATATTTTTCATGGCATTCATTGAAAAGCTTTTCCTTTTGCCTTTTTATCAATGAAGTCAAAAAAATTCATCAAATATCCTGAAAAAAATGAAATGAAATTTGAAAGTTTGAAAATATTATTTTAATATTTTTAAGTACTAAAAATCGAAAAATGTTAAAAATTATTCATTAAAAATATACTTTTGGAAGTTAAAAAATTACTTACCGTCTTTCTTTAATTTGTTTAAAAACAAAAATAAAAAGAAATTAAAAATTATTAAAGTTCTTAACCTTTTATTCATAAAATGCTTCTAAATTGGTTTCTCTTTATTTTGATAATTAAGCAAATGCATATTTTTTTCTTAATTAAAAATCAAATATAGGGAAATCCGTTTTATGAAATTGTTCTTTTCAGCCCAACTTCATTTTGCATATTTTGCGTAATTTGAGCATATTATAGCAAATTTTTTGCAAAAATTTTTATTTTTTGAAAACTTTTAAGCCGAAAATTCCAAAAATTAAATTTTAGATATAATATTCGACCGTTTTTCGACAAAGATGAATAAAACTTAAATAATCAAAAATAATCACATTTATATGGGTTCAAAAAATACTCTTTAATTAATTTTTTGGAAAATTTATTTAACTGTTTGTATCGACCTTTTCCTTAATTTAAATATATGTCAAAAAATCTTTTAAAAAAAATTTTTAAATATTTTAATTTCAAAAATTTTCCAAAATCTACCATTTAAATAAAATTAATATACCTAAAAAAACTTTTTAAAAATCCTGCCAAGATTTAGTTTTTGTAGAATTAAAAATTACTTCTATTTTTAATTCAAATTTTGGTTTTTGAAACAAATTATAAACAAAAAAAAAATTTCTCTCAACCAAAATTAGCTTTTTTTAATTGCATAAAATTGCATATTTTGTCTATTTTTGCATATTTTCATAAAAGCTTATTGATAACTATGAAAAGTTAGAAAAATTAGAAATAATTAAAAATATTAATGTTTAAAAAAATATTAATGAATTTTAAAGCAGCTTTTAGTTAATGTTTTGCTTTGAATTTAACTTTAACGATAAAATTATGTAAAGAAATTCACAATTTTGAACGCCTCAAATTCATAACGGACTAAAAATTTTAAATTTTTCGCCTTTTAATTCAATTTTCTACCCTCTCCATATTTTACATTTTTAAAGCATTCAAAATAATTAATTTAATATTTTGAATGAATTTCAAGAACCTCAAAAGGCTAAAAATGAAAAGGTTTAATGTTAAAATAATTTTTCATTAAAAATTGCGACTTTGTTGCATTAATATTTGCAACATAATTTCATCAAATGCAACAAAATTCAAATTTTTATCCGTTAAAATTTTTTGAAAATTTTTAATAGGTCAAAAAAATTCTTTTAAAATGATAAAAATTAATTTTGATTCTTTTTTAAACCTAAAATAATTCAATTTTTTCTCTTTAAAATTCAAAAAGACAAAATTTCTTGAAAACGAATTTCTTGATATAAAAATATTTTCACAAGTTGCAACAACCTTAAGAATGACACCATATGTGACTCTTTATTATTATTTATTTTTCTTCATCTCCATCTTCGTAAACTTTTTTTTCTACTGATGTTTAATGGACCAACAACAGTCACTTTATTATTGGTTTATTGACAATCGTTTATTTATTTATTCATCTTTGGTTCATAAAAAAATGGCTGAACTTTTCTTAACCAATTCTTCAAAAATTAAAATTTTATACATTTTGATAATTATACTCGATTTTTTCGGCATTTCCCTTATTTTTCAACTTTTGAGCTTCTTTACCTTCTCCACGGTCGATTCGATAGAACAAATCTTGCATGTCATTATTTCCAGATTTCGGCGAAATCCACCAAAAACGACTAAAAAGATCATTTCTACGTTTAGGCGAGACCAAATGAAGCAATTCGTCGAGTTGTTTCTCTTGCGCTAAAGTCAAAAGTTTTTCCCGCAACTGACTGTCGTTCTCGAGCGCCATATCCAGATCATTCCACGAGACAAATTTCAAGGGAGCATCCAATGGAAGGGAATCATCGGTCAAGGCATTGATAAAAGTATCGTCAAAGGGAAGGACGTTGTTGTAACTCAGCAAGGGAGATTGTCTCTTCGAAGGCATTAGAAGACGATCGTACCATGGCGCAGGCATTTGTTCTTCAGGAAAACTTTGATCGACCTAAAAACGCATTTTTGGTAAGTTTTCTAAGGAAATCTTGATAAAAAAAAACTCACATATTCCGTTCTTCTGCCAATTCTCGGAACACTTTTGGACTGTTTGAGGAAAAAATTCTCAAAATCGTTTCCCGAACGCCCAATTCGAGGCACACTTGGTCGCGTAACTTTCAAAAAGAAGCCCGGAGTCTCATCAGCAGCCCCCAAAACAGCAAAAGGCGCGATAAAAACAAAAATTAGCGAAATTGTTGTCATTTTTTGCTTCAACATTTAACGATTAGAACTGAAAAACTAACGTCAAATGGAAAATTTTTCACTTTTATATGGAAATTTCAGAGAAAAGTTGCATCTGCTCAGAAATTTCCAAACGTGACATAATTTTCATTGCAAGAAAAATGTAAAAGCTGAGCCCGCATTCGACGTGCCGCGAAAACAAACGACTTTTTTCAGTGTTGTCAGCTATTTTAATCCACAAAGACAGAGAAAAAAACCTCAAATTAGAACAAAAACCTCAAAACTTCTTTTTTCTTCATCCGCATTGGTGATCGAATCGCCACTAACCCATCCTCATTAGTTGTCGCCACGTGCTGCTGTACCTCAGAGTTGGCGTTAGGGCGTCTACATGCGCATTATTTGCCCAAGCCAGCATGCAAATAGTACGGATCATGAAAATTCGTTTGATAATAACCCTCGGGATGGTAATCGACTAACGATCGAATTTTATGCGACGGACGAAAACTATGCGTTGCATGAAGAAAAGCTGCACTTCTTAAGGGTTTCGTACCTGATTGCACAGCATCTTCAAATAAAGCTTTTCGAACGTGCTGGTCCAGCCCGCCATCACGTTCGAGAAACTTTATTTGATCCTCCGGCAACTTTTTCTCCTCCAAACTCTCCAAATTTTGTCCAAGAGCCTCGAAAAATCCCTGTAAATCCGCAAGGGCGCCTACTTTAAAGAGGAGAAATTAATGTAAAATTCAAAATTTTTCACGAAAAAACCTCATACCAACACTAATCGAGGGCGTAAACTCGTCAGGAGCCTCCTTGGCGGATCTTCGAATTTTCGCCAAAACTTTTTGTTGGAAGTAACTCAACTTGTTGGCATCATTTTTCGTGAGTGCACTTGGAAGAGGGGCGATAAAGGGACTTCGTTTGGCATATTTGAACAACGGATTTTCATCAATGACGTCATTTTCGTAATTAGTTCCATCCTTTGTCATTAAATTTTGTTTGTACGATTGCTTTGTCTTTAAATTTAGCAATGCTTGACTCAATGACGCAAGATATCGGTTGTATTTGTGAATTGTGTTCAAGAGGAAATCAATTTCTGTTTGTTTGAAACGGATTCCGGTTGCAATTGGTGCCGTTTGTGGGTTGGTAGCTGCATCAATGTCACCTTAAATGAGGTATTTTAATCAATTTTTACTGAGAATTTTAATTTTTTAACTAAAATTTTTTTTTGGATCAAGAAATATTTTAAAAAATTCATGAAAATTACCTGAACATTGCAAAATAATCCAAAAAGTGACAAAAATTTGCAATATATGCACTGATCTTTTAATCATCTTTCCGTTTTTTAATTTTTTTATAACTTTAACTTTCAAATCTTTATCATCTATTGACTTTTTTTCACAAAAAAATATTTTTCATAATTTTTTCTTAATTAATTTTAATGCTTTTTATCAATTTTTAGTCACTTTTTATTAAAATTTCACCAAAAATTAACTTATTAACACCTCAACACTCCGTTAAAGACTGCGATTATTCACGAGAAATCAAATCCATTTTATATCCTTCGCAGTACAGCCACCTGTAGCTGTCGACTCGTAAACACGCGTTACCACAAAACTTGCAAAAGGTAACAAACAAATGGCATGACTGACAGCACACAACTCATTCTCGTGAAACTTTGATTCTTTTTTTTTTAATTGTCGACGATGCAGATACGAAATATATCATCATCACCTCTCCTTCGCTATCTCGTGGTGAGTTATTGTTGGCATTTATACATTTGTTGCATTATTTATGGCAGAGAGAAAAGCTGTTTGTCCTGCGTTGATTTGTGCGTGGATTTGATTCTGAATGAAATTTATCGTTTAATAATTGATGGATTTACGCACGAGTTTAATTGAGTTTTTTTTTCTTTGGATGATCTTCCTACGACACGTCAATTAGCGAGAGATTAGGTGATAACGGTAAAAAGTTTTGTGGGTGAAACATGATGAAGTCGTAGAAAAAAAGGAAGTTGTTACCTAATTATTTATATAAAAAGTAAAGGATCATGTGTGAAATGCTAATTGTTTGTTTTTTGTTTAATTTGTTACCAAAATAGAAGTTTGAAAATGGCAAAGGTGAAAAAGTTTCATCGGCTTTAAATATATTTTCGCAACTAATGAAGTCAATACGGGCTCTAATTTATCATTTTTAATCATTTTATAACTCAAAACTGCCAAAAAATTGAAACTGAAAAAAAATTTTTCTTTGACATAGTTTTGTTTTAAAAACTAAATCAAGAGCAAAAAAAACTGTGTCAAAAACTGTGTCAAAATTTTTGTCAAATCTTGCTCCAAATGGATAAAAATTTGTCAGAGGGCTTTAATTTATCATTTTTAATCATTTTATAACTCAAAACTGCCAAAAAATTGAAACTGAAAAAATTTTTTCTTTGACATAGTTTTGATTTGAAAACTAAATCAAGAGCAAAAAAAACTGTGTCAAAAACTGTGTCAAAGCAATTTTTGTCAAATCTTGCTCCAATTGGATAAAAATTTGTCAGAGGGCTTTAATTTATCATTTTTAATCATTTTATAACTCAAAACTGCCAAAAAATTGAAACTGAAAAAAAATTTTTCTTTGACATAGTTTTGATTTGAAAACTAAATCAAGAGCAAAAAAAACTGTGTCAAAAACTGTGTCAAAGCAATTTTTGTCAAATCTTGCTCCAATTGGATAAAAATTTGTCAGAGGGCTTTAATTTATCATTTTTAATCATTTTATAACTCAAAACTGCCAAAAAATTGAAACTGAAAAAAAATTTTTCTTTGACATAGTTTTGATTTGAAAACTAAATCAAGAGCAAAAAAAACTGTGTCAAAAACTGTGTCAAAGCAATTTTTGTCAAATCTTGCTCCAATTGGATAAAAATTTGTCAGAGGGCTTTAATTTATCATTTTTAATCATTTTATAACTCAAAACTGCCAAAAAATTGAAACTGAAAAAAAATTTTTCTTTGACATATTTTTGTTTTAAAAACTAAATCAAGAGCAAAAAAAACTGTGTCAAAAACTGTGTCAAAGCAATTTTTGTCAAATCTTGCTCCAAATGGATAAAAATTTGTCAGAGGGCTCTAATTTATCATTTTTAATCATTTTTAACTCAAAACTGCCAAAAAATTGAAACTGAAAAAAAAATTTTTCTTTGACATAGTTTTGTTTTAAAAACTAAATCAAGAGCAAAAAAAACTGTGTCAAAGCTATTTTTGTCAAATCTTGCTCCAAATGGATAAAAATTTGTCAGAGGGCTTAAATTTATCATTTTTAATCATTTTTAACTCAAAACTGCCAAAAAATTGAAACTGAAAAAAAAATTTTTCTTTGACATAGTTTTGATTTGAAAACTAAATCAAGAGCAAAAAAAACTGTGTCAAAAACTGTGTCAAAGCAATTTTTGTCAAATCTTGCTCCAATTGGATAAAAATTTATCCATTCAGAGGGCTCTAATTTATCATTTTTAATCATTTTATAACTCAAAACTGCCAAAAAATTGAAACTGAAAAAAAATTTTTCTTTGACATAGTTTTGATTTGAAAACTAAATCAAGAGCAAAAAAACTGTGTCAAAAACTGTGTCAAAAAATTTGTTTCTTTTGTCAAGATAAAAATTTGTAAAATTTTTTATCATTTAATCTTCCAAAACTGCCAAAAAATTGAAAAAATTTTTTTTTTCTTTAGTGAGAAATATCAAAAAGCCTATTCACTATTGTTTCAAGATTTGAAAATTGAATCTTCTATTATTCAAGATTTGAAAAGATTTTCTTCCTTCCTTTTCGTGTTTTAATACTGCTTAGCTGAAAAAAATCTTGAAAATGTCTTTGCTGCTTTTAGATGTCACAGTTTGATTGGATTAACTTAAGTACTTTAAACCATTTTAATCAATTATAACTTACCTCTTTCTTTATATAAAATTCAATTCAATTCTAAAAATCTTCATTTTCAATAAATTTCTATCATGTTTAAACTCTCAATTTCAATTCTTACCATTTTTCTTCTTTTCAACTTTGTTGAACTCAAAAGCTCATCTCATCGTCGAGTTTTTTACGGTACCCCTCAACCAACCTTCGCGTATCCTCATGGCAGCATTGTCACACTCCGCCGAAGTCCAAATTGGGAACACTTTTGTTCAGGAATCATCATTGGAAGTCGCAAGGTACTAACTGCTGCTCATTGTTTCAACAATGCTCACGACACAATTTTTCTCGTTGGATACGGCGCCACGAAAGTTAATCAGCAAAATATATCACACGTAACTGACGTTCACTTTTGTGGATTGATCGACGTGGCAGTTTTGACATTGGAAACGAAGTTAACGGAAACAAATAAAATGAAGTTTTTCACAATGGACAAATGGCATCTGGATCAAGCGATGGATAGACTGACTTTGCAAACGTAAACTTGCGATTTTTTAAAGAAATTCGATTTAAAAAAAAAATTTTAAAGTTTCATGTGCGGTTACGGAATGTGGGAAGGTTCTGACACATATAATCCTCAAAACACCATGACGGATGTTGTTCGAGTAAGTTTTGATTTTCTCATTTTAAACATTTTTTAACTCCTCTTTCAGTGCCATTCATATCACTTCACGATGAATCAATTGACAGCAGAACGTCAATTTTTGGAAAATCCTCGCTGGCCTCTCCCTCCTCTTAGCAATGGATTGTATACTTATAACGAGAGGTATTTGCAAAGTATAAGTCGTGATCCAAGAGCATTCGAGGCTCATTTTTTCGCTTTCTCATCGGGATGTGTTGGGGATTCTGGAGCGCCAGTTTTCTATGAAGCAGGACATAATGACTATAGATTGATGGGAATTCATGTTGCAGGTCCGGTGACTTGTGGCAATGCATATTGTCACTTAGATTATGACACATCAGTTCATATGAGTGCCGTTAAGGATGTTTGTTTCAATAATGACCCAAATAGCCCGTATATTCGTGATGAATTAATTAATTATAAAGAAGAAAAAAATTAAAATAAAATTGATATAAGGCCGCTCCAAATGAAAATCAAAAATAAAGTCCAAAATTTTTGAAAATAAAATAGGGGGGGGGGGGCAAAAAAAAAAAAAAATTTTGAAATACTTATTTTCATACAAAATGACAAAATTTTAGCAATTTTTGATCGTTGATCAACTTTTTTGTTGTTTTTTAATAATCTTCTTTGAAACTTTCAAATTAAAAGTTCATTTAAGATCATTTTAAGTTAAAAATAAAAAAATTAAAATTTCATAAAAAATAACTGTCAAAAAAATTTGAAAAAAAAATTCAGTAATTTTATGAAAAATTTTTTTAGAGAAGAAAATTCAAGTTAAAATATGATTTTCAAAACAAAAATTAAAATAATTGAAAATTTTTTATAAATTTTTTTAAAAATGTCTTGAAAAATTATGAAAATACAACAAAAAACGATCAATTTTGGTGAAATTTTTAACTTTTTTTTTTATTATGCCCCATTGGATTTTTGACTTTTAAAATGGGGCATCGGACTTTATTTTTGATTTTCGTTTGGAGCGGCCTAAAATAAAAAAAAAATAATAAAACTTACCAGTTTTAAAAAATACAGAATTATTTTGCTCAAAATTATAATTTTAAAATAATTTTTTCATTTATATATTTTTCTTTTTATTTTATTTTTATTTATTTTTGCTGATGCTTGTATTAAATCTATAATCATTCAATTATAATACAAAAATTTAACTAATTTTCGTGTTTTTTTCATTATTATTATTATAATATATTATTTTAGTATAATATTTTTTTTTATAAATAAATGCATTGAAAACAGAAAACCATTTAAAAATAGCAAATGCAATTTTTTTAGCGAGATTGGCGGACTGTGATTTTCAGAAAAATGTGTTAATAGATAGAAGAAGAGTGTTTGCTTATAATAATAATTATTTAATTTATTATTTTTTATTTATTTATTAAAATCTCTTATTCACTAATTTTTTTTAGATATTTTTTTTTCTTTTAGTTTTTTGATAAAATATTACACCAAAACTCACAATTCACTTCAATTTAATGATATTTATTTTTTTGTTTTAAAAATTAAGAAATATGTAGAATTAAAAGGAGTTTTGATGGGAGAAAACCAATTTTCAGGTATGTTATTTTATTTATTATTATTATTTTTATTTATATATAACAACTAGATAAAAGTTTTCTTATACTTATTATTATTATTTATCAAATTATTATTTTATTTATTTGTTTATTTATGTGCAAGCAGTTTTACAATATTTTCTCCTTTTTTGTTGTTGTTGTATTGTTAAAAATGAGGTAACATGTCTAAAAATACAATTTTTTAATAATAATAATAATTATAATTTTTTAGACTCTTTTTTGAATATGTTTAAGTTTTTTTTTAGTAAAGTTAATGTTTATGTTAATATAATATATATTAAAGATAGTAAGGATTCAAAATATATGTTTCAAGAAACGGACGACATTGTATTATATTATATGATGTAGGAAAAGGATATTTGATATTTTTTAACAATTATATTTTTTTTATATTTCTTGATTGATATATGTTTGTATTTTATATATTTAATAATATAATTTTTTATAACATTAAAAGTTTTCAGGGAATCAGGAAGTGTTTATAGTAACATTGATTTGTAACAAACATTTATTATTCATGCAAAGGTATTTTTTTATTATTTTTGATAGTTTAATATTTTAGATTTAAGGGCTTAAACTTGTATTTTTATATTTTTTAAAGATAATTTTTAAAAAAATATAAAATTACAAGTTTAATAAACAAAAAAACATTAATTGACATTTTATGTTAAAAAACAATTTTTGTATATAAAACAGCCAATTTATAACAGATTTTAATATTTTACTTTCCTGTATTCGTAATTGAAACAGTGGAAAAGAGTTTTGGCGTGGAAGCGCCTGGTAGAAATTAGAATGAAAATACATAGAAAGCACACATAGACTTTCTTATTATTATTTTTTTAATAATTTTAACACAAATCGTCCATTTAATTTCTTTGATTTGTACTTTTTTCCATTATGTTTTTTTTTTATTTAAGAATATTTTTTGCTTTTAGTTTTATCAATCATGTATAAGTTATTAATTAGTACACAATCATCATATATGTTAAACATTTAATAATAATTAATTAATTAATTAATAAAATACAATGACTAGCGTTATTTCTTACCGATTAAAAAAACGTAAAATATTGTATATTTTTTTAAGTTTAGTTTTTTTTAAGAGTAGTAAATGCTTGTAATTTGTAGTATTTTGTTTTAATATATTTTTTATATATAATATAAGCATATCAGTTAAAAAGTATTTTTATAGTCAATATATGTGTTTATGTATAATATAAATCCATAAATACAATCAGTAATCGAATATATCACATTAGCTTGTGTTTCTTTGTGCACACAAAAATCTCGTAACGGCCTCATTTTACTATTTTTTCTTATTTATTTATTATATTTTTTTTATTTTTTGTTTTATTATTATTTAGTGAAGTTTGGAGTTTAATTTAGGCCAGATTTATTCTGTAATCTGTTTTTATTTGCTTGCTACGTCATTTTAACACTCGGTGTTCATGTTTATTTTATGGCAAGGAAACAAATGATTGTGATGTGGTAAAAGGTGCGGAAAACTGGTGTCGTATAAAATATTTTTTTTTATTTATTTTGTTGTTTTTGTGTCATATATGTTATAGAGCTTAGCGATATATATGTTGTTGTTGTTGTTGTATGTATTGATGTTGGAAGGATTTGAAAATTTTATAGGTAAATATTTGTTTTAGATCAATAAAAGTATTGATTGTGGTTAGGGAAAAATGGAAAATTTTTTGACTGAAGTTTTCAACGAACTTATAAAAAAATTAAATATTTTAAAATATTTTTTTTTTTAAATTGATTATTAAAATAAATTATTAATTAAAAAATTAATTAATTATTAAAAATTTTAAAAATTTTAAATTTTTAATTTTATTTTAATTTTTTTAAAATAAATTATTATTAGATAAAATTAATTAATTATAAAAAAATAATTAAATATATTTAAAAAAAATTAAATTAAATTATTTAAAAATTTTTATTATTGTTAAATTAAATTGAAATCTATATCTTAAAATCTGTTTTAAAAAAAATTAAAGAAAAAATAAAAAAAAAATAAGTTAAAACAGCTCCATAGGGAAAATTAAATCTAAATTTCTAAACAACCATAAAATTAAAAAAGTCTCCAAGGAGTCGTTACAGTTCACGCGTGAAGCAAAATTCCTATAAAAAACACTCACGAAACATGATTAAAATAAAATCTATATGTTGGACAAGTTAACATTTTTTTTTGCTTTTTTTCTAACTCGTAATTGAACAATAAATTTAATTGTTAATAAATTCGTTGAAAACTTCAGTCCTATCAGTAAAAATCACGTGACATTTCAAAATCTAATTTTATCGAAGAACTTGTTAAATAAATTTAATTTTAGACTACAATAGAAAACTATACAAACTGCATTTTCAATGAAAAATTTTTCATCACGTAGAAAAATGTATGAAATTTTTGCGAAATATTTAAAATATGTGGTTAGAGAGGAAAAATTACATAAAATCTCTTAATATTAGTTTTGTGCTATTTTTATCGTTATTTGTTATTTTTTTTTTCTTGCAGTTTATATCAAAAATGAAACATGTTATTTATTATTAATTATTATTTTTCGTATTAATTATTTTTTTAGGCTTATCTTATTTTTTGTAACAACAGCTGGTGTCTTCTTACATGTCTAAAATTTTTTTTCAGCATCTCGTCGCGAACAATTTTTTTTCTCCTATATCTTAATTCTGGGTTTTTGTTCGGTCTGGCGGCTTGAAGAACGTTTGGACAAAATGTAACAAATCGTAGACTACGCCGGGACCTTTGCCGGGTTTCATACAAATGAAGTCGTCCAAGCTATGACTACTTGCTGTAAATAATTAGAAAATTTAATTAGTTTTAATTTTAATTTTAATTTTAATTTTAATTTTAATTTTAATTTTAATTTTAATTTTAATTTTAATTTTAATTTTAATTTTAATTTTAATTTTAATTTTAATTTTAATTTTAATTTTAATTTTAATTTTAATTTTAATTTTAATTTTAATTTTAATTTTAATTTTAATTTTAATTTTAATTTTAATTTTAATTTTAATTTTAATTTTAATTTTAATTTTAATTTTAATTTTAATTTTAATTTTAATTTTAATTTTAATTTTAATTTTAATTTTAATTTTAATTTTAATTTTAATTTTAATTTTAATTTTAATTTTAATTTTAATTTTAATTTTAATTTTAATTTTAATTTTAATTTTAATTTTAATTTTAATTTTAATTTTAATTTTAATTTTAATTTTAATTTTAATTTTAATTTTAATTTTAATTTTAATTTTAATTTTAATTTTAATTTTAATTTTAATTTTAATTTTAATTTTAATTTTAATTTTAATTTTAATTTTAATTTTAATTTTAATTTTAATTTATTTAAGAACTCACCTGATGTCTGGATCGGCGCATATGACGGCGGCGGTTTAATCCACGATCCATCGGGACGTCGCATGTGCCTCCGATCCGACGAAAACTCTTCCAGATACGTTTCGGCAGGTATCACACGGAAATATCGACGATGTTCGGGCGGCACTGCATGATCTGAGCGAAATGTTTCCGTGACATATTTGTGAAAGTACGTGGGAAAGGGCAGCGTCGTGTCCAAATCGAAAACGAGACATCGATGGGGCGACGGATTGTGCATAAAGAACACGTGATAATCCCAAATGACGAGTTTTTCATCATCTCTGCCGGCTTTTTGACGCCACAACGGCACCGTTCGACGATCATTTGACACAAAGACCGCATAACATTTTGACAATTCGCGTGGATGTGTCTTCTTCACCAATTCACATAATTTCCATACGTTTTCCTCACTGCGGGTCGGCATCGTTTTGAAGGAGAAGAAGGTGTGAACATGAAAAAGTAAGAGACGAAAATCGATTTAATTTTTTTTAATTATTCATTTCGTTTCGTGTTACACAGAAAAAAAACATAAAGAACTAAAATTTAAATTATTTTTTTTTCAGAGAACGTCAGGGAACGATATCGTAGGTAAACTTAATGACCCAAATCAAAATGCATACACAGCAAAGGCAGCAATGTCGAGTCGAAAAAGAGCACTAGACTCAACTACGTAATTAGATTAATAATTTTCGCGTGCATGCAACGAACATTTCTCTTTTAATCAAAGCCAGCCAGCCAAACACACAAACACACAAGACTCGGCTAAAGCTCAAAAGGATACACGAAAACATTCATTGTTGCTGCGTTTTGTCGAGAAAATGCGATTTTGTGATGAAAATGACGTCTAAGTAACAAGAATTTATGAGAAAAATTAAGAAAATTTTCGAAAAAGTTGGAAAATCTCGGGAAATTCAAAAAATATTAGAAAAATCGGAAAATTTTTGGAAAATTCGGGAAATTCTTGAGAAAAACTCACAAAATTTAGAAAATTTAAAATTGACCTATCGCTAAAAAAGAAAATTTTGAAAAATTTAGAAATTATGGAAAATTTTGAAAAGCTTGGAAAATTTTAAAAAATTTTAGAAAATTCTTATATGAACTCTAAACAAGATATTTTAAGTAGTTTAAAAGTAGTAGAAAAATTAAAGAATTTGGAAAATTCATCAAGGAAACTTACTCAAAAAAGTGTCTTGAGATATTTTTAAGAAAAATTTTGAAAAATTTGGAAAAATGTGAAAATTCAAATGTATGTGAAAAATTAGTAAATCTTAGAGAAAACCCAAAACATGAGAAAATTAAAAAAAAAATTTCAGGAATTATTCAATAATTCGGAAAATTTAAAAATATCGTGAAATTTGTGGAAAACCCGGAAAAATTATTGGAAAAGCGCTTAAAACATTTCATCAAAACATTTCTCGAAACTTTTACTCTACAGTGAGTGAAGGAAAACTGCATGAAAGAACGTTCCTCCTTACACACTTCTGTTTCATTTTTTGACGGAATGAATAATAGAAACGAAAATAAGTTGTTAGTTAGTGCTTTGATTACGACTTTTTTTTCTCATTTCGCTTTGAAAATATATTTTAATTGGGGACGGAGACTGTGTGTGAAAATGATTTGGTTATAATGTTTTTCATTTCTCTGCGGAATGAAATTAGGGTGAACACAAAACTTTATCATTTACAAAAACCAGAAGCAAAAACAGAGAACGAGGAACAAAACGACCACAACAAAAACTACTTTAGGCGCGCAATTATTATTAATAATAATCAACAGGATTCTCTTCTCGCATTTTCCTTTCCTTTGCTTGCTGCTTGTCTAAACTGTTTTTTCGTCGCTATTGTTGTCGAGTCTCCGCACATAATGGCTGCATGCCATGCCACTCGTGAAAATCCTTCTGCACTGCCGGCGAGCGCATGACACGACGACGTAGAAGAAAATTGCTTTTTAGCAACAATTGCGAGTGTCAAGACAGATACGAAACGAGCGGGAGGAGTAAATTTTGTATGAAATAAATATGAAAAAATGCATTTTAAATGTTGCTGGAATGTTTGACCTACACTTGAGTTTTATCTTGCACCTGTGGATTTTCTCACACTTTTGTTGTAAAAAAAAATAACAACTAAGTACGAACTTTTTTTTCTCTTGAAGTGCAATAGTGATTAGAGTGCTACAAGTTTTGGCGAGCATTTATCATCAGAACTTAAAGTGCTTTGTGACAGGAAATTTCCTATAATAGATCAAAAAGTGTCATGAAAATTTGATTTATGGTAAGTTCCTTTAAATGTAGTTAGTTTACTGATGAATTTTTAATCAATATTGAATAGAAAAACTTTAAACAGATTTTTTTTTGCAGAAACAAAGAACAAGGCGTTCCATATTTTTTAATTTTTTTTTCATTTTAAATATGGGAAAAATTGACCTTATTGAATTGAGTTGAAATTTTTGAAAAAATTTAATCTAATTTTTTTGCTTTATCTTCTTAGGTTCATATTTTCAAAGTTCAACAAAAAAAATTCATAAGTTTTAAATGAGTAGAAAAGTTTTTAGCTACTTGACATTTTTTAATATTTTTTTTTTCGGGAAAATTGGAGAATTGAACTTAAACTAATACAACTTGAAGCTTCAGGAAGGTCAACGAAATCATAAAATATCATTTTGTCAAAAAGTTTAGACTATAAAAGCTTCATACACAGATCTTCAAACATCAAAATTCAAATAAAAAATTTTTAAAGTGAAGGACAGCAGGATAACCAGAGCTTAACGAACCTTTCCATATCACTTATTTTTCTCTCTTATTCACCGAATCAACTCATCTGATCCAAAAATCTTAAACATCATATTTAACATCAACTTTAACATCCTCCTCAACTTTGACATCATCTTTAATCATGGAAGTCTGAATTAGCAGCCATAGACTGAGAAGACCTTGCTTCTGAATTATCCTTAACTGATTTTCAAAACTGGAGTCATTTTCTCAATAAGATTTATCTAATTTTTTATTTAAAAAATTCTAATTCTTTTCTTCTATTTTTTCAGATGCAGCCAAAAATTGTTTGGGGATTTGTCACTTGTTAACTCCTTTAAGCTGTTTAAAAAAAAGTCAAATTAAAGTAACCATGGAGTATAATGCCTTCAATAAAAAAATAGAAAAAAAAACAACATTCAGATTCTGACAAAAGAGCGGTAAAGACGTTAAAAAAAATCATTGAAAAGGATTTCAATTCAAATACTTTTTGCTCATACATACAGGATTAAAAATGTTTTGTGTTCTGAAAATGAGCTCTGATCAAGTTGTTATGATACAAAGGACATAAGATATAAAATCAGAAACAAAAATCCAATTCCAACTCAAAAAAAATTTTAAACTAATGCAAATTTTGAAACAAGCAAAAGCTTGAGCAAAAGAAAAAAGCATCAACGAAATAGAAGATTATACTTGAGTTTATTTAAAACTCCTTTAAATGTACAAGATTTTATAAAAAAGGTTCTTCTTTTGCAAAAGGAACTTAATTTAAAGTTACTCAAATTTTCTTCTCCTTAAAAAAAATTTCCCCCAAAAATTTATCGAGTTCATTACTCCTTTACCCACAATTTCAACTTTAAGTTTTTTTTTGTATCTATCCTAATGCAAACATCCTTAAAATTTGCATTTTTTTCATATTCTCTCTCAAGCTTCTTCGTTCCCATCATAACTCCATACAGCCATATATGACACAAACTCCACAAGTGTATCAATTTCAAATAAATATTTAATGTCCTTTCCAATATAGTAGTAACTTTTTGCCACACAAAACTTTTCATGAGCAGCAGAGACAGTAGAAAAGTTCCTCTTGCTACTTACAAGAAAAGCCCTAAGCCTACTTGTTACACCTGTAACGCACGCAATGTTTGTCCTCCGCACACACAGAAACCCATAGACGAAAAAAAAAACGAAAGCGTGTAACAGGTTTCCTTTGTTTTTCTCTATGGTCCTTTCTGTGTGTTTGTGTGTGTGTCGTTTATTTCTTTTATCACGAGACGAGTTGTTGTTATTTTTTTTTATTTTTTTGTAAAAATGGATTAATCCTGCATGTACGGCAGCTAAATAGAAGTCGACTCGTGCCAAGCCAGCCATTTAAAACCCCGCATCATGGCTAATGTGCGGACAGTGATTAGAATTTAAATTAAAATTTACGCGTTAAAAGTTGGAAAATTGTAGTAAAATAGTAACGTAGAGCGTAACCATCGTGGATATGGGCGAAGCAGCAACAGTAACGACAACGCGTGCGAATCAAATAAATATATGACGAATTTTAATGGATCATAAAGTTGCTTGATTTATTAGTAGGTCACACATGTGTACGAACAAAAAAAAAGCAGAACGGACGACGACGACGACGACTTGAGTGGGTGAAGGCTAAAAAGAAAATTTTTTCGTCGTGTACAAAAAAAAAACTTATCGCATTTATGCATCAACAATCACAGAGACAGGACACGAGCCACGAATAGCGGCATGCGACAAAGATTATTATTGTTATTATTTTTTTTTATTAAAATTAAAAGTCGGGCAAAAAAAGGACTTACCAGTAACAACTAACATAGGAGCACTCGGCAATATTTGGGAAAATTATAAAATTCGCATCGTTTGCATTCGTCGACATTTTTGTTTATTTTAGGACTTTTTTTAACGAGGGGAGCCTTAAATATTTTTTTTTCTCAGTCGTTTTGTTGTTTTTGGCTATTTTCACTCACTTTATTGTAATTTTTAAGCAACTCAATTTTATGACTTAGAACAAAAATTTAAAAAATTTTTGACTACTTTAAAATTTGTTTGTTTTTTTCTTCTTCTTTCACTTTTCTTAAAATCAGATTTTTTTTATTTATTTTTTTTTTCAAATAATTTTTCCTATCTAATAATTTTTTTTAAATCACACGAGTCCTATTTT
Source organism: Culicoides brevitarsis (assembly GCF_036172545.1). Lineage (NCBI taxonomy): Eukaryota > Metazoa > Arthropoda > Insecta > Diptera > Ceratopogonidae > Culicoides > Culicoides brevitarsis. The sequence continues at coordinate 32,380,149 of NC_087086.1, read as the reverse complement.
GTCATGATTTGTTGTTTTTGCCAAACGAAAAGCGAGAAAAGTGATTTTTTTTTCTTCTTCACAGGATTGCACAGAAATTTTCCAACTCCTTCTTATTTGCTACTTTTTGTGTTTTTTTCTCTACAAAAATTGATTATCCTAACTAAAATACTACAATTTGTTGCGGTTGTTTAGTGTCTTGTTGCTCTTATCACGGGGATTTTTGAGGATTTTCACGCAATTTTGGTTCGCATGCACGACGGAAAATGGATATTTTTCAGCAAAAATTTTTCCTACTCGCGACACCACACACAACACACATACGGAGACGACAAGAAAAGTGCTGTATAGACGTCTTTTTCGGAGTCAGTGAACAATTTTACTGCTGACTCGAGTCGACAATGTTTTCCTTCTAATGTTGGGTGATGTTCATTTATGACTTTTGGAGTTAAATCCCCCGAAATTTTAATGGGGGAGGATTTAAATATTTTTGAAAGATTAAAAAATCCTTACAAATTCAATAATTTCATTAAAAATTACTATTTTTGAACCGAAAATAAGTTAAAGACAGAAAATATCCTTTTTTGTGAGAAGTTATCAATGAACGACGCCCTAATATCAGTAAACTTGAATTAACATAGGCGAATTTTGTTTATCAAATTCATTCGTCTCACGTTTTTATACGAAAGATGGCGCTTTGTGAACCATGAGATTGAATTAGTAGGAAGCGAGTTCTATTTATCAGTTTTGATCGTCTCATTAAGGATAAGGCAACGATGATAAGAGATGGCTCTCGTAAAAAAAGGAGTCAAGAGTTGATTTTTCATCATTTTCTCAAAATTTTTCTTAAAAATATTGAAAAAAAAAAATCAAAAATATAAAAATTATTTAAAAATAAATTTTTTAAACTTTTTTTTCAATTTTTAAAAAATTTTAAAATTTAATAAATATTTAAAACAAATATTTTTTTACTACTCGAATCAAATAATTTTAACAACTTTAAAATGCATAAAATTAAATTTCCTAAAAAGAGATTTAGTAAATTTTTCAATTAAAAAAAAATTATAAAACAAGAGAAAAACTGAAAAAGTTAAAAATCTTGCAAATTTTCAACAATAGAAAATTTTCAATGAAAAATTCCTGAAGAGATGGATTTAACGGAAAAATTAATAAAAAAAAAACTCATTTTTAATTGATATTTTTTTTTCTTTTTTTTATTACTTGTCTTATCCTGTTTTTTAGAGCTTTAATTGTTTTTTCTTTTAAATTTCTGTTATTTTGTTTCTTATTTTTTCCATCATCATAATAATTGTTTTTCTCCTTAAAATCTATATAAAACGCGCACTCACTTGAACCATTCTAACATTTTATTTTTTTCTCTATGTCAATATTAATTATTTTTTTTTGTTGCTTCTATTTCTTTAGTAAATTTAAAAATTTTACGTATTTTCCAATTAATTGAAAAAATATGACACTGCAATTATTTTGTTTCAAGGTACTGCAATAAATTTAAATTTACTATTTTCTAAGAAGTGCGAGTGTTTTTTTACAAGTTTTAACAGTAAATTGTTTTGTATATATTTTTTTCTTTTTTTTTTAACTTAGAATCATAAAAAAATTAAATTAAAATTAATAAAATAAAAAAAAGTTTTTTAAAGATTTTTTACTTTGAAAAGCATGAAAAGGAAGATTTTATTTGAAATATTTTTTAGAAAAATATTCGTAACAGCCGAAAATATTTTCGTTATATATTTTTTATTTATTATACTTTTTCCCCAATTGATATTTTTTTTTCTTAATTTCTAAGATTAATTGTAATAAATTTCAAAGATTTTTTATTAATCATCAGTCGCTCAGTTCCAATTTTCTCTAAAAATTTGTTTTAATATTATTTTAAGATTTTTTGTGTCAGATTTTTATTTTTTTATTTTAAGATGTTACAAAATTAGGACTTCTTTTACAAAAATTATAAATTTTAGTTGTTATTATTGAGCATTCGTTCAATTTTCATTCATTCTATTTTTTTTAGATTTTCAAAAAATTTCTTTTCTACTTTTTTTCAAGCTGTCTTGTCTTTTCTGGGGTTAAATGATATTAATTTATAGAAATTTGAACAAAAATTGTAAAAAAAATGAGAGACATGCTTCCTTAGTTCAAAATTTATGTATTCAGTAGAAAGAAAGAGCAAAAAATCTTTAATAAGGGACATTCGAAAAGAGATATGACACACTTTCGCCGTTATGGGTTCTTCGGACAGCCTCAGCGAACATCATTGAAACGTCAATGCACTAAAAAAAAGGTAATTTTTTAATTAAAATTTATCAAAAAATTGCAAAAAAATTGATTATTACTTGAATTTTCGGACAATTCAGCATATGTTCGTCCTGTGGAATGGTGTTTGTCACCACAACAGCCTCGAAACATGCGCCATTGATGCGTTGGATGGCGGGCCCCGAGAATATTCCGTGCGTCAAAATGGCGTAGACCTTTGTCGCGCCAGCTTCAACCAATTTGTCAGCTGCGTGTACAATGGTGCCGCACGTATCTGCCATGTCATCGACTAAAATGGCGACACGGTCTTTCACGTCACCGACCTAAAATTTATAGAATTTTAGCAAAAAAAAAATTTCAATAAAATACCGAAAATAGCCTTACCAAAACCATTGAAGCCACTTCGTTCGCCTTTTTTCGTTCCTTGTGAATTAAGGCAAACTCGACATTGAGGCGATCGGCAATTGATGTGACGCGCTTCGCACCGCCAGCATCTGGTGACACGATAATGGCATTGCGCCAATCCGTGATATTCTCCCGAATCCATTTCAGAACTGCCGGCTCAGCATACAAGTTGTCGACGGGGATGTCGAAGAAACCCTAAAAGCATCATGAATTAGTGAAAAATCCTTTTTTTTTACAAAAAGAAACTTATTTCTTTTGATTTTAAGATTTTTTTCTAATTTTTTAAACCAATTTTTGGCCTTAAAACAACAAAAATTGATTTTAAGGCAATTCCTTTTTAATTTAAGGCAACGCTTTAAATTTTAAAAATATCTTTTTATTAAAATTGAAACTGAATTTTATTATTTTGACTTAAAATAAACTAAAAAAAATACTTACTTGAATTTGAGAGGCGTGCAAGTCCATAGTAATAATGTGATCTGCACCGGCAACGGACAACATATTCGCAACAAGTTTTGCTGAAATAGGTGCACGGCTCTGGAAACGAGAAAAATTTCGAAACACAAAAAAGAGAGAAAAAATCAAAATTACAAATTCATCAAAAAAAAACTACAATTCAATGAACTTCTATGTTCTTCGATATAGAAAGAAAATTAGCTAGTATGTTAGTCGGGTTAGCAAAATTTTGAATTTTGATGGAAATACGAGACTACTTCGCTCTAAGTTTTAAATGTTAATACGTTAGGCTGTTAAGATCTACAGAAATCTAAAATTAAAAAAAAATTCTAACTAAAACTTGAAATGAAAAATTTTGATAGTTTTCGTAAAAATTTGCCAATTTTGATGATGCGTTATTTCGTTTTAATGAAGAATAAAAATATATATGTTTCAAAATTAATCCAAAAAAGTGCTACTTTGCCAAAAACGGACTCTCAAACACACAGACACAAGCATGAATGGTTGAAAAATGGGACTACGATGAGGTTTTCATTCAAATTTATCAAAAAAATTTGACACAAAAAAACGAACAAGAAGCGAGCTATTATTCAATCGGAAAAACGGCAAGCTTCCAAAAAAACTTTTTATTTTTACAAAATATTAGTTTAAAACTATTTACATTGAAGAAAAATTAACTTTTGACACGAAAAAAATATTTTTTTTTTGCTAAAAAATCGATGAAACTATTGAATGAAAATTATGAAATTTTATTAATTTTCATGATGAAAGTTATTAAATTTATGAACCAACTTTCTATTTTTAAAAAAATTATTAATTAATTAATTAAATTAAATTGTTATTAAAATATTTTTCACTAAAAAAGTAAAAAAAAAATATTTGTGAAAAAAAATTTTTTAAAACGACACTCGAAGGTTGCTGTGCCCTTAGTCAGCCTTTTGCCTACAAACTTTCTGTTTTTATTTTGTACACTAAACGTTCAAAAAATAACACAAGAAAACTTGAGTCCTGTCGTGTGTGTCTCTAAGCTATTAACGATACGTTCCACGAAACACACAACAAGGAGTCGATTTTATGACGATTTCTTTTAAACTGAACACTGTTTTCATGTTTTTTCATTTTTTTTTAATTTTCCTTTTCTTATTATTACTCACAGTATATTCAGGCACATAATGATCAGCCTATAATTAAAATAATAATAAAAAGGAAATTTTTTATGAGTAAATATTCGTTTTTTTAAATATTTTTTAATAACTTTTGATGACTGGAGGGATAAATTGAATAATTTAAATTAAATTTAAAAAATGATTTTAACAAGAACTTTGGGGTAAAGGGATTTAAATGAATTGAATGTGAACATTTACAAATTTTCCCAAATATTTTTTCCCGATTTTTTGAGATTTTTACTAAAATTTTTCTTCTCTAAATTTTTTTCAAAAAATCGAAAAAAATTAAGATGATTTTATTTACATCCAATTAAGTTTAAAGATTTTTTTATTGAACAATTAAATTAAAAGAATTTTGACAATAGTAGTATGTTTTTAATTCAAATTTCAGCTAAAAACTAACAAAAACGGATTTTAAGGCAATTCCTTTTTAATTTAAGGCAACGCTTTAAATAATTTCAAATGCCTGTTACTGTCAAAATTCTTCTTTGAAATTTGGGCCTTGGCAGTTTTGATCATTTCCCGTAAATAATGAATGAGAAAAGGGGGGAGAGAGATGTAGATATTTCAAAATTCAAACCACACGCACTCGTTTTTTTTGTGCAACATGCGTTTTGCGATGCCAGTTTTTACTTTAAAAATCTACTCTAGCGATACTTTTCAAACTATTTTTCAGGTCCAATTCGTAGTTTCTATCAAAAGTGTCCTGTTTGAGTTATAAAAATTGCACAAAATACTCAAAAATGTGAATTTCCGTTAGAATTATTTTGACCTTGGGAGTTGTAAAATTTATCAATAATACGTGAAAAATTAACTTTTTCAATTAAAAATTCATTCAATAATTTTTTCGTTAGATTCTATTGAAAAAAAAATCTCGTGTCAAGTAATTTTTTGACCTCGAACACACTTCATGATAATTCGCTGTCACTCAAAATTTGTAACAAATCGATAATTTTTTTGCGAGAATTTTCGATGCGAATGCACCCAACCCACTTATTTCTCTCCTTATCAAGGCCGTCGACAATGTTTCTTTGACATAATTCGTTATCAGACGAAATTTATGCGATGTGATTTGATATTATGAGTTGTCGTTGTCATGCATCATTGCAACTTGGTTCATCCTCAATTTTGTTTACATTCGAATTAACCTTATTACTTTTATTTTTTGTTGTTTACGAAAAAAAAAAGTTTGTACGTGATAAAGCAAGATGAGGCTATTTTGTTGTTATTTTTTGTTATTGTGCGGTATATTTCGCGCGACATCGATCATCAGATGCGTTTTTTGTCGGTTTGCGATGATTTGACTGCCAATTAGAGACGTGCCCGCATGCCCCCCTTAGTTAGTGTGGGGGAGGGATAGTTAGAAAAAGTGTGTTAGAGGACTCTATGGCTAAGAAATGAGATGAGAATTGGGTTAGTTACGATTCAGTGAGAGGAGACGAAAGGAAAAAGCGAGATAATTTCGTAAAAAATTAATTTTCAAATTTTTTTGACAGTTAAAGTTTTTGACAGATGTCAAAATTTTTGTTAAAATTAAATTTTTGAGTAATTTTTTGATAAAAATGAACAAAATAAACTCAAAAATTTAAATTTTAACAAAAATTATGACATCTGTCAAATTTTGACAGTTCAAAAATTCGTTTGTCAAAAATGTCAAAAAATGGAGACGCCTTGTATTTTATACGAAATTATTAGAAACTTGCAATTTTAAAGGTTAGTTAATGGTTTTCGGTATGAATTGTTAAAATAAATGAAAGTTTGCCCAAAATAATGAATCCCAATGTTAATCATGACGAGCAGTGCTTTTGATGGAATTATGAAGTTTGTTAGATTGCGATGATTTTTTTATTTATTGAGAGAGAAATTTTTAGAGAATTAAAGAGAAAGGAGTTGAAAGTATAGAATAATAATAAAAAAAAGTAGGAAAAAAGGTTTATACCCTAAACTTCCATTCGTTGGATTTCATCAATTTAGCCAGCTTATCATCACCACTCTGTATATTTTTCAAATTTTATTTTTTGTTTTACGCATTTTTTTGTGTTCAAAAAGGATCAGGTCTCATTTCAACAAAATATTTGTGATTTTAATTTTTTTTTTGTGGGAAGAAAGGAAAGAATTTTTTTAGGAAATATTTTTTAGCGATATTGGTTGGTCGTCGAAGTATTTTTTTTTAGAAAGAAACAAAAAATAAAAGAAGAGCATTAGATCATTAGTCGATACTTTTTGGAGTATTTTGTAGCATTTACTAGAATTTCATTTTTATTTTTCTTGTTATTTTAACGAGGACGATTTGTTAAGAGTTTAAGTATAAAAGCAAAAGCAGAGCAGACAAAACAAAACGTTCCAAATTATTAATTTTTTTTAGGAAAATTAGCCTATGGATTAATTTCACGATCGATGCAAAAAAGAAAAGCATGTTAATAAACTTAATTAATTTTTGCGAGAAAATGGCGGCAAAAAATGACAAATTTTTAGTCTGTTTTTACTTTTACTGAACCGGCAAAAATAAAAAGTTATTTTTTTTTTTCGAAAACCGAGAAATTTTGTTTGTTTTTTTGTCGAAAAAAATTGAATAGGAAAGAAAAAGCGTATAGAAAAAAATTTCAACACGAACAAACAAGAGTTCACAAAAAATTTTCAATTTCAAGCAAATGAAACAAAATTTACCTTTACCTTGTCTTTCTTGTCTTGTCTGGCGTACGGGAAGCAAGGTATCACAGCAGTTACACGCGATGCAGATGCAATTTTGCATGCGTTTATCATAATTAGCAATTCCATTAAGTTGTCATTTATTTCGCCAGAGCCCGATTGGACAATGTAAACGTCCTCGCCACGTACTGACTCACCAATTTCAACACTGAAAGAAAAATAAAAATCAAATATTTTTTTATTGAGGCTTGAGATTGAAGAGTCTCCAAAATATTTATCTCATTATCTTATCATCATGACGAAAAACGAGCGTAGACTAACATCATACAATTTTTTAACAGAGAGGTTTATTGACACCAATTTAGAACGAATTCAATGTCACTTGATTTTTTTCGGTTGAAATATGAGAGATTGTCTCTATCAAATGGTGACACGTTTTTTGTATTGATTTCTATTAAAATTTGAGCGCATTTTGTTATTTTTTGTTAAAAAAATTTGATTTTAAATAATTATAAAATTTTTTCAAGCTTTCAAATTTTTTTTCGACAAATTTTCTTTTTAAAGGGAGTTTTAATTAACTTTTAAAGATTTTAAGGCAATTCCTTTTTATTTTAAGGCAACGCTTTAAAATTTTATTTTTAGTTCAATTCACAATAATTAAAATAACTCTTTTCTAATTCCTTCCTTTTAAAACAAATTTAAGGCAATTCCTTAAAATTTTAAGGCGACGCTTTAAAAAAATTATTTTTTATTTAAAGATTTCAATTTTTTACTTAATTTTAGTTCTTAACAGAAAATTCACGAAAAACTGATTAATTTTTTTTATTGTCGCCAAACATCTGTTATATATCCGTGTTTTATCAAAAAATTCGCTTCATACGCAATTTATTTGCTCAATTCGTCATTCATTCCAGACAGACACGAAATTTCTCGTCTATCTATTAAAATTCATACGAATGCTTTTAAGAACAAACAACACAAAAAAAAACTAAAAATCCGAGAAACCGGTTAATTTTTGTGTACCATGCACTTATTCCATTCATTCTCCTCTAACTTTACGCTTACGACGTTGAAAAATGAGTGCGCAACAGGCGACTAACTGTTCCGAATGTCTAAACAAATATTACCACGTGAAGCTTTTAGTTTGAGTTTCTTCGACATGTGGTTTGATTAAAAAACGAACAAAATGTTTTATTGCCCCAATTTCGTCTAATCAATTTTTTTTATTTATTTTCTAGTTATTGCTAGATAGAATTTTTTCTGTGTTCTATTCAGACGTCAAGATGATTCTAATAAAAAAAAACCACAACAATTTTTTTTATTGTATTTTTTCATGACAATTAATCAGGGGCTTGTCTAGCAACTTGCGACCTAATATTTCGTTTTTTTTTGTAGTTTACGACTATCGTAGAGGTCAAAGGTCATGATGATATTCAGAACGATGAGACCTTTTTCGTGTCTTTTGAGTATATTTCATTTATTGACATGTAGAATGTGTCTTTGAAGTGCCTTTCAAAAATATTGTGTTGTCTATTTGTGATAAGAGACTGTTTACTTGTAAGTTGATTAATGGAGGATTCCGCTGTAGACTACATCTGGTTTGTTTCCGGAATTTGTTATGACGCTATTTTGTGTTTCTATGCACGATTTATTGATTCGAAAAACTAGTTTATGGGGATTTTTCTGATTTTAAGGCAATTCCTTTTTAAATTTAAGGTAACGCTTTAAATTTTATAATTTTTAGCTAATATTTGATAATTCAACCAAGAAATTAAAACTTTTTATCATAATTTAAAAATTATATTTAAATATTTACAAGTTTTTAAATGAATATTTGAAGTAAATTTCAAATAAAAATATAAAGCGTCGCCTTAAAATTAATAAAAATTAATTTTATAACTAAAATTTTTCATAAAAATAATAATTGATTAAATTTTTTAATTATTTAAACACTTTTTAAGACTTTTTGTCTAATATTTTAGATAAAATTTGATCAATAAAAGAAATAAAAATAAAAAGCGTTGCTTTAAATTTTTCAAAACTACCAAAAAATTCTTTTAATTAATTTCTTTGAACTTCTCGGCATCAGAAATAACCTGCAAACAAATTTCGCCACTGCCTATCATCAATCTACCTAAATATTTGTCTATATTTAGAAGTAAATCACTGCTACAAAATGACTCATTCATGAAGATAACGCGTTACCTGGCACCTTCTTGGTACCATTAAATAAAATCGATGCATTTCTACCTAAAGCATCTCTATGAACCTGTATCTCTCTATCTACACAGAGAAATAGTAGAAACCGTAAATGCATTCATAAAAATCTTTTTTTGTTATTTTTCTTTCCAACTGAGAATTCTCTTTTTATTATTCTCAAACGAGAAGAGAAATTATTTTATCATCTGCCGCCCCGTAAATTATTCAAGAAATAAACAATTTCTCTAAACTAAACACACACACGGACTGCCAAGAAAATTCAATGACGATTTACAGCAAATTTTTAATTTATATTTCATTGTCATGGCATCCCCTATTGTAAAAACAACGATTCAACGAACGATTCATTGTTGTGCTCTTGTTGTTGTTGTTGTTGCTGTATGAAAATTGAAATTAATTGTTCAAGGTCATTCACTGTTGTTTTTTTTTCAATATTCTTGTTTTTTTTCGTACGCACAAGTTGTTGTTGTTGTTGTAGCATAAAACTTATGTTTGTTGATGTCATGCGACGAGAACGATGGCAAGCAAAATATTGGTTGCGTCTTTGATCAATCAATAAATTTGTAAACAATTGACGACGAGCACTAAGCAACCAAGTTCTTTCGTGTTGTTTTCGATTTTTTTTTAGTTTTACTTTTTTTTCTTCTTTGTTGTTATGTAATTTTTATTTATCAAAAACTTTTTTTTGCACTTTTTGGAGACTCGATTTTTTTTAGAAATTTTTTTTAAAAGGAGAAGAACTTACCATGTTTCCAGATTGCTGAACTTTTTTGTGACGACCTTGCCGAGGTCATGCCCCAAGCGGTCTAAAAATTCAAAGAAAAACAAAAATAAATTTTAGCGAATGCAGAAAAATAAAAATTGTCATCCATTTTGATAAAGCGAAATTTTTGTGGTTAGCAACGTGCATTAAAGGAGAAAAATTGCAAAATATTTTTTTATAGATTTTTTTTGCAATCCCGGAAAAGTTTATAAATATTCCGAATCAGGTGGACTTGTGTGCGTATCGGCATACAAAATGCACATACACGACGTACAGCGCAAAAAAGCACGTTTTTATCTCCAACCCAAAAATTTTGTCTTTATCTCCGGTTCAATTCAACACAAAAAATTAAATGTAGCTAAACACTTACCGACAATGCGTTGCGCTAAATCGGGATGCGATGATCCGGAAAACACCTTAATGTTTGGCATTCTGGATTTCAGTGGTCGTGGGACGCTTGCTTTTGTCTCCTCTGTGAAATTAGTTGTAGTCGTCGATGTTGATGATGCCTCAGCAGCTTTTGCCTCTTCTCCTGACAAAGTCTGACTACCACAAGTTTTGTTTGTATTTGTTGTAGCTGCTGCTCGCGTTCGTACGTTGGGCATGAAAAAAGAAATTTTGAGAGAGTCTCTCAGCAAAATTTTTTCGTGTGTTTGTGTTTAATATGGAGTCGCGCGAGTAAGTAACGTGTGTTGATAATGGAAATAATGGGAATTTTCGGTATGAAGCGCACTACTACGCTGTCAAAAGGCAAGACAATGAATGAGAGAGACCTGTAAACATGCGAGCAAATTGCAGAGGTACGAGAATTTCTGTAGAAACAGAAAAGTAGTGGACTGACAGCGCAGGAAACGTTTTCACTGGGTATGTAAATGAGAAGGAATTTGGAACGAAAAAGGGTTGAATTGTGACTATAGCGGGTTTTGGATTTGTTTTTGTCTGTCCGTTGATGATTTAAAAGAAATTTTTAGAAAAAAAACTTAAAACTTTAAAAATCAAAGTCAAAATTTTAATTAAAATAACTAAAGAGAGCAAAATTTCTTAAAATTTTAGAATTTAAGGCGATTCCTTTTTAAATTTAAGGCAACGCTTTGAAATTATTTCATAATTTATTTTTTTCAAGACAAATTCAAGTAATTAAAGCTGTTTTAATTTCATAAATATTATTTTAAAGTTGAGTTTTCAAAGAGCTAAAAAATACAATTTAAAGCGTTGCCTTAAATTTTTATTAATTTTGATTCGATTTTGGTTCAAAAAACTTTAAAATCAATTATCAAAGTTTTTTTAAATGTAAATTTAGAAAATAATAATTTAAAAAAATAATAAACATACAAAAGAGGCCAAATAATGTCTGGAACATGTCTCTCTTTTAAAAATTTTAAGTCTAGAATAAACAAAAAAATTTAAATTACTTTTTAAAATAGAAATGAAACAGCCAATAAATAAATCAAAATCGATTAAAGCGAGCAAAACACCTTCCTGTGTAGTTCTAACTCTTATTCAAAACGCGTAATAAATAATAATAAATAAATAAGAAACTACCTTGAACTTTAAAATAAATAAGTTGATTCAATTTTTTCTTCAGGAATGGAATTTTCCCTTCAGCAGGAAATTATAAATCAACATTTATTTTATAAGTTCAAATGTAATAAACTTTGTAAAAATAATATTAATTTCTTTGACGTCAGTCACTCATCTTCAAGTCATTTCTTATCAACATAAATGCAACACTAATCAACAAAATAAAGTTCAATATGAGAGTAAGCGAACTCTTTATTAATTCTCTAATCACTAACCGAAATTTTATGTCTATTTTTGTATCACAATTACTGAAAAAACCTGCTTTACTTTCATTAAAAAAAATTTAAGGCAATTCCTTTTTAATTAAAAGCAACGCTTTGAAATTTTAATTTTTTGAATAATTTCTAGAATTTTCTTCATAATTTGATCCAATTTAGCACAAAATTAAAATTTTTTGAACATTTCCGAAACTTCTTTAGCATAAAAGCAAAAAATTGATAATTTCTAATAAAAGGCGACGCCTTAAAATCACTTTTTCAATATGAACTACCCTTTCTTTTATATTTCTTATCATCATTGATGCAACTTTAATTAACTATTTCGTCTCATTAATTCTTCTCTTCTCCTATCACCATGCAAACTGCACTTTTTTTGCATATTTATTTTTATTTGCTGATAAATATCGACCAATCACCGTACGTTGTAAATATGCATACCGGCAAAAATAATAACAAGTCGTTTTATGAGTTGCTTGCTATGTTTCGTCATTATCGCTCTTTTAAAATTTTTCCTGTCGACAGATAATCGATTTTGTTCAATTTTATTTGAAAAACGTGCATGCTGCTACTGACACATTTCTCTATCTATCTTAGAAAAACAAAAAAATGTCCTTCAACTTTCTTTCGTTTCCATTGAATTCACTTTACTTTGCTGAACACGCAAGAATTTCCTTCATGACAACACTTTAAATTGATTGCATTAGATTAAACAGGTAGTTTGCTCACTTTTCGATTTTTTTTTTTTTTTTTTTTTTTGTCTATTCTTCCAATGTGTAAGGAGCGAAAAAAGTGACCGTGGATATTATTAGCGGAGGAGGTCAACACACACGTTTTGTTAGCAGAAATTCGATTGAATAACGTAGAAAAAAAAATTAAGAATAGAAAAAAATTTCCTCACTATTTTGTTGTTGTTCCTCCGTCGTCGATGTCGCTTCGTCGAGTGATTTTGATGAATTTTCTGCGGAATCGATTTTGTCACAACTGCTCCCTTTAGAATCCCGTTCAGAACTATCTTCCATTTAATGGAAATTGTGTATTTTTCGTCGAGCTGCTCGAAGACGTTTGTGTTTTTTTTCACGATTTTTTGCTATTTTGCATGTGTCACAAGTCCATTCAGTGCGATGGCAGACACAGAAATGTGATAATATGTGAGCTCGTTCGACACGAAAAATATTTCCGAAGAAAAAAGTGCACTGTTGTTTAGCGAAACGGAGTTGTTTATGCTGTAACCTTATCACTTTTATTTATTTGAATGACGTTGAACTTCGTATTTTCTTGATAGTTTTTTTTTCTTGCTGTTCAATGTTTGTTTTACACGAAGCGTTCGCAACTATTTTGTGTGTTCTAGTTTTGGTCTCTTCTACGGGTTCTGTTGAAAAATTAACATGTGTCATGCATGTAAAGAGAGAAAATTTTTGTGTACTTTTTTTTGAGAGGGAAAATGGAAAATTATTTTTTGAATTAATTGACGGTTAATGATTTTCCGGGAAATTTATGATTTTTCCGAAATTTTCACAAGTTTTCCAATTTTTTTTTTTAATTAATTATTTTTAAATGAATTTTGAATATTTAATTCGGAAAATTTCGAATTTTCGGAAAATTTTGAGGAAATTTCTTAAATTTTCTTGAGTTTTCCATAATTTTTAATAGAAAATAATTTTAAACCTTAAACGTAATAATTTTTTCTAAAAATTTTCAAAATTCACGAAATCAATGTTCTCATATAAACATTTAAGATTTTTAAATTTTCAACAATTTTCCGGAAAACTCTCAAATTTTTCCGAGTTTTTCACGATTTTTCCAAATTTTTTAAATAGTTTTAATAGTGGAAATATATTTTTTTTTTTTTTTTGATAATTTTGAGAAATTTCAAAAATTTTAAAAAAGAATTTTCAAAAAAATATTGAAGCTTTAAAAAGTTTTCAGAAAATTTTTGGAAAAATTCTCAAATTTTCCGAATTTTCCATAATTTTTCGTAAATTTTATCATTTTTTTCACCAATTTTGATGACAAACAAGCTAAACAATTTCTTATGACGATTCAAAACTTTTGAATTTTCAATAACTTTCCGGAAAACTCTAAAATTTTCCCAAGTTTTTCACGATTTTTCCCAATTTTTGTAAAAGTTAATTATTTTTAATGAGTTTTAATTATTGGAGTGCTTAGATTTTACAAAAGAACTTAAAAGCTTAAAGTTCAAAGAAAATTTTTGGGAAATTTCTCAAATTTTTCCGAGTTTTCCACAGTTTTCCAAAAATTTTTATAATTTTTTCACAAATTTTGATAACTTACGAACTCAGTGATGTTTATAATGAATATTTTAGACTTAAATTTTTCATAATTATTCGGAAATTTTTTGATTTTTCCGAATTTTCTCAAATATACTGAAAATTTTTTTAACGATTATTAAAAATTTTATGACTTTAAAATTTTTTAAAAATATTTTTGATTTAAAATATCAAACTTTAAAAGGAAAAACCTTCAAAAAAAATTGTTAAAATCAAAACTGATAACGCCAATTCTATTTTTCAGTCGTTTCAAACAAACATCTGTTCTCCCAGTGAGTAAACCAGGTCTTCCATGTGCCAATGTTTTGATTTTTTTACGAACTTCGGACTTAAAATTTTCAAGTTTTATCTAAAAATGAAGGTAATTGTTGAAAATATCGCCAAAACATGCGGAGGACGCATTTGTCGCTTCACATCACTGCCTTTAAAAACAAAATCCGAAGAAAAAATCGAACTTGAAGCACCTTTTCCGCTGCTTTACACAAGAGTAAGTAACTTACCGGTGAAATTTCCTCCTAATTTTAACTTTTTTTCGTCATTTTAGGGCGCCAGTCTTCCTCACATCTCCCGCGAAGTGCTTGAAATGTGCAATTTTGACCCTCATCTACCGCTTCTTGTACCTCTGAGCACCACAATTCACATGCAAGACACTTGCAAAGCGCTAAAAATGCCAATTTCGACGTTTGCTTCGTTGCCCGAGAAGATGTCTTTTGTCGTGCTGAACGATCCAACGGAGGAAATTCGATTGGGAGTGCAAGACATGAAAAGTATGAGTCTTGTGACACGCAAAGGACGTCATCCGTTAACAAGTGACAAGTTCATGGACCTTATCGATGCATTCCAACCGGATTTTTATCACGTTCTCTGTGATGGATGGACCCCAAAAGACGCGAGCAAGAAACGTTTGAGCAAGGCACTCGACAAATCGAAGAAATTTTTCGAGGAATGTTTGACGAAACATCAAAAAATGGAGAAATCCGGAAGTTTTTTCGTCGCCGCTGTCGAAGGAGGCTTAAATATCGACGCCAGAAAGGACATGATGAACTTTCTAAAGCAACACGAGAACGAAATTGACGGATATTTGCTCGATGGACTCCACATGAACGGCCTTTCGACAGTTTCTTTGATGGAAAATCCCGAAGATTTGAAGAAATTTTACGAAATAATCGATTTTTGTACGAAAACTTTGCCGGAATCGAAGCCAAAATTCATGTTTGGTCCATTCCCGCCGCCGATGATCCTGCAACTCGTCAAAAGAGGCGTCGATGTGTTCGATACGTCGTACGGATATATGGCAACGCAGTCAGCAAACGCGTTAATTTTCGATTTTGAGCAAGGAGGTGAAGGAAAATTCGCGTTAAATTTGAGCGATGAGGCTTTTAAAGAAGATTTTAGTCCCTTGAAAGAAGGATGCGCGTGTCTGACATGCAAAAATCATACAAGAGCGTACATAAATCATCTCGTGATATGTCGAGAATTGCTGGGACAAACACTTTTGATGATGTAAGAGACGATTTTTTAATTTTTTAAACAAATTTTAATTAATTTTAAATTTTTTTTAGTCACAACACACATCACTACCTTGAATTTTTCAAAACTATCAGAAAAAGTGTGAAGGAAGACACTTTGGATGTCCTCATAAAATGCGTGGAGCAACAATATTCCCCGATAGATTTGACAGAAAAAGTAAGAAAAGAGAAAAGGGAACGTTTAGAAGACGAGGATAATGTTTCAATGGTTTCCGTATAAAAAAATTCGTTAAAAAAATTTTAAAAAATTAAAAAAAAAATTTTTTTTGATTTAAATTTATGAAGGGGGGCTTCAATGTTCTCACGAACTTTATTTTTATTAGAATTTCTAATTTGATTTAACATTAGTTTCCAAAATTTTTTTGGTTTACAACACATTTTTATGTTTCATGTTTTTTCAGTGTCTTGCTTGTTTTTCACATTTCTTATAATATATTAATTAAATTTAATATTAAACGGGTAAGTTCGTAACATAATTTTGACTTTTATGTGATAAAATTTTAATTTTTAAATTTAAAAAAATTCGAGATTTGTGAAAATTATCAAAAATTTTCTATAAAATGCTAAAAAAAATTTATTTTGCAAAATTTTAAAGGTTTGTTTTGAATAGTTTGGTAGCAATTTTTTAGATTTTGTAGATCTTGTTTCGTAAATTTTAGTTTTTCAGTTTTTATTTTTGAATTTTTATTTAGATCTAAATTCTCATATTTGAGGTTAGTTTTCTTTTTTTTGCTTTCAGCTTTTAGTTTTTAACTCTAAATTTTTAGTTTTTAATTCTTTGTTCTTCAGATTTTAGCTCTAACTTGTCAGATTTTAGCTTTCAGCTCTAATTTTTTAAGTTTTCAGCTCTAACTTGTCAGATTTTAGCTTTTAGCTCTAATTTCTTCAGTTTTCATCCTTAATTTGTCAGATTATGACTTTCAGCTTTATTTTTTTCAGTTTTCAGTTCTAACTTGTCAGATTTTAGCTTTCAGCTCTAATTTTTTCAGTTTTCAGCTCTAACTTGTCAGATTTTAGCTTTTAGCTCTAATTTCTTCAATTTTCATCCTTAATTTGTCAGATTTTAGCTTTCAGCTCTAATTTTTCAGTTTTCAGTTCTAACTTGTGAGATTTTAGCTTTCAGCTCTAATTTTTTCAGGTTTCAGTTCTAACTTGTCAGATTTTAACTTTTAGCTCCAATTTTTTCAGTTTTCAGCTCTAACTTGTCAGATTTTAGCTTTTAGCTCTAATTTTTTCAGTTTTCAGCTCTAACTTGTCAGATTTTAGCTTTCAGCTCTAATTTTTTCAGTTTTTAGCTCTAACTTGTTAGATTTTAGCTTTCAGCTCTAATTTTTCAGTTTTCAGTTCTAACTTGTAAGATTTTAGCTTTCAGCTCTAATTTTTTCAGATTTTAGCTCTAACTTGTCAGATTTTATGTTTCAGCTCCAATTTTTTCAGTTTTCAGCTCTAACTTGTCAGATTTTAGCTTTTAGCTCTAATTTCTTCAGTTTTGAGCTCTAAATATTCAAATTTTAGCTCAGTTCTTAGTTCATAATTTTTAATTTAGTTTTTAGCTCTCAAAGTAGAAAAAAAGTTTTAAATTTCATTTTTTCAAAATGTTAAAAAATATTAAGAAAAATTTAAAGTTTATTAAAAATTCGTCAACATTATTTTACGAACTTAACCCTGTAATAAGTTCATTTTGTTAGTAACAATATTTTTTTTTAATAATAACGTTAATTGTAATAATTAAAATCGAGTAAAAGGAATGAAATAGAGATAAAGAATGTTTAAAAATTTGTTAGTAGTTGAGTTTGTATATGTTTGTTTCTAATACTTTTTTCTTCATTATTTTTATGATTTTTATGTTTTTTTCTTTAAAATTGTATAAAGCAGTATTTTTTTGTTTATTTAGCGAATTTTTTGGTACTTGGTACGCTGGCGCGTTGATCATCCATTCTGCCGCTCTGCACTTTCATGATGAGCGAAAAGAAGTCTTCGTCGATCGTGGAGGCAGGCACGCGTGGATTCCGTGCCGGCGTTGGTTGCGTTTCATTCGCATCCGCTTCCGTATCCATTGTGACGCCGGGCGTCGGTAACTCGGAGCGCTGATCTTCGATGCGACTTCCCTGACAACGCGCAAGCAAATCGAGGAAATCTTCGGACGTTTCATTGTTTTGCGACGACGGAGCACTTCCGTTATTTTCGGGAGCTGAAGCAGGAGCATCGGCGGGTTGATGATTGTGACTTGGCGTAACAGCAGCGGGCGAACGGAGTCCCGGCAAGGCAGCACGTTGCTCATCCATGCGTTCCGACTGGAAATTCGCAATCATGTCGATAAAAGTGGTTTTTGGCGTGTTTTGTGGTGCCAATGGTTTACGCGAATCGCCGTTTGTGGTTCCGTTTACCTTCAAAGTGCATCGTTGATCGTCCATTCGTTTGCTCTGGAATTTCGTGAGCATGTCAAACAAGTCGGAATTTACATTTTCCGTTTCTTCGCCGTTTAATTCTTGCTGTTGCTGTTGTTGTTGTTGTAATTTGGCGGCTTGCTTGGCATCCGGCGTGAGTTTTATCAAGTCAAGTTGCTCCATGCTCTGTCGCCGCACCCGAATTTGACGACTTCCGTTACTTTGATTGTCGTGATTAGGAATTTCTGGCAGTGAATCGGAGTCTGACATCTCCGGCAAGCCCATAACGCGTCGCAAATCCCCGATATTCATCTTTGCGGTCTCTTCGCCCTTCAAATCGCCAATTTCCTTCGCAAGCACGTAATGCAGCTGGGCATAATGCAAAGCCTTGTCGTTGTCTGCAACAGCTGCATGCGCATTTCCAAGCGACCAATAAGCTCGTGCCTCTCCAATCCGATCGCCAAGCTCTTGCGCGATCGCCAAATGACGCTGATGATACTGAATCGCTGCCGGAAAATCACGCAAAAGTGTAAAAGTGTTGCCCAAACTGTAACAAGCCTGCGCCTCGACTGCTTGTTCGCCCAAATCGATCGCCAGCGAAAGTGTTTTCTTGTAGTGTTCCGCCGCAATTTCGAATTCCCCGAGGAAAATGTACGAATTTCCGAGGTTACTGTTGGCACGACGTTCGGCGGGCTTGTCTCCAAATTCCCGCGCAATCTTTAAACGTTCCTTGTGATGTTCGATCGCTTGTTCGAAATTTCCCAAAAGGTAGTAAGTGTTGCCCAAGTTACCGCAAGCACGTCCCTGAGCCGCCAAATCGCCCAATTCGCGCATCAGAGTCAAATTTTTCTGGTAATATTCGATGGCTTTGTTGAGTGCTGCCTTGATTTCGTCGGAAAATTCGCCGGAAGAGTCGTCTTTTTGACGCAGCTCTTTGCCTTTGGCGTGATAAACGTTGCCCAAGTTGTACAGAGCTCTGCCTTCGGATAATTTGTCGCCCAATTCGGTAGCCTGAGGAAGAATTTTTAAGAATTTATTTAAAAATTTGACAAAATTTTTTAATTTTTTTAAATTTTAGGTCTTAAAATCAACTTGAAGTGAATTTATAACTTTAAAAATTAATTTTTTAACTCAAAAAATGAATTTTTAGCTTTCAAAATTAAACTTTTAGTTATTAAAATTGAATTTTTAATTCGAAAAATGAATTTTTTTGCTTTCAAAATTAAATTTTTTGACTCTTAAAAGGAATTTTTAGATTTAAAAAATAAATTTTTAGTTCAAAAAATACATTTTTTAGCTTTTCGAATAAAATTTTAGCTTTAAAAATCAGCTTTTTAGCTCTTAAAATGCATTTTTAGCTTTTAAAAATAAGTTTTTTACTCTTTTTTAAGAAATTTATAGAATTTGTATATTTAAAAACTGAATTTTTAGTTCAAAAAATTACATTTTTAGTTCTTAAAAAAATTTTTTTAGCTTTTCGAGTGAAATTTCAGTTCTAAAAATTAAATTTTTAAATTTTTTAATGGATTTTCGGATTTTAAAATTAAATTTTTAGCTCTTGAAATTAAATTTTTAGCTCTTAAAATGAATTTTTAGATTTAAAAACTGAATATTTAGTTCAAAAAATTAAATTTTTAGTTCCTAAAATAATTTTTTTAGCTCTTGAAATGAATTTTTAGCTTTTAAAAATCAACTTTTTAGCTCTTAAAATGAATTTTTAGCTTTTTAAATGAAAATTTGTGAAATCCAAATAATTTTTAACGCTTTTATCAGTTAAATGAATCACATTACTCACGATTTTCAAGTGTCTCTCACAACAAATGACCGCTTCCTCGAAGCGTCCCATAACTTTGAGCGTATTTCCGAGATTGCCCGAGCTCTTTGCCTCTCCCAAACGATCGTCCATGGACCTGGCAAGAGTTAAATCCAACTTGTGATACTGCATTGCTTTCTGGTAGTCGCCCAAATAAAAATATGCGTTTCCTAGTTGACTATAAATGGCACTGAGGGTTCTAAAAAACACAAAAAAAAAAATTTTTTCATTAAAATTCACTCAAAAATGCAAAAATCGAAGATTCAAACCTTAAATCATTGGTACCACTGGAAATGGCAGCCTGGAAAAATGCAACTCCAGCCCGACAATCGCCCGATTTGCACAAGCGTTCGCCCTCCAGAGCCAATTCCAGGCACATCGATGACGTATCACTGCTGGTTTCGTTGTTTCCGGTGAGGTTTTCGGCGGATAAAGATGTGGAAAGTGCCATTTTTCAAGCAAAATACTTTTTTTTTCACGAGTAAATAGGAGAAAAATGTATATGGCGTTGTATGTGTATGAAAGGGTTTGGCTGGTTTTGATGATTGGTATCTTTGTGTGTTTTTGTAAAATGTTTCACTTGGCACTATTGAGAGTATTTTCAGTTGTTTCAGGTTGATTAAAACTACAAATACGGCGTCGCGGCAATGATTTCGCGTCGTGGAAGCGTTTTAGTCTTGATTTTTAGCGGATTTTCAGCGATTTAATGGGAAAACATTTTCCAGCTCCGTGCAGCTGATTGTGCTATAATTGTTTTTATGGCAACGGTTATTGAGGCGAATGAAAGTGATAAATTGCCGCATATCCGGGATGGAGGCGCTGTAAAGGAAGTTGCGGTAGAGGAAGTTGAATTAGCAAAGGTGAAATTTTGTTATGGCTATTCACGGAATTTTCCGACTTTTCATGAATTTTCCGAGATTTTTCACGAATTTTAACATAAATGATGCTCAAGAAACTTCTAAAACACAAGGATTTTTTTTCAATGAATTTTTCGATTTTTTTCTGAGATTTTTAAAAACATTTATTTTTTAAAGTTTAAATTTTTGGATCAACTGATCTTAACTTGATCTAAGTTAAGCCAAACTATGAGAAAAATTGTTTTTAAATAATTATAATTATAATAGTTATTTATTATTTTTTAAATTTTTAAAAAATAAAAAAAATAAAAAAAAAATTTTAAAAATATTTTTTTATTCTTTTGAATAATTTTAAGATTTGATTTTTTTTTAATTTAAAATCATTTGAAATTTGAAAAAAATTTAAAAATTTTTTTTGTTCTAATCTATTGAACAATTTTAGGATCCATATTTGTTTTTTAATTAAAAAATTTTTTAAAATTTGAAAAAAAAAAATTTTTTAATTTTATTTACAACTTTAGGATTCATTTTTTTAATTTAATTAAAAAATTATTTGAAATTTGGAAAAAAATTTAAAAAAAAAAATTTTTTTGATCAATTCAATATTTATTTTTTGAAAAAAAATAATAAAAATTTAAAAATTTGTTTTTTTTAATAATATTTTTTACTTATTAAAAAATTCAAATTAAAAAAAAAATAAAATTAAAAATTAATAAATTAAATAATTAATTTAAAATAAAAATCCATCAAGTCAAAAAAATACAAAGAAAAAAATTGAAGACATATTTTTAAATTCTCATATTTAAAAATTTAAATTAAAAAAAAATATTATCAAGGCAAAATGATTTTTCACTTTTGAACATTAAATCACTGTAACAGGTGCCCAAGCAATTACCTTAGCAATGCAATTTGGTTACTAAACCTTCATTTGAATATTTAAACAAAAACAAAATCTGGTCAATAAGCTCACATAAGACTCCTCTTTACTCTTTAAAACATAATTTCCTTCGTCAAAATACTCGAACATGGATTTTAAACTGTTGCTCTTCTTCCTGTTCAAGCCTGTTGTTGCTCGTAGTAAGCAACATGCCGAAACAGCAGCAGCACGACAACGAAGAAGAAGAAGACGAAAATTCATTATTAATCGGATTAAAAATAAATTTTTGGTTTTGTTCCGCACAGATTTCAAGCAGCAGCAAGCAAGTAATCTCTTCGCATAGGCAAAAGCATTTAATTACCGGTGTACGACACAAAAACAAAGTAAAATAAAGGATAATCCAATCACACCATAGAAGCAGTGTAAGAATCGAAATCTCTAATAAAAGGCGACAATATTGTATTATTTTGGGGCAAAATGTGTAACATACACACAAAAAGTTTTAAAGCGGAGAGAAGTTAATAGCTGAGTAATTTGATTTAATAGCTTGCCTTTTGTCTGCTCGATATTATTTACGTAAATTATGAAAATATTTTCTGGCATGCGATGAATATCATTGGAAATATTGTTGTTTTTCATTCGTTCATTTTTGTTTGTATGATTAATTATTATTTCGTTGGGCTTTGCGTTGCATGTCGAACAAATTATTTGTTGTTTAATTAAAGAATTTCAGAGCAATTGTTTTTCAGTTGATTGAAAAATAGGTAAATAATTAAAAATTTCTATTTATAACAGTTTCAATAATTTTTTTCAATTATTTTTAAAGGGAAATTTTTTATTAAAATTTTTTTCGATCAAATTTATTTTTCTTAAGTCCTGCTTTATTTTTTTTTATTTTATATTTATTTTTTTAGTTTTATTTAATTTTTTTTTTATTTTTTTTTTTTAATTTTTTTTTTAATTTTTTTTTAATTTTTTTTTTATTTTATTTATTTTAATTTTTATTTTTTTTTTTATTATAATTTAATTTTTTTCTTTGAAAATTGCTTTCGACAAGAATTTGCGAAGTTTTGATCAAACTAAAAAAATTATTTAAAAAAATCGATCTCGAAAAATATTTTGCTCTGAAGTAAATTTCAGAAATTCTGCTTACTGGAAAGCAAATTTCATTCAAAATGACGATCTCGAATTAAAATTTCGTTCAAAAAGTCGTTCTCGAAATAAAATTTCGATTAAAACTCCTTTTTGAAAGAATTTTTTTATTTTTTAATATCAATAGAAAATTTTGATCCAAATTAGAATGAAAATTTTTCTTGAATCTCGTTCTCGAGAATATTAATAATTATTTTTTTATAAGAATTTTTCATTTTTGATGAAAAACAATTTTTTTTTTGATTCTCTTAATTTATTTTGGAAAACTTAAATTAATTCTTTAACTCTTCATCAAATTCATTCTCGAAATAATTTTGACCTCGATATAAACTTTTCGGTCTCGACCAAAAATTTGCTTGTGAAACCCGAAAAAAAAAATCTTTTATAAATAATTTTTTTAATCAAACTCGTTTTCGACAAATTCTCGATCTCGAAAGAGTTTTAAAAAAACTTCCTTTCAATATCAATAGAAAATTTTCTGCAATTCCGATCTCGACAATTTTTTTTTTCTTTTTCGTTAAAAATGAACAAGAAAAACCGCTTAAAAACTTAGATTTTCCCTATTAGCATTTTAAGAATTTTTTTAATGTTAAAAGTCACAATTTAAATGAAAACTCCTCACTTTGAGAGAAACAACAGACATAATAAGACGTATTTTCTTGACTTTCTCAAAATTAGGTACATGAAAAACAGAAACTTTGTCACTTCAAATTAAAATTCTAAAATTATTTCTACATTAAAATCAGGCTCCTTCTTGTATTTTTTTGGTACTATCAACCATCTTTAATATCCCCCATCGTTTCCAAAAAAAATCAACCAAAAGCAACTTAAATTAACGTTAAAGTCAACATTGTTCCATTTCCCATCAATCCACTTAAACTTAAGTCACTTTTTTTCTCTCTCTCTCTCTCTCAAAAGCAATTCATTTCTCTATTGAATTTGAACCGTTCATTCCTCGCCCATATAAGCTTATCTCATAGCTCTTCTTCACGTTAAGCACAATACAAAACCAGCTTAAGTCACTTTTGTACAGTTCTCTACACAAACTATAAAAATCTGATATTTACCGCTGTTGTTCTCACTGTTCACTATTCGTCGTCGTCGTTGTTATGCTAAGCTATGTTCCGCGTCTCTCACATGAAGAAAAATGCTCGCTGGAATGTTTCTTGTTTGGATGAACTAAATATCTTATATACCTACATTTTATTTCATTTTGAATATTTACACACAATTGTATGTTTGCTTCTTTTTTTTGTGATGCTTCACGTAACATTAAGTCGCTCTCCGTTGGAGTTGTGGTTTTTTTCAGTAGAGTAGAGTCTTGTGTAGCGATCGGATCGGATCGACATTTAATCGTGAATTTGTTCAAAAAATTGAATTTTACGGGAAATTCTCTTGAAAATTAGCTGAAAAAGTGAAAAATTTATTAGAAAATGTTTAAAAAATAAAATAAAAAGTTAAATTTTTAAGAAATTTTTAAAGTTTTGTGAGAAAAAAAACTACAAACAAAAAAAAAATGTTATAGAGACAGACATTGAAGAAGAAAAAGAAGAGAAAAAAATCATAAGTACATTTACGTGAGGTAAATATTATTACATAAACGATGTGATTTAATACAAAATTTTATTCATTCTCGATCTCGTCTCACAAAAAAAATATACACTTGTTCATTGCAAAGTTACCTTGTGCAACAAAAAAAAATAAATTCCTCAAAAAATAATAAATTCTCGATTGATTGATTATAATTTTATTCACATCACCTCCTCTTTGTTAGCTTTACACGCCAGCCAAATAATAACAAATAATTTTCTGTGTTAATGAATTCATTACCGTAATTTTTTTGCCTGACTTGGCATGCAGATAATGTCAATGCTACATTAATGGTCTTTTTTATCGTTGAATCGCTTTGCTACTGCTTAAAAAAATGCATAAACGGTAAATATCTGATCGGAACAGGTCTTTAAAGTGCGGAACAAAAAAAAAGTAATTAATAAGTGATTTTTTTTCATGACTTTTTAATTGAAAAGCGGGTCAGTAATGAATTGTTGACTTCTTTGTCTAAATAAAAAAATATAATAATAAAATAAAAGAAGACACAAAAAAAGATAACGAAACATAATTAATATGAATAAAATATTTAAGCATTGTTACAAAGTAACGGTAGAGGAAAAAAAAATTAAACGAGCCAAATTGGAAGTGACCCACTAAATTATTCAAGCTTGAGAAGACACTTTTTAAGAAAAAAATATTTTAAAATTAAAAGAACAATTGATGTGAATTTGTCATTGGTTAGTGAGATAATTAAGTCTTTTTCGCGGTGTTAATTGATTTTAATTAACAAAATTTATTGAGATTTAATTTAAAGATTTCATTCAAAAATTATTGAAAGCTTAATTTTTTGTTAATCCTGTAATGTCAAGGTACGGTGAAAGGGCAAAAAGGTGTTTTTTGAGCATATTTTGAAAGGTACATGCAAAAATATGATGAGATCATTCCTTTCATTTTTCGGTGAGCTATGGATTTCTTGAGTTATATAAGCACGTGAGGAGACTCAAAGAAGTTCAATAGCTCAGCAGGAGACTGAAAATGTACTAAAAGATAATTTATTTTAATTTTTTAACTTACATTGGTAATTTATAAGTTTAGTGAGACTCAAAATCTCATTTTTTATATATTTTTCAATAAATTTAAAATTTTAAAGCGACGCCTTTTTTCGACTTTCTATTATCAGTAAAGTAAATTATTTTCTAATACAATAGTATTAAATTTTTAAAATTTTTTGATCAATTATATGATTAGCTAAAGGATAAGAATAAGGATTAAACAAAGAATTGCATTTCGATTAATTTTTTAAAACAAAAAGGCATTGCCTTAAATTATGAATTTTATTAGAATTTAATTTTTTTCAATCAATAGCATGGTATATTTTTCCATTAAATTTCAAAAAATCTTTTCAAAATTATTATTTTTTATTTAAAATAATTTGACTTAAGTTAAAAACATTAGCTTTATTTTTTAATTTAAGGCAACGCTTTATTTCAAAATTTTCAAAAAATAATGAATTCTATTTTTATATGAATATAAATTAATAGTAGGCTTAAATTAAAATTTATCAAAATTAATACTTGAATCATCATTAATATCAAAAACATTTTTTTTATAAAACAATTTAAATTAATTGCATTTTGAATATTTTATTTTTTAAATAAAGCATTGCCTTAAATTTTTAAAGTTCAAAATATGTTCTATTTCTGGCTCAAATTTTCAAATACTTGGTATTTAAACTATTTTAAAATTAATCAATTTATTAAATAAACTTTTTTTAGTAAAAAATTACTAAAAATAATGAATTTTCAATAAATAAGGCGACGCTTTATTTCACGAGAAATTCAATATATATAATTATTTTATATCATAACTTTAGTATTTTCAAATCATAAAATTAAAAAATAATAAACTTAATGATAATTACTTCCTAACTTATGAAAAATTTACTTCAAAAGCAACTTTAACCACAAAACGAAACCATAACTCGTAAAAACCGTCAAACTTTGCCCTTTTATTACCTTCCTCTATTAAAATTCAATTCAAAAAACTTTACACAAAAGACTTACTCAAACAAGCTTCTTGACCGCCACTTTTATTGTCTCCTGCACAAATAAAATAATTTTCTGTCTTTTTCAATTATCTTTTTTTTATTTCTTTTTTTTTTCTTTGCAGTTTGCCAACTTCGGTACATTTGTAGCCACATAACAAGTTCAGTCCAGTCAATGGTACAGAAAAAAATGACTTATAAAGAAACAAAACAATTGAAACATAAAATAAAATAAAATATAAAAAAATAGACAAAACAGAAGAAAAATTACATTTGAATACTTCCGGATGGCAGACAAGCCAACAAACGAAACAAAAAAAAATTGTAAAATAATAAAGAAGTAATTATATTGTTATGTACTTATTTATCTATGTGAGTAACTTGTTACCGTCGTACAATAAAAAAAAATTATAAAATAAAATTTATTCAGTTAAAGAAACAAAATTTCGAATAAAACAACAAAAATAAAGTGAATTAATGGCCAGAAGGCAAATTATTCTCGTGGTCAAGATACGAATTTGAAAAGAAATACCAACAATTGATCAATCGCTTCTGTACAGAAAAAGAGAATAAGTGAAGAAAATACATGAAAAATATGTTAAAATTGTGTGAGATTTAGCACTGATATAAACATTTAAACAACTAATTGGATTAAAAACAAATATTTGGTGAGTAACTTTTAATTTTGGGTCAATACCTACAGCTCAGAAAGTTATAATTTTATTTCTCTTAGCTGGAAACCAGCATTTAAAATTCCATATTTTTATTGTGTGCTTTTTATTTAAGTTCATATGATGAGAAAAGTAACTTAATTCGTCAAGAAATGAATTTTAAAAATTTTAAGGCGACGCCTTAGATCAAATATTACAAATTGTTTTATAAATTTCAACTGAAAAGTAAAAAATTCTCAATTTTAAAGAAAATTTTCGATTAAATATTCAAATAAATTGAAGCATTAAACAAATTTTTGAACAAAAAATAGTTTTCAAAAAAAAAAGCGTTGCCTTAAATTAATTCAAAATTTCGAAAAATGTTCTAAAAACCTCTCAAACTCAAAGAAAAATGTATATTTTCTACTTTTTAGAGCTCTGCAACATTAACTCACATTTTTCAAATATCATTTTTGTCCATTTAACATATTTGTACGAGAAGTAACGGAACCATTTTTTCTTATTTCATCATCATCATCATCATTGCTGTTTGTTATTATTATTACTACATTTATTGCTATTATATTACATTAAACAAGTCGTTTGAGTCGTTCATTCACTCGAATATGACAACGACGACGACTGACCTGACTCAATATATCTGCAAAGAACTGCAAAATTTATTGAGAAGAAAATGAGACTCGAGTTTTTGTTTGTCTTCAATTTGCCTTAAAATTTTAATGAGGAAACTACTCGACCATCAAACAAATTCAAATCGAGTTGAATCGAGCAATTATTTGAAGATGAGTTCAATGGGATTCTCTTTGAGTTGAAATATTATGTCGAGTTGCTGTTTGCCTTGCAAGTTTTTGCATGATGTTTGTCTCCCGTTTAGAAATCTGAATGAATGAATAAATAAATAAATGATAAAAGTTTTGTGATGATGCAACATTCTTTGCAGCTGCAACTTTTCAACAAGTTATTTGTGTAATTTTGTGACAAAGAAATTAGTTAAGGAAACTTCTTTGGCCAAGTAGAGGCAATTAGAGTTGAAAAGTTGACTTTGGACTCCTTGAGACTCAAAAAAAACTTTTTTTGATCAAAAATCATTGAGAATTTAGAAAAAAACTAAAATTTCTCATTTTGTTACTCCTCATTCACAATTTCGTACTCCTCATTCCCAAAAACGCAATAAAAACTTTCAAAGGTCACCCTTTTAACTTTTGTCGTTCCATCTTTCTTTGTTTTCAGTTCATTTGTTGCCTTTTAGCCTCTGTCAGTAAGTTATGTGAAGTCCCGCATAAAATAATAATAAAAAGAGAAGCGCAAAAACAATGAAGTCAAAAAAAAAATGAAATGCAAACAAAGAAAGAAAGTTCACGATTCTCCTCTTTTTTTGTTTGTCTATGTTTTGCTTGCTTGTCTGCTAAACACGTCGTCTGCCTTCCATGTCGCTTGTTTTGTTCACAAAAAACAACATCGACATTCGTGATTTTTAGACTCAGATATCGCAGCAGTTCAGTTTTAATTGTTATGACATGCGATGACATTCAATTATTGTTGAGCATGAAATTTTAAAACAGATTAAAAATTTTTTGTAAGAGGGCCCCTTGTTTTAATTTTTCACATATTCATGTGTCTTAAAAGTGGAGTGAAGTAAATAAAGTTTTAAAAAGAAACAGAACGGAAATTTGTATAATTTATAAAAAAAAAATAAAAAGAAGCAGAGTCATTCGTTGTTGTGTAAAGAGCTGCTGTTGTTGTAGTACTTAAATGTGCTTAGTAAGGTGAATGTGTGAGATTATGATCAGTTTCTGACGACAACTCACGATAACTTTTAAACTTTGTTTCACGTGAATTGTTGTTGGTGGGAGAAGGGAAGTGAGCGCATTTGAATAAGAGACAAGATCTTTTGAAAATTTGGTTTAATTTGAGTGTTAATTTTTGCTTTTAAAATTTTTAAGGCGACGCTTTATTTTAGATTTTTATGTTAAAATTAATCAAAATATTCTTTAAAGAAAATTTTTGTCATTTTTTATTTCAATAAAAGTTGAGTTTTTTTATAAAAATTTGAAAATGAGTATAATATACTTCAATTTTTAAAAATTTAAGGCAACGCTTTACCTTAAATTATTTAAAAAGTGAAATATGTATAAAAAAAACCTATCTATATTGATTTTTTTTCTTTTAAACTTTTATTCACATTTAGCAATTGATTAAAATAAATATCAAAAACCCAAAAAGGCGACGCCTTAAAAAATTTCGTGTTAAAGAAAAATCAATAAATGTTGCTAATAAGTTAAAAGTTTTAATAATCATCAAAAGAGCAACTTTTCTCTCCATAACGCCCTCAGTCCTACTTTTAAAAATAACAACATTGTTTCAAAGTAACTTTTTCACTCAAACAAAGCAGTCATCGGCAGCAGTCCATGCCCATTTGTAACACATTATCCACTATCAGATTCCACTTTTCTCCAACTACTGCTTCAAAATTCTATTATCACAAAAGCGTGTCGTAATGCAATTTCGTTTAATGATCGCCTCAAGACACAAAAGCACTTGTTGTCTTGTTGTTGTTGTTGTTGTATTTTTTCGAGAGAAACTCACGTTCTTTCTCACTCACTCCCTGATTTAGTAACTAAGCAAGTTCACAAAAAAAAAAATATAAAATGCTTTAAAATAAATTTTATCTTTGTAGTACATCGTTTCCATTTTTCGAGTCAATTTTCTCGTCTCATTAATTTAAAAACAAACAGCTTTAATGATGTCTCGTAAAAGTCATTCTGAGTACTCCACATGCGAAAACATTAAAATAAAGACATAAGTTTCAAGGTTAAATACCTTTATGACACTTTTAACATGCTTCAGGAATTTGTGAGCTTTTTTTTACAATTCAATTTTTTTTTTGCCGCAAAATCATCATTGATTAGTTTCAGTCTGTCAGAGTAACGTGGTGTGCGAGTTGTTTGGAATTCAGCTGATGGATGGAATTTCGTGTCATGCTTAAACCTTTATTTATAAATAATTTTTTTATGATTTACCTGTTGTTGTTGTTTTTACGTGTGTTTGCACTATTCGATTCGGTAATACACCGTATTTTGTGTGGCTTTTCACGAGTGGTAGTCAATGTTTTTGCTTGATTGTCTGTTTTTATCGATTGTGTGTTGTGAAAAATGTTTGTTTTATGGTTGATTTGTACGTTCCAATGTGATGATGTTCGATTTAGCGACCGATCCAAGGGATGGAAAGTCGATTTTTACTTTGAAAAATCCAAAATAGGGCTTAAAAGATCATAAAATATAATTTTAAAAATTTAAGGCGACGCCTTATTTAAAATTCTTTGATAACTTTAACAAAAACTTAGATTTTCAAAAATGTGTTAAGTTTTTTAAGGTTAAAATTATACTTTTAAAAGAAATTCTTTCTAAAAATTTTAAATTTCTTACATTTGAAACTAAAAAAGGCAACGCCTTAAATGAAATTTTTCGATAATTATAACAACAATTTAATTTTTCAATAATGTCTTGAGCTTTTTATGATCAAATTGAACTTCTAGACAGATTTTATAAAAAAATTGTTGAAATTTTCAAACTTGAACTTAAATAAGGCAACGCCTTAAATACTTCTTTGTAATAAACTCGTCAAAATAAATATCAAAACTTCAAGGAAAAACAAATTGTGCAAAATCATCCGTTGCCCAGCCCTTTTCCGTCGACATCGACATTCATTACCATTACAGGAATTATTATTATTAAAACTATCAGAACAAGCATAAAATAATCGCAGTAAAACAAACATCGACAATAAACACATCACTGCGGCAGCTAAAAAAACACATAGATATGATGAAATCATCAGTTTCTCATCCACATCGAACAACTATCAACTGGCAAAGAGGGCACGGTAGTTTTTTTTAAATATTATTTTATTATTTTTGAGATTGTTGTCAGCATGTTCCTGTGGATGTTGCAGTAATCACAGAGATCTTTTGTCTCGATACGATAGATAAATTGTTGAACAAGTTGGAAAATTGAAAATTGCATACATATGAGATGATTTATTGATGTCGAATTGCTTCATACGTGCTTCAGATGGTTTGCGATTCGTCGTCGTCTGTAATTCGTAATTTAATACGCTAATAATGTTGTTTTGTTTCCCATGATCTAAGCTAAGCTGCTATAATGCATGACACACTCATATAAGGCAATAAATTTAAAAATAAAAAAAAAAGTTTTGAGATATTATGCAAGAAGCTTGCAAAATTCTGTTTTTCACAAGAAATTCGAATCCACTTTCATTTTAAATAACATAATGGACAATAAAATGTTAGATTTTGAATATTTCACACCGTTTTACTACATTTTTTTCGTATTTTACAAAATCATTCAAATTTTGATGATCACGATTAGGCTTTAACATGAAGAAATTTCATTTTTTATTTAGCCTCAAGTCATTTATCATTTTTTTACATTTTTTGTTTTGTTTATGACAAGGTGACAAAGAGATGGATGAGGCAATGAAAAGGGAATCTATGGGAAAAATTTAGTTAAAGTGTGATTTACATCATTTCTTGCCTTTGAAATGCTCAAAAAGTTAACTGGAGCAAAATCTATTCAAAAGTTTGTAACAGAGTAAACTCTTCAATGGACTTAAATTGTTTTAAATCTCTTTTGACTCTTGAATTTCAATTCTGGAAATTGATTCCTAGAAATCAAATTTTCATTTGGTTTAACAAATGTATCAATTTGTGAATTGAGCTGAAATTCATTGGAATAAATTGTTATTGGAGAAGTCAAGAGTTATAGAAATTTTAGTTTTGTTTTGTTTTCATGAACAAATTGGTCTTTGAACGATGAAGAGTAAATTTTTCAATTAAGGACTTTATTTTTATCGATCTTTGATTGTTTAAATTTTAAGAAAATGAGTTTTAAAAATTTTAAGGCGGCGCTTTAAATTAAATTTTACATTAAAGCAAACTTTGTCAAAATATAAATTGTTAATTTTTTAATAAAATAAAAAATATTTCGTAGCTTTTCAGATAAAAAAAAATTATTGAATTTTTATCCAAAAACAATTTAATGAAAAAAGGCGTTGCCTTAAATAATTTAAAATATTAGATTTTAGAAAAAATTAAATTTACATCTTTTTAAATTAACTCTTTTCATAAAATATGAATCTCAAATGTCCTTTAAACCATTTAAAAAATAATTTTTTACCTCTTTTCAGTTGCAAAATCTCCAAAAAAAATCGCATTTTTCATACGTTCACTATTCATTTCAAGTTTGCCCTCCTTTCGCGTCGAAAAAAAAAATATGCAAAAAATTACCTCATAAAAGATGAATGCATCGCACGCCAAGCCACGCCACATCAAAAAATTTCTTTGTATGCATATTTATCTTCTGCCATCTCTGCATCTCAAAAATATTTAAATAACTTGCTTAACACCTCGCTTTTGTTGCCTGATGCAAACTCATCTTTTTATTGTTGTTTCTTTCGCTGCGATGATGATTTTTGCTTCTACTTCATTTTATCTCGCGCTTAATAATGGGTTTTACGAAAAAAAACTTGATTTATATTTATTATGAAATCATCAAAGAAAAGATCATCTCAAGTTGCCTGATGATTAAAAGGAAATTTGCCACCTTTTGTCATTTTCTTCGTATTTTTTCTTCTATTTGAAAAAAATACAAATTAAACGATATTGTAAATGTTTACATCGAAAATGCGTCTCAAGAAGGTTGCAATAAAGTCATCATTTTATCATTTTCGCCGAGAAACGAGATGTTTATGTGATCGTCAGTTCAGTTGTTATTTCGCTCCTTTTTTTATTATAAATAAATTTTAATGAGTGTTTTTCATTGTGTTGCAGCAAAGCAAACGACGACAACTTTGTTGTCATCATCATCAACATCATCATCTACGTCGCTGTCACTCGAGTGAAGAGCGAAAAATTATAATAATAATCAGTTTCCATTGGCGACGAGATGGAAAATCCCATCTTGAGTGTTTATTTATTTTCTTCGCAGCTATTTCAGTTTGCTTTTCACTCGCATATCGTTTCGAGTTTTATTGCTGCAGTTGAATGGAAGCCAGATAAATGATGCAGAATTAGAGGCACGCGATGTTTATTTTTGCTCGAATGTTATTCCGCTGAAGCGATTAGACGAAATTATTTAAACGGAACAAATCAAAATAAAAAAGAGGACAAAGCGCGTATTTTTTCGACGCAAACATTCGAGTTTAGAGTTGGATGTGAAAAATGTGTCGATTTACGTGTCAATCGCTGATGATGTGTGTATTGATGGGAGTTGCGAGGTGAATCGCCTCGGGTGAGGATTTGAAAGCAAAATTATTGTGAAGTGATTATGCAAGCATGAAGGTAAATATGAGATAACGATGGACGTTTGAAGCTAACGAGAGAGTAATTAAAGTGTTTTAGATGTCTTTTTATGATGCGAGACAAACATTTAAATTGCTGTTGAAACAGGATTTTTGTTACTCTTCTTTATGTGAAATTTTCGCCTCAATCTTCCCTTGCCATTTATTTTTCTTTAGATCATTAAAAACAAAAAAAAATTTTTCAGTTTCAATTTTTTGGCAGTTTTGAGTTATAAAATGATTAAAAATGATAAATTAGAGCCCTCTGACAAATTTTTATCCATTTGGAGCAAGATTTGACAAAAATTGCTTTGACACATTTTTTGACACAGTTTTTTTGCTCTTGATTTAGTTTTCAAAACAAAACTATGTCAAAGGAAATTTTTTTTCAGTTTCTATTTTTTGACAGTTTTGAGTTGCAAAATAATTAAAAATGACACAATTTTTATCCATTTTTGACAAAAATTGCTTTGACACAGTTTTTGACACAGTTTTTTTGCTCTTGATTTAGTTTTCAAATCAAAACTATGTCAAGGAAAAATTTTTTTTTCAGTTTCAATTTTTTGGCAGTTTTGAGTTATAAAATGATTAAAAATGATAAATTAGAGCCCTCTGACAAATTTTTATCCATTTGGAGCAAGATTTGACAAAAATGGCTTTGACACAGTTTTTGACACAGTTTTTGACACAGTTTTGCTCTTGATTTAGTTTTTAAAACAAAACTATGTCAAAGGAAAAATTTTTTTTCAGTTTCAATTTTTTAGCAGTTTTGAGTTATAAAATGATTAAAAATGATAAATTAGAGCCCTCTGACAAATTTTTATCCATTTGGAGCAAGATTTGACAAAAAGTTGGCTTTGACACAGTTTTTGACACAGTTTTTTTTTTTGCTCCTGATTTAGTTTTCAAATCAAAACTATGTAAAGGAAAAATTTTTTTTTTCAGTTTCAATTTTTTGGCAGTTTTGAGTTATAAAATGATTAAAAATGATAAATTAGAGCCCTCTGACAAATTTTTATCCATTTGGAGCAAGATTTGACAAAAATTGCTTTGACACAGTTTTTGACACAGTTTTTTTGCTCTTGATTTAGTTTTCAAAACAAAACTATGTCAAAGAAAAAAATTTTTTTCAGTTTCAATTTTTTGGCAGTTTTGAGTTATAAAATGATTAAAAATGATAAATTAGAGCCCTCTGACAAATTTTTATCCATTTGGAGCAAGATTTGACAAAAATGGCTTTGACACAGTTTTTGACACAGTTTTTTTGCTCTTGATTTAGTTTTCAAATCAAAACTATGTCAAAGAAAAAATTTTTTTTCAGTTTCAATTTTTTGGCAGTTTTGAGTTATAAAATGATTAAAAATGATAAATTAGAGCCTTCTGATAAATTTTTATCCATTTGGAGCAAGATTTGACAAAAATGTTCTTGATATTCTGTTGATGAGTTCATTGGAAGTAAATTGGCGGTTATGTAATGGGACATATAAAAATCGACATTGTCTTAAGTTGTACGATATTTCGTGATTTGGCGAAGTCATAAGATAGTAAAAGCATCCATGGTTCATTCTTAATAAACTCAACCGGTACTTCGATGATCAAGTTTCCATTTACTGTTAAGCCTTTATCTGCAAAATCAATAAAATTTCATTAACTTACCTTTAACATCTTCAGGAACTTCAAAAGTTAGTTCCATAGCTTCAGGCTAATCCATAATGACCTAAAAATCACTTTGATCCGCTGAGTCATCATCCCATCCAAAAATATCTTCATTTACGAAACCTGTAAAAAAAATAACACGTAAAAAAATCTTTAAATCTCACGCAAAATAATATTTAAAAAATGAAATTAAAATCACGTGAGCTACGCGAGATGTCTTTAACAATGTTGAAATTCAGCACCACGCACCAACACAATTCTGCGGATCATTAACAACGGTTGTTACATGATTCCTCGCGCTCACACGTGCTCCTCATATCATCGCCTCACACACGCATTTTTTTTTGTTTCGCGTGGAAATTCATAAATAAATATTAAAACGTTTTTTTCCAGTTCGATGCGTGTTTCGGCGAAATCCGGAGCATTTTTAAAGGGATTTTCTGCACTGCTGATATTTTTATCCACATAGTGAAAGTGTTCAATTCCATCAAAGTCTCAATGCACGTAATTTCATTCAGAACAACGTTGCTCGTAGTACTGCCAGCGTAAAAAAAAAACGAGTGGTAATTGAATGCAAATGAGGTGAGATAAGAGTATTACGTGTTTGTTTATTTATTTACTGCGGGATTTGTTTGAAACTTTGTTACATCATTGCAAAATTCTCTTTCAATGTGACACACTGGTACATTAATTAACACGAAAGTCGCATGGAATTGACAGAAAATTTGATCAAAGTACTTCTGCCATAAACATACACTCAAATCTAATCAATTATTATACCAAACATCATTTTCTTTCGTGTTATTTTATGTTTTCGATCGGATTTGAATAATTATATTTCATGTTTCATCGAACACGGTAAGTGTCAGTCTCCATATTTCGTCGTGTAGAAATTTTTGTCGCGAAATAGGAAATTTTTAATGAGATACTTGCGAGCAACAGTTTTTTTGGTCTTAAGTTCATAAATTTACTTAACTTACCAAAAATTCCATGTTCCATAAGTTAAAAATTAAAATTTTAAAAATTTGTCCTGAAAGTATGCAATCAACATCACTTCACATTTTCATCATTTTCCATAGGTTCCCATGAACTTTTTTCAACTATTTTCTACAGAAACCTTCCTTGAGCTAATTCTGACCCATTACATAAATCCATTTAGAAATTCGTTAACCAAAACTCAAGTTATAGCATTTCAAAGTTTTTAGCTTTCATTTCATCAACTCTCTTTTGCGATATTCGAATTTCTACAACATCATTCGCCTGCTCACATTTGTGTGTTAATTCAATAATTCAATGGAATAATTTTGCGTACCAAATCACATATTTTTGCTTGAATAGGTATTCAGATGATATGTGATCAAGTGAGGTAAGTTATACATACGAAGTATTTGTGAAAATGAGAAAATGTCCGAAAAATGTTGTTTTATTTGAATCTGTGGATGAAAATAAATAATTAATATATTTGGGGATGATGATACTTCATGCTCTACCTCAAGTCAAGTTGTCCTCGTAATTTCATTAATTTTGGCTTGATGACAGGAAAAATCGTAAAAGGCAAGGCGTTTCCTTTTTTTGATAAAAACTACGCGAAAAAAAAGTAATTTATCAAATTTTTACTTATTTCTGTTGACAAAGTACTATTTGTTGAAACAAATTGGTCATTCATTAACTTTTTTTTATAAAAATAATGAATTTCACTTTTTTTTCAGTACCCAACCCATGTTTCGTTGCAAATGTGTAATCAAACATAACCTTAATTAAAAGTGCGGGAAAAGAAATTGCGTTGAATAAATTTTAATTTTGGAAGCGTAAATTAATTTTATTTACAAAGTAGAGTTATGGTTAATGAAAAACATAAAAATTACAGTTTTTCCTCTAATTTTTGTTCTTAACAACTCACTTGAATGGAGATATGAAAAGCTCACATCACGCCTGAAACAATTGTAAAAAAAATTGCTTGACAAGACAGGTTAGGTTAAACAAACACGCGGAATATTTGCTTATTCTTTCAACAATTAAGTCTTCGTTACAGTCGTCATTTCAGCGGAAAGAGACATAAAATGATGCTGCAAGGCACGAAAAAAAAAACAGACACAGACAGAAAAAAGGACATTTTTAATGAATGAGCGTAAAGTTGACGGGATGCGATGATAAACGACTCGACGGCAAACAAAAGACAGAAAAATGTCAATTAGTGTGATGTTCCTTTATTTTTTCTTCACGGGAGTTAAACAGCGACAAAGGTGAAAAAAAAGTATTTCATGAGAAAAAAAATGAGACAATATTGAAGTTTATTAAGTTTGGAAAAAAGATTTTTTTGTGAGAAAAAATAAAGAGTGAACTAAAAAGTGTGAAATAAGAGAATTTTTATGAAAAAAAAATAAAATTAAGTTAAAAAATTAAAAGTTTTATTAAAAAGAAATTCAAAAATTAAAAAAAAAGTAATAAAAAAAATTTAAATAATTAATTATAAAATTAAAAAAGATTTAAATTAATAAAATTAATTTAAATTTAATTTAATTAATAAAAATAATTTAAATCAATAATTAAATTAAAATTAAAAATTTTTAAAAAAAATTAAATTAAAATTTTTAATAAATTAAATAAAAAAAATAAAATAATTTGAAATCTACGAAACCAAGAACTCTAAAAAATCAAAAAAAAATTCTAAAAATTAAAATTTATCTGAAATATCAATTTTTAATTAATTTTCTATTGAATCAGGATTAAAAACCAACCAAGTTACGATTTAAAATAATTTAATTTTTTTTTATTATCTTCTAAAGAAGAAATTATAAATTATCGTTAAAGTGTTCGATGTTCTGTCAAAAAAAATAAAATTTGGCAAACAAAAATACGAATAAAATCCCAGATGACGAAGTAAAGTGCACAAATTATGACCAAAAATATACAAAAAGCTACTCAAAATTACCCTTGAGGAAAAAGTTCATCAAACAGAAGGATAAAGATCAAAATGAATAAAAAAATGGATAAAAATTATTACTTTGTGGCTTCTAGTTATCAACCAAAGGATAGCAAGTTAAAAAATTTTAAGCAAAAAAATTTTCAAAATTTTTGACCAACGAAAAAATAATCTTCACAAAGCCTCAAGTTTCTCAAAAAGAACAATTTTCCATTAAGAAACATTTATCCTCAAACATCTCCTTCACGTCAAAAAATTCCCCGAAATAAATCAACACGAAAAATCAATAAAAATCTTCTGAAAAAGACAAAACAACGACAACGACGTTAACAAGGTGTTTATGAGAAGCAGAGAAAAAAAAATGTTTCGATAACAAAACAAACAAAACATATTTTTTTGATTAAGGTCAAAGTCACATTGTTATCGATGCCGATTATTATTTTTATATGAGAACACTGACCTGCCGTCTCCACACGCGCCCCAACACAAATATTTGATTAACAGAATGAACCCCCGTCGGTAATTATTGCGCGATTGCCTCAACAAGTCCCGACCTACATGTGTTCCGGATAACAACATTTAATGGTTAAAATTAATGGAAATTGATTGAAATTACGTGTTTTATCAGCCAGCAGGCAGTGTTTTATGACCGTCATTATGGCAATAACGAATGAGTGTCGTTTCGGCGGAAAAATGAATTTTCCCGAGAATTTTTTTGTGGAATTTGTCACTCGACGACGATGTTATGACGCGAATGTTAAAAAGGATTATTTCTCAGGTGCGACATAAAAGTTGATGAAAATTAATAAAAAGTTACGGCTCAAAGGAGAACATTTTTTCCAGACAACTACACGAAAAAAAATAAAGAAGAGATTAAGCGAGTCCAAACGAATTTTCGTCATCGCGCGCGGTAACAACAACAAATCTCTTCGGTAAACAAGACAGAGATAAAGAGGAAAACACACAAACGCACTCAAGAGGATTAAAATTTGCACACCGCCCGCCAGATAATAACAAACTAATTAACATAATTATTTCTCAAGTGTTGTTTTGTTTGTTTTTTTGGCGTCTTTGCTTGGTAAAATTTTTTTTTGTTCCTCGAGGGAATTTCTTCTGTGAAAATAAATCAGACAATAAAACACGGAAAATTTTGCACATATGTCGAGAAAATGACGCAAATATGAAAAGTAATTAGAGAAATGTGTGAAAAATTTAAATATTTTAATCAAAAGTGTGACTTGAAAATTATTTCTTGTCAAATTAAAATTTAAAGAAACTGAAAATTATTACAAAAATTAATTTTTATAATTTTTTTAAAAAAGTTATTTTCAAAGAAAACACTTTTGAAAACTTAAAAATTAAATTTTAACAAAATTGGGAAAGAAAAACTGCCAAAAGCGGTGAAACAAGATGGCTTTTTCCCATAATTTCCTTTTCTCACTAAAAATTTTACTCTTAAAATCACACAAGAGGAAAGAGACGGAATATAAAGTCATATAAATCACATCCAAATTAATCGAGGAAATTTTCTTTTCTTGTTTTTATTACATTTTCTCATTATTTCCGAGCACCCGTTGTCGCGAAAAGCGCAAAAACGGTACAAAATTGAAAATTAATCATTTTTATGGGCTTCTAGGAAATAAATTTTTGTAGAAGTCCAAAAAAATATAATTAAATTTTTTTTCGTTAATTACTCGATAATTACCTAATTTCTTGATTTTTTTTTATTTAATGAAAAAATTACCTTTTTTCTCGCGGCTTAACCTATCAACTCGTTTCGGGTTCACAATGGAGGTCTTTTGGTAATTGGATTTTATTAAATTTATTTCCTTTTTTGGGGATAATTTGTGTCCTGTTGTGACTGACACCGGGTTACGACCTTGGAAAATGTGTGAAAAAGTGCTAATTAAATATTATTTTTCACAGATTTTTACATGAAAAATTTTTTGTTTTTATTTTTGAATTATTTCAATAGAAAATAATTAGATTTTAGGTTAATTAGAAGAGTTTTAGTTTCTGGGAAAATTTTTCAATAGAAAAGTACCAATTAAACAAGTTGAAGAACGATGTTTAATTAGTACGAAGTTTAAATAAAGGTTGTCACAGTTGACGAGAAATTATTTTTTTTTATTAACAGAAATATTTATTAAATAAAATTTTTACAAATTTATTAAAATTTTAAAAATTTAATTTATTTTATTTAATTTATTAAATTATTTATTTATTTTTTTTCTTGAATATTTCTGTCAAAAATTCAACTAAATTCCTGATAATTTTTCATTTTTTTAATACTCTAAAAATTACCCATTTATAAACATTAAATATTTAACAAATTTATTTTATTTAATTAATTATTTTTTATTATTTTAATTAATAAAAATTTATTTTTATTCAAAAATTTTTTATAAATAATTTTTAATTTTTTTTATAAATAAATAAAGTATTTTTTTTAAATAATTAAAATTAATAAATAATTAAAAAATTAATTCAAATTAAAATAATTATTTTTGTTGAGAAAAATTTAATTTTGAAAAAATATTAATATTTTATAAAAAAAAGTAAAAAATTATGTTTTTTTAATTAAATAAAATTGCCAGAAAATTATTAAAGTTGTAATAAAGTTGTTCAAAAATTTTAAATTTCTGATAAAAAAATATTTTTAAAAAATAAAAAAATAAATAATTAATTAAAAACAAATTAATTTTGATAAAAAAAAAATAATATTAATTAAAATTAATAATAAAAAGTAACAATTAATTATTAATTAAAAATAAAATATTTTAATTAGTTTAAATTAACAGAAAATTATTTTTGTTCAAAAAATTTTAATTTCTGATAAAAAATCAAAAATTTTTGATGAAAAGCAAAACTTTTGTGAAAACTTGTCCGTCCTAACTTTAAAAATTCCATCTAAAATATCAAATATTATTAAATAAAAGACATCAAACAAAATGATTTTCGTCGTTTCCCGCAGCAACCAACTAATTTTTCATACTGGTATCTCCTTCAACATTGAAGCGTCGTCGTTGTCACCAAATAGCATCACATGACATCGCTTCACAAGACGAGAAAAAAAAACCATCCAATTATTTTTCCCTGTGTGTTTATTTAAAATTTACAAATAACAACACCCGACAGGCATCAGCCTCACTTTATCAACTCACTGCCAACAAAAATATTTTTCGTCCATGCAAAACTAAAATTTTCCTTGTTTTGAGGTTTTTTTTTTGCCAGCGCTATTTTGACATATGCACCAAACCACAAAGTAACTAAAAATAATAGTGAAATGGGAAAATAAAGTGGCTTTTAGGGCTTTTTCGCACTAACAACTTTATTTGTCTTGTCTCCGTGTGTGTTCGTGTGTGCGGCGGAAGACAAAGTACAAAATTTATTTTATTGTGGTGAAGCGGAAAATTTTCCTTTCATCTCGATCGAATTTAATTTCTTTCCTCGTATTTTTTTTTAATTCGAAATGTTCGTTCGAACGACATCTCAAAGGAAAATTTTCATTATATTTGATAATTTTATTATAAAATTTCACGTAATGAACGGCAATAATTGGAAAAAGTAATCTTATTATTTATTTTTTTTCGCAAAACTTTAAAAATTATGTTTTTTTGTGGGAATTGAACATTTTGTGGGAAAATGTGTTTTAAAATAGCCACTGAAATGGAAAATACAAAGACGCGATTACAAGATGCTTATTTATGTTTTTCTCATTCCTTGTACAAAAATTGGTTTCAAAAAAAAAAGTTTTTCATACAAATAAATCTGCCAAACGAGAAAAAGAACATTTTAAACATAAAAGAAAATTTTTCTGATTTTTTTTTTGTTGTAAGAGTTTAACAATAAATAATAAAACAAAATAAAAAATGTCGAGGGGTGCGACAAAAACAAAGAAAATTTTCTTGTTAACTCATATATGAACTTGAAATAAAAATAAAAGAAAAAAATGGAATTCATATTGATACAGAAAAGGTCACGGACGTTTCTTGACTGCATTTGCTAATAAAATTTCCCTTTATTTGTTTTTTCTTCCAGATAAGGTCTAATCAGATCAAACCGTCTTGCTGATTGAGAGACGTCTACCACAAAACATCTTGAGCGAATGTGAAGAATTTTTCGTAGCAACATGATTCGACGAGAAGTTAAGAAGTAAGTTTTTGTCTTTACATTTGATGTTTTTAAGTTTGAATTAGCTGAAAGGCGATTTTAAAATTTTTAACGGTCATTTTTTGAATTGACATTTACAAACTTTTATAATAAAATAATTTTTTCAAGATTTTTAGAAGTTTTTAAAATTTTTTGAGTCAAATTTAACAAATTTTCACTTTGAATTAGCGAAAAGGCGATTTTCAAATTTTTAACGGGAGTCAAATTTAACAAATTTTTTTGAATTGACATTTTCCAAATTTTTTTTGACATTTACAAAAAAAAATAATTATTTTAAGATTTTTAGCAGTTTTTATAATTTTTTGAGTCAAATTTAACAAATTTTCACTTTGAATTAGCGAAAAGGCGATTTTCAAATTTTTAACGGTCATTTTTTGAATTGACATTTTCAAATTTTTATTTAAAATCTGTCAAAAAAATGTCAAATTGAATTGATATTCTAAATAAAAAAAAAAAAATATTTGAAATTTTTGAATTTTTTTTTTGATATTTTAGAGTAAAACCAACGCATTATGTGGCAACGCATGGTCGAATCACGCCATCTTTCATGCTAGACTCGCCCTCGTTGCATCGTCATTGTCGCGGATACTCCACAGATGGCGAAGGAAGCACAAAAGCACTTTCCGAGAGAACCATTTCAGAATATGTCGTCGCCACAGAAAAACGAAGAAAGCCTCGAAAGGACATTGAGGGTCTTCGTCCTTATCGCCCGCCATCAGTTGCGAGGTAAAAAAAATTTTTAAACAATTTTCTTGAATTTTCTTTAAAAATTGAATTTTTTGCAGTCATCGAAGTTCCCGCCCAAGAAGTGTAATTTCAATGGCAGAATCCCGCGCAAGCACATTCAAATCTGCCCGCAGTGCCAAATCGAAAGTTGTCATTACATCCGTTCCAAATCCTTTTTGTCCGAAAATTAAAGGGATGTGTTGCCTCATGTTGCTGCTGAATTTGGGGCTGATTCTTGTAACGTTAGGACTTGTTATTGTCATTCAATTTTTTGAACCGATTTTTGTGTGGTAAGTTTTTTATTGTTTAAAAAATTTGAAAAATTTATTAAAAAACCACGTGACCAATTTTTAAAAAAATATGAATTTTATTTTGAAAAAACAAAAAAAAATATTTTTAAAAAATTCGTAAAATTTTTAAAAATTATTTGTTTAAATTTTTTTTATTAATTTTAATTTTTCAAAAATTTTCATATAATTTTTTTAAATTTTGGTCACGTGGTTAAAAATTTTTTAAAATAAAATTTAAAAAATTTTAAATTTATTTTCAGGATTCTCGGAATAATTTTCCTCGTTTTCGGTTTCATCACAATTTTCGGCTGCATGATTTACTGCGGGATGCTGTGTCGCAAATATCGCGACGAACAACGTCGCAAGGACCTCATTTGGACGACGCACTATCAAAAGAACATCCGTTATTTGCCAAACACCATCGACTATCACAAAAACTACATGGATCCCCGGATGTACGAAGGACGTTACTCAGCAAGCAGAAATAGCGGCGCTTACTCATCGGATGTCGAAAGTAATCGACGGTACTGAAAATCTTTCCCCTGCAACGACGACGGAGGGACTTG
The DNA here is from genome assembly GCF_036172545.1 of Culicoides brevitarsis. NCBI lineage: Eukaryota > Metazoa > Arthropoda > Insecta > Diptera > Ceratopogonidae > Culicoides > Culicoides brevitarsis. The sequence continues at coordinate 32,336,581 of NC_087086.1, read as the reverse complement.
ATGAGCAAATTATCGTGCCATAAAAAAAATTTTTTTTTTACGTTGAAAAAAAACGTAAATTGTGATATTAGTCGTTAGGATTTTTTTTTTGTGTTTTTTTATTGCTCATTTCGCCCTTAGATAGATAGATTTATAGATTTAGATAAAAAAAAGGAAAGGAAATCAATAAAAAATCGGATAGAAATTTAATTTTAAAAAGCTCGATCGATTTTTCACGAAAAAAAAAAGTAAAATAAAATTCCGTAAGTACCCAAGAAGGGAAAATATTGTTTGAGGTAAGTCCTGTTTTGTTTGAAAATAAATGTTAATTTATTCGACACCTGCTACGAGATAAAGTAAATAAATTTATCGAACTTTTTTATCTCCAGCAGATGAGAACTAAACTACCAGAGGTTGTTTATCTTACTTTTTGCTCTCTTTGTGCCGCTTAGAAGATTTTCATTTAAATTTTTATTTGTTTTAAAATAGGTTTCAATGGAAATACGACCCACATTTGCCTAATGTGATGAGCAAGAGAAGGTTTCGGAATTATTTTCAAACAATTTTAATATTACCAAAAATAATTTTTAAGAATTTTTTATTGTTAAATGTTTAATTTTATGATTTTTTATTAAATTATTTCAAGAAATCTAATTTTAAAAATTAAAATTTATTTTTTTATTCATAAAATATTTTTTTATCATTTTTTAATATTTTATTAATAAATTAATATTATTATTTTTTTCAACTCTAAATTAATTTTTTAATTTTTTTTTAATTCTAATTTTAATTAATTTTTTATTTTATTTACTAATTTAATTACTTTTAGGCCGCTCCAAATTTATTTCGAACTTTTTGTCCCGAAAACTTTTTTTCAAAATATGGGGGGCAAAATAAAAAAAAAATTGAAATATGTACTTTTTCATACAAAATGACAAAATTTTAACAGTTTTTTGCCTGGTTTTTTGTCATTAATTAATATTTTAGTTGATTTTATGGTATCTTTATTGAAATTTGATAATTTAAAATATATTTCAGAGTATTTTAAGATAAAAATTTAAACAAAAAATTTTTGTAAAAAAAACTGTTAAAAAATGTTGAAAAATATTTTTTTTTTTCAAAAAAATTGTAAAGAAGAAAATTCATGTTAAAATACGATTTTTAATACATAATTCTTAAAAATTTAAATTTTTTTTAAAATTATGGGGAAATTCCTTCAAAAAATATGAAAAAAAGACCAAAAAACGGTCAATTTCGATGAAATTTTAATCTTTTTTTTATTTTGCCCCATCGACTTTTAAAATGGAGCATGGGACAAAAAGTTCAAAAAACAATTGGAGCGGCCTTATTTGTTTTTTTTTTTCAGAAAAGTTGAGATATTTTTTTTTTCAATTTTTATTTATTTTAATGAATTTTTGAAAAAAAAAATTATATTTATATAAATTTTACTTAAATTCTAAAATTTTTGAAAGATTTTTATTTTAAATTTAATTATTTTTATTATATCTTAATTATTTATTTATTATTTATTTTATTATTTTTTTTAATTCTCAAGTTTTTGTTTTTATTTTTTTATCTATTATTTTTTAAAAATTTTTTTATAATGATTAATATTTTATTTTTCTAAATTCTTATTTTACTTAAAATTTTAGATAAATTTTGTACATTTTAAATAATTAAAAATTTAATTTTTTTCCTCTAAAAGATTTTTTTTATATTTATCAATTAAATGACAAATTTATTAACTATTGACGAAAAAATTTACTAAAAACAGGATTTTTCATTAAAATGTTTGCCAATTATTTGTAAATTTTTCCTTTAATCGATATAAAATGAAATAAATTTGCAATAAAATTTCCCTTCAAATGCTTTCTAAAATTCCATTCTGTTAATTACTCGCCAATTAAGAGAGCAACTTTATCATTTATCGAGCTTCTTTCGGAATTTCTCTCAAACAAAAACTAATTTTCCATCTATCGATATCGCCTTTCATCCAAACGAAAGGCACCGAATCCACAGCAAAACCCCAAAAAAGTTGGGCATTTAATTAATGCACTTCTCTCGGAAAAATTTCCCAACGGCAACAATACAAAAACATTTCGGTTCATTATTTCACCTTTTCCCTTAAAACATATTTACGAAAATATTTTATTTTAACTAACTTCCTTCGCCTGGATCATTTTTCACCCTATACACGTCGCGTCGTGCAGAGAAATTTTATGGCTTTTCAATGTCCTCCTTCATCTATCTTCTTGTCTATTTCTCGTAAAAAGCGTCGTCTGTCGCTACTTACCCCACACAACTTCGTTTTCCTCGCCAAAGCAACATATTTCACGATTCATTCATGTTGCCTGCCTGCCGTGCCTGCTGCTGCCACGACACACGAGAGACATTCAATTCAACAAGTAACATAAAAAGAAACGTAAAACTCGTTGTGTCGGCATCGTACGGAGTTTATGAAACTTTAATGAAACACAAAATGAAATACTGAGAGGGAAACTCTTCGGAAATTGAGTGAGGAAGGATTGCGAGACACACACACGATGTTTGCGTGGTCGTTTAAAACTTGGTTATTTCGTTAAAAACTTTCTCGTACCGATTTTGCCTTGTGTTTTTAGGGATAACGGGAGAGTGAAAATTTCTCATGAGCGTAATTTTGACAGAGAAAAGTTCTCCTGTCGTTATTTTAAGGGGAGAAAGAAGGAAATTTTGCGTTAAAAAGGAGAAAATTTTAAAATTGTACAAGAAACTTTTATAGAAAACGAGAAAAAACATCGAATTTTGTAAAAGGTAAGGATTTAAATAAAAATTTTAATATTTAAAAAAAAATAATTTTAATTAAATATTTCAAATAGATATTGAAAAAAAAACTTATAAAAATAAAAACAAAAAAAAATAAATTAAAATTAAAAAAAAAATAAAACTTCTAAAAAGAACAAAAAAAATTATTTCATCAAAAATCGACAAGATATGAAAGAAAATTTTTAAAATTAAAAAAAAAAAAATTTTTTTGATTCAAAATCTTTTAACAATTCTTTTAATTTCCTTTTAAAAATGAAAATTTTTCTACAAAAAAATTGAAAATTCATCTATAAATTTAAATATATCTAAAAAAATATGATTCAGCAATAAAGCTGAAAATTCTCTTAATTTTTTTTAAATTTTAATTCCTGTGCGAAAAATGATTTTTTTTACAAATTGAAAAATATTATTACCTTAAGGCGAATAAATTTAATATTTTCATTTTTTGTCCCATGAGGATTTTCTCGAGGGGGGGAGGGAAATAAAAAAATAAATATTTTTGAATTTTTTGTTTGTAATTTTTTAACGTTTTTAGACGTTAAATGTTGATTCTTTCCATTTATTTAATTTTAGTTTATATTATTTTAAAATTTGAACTTAAAAGTAAAGAAAAATCATCAAAATCTCCCAAAATAAAAATTTTTGAAAAAAAAAATAATTTTGGTCACGTGACTTTCAAAAAAATGTTTTTCAACATTTCAATAGAAAATGTCGTAATTGAGCAAATTTCTTTAGTTCTTTGTATTTTTACCATAAAAAGTAATTTTTCATGATTTTTTAATATAAAAATTCCAAAATATGTCAAAAATATTTGTATTTTATATTTAATTTTTATTTTTCCCCCTGAATTTTTTCGACAAAATCCGAGGGGGGGGGGGGGGAGACAAAAAATGGATATATTAAATTTATTCGCCTTAGAATGCATAATTATTCAATTTTAGCTTTGAAATCCATCAAAAGTTAGTTGAAACTTGACGTGAGAAAAAAAACGGTTCTTGCTTCTTAAAATAAAATAAAACCAAAAAGTCAACTTTCAAGTAATGATTTATTCAAACTCTTATTCTAATCCACCAATTGTTTCCAAAAATTTCTTATCTACGTTCCGTACATTTCCAACTTTCTTCAAATTCCGCTCCAAAAACCGTTTCTTGCAATTTTTGTTCAAAATCTCTCCTCGCGCCGGCATTTTATCCTGCGGATGTTTCTTCGTCATGTGCATTTGAAGCCCAAGGCGTCGCTTAAACGCCATATCGCACATCCGACACTCGTAATTCGAGTCTTGTCGATGTCCCACAAGATGTTGCCTCAAATTCGGACCCGTTTTGAAGGTTGCGCCACAAATATGACACACGTGACTCCGTTCATCGCGATGAATTGACTCGTGCAACGTCAAATTGTGTCTATCGGCGAAAGTTTTTTCGCACGTCACGCACAAAAACTGCTGCGAACACTTGTGACTCGATCGTTCGCGATCCGAATAACTCTTGAAGATGTGCGAACACGTGTTGCACGGCAACTCGATCGGGATTTCGGGATGGATTTGTCGCATGTGGTTGTCCATGGCGCTCGATGTCTTGCAAATTATGTTGCAGTTGTCACAATTGATCGGTTTTGCGTGTTTTTTCTTCAAATGTCGTCGCAACGAATGGAAACTCGAGTAATGGGCGCTGCAATATGCACAACAATGGGATTTTGTCATCGGAGAATCATCTTTGACGGAAGTTTCGCTCATCAAATCGTCGTCATCGTCCATTTCGGTGACAGTTTCGTCATTTTCTTCCTTCATCAGTACCTCAGGCGACACAGATTCGTCTTTCATGTCCTCATCAATCTCAACTTTGACATCTACCTGCTCAATTTCCGAGTGTTCCTGCCATTTATCGACCGTTTCTTGCGTTTGACGGCACTTTTCGATGAACCGATAGGCAGCAATTAACTCCAACGAACACAATTTACACACTTCTTGCGACTCGGAAGACTTTAACGGAAAGCCAGTACACGAAGAAAACGCTTTTGCATAAGTTTTGGTATCCAACGCCACTGACCTCGGCATTTCCGACTTCATAGAAATCGATTTGGCGCCATTTTCGAACACCCCGAGACATATGCGACAAATTTTGTTGTCACTAAATGCGTTTTTCGGTGAGTTTTCTTGCACTTCCTCGACTTTAACGGGCTCTGGACTTGCTTCACGCGAACTTTCATGCGATTTTATCGACATTTCGTTGTCATTTTCTTCTTCCTCCTCCTCCGAATCGGGTTTGGGGTGCATACATAACGCGTTTCGAGATGCCCGTAATGCTGTTTGTTCTCATTTTCCTTCCGGGTGCGCGAAAAAGTCGTCATTGCATTCATATCGATGCAGTTGATGTCCCACGGGAAGATTCCCGTGTCCTTAAAGCCGTTTTTGAGCGCTGCTTTTACGTCGCCCGTGTTGTCGTTCATCAAATCCTTCGTGAAATCCGCGAAAATTGCCCCGAAATTACGGGGAATGACACTTTTCATGCGTTTTTCGTACAAAAAAGTATTCCACATTGTCTTAATTTTGTGAATTGGACCACAATCCAGCGGCGTGAGGACCCAAACGTCATTCGGATACGCGGTGACGAGAAAAATCTGCTGTTCCTCGCAAAATTCGTACACCGCAATGTCCAAAGTGGCTCCAATGTCGTCGATAAACAACAAAAATGGGCGTTTAATGGAATTTTCCTCCAAAAATCGGACAACCACGTTCTTCAAATAGGCCAAAAAATTTTCCGCATTCAAAAATCCATTTTCCGAAGCCCCATGCGACAGTTCAACTTTCGATGGTAAGTCCTTAAAATGAATTTCCTTGTAAATTATGTGCGATGTGAGCATTTTTCCGTTCGCCAAGCCCGTAAAAATGACATCAATCGAGTTGTAAACGTCAACGCCGTAATTTTTGTCATCCCGATGCCCAGCAATTAAATTTATCAAGACATCGTCGCAACTTCCAATCCGTTCCGGAGTCTCCAAAACCTCGTCGAGACCATTTTTCTTCAAATATTCCTCCAATCGTTCGTGATTTCGTTGCAACGAGTAATCCGAAACGAGTGACGACGGCCGCATAATGTTCAAACAAAGCATATTGTGACGTTCCTGCACGCGCCGGAAAAATCGCATCAACCACATTTTCGACGGTTTGCTGTTCGGAAAGTTATTTGGCCGGGGGCTTTCGAGCGACAACTCGTAGGCGGCGGTGAGAATTTGCTTCGATGTTCGTGGATGTCCTCGTTCCCCGCACTTTAACATCCAATCGTACAACCGTTTTTCCTCCTCGGGCGTCAAAACGGAAAGTTGTTGCGCCAAAGCGTGCTTGTCCGTGTTCGGAAGAACTCCTTTGACCAGTGCCTTACGAAGCGTCGACACGGGAATGCCATAAGCGAATGCGGATTGCCGGATGGAATTGCCTTTTTTTGCCATTTCATAGGCTTTCTTGAATTCCTCATCCGTGTATTTCGGAATCGGAGACATCTGAAAGTGAAAAATTTAACGTTAAATTGTCCCAAAACTCAATTTTTCATGAATTTACCTTCGAAAATTGCTATTTTTCCCTTGAAAATGACGAATTTTATTGAAATTTGTTGCGAAAAATTACCGCGAGAGAAGTAAACAAATCACTGTCATTCCATTTTCAGTCCATTTTCAACTCAAATTTTGATTTTCAAACATAAACAAAAAATTTTAGTCAAAAATCTTGGAATGGAAGTTGCTGAAAGCTGTCGAGGATGTCTTAAACCCTTATCTGTTCGTAATTTTAAGCTCTCAGAAGCTCTTGAAGGCCTTGAAAATGTCGTGACGTACCAAGAAGCGTTCGAAAAATGTTCCGGATATTTCATCAACCCATCGGAGCCGCAGGAAATTTGCGAAGAATGTGCCGGAGATCTCTTTCACGCCTTTCGTTTCAAGCAAAAATGCGAAAAAACTCAGGATCAAATGCTAAAATGGATCAAAAATGTCGAAATCAAGGAAGAAAATGTTGAAATATTCGCTGAACCGATTGTCACGATGGAAATGCTCGAGCCAGAAGTTCATCCAGAGCCTCCAGAACCGGAAAAAAGTCAAAATAAAAATTGGGAATATTGGCGATGCGAGATTTGTGAAATAATTTTCAAGTGTCGCGAGTACTACGAGAAGCACGTGTTGCGAAAACATCCCGAAACTCGCACTGAAAGTTGTCCCTATTGCCAAAAACTGCAATTTCCGCAGTTGTTGCTGACACATTTGAGATCTTGCCGGCGGAGACCCAAATTGAACGAAGAAAAAAAGGTAAAAAGTACTTACAGACCCTTTAAATGCGAAATTTGCGGGTCGCAATACGAAAAACGGGAGATTTTGGCAATTCATTACAAGAAAAAGCATCCGGAAGAGAAGGAAAGTTGTCCGCATTGCAAAATGTCGTTCCATCCGAAGATGCTGGAGTCACACATAAATATTTGTTGGACCAAACGACGACGACGGAAGCGATTTTTGTTCGAAAATGACGATGAAGACACGCAAACGCCGGATCCTGACGCGAAAAAACCTCGATTATGCCCGATTTGTGGCCTGCTGAAGACAGAAGCGCACATCATCAAGCACGTGAGAAACGGAAACGATCCCTACGTGTGCGACATTTGTGGCAAAGTCATGAATTCCAAGATTAGTATTCGACGGCACATTAAAACGGTTCATTTGAGACTTCCCGTGAAATGTTGTCATTGCAAAAAAGAATTTCCAACACCGCATTTGCTGCTGAAACACGTGAGATACGACCATCCTGAGGATAAAGAAGTCTTTAAATGCGATTTTTGCGAAAGAACGTTCTTGAATACGTATCACATGAAGAAACATCGAGCGACGCACACCGGCGAAAGGTTTTTCCAATGCAATATTTGTGGAAAAGAATTCATTCTGAAGACCTCCTATGATAATCACTTGACGACACATTCCGATGAGAGGCCATTCCCATGCGAATTGTGCGGCGCCACGTTCAAAACGAAGAAAAATATGAAGAAACACATCAAGCAAGTACATGACGAGAAGAGTTACGAGTGTCCTTTATGCGATCGAGCATTTGCAGTAAATTTTTTGATATTGCAACACCTGAAAAAGGCACATCCAGAGTATCAGTTGCCGCCAAAGGGCACGAGTATGAAGAAAATTGTCGCAAAATAAAGGAATTAAATTTTTTTAAATGTGAAATTTGGCTTTTTAAGGCTTGAATAAATACGTAAAAGGGCTTCTGGGTAAGTATTTTGCGAAACTTTAATTTTTTTATTAAATTTTTTTTAGGGTTCGAACGAATTTCAACCCAAACATGATGAATATGACGCTATTTTCTCATCAAAGACGCCCCGAAACAACAAAAAATTAGTTTTGAAGACACTTTTTGCCAAATATTGACCTTAATGAGCTTCAAAAGATCATGTTGCCTGAATATTTAAGTATAAATGTATCGAAAATCAGTGATATCCAACCGTTTATGTTGAATTTTTAAACCGAAATCGACGATTTGTTGGTAAACAAATCATTAAAATTCCATTTTTCACTCAAATTCCGCTCAAATTTCGAATTGTAAACAATAAACATGAATTTTTGAGCCACAAACCGCAATGGAAATTCAAAATAATTGTCGAGCGTGTCTCAAACCTTTGTCAATTGGAAGCTGCAGACTCACCGAATCGCTTGAAGATGTCGAAAAACCCGTGACATACCAAGAAGCCTTCGAAAAATGTTCCGGATATTTCATTAATCCATCTGAACCTCAGGAAATTTGCGAAGAATGTGCCGGAGATCTCTTTCACGCCTACCGTTTCAAGCAAAAATGTGAAAAAACTCAGGACCAAATGCTCAAATACCTGAAAAATGTCGAAATCAAAGAGGAAAAAGTTGAAATTTTCGCTGAACCACTTACGAATTTGGAGTTTAATGAACCTGATTCGACGAAAAATTCCAAATTTGAAGAGGAAATATGGAAATGTGACTTGTGTAAAGCTGTTTTCAAGTGTCTCAAGTCTATAAGGAATCACATGCATAACGCACATCCCGAAAATCTCACCGAAAAATGTCAATTTTGCAAAAAGTTGCAACATCCGCAACTCTTGGATGCCCACAAGAAGGTTTGTAAGAGTCGCCCGCCTGATGAAGAGAAGAAATACAAGAAAAATCAACAGTTTCAATGCGAAATTTGTGGACTTTGGTACAGCTCACGGGACAATTTGTCGTTTCATTACAACAAAAAACACCCGGAAGACAAAGAAAAGTGTCCTTATTGCAAATTAGTGGTACATCCACGAATGTTAAAGCTACATGCCAACCTTTGTTTGAACAAAAAACGAAAGAAACAAGCAGTTGATGAGATCAAAAGTACAAAAAAACCGATTTCTGAATCACAAAATCTTCGTTTGTGTCCCATTTGTGGTCTTTTAAAGTCGGAAATTCACATTGCCAAACACACAGGAAGTGCTCCAGACCCCTTTACTTGTGATATTTGCGGAAAATTTTTACAAGACAAAACCGCGATTCGTCGTCACATCAAACGAGTTCATCTACGACTGCCAGAGCGATGTTGTCATTGCCAAAAAAGAATTTCCATCAGCTTTTCTGCTGCGAAAACACGTTCGTTTCGACCATCCTGAGGACAAACAAGACATCAAATGTGACTTTTGTGGCAGGAAATTCTTGAATCGGTATCACATGAAGCTCCATCGAGCCACGCACACCGGCGAGACGTTCTTTAAATGCAAAATTTGCGACAAAGGATTCATTCAGAGAAGCGCTTTGGACAAACACATGACGTCACACTCGAACGAGAGACCGTATGTTTGCGACTTTTGTGGAGAAAAGTTCAAAAATTATCCAAACTTGACGAATCACGTGCAGCAAGTGCATGAAGAGAAAAATTATGAATGTCCGGTATGCCAAAAAAATTTTACAACGAATTACTTGACGGTGCAACATTTGAAGAAAATGCATCCGGATTACGAATTGCCGCCAAAGGGAACGAGTTTCATGAAAAATAAAAGAAAATAATGGAATTTTTATTTTTTTAAAAGAATTTTTGAAGGTGATAATTTTTTTTCCAAAATTGTCCAATTTTAATTTCAAGTGTTAAAATTCATTCTGAGACTTAAAATATTATTTACAAGTAAAATTTAGAGCAATCGTTCTAAAAAAATTGATGAAAATAGTGAAAACCTCAACGAGTGGTTGAGCGTTTAGTCCTTTTTACACTGAATCTTTAAATGGCTCCTGTACATCGAAAACGCAAAATTTAGAAAAAGTCCAAAACAAAAGTTGTTTCTAATGCCAAAACCTTCAATTTGAGCTGGAGAACCGTGATCTACAAAAGTTGAAAAAATTTTGAAAAATCGGTATGTGAGCCCTCATAATAAGAGGATTTTTTTTCATCAATTTTTTTTGCTAACATCTTTAAATGGCTCCTGTACATCGAAAACGCAAAATTTAGAAAAAGTTCAAAACAAAAGTTGTTTCTAATGCCAAAACCTTCAATTTGAGCTGGAGAACCGTGATCTACAAAAGTTGAAAAAATTTTGAAAAATCGGTATGTGAGCCCTCATAATAAGAGGATTTTTTTTCATCAATTTTTTTTGCTAACATCTTTAAATGGCTCCTGTACATCGAAAACGCAAAATTTAGAAAAAGTCAAAAACAAAAGTTGTTTCTAATGCCAAAACCTTCAATTTGAGCTGGAGAACCGTGATCTACAAAAGTTGAAAAAATTTTGAAAAATCGGTATGTGAGCCCTCATAATAAGAGGATTTTTTTTCATCAATTTTTTTTGCTAACATCTTTAAATGGCTCCTGTACATCGAAAACGCAAAATTTAACAAAAGTCCAAAACAAAAGTTGTTTCTAATGCCAAAACCTTCAATTTGAGCTGGAGAACCGTGATCTACAAAAGTTGAAAAAATTTTGAAAAATCGGTATGTGAGCCCTCATAATAAGAGGATTTTTTTTCATCAATTTTTTTTGCTAACATCTTTAAATGGCTCCTGTACATCGAAAACGCAAAATTTAGAAAAAGTCCAAAACAAAAGTTGTTTCTAATGCCAAAACCTTCAATTTGAGCTGGAGAACCGTGATCTACAAAAGTTGAAAAAATTTTGAAAAATCGGTATGTGAGCCCTCATAATAAGAGGATTTTTTTTCATCAATTTTTTTTGCTAACATCTTTAAATGGCTCCTGTACATCGAAAACGCAAAATTTAGAAAAAGTCCAAAACAAAAGTTGTTTCTAATGCCAAAACCTTCAATTTGAGCTGGAGAACCGTGATCTACAAAAGTTGAAAAAATTTTGAAAAATCGGTATGTGAGCCCTCATAATAAGAGGATTTTTTTTCATCAATTTTTTTTGCTAACATCTTTAAATGGCTCCTGTACATCGAAAACGCAAAATTTAGAAAAAGTCCAAAACAAAAGTTGTTTCTAATGCCAAAACCTTCAATTTGAGCTGGAGAACCGTGATCTACAAAAGTTGAAAAAATTTTGAAAAATCGGTATGTGAGCCCTCATAATAAGAGGATTTTTTTTCATCAATTTTTTTTGCTAACATCTTTAAATGGCTCCTGTACATCGAAAACGCAAAATTTAGAAAAAGTCCAAAACAAAAGTTGTTTCTAATGCCAAAACCTTCAATTTGAGCTGGAGAACCGTGATCTACAAAAGTTGAAAAAATTTTGAAAAATCGGTATGTGAGCCCTCATAATAAGAGGATTTTTTTTCATCAATTTTTTTTGCTAACATCTTTAAATGGCTCCTGTACATCGAAAACGCAAAATTTAGAAAAAGTCCAAAACAAAAGTTGTTTCTAATGCCAAAACCTTCAATTTGAGCTGGAGAACCGTGATCTACAAAAGTTGAAAAAATTTTGAAAAATCGGTATGTGAGCCCTCATAATAAGAGGATTTTTTTTCATCAATTTTTTTTGCTAACATCTTTAAATGGCTCCTGTACATCGAAAACGCAAAATTTAGAAAAAGTCCAAAACAAAAGTTGTTTCTAATGCCAAAACCTTCAATTTGAGCTGGAGAACCGTGATCTACAAAAGTTGAAAAAATTTTGAAAAATCGGTATGTGAGCCCTCATAATAAGAGGATTTTTTTTCATCAATTTTTTTTGCTAACATCTTTAAATGGCTCCTGTACATCGAAAACGCAAAATTTAGAAAAAGTTCAAAACAAAAGTTGTTTCTAATGCCAAAACCTTCAATTTGAGCTGGAGAACCGTGATCTACAAAAGTTGAAAAAATTTTGAAAAATCGGTATGTGAGCCCTCATAATAAGAGGATTTTTTTTCATCAATTTTTTTTGCTAACATCTTTAAATGGCTCCTGTACATCGAAAACGCAAAATTTAGAAAAAGTCCAAAACAAAAGTTGTTTCTAATGCCAAAACCTTCAATTTGAGCTGGAGAACCGTGATCTACAAAAGTTGAAAAAATTTTGAAAAATCGGTATGTGAGCCCTCATAATAAGAGGATTTTTTTTCATCAATTTTTTTTGCTAACATCTTTAAATGGCTCCTGTACATCGAAAACGCAAAATTTAGAAAAAGTTCAAAACAAAAGTTGTTTCTAATGCCAAAACCTTCAATTTGAGCTGGAGAACCGTGATCTACAAAAGTTGAAAAAATTTTGAAAAATCAAAAGTTGAAAAAATTTTGAAAAATCGGTATGTGAGCCCTCATAATAAGAGGATTTTTTTTCATCAATTTTTTTTGCTAACATCTTTAAATGGCTCCTGTACATCGAAAACGCAAAATTTAGAAAAAGTCCAAAACAAAAGTTGTTTCTAATGCCAAAACCTTCAATTTGAGCTGGAGAACCGTGATCTACAAAAGTTGAAAAAATTTTGAAAAATCGGTATGTGAGCCCTCATAATAAGAGGATTTTTTTTCATCAATTTTTTTTGCTAACATCTTTAAATGGCTCCTGTACATCGAAAACGCAAAATTTAGAAAAAGTCCAAAACAAAAGTTGTTTCTAATGCCAAAACCTTCAATTTGAGCTGGAGAACCGTGATCTACAAAAGTTGAAAAAATTTTGAAAAATCGGTATGTGAGCCCTCATAATAAGAGGATTTTTTTTCATCAATTTTTTTGCTAACATCTTTAAATGGCTCCTGTACATCGAAAACGCAAAATTTAGAAAAAGTCCAAAACAAAAGTTGTTTCTAATGCCAAAACCTTCAATTTGAGCTGGAGAACCGTGATCTACAAAAGTTGAAAAAATTTTGAAAAATCGGTATGTGAGCCCTCATAATAAGAGGATTTTTTTTCATCAATTTTTTTTGCTAACATCTTTAAATGGCTCCTGTACATCGAAAACGCAAAATTTAGAAAAAGTCCAAAACAAAAGTTGTTTCTAATGCCAAAACCTTCAATTTGAGCTGGAGAACCGTGATCTACAAAAGTTGAAAAAATTTTGAAAAATCGGTATGTGAGCCCTCATAATAAGAGGATTTTTTTTCATCAATTTTTTTTGCTAACATCTTTAAATGGCTCCTGTACATCGAAAACGCAAAATTTAGAAAAAGTCCAAAACAAAAGTTGTTTCTAATGCCAAAACCTTCAATTTGAGCTGGAGAACCGTGATCTACAAAAGTTGAAAAAATTTTGAAAAATCGGTATGTGAGCCCTCATAATAAGAGGATTTTTTTTCATCAATTTTTTTTGCTAACATCTTTAAATGGCTCCTGTACATCGAAAACGCAAAATTTAGAAAAAGTTCAAAACAAAAGTTGTTTCTAATGCCAAAACCTTCAATTTGAGCTGGAGAACCGTGATCTACAAAAGTTGAAAAAATTTTGAAAAATCGGTATGTGAGCCCTCATAATAAGAGGATTTTTTTTCATCAATTTTTTTTGCTAACATCTTTAAATGGCTCCTGTACATCGAAAACGCAAAATTTAGAAAAAGACCAAAACAAAAGTTGTTTCTAATGCCAAAACCTTCAATTTGAGCTGGAGAACCGTGATCTACAAAAGTTGAAAAAATTTTGAAAAATCGGTATGTGAGCCCTCATAATAAGAGGATTTTTTTTCATCAATTTTTTTTGCTAACATCTTTAAATGGCTCCTGTACATCGAAAACGCAAAATTTAGAAAAAGTCCAAAACAAAAGTTGTTTCTAATGCCAAAACCTTCAATTTGAGCTGGAGAACCGTGATCTACAAAAGTTGAAAAAATTTTGAAAAATCGGTATGTGAGCCCTCATAATAAGAGATTTTTTTTCATCAATTTTTTTTGAAAAAATGGCTTTCGAAAAAAAATCGGTATGTGAGCCCTCATAATAAGAGGATTTTTTTTCATCAATTTTTTTTGCTAACATCTTTAAATGGCTCCTGTACATCGAAAACGCAAAATTTAGAAAAAGTCCAAAACAAAAGTTGTTTCTAATGCCAAAACCTTCAATTTGAGCTGGAGAACCGTGATCTACAAAAGTTGAAAAAATTTTGAAAAATCGGTATGTGAGCCCTCATAATAAGAGGATTTTTTTTCATCAATTTTTTTTGCTAACATCTTTAAATGGCTCCTGTACATCGAAAACGCAAAATTTAGAAAAAGTTCAAAACAAAAGTTGTTTCTAATGCCAAAACCTTCAATTTGAGCTGGAGAACCGTGATCTACAAAAGTTGAAAAAATTTTGAAAAATCGGTATGTGAGCCCTCATAATAAGAGGATTTTTTTTCATCAATTTTTTTTGCTAACATCTTTAAATGGCTCCTGTACATCGAAAACGCAAAATTTAGAAAAAGTCCAAAACAAAAGTTGTTTCTAATGCCAAAACCTTCAATTTGAGCTGGAGAACCGTGATCTACAAAAGTTGAAAAAATTTTGAAAAATCGGTATGTGAGCCCTCATAATAAGAGGATTTTTTTTCATCAATTTTTTTTGCTAACATCTTTAAATGGCTCCTGTACATCGAAAACGCAAAATTTAGAAAAAGTTCAAAACAAAAGTTGTTTCTAATGCCAAAACCTTCAATTTGAGCTGGAGAACCGTGATCTACAAAAGTTGAAAAAATTTTGAAAAATCGGTATGTGAGCCCTCATAATAAGAGGATTTTTTTTCATCAATTTTTTTTGCTAACATCTTTAAATGGCTCCTGTACATCGAAAACGCAAAATTTAGAAAAAGTCCAAAACAAAAGTTGTTTCTAATGCCAAAACCTTCAATTTGAGCTGGAGAACCGTGATCTACAAAAGTTGAAAAAATTTTGAAAAATCGGTATGTGAGCCCTCATAATAAGAGGATTTTTTTTCATCAATTTTTTTTGCTAACATCTTTAAATGGCTCCTGTACATCGAAAACGCAAAATTTAGAAAAAGTCCAAAACAAAAGTTGTTTCTAATGCCAAAACCTTCAATTTGAGCTGGAGAACCGTGATCTACAAAAGTTGAAAAAATTTTGAAAAATCGGTATGTGAGCCCTCATAATAAGAGGATTTTTTTTCATCAATTTTTTTTGCTAACATCTTTAAATGGCTCCTGTACATCGAAAACGCAAAATTTAGAAAAAGTCCAAAACAAAAGTTGTTTCTAATGCCAAAACCTTCAATTTGAGCTGGAGAACCGTGATCTACAAAAGTTGAAAAAATTTTGAAAAATCGGTATGTGAGCCCTCATAATAAGAGGATTTTTTTTCATCAATTTTTTTTGCTAACATCTTTAAATGGCTCCTGTACATCGAAAACGCAAAATTTAGAAAAAGTTCAAAACAAAAGTTGTTTCTAATGCCAAAACCTTCAATTTGAGCTGGAGAACCGTGATCTACAATAGTTGAAAAAATTTTGAAAAATCGGTATGTGAGCCCTCATAATAAGAGGATTTTTTTTCATCAATTTTTTTTGCTAACATCTTTAAATGGCTCCTGTACATCGAAAACGCAAAATTTAGAAAAAGTTCAAAACAAAAGTTGTTTCTAATGCCAAAACCTTCAATTTGAGCTGGAGAACCGTGGTATAGCTCAATTTTGAAAAATCGGTATGTGAGCCCTCATAATAAGAGGATTTTTTTTCATCAATTTTTTTTGCTAACATCTTTAAATGGCTCCTGTACATCGAAAACGCAAAATTTAGAAAAAGTCCAAAACAAAAGTTGTTTCTAATGCCAAAACCTTCAATTTGAGCTGGAGAACCGTGATCTACAAAAGTTGAAAAAATTTTGAAAAATCGGTATGTGAGCCCTCATAATAAGAGGATTTTTTTTCATCAATTTTTTTTGCTAACATCTTTAAATGGCTCCTGTACATCGAAAACGCAAAATTTAGAAAAAGTTCAAAACAAAAGTTGTTTCTAATGCCAAAACCTTCAATTTGAGCTGGAGAACCGTGATCTACAAAAGTTGAAAAAATTTTGAAAAATCGGTATGTGAGCCCTCATAATAAGAGGATTTTTTTTCATCAATTTTTTTTGCTAACATCTTTAAATGGCTCCTGTACATCGAAAACGCAAAATTTAGAAAAAGTTCAAAACAAAAGTTGTTTCTAATGCCAAAACCTTCAATTTGAGCTGGAGAACCGTGATCTACAAAAGTTGAAAAAATTTTGAAAAATCGGTATGTGAGCCCTCATAATAAGAGGATTTTTTTTCATCAATTTTTTTTGCTAACATCTTTAAATGGCTCCTGTACATCGAAAACGCAAAATTTAGAAAAAGTCCAAAACAAAAGTTGTTTCTAATGCCAAAACCTTCAATTTGAGCTGGAGAACCGTGATCTACAAAAGTTGAAAAAATTTTGAAAAATCGGTATGTGAGCCCTCATAATAAGAGGATTTTTTTTCATCAATTTTTTTTGCTAACATCTTTAAATGGCTCCTGTACATCGAAAACGCAAAATTGAGAAAAAGTCCAAAACAAAAGTTGTTTCTAATGCCAAAACCTTCAATTTGAGCTGGAGCCAAAACCTTCAATTTGAGCTGGAGAACCGTGATCTACAAAAGTTGAAAAAATTTTGAAAAATCGGTATGTGAGCCCTCATAATAAGAGGATTTTTTTTCATCAATTTTTTTTGCTAACATCTTTAAATGGCTCCTGTACATCGAAAACGCAAAATTTAGAAAAAGTCCAAAACAAAAGTTGTTTCTAATGCCAAAACCTTCAATTTGAGCTGGAGAACCGTGATCTACAAAAGTTGAAAAAATTTTGAAAAATCGGTATGTGAGCCCTCATAATAAGAGGATTTTTTTTCATCAATTTTTTTTGCTAACATCTTTAAATGGCTCCTGTACATCGAAAACGCAAAATTTAGAAAAAGTCCAAAACAAAAGTTGTTTCTAATGCCAAAACCTTCAATTTGAGCTGGAGAACCGTGATCTACAAAAGTTGAAAAAATTTTGAAAAATCGGTATGTGAGCCCTCATAATAAGAGGATTTTTTTTCATCAATTTTTTTTGCTAACATCTTTAAATGGCTCCTGTACATCGAAAACGCAAAATTTAGAAAAAGCCCAAAACAAAAGTTGTTTCTAATGCCAAAACCTTCAATTTGAGCTGGAGAACCGTGATCTACAAAAGTTGAAAAAATTTTGAAAAATCGGTATGTGAGCCCTCATAATAAGAGGATTTTTTTTCATCAATTTTTTTTGCTAACATCTTTAAATGGCTCCTGTACATCGAAAACGCAAAATTTAGAAAAAGTCCAAAACAAAAGTTGTTTCTAATGCCAAAACCTTCAATTTGAGCTGGAGAACCGTGATCTACAAAAGTTGAAAAAATTTTGAAAAATCGGTATGTGAGCCCTCATAATAAGAGGATTTTTTTTCATCAATTTTTTTTGCTAACATCTTTAAATGGCTCCTGTACATCGAAAACGCAAAATTTAGAAAAAGTCCAAAACAAAAGTTGTTTCTAATGCCAAAACCTTCAATTTGAGCTGGAGAACCGTGATCTACAAAAGTTGAAAAAATTTTGAAAAATCGGTATGTGAGCCCTCATAATAAGAGGATTTTTTTTCATCAATTTTTTTTGCTAACATCTTTAAATGGCTCCTGTACATCGAAAACGCAAAATTTAGAAAAAGTCCAAAACAAAAGTTGTTTCTAATGCCAAAACCTTTAATTTGAGCTGGAGAACCGTGATCTACAAAAGTTGAAAAAAATTTGAAAAATAGGTATGTGAGCCCTCATAATAAGAGGATTTTTTTTCATCAATTTTTTTTGCTAACATCTTTAAATGGCTCCTGTACATCGAAAACGCAAAATTTAGAAAAAGTCCAAAACAAAAGTTGTTTCTAATGCCAAAACCTTCAATTTGAGCTGGAGAACCGTGATCTACAAAAGTTGAAAAAATTTTGAAAAATCGGTATGTGAGCCCTCATAATAAGAGGATTTTTTTTCATCAATTTTTTTTGCTAACATCTTTAAATGGCTCCTGTACATCGAAAACGCAAAATTTAGAAAAAGTCCAAAACAAAAGTTGTTTCTAATGCCAAAACCTTCAATTTGAGCTGGAGAACCGTGATCTACAAAAGTTGAAAAAATTTTGAAAAATCGGTATGTGAGCCCTCATAATAAGAGGATTTTTTTTCATCAATTTTTTTTGCTAACATCTTTAAATGGCTCCTGTACATCGAAAACGCAAAATTTAGAAAAAGTCCAAAACAAAAGTTGTTTCTAATGCCAAAACCTTCAATTTGAGCTGGAGAACCGTGATCTACAAAAGTTGAAAAAATTTTGAAAAATCGGTATGTGAGCCCTCATAATAAGAGGATTTTTTTTCATCAATTTTTTTTGCTAACATCTTTAAATGGCTCCTGTACATCGAAAACGCAAAATTTAGAAAAAGTCCAAAACAAAAGTTGTTTCTAATGCCAAAACCTTCAATTTGAGCTGGAGAACCGTGATCTACAAAAGTTGAAAAAATTTTGAAAAATCGGTATGTGAGCCCTCATAATAAGAGGATTTTTTTTCATCAATTTTTTTTTGCTAACATCTTTAAATGGCTCCTGTACATCGAAAACGCAAAATTTAGAAAAAGTCCAAAACAAAAGTTGTTTCTAATGCCAAAACCTTCAATTTGAGCTGGAGAACCGTGATCTACAAAAGTTGAAAAAATTTTGAAAAATCGGTATGTGAGCCCTCATAATAAGAGGATTTTTTTTCATCAATTTTTTTTGCTAACATCTTTAAATGGCTCCTGTACATCGAAAACGCAAAATTTAGAAAAAGTCCAAAACAAAAGTTGTTTCTAATGCCAAAACCTTCAATTTGAGCTGGAGAACCGTGATCTACAAAAGTTGAAAAAATTTTGAAAAATCGGTATGTGAGCCCTCATAATAAGAGGATTTTTTTTCATCAATTTTTTTTGCTAACATCTTTAAATGGCTCCTGTACATCGAAAACGCAAAATTTAGAAAAAGTCCAAAACAAAAGTTGTTTCTAATGCCAAAACCTTCAATTTGAGACGGAGAACCGTGATCTACAAAAGTTGAAAAAATTTTGAAAAATCGGTATGTGAGCCCTCAAAATAAGAGGATTTTTTTTCATCAATTTTTTTTGCTAACATCTTTAAATGGCTCCTGTACATCGAAAACGCAAAATTTAGAAAAAGTCCAAAACAAAAGTTGTTTCTAATGCCAAAACCTTCAATTTGAGCTGGAGAACCGTGGTATAGCTCAATTTTGAAAAATCGGTATGTGAGCCCTCATAATAAGAGGATTTTTTTTCATCAATTTTTTTTGCTAACATCTTTAAATGGCTCCTGTACATCGAAAACGCAAAATTTAGAAAAAGTCCAAAACAAAAGTTGTTTCTAATGCCAAAACCTTCAATTTGAGCTGGAGAACCGTGATCTACAAAAGTTGAAAAAATTTTGAAAAATCGGTATGTGAGCCCTCATAATAAGAGGATTTTTATTCATCAATTTTTTTTGCTAACATCTTTAAATGGCTCCTGTACATCGAAAACGCAAATTTAAGAAAAAGTCCAAAACAAAAGTTGTTTCTAATGCCAAAACCTTCAATTTGAGCTGGAGAACCGTGATCTACAAAAGTTGAAAAAATTTTGAAAAATCGGTATGTGAGCCCTCATAATAAGAGGATTTTTTTTCATCAATTTTTTTTGCTAACATCTTTAAATGGCTCCTGTACATCGAAAACGCAAAATTTAGAAAAAGTCCAAAACAAAAGTTGTTTCTAATGCCAAAACCTTCAATTTGAGCTGGAGAACCGTGATCTACAAAAGTTGAAAAAATTTTGAAAAATCGGTATGTGAGCCCTCATAATAAGAGGATTTTTTTTCATCAATTTTTTTTGCTAACATCTTTAAATGGCTCCTGTACATCGAAAACGCAAAATTTAGAAAAAGTCCAAAACAAAAGTTGTTTCTAATGCCAAAACCTTCAATTTGAGCTGGAGAACCGTGATCTACAAAAGTTGAAAAAATTTTGAAAAATCGGTATGTGAGCCCTCATAATAAGAGGATTTTTTTTCATCAATTTTTTTTGCTAACATCTTTAAATGGCTCCTGTACATCGGAAACGCAAAATTTAGAAAAAGTCCAAAAATTTATATTTTTTAAATTAATTTTTGTTCTCTGTACAGAATTTTCATTGTTTAAAAAAAAATTAAAAATTTTCAGCCAAACTTTGAAGCAAATTTTAAGATTTTGGATCAATTTTTTTTATTTCTTCAAACCTTAAAAATTTTACTCAACTAACTCATTTCGCTAAAAAATTTTTTTTTTTTTTTTGTAAAAATTTTAATTTTTCAACTAAAAAATTATTAAAAGAAAATTAATTTTTTTTAAAGAAAATTTAAATTCAAATTCTAAATTCATTAATCATGTCGTGCCCCAAAACTTTGAATCATGTGCAACTCTTCGATGGGCGGCGCTTCATGCACAACAATCGCATCCACAGTCCTTTGATCAGCTCCCTTCCTCATCGCCTCTTCCTTCAACTTCTTTTCCGCCATTAATTTTCTGTAACTTTTGCTCATAATCGTACCCGGCGGCGGCAACTGATACTCCGGATGCTTATTTTTCACGTGATTCGTCATCAGCTGGTTTGCCGAAAAAGTTTTTTGACAAACGGGACACTCGTAATTCTTCTCGAAATGCGTTCGCTGATGAACTTTCACGTAACGTCTTGTTTTGAAGCGCGCCCCGCAAATTTCACAAGCGAAATTTCGCTCTTCCGAATGCAGAGCCACATGAAAATTGTATTTTTCCTTCTGAATGAACTCCTTGCCGCAAATATTGCATTTATGGAAGGTTTTTCCGGTGTGCTTGGCTCGATGGGTTCGCAGCGACGTGTGATAATCCGTCGTGTACTCGCAAAAATCGCATTTTAGCACTTTTTTGTGCTCCGGATGGATTTTACGGGTATGCGTTTCGACTTGTTGCGATGTTCGGAACTCTTTGTCGCAATAACGGCACTTAAAGGGGATTTTCAGGTGTTGCACTTGCATGTGAAAGAAGATTCCGATGCGCGATGAGAGCTTTGAGCCGCAAATGTCGCAAATGAAGGGCTTGTTATCGCTTGCCTGGCGTTCCAGATGATCTTTTATGTGACTTTGGGACCTTTCAACGCCGCAAATTGGACAAAGTCCCTTCGATTTGACACGTGAGACGACTTTTTCTCGCGTGGGATCCCTCTTTTTGTACTTTCCTCGAATGGGAGTTTGATTTTTTCCAGCATGACGGAGGTTTTTCAGTCGTGTACGACACCTTTGGACATGCGAAGTCATCAATTGGGGATATTGGAGCTTATTGCAGTGATCACAGACGGCTGTCTTGGCTTCGGGATGCTTGATGTTGTAATGTTGCAGTAAATTATTGCGTTCAATGTACATCCGATCGCACAAATCACACGTGAAACTTCGATTTTCCTTGGAACGGTACTTGCCGCGTCGATTTTTCGTCTGATTTTCAGACTGAGATTCCATTTCTGAGTGAAAGTTGGAGTCACTTTCATGTTTTTGTCATTTTGAGACTCAGTTTCTTCAAGAAAATTTAAATTTTCGACAAAAATTTCAGTTTTTATTTGGATCTCCTCAGTTTTTATCCGTTTTTGGACCCATTTGGACATCTCTTGTTGCGATTTTTCACATTTTTGTTTGAAATTTAGGGAAATCAGGAGTTCCGAGGAACATTCTTCACAGAAAACTTGCGGTTCGAGGTCTGATATTGCATATCCAGAGCAAATTTCGAAGGCTTCTTCATAGGAAATCGATGAATTTTGGTCATTTGCCACTTGAATTTCATCGAAAATGTGATTCACGTAGTCAGTTACTGGTTGGAGACAAACTCTGCAGACTCTATTATCGTCCGTCATCCTTAAATTTGATAAATTTTCAGGTAATTTTTATTTTTGTTGACTTCATGTTACGAAATTTTGTCATTTTGTTTACTTTTTTTAGAGAAACGGGCTGAAAATGGAACAAAACAAACAAATAAAAATTTTTTAAACATTGTAAGTCGCCTTTTTTGTTAAAATTAAATGTTTTTAAGACAATTTCCTGTGAAAATTTGTAAAATTTAGAAATGGTAAGTCTTTAAAATTATTCTCAAATCAAAATTTCATCTAAATTTCTTTGTAGAAACCAGAATTTACCGTGTTGGATCATTACACGACCCTCGGAACTCAGGTTGTTTCTTGCAATTATTGCCAAAAAGTGATAAGTTACAACAAATCAACGACAAATTTGGTCAAACACTTTGAAAAAGAGCACAAAAACGAGTCCTTGATAGAAGAAATCATCGAAGAAATTGAAGAAACGCCCCAAAATGAGACAAATTTCGAGCCGAAAACACAAACTGTGGACCAGTCGTGCCGAATTTGCCTCTGTGACTTGTCCGGATTAGATTTTTTTAGTCTCCAGGATTGTTTGAAGAACTTCAATGACGTCACTTACCTCGAGGTTTTCCAAAAATTAATGGGATTTGACGTGACAGAGCATGAACCGCAAAATTTGTGTCTGAATTGTGCGTCAAAATTAGTCGACGCTTTTGAATTACGTCAAAAATGTGAAGAAACGCAACGAATTTTGGACGAATTAATGTCTCAAGAGGCTTTTGAGGAGGAAGGAAGTCAATTAAAACTTGATATTGAGGCAAATGACGATGAAATTGTGATGATAGAGGAGCTAATTGACGATGAAAATGTCGAAATTGAGGAAAATTTGAATGAAATTTGTTCGAAAAGTTCAAAAAATGTTTCTAAAGATGCAGTTTTTGATGAAAATACGGAAATTTTTCGTTGCAGCTCGTGTGGATTAGTCTACAAATCCGTTAGAGCCTTGAGATCTCACTACAAAACCTCCCATCCGTCGTTAAAAACGGAAAAATGTCAATTCTGCTACATGAAATTCTTCCCGCAGCTCGTCGATATTCACATGATGCACTGTTCTCGTCGTCACTCCATCGTGCAGCAACTTTGCCCAGTCTGTGGCAAGGCTGCTTCTCGCAACCACATCTATCGACACATTGCACGTTCGAAGGCCATCGACGAAACGGGTCGCATTATCGAAAAACCCTTCGTTTGTGACATTTGCGGCGCCCGGGCAACCACAAAAAACGGCATTGGCATCCACATCAAAGCGCTTCACCTGAATTTTCGGATCCAGTGCGACTTTTGCGACGTTCAAGTCAAGTCCCGAAGCATCCTTGCCGCTCACATGCGACGTTTCCATCCGGAAATTAAGAAAATGCTGCGATGCGAACACTGCGAATTCCAAACGGCGAGTGCCCCGAGTCTCATCAGGCACAAAGCGGCTCATTTTGGGAAACGACCTCACAAATGCGATCGTTGCGACAAGCGATTTGTCACGAAAAACCAATTAAAAATCCATCAGGCGACACATTCCGATGCCAGACCGCACAAATGCGAAATTTGCGAGTCGCCGTTCAAGACGCGAAAAGCCCTGGGAGCGCACATGAAGACGCACAAAGCGCACGAATACGAATGTCCCGTGTGTCGAAAGTCGTATTTGACGAATCAACAAATGAGGCAGCACGTGACGAAAAATCATCCGGGGTTCGAGTTGCCACCGAGCGGAACGATTTTGAATAAGACGTGGCACGCGAAGAAGGCGGAATTCGAGATGAAACGAGAAATGACGAAAATTTGCATTGAAGAGCTCGAAGAAACGATATCAGTTGAATATTAAATTAAAAAAAAAAGATTTCCTTTGAAGTCATTTCATAAGTCCTCAAAAGCAAAAAATGTTTTTTTTTTATTTCTTCAAAAATCGATCAGATATCAATGGAAATCAACTTTAGAATGAATATTTATTTAATTTTAGCTTTGAAACCCATCAAAAGTTGGTTGAAAATTGACTTGAGAAAAAAAGTACGATTTTTGCTCCTCATATGATAAAATCGTACTTTTTTTTATTTCATCAAAAATCGATCAGATATCAATGGAAATCAACTTTAGAATGAATATTTATTAATTTTTAGCTTTGAAACCATCAAAAGTTGGTTGAAAATTGACTTGAGAAAAAAAGTACGATTTTTGCTCCTCATATGATAAAATCGTACTTTTTTTTTTATTAAAATCGTACTTTTTTTTATTTCATCAAAAATCGATCAGATATCAATGGAAATCAACTTTAGAATGTATATTTATTTAATTTTAGCTTTGAAACCCATCAAAAGTTGGTTGAAAATTGACTTGAGAAAAAAAGTACGATTTTTGCTCCTCATATGATAAAATCGTACTTTTTTTTATTTCATCAAAAATCGATCAGATATCAATGGAAATCATCTTTAGAATGAATATTTATTAATATTTTGCTTTGAAACCCATCAAAAGTTGGTTGAAAATTGACTTGAGAAAAAAAGTACGATTTTTGCTCCTCATATGATAAAATCTTACTTTTTTTTATTTCATCAAAAATCGATCAGATATCAATGGAAATCAACTTTAGAATGAATATTTATTTAATTTTAGCTTTGAAACCCATCAAAAGTTGGTTGAAAATTGACTTGAGAAAAAAAGTACGATTTTTGCTCCTCATATGATAAAATCGTACTTTTTTTGCTCCTCATATGATAAAATCGTACTTTTTTTTATTTCATCAAAAATCGATCAGATATCAATGGAAATCAACTTTAGAATGAATATTTATTTAATTTTAGCTTTGAAACCCATCAAAAGTTGGTTGAAAATTGACTTGAGAAAAAAAGTACGATTTTTGCTCCTCATATGATAAAATCGTACTTTTTTTTATTTGATCAAAAATCAATAAGATATCAATGGAAATCAACTTCAGAATGAATATTTATTAACTTTTAGCTTTGAAACCCATCAAAAGTTGGTTGAAAATTGACTTGAGAAAAAAAGTACGATTTTTGCTCCTCATATGATAAAATCGTACTTTTTTTTATTTCTTCAAAAATCGATCAGATATCAATGGAAATCAACTTTAGAATGAATATTTATTTAATTTTAGCTTTGAAACCCATCAAAAGTTGGTTGAAAATTGACTTGAGAAAAAAAGTACGATTTTTGCTCCTCATATAATAAAATCGTACTTTTTTTTATTTCATCAAAAATCGATCAGATATCAATGGAAATCAACTTTAGAATGAATATTTATTTAATTTTAGCTTTGAAACCCATCAAAAGTTGGTTGAAAATTGACTTGAGAAAAAACAAAGGATTTTGCTCCTCATATGATAAAATCGATTTTTGCTCCTCATATGATAAAATCGTACTTTTTTTTATTTCATCAAAAATCGATCAGATATCAATGGAAATCAACTTTAGAATGAATATTTATTTAATTTTAGCTTTGAAACCCATCAAAAGTTGGTTGAAAATTGACTTGAGAAAAAAAGTACGATTTTTGCTCCTCATATGATAAAATCGTACTTTTTTTGCTCCTCATATGATAAAATCGTACTTTTTTTTATTTCATCAAAAATCGATCAGATATCAATGGAAATCAACTTTAGAATGAATATTTATTTAATTTTAGCTTTGAAACCCATCAAAAGTTGGTTGAAAATTGACTTTAAAATCGACTTTTTTTGCTCCTCATATGATAAAATCGTACTTTTTTTTATTTCATCAAAAATCGATCAGATATCAATGGAAATCAACTTTAGAATGAATATTTATTTAATTTTAGCTTTGAAACCCATCAAAAGTTGGTTGAAAATTGACTTTGAGAAAAAAAGTCAAAAACGATTTTTGCTGAAACCCATCTGACTTGAGAAAAAAAGTACGATATTTTGCTCCTCATATGATAAAATCGTACTTTTTTTTATTTCATCAAAAATCGATCAGATATCAATGGAAATCAACTTTAGAATGAATATTTATTAAATTTTAGCTTTGAAACCCATCAAAAGTTGGTTGAAAATTGACTTGAGAAAAAAAGTACGATTTTTGCTCCTCATATGATAAAATCGTACTTTTTTCTCCTCATATGATAAAATCGTACTTTTTTCTATTTGACAAAAAATCGATCAGATATCAATGGAAATAAACTTTAGAATGCATATTTATTAACTTTTAGCTTTGAAACCCAACAAAATTTTGTTGAAAATTGACTTGAGAAAAAAAGTACGATTTTTGCTCCTCATATGATAAAATCGTACTTTTTTTTATTTCATCAAAAATCGATCAAAAGTTGGTTGAAAAGACATCAATGGAAATCAACTTTAGAATGCATATTTATTAACTTTTAGCTTTGAAACCCATCAAAAGTTGGTTGAAAATTGACTTGAGAAAAAAAGTACGATTTTTGCTCCTCATATGATAAAATCGTACTTTTTTTTATTTCATCAAAAATTGATCAGATATCAATGGAAATCAACTTTAGAATGAATATTTATTTAATTTTAGCTTTGAAACCCATCAAAAGTTGGTTGAAAATTGACTTGAGAAAAAAAGTACGATTTTTGCTCCTCATATGATAAAATCGTACTTTTTTTGCTTCATATGATAAAATCGATCAAAAATCGATAAAAAGTTGGTTGATAGAATGGAAATCAACTTTAGAATGAATAACCTTTGAAACCCATCAAAAGTTGGTTGAAAATTGACTTGAGAAAAAAAGTACAAAAACGCTCTTAAATTATTCGACATCCGATTTTTATTTCTCCGTAAAATGCTTCTGCACGAGCAACATTTCCTCCAACGACGGCACCTCCGTGACAACAATCTTCTCGACTTGCTTCGAGTGCATTCCCTGCCTCAACGCCTCCTCCCGCAACTGCTTTTCCTTCATCATGATCCGGTATTTTTTGTTCATAATCGCTCCTTTGGGCGGCAACTCGTACTCCGGATGATGTTTCGCCAGATGCTCCCTCAAATACTGATTCGTGGAAAAAGTTTTCTCGCAAACCGGGCACTCGTATTCGTGCGTTTCGTGATTTTTCCGATGATTTCGCAGATGTTTCGTCGTTTTGAACGCCAAGCCGCAATATTCGCACGGATAGGGACGCTCATCGCTGTGCGACGCCATGTGATTCTTCAGCGACGTACTTTGCACGAACCCTTTGCCACAAACGTTGCATTTATGGAACTTTTCGCCGGTATGACGGGCACGATGCTTCCGGAGACACGCATAATTGTTGAATGTGACGCCACAAAATTCACATTTGATGATTGCCAAGACGCCAGGATGCACGATTCGCGTGTGTTTGTTCAGTTGATGCGACGTTTCGAAGGATTCCGAGCATTTTTTGCACTTGTGACCGAGTTTCAGGTGAACTGTCGACATGTGACGCCGAATACTTTGAATCGTTGTCAATTGAGCATCGCAAATGTCGCAAACAAAATTCTTGGTTATCGGCATTTTGCATGCAATGTGCATGGAAATGTGAGAAATGGACTCCAGCATGCCGCAAATTGGACAAATGCGGCTTTTGATGGTGCGAGTTTTGCAATTTTTTACTTTTGACTCTTTTTTCGTGTAACCGGTTTTTCGTTTTGTCTTCCCTGTCTTCAGTCTCGCGATATAACAAAGGTTTAAATGAGTTTCGAGCTCTTGTGGATGTTGTTTCCGCTTGCAGTACTCACAGGTTTCGGTTTTGTTCTCCAAATGCGATCGATTCATGTGATCCAACATTTTTTGACGAGTTTTGTAGCATTTTCCGCATAGAGAGCACTTGAAATTCTTAATTTGTTTACTCGAATCGTCTTTTTTACAAGTAATATCGACTTGTTTTTCAGCTAAATCATCTTGTTTTTCAGCTACATCATCTTGTTTTTCACTAAAATCATCTTGCCTATCATCAAAATCCTCTTCAACACTGATGTTTTCCGCAAAAATTTCCATTTTGACGACAGTTTCTCGAATTTCTTGCTTGCATCTCAACCAATTTGCCAATTTTCCTTGAGTTTCTTCACATTTTTGCTTGAAATTAAGCGAAAATCGCAATTCTGACGCACATTCGTTACAAATTTCTTGTGGTTCGTCATCTGTGACCTCATATCCAGAGCATTTTTCAAAGGCTTGACGATAGGAAATGACTAATTCCGTTTTTTCAATGCGATCTGATAAATTTCTTCCATCATCCGTGAGAGATTTGAGACATGCACGACACGTTTTTGTCTCCGTCATCTTAAAAAATTCAATTTTTGATTAAATTTTAAGGGAAAATGTTGATTTTTACTATGAATCACTCCAAATTCGGGGAAATGTTTGTCAACAAATCATGAAATACGACGGAAAATGGACCAAAAATGTTTGAAAAATGAATTTTTTCTATTTTTACGTTAAATTTTTTTAATAAAAAAATTTTTTTTTTCTATCTTTTCATCTTGTAAAGTCCATGCACCTTCGTTTGATGTCGTCGCACGCCTTCTTTCGTCTTAAATTTGCCATCGCAGACCTCACAAGAGAACGGCGTTTCCGTACTATGACTCCCCATATGCTCCTGCAGCTTCCATTTCGTCACGAATCTCGCAAAGCAAATGTTGCATTCGTGTTTTTTCTCGCCCGTGTGCTTGCTGTAGGTGTGAACTCGCAACGAGGAGTGCGTCGCCGACATAAAATCGCAATATTTGCACTTTAGCAGGGGACATTTGTCGGTATGTTCGCGTCTTTCGTGCGAATAAAGCGTACTCGGATGCTTAAATTCCGCCGGGCAGTAACGACATTTCACGAATTTGTTCAAATGTTCGTTCCGGATGTGCTGGAGGATGTAACTTTTCGCCGTTTTTCGTGCCCCACAAATATCGCAGATGTAAGGATGCGTGATGACGTTGCCTTCGGCGTCTATTTGCTGCGATCGCTCAATATGCCATTTAATGTGGTACTGCGAACGTATTTCCGCGCAAATGGGACACACTTCTTTGCGATTTGAAGAGTTTTTGGCCTTTTGTCGTTTATCGGAGACGTTTTTTGAGTCGACATCAAGCATCGTACAGACTTTAATGTGTGGTTCGAACGTCGTTGGGAAGAAAAGTTGCAGGCAATTTGGACATTCAAGTCGTTTTTGGTCCGAATGATGTGTTTCGTGATGAATTCTAAGCGCAGATTCAGTTCTAAAAGTCGTTCCGCAGTATTCGCAGGGGAAATTCATGACTTCTGGCAGGGATTTTATGTTCAAATCTGACTTTTTTCTCTTAATGACGACAATTTTTGTGGGTTTTATCTCCGGTTTGTACTCGATTTCCTCATCCATGATGCTTTCTTGACCGTATTCGTCGTAATTTGATGTCGGAATGCCTTCGACATACTCGAAAGGAGGCTCTTCGAGCAAAGGTTCCTCATTGACGGCAGTCTCAAATAGCTTATCGAGCACTTCTTGCGTTTGGTAGCACTTGACACGTAAATCGAAGGCCATCATTAGCTCCGTTCCGCATGACAAACACATATGTTGGGGCTCATGCTCCTGGATATTGCATCCCGTGCAGCTGAGAAATGCTTCGGCGAACGTTGTGTCGGGATATTTTTCCAAGGACTCGTCGAACTCGTAGCATTCCTTGCGTTTTTTCGGCAATTTTTGCAAGCAGAGACGACATAAGGCCTCTAAATTTGCGGGATCCATGATTTTTTGCAAGAAATTTCTCCCCCAAATTACTTAAAAAGGTAAAAGACGCGCTGTTTTGTTTTTGTTTACATAAAATTTTTTGACAGTTTTTCCATTTTCAGGTCATTCCAAGATTTATTTACCGCTAAACTTGCTTTTTTCGAGCTCTACAAATTTTTTTTATGGAAAAACCTGTAAAATCTTCGGCTTGGAAGCACTTTGACATCACAGAAGATGCGAGAGCTGCCTGCAAACATTGCACCAAAATCATCAGTCATCATGGCAGGACGTCAAATTTGATAAAACACATGAAACGCCTTCACATGGATGTTCTAACAGGAAAGCCCAAAGCCATTGAAAATTCTCAAAGGTTGATTTTTGTGCCTGAAACGGACGTTTTTGACTCGAGAATTGAAGAAATTACAGAAAATGTGTCAAAAAGTACCTCGGAAATGTTTGAAGACTCAATTATTGAAGAAACTGAGGAAGTTTTGGTATTAAATCTTGATGTTGTGTGTCGTATTTGCCTTTCAACGTGCGATTCGGAGGCAATTCAACTCACATCAGAGTTCAACACGGAAGTTACTTACCAAGAAATGTTCAAAATTTGCACGGATTTTGAATTGCAACCGAATGAACCGCCAATTATTTGTCCAGAATGTGCCGCCAAACTACAAGTTGCCTACGAATTAAGACGTTTGTGTGAAGAAACGCAAAAAATATTGACAAACAAGCAACAGGAAGTAACTTACGAGGATGAAGAAGCCCAAACTGACGAGGAAATTGTCATTATCGAAGACGATTCTTGTGAAAAAAGTTCCGAAAGTGAGCCGAATCCTTGTTTCGAGTGCGATTATTGTGGTTCCCTGTTCAAAAGTCGCTTTTCTCTCTTCTCACATATCCGTAAAAATCATCTGAAAGACAAAAATCAACCAGAAAACATTAAAAATAACCCAAAGCCACATCATGTTGTTCGAACTTTTCGTCCACAATCGCGAGAAACTCCCTTTGAATGCGAAATTTGTCACAAAACGTTCACAACGCGCGACAATTTGCGATTTCACGAAGCTTCTCACAGCGATGCTCGACCATTTTCGTGCAAAATTTGCCCGGCAACGTTTAAAACGAAGAAAACTTTGGGTGTTCACATGAAGTCGCATCGAGCGCCAGAATACGAATGTCCTGTTTGTGAAAGAGGATTTGTCACGAATCAGCTAATGAGGAATCATGTGACGAGATTACATCCGGAATTTGAGTTGCCGCCGCCAGGAACGATCATGAATAAGGCGTGGCGGAAGAAAAATATGACTCAGGAGGTGAAAGAGAGTTTGAATAGTTAATAAAATTATTAAAATAAAATGAAAAAGGTTTTTTTGTTCGAAAATTGACAAAATATGAATGGAAATCATCTTCAGAGCAACTTTTTATTCAATTTTAGGCTTGAAATCGATCAAAAATTGACTTGCTGAGAAAAACTCGATTTTAAGTGAGCATGAGGTAAAATCGAGTTAAATTTTATTTGTTCGAAAATTGACAAAATATGAATGGAAATCATCTTCAGAGCAACTTTTTATTCAATTTTAGGCTTGAAATCGATCAAAAATTGACTTGCTGAGAAAAACTCGATTTTAAGTGAGCATGAGGTAAAATCGAGTTAAATTTTATTTGTTCGAAAATTGAGAAAATATGAATGGAAATCATCTTCAGAATGACTTTTTATTCAATTTTAGGCTTGAAATCGATCAAAAATTGACTTGCTGAGAAAAACTCGATTTTAAGTGAGCATGAGGTAAAATCGAGTTAAATTTTATTTGTTCGAAAATTGACAAAATATGAATGGAAATCATCTTCAGAGCAACTTTTTATTCAATTTTAGGCTTGAAATCGATCAAAAATTGACTTGCTGAGAAAAACTCGATTTTAAGTGAGCATGAGGTAAAATCGAGTTAAATTTTATTTGTTCGAAAATTGACAAAATATGAATGGAAATCATCTTCAGAATGACTTTTTATTCAATTTTAGGCTTAAAATCGATCAAAAATTGACTTGCAAAAAATTTCACGATTTTAAGTAAGCATGAGGAAGAATCGTGAAAAATTTTATTTGTTCGAAAATTGAGAAAATATGAATGGAAATCATCTGCAGAATGACTTTTTATTCAATTTTAGGCTTAAAATCGATCAAAAATTGACTTGCAAAAAATTTCACGATTTTAAGTAAGCATGAGGAAAAATCGTGAAAAATTTTATTTGTTCGAAAATTGAGAAAATATGAATGGAAATCATCTGCAGAAAGACTTTTTATTCAATTTTAGGCTTGAAACCGATCAAAAATTGACTTGCTGAGAAAAACTCGAAATTGAGGACTTGCAAAAAATTTCACGATTTTAAGTTGAAAGCATGAGGAAAAATTGAAAAATTTTATTTGTTCGAAAATTGAGAAAATATGAATGGAAATCATCTGCAGAATGACTTTTTATTCAATTTTAGGCTTGAAATCGATCAAAAATTGATTTGCTGAGAAAAACTCGATTTTAAGTGAGCATGAGGTAAAATCGAGTTAAATTTTATTTGTTCGAAAATTGAGAAAATATGAATGGAAATCATCTGCAGAATGACTTTTTATTCAATTTTAGGCTTGAAATCGATCTTGACTTGCAAAAAATTTCTCGATTTTAAGTGAGCATGAGGTAAAATCAAAAATTTTATTTGTTTCAAGACTTTTTATTCAATTTTAGGCTTAAAATCGATCAAAAATTGACTTGCAAAAAATTTCACGATTTTAAGTAAGCATGAGGAAAAATCGTGAAAAATTTTATTTGTTCGAAAATTGAGAAAATATGAATGGAAATCATCTGCAGAATGACTTTTTATTCAATTTTAGGCTTAAAATCGATCAAAAATTGACTTGCAAAAAATTTCACGATTTTAAGTTAGCATGAGGAAGAATCGTGAAAAATTTTATTTGTTCGAAAATTGAGAAAATATGAATGGAAATCATCTGCAGAATGACTTTTTATTCAATTTTAGGCTTAAAATCGATCAAAAATTGACTTGCATGAAAAATTTCGTGAAAAATTTTATTTGTTCGATTTTAAGTGACTTTTTATTCAATTTTAGCATGAGGCAAAAAATTTCAAAATCATGAGGTGAAAAATTTTATTTGTTCGAAATCGATCAAAAATTGACTTGCAAAAAAGAAAATCGTGAAAAATTTTATGAATGGAAATCATCTGCAGAATGACTTTTTATTCAATTTTAGGCTTAAAATCGATCAAAAATTGACTTGCTGAGAAAAACTCGATTTTAAGTGAGCATGAGGTAAAATCGAGTTAAATTTTATTTGTTCGAAAATTGAGAAAATATGAATGGAAATCATCTGCAGAATGACTTTTTATTCAATTTTAGGCTTGAAATCGATCAAAAATTGACTTGCTGAGAAAAACTCGATTTTAAGTGAGCATGAGGTAAAATCGAGTTAAATTTTATTTGTTCGAAAATTGACAAAATATGAATGAAAATCATCTGCAGAATGACTTTTTATTCAATTTTAGGCTTAAAATCGATCAAAAATTGACTTGCAAAAAATTCGATTTTAAGTGAGCATGAGGTAAAATCGAGAAAAATTTTATTTGTTCGAAAATTGAGAAAATATGAATGGAAATCATCTGCAGAATGACTTTTTATTCAATTTTAGGCTTAAAATCGATCAAAAATTGACTTGCAAAAAACTCGATTTTAAGTGAGCATGAGGTAGAATCGAGTTGAATTTTATTTGTTCGAAAATTGAGAAAATATGAATGGAAATCATCTGCAGAAATTTTATTTTAGGCTTTCGATCAAAAATTGACTTGCAAAATTTTTCACGATTTTAAGTCAGCATGAGGAAAAATCGTGAAAAATTTTATTTGTTTGAAAATTGAGAAAATATGAATGGAAATCATCTGCAGAATGACTTTTTATTCAATTTTAGGCTTAAAATCGATCAAAAATTGACTTGCAAAAAATTTCACGATTTTAAGTTAGCATGAGGAAGAATCGTGAAAAATTTTATTTGTTCGAAAATTGAGAAAATATGAATGGAAATCATCTGCAGAATGACTTTTTATTCAATTTTAGGCTTAAAATCGATCAAAAATTGACTTGCAAAAAATTTCACGATTTTAAGTAAGCATGAGGAAAAATCGTGAAAAATTTTATTTGTTCGAAAATTGAGAAAATATGAATGGAAATCATCTGCAGAATGACTTTTTATTCAATTTTAGGCTTAAAATCGATCAAAAATTGACTTGCAAAAAATTTCACGATTTTAAGTAAGCATGAGGAAAAATCGTGAAAAATTTTATTTGTTCGAAAATTGAGAAAATATGAATGGAAATCATCTGCAGAATGACTTTTTATTCAATTTTAGGCTTGAAATCGATCAAAAATTGACTTGCTGAGAAAAACTCGATTTTAAGTGAGCATGATAAAATTTAAATTTTATTTGTTCGAAAATTGACAAGATATGAATGGAAATCATCTTCAAAACGACTTTTTATTCAATTTTAGGCTTAAAATCGATAAAAAATTGACTTGCTGAGAAAAACTCGATTTTAAGTGAGCATGAGGTAAAATCGAGATAAATTTTATTTGTTCGAAAATTGACAAGATATGAATGGAAATCATCTGCAGAATGACTTTTTGTTCAATTTTAGGCTTGAAATCGATCAAAAATTTTAGGCTTGAAATCGATCAAAAATTGACTTGCTAAGAAAAACTCGATTTTAAGTGAGCATGAGGTAAAATCGATTTAAATTTTATTTGTACGAAAATTGAAAATATGAATGGAAATCATCTGCAGAATGACTTTTTATTCAATTTTAGGCTTAAAATCGATCAAAAATTGACTTGCAAAAAATTTCACGATTTTAAGTTAGCATGAGGAAGAATCGTGAAAAATTTTATTTGTTCGAAAATTGAGAAAATATGAATGGAAATCATCTGCAGAATGACTTTTTATTCAATTTTAGGCTTAAAATCGATCAAAAATTGACTTGCAAAAAATTTCACGATTTTAAGTAAGCATGAGGAAAAATCGTGAAAAATTTTATTTGTTCGAAAATTGAGAAAATATGAATGGAAATCATCTGCAGAATGACTTTTTATTCAATTTTAGGCTTAAAATCGATCAAAAATTGACTTGCAAAAAATTTCACGATTTTAAGTAAGCATGAGGAAAAATCGTGAAAAATTTTATTTGTTCGAAAATTGAGAAAATATGAATGGAAATCATCTGCAGAATGACTTTTTATTCAATTTTAGGCTTAAAATCGATCAAAAATTGACTTGCAAAAAATTTCACGATTTTAAGTAAGCATGAGGAAAAATCGTGAAAAATTTTATTTGTTCGAAAATTGAGAAAATATGAATGGAAATCATCTGCAGAATGACTTTTTATTCAATTTTAGGCTTAA
Source organism: Culicoides brevitarsis (assembly GCF_036172545.1). Classification (NCBI taxonomy): domain Eukaryota; kingdom Metazoa; phylum Arthropoda; class Insecta; order Diptera; family Ceratopogonidae; genus Culicoides; species Culicoides brevitarsis. The sequence goes on along the minus strand of NC_087086.1, from coordinate 32,301,393 downwards.
AATCGATCAAAAATTGACTTGCTGAGAAAAACTCGATTTTAAGTGAGCATGAGGTAAAATCGAGTTAAATTTTATTTGTTCGAAAATTGAGAAAATATGAATGGAAATCATCTGCAGAATGACTTTTTATTCAATTTTAGGCTTAAAATCGATCAAAAATTGACTTGCAAAAAATTTCACGATTTTAAGTAAGCATGAGGAAAAATCGTGAAAAATTTTATTTGTTCGAAAATTGAGAAAATATGAATGGAAATCATCTGCAGAATGACTTTTTATTCAGATCGATCAAAAATTGACTTTTTATTCAATTTTAGGACTTCAATTTTAAAATCGATCAAAAATTGACTTGCAAAAAATTTTTGAGCATGAGGTAAAATCGATTTTAAGTTCGAAAAGCATGAGGAAAAATCGAATGAACTTGTTAAATTTTATTTGTTCGAAAATTGACAAAATATGAATGGAAATCATCTTCAGAGCAACTTTTTATTCAATTTTAGGCTTAAAATCGATCAAAAATTGACTTGCAAAAAATTTCACGATTTTAAGTTAGCATGAGGAAGAATCGTGAAAAATTTTATTTGTTCGAAAATTGAGAAAATATGAATGGAAATCATCTGCAGAATGACTTTTCATTCAATTTTAGGCTTAAAATCGATCAAAAATTGACTTGCTGAGAAAAACTCGATTTTAAGTGAGCATGAGGTAAAATCGAGTTAAATTTTATTTGTTCGAAAATTGAGAAAATATGAATGGAAATCATCTGCAGAATGACTTTTTATTCAATTTTAGGCTTAAAATCGATCAAAAATTGACTTGCAAAAAATTTCACGATTTTAAGTAAGCATGAGGAAAAATCGTGAAAAATTTTATTTGTTCGAAAATTGAGAAAATATGAATGGAAATCATCTGCAGAATGACTTTTTATTCAATTTTAGGCTTAAAATCGATCAAAAATTGACTTGCAAAAAATTTCACGATTTTAAGTAAGCATGAGGAAAAATCGTGAAAAATTTTATTTGTTCGAAAATTGAGAAAATATGAATGGAAATCATCTGCAGAATGACTTTTTATTCAATTTTAGGCTTAAAATCGATCAAAAATTGACTTGCAAAAAATTTCACGATTTTAAGTAAGCATGAGGAAAAATCGTGAAAAATTTTATTTGTTCGAAAATTGAGAAAATATGAATGGAAATCATCTGCAGAATGACTTTTTATTCAATTTTAGGCTTGAAATCGATCAAAAATTGACTTGCAAAAAATTTCACGATTTTAAGTGAGCATGAGGTAAAATCGAGTTAAATTTTATTTGTTCGAAAATTGACAAAATATGAATGGAAATCATCTTCAGAGCAACTTTTTATTCAATTTTAGCTTGAAATCGATCAAAAATTGAGGAAAAATCGAGTGAAAAATTTTATTTGTTCGAAAATTGAGAAAATATGAATGGAAATCATCTGCAGAATGACTTTTTATTCAATTTTAGGCTTAAAATCGATCAAAAATTGACTTGCAAAAAATTTCACGATTTTAAGTTAGCATGAGGAAGAATCGTGAAAAATTTTATTTGTTCGAAAATTGAGAAAATATGAATGGAAATCATCTGCAGAATGACTTTTTATTCAATTTTAGGCTTAAAATCGATCAAAAATTGACTTGCAAAAAATTTCACGATTTTAAGTTAGCATGAGGAAGAATCGTGAAAAATTTTATTTGTTCGAAAATTGAGAAAATATGAATGGAAATCATCTGCAGAATGACTTTTTATTCAATTTTAGGCTTAAAATCAAAAATTGATCAAAAATTGACGAAAATTGCAAAAAATTTCACGATTTTCAATTTTAGTTAAAAGATCAAAAATTGACTTGCAAAAAATTTCACGATTTTAATCATGAGGAAAAATGAAAAATTTTATTTGTTCGAAAATTGAGAAAATATGAATGGAAATCATCTGCAGAATGACTTTTTATTCAATTTTAGGCTTAAAATCGATCAAAAATTGACTTGCAAAAAATTTCACGATTTTAAGTAAGCATGAGGAAAAATCGTGAAAAATTTTATTTGTTCGAAAATTGAGAAAATATGAATGGAAATCATCTGCAGAATGACTTTTTATTCAATTTTAGGCTTAAAATCGATCAAAAATTGACTTGCAAAAAATTTCACGATTTTAAGTTAGCATGAGGTAGAATCGTGAAAAATTTTATTTGTTCGAAAATTGAGAAAATATGAATGGAAATCATCTGCAGAATGACTTTTTATTCAATTTTAGGCTTAAAATCGATCAAAAATTGACTTGCTGAGAAAAACTCGATTTTAAGTTAGCATGAGGTAGAATCGAGTTAAATTTTATTTGAATGGAAATCATCTGCAGAAAGACTTTTTATTCAATTTTAGGCTTAAAATCGATCAAAAATTGACTTGCAAAAAATATGAATGGAAATCATCTGCAGAAAGACTTTTTATTCAATTTTAGGCTTAAAATCGATCAAAAATTGACTTGCAAAAAATTTCACGATTTTAATCATGAGGAAAAAAAAATTTTATTTGTTCGAAAATTGAGAAAATATGAATGGAAATCATCTGCAGAATGACTTTTTATTCAATTTTAGGCTTAAAATCGATCAAAAATTGACTTGCAAAAAATTTCACGATTTTAAGTTAGCATGAGGAAGAATCGTGAAAAATTTTATTTGTTCGAAAATTGAGAAAATATGAATGGAAATCATCTGCAGAATGACTTTTTATTCAATTTTAGGCTTAAAATCGATCAAAAATTGACTTGCAAAAAATTTCACGATTTTAAGTTAGCATGAGGAAGAATCGTGAAAAATTTTATTTGTTCGAAAATTGAGAAAATATGAATGGAAATCATCTTCAGAGCAACTTTTTATTCAATTTTAGGCTTGAAATCGATCTGCAGAAAAATCGTGAAAAATTTTATTTGTTCGAAAATTGAGAAAATATGAATGAAAATCATCTGCAGAATGACTTTTTATTCAATTTTAGGCTTAAAATCGATCAAAAATTGACTTGCAAAAAATTTCACGATTTTAAGTTAGCATGAGAAAGAATCGTGAAAAATTTTTTTTGTTCGAAAATTGAGAAAATATGAATGGAAATCATCTGCAGAATGACTTTTTATTCAATTTTAGGCTTAAAATCGATCAAAAATTGACTTGCAAAAAATTTCACGATTTTAAGTTAGCATGAGGAAGAATCGTGAAAAATTTTATTTGTTCGAAAATTGAGAAAATATGAATGGAAATCATCTGCAGAATGACTTTTTATTCAATTTTAGGCTTAAAATCGATCAAAAATTGACTTGCAAAAAATTTCACGATTTTAAGTTAGCATGAGGAAGAATCGTGAAAAATTTTATTTGTTCGAAAATTGAGAAAATATGAATGGAAATCATCTGCAGAATGACTTTTTATTCAATTTTAGGCTTAAAATCGATCAAAAATTGACTTGCTGAGAAAAACTCGATTTTAAGTGAGCATGAGGTAGAATCGAGTTGAATTTTATTTGTTCGAAAATTGCCAAAATATGAATAAAAATCATCTTCAGAATGACTTTTTATTCAATTTTAGGCTTGAAATCGATCAAAAATTGACTTGCAAAAAATTTCACGATTTTAAGTTAGCATGAGGAAGAATCGTGAAAAATTTTATTTGTTCGAAAATTGAGAAAATATGAATGGAAATCATCTGCAGAATGACTTTTTATTCAATTTTAGGCTTAAAATAATTTTTTCTCTATCCAAATCCTTGAAAATATAATTTTTCACTAATTGAAGGAACTTCCTCTACTCGAATCGCCTCAATTTCCTTCTGATCTTTTCCCTGTTTCATCGCCAAATCCTTCATCTCTTGTTCCGCCTTCCGTTTCCGCCAACTTTTACTCAGCACCGTGCCTGGCGGCGGCAAAGGATACTCTTTGTGCTGTTTCGTCACATGTTGTCGCAACTGATGCGACGTCTGATACGTATGCGAACACACGGGACACTCGTAATCGTGTTCCATGTGAATCTTTTTATGCGAATTCAGCGTTTTTCGTGTCTTGAACGTTGCATTGCACGTCTCACATGCAAAAGGTCGCTCATCGGAATGCGTGGCGACATGATCTCGCCATTTTGTCTTCGTTATAAACTCGTGATGGCAAATTTCGCATCGATGTGGCTTCAGTCCCGTGTGTTTTTTCATGTGAACGTGCAACGTGGACCGATCTACGGCACGAAATTCGCAAAATTTGCACTCCAGCAGCCCTTTGATCTCCGTGTGGATTTTTCGCATGTGCGTTTCGAGACGTCCCCGATTACGGAATTCGGCTTTGCAGTGTTTGCACTTGAGCGTTACGCGTAAATGCTTCGTTTGCATGTGCAGGAACATGTTGTTGCGTGATGCCGTTTGACGTCCGCAGAGATCGCACGTGAAAGGACGGGAAATTGGGACTCCGTTGGTGTCGACGTTGCTTGAACGATCGATGTGCTCTTGAACGTGCTTCGCGGAACGAAAGATTCCACAAATAGGACACAATTTTTTCTCGTTTTTGGGCGGTTTTGAAGCTTTGGGCGACGATTTTCGACGAGATTTCTTCTTTTTGTGAGGGAACGAGTCGACATCTTCTTCACGGAAGTCATCCTCGAACGTGGGTAATTCAAATATTTCAACTTTTACTTCATTTTTGACGTTTTTCAGTCGGGAATTTAGGATTTTTTGTGTTTTGTCACAGATTTTCTTCAATTCAAAGGCAGTTAACAGCTTTTCACTGCAAGGCAAGCAGAGTTTTTGAGGCTCTTCAGCATTTACTTCGTATCCAGAGACAGCTTCAAACACTTTCAAGTAAGAAACATTAACAAAATTTGCGATTTCTAAAAGATTATTGTATTTTTCGTCCTCGGCAGGGATAATTTCCAAACAGCAACGACAAATCCAGTCACTTTCTGATGTTAATTCCATCATTTTTAGCAATTTTTAAAAAGATTTTCATTTAAAAATTAATATTTTTTGTTTTTCAGATGTGAAATTGTTCAAAAATCAGATGGAAATTGTTGGTAAACAAACCACGGAACAAATTGAATTTGGAATTGTTTTCGCTTCAGTCACAGAAAAAAGCCGCGGAAGCTGAAAAAGTGAAAAAAAATTAGTTTTCATTAAATTTTTGGACCAAAATTCATGAAAAATGGTAAGAATTTCACCAAAATTTGTTCAAAACACATAAATTTTAATAAAAAACCTTCTAAAAATCCCATTTTAGAGTCAAATGCGAAAACGATCGAAAGTCTGGGACTCATTTAATGTTGACGGCGATAAAGCCTGTTGCAAGTTATGTCGAACAGTTGTGCGTCATTCGGGCGGCACATCAAATCTCATCAACCACTTAAGGATACACGAAGTGAAGAAAGAGCTAAAAACGGAAGAAATCATCGAAACATCAGAAAATGTCGAGGAAATGCCACAAAATATCGAGGAACTGGTCGAAGTTTATGAAACTGACGAGAGCGGAATGAAATTTGAAGGTAGGTTTTCAAGTCACGAAAGAAAATTTTAATCCCAAAGGAAAATTTTGACATTTTTCAACGAAAAAATAATTTTTTGAACGGATTTCTGGGGTTTGTTTACATTTTTTGGCCCATTTTCGGATTGTTCGATCAAGAAATGACAGAAAAAGGGAATATCAACAAAAAATTTAAGCACGACTCTTGGCTGTGGTACAAATTTTTAACAAAAAATTAGTAAAAATGGAAGAAATTGACACAAAAAATATCCAGAATCGATGTAGAATCTGTTTTGAAGAAGTTAGGAGCAGAAATTCGTCTCTGATGGACTTCAAAACTAAAATAAATCCCGACGACAATGAAACTTTAGAGGAATTCTTCACAAAAATTTCTGGATTTGCGTTAAAGGATAACGAACCACATCGAATTTGCTCGAAATGTTGCCAAATATTGACTGACATGAAGAAATTAATCCTAAAAGCGGGCGAAACGCAACAAAAATTACAAAAAATATTCGAGTCAAAGACCAAAGCTGTCGTTAAAGATGCGAAAATTGACCAAGAAAGCGATTTTGAGGACGAACTAGACTCCTGGAACGACTTTAGTGAGCCCGAAAGTCCTAAAAAACTCAAAAAGAAGGACTGTATTTACTGCAAACGGAAAATTACTGACCTGGATCGTCATTTGAAGTACTGCAAAAGTCGTCCTGTTGAGAAAGAATTGCACGTATGTCCCGTTTGCGGCATTTTAAGTACCTCCGATCACATTAAACGTCACACCAGTTCCCCGAAATCGAAGAAAAAACCTGAAAACGTGTTCATTTGTGACATTTGTGGTCTTCATGTGACCTCCCGTTCCAACATTGACATCCACATGAAGGTCAAACACCTGAATATTCGTTCGCAATGTCGTCACTGCCCCGGTGCCTTCAACAATCCGAGTGCCTTAGCACGTCACATGCGCAAAAGTCACCCCGAATTGCTCAAAGACTACAAATGTCGGACTTGCAGCTTTCGTACTTCGGTGGAAAAAGAAGCGCGAAACCACCGAGAATCGCATCGCTTGAAGAAACTCGTGTGTCATTTGTGTGGGCAAGCATTTTTGAAGCCAACCAACTTGAAATATCACATGGCATCGCATTCCGATGAGCGTCCCTATTCGTGCGACACTTGCGGATCGGCTTTTAAAACGACAAAAGCCTTGGGCGCTCACAAGAAAACGCATAAAGCGTACGATTATGAGTGTCCTGTGTGTGGCAGGAGCTATTTGACGAACCAATTGATGCGACATCACGTCGAAAAGATACACAAAGAGTATGAATTGCCGCCCCCGGGAACCGTTTTCAGCAAAAGTTACATTCAAAAGATGAAGGAACGCAAAATTCAGGAGTTGGCGATCAAGCAAGGCGTGGATGTCAATGAAATTCCGACGGAAATTGTACCGGAAATTGTAATTCCGCCCGTTCAGAGATCCGTTCACGTTGGATAGGTGCGAAAAATGTCAAAATTTTCAATTATTTTTACAAAAAATCTTGAAAAAAATTAAATTTTTCTTACCTTTTTCTTTTCAGTTTTCGACAACAACCCCTCCGATCTCCCCGTGGAAACAGTAAATGTTGAAACGGCATGCCGTATTTGCCTTTGCGACGTCAAATCTATCTTGCATTTCGGAATTGATGAAGTCGCTCGTAGTTGTAACAACCTCACATATGCCGAAATATTCACGGAATTCTCTGGTTACGACATAATTTCGCAAGAACCTCAATACTTTTGTGCCAAATGTACCAAAAAACTCGTTTCTTTCTACGAACTCAAACAACGGTGCAACGAAACGCAGGAAATTCTCGAAGAATGGATCAAAAACGAGCAGGAAATGTTACAAGCAGAGGATGTTTTGGCAGTTTCTGAAGAAAAAATTGAAGAAACTCCCACGGAAAGCAACATTGACTACATTATCGAAGAAGTTGAGGACGAAGATCAACTTTTTAATGAACCACAATCCGTTGATGTCGAATACGAACAAGTCGAAAATCTCAATGAGGCATCGAAAAACTCAATTTTTCGTGTTCCGGATAACGTACAAGTGCTCGAAGAATGTCACGACTGCGAAATTTGCAACATTTCGTATCGCACAAGACGCGCATTGCGTGTTCATTACCGTCAAACGCACCCAGAATTGAGAAATATCGATTGTCCCCATTGCGAAATTCAGCAATTTCCAATTTTTCTCGAGGATCACGTTGCGCGCTGCAAAAAAGCGAATGTTCCGTCGCCGTGTGAGATTTGTGGCGTTGTCATTAAGCGTGTAAACATGACGCGTCATCGGATTGCGTGTCGCATTTCAAGTCGTCATCCCGCCGAAAAGCCTTTCCAATGCGATATTTGCGGCGTTCGCACCGTCGCCAAATACGGACTTGTCAAACACATGCAAATCCAGCATCTGAATCGTCGGTTACGCTGCAAAATTTGCTTCGCGGAATTCAAGACGCCCAGCGTGTACAGCGCCCATCTTCGAAAATACCATCCGGAGAAAAAACCGCCTCTCAGATGCAAAATTTGCGATTTTCAGACGACAGAGGCTTCCGTGCTGCGACGCCATCACTTGTATCACACGGGCGAGAAGCGACACAAGTGCGAAACGTGCGGCAGAGAATTTCGGGCGAAAGACGTGTTACGGGATCACATGACGACGCATTCCGATGAGCGGCCATTCCCGTGCGAAACGTGCCAATCGCGGTTCAAGACACGAAAAGCACTTGGGGTGCACATGAAAACGCATCGGGCGCACGAATACGAGTGTCCAAAGTGCAAAAGAACGTATTTGACGAACCAGCAAATGAGAATTCACGTCAAACGGGTACATCCGGATTATGAGTTGCCGCCGAAAGGAACGATTTTCAACAAAAATTGGAGAATCAAGAAGGCTCGAGAGGAAATTAAGGAAATGGCGGTTAAGGAAGGGTTTGATGCGTCGGTTGTGGATAACATCATGATTGAAGAACCGCCCTCGATTGATCAGAAAATTTATATTCGCACGAATTATTCGACCGTTGGATTGATTGAAGAGCTTTAAAGAGAAAAATATCTTTAATTTACCTGAAAAATAGAATAAAAATGTTAAAATTGTATTTTTTTTAATTCTAAAGAAATCACAAATAAATTAGTTTCGTTAAAATAAAGGTTTGAAAAATTTAATTATTAATTTTTTTATTAATTTAATTATTTTAAATTAATTAATTTAATTTTTATAATTTTTTAAAATTGATTTAAATTTAATAAATTAATTTAAATTAAATTTTATTAATTTTTTTTTTAAATTAAAAAAAAATATTTTTTAACTAAATTATTTAATTTCATTAATTAATTAATTTTTATTTGATTTAATTAATTATTTTTTTATTTTATTTTTATTTATAATTTATTAAATAAAAATTAATTAGGCGAATAAATTTAATATATCCATTTTTTGTCTCCCCCCCTCGGATTTTGTCGAAAAAATTCAGGGGGAAAAATAAAAATTAAATATAAAATACAAATATTTTTGACATATTTTGGAATTTTTATATTGAAAAATCATGAAAAATTACTGTTTAGGATAAAATCATACAAAAAATTAAAGAAATTTGCTTAATTAAGACATTTTCTATTGAAATGTTGAAAAACATTTTTTTGAAAGTGACGTGACCAAAATTTTTTTTTCAAAATTTTTTTAATTTGGTAGATTTTGTTTGATTTTTCTTCACTTTCAAGCTCAAATTTTAAAATAAAATCAACTAAAATTAAATAAATGTTAAGAATCAACGTTTAACGTATAAAAACGTTAAAAAATTACATACAAAAAATTCTAAAATATTTATTTTTTTATTCCCCCCCCCTCGAGAAAATCCTCATGGGACAAAAAATGAAAATATTAAATTTATTTGCCTTAAAGCTATTTTTGTCTCTTTTAAGAATTTTTTAAAAATAAAAAAAAAATTAATTAAATTTTAAAATTTAAATTAAAATTTTTATTTAAATAAATCAAATGTTTAAATAATTAAATTATTTAATTATTTATTTATTTATTTAATTATTTAAATAATTTAATATTTTCATTTAATTAAAATTGATTAATTTATTTTTTTTTAAATCCTTTCAAAATCAAATTCCTGAGAGGGTAATTCATTATCACACAACTTTACGTGCAAAACTGGTCAACTTACCGCCGCCGTACGACATACGATCACCCACACAATCACGTCATTTTCATTCATGTTCTCTCACACTTGATCTCCATTCGTGTCGTATAGCCGTCGTCGCTAACAGCAGAGCAACAGCGAAACGATCGTGTAAATAAATTTAACAAAATACTCAGGTTTTAGTTAAAATTCAGCAATCGATCGATTCGCAAGTCACGAATCCGTGCAATGACAAGCTTTGTTTAGAAAATAAAAAATATACTGAAAGAATTTCAATAAAAATTGGAACATAAAAATTCTTAAAGTCGTGAAAAGTAAATTGCGAATTTCAATAAATTTAAAAAAAAAATAAATAAAACGAAAAAATCGAAAATTAATTTTTACTGATAAAAAATAAATAAAAAAAATAATTAAAATAAATTACGAAACAGAAAAAAAAATAAAATTAATAAAATAATAAAATGAGAAAAAAGTTGTGATAAAGAAATAAATTCATAAAAAAACACTCATCGGATTATTTTGAACCTTTTTTTTTTCAACGAACGGATTATTGCTGAAATTATTATCAGGTAATAAATAAAAATTTTTCTCCTTCTCTCCATAATAAAAAAAAATTGGCGGTTCGTTTTCTGGTCGCTGTCGAAGTCTTTCATAACTGCACTTGCTCCAAAAATGTCGCCTGTCAAAATAAATAAAAATAAAATTTAAAAAAAAATTGAAAGTGTCGCAAAAATTACATAATTTTCGCCCAAAAAACTTCAACCTTTTTTGTATTTTTTTATGAGATTTTTTTTTATTTATTCAATAAACAAATTAGCACACTTTTTTGTATCTAGACATCATCCAAGCAGCAAGTAGACGTGAAAAAAAACACATTTCTTTTTATGGTCATCTATGTTGAATTCTGTATTTGTATCGATTGCGGAATAGAAATAAGAGAGAAAAACTGGTTCACTAGTTCTTTGTCTGTTCGAGTCTCTATTAAATTCAATTTCATGCGAAATGTATTGCTTACCTCACCTGTAACGTTTTGCACTTTTATGTGTTACAGGAACGAATTTTATTTATTTTTTTCTATTGTCTCGTGCTTTGTAAGCCAGGCATCTCCATTGAATATTTTTTTTCAAAGTTTTTTTTTCTAAAAATAATTCATAACAAAACAAATGACTTCATTGAAATGAGCATGAATTAAATACGAATTTTTCGTAGTAAGGTTGTGTTAAGGTGTTAGAAAAATATTTACAACTCCCACATAAGCAGGTTTTTTGTTCTATTGGCGTTGAATGAAGTTGAAGGTATTTGAGCGAATTTCTAGTTTTTTTTTTTTGCGAGGAGTTAATTTGCTTGAAATGAAGGTAGATGCATGATATTGATACTTTTTTATGCAAAAAAATGAGGCAAAAGTGTGGCAACGGAAATGAGAATGTTACGCGTGCGAGAGAAATTTTATGATGAGTGAAAGGGAAGAAGATCATCCTTTAAATAAAAAAATTTAAAACTATTAAAATTTTTTTTTTTGTTCATATCTCATAAAAAAATTAAATTTTTTCTTTAAAAATTGACAATTTTTTTTAAATTTATTTATTTATTTAAATTAATTTATTAAATAATTAAATTAAATTTAAATTAAATTAAATTTAAATACTTAGCTAATTTAATTTAATAAATATAAAAAAAATTAATTAATTAATTTAAATTAAATTATTAATTTAAAGAATTCTTAATTAATTTATTTTTTATTAATTATTTAATAATTAAAATTGAATTATTTAATAAATAATTTAAATAATTAATTTATTTATTTAAATTTCTCAAAATTTTTTCTAAAACAACAATTTTTGAGTCGTTTTTGAGCTACTTTTGCTTCAAAAAAAATTCTTTAATGAAAAAAACTCATTAACAAGAACATGCAACTTGCAAATTTTCATTCAAAATTATCCTCATGCAACGCCAAAGTAATCAAAAAATCATAAAAATACGAAAAGAACAAACCTCATTAAAAAATGGAGCACCTTTCTTCACCTTTGTGTGTCTTTCATTCATAAATCCACAATTTATTGCCAAAAAAAAACACAAAAAAAATTTAATCAGTCTCATCCTATATTTTATTTATACAAAGCACAAAAAACTTGTTCGCTCACACACATGTTGTGTTACGGATACCCTGCGATACTTTTTTATAACAATCTTGCAAGCAATTAAGTTAAAGACGCGAGCGACTTGAAATAAATAACGAACGAACGAATAAAAAAAAACCAGAATACAATATAATTTTTACAGCAAAAATTAACATAAGATGACATCACACACTTGTCGTTGCTGCTCAATTTTGTTGCAGATCGATTTTTAACGACTTTTTGTGAGTTTTTGAGGCTACTTTGTGACGCAAAAAGAAATCTTGCAAAAATGCCATTGGAGGCTTTCTAATAAAAAATGAGTCATTTGATAGGTGAAGCCTTTTAAAAATTAAGATTTTAATCCGGTTTTGAAGAGTTCCATTCAATTTGACTTTCGATCCGGTAACAATGAGAAGTGCTGGATTTTTATTTGCATATTTTTACTTTTTAACGTGAATTTACGCGACAATTCTCTTTTTGTGTTTGGGAATTTATTTATTGACAAAAGATAAATAAATGAACAGCGATATTTAAGATTATCGCATAAAATTTTATTGCTCAAGTCGAGTCGAGTTATCGTTGCAAATGAGAAAAAAAATGAAATTTGTGTTTTTTATGTTAATGAAGAGCACATGTGAGGTAAATCTGAATGAGATCCCATTGACCCAAAGTATACCGTTAACTGAATAATTTTATATTTCTGTCATTTTTTGTGTGTCAAGTTTTTTTTTTGGGCTTTCAAGACACGTTCCATTGCAAAAAAAATAACATGGGTTGTGTGATAAGTCGCTTGTGAAATGATAGCTGATGTCTTTTAAGTTGCTTAAATTGTCAATCTAGTCATGTTTGATGAAAAATAGAAGAAATTTGCTTCTGTACTGATTTAATTTGAGACGACAGATGATCAGTTCAATGAATTTTTAGGCTGTTTTCGGTATTTTAGATGACTTTTCATCTTTTTTAATAAAATTTTAGGCTGTTTTCGGTATTTTAAGATGATTTTTTATTTTTTTTAAATAAATTTTTAGACTGTTTTCGATAATTTACGATAACGATTTCATTTTCTCAGAGACCTAAAAAGAATCAGTTAAAGAACCTTGTCTTGATAGATAGTATTTACTTACTTTTTTGCATCATGGTCATCTTCACTCACGGTCATCCTTCTTGCAAAATATTCTTGAAAGTTGTCTCGGCAAAAATTATGCAATTACGCCCAACATTCGTTTCGCTTCCTTCAATGACCTTCACCTCCGTCTTTACTTATTTGCATTTCCGTGTCTCTTTTTTTTCACAGTTGTTCCATTGTCTACAATTGTCTCACGATCCCTGTAAAAAAAATCACTTTTCACATGTTATTAAAAAATCATTTCCTTACCGCCAAAAAAATGGTTCATCGTTACACACCTCTTTTGTTTTTTTTTATTTTAATGTCACTCGTTATTTAATGGCAAAAATTATTCGTCTAACCTTGAATTAAAATTATAAATTTACTCACTTGCTTACTTACCTGTTTCTGTAGTTGTCTCAAACCAAAGACCAAAAGCCCATAAGTAGAACAATTATTTCCACGAATTGTTTGTCGAGTTTGTTGTTTCGCGACTGAATTGCTGAATATTGAATTGATTTATTCAGTTTTCGATTGTCAGTCGATTCAAGTGAACATAAGGTAGTGCAGAAATTTTTTGTTCAAGCATTTAAGGTAATTGCCCGGCACTGTGGCATTGACGATATGTTGTTGTTCAGGCAAAAAAAAAAATCAAAACTGCAGATTTCAGGTGAAATCTCTCATTAGCGCGGAGATCTTTATGTTAACAAATTAAGTAAATATTTGTCGTTAAGTGAATTTTATCGTTTCTAATGTGTACTTTGGCAAGTAACGGATGTGGGTTAATGAGATATCAAATAAAATTTTATAATTAGTTGAGGTGTTTAAATGAGCTTTATGAGCAATTTTTGCTTAGAAATTGTTTCTAATGAGGTTTTGATGAATTTTAAGTTTTTTCACAAGGTTTAGAGAGACGTCATGGGATGATAAATTTGCAAAAATTACTTGATTTGTTTAAAAAATCAGTAAATTATCACCTGGGGAGTAAAAATAGATGCAAAATCAATAAAATTTGAGAAACTTTCTTCAAATACAAAATTTACCTGGCGTCTCCATTGAACTTCGAATAAATTTTTATTGAGCTTTGTTCGAAATATAAATAAAAAAAATATTTTATTTTGATTGAAAGTTAAACTATACAAATTGTGAAAATTTTTTGTTTGCTTGATAAAAATTTAAATTTTCGAAAATGTTCGAAAGTTTTCGAAATTCATTTTCAAATTTTCGAATATAATTCGAAAAATTTGTTTTAAAAATTTTTTAATTCGAAAAATTTTCGAAAATTTGTTTTACGAAAATTTAAAATTTTAGCAAATTTTTAAACTTTTCACATTTTTTTAGAAAAATAACTTTCAATCAAAATCAAAACAATTTTTAGTTATTTAGAAAAAAGTATTTCGAAATTTTCGAAAATTTGAAAAAAATCATCTTCGAAAAGGTATTTTTCTCAAAATTTTTAAATTTTAATACTTCTACAGGGATTTGATAAGTTTTTTAAGCCTTGAAATGCGATTTTGACTCATAAATTGAGAAATCGCATAATGACTAAATTTGCTATAATATAAACCTCCCATGTTTAATTGATCGCTTACACTTAAAATTAACGCCTTTTTGCCTCTAATCCAAAATCCTTCCCTGAAACAAGAAAAAAATTGCATCATAAAAATTTCCTTTTAAACGCGAAACAAAAAAAGCTATAAAAAAACTCACACAAAACAATAATTTACAGCTCATTTCAATAAACCAAACCCGCAAACAACGACGACGCGACATGACCTTGAATCATATTCAAATCATACGAAACGCATCGCACACACAAGTGGTTTGTTGTTTATTATGAAGTGAGGCCCTGTAAGGCATTAATGATGCAAATAAAGGTGTAGTGTCGATAATTGTATGATTTGATGCCAAGTGAAGTCTTGTCGAAGCATTTGTATGGAAATTTGCTTTAATTTAGCGGTACTTGACAAATTGCGATGAAAATTGACACAGGTGTCAGTTTGGGTTGAAAATTTAAATTTTTGGGAGCAACGCCTTTGCTCTGTTACTTAATTCTAAATTACTGATCGGAAATTGTTCTAATAGCAAAATGCGACAGTTGGATTAAAAGTTTTCGCCCACGCTCACGGAGACATCAGCAAACAACCTTCGTTCGCCTCTTCAGTAATTCTACTACGGCCATTGCCTTATTGAGATGTAACGACAAAAAAAAACACAATTTTAACATGAAGATTAGAAAAAAATGTGACAAAGACGAATTGTGACACCTAATTTATCGTTGGTACGAAAAAAATATGCAACTGTGCTTTGTTTCGACTTGGTTTCGACATTAAAACGAAATTAGAAGCAAAAACGATAATCGGATTGTTTTTTTCTTGTATGACATTAATTTAGGTAAATTAATCGTGAAATTGGATTTTTTAAGTTTCGCAAAAGACACAAAAGCACTTCTGAACATTTTGAAGGTCAAGCTGTGAACTTTCTAAATTTTGTGATGAATTTATGAAGTCATCTTTGATTCATCGAAAGAAAGCCTGTTTCCGTAAAATATGATTTTTTTATGAATTTTGTCTCATCGCGAAGCCATTCACGATAAATTACGACAATAAGCATTCAATTTGCTGTAACCGCATGTAACAATCTGTTTAAGATGAGGTAAAAACAAAAGCCATTGACCATCTTTTAAACTTGTTAAACACAACTTTTTTTGTTTAAATGAAAGTAAAAGTATCGTGTTCCGTGTATGCGACTCACTTACCTTCGTGCGACGACGACGGAATGGCAAATGTTTATCTGAATCATCAGTAAATTAAATTTAATCGCAGGTTAAACTCGTATGTGAAAAAGTTGCGTTTCCTGATTTTAATTGCTTTTTTATGAGGGTCTGTCCGTGACTTTGGATATTATGAGAAAATCCGTTATTACATGGGTCATCTTTAAAGGATGATATTAAATTTTTTTTTCACTTAGCAAATACTGGACATTTATCTTGATTTGGTTTTGAACTGATTCCTACGAAAATAGCTGGCATTTGAGCGACCACGAAGGGGGGTGCCTTAAAATCACCTTTTGAGTCAATTTTTGTGATTTTTAGTGCTCGGTTATGTAGACTCGCTGACAATTGTGAGGCGCTCGAATATGTAAATCGGGAAGAGTCAATTTTTGCTTTGTGAATCAGTAAGGGTGTATTGAAGTACATTAATTTTTTGACATCCAGCAAATTTGTATCTCGCAGCATTGATTCTACGTTGGATCTGTTGTCTCTCAGAAGAATTGAGCGCAATGCACGGTTACAGAGTATTCGCAGCTTTTTCAGTGTCTCATCGGTTGCAAGGAATAAAATGCTAATGCAATAGTCAATGTGTGGTTGCAGCAAGGTCTTGTAAAGTAGCAGCTTTGTGTCTTTATCAAGTTTATTCTTCATCCTGTTTATGAAGTACGATTTCTTGGCTACTTTCTTCATGACGAACTCATGATATATGATCATATATTTACAGAAATGCTGTTTTAAAGTAATAAATATTCACTTTTAGCTTCAAAATTTAAAAAAAATTGGTTAAAAATTGACTTAAATTCTGAATTTTTGTTAGAAATATTTTTAAAAAATTTTCAAAAAATTATACTTACGATGAAAAAAGCGCTCAAAATATACAAAACCGAAAAGTTTTTAATGTTTTTATGTTTCATCTCATGCATCTCACGATCATAATCGGTCACATCAGACACTCGCATGTAACTATTATGACATTACTCGCAAGCAGCATTGAAATTGTTTCACGTATGGATGTCAGTCAAGTCTTTTTATGGTTAATCAAGTAAATATTTTGTTTTGATTTCAAGGAAAAATTCTTCATTCAACCACATTTTTCTTACAAATATTTGATTTTATGCGTATCCAATGCGCTTTTCAAGACATCCACGGCGAAATCGACGTCAGCTTTGTTGATACACATTGGCGGCTTTACTCTCAAGACATTTCCATAAGCGCCTCCCGTGCCGAAAAGAACTCCCATGTCCTTCGTTTGTTCCCAGATATCCAAAAATTGTTGTTTATCAAGAGGATTTTTCGAATCTTTGTCACTTACGAACTCAACACCGATCATCAAGCCTTTGCCACGCACATCGCCGATAATTTCGTATTCGTCTCGTAGTTGGGCGAGTTGTTCCAAGAAGTAATTTCCCATTTTTAAGCTGTTTTCTTGCATTCCCTCGTCTTTGATGACATTCAAGACTTCGACGCCAACTGCTGAAGACAAGGGATTGCCTCCGTACGTGTTGAAATGCGCTGCTTGACTCATCATCGAGGCAATTTCCTTTCGAGTTACCACAGCTCCAATGGGAAATCCATTCCCAATGCCTTTTGCCATTGTCACAATATCCGGAACGATGCCATGTCCTTCAAAGCCCCAAAAGTGATCGCCCGTTCGACCGAATCCCGTTTGAACTTCGTCCGAAATGAACAATCCACCGTTGGCGCGAACCATTTTCGCTGCTTCTTTGATGTAATTCTTCGGAAATTGAACGATTCCGCCGACACCTTGAATGGATTCGGCAAACATGGCAGCTACTCTTCCCTTTGGCAGCGAATATTTGAAGACTTCGCCCAATTCTTTGATGTAATTCTTGCCAGCTTGACATCCATTGGGGCCACAATCGCATTTTCGGTCTGTTTGAACGGGACAATCGCGACAATTGCTGCCTCCCCAGATGCCTTTGTACGGATCCGCGTTCATCGCGTGGATAATTCCGTTATTTACGCCAGGAATGGGATATTTGTAAGTATCGTGAGCTGTTAATCCCAATGTATAAGGCGATCCGCCGTGATATGCATTCCTCAATGAGATGACATCGAAATTTCCCGTGTACATCCGTGAAAGCGACATCGCCAAATCATTCGCTTCCGACCCGGAATTCACAAAATAGACACAATCGAGACCCTTTGGCATCGTAGAAACAAGTTTTTCGGCAAATTCATGGATTTTTGGATGCAAATAAATGTTCGTTGTGTGCCAAAGTTTGTGAATTTGCGATTGAAGAGCAGCTGTGACGCGTCTAAAACCAAAAAAAAAATGAAAAATTGAAAATTTTCAAAAAATTAAAGACTTACGGATGACAATGCCCCACAGAAACAGTAACAACTCCTCCAAACATGTCAAGATATCGTCTTCCTTCGTGATCGTACAACCACTGCATCTTGCCCGAATGTATCAAAAGAGGCTTCTTGTAAATGGTTCTCAACACAGGATTCAAATTTGTGTCGCGAACGTTCCTCACGTGATCGTAAGAAGGTCCATCATATGAAGGCGCTTCGAATTCCGTCTCTGGAAGTTTTGGTTCGACAGCGAGTTTCGTGGATGCCAAACGAGTCAACTTGGAAAGTGCTGAAAATAAAAATTTTTATCAAAAAAATCCATGAGATAAGACATCTCAACACGAAATTTCTTGACCTTCATTAAGAACAAAAATAAACAGAGACAAATCTCTCAAAAAAACATGCGTTGTATGTGATAAAAATCATAAATTAAACCACTACGACGAAAGAAAAAATAAAATTAGATAATTTTGGGAGAGAATCATGAAAAAATTCTACGTTTGTTTATGCTTTAACGTGATTTTTTGAACGCGTGACAAGAAATTTTGTGTTTTCAAGCACATTTTTATTGATGTTTTACTGACAAATTTTGCAAAAAAATCTTTTATTAAATTTTTATGCAACTTATAAAAACTAATCTGTCTCTCAAGGAATTTTATGTTGAATCCAAAAGTTCAAATTCTTACTTGTTAGATTTTTTGACGCCATTTTTCCGTATTTTTGATGTTTTTAAAGAATTTCTCACATAAAATTATTTCAGATTTGAATATAAAACGGTTCAAAAGGTTACGAAAGTGCACTTTTAATGTAAAAAGGTAGAAAGTGAAGAAATTTTTAAAGAACGCACCATTCGGTTGGCGTTCCTAACACGAACTGATAACATTTTTTTTTATTTAAATGTTTGAAAAATGTGAGTCGATACGCATTTCTTTGATGAAAAAATTTCTTTTCGTGACTGAAATTGACTTGAGCGTATTTTGAAATGGCAAAATATTTTATATAAATACTTAAATATTTAAAATAATTTCGAAAATTAACAAAAATTACAAATTTTCAAAAAGTTAAAAAATTTTCATTGTTCATGAAAATCCTAAATTTGCGTAAATTTGGTTTAAAATAAATTTAAGAAGAAAATAAATAAAAATTTATTTTTATAAAAATTTGATCTTAGAGCAAATTTTAGAAAATCTCGAACTAAAAATTTATATTTTTAAATAATTAATTTAATTTTTAATAATTTAATATTTAACCTCATTTCGATATATTTGGCTGAGAATACACTCTATAATTTATTTTATTTTTTTTTGTAATTTTAGATATAAAAATTTAAGTATTTTTAACATTTTTAATTTTTTGATCAGAAAATTTTAATAATATAAAAATATATAACAATTAAAAATAATTATTTAGATCAAAATTCCATTTTTTTTTTAAATTGTTTGTTTTGAGACTTTAATTTATTGAAATTCAATTTAAAATAATTTAACAGACAGACAAATATTAATCAGGATAAAAGAGCATATTTTTTACGGAATGCCCTTAAAATAAAAGAGAACTTTAAAAAAACGCGAGTAAATTTTTTAATTAAATAACATACATTCTCTCTTTGATTTTTCATTAATTTTTGAAAAATTCAAGGCGGTTTTTATTTTAATTATTCCTACTTTAAGAAAACTTCCTTTCATTAAATTCATTGAACTACTTTTGATTGATCGATTTCTTAATATCTCTCAATACACCCAAAACACTCCTTTTTTCTAATCCACGACATATTTTTTTTTAAAAAGAACAAAATTTTCAAGCAGAATAACGTTTTTTATTTTAAGTGAATGCAATTCTTGAACTTTCGTGACCTCTGTAGTTACATTTCAAACACGCTACACATTTTAATAACTTTCAAATGACCAAACGATTTTACAATTTCAGCGCCATTCCCATTGATTGTAATTCTTGCTTGTTCATTTTGATTAAATAAATTGGTTTAAAGTTAAATTCTTCCAATATTGAGTTAAAATTTTCACAAATTTCGTAAATGTCAATTCAAAAAATGACCGTTAAAAATTTGAAAATCGCTTTTCTGCTAATTCAAAATAAAATTAACTTTAGTACCTTTTTTATTAGAAATTTACTAAATTTTTTAATTTTTTCTTGTTTTTCTTTTCAGGATTCACGCAAAATGATGACTTGTTGATGTCAAAAGTGCTCTAATTTACAAAAAATCATCAAAAAATCCACCTAAATCTAGTCCTTACCTAATTTTCCATCACTCCGAATCAACTTTTCATCATGAAAGAAGCTCGTGAGACTCCCACACGCAAGCTCAAAAATGGTCATTACGTCGCCAGCACAATTGATCGCAATCCCTCGAATCGTTCCAATGGCTATGGATACACAACGGCTCCTCATCGTTCGCATGCCAATCGTGCGTATTCCACAGATGGCGAAGACAGTCATCGAGCGCATTCCGAAGCGGCTTACAGCGAATATACGCTCACCAATGAACGTCCTTATTCGCGTCAAAAGCTCGATCCGCACTTGAACGATGGACCAAGACCTCTTTCGAGTCCCCCGAAACGAACGCCGCCCCGAGCTCCGTCCGCTTTGAGTTACACAGAGGGCGACTATGGGGGCGGAAGTGATATTTATGTGTCGTCTCCCGTGTACAAAGGCACGCAAGGCAGTCAAATGAACGGAAGGAGTGCGAGTGTTGGGGCGCCACGAAGCGTTTATAGCGTCGCAAGCTCCAAAACGGGCAAAGCAAGCTCGAAACGTGGTGCAAAAGTTGAACTTATGAGTGCTCCGAATCCGTTTTGCCCGAATATTCGGGGAGTTTGTTGTTTGATGTTGCTCCTGAACTTGGGATTGATTCTCATAACGCTCGGATTTGTCATTGTCATGCAATTTTATGAACCATTCTTTGTATGGTAAGAAAAATTTCTTAAATTTTTGATCAAAAATCTCCCAATTTAAAAAAAAATCAATTTTTTTAGGGTTCTTGGAATAGTTTTCCTCATTTTCGGTTTTGCAACGCTCATCGGATGCATGATCTATTGCGTCACAGTGTGCCGCGATGCCAAAACCCCTTCGCAATTGCGTGACGAGGACCTTTATTGGACAAAACATTGGCAGAAAAACATCGGTTATGTTCCCAACGAGATCAGCTACAAAACAGACAAATTCGATGAACCAGATGCTTATTCCGACAAATATTCAACGCACAAAAGCGGAAAATTATCAAGCAGTAGAGAAAATAGTCAAGCTAGATATTAAGAAAAAAATTAAGAATTTTCGCCATTTCCTAAAAAAAATTATTAAAAAATTAAAAATTTAATTAACTGATAATTTTATTTTAATAATCTTAAGTTTTTATTACATATTTACACATATGAACTAACGATAATAAATATTTACAATAAAAAAAAAATTAAAAATTAAATTAGGCAAATGCAATTTGTTAAAAATGTTTCACATTTCAAAAATTTTTCAAAAAATCGAAAATATTTTTTTTTTAATTAAAATTTTAAATAAAATAATTTTTACTATAAAATTTTAATTAATTTAATTTTTTTTAAATTTTATTTTATTTTTTTTATTTTTTTTTTTGTTTAGAAAAATTGCCTTTGTAAGTCAAAATCAATTTTAAATTTAAATATTTTTGTAAAAAAAAAATAATTAAAATATATTTTTAAACTAATTCTAAATTTGATTTTTGTTAATCTTTATTAATTCAATTTATTTTAATTTTTAATTAAAATTTATTTGAATGAAATAAAATAAAATTCTAAGAATTAAAAAAAAAATTATTGAAATTTTTAACGATTTTAATTTCTTAATTTTTTTTTAAATTTTTTTTTAAATTTAATTTTTTTAATATTTTAAAATTTAATTTTAATTTTTATTTAAAATTAATTTAAATGAAATTGAAAAAATAATTAAAATTCTCAGAATTTAAAAAAAAATTTGAAACTTAATTATATTTTAAAATTCTAAATTAATTTTTTAAATTTTTACCATTTAAAATTTCAATAATTTTTATCTTAAATTCTGAGAATTTTATAAATTAAAATTTTCTTTAAATTTGAAAATTTTATAAAAATTTTCATAAATGTCAATTCAAAAAATTTCCGTTAAAAAATTTGAAAATCGCCTTTTTGCTAATTCAAGTAAAAAAATATAAATTTTTGTAATGTGAAACATTTTTACTCAAATTGCTTAGTCTTATAAGAAAAAAAAAATAAAATTAATGACACTAAAAAAAAATAATTTCTTATTTCTCAATACTTAAAGTACGGCTGAAAATATTGCACTTGAGTCAAATCCTGCGTAACAATCTCCTCCGGCTTCACGCCATCCAACTCTTCCATGTCTTTAATTTTCTGTTCTGCCATCCTCTTAATCCAACTTTTGCTGAAAATCGTTCCGGGCGGCGGCAACTGATATTCCGGATGATTTTTCTCCGCATGACTTCGCATCAATTGGTTCGTCAGGTAAGCTCGTTGACAAACGGGACATTCGTAATCGTATGCTTTATGTGTCTTTTTGTGCGCCCCCAGGCCTTTTCTTGTCTTGAACGCCGATCCGCAAGTATCACAATGGAAGGGTCGCTCATCCGAATGTGACGCCATGTGAATTTTCAATTTGTGTTTTTGAATGAATTCCAAGCCACAGACCTCGCATTTTATGGTTTTTCGTCCCGTATGCGCGTAACGATGTCGTCGCAGCTCCGATTCTTTCGTCGTTGTGAAATTGCATTGACGACACCGCATCGTTTTGGTTTTCCGGTGATGACGACGAATGTGACGCGCAAGAGAACTCGGATTTTTGAAGGTATTTCCGCAATGTCGGCATTTTGGGCGGATATTCAGATGCTGGAAACGCATGTGGTTGTTGATTGTGGTGCGAGATGACATCGTAGCGCCGCACAAATCGCAAATAAATGTTTGTTGCTGCGCTTCTTCGGCCTTTTCGTGACTCTTGATGTGATCCTTGTTCGCCAGGATACCACAAAAGGGACAAATGTACTTTTGTCGAGACTCGCCAGAAGCTTTTGGACGCTTAATGCAGTACCTTTGATGCGTATCAAGTTGTTTTTCCGTCAAATATCGTTTTTTGCAGTGTTCGCATTCGAAAGCATGTTCCGACGCATGTTTTTCCTTCAAATGGGCATTCAAAGAACCTCGTACGTGAAATGTTTTGACACAAAAATCGCATTTAAACAAGGTTTTTTCCTCGAAATCGTCTTTGTCACTGCCCTCAGACTCAGATTCCGCAACTTTTTCATCCGCAAACGCTTCGGTAGGCTCAAAATCATCCATTTCAACTTTTAATAAAGCAACGTCGATCTTCGGCAGTAGCTCCTCTAATGCAGATTGGGTCTCTTCCGAGACTTTTTTCAGTTTGTAAGCGAAAAAAATCATTTCGCTGCATTTTTTGCACAACGATTGCGGCTCATTGGCAAGAACAAGATGTCCCGTGGTCGTTTTGAAGGCATCTTCGTAACTCACGTTGAAGTCGGGCAGGAAATCGGTGAAACGGAGCACGGATGCAGCTCGTCGGGGAAGGTCTTGGAGACAAATTCGACACAGATTTTCTATATTTCGCTCTTTTTCCGACATTTTTTGGTACGGGAAGGAATTTTAAAAGCGAAATTGGTTTGTTTTGTTCCGTTTTTTTGATTGTTTTTATTCATTTTCGTGGAATTCGTGAAAAATGGAACAAAACAAATGGAGAATTGAGACGAATGAAAGTGATAAATGTAGAGGGCGCGACTTCCGATGTCGGATTTTTTTGATTTGAATGACGGTTATTTTAATTTTTATTAAATTTTTGGAAAATTTACTTAAAAAATTTAAAATTTGAATTTAATTTAAATTTAAAAAATATTTTAAAATTTAATTTCTTTAAAAAATGAGGAATTTCATTTTAACTTTAAAAAATTGGAAAAAAAATTAAATTTTTAAGAAAAAAAAATAAATTTCCAACAAAAAATAATTGTTTTTTTTTATCAAAAATTGAAGATTTCTTTAAAAAATTTTTAAATTTTTATTTTTTTTTTTTTAATTTTTAATTTCTTTAAAAAATTTTTAAAGAAAAAGGAAAAATTTTAAATTTTATTAGAAAAAAAAAATCATTTTGGAAATTTTCTTAAAAATTTAATTTATTTTTACCCTATTAGCTTCAATATTTTTAAAATTTTTGAAAAAAAAATTGAGAAAAAAAATAATTTTAATCTTTTTTAACAAATATTTGTAATAAATTTATTATTTTGTATAAAAAAAAGCAGTAAATCCCATCCACAAAACTCCAATTAACGCTAAAAATGCTTAAATTTTCAGTTTTTTCTTCCCTTCGTTGCCCGTTTCGTGTCATAATTTACTTTTCCCCTCGTTCTCAAGTCATGCGGGAGCAGCCAAGGCTTGTTTCAAGTTCTCCGCCAACTTGTCCATGAACTCAAACGTATTCAAATAATCGCTTCGTTGCACGCCGTTCATGCCTTTGATGCAAATTGCCAAATCTTTCGTCATAAATCCAGCTTCAATCGTTTCAACGCAGACACGTTCGAGCGTTTCGGCGAAATTCTTCAACAAATTATTGTTGTCTAGTTTTGCGCGATGCAACAAACCTTGAGTCCATGCGAAAATACTGGCAATGGGGTTAGTAGATGTCTCCTTGCCTTGCTGATGGAACCGATAATGACGCGTTACGGTACCGTGAGCAGCTTCGGCTTCGATTGTTTTGCCATCGGGACACACAAGAACGGATGTCATGAGACCCAAACTGCCATAACCTTGCGCCACGATGTCAGATTGCACGTCGCCATCGTAATTTTTGCATGCCCAGACAAATCCGCCGTCAGATTTGATGGCATAAGCAACCATGTCGTCGATTAAACGATGTTCATACCAGATTTTTAAAGCTTCAAACTGCGATTTGTACTCGGCATTGTAAATTTCCTCGAAAATATCCTTGAAACGCCCATCGTACTTCTTCAAAATCGTGTTTTTCGTGCTCAAGTACAACGGATACTTCAAATTCAGGGCGTACTTGAACGAGGAATGAGCAAAATCACGAATACTCTCGTCCGTGTTGTACATTGCCATCGCAACACCGCTTCCCTTGTACTCGTTCACGACAAAACTGACCTTATCGCCGCCATTTTTGGGCGTAAAACTAATTTCCAACGTGCCGGCGCCATTTGTGACGAAATCCGTGGCTTTGTATTGATCGCCATGCGCATGACGCCCAATAACGATGGGCTTTACCCATCCGGGCACCAAACGGGGAATGTTTTTGCACAAAATTGGCGCACGGAAAACAGTTCCTCCCAAGATGTTTCGGATCGTTCCATTAGGCGAACGCCACATTTGCTTCAGTTTGAACTCTTCGACGCGTTTTTCGTCGGGCGTGATTGTTGCGCACTTGATGCCGACATTGTACTGCTTGATGGCGTTGGCGCAATCGATCGTTACTTGATCATTTGTCGCATCGCGATTCTCGATGCCCAAGTCGTAAATGTGCAAATCAATATCCAAGAAGGGCAGGATGAGCTTTTCCTTGATCAAGTCCCAAATGATGCGCGTCATCTCGTCACCGAGCACATCGACAACTGGACCAGCCTTGATTTTTGTTGCCATTTTTCAATCTGAAAAGCAAAAAAAACACAAAAATTAGAAAAAATCATAAAAAATTTCAAGGTCACGCCACGTTATCAACCGAAACTGCCTTGAAATTGACCTATTTTGACCAAAAACTTCAAATTTCGATATTAAAAAGCTCATAAATTGCTCGCTAGACAACAAAAAACGGCGAATCTTATCATTCAATTCACTCAAGTAGTGAGACATCAAGGGGGAATTATCATTAACACGTATTTAGAGGCACATCCAGTCGCATGATCTATGTTTCTCTTATCAATTGTGCGACTTTTCGTACAGAAACGAGCAAAATAAGATATCTCGTGATGCTAAATTTATTTAATTTAATAATTCTCGCGTTTATTCAGATGTTTTTTGTACCAAAATATGCTAATTTAACAGTTTCATGGCTTATAAACTTCATTTACCGGCTTGTTATTGCTGAAAATGTAATTAAAATCGGAGTTATTTATGAGATTTTGTCATTAAACAACAAAAAATGTACAATAACAACACTTCAACTCACGAGATTACGCAATAAAAGTCAATTAACGCATGAAAAAAAGAGAAATTGCGGTGATACAATACTCGGATTGCTGTGAAAGGAAGTTATCGTACTCGAAATTTGTAAATTTTTGTCAAAAAAAAAATTTTTTTTTAAATTTTTGTTATTTTTTGTTCACTTTTTCGAATTAAAAGCTAAAAATTGAATAAGAACGCCCGTCAATTGCTCGCTGTGATTAAAGTTCATCACAAAACCGGTTTATCGTTCGATTTTGGTACATTAAATAACCATCAACTACGGACTAGACAAGTACCTAATTAACTAGAAAGCCATAAGAATGTACTTTTGCAACGGGAAAAAAGGGTAATGACCTCTCAGTGAAGGAGTCAAGTCAACTTGAACCTTTGAAATTTCGAATAATTTCCGAATATTTTGACTTTTTATTTTGCGTACGTGAAATTTAGTCGCATAAATTAGCTTTTATTAACACGAAACGCCCTTTGTACTCTCATAATTAGAAATTTTTTTCGGTAACCGGTCTTTTTTTTGCTTAAATTTTTACCTTTTTTATTAAATTGATGCGTAAATATTTATCGAATTTTTTTTGCAAATATTTTTGCGGTGTTTAGATTTACTTTAAAAAAAAACTGAGGACGTGTAGAAAAAAATGTTAATAATAAAATCAGCGACAAAAATTGCTGAGAACAATCACGGACGACGACTTGTGAGAAACTGAAGTCGAATTATTATTATTTGCCCGATTTGCTGATTCAAGGCAGTTGTGAACAGGGGCGGATTCAGAAGGAATTTTTGTTTAATTTTCACAGAGTAAGTTTTAATTTTGGAAAAAATTTCTTTAAATTTTTCTTTAAAAATTTATTTTTTTTTTAGAGTATCATAACGGGTCTATTTTGACCCTATAACGGGACAACTCTGAAGAATTAACAGCGCCATCTGTAGTTTATCACTTTAAGTCTTCTCAAATACGCAAAAAGAGCAGGTAGATCGAACTTTGAGTTAAAATTTTAAGGAAAACTCAAATCTTAGAAACTCAAAATTTTTATAAATTGAATTAATTTTTGTATATTTTTAGGATAGCAGAACAAAAAAAAGACATGAAGAGACAGAAGGAAAATTCAATGGAGCCATTTTACTGAAAATTATTCAACAAAATTTTACCGTTATTGGTCAACGAAGGTGTGATTGAAGAATGAGCCTTCAACAACACTTCAAGATTTTTTTCTAAAAAGTCAAAAATAAATGCTGAATAAATAACTTAGTCGATGTTTTAAGTCAATTAAGTCAGAAAAAATCTTGTTTAAAAAAAATTTTTTTTTTTCATGAAAAATTTTTTTTTCGCCAAAAATTAGTCTCCAAGGCAAAATTAAATAATTATTAACGACTTTCATGAAAAAATTGACATTTTTGAAAAATAAAGTTATAAATTTTGACTAAATTTGCTTTAAAATTTGACTTAATTTTTGACAAAAATCAACTTAATTCAAATTTGTTCTTAATTGCATTAAGTTTTCTTTTTTCTTAAAGTATTTTTGACTTTGCAAATAATAATAGGGCTCACTCACCGATTTTTGAAAATTTTTTCAACTTTTGTAGATCACGGTTCTCCAGCTCAAATTGAAGGTTTTGGCATTAGAAACAACTTTTGTTTTGGACTTTTTCTAAATTTTGCGTTTCCGATGTACAGGAGCCATTTAAAGATGTTAGCAAAAAAAATTGATGAAAAAAAATTTAAGTCAAAATCAAAATCCTCTTATTATGGGGGCTCACATACCGATTTTTCAAAATTTTTTCAACTTTTGTAGATCACGGTTCTCCAGCTCAAATTGAAGGTTTTGGCATTAGAAACAACTTTTGTTTTGGACTTTTTCTAAATTTTGCGTTTCCGATGTACAGGAGCCATTTAAAGATGTTAGCAAAAAAAATTTGAAAAAAAATTTAAGTCAGAAATAAAATCCTCTTAATGAGGGCTCACATACCGATTTTTCAAAATTTTTTCAACTTTTGTAGATCACGGTTCTCCAGCTCAAATTGAAGGTTTTGGCATTAGAAACAACTTTTGTTTTGGACTTTTTCTAAATTTTGCGTTTCCGATGTAGCAAAAAAAAACAGGAGCCATTTAAAGATGTTAGCAAAAAAAAAAAGTCAAAAGTTATTTTTCAAAATCCTCTTGCTCAAATTTATGAGGGCTCACATACCGATTTTTCAAAATTTTTCAAAATTTTTTCAACGGTTCTCCAGCTCAAATTGAAGGTTTTGGCATTTTTAAAAAATTGAAGGTTTTGGCATTAGAAACAACTTTTGTTTTGGACTTTTTTAAGCCATTTTGTTATTTTTTCTTGAGGGCTCACATACCGATTTTTCAAAATTTTTTCAAAGTCAAATCACGGTTCAAAATTTCCAGCTCAAATTGAAGGTTTTATTTTTGCCAAAAATTTTTTCTCAAAATTAATGAAACAACTTTTCTAAAAAATTGATATTTTTGGGAAATTAAAAACTTAATTAACTTAGCAAAAAAAAATGAAAAAAAATTTTGACTTAAGAAAAAGGGCTCACATACCGTTTTCAACTTTTGCCTAAATGAAGGTTTTGGCATTAGAAACAATTTTTTCTTTTGACTTTTAAGCTAAAAATCAATTTAATTTTGACTTAAATTCAATCAAAGGATTAAGATTTCTTTCGACTTATACTATTTTCAGACTTTGCAATTAATGAAAAATTTAATTTTTTGTTTTTTTCATGGAGATTGATTGTTCATCATCTCAAGTAGATCATTTTTTGCCATTAAACATATGCTTGCAAATTCGATTCCGCCGAAAAAAAAAGATCGAAATATTCTAAAGAACTACAAAAGTCAAACTCTTCAAGCTTCAAATACATTTATTACAAACTAACGTGTACGAATAAGGCTTAACTTGAGCATATCTCTCCTACTCCTACTCGAATGTCAAAATCACAAAGCAGTGCTAAATTGAGGTGTCTAAAAATTTCGTCAAAAACCTTTTTAAAAAATTTATCTAAGATTGCATCCAATGTTCTGCACAACTTGACCCGCAACTTCGCATCCGTTCGCCACGCAATCCGCCAACAGCCCGCGACTCATAAACTTGTACAAGAACCCTGCGATGAACGAATCTCCCGCTCCCGTTGTATCAACAACCTTTTCCGACGGCATAAATGGGACCCGATACCGATGCCAACGGAAATCATTGTCAGTGCCATAATAAACGGCAACGGGATCAGATCCATCGGTAATTACGAAAATCTTCAAACGATCCAGCTCAGATTCCTTTCGCATCAAGTGCTGAACGACATCTTGGATCGTTTGACAGCCTTCGTAAATAGAGGCAAGTGCTTCAAATTCCTCGCGATTTCCAAAAATGAGATCAGCGGATTCAACGAGGAGCTTTACGGTATCAGAAAATTCCTTCACAATATAGGCAGCGTTTAAATTTGTCGCAAAAAGGTTTCGAACGCCCGTCGGACTGCTCGGGGGATTGATTTTTACGGGCTTTGGAACTTCTTCAACATGATCTCCGTTTGCGACTTTTGGAGTTTCTTCAGGATTTTCCGAGATTTCTTCGATTTTTTCTAATTTTCCATCGTCTGTGGCATTTTCAGGACTTTCTTCTTGTGCGACATGACGATTAATGTATTTATTCAAGATGAATTTGATGACATCTTCTCGCCCAGGGATGAAATATCCTTCGATGTAAAACAAAGACACCTCATCGGATTTGTTGTATTCCTCGATTTTGGTCTTCCAGTCGTCAGTTTCGAACAATCCGAGGGAAAAATGTCCAGCAGCTCCGATACTCGCATGCAAGCTCCGTTTATCACCCGTAATTAAGCAAACACAAACTCCGGTAGCGTAATCCGTTTTAATATCCATGCTGCCGTTCCATCCACGTGTTTCGTGTCAGACGGAAGAACGGCGGATTATGAAAAGAAAAGGAAAAGAAAGAAAATAAATTAAATGTTGTGATTTCGTGACTCTATTGACTAGCAACTAGTGCGAAGGATTTTTCATAAAAAAAAGTAAAATGCAGTGCTGTGTCTTTAAATCAAACCCTTTAACCCTTTCGACTCAATCAAAGCGCGAATGCATATCAAATTCACGATCAAGATGTCAAGTTAAGCACATAATTAATAGCAAACTAATGACGTCGTCGCAGGCTGAATTTCTGACTTGGCAGCAATAAACTGAGAAACACCGTAAAATCAGCCCAAATTGAGGGAGGCTCGAAACTTATTTAGATGTAATTTGTTTGATAAGCAAACAACATATTTTTTTGCACGCAAAGCAATTCACGTGGCGAACGGCGGCGCTACAAATGGTTACGAACAATCAAAATATTAGATAAATTGAATGAATTAAGTGGATTTTTTATTGTTTTTCTACGGAGAAGTTAATTGAAAAAAGTGTCAGTTTTTGGAGATTGCCTTGTGACGTACCGGATAATTGGAAGCAATTTGAAGGGGAAAGTGATATGTGAGGAAGGAAACTTTTGAGGAATGAGGAAATCGTTAAAAGGACATTAAGCAATGAGGAATTTCGTTAATGTTTTTTGCTTTTTAATGAAAAAATTTTAATAATATTTTAGTTTTTCATGAAAAGAAAAATGGTCAAAAATTTATTTTCCTGAAATTTCCAACGAACTTTTAAAATTAGACATAAAGTTTAAGCTAAAAGTCTATAAAAAATCATAAAAATTCTTAAACATTCACCTTTCCGTTATTTTAAATGTAAAAATTCCTTAAAAGTTAAAGCGCCATCTATGGTCAAAATTTTTCGTGTAAATAATTTTCTTAATTAAAAAGAATTTTAATGGATAATTTTAAAAATTAATTTTATCTAATTAAAATACTTTGAGTAAAATCTTTCAAAATCTGGTCAAAATTGATACCTTTGAAAATTCACCCAAAGCGCCATCTATTGTTAAAAATATTCATTAAATATTTTTTTCAATTTAAGAAGACTTAAGGATAGTTTTTAAAACAAATTTTATCTAGATAATGTTTTGAGTAAAACTTTCAGAATTTAAAGGCCAAAATTGATACCTTTGAAAAAATCACATAAAGCGCCATCTATTGTTAAAAATTTTCAATAAAATATTTTTTTTAATTAAAAAAAAATTTTCAAGGATAATTTTTAAAACAAATTTTATCTAAGAAAAATATTTAGGGTAAAGTCTTTCTTTGAAATGAATATTTTGATTAAAATTGATACTTTTGAAAATAACTACATAAAGCGCCATCTATTGATAGTTTCAATAAAAATCAATAGTTTAAAGAAAAATTCCATATTTTTAAAAAATTCATTAAAAATTTTCCATAAATCCATTAAAAAATTTTAACTTTGCCTTATCAAGTCATTAACATTTCCCCATTAACCGTAATCCTTTAACTTATCGCGAACCAATGAACTTTGGCGATAATAACCGTTCACTTTTGCGTTTATCAGACGGAAATGTTCCCTTTTTTCTTTAATTCAACGACATTGACCTCCTTTTTCTTTCACTCCTCATATAGTTCCCCATTCGAATAATTTAATATTCTCCCCAAAAAAAGAAAGAAAAAAATCAGCAGAACTATGTTTGTGTGTGTTAATCTTATAGCGAGTTGTAGTAAATTGCTTGTTAAGTTATTAGAATGTGAGTAGCGACAAGCAAAAAATTCGATAAGATTTTTTTTCTTTTTTTTTTTTATTTCTATCTACGCCATTCTGGCAACATATTAAAATTTTTTTAAGCAAAAATAAAAAAATGAGAAATGTGAGATATTTTGACCGTTAATAAGTCCGTTGATAAATTTTATTTTCATAAAATTTGTTAAAATTATTTTTAAATTAAAAAAAAAAAATTTTGAAAATTATTGTCAAAAAATTTAAAAAAAATTATAAAAAATATTAAAAGCTCAAAGAAATTTATCTTATATTTTTAAAATAAATATTTTTTCAGTTAAATAAAGATAAAAATGAAAATATGTAATAAAAAAAATGAAATACGGTGAAGTACTTTATATCACGACAGCTTTAAAATATTTTATTTGTTAATCCTTTAAGGCAAACCTTATTTTTTGGTTAAAAAAACGTGCAAAGTTTATAATTAAATCAGAATGAAATGTTTTTCTTTTTTTTGAGTAAAATGCTTATAAATAACGGAGAAACAAGGTTTTTCTTCAATGAATCGCTTTCTTGAGTGGTAAGCGATAATAAAACTACTAAAAGCTTCATAAATCAAAAGTAAAAGCCTGACACTAAAATTTCCGGACAACAAGCACAAAAGTTGCGGAAACACAAACAAAAAACGTGTCAACGACAGTAAATAATGCGAATGGACAAGAACTTACCAAGAACTGACACGACACTCATTTATCAATTCTGTGATAATTTTGCCGTTGTCATCGTCGCCAATTGCCCCGCAAAACAATAATCCCTCCTTGTGCCCGATCTGACGTAATATCTTGCATGTATTCAGTGCCGAGCCGCCCGCATTCAAATCTGGTTCGTGATACCTGTGAATTACACGCAGCAAGAAGGTCGCCGGAATTAATGACGTCAAATTAGCGGTACAGTAATTAACATGCAGCGCGATTGGCGTGACGAAACTTACATTTCGTGTGCATCCTTAATAATGTTTTTGATCGTCTCGGTACTCATTTCGTCTTGCATCTCACGCTTCAAGCCGTATTTCAGCAAAATTATCTCGTTATCCAGCCGAAAACTGTGATCCAATAGCGGATTCCCGAACGAAATGAAATGCCGGATGCAAGTACTGCAACGAAATTCAAGGAAAATTTGAATTAATCACGCTTTGATTTGCACCGTAACGTCGTTCACGTACCTCTGTTGCTCAAAATTTGCCATTTTCCAACGCGAACGGGGCACTTTTAACTTCTGCTTATCACGAAATACGAAGAAACACTGACGTCCCGACGAGAAAATTGCTTTCGTGTGAAAGTTGTTTCAGCAAAAAAGGTCAACAGCTGATTAGTGTGTACGAGTATAGGCTGTACGAGGAATGGAAATTTTGAATTTCCCATTCGTTAAGAGGGAGAAGAAAACAAGGCGTTTCCATGCAAAATTCACATTTTATTGTATGCGGTTCAAAAAATTGATCATTATTAACAAACAAATACTTCATTAATACCAAAAATTAGTAAATATTCGAGCTGAAAATTAGTTCTTTAGGGTTAGAGAAGCAATTAATTCAAAGACACCTTTTTAATTAATCAACATTAAGAAAACATTTGCGTAACATGTTTCGTCTTATCAGATCATCGTCTGGCATTAAACTGAAGAATACAACAGTATTTTGTCAAATGGAATAGATAAATTAGTACAGGTTTCTGTTAAATAGTTGTTTTTCCACGAAACAAGGTTTCGATTTCAATGAAACTTTCTAAGGCGGCAATTTTTGTTTAATCTTTTGCGATTTTTCATCGTTTAACTTCGTTAAGTCGTTATTTATTGATCGTTTGAATTTTGCGAAAGAATTGAGTGCCTCTGAAGTCATTGGAGGATTTTCCCATTATGCTAAAGCCTTAGGCCCCAAGCTTCTTGTACAACAAAATTCTTTAAAATAGGCCCTAAAATTGCTGAAAAAAGCCAAATAGCCTTAGGTCCGATTTTCAGATAATCCGCCACTATCTGGAGTAAGCTCATTTACTTAATTCAAGCCTTTGTCAATCTTTGATCTTGAAAAATCTTGTGTAATATGGCTCCAAAGGCGGATTTTCTCATATTTTTTTTAACAATGGGACTTGAGGCTTTTTTCGACAATTGTGGGGCCTATTTTAAAAAATTTTGTTCTACGGAAATCTCGGGGACTGTGGCTCATTGTTTGAATTGAATTACAATCGTAGTTTGGGGAATCTTTCATTACTTTTACTTTTTCGATGGATCCATCTTTTACAGATAATGTTAACCAATTAGCTTTTATCGTTTAGTTATATGTTCTTTGTTTTGTCATTTAGTGCGACGAAAAATTGGATTTCACATACATTTTCAAGTTCTCTAAAAATTCTCTTGTGTCAGTCGATGGTGTTACTACTCGTTTCATTTTGTTGTATTCACTCAATCCTTTGTAATTTTTTTTTTTTATCCTTCTGGTAGTAATTTAAAGGTCTTTTGAGCTCTTATGTCATATTCTTCAGTTTATAATGCCAAATGATGACCTAAAAATAAATTGAAAAGTTAAAAAGTTGTCTTTAAATTAATTAATTCTCAGTTAAAGCTTATCCCTCTAAAAAAGAGAAAAAAATTATTTTTTTTTTTGTTCTTAGTACTTTCGAGTATATTAGTTGTGATTAACGCACGTGCGAGTTAATCAACGGTGAGCAAACATTATGGCATCAACAGTTTACGTTAATGGCACTGAAAGTCAGTGTTTGGCATGTACTTTGCTGGGTCTGGCGATATCTGCGGGGCTATAGAGAGTGCTTGCATTATGTGACATCTTAAATGGCGACGCCGAATCACGGAACGAATGGAAGATGCTGCTCTGTCGGATGTGCTCCAACGTGAGCGGAACATGCAAATTTTTGTCTTTCTTCTTGTAAAATTCGTTGAAATCCAAACGAATACCGAACTGCTGCAAACTATTCTCCTGCGTATCGGTTAATTTGTAGATAAAATCACTCGTGTAACGATTGTACTCGTTACAGATGCTTTCCAAGCTCTTCTGCAGTTGGAAAAGTGACGCTTCGAAGACACGTTTTGCTTCGTCGCGTTCCAAGCGTTGTTGTGACGTGACGCCATACTTGCCGGTACGAGTGGATTTCGTAATTTGCGATTCGAGTTTGAGGCGGGCATCAGCTTCGGCTTGACACAAAGCGAAAAATCCCGTTTGCCACTTTTCGAGCTTCATAATTGCGCTGAAAACGGCTTCCATGGCGATAAAGAGGTCTCCATAGGGTTCCGTGAGGAAAAGTTCGCACTTGATGGTTTCGAGGAATTCGTGATGCGCTTCAAGGACATCGTCTAAGGCGGTTGATTGGTGAATTTTCTTCAGCAAATCGATCCATTGGCATTCGATGACTTCGAACATTGTGTAGTACTCGATTTGGTGAATGCAGTGAATCATCTCGGAAGTACAAAGATGCAAGCGGGCCGTTATTTGATTAACTTCGCGAGCAACTCCTGACTTTTTCAAGCTTTTAGCGCTAAATAATTGCTCTCGCCATACCTTGAGTAAGACGAATTCGATACGTTTCATGTTCCAAAGCGGTTTAAAGATGATTCTGTATTCATCCATTGATGGGCGAAGTAATGTCGCAAGAGGTCCTTGCACGGAAAATCGTAACGTGAAGATATCCCATCCAGTATCGCCGTCAAATGGATCCATTAATTTCACTCCCAAGTTATCCAAGACTTCGGGCTCATCAAATTGGGCGCAACTCGCTCTTAATGCTGTACTCATGATGCCATGCAAGTCATGTTGGAACAAATCTTTCGCAGGACGATCCAATTCCTGTTTCAAATTTTGCATAAGTAATCCGACAAAATCTCCCTGTCCAAGCAACAAATAATTCTTGAGGGCTTGCAAGTTTTCAATTAAGGCATGTTGGCTCAAAATTGCATCCAAAACGCGTTTTGACGTATCCAAATACACGCGATCGATCATTTCATGCAACTTTGTGTCGTTCACGGGCTCGAAAAGGCAATCAATTTTGTTCTGAATGGCGGATTGGAGTTCCTCGGAGTTTTTAATGGGATTTTGATCTTGACACACTTCGCGGAGGAAGTTGATACTTTTGCCAGTGACGAAAATTTTGTTTGCTACATCGAGTGAGATGAAGGCAGGCAATCGTTTTTGCTGTAAACGGTACTTTTCGTGCCATAAACGATCGAGTTCGACATCTGGAAGTTCTTCGATGAAAAATTCGTAGAACGGATCTTCGATTTCGCCGTCTAAAAGCCAACGAATAAGCATTTCCTGAAAGAAATAATGGAAAATTGTGAGTTTTTCTTAAATTTTGATGAATATAAGGATTGATTTTCGAAAATTCGAAATTCTTATTGAACAATTTTCGAAAAGTCTTTACATTTATATAATAATTTTCAAAAGTTTTTAACATTTTTATGTAATTTTCGAAAAAAAATTAAAATTTTTTAGCCATTTTCGAACATATAAATAAAATTTAAATAATTTTTCGAAAATTTGAAATTATATTTCGAAATTTTTTTTTTCGAAAATTCGATACTTTTTGTATCAGTTTTTAAAAAATTGAAGGTCTTTAGATAAGTTTTTAACAAAAGTTCAACCTTAATAAAAAATTGAAATTCTAAAGTCTATTCTAAAGCAATTGTCGAAAATTTAAAATTTTTTCAAGCAAATTTTCGAAATATTTTTAATCTTTTAGAAAAAATTTTCGAAGATTCACAAATTTTCGGAAATTCGAACTTTTTTGTAAGAATTTTCAAAATTTTAGATTTTTTTTATAGAACAGCTCAAGAGTATTTGGGTAGAGATTTTTAAAACTCAAAGATGTTTTAAGAAAAAAATTCGAAAATTTGAGTATTTTTCGATACAATTTTCCAAAATTACCAAATTTTTAGACAAATTTTCGAAAATTCGAACAAAATTCGTTTAAAAAATTTCTTACTTGCAACGGTTTACAGCAATGAATGAGCAAATCTTTGGCAATGCCTTTCACAACGGAACTCCCATGATGCATAAACTCAAAAACGACACTTGCGATCTGTCCTCCGCGCATATCTTTACTACATGCCGCCGCAATATCGTGCAACCATTGCAAGCGATCTACCGGCTTCGCTACCCAAATCGAAATTTGCATGAGCGACAAAAAATCCTGTTCCTCTTCCAAATTTTCGCGCTGAAACGTGAGTTGTTCCCGCAAATGCGCCACCATTCCGTGATAATCTGTGAGTTCTTTGTTGAGTGCTGAGACAAGTCCTTGTCCCATAAGGCCACGAAGGAAGCATCCGCTATTGGGCGTCGTAAATTTCTTCACTTGATCGTAAAAATATCCAACTTTGGCGATTCGGAGCATCATTCCGGCTTGCGACATGCTGATATCGCGTTGTTTGACGTCGATTTTAAATTCGCCCGTCACAACGTTCTTCCGGAGAATTTTTCCTTGTGTTCCGATGAGCGCAAAAAGGACTTCTTGCATCAAATCGTACTCTTGCAGGAAGGCAGTGGCAGCTAAACAACTGCTGCTTGTGCTTGAATGAAGCGTTGTGCTGCTGGATTTTGTGCTTTTGCCGTTTTCGAGTTCTTTATCTGAAAGAAATTTTCGTGAAAATCAATTTTTTAATGAAAATTCATTAAAATTTTTACCATTCTTTTGATTTTTCGCTTCATAAGTGTTCGTAACGCGACTTTTCAGCACCGACATCACCTTTTGATTGTCATTCCCGCCTCCGTGATTCATCGTCGAAAACGCCTCGCCAAAGACATTTCCGTTGGCGATATCGGCTTTGTTGTCGCCGCCCTCAGCCATCAGCAGCAAAAATGTCAAAACGCTCTTCGCTCCATCCTCTTCCATGAAATCCAGCAAATTCTTGTAGTTGTCGAGAAATTCCGATGCATCGTCTTTCGACCGTGACTGTAATTTGCTGTAGATCCGCTGCACGACATTTTGATCGTATTTCTTCGCCAACGAGACATTCGAGCCCGCCAGAGCGCCCAAAGCCGTCTTTTGAACGTCTTTTTTGTGCGTTTCGCCCGCTATCGAGACACAAAGGCGCTCGATGAGCTTGTAAATAACAGCGGGACTCGCCATAAGGAACACTCAGAAACAACCGGATGTGCGACTTTGGCACAAATTACGCATTAATTGACAATCCCAAATGTTGCGATGCGAGAAAACGCCTTCGTAGGTGAGTATTTTCGTGTAAATTTCTATTAATATCAACAAATTTCAGGGTTTTTCGGAATTTTGGTCGCCAAAAATTCCGTTTATTTACTCTACTTTTCGATACGCCTCAAAAAATCGCTCGAATTTGGTGAGGCGAATGAAAATGATAAACTCAAGTGACAGGATTTCACCTAAAAATTCAAGTCACGATCCTCAGACGTCAAATTGTGACATGGGAGCTTGTTGAATTAGCGTGTGGCAATTTTTAAATGCTTAATTTCGAGTGATCTCTTCGTCAGACGGATTATTTGTGTGATTTTCGTGCAAAATAACGCGAAATAATTGGAAAATTGACGTGAAACTCGCAGCTGGAGCCCCAAACAATGCAAAAAAGCATCGAAACGCGTCAGAATTCACATAAAAAGTGATGTAAAAGTTGTGAAAGTTTTGTACACACTACGGGCAGCCATCGCCTAAAAAATTTTTAATAATAATATTTTGTCTCAAAAAAATAGCAAATCCCATGCTAAACGTGCATTAAAGGCCTTTTACGTGCGAAAATCTGCGTTTGTGATTCGTGTGTGAAAAAATTTCCAAAAAATTTTCTCAAAAAAATAAAAACAATTCAAACTAAAATTAATTGAAAGAGAAAAAAAAAAGAAAAAATCCCGGAAATATGGGAAATTGTTTCAGTTGTGCCCAAAAACCAGCGACTTCGGATCCCATTGGTGGCGTCAATCAAATCGACGAGTTGACGGCGATCCAGCAATCGTCGCCCCAAGCGCAAGTCGCCGTGCACGGAGCGGACCAAGAAGTGCAGCGTACCCCTGTGCCACAACTCCCGGAAAATGAGACTTCCAACTCGAATGCGAAGATTTTTGTCGCTTTGTACGACTACGATGCCCGCACCGACGAGGATTTGTCATTCCGCAAAGGCGAACATTTGGAAATCCTGAACGATACGCAGGTAAGTGGCCGTCTTTGTTGTCTCTCCATGTCTGGGGTGGGGTTTTTCGGTCAAAAATTGCCTCCTTAGATAGCAAAGATTACAAAAATTGAGTAATCGAATCATAATTCACGACGGAAAACAAACAATAACACTTGAAGCGATTCATAAAAGGCATCGTACGTGATTTTAAAGCTTCAAGCAACACACAACAGAATGGTAGCACAGCAAAAAAAGAGACATTCCATTGAAATTATCCTGCATCGATAGACATATGGGGACAATTTGTTGTAAGACAACAACAATATTCTTTCATATTTGCCTTTCTCGTCGTGTTTCTGTTCCTTTACTATTTCAATTTCGTCTTTTTTCCACACACACGAGCACTTGTTTTGTCATGTCATATCGCTTTTCGACTAATTCCTGTTCGTTTCGTGATTAAAAGCAAGGAATTGAGGCGCCCTATTGTCTCAACGACAAACTCATAATCGACATCGCGATGAATATTCATCAAAATCCCATGAAAAATCTCAATCAAAAACTAAACAAAAGGGCACACACATGCCATAGAACACAAGAAAAAATTAACGTTAAAAATAGACCAATCCTTTTCGTTTATGTTTTTATTAA
Source organism: Culicoides brevitarsis (assembly GCF_036172545.1). NCBI lineage: Eukaryota > Metazoa > Arthropoda > Insecta > Diptera > Ceratopogonidae > Culicoides > Culicoides brevitarsis. The sequence continues at coordinate 32,261,844 of NC_087086.1, read as the reverse complement.
TAGAATCGAATGAGCGCCAGACTTTCTATTTGAGCGACGATAAACACACACATTTCATGCGATTATTCGATGTTATCAGCGGCGATTAGTAGTGTTTATATGGGAATTTTTTTCAGCACAAATTACATGTTTTCTGAAAAGTAGCAATTTAGAGGCGACTCGTACAAGCGAGGCACGTTTCGATATCGCATGCAATGACAATCGGCATGGAAATTGAAGTGAGTCATGGTCAAATAATGGCTTGACGTTGGTAATGTTATCTCATTGTTGTGAGAAAATTGAAACAAGTGATTGGATAAAGGCTCAAAATTGAGGTTTAATGTTATAAGATTTTAAAAAAAACTTTAAAATTTAGATTTTTTATATTTTTCATTTCAATTAGTGATAAAACTATTTTTAACGGTCGTTTTTTGAATTGACATTTACGATTTTTTAAACTTTTAAAATATATTTACAAATAATTTTAAAAAGATTGTAGAAAAATTTAATATTTGAATTTTTATTTTTGGTTTGAATTAGCGAAAAGGCGATTTTCAAATTTTCAACGGTCATTTTTTGAATTGTTATTTACAAAATTTAATCAAAAACTGTCCAATTATAGAGAAAAAGTTAAGAAAATTTGAATAGAATACTGAATTTTATTAATTTTTGAAAGATCTTCTACAATTTTAGTTTGAATTAGCGAAAAAGCGATTTTCAAATTTTCAACGGTCATTTTTCAAATTGACATTTACGAATTTTTATCAATTTTTATGCAAAAAATGTTAAAAAAATAATTAATTAGAACCAAATAACTCAAATCCTGTATAAAATTCTATCTCCAGAATCTTGAATTTGAACACAAGAATCATCAAAAAGGCAGCATTCGCAGTTGTGATAATTAAAACAACTACGATGAGTGTTTTTGTTCCTGAACAGTAATCCTTACTGCATGACTGAGTGTTTATCGTTATTACTTCCGTTGATATTTTAGAAATTTCCGTTGTCTTAAGTTCTCTTGGATTAGTACATTCAGCTTTCTTTAGATCAGTTTTCACATTTCGACCCAATTTTGTTACTATTTCATTGATATCTTCACATTTCAATGGATTTCCAGCCAAATTAAGTTCAGAAAGTTGATTTGTATTATTTATATAGAAGGTTTTAATTTGATTGAAAGATAATTTCAGTGTTTCTAGATTCAAAAAAGATGAAAGTAATTCGAATGGGACCGATGTAATGAAGTTTTTTTCTAAATTAAGTTCTTTTAAGTTCTTCAAATCCTTAAACCATTCAACTTTAATGTATTTTATCTTATTTCGAATGATTTCAAGTTTTTCCAGATATTTTAGTCCATTGAATGATCCAGGAGGGATATTTTTCTCTTCCAGATTGTTTCCTTCGAGAGACACAATTTTGATTTTTTGACATGATTTGAAAGAATTTTCTTCAATGTAATTGATGTTTGTATTAATTACTTGAAAAGAGGTTGATTTACAATTACAAAATTCTTTACTGACTTTTCCCGTAATTGCATTGTTTTGTAAATTTATTTTTGATTCCATGGAGCATTCATTACAACTACCAATAAAACCAAGAAAACAATCACATTTCACTTCTAAAACCAATGAAATGAATAAAATTGTGAAAATTAAAATTTTATTCATAGATGAGAAAAAAATTAAACTTTACGAAAAGGAATTTGAATACTAACTAAGAGAAAAATAGAAAAAAATAAGGGTTTAGCGTTAAATTGTCTGAATCACTTCCTTTTATTAATCAAGATGAGTCTTTAACATCCTTTTTAAATAGAAAAATTAAATTAATATTACAGTGATGATTTGTTTTTTTGAACTAAAATAACATAATTTCTGTAATTTTCAACTTGAATTAGCGGAAAGGCGATTTTCAAATTTTTAACGGTCATTTTTTTGAATTGACATTTTTAAATTTTTTGCTTAAACTTGAAATTTTACACACTTTTTGTCACAATTTGACTTTATTTTCACAAAATTTTTGCAATTTTTTCAGATTTTAGCTCTAAAAATATTTAACTGGAACTTGAATCCTTTTTCACTTCCAACCGTGAAGAATAAAATCCATAAAAATCTTGCCGGAAACTCAAATGTCCCGCTATCGCAGTATGAATCCTGTGCATTTGTTGACATTTATCCTTCACATATTGATGTCTTTTGAACACTCCTTCTAAGAAGTTTTTCATTTGAACTGAATCTCGGGTTGGCAAATTTTTCATTATTCGATCGTGAGCCTTTTTCCAATTGAATTTTTCGTTTTTGAGCAATCCTTTTTCTTCGAAAATCTTTTTGGTTTTGCAAGCTGGAGTATTTGGAGTGTGATGAGGACACAAATCGTCGTTATTATTACAAAAAAGTCCATCAACGTGAAGAACTTTTTCAGAACTCATTTTGAAGAAATTTTTTAATTGATCCTTGATTTGAATCTTGTCACCACAAAAGTCAGAATCGAACTAAAAGAATTTTATAATTTTATGTTTATTCTATTAGAACATTAATTCACGATAGTATTTTAATAACATAAACATTAAAATCTAAACACTTATAACAATCGACGACATTCTTCGTTTTTTTATGATAACATTTCAAAATTTATCGATAAATCGACAAAAAATGTAAACAGTATCAAGTTTAATTTTTTTTTACTTCTGAAGAAAATTTTGTTTAAAGTAAATAGTTCGAACTCTTTGAAAGCTAATCCTTGACTGAGGGAAATTCATTTTTTTATCATGCAAGATAAATTAGAATTTCGCGTCACATGAAATTTCAATGGAACTATTGCAAGTTAATTTATAGCAAAATCAACATTTAATAGTTCTCTAAGCTTATTGAACAGGAAAAAGTGATACATTAGATATTGAATACTTTTATTTGAAAACATTTCAATAGAATTTTGAATTATTTGAAGCTTTTAATGTATTTTTGAGGTTTTTTATGAGCAATTGTTGTCTCCAAATGGAAAATTTTATGTCTTTAGTAGATTTTTTCATGGTCATTTTTTTTAAATCTTAATAAAATCTATGAGTTGAAGATAATTTTTGTAAACTTGCTAAAAATTTGCATTTTTTTACCTTAAATTTGAAGGAAAATTTCGGAAAATTACGCCTTTCTTCGTTGTAACCATTTAACACCTCAAAAATCTTCTATTATTGTCTCTTTTAAATTTATTTTTAGTAAATTTCAATGAATTTTTGACAAAAAATACAAAAATTGGTTCGAATATCACAAAAATGCTTAAAAATTGTCTTGTTAGTACGATTTATGCATATAAATTCTCGTTTTGAGCCATATTTTCAAAGTTTTCTCTAATTTTTCGTATGTAAAAAATTTCTTTGCAAAATTTAATAAAAAATTTCTATCAATTAATTGCGAAAAAATTATCAAAAACTAAAATTTTCTCCATTTTACGCGTATACAATTGTTTAAATTGTTCAAATATTTAAATTACCTGAGAGAGATTAACCTTCAAGTAAATTCCATTTAAATTTATCATCTCTTCCTGATCATTTTAAACTCGTAGAATACCTTTCTAAGCAAATTTTGGATTAATTTTATTTTTTAAGCAAAATTTTTTATCATTTTTTGTCTTTAACTTAAAAAAATTAAGATAAAAAGCAAAAATTGAAGCATCCAAGAAACTATTCTTAGCTTAATTCGTCGCAAAATGTAAGAAATAGGAAGAAAATGTCATAAAAAGGAAGCAAAAGTGCAGCAAAAAAAGAAATCTAGAACAAAAAATATTAAATTAACGCAAAATACGGAACTTAACAAACAATAATCCACTTTCAAGATTAATCTTATCTCAATTTTATCGCCTTTCAAAACCTTATCTCCGACATTCTTTGAATACTTTACTAAAATTTTCCTTTTATTTGCTCTCTTTTCAGGGTGACTGGTGGCTCGCACGCAGTAAAAAGACGCGCACCGAAGGTTACATCCCTTCAAATTATGTTGCAAAATTAAAATCAATTGAAGCAGAGCCGTAAGTACTTCCCTATACTACTATTTTTCACGTTATTTACAACAATCGTCGTCACTCATCGTTCGTCGGGTGTGTGTGTGTGTGCTGCAATAGTAATTTGTACCTACAATGCAACAACAATCAGCGAAACAAAACAAAATGCATCAAAAAAATGTGCAATAACTTACATTTTTTTCTGCGCTACACTCGCGTAAGTCTAAACAATGCTGCCAGTATCAAGTGGACGTTTTGTAAAAGTTACTGTAGAAATATTTAATTATTTTATAACAAAAAACAAAGTCTGAAAGTGAAACAAACATGCAGTTGTGGTATGTCGGCAACTTGCAGAGTGGTTAATTAGTTTCACCTTGTTGTTCCGCACGATTTTTTTTTTCGTTAATTTGGAAGATTTTCCCTCATTAAAAGGCAAAATTTTCTGAAATTCGTCTAGAATGATCGAGTTTTTGTAGAATTTCTGTCAGAATTTGCAAAATTTTTATAGAAAATGAAAAATTTTTAAGTTCTTTTGAGTTAAGATGTACCTTAAAGTTATTAAATTTGGATTAAAAAGCTAAAAATGTCGACAAAATGATAAAAAAATTTCATATTTCTGGCTTTTGCGATAGCGAAGACATAATTAGGGTCCTTAAAAATTAAAATTTTTCTTAAAATTATGAATTCTTCACGAAAAAGTTAACTTTTAACACTTCAACATCTGATATTCAAAAGGAAAATCATAAAAAATCTCGAAACTATGCAATAAACATCACAACTCATAAAACTATGAGACGAATGAAATTGATTTATTTCGAATTCTTGATTCCAATCAACGGGTATCGCATTTTTGATCTTTGTGGCCACTTATGATCCTTAATTCTCCTTTCATACGCATTTTTATAAACTCCCAACTCATCAACCATCGCCTGAAGCCTTTCATGATTCACATCTGGACGTTTCAAAGTCCTATCTACCTTAGCAGGACTCAAAAAATGATGTTTCACGGGATATTCTTTTCCCGTTGGAGGCAATTTTGGCACCACAACCTTTTGTAACTTCTCGAGATTTCCTTCACGAACGCGCCAAAAGACATTTATGGCATTTTCGAGCTCAGGATTGATCGTGCTTGACAAGACATTTTTAAAATCAGGACCTTCTGAGCCAAAATTCTCTTCGGAAAGGGAGTTTTTGCGGTAAGATGATGTCCTTTTTGTTGTATTATTGAGCAGTGTTTCATTAATAGCTGTTTTTAAGTTACGAATTTCTTCTTGTAGGTCCAAACTGACGTCAGGTAGAGTGATATCAGCGTCAATTTCTTCTACAGGAACGGATTTTGAAGCGAAATTAGCTTCAATATCGTAGTTTTTATCTCTTAACTCAACATTTTCGGCATCTTTGATGAATTTTTGCCATTCTTCATGCAAAGGGCCTCCTTGAATTTCCTTTAAAATCTCAATAAGTTGACTTTTTGTGACATTTGCGACATCAGTAAGAGCCCAAAGAAGATTTTTGTGTGGATTTGTGAGAAATTTCTCCGCACAAGGCGTTTTAATTTGAATAAAATCCACTAATGCACGCACCAATGACGGAATCGATCGGTTGAAGTACTGGGAACAAGCTTTTCTTGTAACTCTTTTACTCAAATAATGATGAGACATTTTATTTAAAACGCAGAATTTAGATGACGTTCGTTCTTTTCCTAAGGTTACTATGAAAAAGTTCGAATTTAGGGCAGTAGGTAAAGTAAATTTGCGGAATTTTCACTTCTCTTCTCTTCTCACTCGTCTCTCGCGCTACCACTGCTAATGTTTGTTTGATTGCAGTGTGAAAAAGGAAATGCAATTAATTTCTCTTCAATCACGACGACTTTTATTATTATTTCTCTTCAATTTCTTTACACTTTTTTTTTTGTACGAAATGAAGAAATGTTCAGAAATGCTCGATAAATGCAAGCAAAGCCGGTCGTGCGACGATTGCACAATTTTTTATTAATGATTTCTCCGAAAAATTTGTCGAGCAACGGCGCCAACGAGCATTAATGACGTTCGCTACTCCTTTGACGCGGAATTTTTTGTTTGTTTTCATCATAAAATTTATGAAATTATGTAATTTTGTTTATTTTTGGATTTTTGACAAGTGATTAAAGTGTTATTTATAAGCATTTTTGATACATTGTAGACGTTACTTGAGACATGTAACCAATTAAAATGCAATTAATATTAAATTTTCCACTAAAAATCTTTTAAAATGGATTATTGGAGGTCATTTTTTTAATCCAAGAGCTGAAAAAACAAGAAATTTTCGTTCTTTCTTGCGAATTGTTTACAGGAACTCTTCAAAAATTCGCAAAATTAATTTTATTGACATTGAAAACTGGACAATAGTTCAAAGAAAACTTTATAAAAAGATCATTTCTGAGAAAATTTTGATGTTACGTACTCTTGAACGTTTCAACATTTAATATTTTATTAGCTATGACGTCTTTCGATACGAGAAAACCTTTAATCTGGCACGTTTTTAATTGCAGACAAATCTCAGTTGTCGTTAAAAATGCATTTTTTGTGTATTTTACGAAATCCATTTGATCGAAACAAGCTTTTGGGAATTCCCAATTAATGCGTAACTTTAAAATTTTGTTTCGGAGAATTTTTTCTAGGACGGTGTCTGGCTGTACCATGCTTTTAGTTCACTTTTGTTTCAAAAAAAAACAAAAACAACTCAATCGATCGGAAATACAGTAAAAAAATTAAAGGGCAGCTTGGAATTTCACGACCGGTTTTTTTTAAACGTATTTTCGTAGTTACAGTTTGAAATTCCGATGCAAAAGTATTGAGTTGTCATCCTGTTGTTGCATTTCCTTTAGCTGCGGCGAACAAGATGCAAAACTTGATTGCATAAAATTCCATTAAATTCCAATTAAATTCCTGTGTTCTTCTTCTAATGCATCGACCTTCAGGATGCAATGAACTTGCCATTTGATCATATGTTGCACGAGTTAATTTAATGCATTGCGAAACAAAAAAAAATGAACAAGTTAACAGCTCTTTTCTTCTGTGATATTATTATTAAATAATAGTAATAAAATTCCTTTTATTTTTGCATCATTCGCATTTCCTCTCGTGTTCTCTCTTGTGTTCTCGTAGCAAAGAGAAGAGGATTTTTTAATTAAATCACGCCACTTATGTAACATCCAAGAGATATCGAGATCAGTTCACGCAATTATTGCAAATTCCTCCCTCATTCTTCTTCAGGTTTTTTCTATTTATAGTTTGGAATGCACTTTTATTGCTTCGGATGTAGAAAACTTTGTAATGTAAAAGAAGAGCATCAATAATTGCAGCGACAGAATGAAAGAAGAGCATTAGCGTGCGAGTCTCTGATGTAATTGATTGAGTGGGCATTAATGTTCTTGGTAACTATTTACTTACGATCCATTAAAGGGACTGTGATTACCTTTACATGGAGGTAATGAAAGGGAGACATGCAAAAGACTTTAACCCTTTGTGGAAGGCATTTTTGACACACAGAAGATCCTCAGATCTCGACTTTAACAAACAGAAGATCCTCAAATCTCGACTTTGACACACAGAAGATCCTCAGATCTCGACTTTGACAAACAGAAGATCCTCAGATCTCGACTTTGATGAGTTTTTGACACACAGAAGATCCTCAGATCTCGACTTTGACAAACAGAAGATCCTCAGATCTCGACTTTGACAAACAGAAGATCCTCAGATCTCGACTTTGACAAACAGAAGATCCTCAGATATCGACTTTGACAAACTGAAGATCCTGAGATCTCGACTTTGACACACAGAAGATCCTCAGATCTCGACTTTGACAAACAGAAGATCCTCAGATCTCGACTTTGACAAACAGAAGATCCTCAGATCTCGACTTTGACAAACAGAAGATCTTCAGATCTCGACTTTGACAAACAGAAGATCCTCAGATCTCAACTTTGAAGACATTTTGACACACAGAAGATCCTCAGATCTCGACTTTGACAAACAGAAGATCCTCAGATCTCGACTTTGACAAACAGAAGATCCTCAGATCTCGACTTTGACAAACTGAAGATCCTCAGATCTCGACTTTGACACACAGAAGATCCTCAAATCTCGACTTTGATGAGTTTTTGACACAAAGAAGATTCTCAGATCTCGACTTTGACACACAGAAGATCCTCAGATCTCGACTTTGACACACAGAAGATCCTCAGATCTCGATTTTCATGAGTTTTGAGACCTTAAATTCTTAATTTAGTTAAATTTATATGCTTGGTTTGAATTAATTGAAATAATTTTGAAGCCTTGAAGTTTCGTCTCAAAGTTTGATGAAATCCTGCCTGAAAAAAAATAAAAAAAAAAAAATTTAGTGCAATAAAGGGTTAACAATCCCTTCAGCAAAATTATTATAAAATATTACGATAACGCCAGCAAATTACCTCTAAGCTCATATAACAATTTGCAAGTACTTTACAAAATCAACTCATCACTATTACTTACATAAGTCATAAAATTCTCGACAAAGTTGCACCTTTTATTACTCCGTTCATCATCATCAGTTTCCATCGTGCGGAAGTTCATCGTCCCCTTCTCATGTTTACTAAAAATACTCTAATAAGTGTCTTTATTGATTCAAAACTGACGATGAGTATTCCAAGTCAACAATAGCAATTCAGCAATTAATTATGCAAAGCACGAGTGTTCTTGAGAATCACATGCCACACTTTTTTTATAACAAAAAAAAATATTTCCTGTTATCTGTCAATAATAAAGAAAAAAAAAGACAATTTTGGAAAAATGTTAAAAGTGTTCTTGTTAATATTTTTTTTTCATTGGCTGGGAGGAGAACGAATAAATAAATCAAATCATGAAAAAGAGAGCAAACCGGTTTCTTGTTGCACTTATGTTGATAATCCACATTCTTGCGTACAAATCACGTATAAATGGTAAATTCTAATCAAGGTGGTAGTTATTTATTATTATTAGAAGTTCAACTGCGCTGGTAATTACTGGTATCGAAGCATTTGCTCCTATTTTGCTGCGAGGAAAGACATATTTATGGACAAGAAAGTTGTTTACTTGGAAAGATGGCACTCTGGAAGTTTCGCCACGTTGAAATAATTAATCTTTATGGTCTCTTTGTTCTTTGAGATTAGAACAAAAATTGTTTTTAGGACAAAAAACTAAATTTTCAATTAAAAAATGAATTTTACTTACCAAAAACGATGAACAGCCTCTTATGAATCCATGGATAAAATCGTTGACACCGAATCCAGAAAGAACACTAGTTGCATAAATTAACACTGCATGCATCTCGTACAGCAGCGCCTATCACAGGTGATCGTATCGAAACACAGACTGCGGTCGCGAAAGAAAAATGAACAAACACCTGATTATATTTCGCGTGTGAAATGAACAACCTAACGACGGCGACACATTATAACGATCATGCACAATGATTTTCATTCAGTTTTGTTTGAGCTCGCTAGCGGTAAAGACATACTTTTTTTTACTTTTGTGTCAACGCAAAAAAAAAAATATACAACAAAAAAAAAGTAATCTCGCTTTCCACCGCGAATATTCAATTCAAGTGTTTGTCCGTGTACACACGCGTCGTCAAAGGCGATACAAAGTATTTTAACTGAACACAAAAATCTAACTGTAATCGAACACATTTTATATATTGTCACACCAGTTAATTTATTGTTACAATATTTTGAATGGACTTGCGACTAAAAAAAAAAGTGTTTATTTATTATTTGCAAAAAGTCAAATAAAATATTTTTGAAAAAAAAATCATAAAAATGTAAGAAAAATATTACGAAAGAATGAGGAAAATGATAAATTTCTGATGAAATTGAATGCACGCAAGAAGAAAGAAGAGAAATGAAGAATCAATAAATATATTTTACGAGAAATAAATATTAAAACGGATTTATAAAGAAAAATTTTTAAAAGAAATATGTTTGCATTTCAGTCTGTCACGGTTCGCCGGAAATGATAAATTTATAAAAAAAAAATTTTTAGAAAAAAATACTGGGCGTCTCCATTTTTGAAATTTTTTAAAAATTAAGAAATTGAAAAAAAATTAAAAATTTGTCTTAAATTAAGATTAAAATTTAAATTAATAAATTTTTTACATCTTTAATAATTAATTTAAATAAATTAAATAAAATTTCAATGAATTTTTCTAAAAAAAAATATATTTAAAAAAAATTGAAATATTGATTTAATATAAATTTTAAATAAATTATTTAATAAAATTTTTTATAAATTATTTAAAAAAAAAAAAAAAAAAAAAAAAACAAAATTAAAAAAAAAAATAAATATTGAATTAATATAAATTTTTAATAAATTAATAAAAAATTTTTTTTTAAAAAAACAAAATTTAAAAAAAAATAAAATTTTAAATAAATATTAAAATTAATTAAAAATTCTATTAAAATTTAAAATATTGCACAATTTTGTTTCACAACATTCTAAAAATCTAACCCAAAATCTAGGCCAAAGAAATTAACTTTTTTCTAATTTTTTTTCTCTCCCTAAATTCATAAACAAAAACTTATCACTAAAAATTTCTCAACATTTCCTGCCAACCGTGACAGTTTTTTTGCTGCTTTTTATGTGTGTTACAAGCAAGCAAATGAAATGCAAAAAAAAAAAAAGGTGTAGCATTTATTTTAAATACAAGCGCTTTACGCATGCAAAAAAATACAAGTGTGAAATTATTTTATATTGCAGATATTTTACATACATGACAACCAATAATAATAATAATAATATTGAGCATTAATGCATGACATAAAAACGCATCATCACTAAACGGTGACAATAAAATTCGTTAAGATAACAAAGCAAGATATATTGAAATTTACATAAATTTGTGCAAAAAAAAAAGAACTTGAAAGTCAGCAAAGGAAATGTGATACTTTTTAACCAAATAAAAGTTGAAACTTAGTTGCAGCGAGAGAGTAGGAAGCTGTTTGAACAAAACTAATAGAATTAAAAAAAAAGGAAAAAAGTGTCCAAAGAGAGTGTTGCAATTATGTAATTGACTCGAACTTCGAACGCGATGGAAATTAAAAATTTGTGTAACTATAAATGCTAATGAGACATTTTTTTAAATGAACTGCTTTTTCGTGGATATGCGATAGAAAAAAAAATAAATAATTTTGAATTGAAAAATAAAACTGACAAAAAAAAATCAGTCAATGATGTAACTGTTAAACATTTTGAAATTAAAGAAATATTTTAGGGTGAAATACAAACAAAAAGCCATAATCCACAATAGAGAAGGTTTCAAACAATTTTACATTCAAAGCAAGTGTGACAAAAAAAAAGTAATAATTTTTTTGTAAGTGTCGCATATTTTTTCAATATCGTTCAAAAAAAATCGTTTTTTATGCTTATCCTTTTGTTCAATTTTTTTTTGTAAAACTTTCGAGAGATAAATTTAGGTCCGGCCCACAAATTGACAATAAATTCTCTTCAATTTATAAGTACTTTGGTGCATCGAGTGAAGATAAAAAATTTCAAAAAACGAGTTTTCGTGCATTCCCCAAAAAAAAAAAAAATTAAATGAAGAAGGTGGCTGCAAATTTTTTTTATGCAAAATCCGATCGCAAATCGAATCGAATGTCATTTTGTGAATAAATCGCGTTGTAGTCATATGTTTTTCGCTCACATTCACACAGACAAGTCCACGCACACCTTAATTTTGAATTTATTTATTCAGCATTTTTTTCGCTGTTTCGTTCGTGGCGAGCAAAAGCAGGCGGTTAATTATATTATTTATCGAAGTATTGAATATTAATGTTTGTTAAATGGAGTATTAACGCGCGACAGCGACTACTTGTCGTAAACTCAAAATTTGCTTTTTCAAAAATTGATTTTTTCTTAAAGAAAATTGGGCAAAAGGATATGCATAAAAAGGAATTTCCGAACAAAAATTGATGAAAATTTATTTTTCGTAGAAAAACTGTTTGCTCAAAAAATAACGTTTAAACAAAGAAATCTTGCCATAACGCAAAACAATGTCTGCAATGCCAGTAGTTTGGTGTACAAATCCCAACAGTTCGGAAAAGCCGACAGCTTTTGCCCTGCAAGGAATCCAACTCCAAGGCAACATCTCCGATCAGCATGTCTTGGCAGTGCAAGAACTAATAGCCGCTGCTTCGGAAGGACGTCTCATTTTGCCGTCAGATGGCACTGTCGTGTTGCTCGATTGTGGCGTGGGCGTGGGAAGTGTCGTTGTCAGCAATAATAATAACAATCAAGTCTCAAATTCGTCAGTATTATGTGATAATAACTTAAGTAAACTTAAGACTAATGTCGTAGTGCACCATAAGGCTGAAGTTCATACAATTAAGGAAGAAGAAGACGACGCCATCAGTATTAATAGTAGCGATAAGAAGAGCTGTGATAAACCCATCGAGGAACGCGACAATAGCCAGTTATATGAATTTTTGTGCTGCGCCCGGTGCATGAGCGACGGCGTAAATCGCTGTTTTACGAGCGGCGTGCGCAAACGAAGTAGTGCCAACAACGAGAAACTCATCGCAAAATATTTGGATAAGACACGACGACATTCGGGCAATGCTTCGTCAAATGCGGCACGTGGCGTGCGTAAAAATTCCTTTAAACGCGTGGGCTCGAGTTCGGCATTACTAAATGCTTCGTCGAATGTCGTAGCAACCAATCACCGAAAATCATCGTTGCCGGTCGATTTAATGCGATCAACGTTGACGACAAAAAATAGTGATAGTAAACTAGTGCCGATCGATGAATCAACAACAAGCCAGCAAGAGACCACAACTTGCCGCAAAACCAGTTTGGACTCAATCTGCACCGTAAGCTCATTAGATTCTGGTTTCATGGAAATGCAAAATAAGAGAAACATTGAAATAATTATTTCGGAACCGAGTGACGAGACTACCACGGAAGCAAATCCATCAACAACAACAGCTGATACGCACGAAAACAAGGAAGTTGAGGCAGGATGCAATGCGAATAATTCTAAGCTCATTATCGGCGCTGGCAGTAGCGGCAATTCGACGCAACAATCGCGAAATCGCCGTAAATCATATGAAGAATTTAAATCAATGTTTAGGCAGAATAACGAACGCGCGACAACAACAATTGTCGACAACAAGCTCGAAATCGTGAGTGAAGTGAATTGTGTGGCAGCGACAAACGAGCAAAAACAAAAACAACAACCACCACCAACGATATCACGTCGAAAGTCGTACGAAGAATTCAAAGCGCTCGTTAAAATATGTGATAATGATTTGCATTCAGCTTCGACGTCATCTTTAAACAAAAACGACAATCACACGAGTGTCGCCAATGTTTTTAACAACAACGATGTCGCTGTCGCCAATACGCCAGAAGATGTCAAAATTCCCGCTCCAGATTCGACAAACAGTTCTATGAAGCGTAAAAACTCCAAGCGACACAGTCTGAGTAAGAAAGATCGATTAATGAACATTTTTTTGAACAATAAAATCACTGAAACGCCTAATAATAAAATTTACGACATCATCCAGAAACATCAAAAGACAGAAAATGGGAAAAACGACAACAAAAATGATCGTTTGGACAAATATCGTTCGAAAAACTTCAAAATTTACGATAAATTCATCACTTATGGGACAATCTATGATATTATCCAAAAGAAAGCTGAGATATATGACACTGATTTGAAGCAATTTGAAAAGTACATGACCTATGGGACAATTTACGAGATTCTGCGACACAAATCTGACACAGAATTCCCTCGTAGAAGAGTTTTTTCGGAGAAAATTTATCGACAACTGAGAAATAACTTGCTCTTGGATAATATTGGACATCGTTATAGTACAATACATGAGTCGATGCCGAGTCAAAGGATTAGTAATGCACTTACGGACAAAGAATCCACATCCTCTGCTGAAGTTTGGAATAACACAAACACATTATCGACTATTTACGACATTCTGACAACGAGCAAGAATCAACTTGGGGACGACAAAAGCAATAAAAATCGATTTTTGGTAAATAAAGTATCCGAGGACGACTTGAAAGACGAGAAAAAAGTAGAAAAGGAGGAAAAAGTGACAACTGTTCCTGCCAAGGAACCGAAAAAACAAACAAAACTTCGTAGATTTTCCAATATTTTATCGTACAAATCTCGAGACTCGTCTTCCGCAACCACGCTCAAGAAAAAAGCATCGACAGTTTCCACTCCAGACTTGCAAGAGCTCGCACGAAAAGAACAAAATGAGACTTACGTCAAGAACACGAATCAGTTTATCAACATTCCAACGTTGAATTTGCCTGAAAATTCTTCGCCGAAACAGGATGAGCTGTACTCACGAATCAACAAGCTCAACTTGAACGGTGCATCACATGCAAAAAAGTCACAAAACACGAGCGACAAAGAAAATCGCATCTTCAAATCCAGCTCAAGTCACGACATTACGAGTCACAGAGTACGTGAAGAAAGCGTTCTCGCCACGAAAGCAAATAATACAAAAGCAGAACTTAAAGTTCCGCGCAGTGATCGCAAAATAAGTGCCAATGCAAAAATAGTTAGTGATAAGACAAAGTTGTCTGAGCAATTTTTAGAATCGAGTGAAAAGAACAGCTGTGAAAAGACTCGAAGATTGTCCGAATTTACGAGAGGCGAATTTCTAAATGAGAAATCGTAAGTAATTAACACCCTATCTGTGTCTTTTTGGGTTCTTTCCCGCTATTTGTTGCTAACAACTTTGGTGATTTGTTTGTTCTGTACATATTTTATCAATGATCAAATTACTCGTCATCAATTAAAATTGGCAGTTTTTGTCATGCGAGGATGTCATTCGAAGATGTGTGAACAAAACATGTGACTTTGAGAATTATTTTGAGAGTCATCGTACAGCAAAAGTACAAGGTTAGAATTTTTAGCTTTTTTCGAAAAAATTAATCGATAACTTTCAAACAACGAAGAATTTTTGTTGAATTAGGTCAAAACTGCAAAATTTCCAAGAAACCGATGTCATATCAATCCTTGACGTGTGACATTCGAAAAATTTGATCCTCCTCTAAACATCCATTCAATTTAGATACACAAAAAACCTATCGTTGCTACACATGACTGAACGAATTCTGTCTTGTCATTTTTAATAAAAGAAACATTTTTTGCTTGGATGACTTTAAATCAAAATTGCAAATAAACAGGTTAGAATGTCTGGCTTTATGACGTTCATAATCCACAAAAAAAATCACCAAATTGGGAAATTTCCTCGCACAAGTCGAACTTTATTCATTCGAGAATATCGAGCAAAAAGAGAACTGACAAAAATTTGACCTCTTTATAATTTAGATTTAATTTATTGTTTTGCATCTCATTAGAAAAAGATCACGTGAATGCGTGTTTTGGTCAGTGACTCGCTCGAAATCCTCGAGAAATGTCATTAATCTCAAAGCAAACTTGCAATCACAACACACAGTTCAATGTTGCTGCGTTTAAAAATAGAATTTTACCGGACTTGATTAAATTTTTTAATGACTTTTGAGACTTTGAAAGTCTTTTTATGGCCTGAATAGCCTCCGATTTGTTTACTTCGGAACCGCGAACGTTCGGGGGGCGTTCTCGGAGTGCAATAAACTTTGTGAGGCACTATCTAATTATATTGTACAAAGTCGTAGTTTCTGTCTCGATAAAATGCATTATTTATGACATAATCGACGTTTTACGTGAGTAACGATCGACATTAAATGAGAATATAAAGTTTTTATTATCACGTGAAGCTCCTTGGAAAAGTTGAATAAATCTCTAAGCTTTTTATGGGTTTAAGGAAGAGAAGTTGTCTTGCTGGTAGGTTTCCGTATCAAAACTATCTTTTTGCTAAACGTCCTTGGCTCAATAGAAGCTTCATTAGGCTCTTCATTAGAATTAGATTTTGATTAAAGTGAGTTTGCTTCAAGCAAATGTCAAGTTTCTTTCAAAACTGTTAAATTTAACAACATTTTGTAACTAAACGACGAAAATTATTCACTACCAATGTTCGTTACGTAACAAGTAGCCCTCAAAGTGACAAAAAACACAATAAAAACGTGCTAAAATTGCACTTCTATCCAAAGCCATCGTTGTAAATCACAAAGTGACTTGCCACACTTAATAAACAAGTGCGATGACAGAACGAAAGCGACTTGTGCAACGAAATGCCATAAGAAAAGGAGTCAAAGAGAAGTGCAACAATAATTCATCGAATACGTGCTAATCAGCAAATAAAGTGAGAATTTTCACGAGAGTTCTTTGCACTTGTCTCTCTCCTGGTTCGGTGTCTCATTCCATGAATGAATGAGACATTTTTATTATGAATAATGTGTGTGTGTAACGCAAAAAAAACAACAACAAAATGCATTCATTACAAGGTCGTCCACCCTGATATGCAAAATATTTTTTTAAAAGACACTTACTTGACGTTAGTTGTTGATTTGATTGTGCGTATAGCGGCTTTTGTGCAGTTAGTGTAAGAAACATACATTACGAATACTTAATAGTAATTTGTTGTTCATTAAAAGACTTTAAAATAAATTGGATTTCTTTTAATTTGGACACGATTTGAATACGTAAATTGTCGTTCGCGTGCGGTCGACGGGAGGATAGTGACTAATAAAGGAGTTTTCTGGATTTTATTCACCTTTTGAGTTACTAAAAATAATTTAAACAGTTGGAAAACTTGAAAATTTCAGAATTTTCTGAAAGAAGCTCTGATGAAAATTTTGACAGCTGTCATTTTTTTCCAGAAATGTAAAAATTTTCTATATTAAAGAATTTTTCCGCAATTTGGAAGTACTGAGTTTTTTTAATTTAAACTCAAACAATACCAGTCTACATCACCCGATTTCATCATTTCATCGAAAAAATATGGCATGAGATTTTTTGATGGCTTTGAGTTAGTTAGGCTTCAACTAATCGAAAAAACCTAAATTCAAAATTCTGGAATGAGCCTCAGTGTTTTAATCCAATTTTAAAATCTCAAAAGCTCGTTCCAGAATTTTGAATTTAGGTTTTTTCGATTAGTTGAAGCCTAACTAACTCAAAACCATCAAAAAATCTCATGCCATATTTTTTTCGATGAAATGATGAAATCAGATAATGTGAGTAGTCCTCGTTCTAAAAAAAATTACGACGCAATTTTTTTTATAGTTTCTTGTTTAATCAAGTGTTTTTCCTGCAAATGTTTTTTGTGTCACTTTGCGACGTTTCTCACTTTTTTCTTTAAACAAAACTCCAGATTTGTAAACATTTTGAAAGCTACTTTGACGCAAGTAACTTTTTCTAAAGTACCATTAAAAAAAATCAAACAATCGATAATTAACTGTAACTGTTATGATTTTCTGTTGACTTTTAATGGTTTTCAGCGGAATTTTCAACTTGGCGTGTTTTGTCGCTTCAAATAAACACAGGGTCGAAACTCTTAACATGCATTTTCCTGCACGGCAATAATTAGCGACTTCCCGCATCGCAGAGTCATCACGAGCGATGATGAAATGTGCGAATAATTGTTTTGTCAATGTTTTTCGCAGATTTTCCGTTTTTATTTTGGAAAATTGTCACAAAAAACCAGGCGTCTCCATTCGAGAGCAATAACTTTCTTTTAAATTCAAATCCTGACCTGGATTAATAATTCCACGAAAATATTTAAAAAGAGACCTTTGTTGTACTTGTTAAATTAACGCCTCGTCGCTAAGTGATCGATCAATGGTAAAGCCCATTATTCATCAGTTTATTTAGAGTTGTAGTATTGAGTAACGTTATTTAATGTAAATCACTTTAATACTTAGCACCTCTCAGTTTCATTTTCAATTCATGCTGCTTTGAGGCAATTTGTTCGTTCTAACAACTTTTTATCATCAATAGTAATTAACTTTGATTTTTTTCAATTCGTTCATTGAAACGAAGAATGAAGATGCATTCATGCATCAAAAAAGATTGCGTGATGATCTCTCTCTCTCTCTCGTTAGCGATTGTTTGAAATGTTTTGTTGCCAACTAAGTAGTTAGTATTTAGAATTCTGCTCGTTCGAAGGTTAGTTTGAGGGAAACCGAAGGTTTGAAGGGAGAAAATTTAGCAGAATTTATGTTATGTTCATTCAATGTCGTGAAAGTAATTAGCATTGTTGACGTTGAATGACACATGATGTTTCTATTATTGTCTGAGTTTGCATCAAAGAGAATTATTTTGGTCATGTGATTCAACATATTGTTTTGTTATGTAATGATATGTTAAGTGGATTCATGGAAATTGATATGTAGAATTGAGGTTAACAAGAGCTATTTGCTTTAAAAAAAATATTTAAAAAATTTTTTTTTTCTTTTGAAAAAATAAACTCGACGAAAAAAAGTTAAGAAGTTTCGTCTAATTAATTCTAAAATTAATTAGACGAAACTTCTTAAATTTTTTTCGTCGAGTTTTTGCCAAAAGAAAAATAATTTTTTTTTAAAGCAAATAGCTCTTGTTAATCTCTTAGCTAACTAAGAAATTCCAAAAATTTCTTAAAGAGCTTTTTTTCGCACAAAAAGGAAACCTTGCAAAATTTCTCTCAAAAATTGTTAATTTTAAGTTGAAAATTGCCCAAAACATGTAAATTTTATAATTTAAAAAAAACCGATAAAATTTGAAAATCGCTCCTTGTTAATTCAAAATCGGTTAATTTTTGAAACATCACAAATTTCACACAGCAAATCATTTTTTTCTTCTCTTATCTAAAATCTATGAATTTTTAACATACAAAAAAATCGAACTTACCAGAAATTTCTTCATAACCGTGAAGTCCTCGAATCGGTTCTTTAAAAAGAAAAATTAAAATAAATTTTTAAAAGCAAATAGCTCTTGTTAATCTCTTAGCTAACTAAGAAAATCCAAAAATTTCTAAAAGAGCTTTTGTTTTCGCAAAAAAGGAAACCTTGCAACTTTCTCATCATTTCTAACTTGAATAGTTCAAGTGTCATTAAATTTAGAATTTTGCAAGTAAAATTCACTTTTACTTTTCCAAATGAATAAATTCGAGATATGTGAAGGGCCTTTCACTCATTTTTGTGCAAATTCTTAGAAAATATCCTCAACTTTCTTCAATTGAATAAACATAAGTCACTTTCAATTAACTTGACAAGAATGCAACTCCAACACCTTCAATAAATCACATTTAATGAAGTTGTTCATCAACTCCAATTAAATCGCCTTTGATTACTCAATTACTTTGATTAATGACAAATATCGTACATTCATGAGAGAATAATCCATAAATCAAACAAAAATTGACTGTCAAGATTTTTTTCTCAGAATTCCTCTGCTTTGTTCTCAAATATTTATTCATTCATCTGTTTGGCGTTCAAACAGAAAACGAGAGAGAGATTCATTTTTGATTTGAATAACGGATCCGTCATTCATCGAATATCAATTAAAAATTTTTTAAGGTCACTGCATACTACTGTTAAATCGGTTGTAGTAGAGAAAACGACGAAGAAGACTCGATCTCGTATTTCATCATACATTTCTGTAACAATTTTTCGAATTAATCAACAGTCGTCTTAAACGATAAATAATGTAATCGCTTTCTATTCAATATTTCTCTCATTCATGAATGGATATATGGTTTTTTGCGCTACTTGTTCGATATTATTAATAAAATGCGTCATCGGAATGTTGATTCGCCACAAACACACACGAGATGTAAATTACCGCCCTTATGGATCGTCGATGTCGCGCGATTTATTTAATCGAGAAAACGTGTGAAGAAATTTTTGCGGATTTTTGATCGACGTCACATTTCTGAAGAGTTTTTGAAGAGACATGAAGTGGTTGCTTGGAGGTCATTACTGTCTTTTTTGTCGTTTGAAGAGGTTTTGGCGTCACAGTACAAAAAACTGAACACGAATTCGTTGCTCGTGTAAATCAAAAAACGACACCGAAATTATCGTAAATCAGATTTTTATTACCTGTCGCATTCATTCAAGTGTCTGTCACGATCGATGGCATTCCCTCGTTCGGTTGTTTGTTTACGAAGTTGCTAATTAAGAGAAGAAATTTGATTGTTTCGAAGATATTTTTTCGTAGCTATGATTTTGTGACATTTTTAAATCGAAGATTTTGTTTTAAATCTCTTGGAAAATTTTTTTGACAAAAACAAGAGATTTTTTTAAATTAAATCTTCACACGACGAACGAGAAGAAATTATCACCATCCGATGACATTCACTTAAAACAGCAGAAAAAAAAGATGATGAAATGTAGGTTACGTTGGCGCCA
Organism: Culicoides brevitarsis; assembly: GCF_036172545.1. NCBI lineage: Eukaryota > Metazoa > Arthropoda > Insecta > Diptera > Ceratopogonidae > Culicoides > Culicoides brevitarsis. The sequence goes on along the minus strand of NC_087086.1, from coordinate 32,241,586 downwards.
TAAATTTCATTTTAATTAACATTTTATCATGCAGTATTGACGAGAAACGATGTAAATGCAATAAAATGTGAGCACAGTGAATTGAAAATTGAAAAAAAAGATGAATTTGATTAGAAATTCATCTTTTATTTGCACTTTTCAAATCACTTTTCCACTCTTCCTTCTTTGGAAAGCACGTCTCGCAAAGAGATTTTTCAATTAAACTTGGCGCCGTCGATATGGAATTTACGATTCGCAGCATGATGGCAACTCCCTCCATAAATAATTATTTTTGAATTAAAATACTTTTTCACACTTCGCAGATTATTATGTTGTTAACATTCTTCGACACTCGCGGAATGTTCTCGATCCTACGTCGTTATTTAATGGGCTTCAAAACAATAAATAACCTTGACATTCACTCCGTTTTCAAAAAAAAAAAAAATTATTGGAATTTCTCCGTTTTGGACAAGAAGCATAAAAAAAACATTTAATCGCTACAGGCGCATTTCACAACCAGAGTAGATATAAAAATCAGTTTTATCTCTCGCAGTAGTTGTTAACGTAATTTTTACATACAAATCTTTTGCAATTTATGGTCAACGGAATGTGTTTTGTCTCGGTGTCTCTTCGTCGACTTTTTTTTCGTCGCAAACATACGCACATGTGTGTTTGTTTGATTGTTATGAGTCGGTTGTTAAACACAAAAATATTTCTTCCGCATTCACTGGGAGCCGATTTTAACGACAAAATTGTCGACGACACTTAAATTGTCAACGTGAATTTTCACATTATCTCGCGGAACGAGCAAAAATGACGAAAATGACTCAATTTTGATGGCATCTCAGTCGAGTTGAGGGAAAAATTGGAGTACGTTGAACTTTTTCCTTAGTCGGACTGTGCGTTAGATAATGCATATAATTGCTGCGTACATTAAAGTTGAAAAAATCACATAAAAATGTGTAATTACAGATCTTTCGTCTCATTAGACGATTGGGTGAGATGATGTTAACCCTTTAATGCGCGAAGTGAGCTTTTTTGTGGTTCGAAAGGACTCGTAATGAGTTTACGTGTTAGTATATCGATAAGTATCTCCGTGAAAATCCATTCTTTGGGCGTTCCATAGTTGCTGTCAAATTCGGAAAATTTTCTGAACTTAAAAGTTCAAAAAGGCTCTTCTGAAAAAAAAATTATTTATGCTTGGTTTGGATTAATTGAAATATTTTTGAAGTTTCAAAGCCTTGTTACGGGTTAACCACTCATAATTTCCCATAATTTGATGGTTAGAAAATGCATGTAAAACATCCATCAAATTGTCGATCGCCTGAAAAAAAAAGTAGAGAAAAATTACCATCTAAATTATATATTATTAAAAATTTTACTTTAATTAGCTCCCCAGTAGTAGACCAGTTACATCAAACAAGTGTCAATATACTTGCAAGCCTGAAATGAGAAAATGGTTCAATTTTTAGTGCTCTTTTTTTATTTTTAGCACGAGATTTTCCATCATAAAAATTTTCACTTTCATTGAATTTTAATCGACACTAATCAATTAAGTATTTCTCAATAATAAATGTCGCTCGAAATCAAGTCATGAAAAAATATGCAAATAAACATTCCAGTGCAACACTTTTCAGTTGTCGAAATGCATCGAGCTCGAGGGTATCGAAACATCATCATCAAGATGCGTGCACTGGAAGTAGGTTAATATATTTGTTGTCTAGGATTCATGTCTCGTCATGTTAATCGTTGTTTCATCATTTAATGACAATTTTTTAATCACATCGTGAAATTGCAACAAAAAGTGAAAACTCGAGTCTATTTTTAGATTGAGGTTCGTCGTTTCTTTCAAATCTTTTGTTTTTTTGATTTTTTCAAAGATGACAAGTTTTTTGTTTGATCTTGCATCACAAGCCATTGCATCTTAATTGCTTCTTAAAGAGACAATTAGAATAAATCACAGCGATGAGAAACCTGAGATGTTGATCCGATGACGACGTGTTGAGAATGCAATTTTTTGATTTCGTACCAACTTGAGACAGTTACGAGAAACTTATATGGCGATCTAGTCTATTCTGGGGAGACGCGTATTTTTGTTAGTTTTTTTTTACGTCAATAGACAAGCTAAAGTCGCTGTTAATTAATGAGCAATAATATTAATTAGTTGCAAATAGTGATCACTTGACTCGGAATTATGTGATAAATTTTTTGCCTACATCGGCGTTTTAGGGGTTGATATGAACCGAATCTCGTTATTTTATTAAAAATCTAACAGATTTCTCTCAAAAATTGTTAATTTGAAGTTAAAAATTGCTCAAAAATGATAAATTTCACAATTTAAAAAATAACCGCTAAAATTTGAAAATCGCTTCTTGCTAATTCAAAATCGGTTAATTTTCGAAACTTCACAAATTTCACACAGCAAATCATTTTTTTTTCTTGTCTTTTCTAGAATTTATCACTACTTAACTTAAATTTTATAAATTTACAAAAAATATCAACTTCCAGCAATTTCTCCATAACCGTTAACTCCTCGAATCGGTTCTTTGCGAAACCTCACATCTATGCATCAAATACTTGCCAAAGCACTTGAAATAAACACCACATGAATAAATTAATCGCATACTTAATCTACGATCGATCGAGCTACTAATGTTTAACAAACGGCTCTCTGCCGCGTTATATAAAATATGTTGGCGCCAGCGAATAACGTCAAGTTGCCAATAAAGATAAACGAAGAAAAAACAAAATTACTTGCGTTTTGCGTAGAAAATGGCAATTGGCAAAATTGACACGCGTGTTTGATAAACATAATTTTTTAATTTATGTCGACATCGAACGACGACACTACAAGCTATACATAATTTCCTTGGTTATCGTATGGCGCGATGCATTTTGATGCATCATCGCAGTTAATCGTCACAACAAACGGTTAAAAATGGATTACGAATCTCATTATTTATAAAGTGCTCGTAAATAACTCTTGCGGTATTTTTAACTCAAATTGATGGTTTGGTAGCTAAGAGACAAATTTTAAGTTTGAATTAGCAAAATGGCGATTTTCAAATTTTAATCGGTAATTATCGGTTATTTTTCAAATTCTTATTAAAAAATTGAAAAAAATCGTACAAATTTTTACTTTTTTAGTAAATTTTTTGATAATTATCTCAACCAAATCGTGAAATGGAAGTAAATTAATTAAATTTCAATTCCGGATTTTAATTTATTAAAGGTTTGTCCTAGATTACGAGCAATTTTTTCGCATGTTGACACAATTTATCTCTCGAGATGATTGTATAACTGTCGAAAATTGCGTTTCATGCAATAAAAAATATTAATCTGTCAACAATTAAAACTTTTCTCAGACAATGATCGGTAAAAAGTGACTTGAATGCAATTTAATTGCAATATTTACGTGAATTTCAACAATAACAACATCGGCGGTCGAGCTCAAATTACAAATCGCTGCTCGATCAATGGATTTGTTTGACTGCATTATGTAAATAAAGGTGAAATTTCTTTGGAAATATGACACTTTATTGCAAATAATCGACTTTTTCTCAATGGGAAGTGTGCCATAGATGTGAATTTTTCGCATTTTATGCGAAAAACCGATATTTTCCCCGAAGCACATTGCAAGAGAAAAAAAAAGTCATAAATAAACAATTAAAATTGCATAAATTGCGAGCAATCGGCACCACAAACTCCGAGCGATGAAGCATAATAACTGCAAATTATTAAACGAACATGCAATAAATCAAATAGAAAATGTATCGAGCTAAAAATAGATTTTTCGCAGCTTGTCTGACGACGCAGTGCAGCGATCGATGCTTTTGATCAAGTTATTTTTATGTGTGTGGAATTTTATGCGAAAAACTAACATTAACAACGTTGGCAGTTAACTATAATTGCAAGTGGAAGGTACAAAAATGATTGATTGATGCATGCAGCGGAGTGATAAGCGACGACGAGACTTTTATGTTTTTTTTTTCTAAATTAAGTTTTAAAAACTGGTTCGGTTTATAAATAGAATTGAATTTTAATGAGATGAACTTTTCCTTTAACGACGTCTTTTTTTCTTCTTCTTTACAGATGGTATTTCAGAAAAATTAAGCGGATAGAGGCGGAGAAGAAGTTGCTGCTGCCGGAAAATGAACATGGTGCTTTCTTGATCAGAGATTCCGAGTCGCGGCACAACGATTATTCCTTGTCGGGTGAGTTTTGAAATTTATTTTAAGAAAATTGAACTTTTTTAATGAAAAATTTTTATTTTCTTTTTAGTTCGCGACGGAGATACAGTCAAACATTACAGAATACGTCAATTAGACGAAGGAGGATTTTTCATTGCAAGACGCACGACATTCAGGTGAGGATTGAATGACTCAATTTTGACGTAATATCGGAAATTTTTCCAATAAAGTTGGAATTTTTTGTCATATTTTATGCATATTAAGTTCCATAAATTGTCATTTTTTAAATTTTCCGAATGTTTTCTAGATAAAATTTAAAATATTTTTCTTTAAAATTATTTTTATGATTTTCTTATCTGAAAAAAAATTATCATATAATTTTTAAACGAGTTTTTATAGTAAAAAGTATTGAAAAATGTTAATAAAATATTGAATATCCAGTACAAAAAAATTTTTAAAAAATTAAAAAAATTTAAAAATTTTAAATATTGAAAATTTATTTGCCATAGATATAAATGATAGGATCAAATTCAATAGGGTTTAACTAATAAAATTTTTTAAAATTAATTTTTTAAATTTAATTCAAAAAATAATTAAAATTTTAATATAATTAATTTTTAAAATTAATTAAAAATTTTAATTTAATTAATTTTTAAAATTTAATTTATAAAATTCTTTAATTTTCAAACTTATAAAAATTGAAAACTTCATTTTATTAATTTTTTTAATTTTTGAAAAAATTTTTTTTTTTTAATTTTTTAATTTATTTTTAGAAATTTATTTAATTAAAATTTCATTTTTTTTTAGAACGCTCCAAGAACTCGTTGAACACTATTCCAACGACTCGGATGGACTTTGCGTGAATTTGTGTAAACCATGCGTGCAGGTAAGAATCGCCCCAATTTTCTTCGTCGTCATTGTAATAAATATTTCATGTGAACTTGTGTCTTCATCTCATCTCTTGCTTTGCTTTTCATCAATTGTGAATGAACATCAAACGCTTTTCATTAAAAATCTCCTCCTTTCATGTTTTTCACTCAATGTCAGTCAATTTTTCCTTCTGTACAAAAAAAAAAACAAAATACGAAAATTTTTCTCTTAAATTTTATGTCTATCCTAAAAAACCTTAGGGTGGCAGATTTTCATTAGAGGTAGGACCAAAAAAAAATTAAATTGATAAAAAATCTGTGAACGATTTTTTTATGTTTTTTTCTGTTGAAATTTTTTTCGTTTGTAGATGAAAAATTAGGTAATTGGCACTTTTTTAGTGAAATTGAACCCGAAGCCTCCCGTTAGTTTAGTTGCACAATTTTACTTAGAAAACGTCGTTCAAAAAAACAAAACAATTAATCACTCGAAGAAATGAATTCGCAGAAGTCTTGCAAAAAAAAATGAATTCAATGAATTTTTGTTCGTGTTGAAAAAAATATTTATTTAAAAAATTAAATTGAAAAAGGAGCGAAATTAAAATTCATAAAGCGTCGTAAAAATATGATATTTATGTGAAATGAAATTTGCTTTAAAATAGCAATCGCGTGACAATTTGTTGGCTTTGCGAACATTCTGTTGACCCCGACTTGGAATTTATTTGTTTTGAATAGTCTAGAAAATTCGTCAATTTTTAAATAGATTTTTTATTTTAAAGAAATTTGATTTTTTTTGAAAATCGAGTTATGAGTCCAATTCAAGCAAAACGGATTTTCGGTTCTTAAAATTTTATTTTTTTCAATTTCTTTAATTTTTTTCTTTTTAATTTAAAAAAAAATATTTTCAAAAAATTAATAATTTAAAATAAAAATTCAAAAAATAAATTTTTAATTAAAAAAAAAAATTTAATTTAAATAAAATTTAATTTAAATTGAAATATAATTAAATAAATTAAAATTTAAAAATTTAATTAAAAAAAATTCTTGAGTCCATATCAAGTCAAAACGGACTTCCAGTTCTTGAATTTTATTTTTTTTACAATTTTTCCCCGAAATTAATAAAAACTTTCTCCTCTAACGCTAAAAAATTAATGAATTTCAAAGAAAAATCTCGTTTATTATGTAAAATACGTCAAAAACTCCTTCATTCGTCACAACCGCGCAGCTGATTCATGACAAAAGAAATACTTTGTAACTCTAACGCAATTCCTATTGAGATAAATTAAATGAAAAAATCGTGAAACGAGTGAAATTTATACATTACTTTGCAAATTATTATACAAATAATAAATAGAAACACTGCCCGACCTTGATTTAAAAAGTGAATAGATTACAAACTTTTTGAATGAACTGCAATTCTGCGTTTGTCGTGTAGGTACGACGACAACTTGCATTACCACAAGTACGACGACGTTAATTAAACGCTTAATGTAAATAAATAAATTTTTAATTTATTCATTGTTAATAATATTTATTTGTTACAAACGTGTCTGTGTCTCTTTAGCCATTGTTTGTCTAGTTGTTCTTGAAATGCAAAAAAAAAAATGGATTCTTGTGAAAATCTGAAGCACCTGTTCCTTACCTTTAAATTGTTGGGTGTTGTTAAAAAAAAAAATATTTTTTTAATAAAAATTTAATTTTTTTCTTATTTTTCCTTCAACAGATCGAGAAACCAGTGACTGGCGGATTGTCACATCGCACACGTGATCAATGGGAAATCGATAGAAGCTCCTTGCGATTCAACAAGAAACTCGGCTCCGGACAATTTGGCGAAGTATGGGAAGGTTTGTGGAATAATACGACACCAGTGGCCATTAAAACATTGAAATCAGGTAATTTTTCTAAAATTTTTCATGAAAAATGGCTAAAATAATTTTTTTGTAGGTACCATGGATCCAAAGGACTTCTTAGCTGAAGCTCAAATCATGAAGAAATTGCGACACAGTAAACTTATTCAACTGTATGCGGTATGTACGGTCGAGGAACCGATCTTCATTATCACAGAATTGATGAAAAACGGATCTTTGTTGGAGTTCTTGCAAGGTAATTTTGTTTAAAAAATTTTTTTTCGACATTTTTTGATGAAATTTTTATTTTAGGAAAGGGACGCAACTTGAAATTCCCACAATTAATCGATATGGCTGCCCAAATTGCTGCTGGTATGGCATATTTGGAGTCGCAGAATTACATTCATCGTGATCTGGCTGCAAGAAATGTCCTTGTAGGCGACAATAATGTCGTTAAAATTGCCGATTTTGGTCTCGCTAGGTAATTTTTTCGTGTTAAAAATTCAAAAATTGGATAAAAATTTAATTTTTTCGATGAAATTTCAGGTTGATTAAAGAAAACGAGTACGAAGCTCGTGTCGGTGCGCGATTCCCCATTAAATGGACTGCACCGGAAGCTGCCAATTACAGCAAATTCTCAATTAAGTCTGACGTTTGGAGTTTCGGTATTCTATTAACTGAATTAGTAACCTATGGTCGCATACCCTATCCAGGTAAAAATTAATTTTTTCCCATTTTTTATGAAATTTTGACACTTTTTTTCATCGCAGGTATGACAAATGCTGAAGTACTAAGTCAAGTGGAGCACGGATATCGAATGCCATGTCCGCAAAATTGCAATGCCGCATTGTACGAAATTATGCTCGAGTGCTGGCACAAAGATCCGATGCGTCGACCAACGTTCGAGACGCTCCAATGGAAGCTCGAGGACTTCTTCACCATGGACCAAAGTGATTATAAAGAGGCACAAGCCTACTGATAAATGGCCGATGGCGAACGTGCCAATCCGCGTTCTCGCCAAAAGCAACAATCGCAAGCATTGTATCAGTAGACATCGTTTTGTCCCTTTTTCGTTCCGTTTTACTTTTAACACAAAAATTCGTTTCTGTTTTGTTCTTCAAGTCTTTGGTAGCACAAAATCTTTTTTTTTTAGTTCAAAACGTCCCGATTTTAATTTTAATTTTTAAGCAATAAATCGAAAGAAAGACAAATGATGATAAATTCTGATAGATTCCACGCCATAGAGTTAAATTTAAGATTTTTTTTACCGCGCATACAAAAAAGGTGACAATCAACTTTCATTTTAATTCATTAACCGAAGTCACTGCCCATCACATTTTTTTTCACAAATTTTATGAAAATCGAGAAAAAAAATAAATTTAAGAAATTTTCACGTATTAAATGTGTACGAAAAAAATTGCTTTTGTAAATTTCGCCATATTGTCGCTTGATCTGTCTATTAAACAAAAAAAATTAATAATAATTTTTAGATAAAAAAAATACGCAAATCTAATTTTAAGCTATCGAACAAATTTCGGACCTCTTTTTGATACCTAAATACCTACTTATATTTAAAAAAAATTAAAAAATTTTAGCTAAAATCCTAAAATATTAAATTTTAACGAAATAACAAAAAAAAATGTTTTCGAGATTAATTAATTAATTAATTGTGAATGTAAATAGATAGTACTAAATAGTATATTTAAACAAAAATTTATGAGAAAAAATGGACAGTAAATGATAAGCTCGTCAATATTATTATTAAATATTAAAAAAATTGGAAAAATGGAAGTATTCTTTTTAAAAAAAAATTAGCGTCTTCCTGTCATGTCACTCAATTTAAAACAAAAAAAAATCCATAAATTCACACAAACTCAACTACTGCTATTATTATTTTTTTATTAAAAATTTTTTTAATAATATTTTTTATTATTATAAAAATATTTTTTTAGGAGATTGAAAAGTAAGATAATAAACAAAGAGAGTAAAGAATGAACGAAAATAATTTCTAGCAATAATTGTTCGCGTTGATGAGAAATTTGATGAATTTTTTTATTTTTATTTTATTTAATTTCCGAACATTCCTCAGCATTTAATTTTTATTTAATTTAATTTTAAATTAAATTTAATTCTTTCTTACAAAAAAAAAGACAATAGTAGATTTTTTGTATTAAAATTTAATTTTTTACATAAAAAATATTTTTTTTATAATTTTTTTTTTATTTTTCATCAAATTTCTCTCAATAAACCCCATGAAATAATGAATCGACAACTGAATTCAAGTGATACGAATGCAACTATATTTTATTAATAATTAATAAAACTCTGCTACGTAAACTACATTTAATCAAATAATAAAAAAAAATAATTATTTTTGCAAGTAGATATTTAAAAGTATTAAAAATATTTAAAATTTAGCTAGAATTATTTTCCTAATTATTTTCTTTTTTTTAATTAATTAAATAAATATTATTTGATATTATTATCACGTTGCTGCTTTTCTAAAAATTTTCCTTCATTCTCAGCAATTTCTTTATTTTCATCACTAAACAAAATTATCTTCCAGATGCAATTAAATTGTTTCTTATCGAAAGACGAAGGAAAAAAGAACGAACAAAAACTCAAAAATTTAAAACTTAAAAATTTGGACAAAAAATTAATTAAATGAATGAATGGAAAATAAATAATTATTATGACAACTGAATAAACCGATGTGTTAGGATAAAAATAATTAATTAAATAAATAATTAAACAAAAATATGTAACATTAAAATTAAATAATTAAAAAAAAAAAACAAAAATTAATTAATATTATTTAGGAATAAACGACTAATGTATAAGAAAATTGCTGATGATGATGATCTATTAATTAAAAAAAAACAACAAAAACTGTATTGTAATCATAAATAAATAAAAAATTGCATTAAATATCATTTAAGTATTATTAAAAATGTAAAAAATGTGTTTTATTTTTAAAAAATTATTTTGAATTTTTGGTCAAAAAAATAATTTTATTTGCTAATTCCTGATAATTTTTAATAAAATCCTAATTTTTTGTACATTTAAATCTCTCAAAAGACACCTAAAATGTCTTAAATTTAAGAAAATTCGTGAAAAATTCAAGAAAAAATCAAAATTTTTGTTAAAAATTAAAATTTATTTCAACTTTCAAGGACTTATTATTAATATTCTGCGACATCAACACCGATCACGTAACAAAAACCTCAAAATATTTACAAATTTAGACTTCAAAGAGCGATCGCAGATCTTGAATAGTCAATTTCGACCCAATATTCTTCGCTCCCGTGAGAACTGTATTCGCCAAATCCAATTTCTTTTGCTGCAACCCCTTAATTCGCTCCTCAATGGAGTCTTTTGTGATAAATTTGTACAAATGCACCTCCTTCTTCTGTCCCACACGATAAACTCTGTCTTGTGCCTGATTCTCCAGCTGCGGATTCCAATGACAATCGATCATAAAAAGATGATTTGCCACAGAAAGATTCAATCCGACGCCTCCAGCAGTTAACGAGAGCAACATCACTTGCGGCGCATTGCTTCCAGTCCGATTAAATTGCTCAATTATCGAACCGCGAGATTTAACTGGTACTTCTCCCGTTAACGAGACAAATTTCACGCCAGCTGCCACAAGACGCGGTTCGAAGAGTTTCAAAACGTTTGTCCATTGCGACACAAATATTGCCTTGTCTCCCGTGTCTTGTACGTGTTCCTTGAAATAGGTCATGACGGATGAAATTTTCGAACTTGGTCTGTCGAGATTGAAAATGGGGTTTGCGGTGCTCATTAATTTGTTGGAAAAACGAACGGCAGCTTCGTCATCGGCATCGTCGTTGATTTCAAGTTGCTCGAGTTGCTTGATAAGGTCGACTTCGTGCAAGCTGGAATGGGTTTCGTCGTGCCCGGATGAGATGTCGAGTTCTTCGCTACTGGAGAGCATCTGAAATTTAAAAAAATAATTATTTTAAATGCTTTCTGTTTAGGCCATTAAATTTAATTATTTCACTTTATGTCGCATGTGGATTTTTATGAAGGGGGGGGGGAGAAAAAAAATAAAAAAAAAATTAATTTTTTTTTACTAAATTTTTGACGTTTTTGAACGTTAATCGTTAATTGAAGACATTAAAATAATTTTTACTTTTATTATTTTAAGTTTTTAAGTCAAAAATTTAATAAAATTTCACAAAATAAAAATTTAAGAAAAAATAAAAAATTTGGTCACGTGACTCAAAAATTTTTTCATCAAATTTTCGATAGATATAATGCGTTTTTAAAGCAAGTTAAGTTCATATCTTATATAATTTTAATTTTTACTGGACATTATTATCGTTTTTCAATCAAAAAGTACAAAAAAATGTCAAAAATTTTCCTTTTTTTTAATTATTTTTATTTTTCCCCCTGAATTTTTTCGGCAAAATCGGAGGGGGGGGCGACATAAAGTGAAATAATTAAATTTAATGGCCTTAATTTTGAATTAATATTTTTTAAGTTCTTCAATTTTTTGCTTCTAAAACAAATTAAGAATTAAAAATAAAAATTAAAATTAAGAATTTAAGATTAAATTTTTATAAAAAATTTTTTTAAATTTATTTTATGAAAAAAAGTAAGAAATTCAATTAAATTTTGAAAAATTAATATTTTTACTCATATTTTCATTCATATTTTTAGCTTTTCGCCAAATTTTTTCGCAAAAAAAATTTAAATTTCCATCAAAAATTAAAAAAAAAATATTTAAATGAAAATTATATCGAAAGTTTTTTTTTAATTTTCATCAAAATTTCCTTTTTTGTTATTTTTTTATTTTTCATTTTTTTTTTTCAAATATTTAAATTATAAAAAAATCGATATTATTAAAAAATTTATTTAAATTTAAAAAACTCAAAATTCAGAAAAAAAAAACTAAAATTAAAAAAAACTTTTTTTCTTGAAAATTCTCAGAATAGTTTTTTTAATTTTTATAAAAACTAATTTTAATAATTTCTAAAAAAAAATTAAAAAATATAAAAATACTTACAGCTTTAATCAATCCCGGATGATCGCAAATCTGCCGCAAACGCAGTAGCAACGTCAAAATCTGATGAACTTGAACAGTTCCATGTACTGCTGCGAATTTATCATGCAACTGACTAAACTTATTAGCATTCGAGCTTTGGGCATACGGATCAGCATTTCCTCCGCCGCCACGTTGAGCCAAATATTCCGTGAACAAAGTCCGCGAATACGCCAAAACTTTCGAATAAACATTCTTCTCGTTCTGATTCAACGTAACTTCGACCTCATGAACCATCTTATCGGGCAACTTCAGCTCATCCTTCGCTCGCAACATCTCTTTTGTTCGTCTCAAGAGCATCGTTTTCATCAACGCATGAATTCGTGGTCCGCCTCCGCCTTTTTTGTCTTCCAACCAACGTTTATAGGTTGGCAAGTCATCAAATGGCGTAACTCGCAAAAATCTAAGCAACGCATAAATATCCATCTCTTTATTGCAAATGGGAGTTCCGGTCAAAGCCCATCGGTATTTGCCACGCAACGCACTACAAGCCATCGAAGCAACGGTCTTGTGATTCCGAATCGTATGCGCTTCATCCAAAATGATGCGATTCCATTTGACGCCAAACAGGGCAGCTTCGGACTTGTATTCCGACGAGACAATGGAATAAGTTGTCACCACGATATTTTCTCGTGCGAGGTATTTCGCTTTTGGTTCACGGTTCGAGCCATGATGAATGTACAAACTTACGGTATTGCGACGAACACGATTAGAAATCTCCGATTCCCATTGTTGGAGCAACGAAGCGGGACAAACGACTAAAGTTCCGCCATTGTAGTTCGAGCGACGTCCTTTTCCCACCCAACCATGACTTTCGTCGAGATCCGAGTCATCGTCGTCGTCTTGCTGTTCGTTCTCTTCATCTTCCAACTTTTCCATAATTAGGGAAATCATGCTGAGAGTCTTGCCGAGACCCATGTCATCAGCCAAAATCCCGCCACGTGGTTTATTTTTCTCGCGCCAAAGCATCCAAGCCAATCCGTGTTTCTGATGGTCCATCAGTTCGATGTTTAAGGCAGCTGGCGTTGGATGCAAGACATCTTCCGTCGGTTGGGACGTCAATGAGCCGTGAATATTGTTCAAACGTTTCTCCGTGAGAGCTTTTTGGTTCTCAAAAGTCTTCATGCCTTGTTTGCCAAAGTGTTTGGGTTGCACAAGTTTGTTCGCGTTCTCGATTTCGTTCCAATTTATTCCATTTTGAGGCTTTAACACGGAAACGGGACCCGGTTCTCGTACTTCAACGATCGAATAAAGCTCTCCAGTGACGTCGTTGCTATTTTGATTGTCCTCAACTACCTCAACGGAGTCATTTCGCAGGGAATTCTTCAAACTTTGGTTCTCGTCGACCTCCAAGCCTTGTAATTTATTCTCCTGCTTCGTAATATTCTTTTCCAAGTCCTGCAACGTGAGTTCGATCTTCTTTCCGTTATCAGGCAACGAGTGTCGTGTCATCAAAACGTTCAGCAAAACATCCTTTTTGCGTTTCATCGCGTCAAGCTCGCGACATTCGTGCTCGTACATACTGCGACTAATTTTTTTCTTGCTACTTTCGAGTTTTGGGGTGCTTTGTGGCTTTTTCACGAGTAAATTGGCGATTTTCGGTTGTAACGTTGGCTTTGTTGGACTATTTTCTTCGTCGCTGCTGCCAATTTCCAAGATTTCATTCGATTTTTTGATTATTTGAACGTCAGAGTCGTCATTTTCGTTGTCCGAATCCTCAATTAAGGTGACTTCGTTGTTCATGGGCATCATTCCGGGAGCCATTGTTGACGAGACTTTTTGTTGAATTGAATTTTCGAACTCTGCGATGGAATTTTGATCCATTGAATTTTCTTTGACGTCTGCGGTGACGTCGTTTTCATCTTCAGCGGGAGCATTTTCGTCTTCAGGCTCTTCCTCTTCCTCGATTTCTTCTTCGTCGCTGCTGTGACCAACGAAAATTCCGATGCTTCGACGAGTGCTGGGCGATAAGGCACGACGTTCGTATTCCAATTCCTCCTCGCTGTCATCCGATTCGATAATGGGACGGCGTTTTTTGGTGCTTCGAGCACGACGACCGATCATACTTTCGTCTGTTTCGTTCAGGGAAGGCGTTTCGTCGTCGGATTCTTCGTCACTTTCAGCTTGAGAACGACGAGATTGGTTTGGAGTCTTTTCCTCATCGTCACTTTCTTCTTCAGAACGACGAGATTGGTTTGGAGTTTCTGTTTCTTCCTCACTTTCTTGACTTTCGTCATCAGAAATTGCATTTCGCACGAAACGACCAACGTTACTTGCATTTGTTTCATCGTTATCTACTGTACTGTCGTGATTTTCGGACCCAGCAGTTTCATTTTTGCCTGAAAATCGAAACAAATCATGAGAAAAATGACAAAAAATCTAAAAATTTTAAACTTACTTTGATCTAACGAAGCATTTCCTTCATAATCCTTCGACAAATCCTGATTTCCATCCTCTTCTTGAGCTACGAATTAAAAAAAAAAAATTAAAAAACAAGTCTAAAAAACCAAAATTCACTTACTTTCTTCCAACGTAACTCGCGAATCCTGAAATTCCTGATCAGAAGATGAGTCTTCATGACTTTGTGCGGTTTGATCTGGAGCTGTAAAAGCATAAAAATGAAAAATCCTGAAAAAAATAAAGAATCGAAAACTTACTATCATCGAACGAGGCACGAGAATCGACAAATTCATCCTCGGAGAACAAGTCTTCATCACTTTGTGACATTATTTGAAGAGTTTTTGCTCTATTTTCTACTTTTAACTACGTTTTAAAGGGAATTTCTAAAGATTTTTGTACTTTTTTTGATAAAATTCGTGAGCAATTGCGAAATTTCTGAATGGCGGTTATTTTTGTGAGACGAATGAAAGTGATAAGGAGTTTTGCGTTTCGAAAAATACGTCAGTGAGACGAATAAAATAGATAAATTTGAAAAAAGGATAAAATACGTTAATTAAAATTTCGATTTTTTTCTATTTTTCATGATTTTTTATTTAATTAATTATTTTTTTATGTTAAGTTAAACACCTAAATTATACAATTTTTCTTAAATTATAATTTTTTTTGTATGTAGTAAATTTACCACTTGAATACTACAAACTTTTTATATTGACAAAGAAAAATTTTTAATGAGAAAATTAAGATTCTCGTGACTTGTCAGATTTTTTTTTCGATTTCTCCTCCACGGGATCGCAGTAATTTTACATGTAGATAAAATTAAAGCGACACAAAGCCTGTGGCAATGACGAAATTATTGGTCCATATCCTTGAGAGTTGTCATACAGCTCGAACAGAGGCGCCGCTACGAGTTTGTAATTTTTTGGCACCGCAAACAAAGCTGAAAAGAAAATTTAAAAAAATTAAAATCTTGTTTCAAATAAAAATTTTGCAACTTTTGAAGGCTAAAAAGTACAAAAAAGAAAAATAAATTACATTTTTTTAAAAAATTTTTTTTTTACATTTTTCTTAATCTTATGCTTAATCACAAGATTCACAGTTTCTAACTAATGTAGTTGACTAGCATAATTTTTTATTTCTATTTAGGTATAATTTTATTTTTTTTATCATTTTTTACAAGCTCATTTAAACTTACATAAAATTTCTTATAAGTTTAATTTTTTTCATATAAATAATTTTTTGTTATTTTTTTTTTTATTTTTTGTTAAAGTAAAAGGATCTCACAGAAGTAACAAAATTAGAAAGCGAGGTATAAAAACAGGTTTTTGAGAAAAATCTTCCGTGGACCCAAATTTTACATCAAAAATTTAAAATTTTGGTTATTTTTATAAATAATATAGAAAGTCTGAGTGATGATGAATTCAGAAATTTTTATCAGTTAATACATATTTAGAAAATATTTTTGTCAATACATTTTTGAAATTCAGATAGTTTCAAAAAAAATTTTTTAAATTAATTATTTTTTTTTTACATTTTCAGTTAGAAAATTTAAATAAATTTTAAAATTTTAGCAATTTTAGGATTTTTCAAGTATATTTTTCATATAAAAAAAATTATGAAAACTAAAATTTCCTTAAGAATTTTCAATTTTGTACCTTTTTTACATTTGAATCTAACAATTTTTGATACAAAAATACTGAAAATTGAAAAATTTTGCATTTTTAAGACAATTTCTTATTAAAATTTCAATACTTTAAAATTTAAGTTCAATTAATTAATAAAAATTCTTTTAAAAAATTCCAAAATTTAACTTCTATAAGTCAATATCATACGTAAACCTTACAAAAATATTGATGATTTATTCATTTTTGTGCATTTTATGTGAAAAATCAATAAAATCGATCATCATCACTCATCCCTTACAATATTTTTCGATATTTTAGTTCATTTTAATTTGATTTTCTTGTAATTTGTAATATTAAAACATAAATTGAAACGAAAATTAAAAACTATTTTGATCAAATGTTTACCCTTCTCATGTAATTGAACCAAAAATAGACGTTTGTGCTCCTTTGGCTTCGTGATGTGAGGCTAAAATTCGTAAAAAATACAAAAATCAATAACATTTTTTGAAAATTTTGAATTTTTAAGACTTACCGGGATGTATGGATATTGCGGAGGCTCAAAGTTGGGACGCCACCAATTGCCGATCGTATCCTCGACGGTCCATTCTGCCTTGATGCCATCCTGACGACCTAATGTCTAAGCAAGTGTTTGTTTTGTTTTTCAGTACAAATTTTCTTTTTAATATTTTTGTGTTTTTTTTACATAATTTCTTATGGGTTTTCATTATTTCTAGGTTTTTACAAAGTTTTCATGCTGTTTGTGATTTTTTTTCGTCGTATTATACACAAAAAAATGTACGAAAAAGTTATCGATTAATGGATTCTTACCTCTGTGAGTAGTCGTTTGAGTCCCTCGACTTCGTCTTCGCCGGCATTCAGCTCGCCTCCGGGCAATTTGAAGAACGTCGTGCCCAATTGCAGCAACAAAACGTGCGGTAATCCGTGTTCGTGCACCAAAAGAACGCCTTCAACGCTGCGACGCATCCCAATTTTGTCGAATTCATCACGCATTCGCTGAAAACGCGCCGGAACCGAGGGATCTTTCTCGAAAAGTGGTTCCTTTGTGCCAAACGTGTAATTTGTGAGCGGATACAAATTAATGGTGCGATTGAGCGTTAAAGAGCCGCCGGGCGTGTATTGTTTCACAGTTTCTGCCGGTTTATTTGCATTTCTGGGCCATCCGCTTGGAGGCTTCTGTAGCGGAGATTGTTGTGTCGGCACGGCGCCTTGATTCATCGCAGTTGTAGACATTTTTCGTCGTTCCTCGGATACTCGGGCACACTTTTAAAACTGGAAATTTGGTAGTTTTGGCAGAAAAACAGCAATAATATCGATTAATTAGAGACAAATCCACACTTGTTTGTCAATCAATTGAAGGAAACGCTACCCGAATGCACATTTGCTGTCACTTCATTGACCCCAGTTGACATTTGTTGACGCCATAATTTCATTTTAGCTGGAAAATTGTAAAAATTTTTAGCAATCAAGAGGAAAGCGACGCAGTTTACCTTCCAAAAATGATCAAATTATTCTCGTTGAAGCAACAGAAGAAGGATGGCGAAGCAGGAAGTACGAAAAACACCAAAACCAGTGCAGCTGTGCTCAGAATTACAAAAGGTATGACGACTTTCAGCCATGAAAATGTAAACAAAGGATTCAATTTTTGATTTTTTTGTCCTTCCCGCAGATTTGAACGAATTAAATCTGCCTAAAACGTGCGCCACAGACTTTCCCGATCCAGATGACTTGCTGAATTTCAAACTTGTGATTTGCCCAGACGAGGGATATTATAAAGGAGGACGATTTGTATTCACATTTAAGGTATTTTTCCACAAATTTTTGGGTTTTTCCATGAGTTTTGCATCGAAATTTCTCGATAGGTCAATCCAAATTACCCTCATGAGCCGCCAAAAGTGAAATGCGAGACACAGGTTTACCACCCGAACATCGATTTGGAAGGAAACGTTTGCTTGAACATCTTGAGAGAGGATTGGAAACCCGTCTTGACCATCAATTCGATCGTTTACGGGCTGCAGTATCTCTTTCTGGTGAGTTTTATCAAGAATTTTACTGATTTTTATTAAAAATTTGTTTTTTTTGAGAAAATAACAGATTTTTTTTTCCAAAAATTGTCAAAAATTTACTAAAATTAAATTTTTAAAGGTCATTAACCCCATAAAACTTCATTAAAAACAATTTTTCTAAAAAAAAAATGACTCATAATTCAAATGATTCATCTTGCAGGAACCTAATCCAGAAGATCCCCTGAACAAAGAAGCAGCCGAAGTACTCCAGAACAACAAACGATTATTCGAACATAACGTTGGCAAGGCAATGCGAGGGAGCTACGTTGGCGATACATATTTCGAGCGTTGCTTAAAGTGATGCACGATGGCCAAGAAAACGGAACAAAAATTTCTTCCTGATTTTTTTGCACCTCCTTCATCGATTTCTACAGCAACAACAACAACAAAAGCAGAAAGCATCCGTCTCTTTTTTTCAATTTTTTTTTAATTTAATTTAAATTTTTGCGTAAAAATATTAGTCTATCATGATTTAATACAAAAAAAAATCCTTAATTTATTTTAATGATAATTTTTTATCCACAATAAGCTGATGCAATGAGGAAAAATGTTGCATGTTTCATTTTTTTTTTATTTTTAAATTTTAATTCTGGACTAAAAATTTATAAAATTTCATTTTTTGAGCTCTAAAATCAAAAAATTTAATTTAAAAAATTTTTTGAATGTTAAATTTATACAGAATTTTAATATTTTTTTTTTAATTTCAAAATTTTTTAATAAAATTTAATTTTTATGATTTTAATTTTTTTTAATTGCTGAATATGAACAAATTTTATAAAATTTTTAGCAAATATTTTTTTTTTAATTTTAAAATTTATAACCTTTTTCAATATTAATTAATTGAAAATTAAATTTAAATTTTATACGTTCAATAATTTAAATTAAAATTCCAAAACTTTTAACTAAAATCAGTCAAAAAATTTCTAAATTTTACTTAAAAATAAAAAAAATATTTTTTTTATCAAAATTTTATCAAAAATATTTAAAATTATAATTTTTGAATAATTTTTAACTCGAATTTTTTGAAGAAAAAAATAATTTAATGATAAATGAAACATTTTTCCTCATTGCATTAGCCTTTCACCCCCAAAAAATTGAACACGAGAACAAAAAATAACCGAAGACGAGTCCATTAAAAATTTCTTTCAGGAATTCTGTCTTCACGAGCTTTAATCCTTTGTCCTCTCTCTCCTTTCTCACACACTTTCTCCCTTTTTTGTGACAAATTGTCTGCTTTTTAAACTAGAAAAATAAAATTACGATTATTTAAGAGAAATAAAAAAAAAAAGTAAAATAAGTAAATAACTCACAATTTTTTTAAATCCTCTTAAAAAGTCTTACTTTTAGCTCGTAACTCGATATTTCGATACAAACAGAGATCAGCGATGGATGCTTGTCGTCCTCCAGTCGATTGCAAGTCGTACAACTGCGCCATAAATCTCGTGGACATCTCTTGATGCGGAATTACCTTTATCAGGTTGTGAATTAGTCCTTCAGGAATCAATCGGAGCACGGCTTTGTTCCGTTCGTTACTCGATTGGATGAGAAGTGTGAAGAATTGGAAGACAAACGAGACTTCAGGAGATAAAACATCCGTGTTGACAACTATTTCGAATATTTTGAAGAGTTTTTGGAGACACTTCTGGATGGGTTCCTTCAAAATTAGGTCTCCTTGAGCGCTGTTTCTTGCTGTTGAGCTAAAATCAATCGACATTGACGATGCATCTCCTTCAGTTTTTCTCATTTTATTCGCTGGCTCTAACGAATCTTCAAGCAAATCGAGACTTCGTTGCCTTTTTTTCGACGAAGAACTATTTCCAGGGGTCGATTGTATCGCTGCAAGGATCGAATAGACCGCCAAACGTGCCACAACAATGGAATATGGCTCAACGAAGCAATTACTGGTCTTCGTAAGGAGCATCTGAGGCAAAACCTCCCCAAGTAACGTTGTCGCCAACGCATTTATGTCCAAATGGAAGATCGCAAACACGATATCGAGTGTCTTGTACATCTCATTGAGGTATTTGGAAGCCATTAATTGTCCAATTAACTTTTGTAAAAGCCATTTTTCGCCACAGGTATGCAGCAAACTGTCCAAAATCTGCGCTGATTCGATCGGCAGGAACCCATTATCCTCAATTGCCTTCCAAACTTCGTCATATTGCTCCTTCAGAGGCACCGAAGAGACCACATTGTTCGTTTGCATGAAAGCTCGCATCTTGGAACTGCCCGTCGGGAAGTGATCACATTGCATTTTTCGGATAATTTGAAAAGTTAACCCGAGTCTGGTGCGACAAAGAGGCGATTCGGGGAATTGTGTGAGGAATTGCTGAACCATCGCAAGTGGTTTTGTGAGTTCTTCTTGTCGCACAACTTGCACGTAGGAAAAAAGCCACGAGGCACCGCAAACTGAAATCGCTCCGAGCTTGGATTTGAGTCCGTCAAGTATTAATTTTGCTTTGTCGTTGTCAATTGTGTCATTTTCCCATGCCTGAAGTGTGTGATAAAGCACGCCCGGGATACAGCGACACAATTCCTCCCATTTTAGGTTGCACGGAGTCGTTTCGGGACTTTGAAGATGCATCAAAAGCTCATCGACCTTCGTTTGATCGCACATTTGGACCATTTGGAAGGGAGATTTGGGTTTTTGACGTTCGACCATGCACTCGGCGACCCATTTTTCGAAGAAAGTGGTCCCTTTTGAGTTCAGCAAGTACGTTGATCCGTAATTTTGCACGATGGAAACTAACATGAGGAACGAAATATCGAATAATTCGACGCTATACTGCTTTGCCCATTCGTTACAATGAACCAAGGACTGTACAAAATGCTTTAATTTCGAGTCAATTGTCGCAACTGACAAAATAAGCTCAAAATTGTTTCCTTTCAACATTTGAATGAGCATTGACTGTAGCGTGTCCTTGACTTTATTGAAATCGCTATTTAAGGACTTTAGAATTCCCTTCAATGGCGGTTCAGCACACAAAACTTTACGAATGGCGGCGTTTATTTGCTTCGGCGGGTCACTTTTGACTAAACCAGCGACGATCGGCTCTCGTAAAGCAACTAAAGCCTGAAGTTGCTTCTCATTGATGAGAGAATGTTTCTCGTGGAGCTCTTTTAGAAGCAATTCTATCGTATTTCCGCCGTTTTGGGTGTCAACATAGTCCAAAATCGTCGTCTCATTCAGTAATAATTGAAGTGCTTCGTAAATATCCGGACTGTGATCCAATTTTTGGCTCAAATCTGCGTCGGATTTGTTGCGATTGTTCAATTCCTTTAAAATTGTGGGTATTTTGATGAAGGTAAAAGCGCAATAAATGTAATCTCGTGGCGTGCCATTGACGTTATAGACACAAATCAAACAAGCTTTCAGTATTTCCGCGTAAAGTTGGGCATTTGTGAGTCCTTTTAACCTCTGGACCAGCTCAAACTTCCTCACATAGCTTTGTGTGTCGCTGTAAGGACGTAAAAGAACGTCTGTGGCAATCATCGGTTGCAAGCAATAAATTAACGGATCAGCAACGGCACTTTTGAACTCCTTAAATGTTAAATCCGTGACCGTCACAAGCGATAATTTGCTCAAATTATCAAAAATTTTCATCTCATCCACAAATTCGACCTTCGTCATCAATAATTTCACATCTCCCAACGACTTAAGGGTACGTTGTGCCAATTCCGGGTCTTCATATTTGGCAATATGTAATACTGAGAGGATGAATTGGTCCTGCGCGAGACGTTCAGTGAGTTTTCCCAAGAATTTCAGCGTCATTTCCTGTTCTGGCTTGAAACTTCCGCCCGGGTAATCGCGTAAAAGTGCTTCAAAAATCAGCAAAAACCACGAAATCAACGAGAGAAGTGCATTTGGAAACACGCCTTCTTCAAATTTGCTGCGGCAAGTCAACCCGGTGGCAACAGCGCCATCCAAAAATTCCAAAAGCGAGTTCAGGCAATGATATTTGCCGAAATTATCGTATTTGGAGATGCGTTTTAGCACGGCGGCGTACGAGACGAGATGAGAACATAACGCGTGCTTCAAATAAGAGAGCAAAAGTTGATTAGCGCCCGATCCGACAATCGCTTGTTGCAATATGCAGTCTGCCAGGTTGTAAACATCGCCGCTTACGCCACGGGGAAGGACCTAAAAACGAAATTTCAATGAAATTCTTGCTTGAATGGAGGAATTTAACTTACTGTTTTGATGTTAATGCCCCAAGTTTGGATGGACCAACGTTCTTTCCACGCTTTCAGTAATAATTCGTTCAAAGTTTGAGTCTTACTCGTCTTCTGGATGTCAGCCATTATCGTGTTTTACAAATTCCGATCGATTTTTGAAAATTTCTTTACAGTTTTCATTCAATGTTGTTGCTCCGGTCAAAGTATTTTGCTACTTTTGGATCAAAAACTCACAAAAATTGATAATTTTCATTAATTTCACTGAAAATTCGATGCTCAACTCCAATGTTTATGAAATTTCAGATTATGAACTGGGTAAAATTCCCATCAAACATTCATTTGTAGCTGAAATTTCTTGGAGACGCATCACTTTTCCGTGAAAATTTGGCGAAACTACACCTAAAAACTCAGGAAATTCTATTAAAAATTATAATTTAAGAGGTAAGTTATTGAAATTTAATGAAAATTACTCACCTGGAGTGAAATTTCGTTAAAAATTCTGAGACGCTCTTAATCGTTTGTGTTTTTTCAGGTTAAAACAAGCATCAACAAAATGGATATTCGTCCAAATCACACAATTTACATCAATAACTTGAACGAGAAGATCAAAAAGGCTGAATTGAAGAAATCTCTGTACGCCATTTTCTCCCAATTCGGGCAAATTGTCGATATTGTCGCGCTAAAGACCCTCAAGATGCGCGGACAGGCGTTTGTCATCTTCAAGGAGATTTCAAGTGCCACAAATGCGTTAAGGACAATGCAGGGATTCCCCTTTTACGATAAACCGATGCGAATTAACTATTCCAAGACCGACAGTGATGTCATTGCTAAACTGAAGGGAACGTTCAAAGAGCGCCCTAAAAAAGTTAAGCCTCCAAAGCCCGAAAAAACTGCCGAAGAAAAGAAGTAAGTTAATGATTTCTGTTAAAAATTAAATTTTTACCAATTTTTAAAATTTTTTTTCAGAGCCAAGAAGCAAAAGAAAGAAGAATCTGCTGCTGCAGCTGCTGAACAACCTCCAAATCAAATTTTGTTCCTCACAAATTTGCCGGAAGAAACGAACGAGATGATGTTGTCGATGTTGTTCACGCAATTTCCGGGCTTCAAAGAGGTGCGATTGGTGCCGAATCGTCACGATATCGCTTTCGTGGAGTTTGCGACGGAATTGCAATCCGGTGCCGCGCGAGAAGCTCTTCAGGGATTCAAGATTACGCCGAGCCATGCGATGAAAATTACTTTTGCGAAGAAGTAAAGGCGTTAATTTTAATTTGTATTTTCTCATATATTGTAATAAACCATGAGTAAAAGCATTGCACTCCGCTTTCCATGGTTGTGAAGTGATGGCTTTTGAATTTTTTTCGATCAAAAGTTGTCGCTTCACGCCGATTTTTGTATTAAAATCTCCATCTGTGATACATTTTGTGATAAAAAATTATTTTTTTAATCACGAATCTTCGGGTTTTGTTCGAATTTTGAAGGATTTGATGGTAAAATTTCATTTCAAGGCCTAAAAAAAAATTAAAATCTAAAAAGTCCATTTTAAGAGCTAAAAAGTTCAATTTAAGAGCTAAAATAACATTTTTACGCACAAAAATTCAGTCTAAGTCCCAAAAAATTCATTTCAAGATCTTGATTTTGAAAACTGAAAAGTTAGGTTTTAAAGCTGAGAATTAGTTTTTTACTTTAAATATTTCATTCCAAAGTCTTAAAAGTCAGTTTCAGGCATAAAAATTTTAATTTGATGCCTAAAAATGAATTTTGAAAAAAAAAGTCCCTTTCAAAAGCTGAAAAATCCATTTAAAAGCTAAAAATATAATTTTCAGAGCTAAAAATCTCATTCAAAGAGCTGAAAATAAACTTTGAAAACTAAGAAGCCCTTTTTAAAAGGTAAACATTTCATTGAATGACCTAAAATATAATTTTCAAAGCTAAAATTTTCATTTTTGGACCTGAAAAAGACAGAAAACTGAATATTCGATTTGAGAGCTGAAAATCAGTTTTCAGAGCTGAAAGTTCAAATTTGTGATGAGACGAATGAAATTGATAAGTCCACGGCGTATTCTGAAAATTTAACATAGCCCAGAGCACAATTGGAAATTCGTTCGCCTGTGCCTTGGGTCATAAATTATTTTTTGCATGCTGGGTCCAAATTTGACAGCTTTTTGACAGATGAGAACGCTTCTTCACGAAAGGAACGCGTATATCATAAAAATTCGGTAAAAAGTGCTAAAAACCCCCAAAAAATAGTCAAAAATCATCCAACGGCAACGCTAAAGTGCTCTTTCGCACAATCCGTTGGAGATTTGCAGCTCACAACCCTTTCGTGGATGTAAATTGCTGTTATTCCCTTTGCCATTATCATCCATTTTTGTTCCGTACAGCGACGCGTTCCTCTACAGAGCTATACGTGCGACGAGAGAAAGCCTAAAAATAAGTCGCAAGGACAAGGTATTGCGAAAAGATGTCAACAAACGACTCAAAAGCGCCATTACGGCTCGTAAAACGAGTTCAATTCGGTATTTTGTCGCCTGATGAAATCGTAAGTTGCTTAAAAACGTCATTTTGCGTTGTTGCGAAATTGAATTTTTCATTTTTCACAGCGTCGAATGAGTGTCACGGAAGGCGGAATTCAGTATCCGGAGACGATGGAAGGCGGCAGGCCCAAAATTGGAGGTCTTATGGATCCGCGGCAGGGAGTTATCGATCGGAATAGTCGTTGTCAAACGTGCGCCGGTAATATGACAGAATGTCCCGGGCATTTTGGGCACATTGATCTCGTGAAGCCCGTTTTTCACATCGGTTTCATCACGAAAACGATTAAAATTTTGCGTTGCGTGTGTTATTACTGCTCAAAAATGCTCGTTTCGCCATCGAATCCGAAGATCAAAGAGGTTGTCATGAAATCCAAGGGTCAACCACGCAAACGCCTGACTTATGTGTACGACTTGTGCAAGGGCAAGAAGATTTGCGAAGGCGGCGAAGACATGGATATGACGAAAGATGGGCAACCAGTGGATGCCAATAAGAAACCGGGTCACGGAGGATGCGGGCATTATCAACCTTCGATCAAACGAAGCGGTTTAGACTTGATGGCTGAATGGAAAAATGTCAACGAGGACTCGCAAGAGAAGAAAATCGTGATAACAGCTCAACGTGTTTGGGAAATTTTCAAAAATATCACCGATGAGGAATGTTACATCATGGGCATGGATCCGAAATATGCTCGTCCCGATTGGATGATCATCACAGTAATGCCCGTGCCTCCGTTATCTGTTCGTCCTGCAGTTGTCATGTTCGGCGCTGCGAAAAATCAAGACGATTTGACACACAAACTCGCTGATATTATCAAAGCGAACAACGAATTGAAGAAAAATGAGTCTTCAGGGGCAGCAGCTCACGTAATTGCTGAAAATATAAAAATGTTACAATTTCATGTGGCGACTTTTACCGATAATGACATGCCTGGATTGCCTCGAGCCATGCAAAAATCCGGAAAACCCTTAAAAGCTGTAAAAGCTCGTTTGAAGGGCAAAGAAGGTCGTATTCGAGGCAACTTGATGGGAAAACGTGTCGACTTTTCAGCTCGAACTGTCATCACACCCGATCCAAATTTGCGAATTGATCAAGTTGGAGTCCCTCGAAGTGTTGCCCAAAACTTGACGTTCCCCGAACTCGTAACGCCCTTCAACATTGATCGCATGCAGGAACTTGTTCGTCGTGGAAACTCTCAATATCCGGGCGCCAAATACATCATTCGTGACAATGGGGAACGTATCGATTTGCGTTTCCATCCAAAACCGAGCGATTTGCACTTGCAATGTGGTTACAAAGTCGAGAGACATTTGCGCGACGACGACTTGGTCATTTTCAATCGTCAACCAACACTGCACAAAATGAGTATGATGGGTCATCGTGTCAAAGTACTCCCTTGGTCGACATTCCGGATGAACTTGTCGTGCACTTCGCCCTACAACGCTGATTTTGATGGCGACGAAATGAACTTGCATGTGCCGCAATCCATGGAAACGAGAGCAGAAGTCGAAAATATTCACATTACGCCGAGGCAAATTATCACGCCGCAAGCCAATAAGCCTGTTATGGGTATTGTGCAAGATACGTTGACAGCTGTAAGGAAAATGACAAAACGTGATGTGTTCATTGAGAAAGAACAAATGATGAATTTGCTGATGTTCTTGCCGACTTGGGATGGAAAAATTCCGCAACCGTGTATTTTGAAGCCGAAACCCTTGTGGACTGGCAAGCAAGTGTTCACGTTGATTATTCCGGGTAATGTAAATATGATAAGAACGCATTCGACGCATCCTGATGAGGAAGATGATGGGCCTTATAAGTGGATTTCGCCGGGAGATACCAAAGTTATGGTCGAACATGGTGAACTTGTCATGGGAATTTTGTGTAAAAAGACACTTGGTAAGATTTTTTTCTAAAAATTTCTCTAAATTTGTATGATTTTTTCAAAAATTCAAAGTTTTTTTGAGTTTTTCATTTATTTTGATATTCCAAGTTTTTTTGTGTATTTTAAAAATTATTTTTTTCAAAGACTAATTTTTGATAATTTTTAATTTTTTTCACTTCTTTGTCAATATATAATTTTTTTGCTTCGAATTTTTTTATTTTAATTTTTTCAAATTTTTTTGAATATTTGTCACTGATTAGATTAGCAAGTTTTGATAATTTTAATTTTTTGTGAATATTTTAATTTGTTACTTTTTTCAAATTTAAAAAATTCAAAAATTTGTTCTTTTTTTAACAAACTTTTGATATTTTACTCTTTTAATGTTCCTTATTTCTATAATTTTTTACGATTTTTTAATATAAATTTTCACATTTTTGAGATTTTTTAAGCTTTTTTGGAACATTATGATTTTTAGAAAATTCACTTTTTAATCAAAATTTTCAAAAATTTTATAATTTCCAAAAACTTTTTTTTGAATTTTGAATTTTTTTTTAATTTTTGCTCTTCGAATTTTCAAATATTATTTTTTAAAAATTTTATTTTTTATATATTTTTTTAATTTAATTTCTATGATTTTTAAGATACCATTTTTAATTTTTGCATTTTTAATTTTTTTAAATATTTTAATTTTTTTCGATTGAACATATAAGAGTTTTAAGAGAGTTAAAACTTCTAACAGAATTTATATGATTTTTGCTTAATTTTATTTTTTTTTATATTTTTAAGTTTTGCATTTTATTTTTTTAATTTTTTTATTTCGAATCTTTTTAAAAATTTTTTTAGGTATTTATTTTAAATTTTTATATGAAAAATAATTTTTTTTTTCTAATTTTTTTTAATTTCTCAAATTTTTGAAAAAAATTTCAAAATTCTTTAAAATTTTTAAAATAATTAATAAAATTTTACCTTTTTCCATCATTTCAGGTACCTCTGCTGGCTCATTGCTTCACATCGTCTTCCTCGAATTGGGACACGAGATCGCAGGTCGCTTCTACGGCAACATCCAAACTGTCATCAACACGTGGTTGCTGCTCGAGGGTCACAGCATCGGTATCGGCGACACAATTGCCGATCCCCAAACGTACCAAGAAATCCAGCGCGCCATCAAAAAAGCCAAAGAGGATGTCATCGGTGTCATTCAAAAAGCTCACAACATGGAACTCGAACCGACGCCCGGCAACACGTTGCGTCAAACGTTCGAAAATCAAGTAAATCGCATCCTTAACGACGCTCGTGACAAAACCGGAGGCTCCGCCAAGAAATCTCTCACGGAATACAACAACTTAAAAGCTATGGTCGTTGCTGGTTCAAAGGGTTCCAACATCAACATCTCTCAAGTTATTGCTTGTGTGGGTCAACAAAACGTCGAAGGTAAGCGAATCCCCTTCGGTTTCCGCAAACGAACGTTGCCGCACTTCATCAAAGACGATTACGGTCCCGAGTCACGTGGTTTCGTCGAAAATTCCTATCTTGCTGGCTTGACACCGACCGAATTTTACTTTCACGCTATGGGAGGTCGTGAAGGTTTGATTGATACTGCTGTCAAAACTGCCGAAACTGGATACATTCAACGTCGTTTGATCAAAGCTATGGAGTCTGTCATGGTAAATTACGACGGAACTGTCAGAAATTCAGTGGGGCAACTCATTCAGTTGCGTTACGGCGAAGACGGATTGTGCGGCGAAGGCGTAGAGTTCCAAAGTATGCCGACAATCAAACTCAGCAATAAGGCTTTTGAGAAAAGATTCAAATTTGACCCATCTAACGAGAGATATTTACGTCGGGTGTTCAATGAAGACGTTATAAAAGAACTTACCGAGTCAAGTCAAGTAATTCAAGAGCTGGAGAACGAATGGGAGCAACTTTGTCGCGATCGTGAAGCTTTGAGACAAATTTTCCCGAATGGCGAGAACAAAGTCGTCCTTCCCTGCAATTTACAACGCATGATTTGGAATGTACAGAAAATTTTCCACATCAATAAACGAGGCGCCACAGATTTGAACCCTCTCAAGGTCATCCAAGGTGTCAAAGATTTGCTCTCCAAATGTGTAATTGTCGCTGGAAGCGATCGTTTAAGCAAACAAGCGAACGAAAACGCTACTTTGCTCTTCCAATGTCTCGTCAGATCGACTTTATGCACAAAATATGTCGCCGAAGAGTTCCGCTTGAACAACGAAGCCTTCGAATGGTTGATCGGTGAGATCGAGACACGTTTCCAACAAGCTCAAGCCAACCCTGGGGAGATGGTAGGCGCTTTGGCAGCCCAAAGTTTGGGTGAACCCGCTACTCAGATGACACTGAACACTTTCCATTTCGCCGGTGTCTCCTCGAAGAACGTAACGCTCGGTGTGCCGCGTCTAAAGGAAATTATCAACATCTCAAAGAAGCCAAAAGCTCCCTCCCTAACGGTATTTTTAACCGGAGGAGCTGCTCGTGACGCCGAAAAAGCTAAAAACGTCTTGTGTCGTCTTGAACACACAACGTTGCGAAAAGTCACAGCAAATACGGCAATTTATTACGACCCCGATCCACAACGTACCGTAATTGCCGAAGATCAGGAATTCGTAAACGTTTATTATGAAATGCCAGATTTCGATCCGACACGAATTTCGCCGTGGTTGCTGCGTATTGAGCTGGATCGCAAACGGATGACCGATAAAAAATTGACGATGGAACAAATTGCGGAAAAAATTAACGCTGGGTTCGGTGACGATTTGAATTGTATTTTCAATGATGACAATGCCGACAAACTTGTGTTGCGAATTCGGATCATGAACAACGACGATTCCAAATTTCAGGACAATGAAGAGGAAAATGTCGATAAAATGGAGGATGATATGTTCTTGCGGTGCATTGAAGCGAATATGTTATCAGATATGACATTGCAAGGTATTGAGGCGATTGGCAAGGTATACATGCATTTGCCACAAACGGACAGCAAGAAACGTATTGTTATCACGGAAACAGGCGAATTTAAGGCTATTGGTGAATGGTTGCTCGAAACTGATGGAACGTCGATGATGAAAGTCCTCAGTGAGCGTGACGTGGATCCCGTACGTACTTTTAGTAACGATATTTGTGAAATTTTCCAAGTACTTGGCATTGAAGCTGTGCGAAAATCTGTCGAAAAGGAAATGAACGCTGTTTTGCAGTTCTACGGTTTGTACGTAAACTATCGTCATCTTGCCCTGTTGTGTGACGTAATGACAGCAAAAGGACATTTAATGGCTATTACGCGTCACGGCATCAATCGACAAGATACGGGCGCCTTGATGAGATGCTCCTTCGAAGAAACAGTCGATGTGTTGATGGATGCCGCTGCACATGCCGAAGTCGATCCAATGCGTGGCGTTTCTGAGAACATTATTCTTGGGCAACTTCCGAAAATGGGCACGGGATGCTTCGATTTGCTTCTTGACGCCGAAAAATGTAAAAGTGGCATGGAAATTCCGCATAGTTCAATTATGGGAGGCACAGGAATGTTCTTTGGAAGTGCCGCAACGCCAAGTATGAGTCCCGAAATGACGCCATGGGGACCTGCAAACACCCCTGGATATGGAGAATGGTCTCCTGCGGGCACAGCAAGCGGTATGACACCCGGCGGACCCGGTTTTTCGCCAAGTGCAGCGTCAGATATTTCGGGTATGTCACCTTCGTGGTCCCCCGCACATGGATCTCCATCATCTCCGGGACCTTCAATGTCTCCGTATGCCTCGTCACCGAGTCAATCTCCTTCTTATTCGCCTTCAAGTCCCGGATATCAAGGAGCTTCACCAAGCGGAAGTGGCGTATCGCCGAGTTATTCACCAAGTAGCCCGCGTTACAGCCCAACAAGCCCGATTTACAGTCCGACAAGCCCGCATTATAGCCCGACGTCGCCCGGATATCAACCACAATCGTCGACATACTCGCCAACGAGCCCGAGTTATTCGCCGACATCGCCGGCATATCCATCGATGCCCTATAATAGCTCAAGTCCCGCATATTCGCCGACAGCGCCGTTTAGCCCGTCGAGTCCTTATTCACCGACATCGCCTTCTTACAGTCCAACATCGCCGGCATACTCTCCAACGTCGCCTAGTTACTCGCCAACGTCACCGAGTTATTCACCTTCGAGCCCGAGTTACAGGTTTGTTATTTTTTATAAGAAATTTTGCACAAAAACTTACATTTTTTTTGTATTTTTAGCCCGACAAGCCCTTCGTACAGTCCTTCGTCGCCCTCATATACGCCGGGAACGCCGAGTTACAGTCCAACATCCCCCAATTACAGGTAAAATTTTATTTTTTTTTTACATAAAAAATTATTTTCTGACATTTTTTCGTTTAATTTTAGCCCTACAAGTCCCAATTACAGCCCGACATCGCCGAGTTACTCGCCGTCGTCCCCGAAATACTCTCCAACGAGCCCGAGTTACAGGTTTGTATTAATTTTTTGACCTAAAAAGACAAAATTTTATTAAAAATTTTTATTTTTTTTTAGTCCAACTTCTCCGTCATTCGCTGGAGGAAGTCCTCAATACACGCCAAACAGTCCTGCGTATTCTCCAACTTCACCAAGTTATTCGCCAACTTCTCCAAGTTACTCTCCATCGAGTCCTACGCATATTAGTCCCGGAACTCATCAATATTCTCCATCGTCACCAAGTTACAGGTAAGTTTTTTAAAGCTAAAAATTTTGAAAAAAAATCGAGAATTAATGAAAAAATTTTTTTTTCAACAGTCCAACGACTCAAACAAGTTACAGCCCGAATATGAGCTATTCTCCGGGATCACAGCGACAATATAGCCCGACATCTCCGACGGAATACTCTCCAAGCTCGCCAGCTTATTCTCCGGCAACGACGAGATATTCTCCAACGAGTCCGAGTTACAGGTAAAATTTGAATTTCTGTTTAAAATTTATAAATTTTCATAAAAAATTCAAGTATTTTATCAAAAAACAAATGAAAAAGTTGAAATTTTTAATTAAAAAAAATTAATTTGATAAAAAAAAATTGAATTTTTACAAAAATGCTCTATAAAAATTAAAAAAATGAAAAATTTATAAAAAAAAATAAATTTTTTGATTAAAAATTTCATGAAAAAAAATTAAATTTGTAAAAAGTTGAAAATTTTCGATTAAAAATGTAAAATTTTACGTAAGAACTAAAATTTTTACTAAAAAAAAATTAATTTTCATAAAAAAAAAATCTTTACAAAAATTACGAAAATTTATAAAAAAAAAATTTGATGAAAAATTAAAATGAAAAAATTTCATGCTAAATTTCGAATTTTCGATCAAAAAAATTAAATGCTTAAGCAAAATTTTCTCAAAAAAATTGAATTTATTTAAAACCCTCAAGAACATAATTCTAATTTTTACCTTTTTTCTTTTATTTTTCAGTCCTAGCAGCCCTGCGTATGAAGAAAACGACAATTAAGCAGCATTTGAATGAATGGACCACAACAATTTTTATCAATTAAGACTTTTAAGATTTTTTCTTTTTGATTTTGACAAAGAAATTGTCAAAAAAATGTAAATTTTAAGAAATTTCTTATCAATATTATCAAATATCTCTATAAAAAGCACTAAAAAATAATAAAAATAAAAAAAAATAGTTAATTAAAGAAATTTTTTTTAAACCTTGTGAGAAACCAATGTTTGATCACGTAAGTAAACCCAAAACTGTGAGATAACAAAAACCTAATCTAAAGAAAACACTTTCGGGTGATGTAAAAATGCACAAATCCCTGTTTAAATATTGTTTTTGTTCTCGTTGTCGACAGTTGAGTCGACGTGAGTAAATATCGCTTTGATGATAGAATTTTATCGTTCGATTGAAGATTCCTTTGAGTTATTCGTCAAACGGTAGTCGAGCAAGAAGGTTTCTCAGACATGCGAGACAGAAAAAGCTGACATTGGATTAATTTTTAAGATTTTTTTGAAGAAATTAAAAGAATTACGATGGAATTCGATGAAGATGCGCTCATTATGGGCCTTTGCTTTGGCATAATTGCACTCGTTTGGGTAAGATTCGCCTTGAAAAGTACGAAAAATTCAAAATATAAGTGAGTCATTGTTTTTTAGATAAAATATTTTGCTACTTATTTCGTTAAGCAGTACATGAAAAGTAAGCGAGAGAAGAAATTGGAACAAAGTAAGTTAATTTTTGGGAGTTTTTGAATTTCAAAAGAGTTTTAATTGTTAAAAATTTAACAAAAATTACGTTTTGAGGCTTAAAATCAATTAAAAATTTTCAAAATTAAAAAAAAAAATAAATTTTAAATTTTTAAACGGTAATTTTTTGAATTGACATTTACGAATTTTAAGACAAAACGTCAAAATTTTTACAAATTATGAAAAAAATTTTTTAAAAACTTCAATTTTTCAAAAATTTTTGACTTTGACCTGTAGATCAGCAAAAAAAAAAATTTTTTTAAATTATGATTTAAAAATTTTTGAACCAAATAAGATTTTTTTTCAAATTTTTCGATAAATGTTTATCATTTTACAAAACAAGACGCAATTTTTAAAGCAGATTTTTAAAAATCTTTGAAAAATAACAAAAATAATTTTTTTTCTTCTAATTTCATTTTCTCTAAAATCCAAAAAATTAATAATTTTAGAACTATAATTTCCTTAAATCACTTAAAAAAATAATTTTCACCTAAAAATTTCAATATTTTCCACAGTACGAAAAGAACTCGTCGAATCAGGACGTTACTTCGAAGGAGTTGTCACACTGCCGCCCGTCAAACAAGGAATTGACAACAAAGCCTCCGTCTCAGAAGAAATCGAGCCTACTTATATTGTGATAAAACTTAAACCATAATTATTAAAAAGTGCAAACTTTAATTAAAAATATTCAAAAAATCACTCTTTAAGTCTAATTATCGTCACAACTGGCGGATCAGCACTGTAAGCTTCATTGATGACAGCCATTTGCGCATCTAGCTTAGGTCCTGTTTGATACACGACTTGCTTTGGAGCGTTTTTCATCAAATCATTCACTAAAAATGAAAATTTCTTAAAAATTATTTTAAAATTTTAATTAAAAAACTCACGTTTTGCTAATTTTTTCTGCTTTTGTCGTCTTTGATACCACATTGTTAACAAATATTTTCCCTAAAATGATAAAAAATTGTTAAAAAATATTTTTTTTACTTAAAAATTTCAAATTTTACCCATAAAAGAATTAAAACAAGAATGCAGACGATCAACACATTCCAACTCGTGTCAAAAACCATTTTTCTGTACAAAATTATTAAAAATTTATTTAAAAAGTACTTTTCTCACAAGATGCGATAAACTGTTTGAAACATAATAATAAAAGTAAAAATCTCGGGGCGTACGTTTATGAGATAAAAATGCATTAGAGGTAACAGAATTTGATCTTCAAAGCTGAAAATGAGATAAAAATTAATGAAAAAGTTTGAGTTACCCTTAATACGATCGTTTCGTGCTCTAAGTCACAACAAAACAAAGCGCAATGCGACACTTGATACTCGTTTCATCATCGGCACAATTTTATCTCGGGTCAGCAGTGAGTTTTATCGCTTCAGAGACTTCGTTGCATGGAGTTGGCTGGTTTTTTACTTCAAAAGGTAATTTTTTTGAGAGCTTTTTTCAACGCTTTAAAGTGAATTTTCTAAATTTTAAAAATTTTGAACTATAATTTCGAAAAAAATATTTTTTATGTTCAAAAAAAAATTTTTTTTTTCTAAATTTTAATTCGATGACTAACAAATTTTGCAATTTTATTTTAAATTTTTTCTATCTCAATGTTCGATAATGAAAATAAAAGCTTGAGGGCAAGACTTGAAAAAAAATTATTTGACTGAAAACTTCAAAAAATGACAAAAATTACAATTTTGGTAAGTTTCAAGTAGCTAATTTAACAAATTTTGTAAATTTTTATTAAACGAAAGGAATTTTTCACATATTAATGATCAAAAACGGAGCTAAAAATGCTTAAAATTTTCAAATTTGAAGAAAAATTAAATAAAAATATTTTTAAAAAATTCTAAAATTTACATTTTGACCAATTTTCAACCTGTTAGTTCAACAAATGTCGAAAGTTTCCTTTGACCAACAACGATTTTTTCATAAAAGGGACCTGAAAATGCTCAAATTTGTCAAATTTGAAGAAATATTGAAAAGTGACTTTCGAAAATGGTCAAAAATTATAAAAACATCCATTTTGCGAAGTTTTAAATTCAAAATTTGAGACATTTCAAAAGTCCCCATATAACAACTTTTCATTAGAAATTCCTTAAAAGTCCTTAAAAAGCATCCCAAACATCAAAAATTGACTTTTCATCAGTCTTCCTGCAACAAAAAATATATTTTTAGCTGAAAATAACAATTTTCCCTCTCCTCAAGCTCATTTCCTTTCAAACGAAATTTTCCGCGGGCACAAAAAATTTTCCACGAGACGTACGGAAATGTAATTTGTGCACTCGGGATGTTGCTACCACGCGCCAAAAGCTCCGGGAAAAGCTCCCGCACACACACGTAATCGATAAATTTGCGTGTGTGTGGGTGTTCCATTCCGATTATCCTTACATCTCACGTCGTCGGTTGTGTGTGTCGTGTGCATCACTGGCGTTCGTCTCACCATTGCATTCCGAATACGGCTCGAGCGCGAGAAGAAGCAGAAGAAAAGTCCATCGCTGAACTAATTCCGAGAGAAAATCCGTCATGGATGGTGAATCTGCACGTGCAAAAACGGTGAAAAGCGAAAGTTGGTGCAGCTAATAGTGCGGTCGACACGACAAATCCGCAAACAGGACTTTTTTGTGGCGAGCGAAAAGTTCCGTGCGAAAAAAAGGAAGAAAAAAATTTGAGGAAAAATTTTTCGTGTGTATCTACGACATACACGACGACGAGCAAAAAAAAATTTTTTTTTTTTTGGAACGAAAACGAAGAAATTTGTTTTTTTAATGTCAATTCGCGATTCCGGAAAGTGAATGTCGGCAACGCGGCAGTATCAGCAGGCCTCGGAAACTACCGTCTTTAATGCAACAAGGGGGCTGTGTAAATTGCCCCAAATTCTGTATCATTGAGGCATGCCGTCATGGCAAGAGAAGTAAGTATTTTTTCCGAATTTTTACCTGTAAACTTCCTCAAAAAGTGAATTTCCGCAAGAAATTGCAACAAAATTGTCTGAAAATGCGAGAAAAGTGCAAAAAAGTGAAAAATTTCGATAAAAATGTGAAAAAAAAAGTGGCATGAGAACCATTCTCAACAAAAATTTCGAAATAAAAATCAAGAATTATGAAATTTTTGAATTTTTTCTAATTTCAAAAGAAACCGGAAATGCAAGTTCAATAAAAATAAATAAAAAATCTCATAAAAATCGCAGATAAAAACACGAAAAAGCAATTTTCCTTGTGTTATTATGTAACAACGTCACTTCACTCATTCCGTCATTGTCGAAATTTTTTTTAGTGTTATTAAAAATCAATTTTCCTCAATGTTTGCCTTATCTAAGAAGAGAGCCATTAACAAAAAAGAATCATGATAAGGACGTTAAAAATCGACAAAAATATCGGTAATCAAGAGATAAAAAGTGATGCAAAGTGAAAATCATGAAAATGTTGGCGAATTTGTGGGTGTGTTACGCGTGTGTGTGTGTGTTGCTTTTCATGCACAGAGAGCAAAGTACATGCACGAGAGATGAAAAACGGAGGAAGTATGTAAATATTGCGAAAGGTTCAGATTTTCAGGTGAAAGGAATTTAGAATTCGCACGAAAACGTGGGACGTTTTGAGGTTTTTCGTGGTAAATTAATTGAGAAGATGTTGAAAAAAAAAACATAAATTAGATGAAAAACAAAATTATTTTGTGTGGGAATTTTTAAATTAGGAGAAATTTTGAATAAAAATGGAATTAAAAGTTAAATTTTTTAAGTGAATATAAAGGAAAATTATTCTTTTTGAAAAAAAGTTGAACAAAATTTAAAGAAATTAATAACTTTTGATCCAAATATATTTTGAAACTTATAAATTTGAAGCTAAAATTTGAAAAATCTGAGAAATTTTGAACAAAAACAGACAAACAAATTAAAAATTGTTCAAAAATTTTATTAAGAATTTTAAATTTATGAACTTTTATGAAAATTTTGACATCTGTCATAAATTTAAATGTCAAAAATTTGACAAATTCAAAATTTTTTGTTGACATTTGTGATCAAAAGTTATTTTTTTTTACTAAAATAGAACATTTTTAATACTATTTTTACACTAAAAACCAAATTTTTATTAATAAATTGACAGTTAAGATGACAGCTGTCAAAATTTCAACTGTCAAATTTCTAATAAATGTCTAGAATATTAATTGATAAAACTCTTTTGTATAATTTTTTAATTTTTTTTTGAAGTATTAAGACTTTTGAAATTCAGAAAATTAAGATGTCACCCAAAATTTTGACAGCTGTCATTAAAAATTTAATTTTCAATTGAACTAAATTGAAAAAATCAAAAAATGAAAATTTTTATAAGTAAAGGCTATCAAAATTTTTGATAAAATTCGATTTATTTTGTTTAAAATTTATCAAAAATTGACGTTCAAACCGAAAGTTTGACACCTGTCATTCAAAGTTAAATTTTTAAAAAAATATTTAATTCTTAAAAAATGAAAATTTTTATATAAAAATCTATCAAACATGTGAGAAATGTCAAATTTTTTAAAAAAATTAATTTTTCTGCTCGAAATCTAACAAAATTTGACATTTGAATTAAAAGTTTGACACCTGTCATTTTAAATTTAATTTTTTAAAAAGGTTTATTGCTCAAAAATTAAAATTTTTCAGAAAATGAACCCTACAAATATTTTACAGATGTCAAAATTTTTGCTAAAATTATTTTTTTAATTAAAAGTCTTACAAAAATTGACATTTTAACAAAAAATTTTGACAGCTGTCACATATTTGACTGTCAAAAAATTCCTTAAATTTAAATTATTTTAATTTTTTGAACGAAAATCCTTCATTTTTTAATTAAAAAAAAAATAAAAAAAAGAAAATCACTTAATAAACAATTTTCAATTAAACCCCATTGAAAAGTCCCTCGAATCAAAAATCAAGTAATTGCGAATAGTAATATCACCACACGTCGATCAATTTCATTAAAAATGGGTTGAATTCATCTTAGTTTAAGATAAAACACGAACATGAACACTCCAGTTCATGAAAGCGAATTTCTATTTTCCATTTTTCACATTTTCCAACAACTTTTTCCAACACACACACACACAGGACTAATCGTTCGGATCTGTCAAACCAGCAAAAAATCTTCTTGTATGTCCTGTCGTGCGTTGGAAAGGAAAACGAGGTTATCCGAAAGACATTTCCAGCATACGAGTAAAAATTTTGTCGGTCAGGAGGGCACTGCACTTTACAATGTTTTCGTGTGCTCGTGTTCGTGTGTGTGTGTGGCACAGAAATGTGTGTCGACGTGCAGCAGCTGCATCAAAGTAGGTTGCATTTCAGCAAAAGTGGCATCCTCCTAACATCATATCCTTGATTCAGCCTCAATCAAATGTAGGACGTGAAACAACACACACCTAGCCACCATTTTCCATTTAATATTTATATCATCAGCGCAGCTAACAAACACAATTAACAATAATTAATTACCCTAAAAAAAAGAGAAAAAAAATAATTTTTAAGTTTTTTTTTAGAGAAATATCGGAAAATCCGTCGCGTGACGAAAATTTAATTAAAATAGTGACAGATTTTAATGACATAATCGTCCAGGTGACAGTGCTTATATATACATTTACATATTTTAAACGTATTTATCGCGCAAAAACGCATCTAAACTAGTTAGTTAGTTAAGTGACTCTCACGAAAAACGCGCAAAAAGTATATTTTTATACGGGAAAAAGCAAGAAAATCTTCCGAAAATTTATTATATAGGTCATGAGATAAATTTTACACTCACACACAAACCACTCTTATACACAAAAAATATAAAATTGTTGCATATTGCAACGCAACGGGATTCATTTTCACTAAAAACGAGAACTTTGATACGAAAATTTGTTAAAAGTGTGTTTCAAGTGTTGTTTCATCTAAAAAAATAAAAAAAAATTAAATTAATAAAAAATAATTCAATGTGATAGTTAGGATAATAAATGTTAATAAGGCTGTTAGATGTGTTGTTAGTAACTAACGCGACTTAAAAAAATTAAAATCTTAAAAAAATGTGGTCCGCTGCTCTCTGCACTTTGGGAGTTACGAAACCAGCGTGGAACGGCTGCAATTGTCTCACGTACAACCAGCGACATGGAACGCCAACGGTAAATTTCTTTGCACAAAAAATCATCATGTAATCAAAAATCTTTATTGCCTCTTGATTGAAAAGTGAAGTAAGTCGTCTGCACATGTAAACTACAAAACCTACAAAATACAAAAAAAAAATGTGAAAACTAGGTCAGTTTTACAATTTCACGACGATACGACACGACGATTGGAAAACACTACAAAATATCGTGTGCACGATACTACCTTGATCTATTTTGTGTTGGAGTTGTTCGTGTGCGATGCATAAAAGGGATGCATACCTACCAACCCAGCTTTCACTTCCTTACACGATTTATGGGTGCGATGATGGCGACGATGATGATGATGAGTGGAAATGCACAAAGAGAGAGAACAATTATCGCTCGTTAATGATCTGAAGGATGTCCTTTGTGTGTGTGTGGAGGAGCGGGAACGTGTTCAATGGTTGGACATGCGATTTTTGAGTGGATTTTCACGAGTTTTTGATGTTGAATGTGAGGGTTTTCATGAGAAATTTTGCTGAAACAGAGAAATTTTTTTAAAAAAATGATGAATTAACAAAAATTTGTTTAAAAAATTATTTAAAAATTTGTATTTGTCGATGAAAATTTTAAATTAAAAATTTCATAAATATATATTTTATTAGAGAATTTTCAAGATAACAACAAATTTTAATTAAAAAAAAATCAAATAAAATTTTAATAATAAAAAAAATAAATTTTTAAGAAAAATTTAAATAAAAAATAATTTAAAATTATTTTTTTAATTTTTTAATTCTAAATCGAAGTTAAATATTTTACGATTTTTTCTAAAAATTGAAAATTCATAGAAATCTTTTATAAAAAAATTAAATTAAATTCTTAAAATATTTAAAATTTTTGATAAAAATTTGCCTAAAATATTAATTTTCGAATTTTGACCTTAAAAATTCTGAAAGAAAATTATTATTAAGTAAAATATTCTTATTTAATTTTTTAAATGAATAAAAATTTAATTTGTGGTAGATATTTGTGCAAAAATATGCTTAACTGTCAAAAACAAAAAAAAATATAAAATCAATTTTTGCAGAAGATTTTAAATAAAAAAATTACTTAAATTTCAATTTTTGCATAAAAACTAATTAAAATTTAATATTTTTCGAAATTTTTAAAATATTTTGCACTTTTACCATTTTTTTTAAATTAAAAACTTAAAAAAATAAATTTTGATGTTAAATTTGAAAGGAAAACTATTGAAAATTAATAAAATAAGAAAATTTAATTTAAAAAATATTAAAATTTAGTTCTTATCAAAAGTCAATTTATCAAAAAATGGCAAAAAAAATTTAAAAAAATTTTTTAAAAAAGTATTTAATAGAAACTTATTCAAATTGCAATTTTTCTAACATTTTCGAATAAAAAATATTAAAAAATTATTTTTTTTTGAATTTTGATTTTTTTTTCACTTCAAGTATTATTTTAATTTAAACTACAGCAAAAAAACTAAAAATTCTAATAAAAAATATTTTTTCTTATTTTTCAGGAGTCTCGTGGAAAGAGGCCTTTAAAAATTTGGGACAGTTTACGAAGTCTCCGAAAGGGACTCGTTGTCGGCAGCTTCGAGGAATTATTAGTACGAGGTTCGTATACAAACAAAACAAACAACAATTTTCGCCTCTCTCTGTGAGTGTGTGTGTGAAAAATTTTCGGGCTACCACGCGAAAGTCGACTGGAAAGCAAGAAAACAGCATCCGTGGCGCATGCTCGACGTGACTACTGGAAACACGGACTATGAAAAATTTTCTGCACAAGTGTTTCTCCCTGTCAGATTTTTTCTTCTTCTTTCTTGTTGTGTGCTTCTACACACACGTGCAGAATATATTTACACACACACACCTTTTTCGCAGAGCGAATCGTATTTTTTTTTTGTGTAAATTTTGGAAAACTGAAAAATTTTTCGAATTTCTTGCAGGAAAAGATAAACTTGGGATTCCTGCCTCAGAGACAGTTCGATTGGTGCTTGAGTGTGATGGAACGCAAGTGGAGGATGGCGAGTATTTTAGAACGTTAGCGAATAATACGGTTTTGTTGCTGCTGAGGCAGGGAGAACGTTGGTATCCAGCGGGAGTTGATGTCATAAAAGCTGGTAAGTTGAGATTTTTTCGGAGATTTTGGGCGAATTTTCACGGGAAATTTGTTTTTCAGCAATTTCAGCGATTCCTAAGATAGTTTGTGAGACGATTCATGCATTGGAGCTACACGATGAAACACCATCTTGGAAAATTATGGACAACAAGGGGAGAGTTACGGTTGTCTTGCACTGGGATCAGCGCCAAACAGGTCTCAGTGGAGGCGGGCAAGGCAGTAGTTTGGGCGGCAGCTTAAATGGCCCGATTATCACGTCATCGTCAGATCGCTATTCGCCCTCGAAGAAGGGCCTCAGTGCCCAAAATTCGCTCGACAAGTCGTCGTCTGGCACGCCGCATCGCTACACAAGTCCCCAGATCACGATAATAAACCATGACGATCCGCAGGCAAACATGTATCACACGGGACGTAGTTTATCAAAAGGCAGCGGTTCGTTCGACAGCGGCGTCGGCGGCGCCATTCACGTGCATTCCATCGAATGTTCGCACCATATTCATACACCAACACGTGCCGGTAGCCCCGGAGCTACAGAATGTGATTTCCATTGTTGTGCATTACACGAAGTCGGCAGGAAAATTGCCGTGCACAAGAGTGTCGCCACGTCGCCCATCCAAGATGGCGTCGTTAGTCCCAACCAGCACCCGGATAATATGGAAGGAGGGCCCGGAAGTGCTGGCGGCAGTTTGCAACGTCGCACACCAACGAACAAGGGACACGTGCGTTTCCTCGATATCGGTCCGGAACGCGACAGCAGCGAAAGCGAGACGGAAAACACCGTCATGGAAGACGAAACGATCACGAGCGAAAAGTTCCTGTTGCTCATCGATCAACTTTCCGTCGACCAAAAGCGACATCTGAGCATCAAGGACATCGGCATCATTCTCGAACGACTCAGCTCGAAGATCCTCGATGTCGAACGCTTGGATCGCGAAAGCGAATCTGACGACTGCTACAACTGGACAATTAAAGCGACGATTCGGGGCGATGCACTGCGCGAATTGGGCGTCATCTACAACGGAAACTACTATGCAATATCCGAACATCCCGGCTACAAGGAGGAGAACGAAGAAAACGAAATCGACGAACAGGAAGAAGAAGTTGACGACAGGCTTTAAACAGTGATACACGAAAAATCTGAAAAAAAGACAGTGAAATTATTAAAAAAAAAACAATGAAAACAATGAAAGTGAAAAAAAAACTATTTAAAATAATATAAAATAAAAATAATCGGCTTATAAAAAAAATTACACAACGGTTAAACGTTGCGATCGCGTCACGTCACACGTCACGTTAGTTAATGACATCGTAAACTAGTAAATAATAAATAATAAAATATACAAAAAAAGTTTTATTGCAAAAAAAAAGTTAAAAAAAATAACAAACAAACAAAAAATGAGAAGAAAATCAGTTTTTAGACAACAAATCGGCAACGCACACCATTCCCTCAACAATCAACATGCTAAATACAACAAAAAACAACAACAGTGAGTAAAAATCCTCTAAAAAAACGCTAAAATGTGCAAAAAATAAATCAAGAAGTTGTTTTACTTGTTTACCTTATATACTTTTATCATCCAGCTTTTCCACAAGTATATGTGTAAAATTAAGGTAAACTCTCTAAAAAGACAAAAAAATATTAAAAAAAGCAATTTTAAGTAATTATAGAAAAAAATGACAAAAATAATGATAAAATTGTTGTTAATTAAATTAAAAAAATTATTAAAATTATGTTCTCCAAGAAAAAAAAAATCGACAGAATGATAAAACAATCATTTTAATTTTAATTTAAAAAATTTTTTTTTTTATTTTTAATATTTGATGCCTTATCCAAAACATATATATTAAAAAAAATAATTTAATTTTCTTGCTAAAATTCAATATCAATAAAAAAAATAAAAATCTTGATAATAGCGTAAATAAAATAATAGTTCAACAAAAAAAATAAAATAAAACAAACTAATAAAAAAAGAACGAGTTACATACTAAACAAAAAATTATATAAAAAAAAAATACTGAATGAAACCCAAAAAGTATGCACAATTAGAAAATAAAACATATAAATATTTTAAACAAAAAAAATAATTAAATAGAAAAATTCACAAAGTGAATAAATAACAACATTTAAAAAAAAAATAAATATGATGTAAAATACCGCAAACAACCCATAAAAAAAGTTTAACTATAAAGTACATATATAAACAAGAAAAAAAAATAAAATAAATAAAAAATAGTGAGAATAATTAGATATCGTACATTATATAATTTTTTATACAAATTAATAATCATTGACATTATCATTCTTATTAAAAAGTAAATTAATTATTAAACATAAATTTAAAAAAAATTGAAACTGGATAAAAAAAAAACATGAAAGTTTATAAAATTATATAAAATAAACTTCGGGAAATTTTTTTATTAAATTTATTTTTTAAAAAAATATTTTTTTTTGTACAAAATTAAATTTAAATTAATATTTAGTACAAAAAAAAATATTTTTTAAAAATAAATTTTATAAAAAAAAATCCCGAAGTAATTATAAAAATAATAATAAATAATAAAATAAAGAAGAAACGTGGATTTCTCCTAATTTTTTGAATAGCGAAACAGAATGAATGCACAAAATATATATGTATCGACACATCTTTATCATCATCATTATTTTTTGTAAATTAAATTACTTAAAAAAAAAGAAAACAAATAACGAATAAAAAAAACTTATTGGACGTTAGTAAAAGTAAAAAAAAAATAAAGAATGATACTAGCCAATATATATCTTTAAAGAAAAAAAATTATTTATATAATGATATAGAATATTGTCTAACAGCAAGAAAAAAAACTTAACTTAACTTATAAATAAATATTAAATAGTAAGCGCGAAAAATTTGTTTTTAAATTTAAATTATATTAACTGCCAACGTACATTGTTAAGTTTTTTCTCCAAAAGTTTATCAAAGTTTATATTAAATGTTGTGCCAAATTTTAAGCAGTATTTATTAGTTTTGAACTGAAAAAATGGCCAAATGTAAGAAAAAAAAAAGTTCTGCTCAATATATATAAATTTATTAATTAATTATAATTATTATATTACATTAGAGATCATGTAAAGAAATGAGTAACACACTGCCCTTAGAGTTAATCTAAAAAACGAGATGAATTGTTTGTCCCCCATTTTCCTTTACTTTTTTCCATTTCTTCCTTTCTTTCCATGAAAAACGAAAAAAAAAATTGAGAATTGAAATTTTTTGCAATTGTTTCGAAGAAAAAGTTCCTTTCCATCAAAATTTTTCACATCATATAGAAACAAACCAACATATATATTATTATATAAATAAAAAGTGTATGTCAAGTTTTTGCTAAAAAGAAACGTGCATCATTCAATAAGTCAAA
Organism: Culicoides brevitarsis; assembly: GCF_036172545.1. Classification (NCBI taxonomy): domain Eukaryota; kingdom Metazoa; phylum Arthropoda; class Insecta; order Diptera; family Ceratopogonidae; genus Culicoides; species Culicoides brevitarsis. The sequence goes on along the minus strand of NC_087086.1, from coordinate 32,197,096 downwards.
AAAAAATAAAGTAACGTTAAAAATAATAAAAATAAATAACAACAAGAAAAAAATAAATATTCTAAAAAGGATGATGATGAAAAAAATTTCAAAAAAATGGAAGAAAGTGTAGATAATCCAAAAATTTAATAAAAAAAAAACTACTTCCTAATATTAATTGTACTAACTTACATTTAAGAAGACGAAAAAAGGATCAGGATTTCTGATTTTTTTTAAATGTAAAATCATTTCATCATATATATATATATATATTATATATAAATATATATTTAGAAGAAAAAGTTTATATTTTCCTAGCTTTTGTTCACGATTTCATAAGATAATAATAAATATAATGTCGTAATGTCCCTCTCACCTCTCCCCCATTCTCATACATTCACACACATTACTACACGAGTAACATTATTATTATTATTATTAAAAAAAATTATAAAAAAGTAACTTTAAACATTAGTCGAAAATAAAAAAAAAAGTATAAAATTGCGGATGTCTAGTCAGTCTCATTTTATAAGAAAAAAAAGTATAAAAGTAAGTAAAAAAAGAAAATAAATACAAAAAGATCAATCTTCTTCCAGATTAATAAAACAAACACACGGTACACACTTCTAACAAACATAACAAAATATTTATAACAAACCCTCCCCCTCATACGGATCTGGCAAGAATCGGGCAGACAATCCATGAAAAAAAAACAACAATTCTCTTTCCTATAAAACAATCTTAACACAAAATATAATTTTTCTTTATTTATTAATTTTACCGAGTTGGATTTCAAATTATTGTATTTAGTTAAAATTCTACTTTAACAACGAAATTTGTCAAAAATATCACGTTAAAGTAGAATTTTAACTAAAATTTACAATAAAACACGCCAAAAAAATACTCAAAAATTATTTTTAAAAAGATTCGCTGCTCACCACACAAAATATAGATAATATTATTATTAAAAACATAAAAGAAAGAAAAATTAAAGAAAAAAAAACGTTAAATCTCATTGTTGATTGACACTAAAAATAATAACGATTAATAAAAAAAACGTGAAAAATTTTATAAGGAAATATGAAAAAAAAATACTTAATAACAAAAGCCCGATGAATGTTTATATAATTTTTCAAAAAAAAAAATTAACATATTAGCAATGAATGGAATACATATATACGAACATACATATAGTATAAAAAATAAATACATTTAAAAAAATAAATTCAGCTCGTAATTATTTTTAATTTTTTTTTTGTAGTTACCAACTCGCTCACTTACTCAAAAAAAAAAGAAAGAAGATTATTTTTTGTAAGATTTTAAAAAAAGATAAAAAAATATAAAGGAACTAAATATTTAACACCACACATTTTTTTTTGTTAACTACACACAAATATATACAATAAAAAAAAATAAATGAAAATACGTAAAAAATTTGATTATTTTAAAGGAAACACATGTCAAAACTAATAAACTATATGGACAGTTCACACTTCAAAAAAAAAGTTATAAAAAAAAGCATATTATTATTATTAAAACACTCAAAAAAACAAAATAAACAACAATGAAAAGTTATAAAATTACTAAAAAAAAAACAAAAGAAATTATGGGAAGAAAAGTTAAAAAAAAAAACAAATTACTTAATAAAACAAAAAAAAATAAAGCATAAAAAAGAAAATGGAATTTAGGATTTAAAATTCAAAACATATAATGCAAGAAATGAGAAATTTATGTATTGTATGAAAAATTAACTAATTAATAAACGGGTTTAAAAAAACTGAATAAAAAAATAAAAATTTCGTGTTTTACTTACTTTTTCATTCATTTAATGAGCATTTAAGGTAAGTTTTAATTTATTTTATTAATAAAATTTAATTATTTAAATAATTTTAATATTATAAATTTTATAAATTAATATAATATTTATAATATTAATTTTATTTATAATATTTTTTTTTATTAAAAAAAACATATTTTTTAATTATTGAAAATTTTTATTCGTAAAAGGTTTTTTTCATCAAATTTTGATCATTACTACAAAACTCTTGTTGAACTTGCTGCTTTAATCGCAAAGTAATTTATTTATTGTGTGTGTATGTGTGTGAAATTACTTATAAGAAGATAAGAAAAGCTTACTTTCTACTATCATATATCAAGTTTAAGCTCTATTCTATAGTATTTTATTATAATTAATAATTATTAATATAGTACATATAGAATTCAATACAATTAAAAAACAAAAAATGAATAATTACGTATTTTAATATGATACAATAATAATAATAATAATATAAATATAGCAATAATAATCATCATCACGCTTTTTTATTTGTTTATTTATTTAATTTTATATAATTTTTTGTTTTGTTTTTTTTCATCATAATTATTTTATTTATTAAAATATTCAAGATAGCGAAATAAATAATCATTTTTACAACATTTAAAATTGAATTGACACACAAATGTTTATTTATTTTTTTTTTCAGGAAAAATTGAGTAACTTTTTTTTAAATAAATTATTTTTTTATATCATATAGAAGAACAATATTGTGCCGACCGTGCTACATAATAATATTTATTTTATCGAAAATATATTACTTTTATATCATTATTTTTTAATATATAATATTGTAAAATTTATTTTGTTTAAAAATTCAAAAACATCACCAACTTTTTGTTTTCCAATTTTTCTTTTTTTTTAAATATAAATCTTTAATTTAATTAATTATTGTTCTGAATTTTATTTATTAAGTCTATCATTTTTCGTTATTTTGACATGTTTTTATTAATCGTCATAGTACAAAAAACATTTAAATTTATAATCATAATAATAATAATTTACGTTAAAAATGAAGCAAATTAACAAGAAAATAGCTGATCATCAATAATTATATATAATAATAATAGTACACTTGACACTAAAATACATAAACCTACAATATAATATAATTTTTTGTATTTTTTTTTTAATTTAAGAGATTTTGGCGCGCGCAAAAAATCGTCAAGTACGATAAAACAAAAAAAAATTGGTCAAGCATCGATATATAATATGAAGGAAGGAAGAAGAAGGAACAATCTATATGTTAAATCTATATGTTGTATAATACGTAGAATAATTGGGATGGAATATCATCAGATTATTAGCTTGCAATGTTTAAAACTTTTTGTTTGAGGAAGATGCCTTATAGTAATAATAATAATATATGTTTGTTTATTAAATTTACTGTAATAGCTGCTTCTAGTTTGATATTGTATGTAAAAGAGTGCAATTTTTCTTTTTTTTTTTTGGATTCAAAACAAAATACTAGTTATAACATTAAAATTTTTTGCAAGTTTTGCCTTTTTCATGTACCTCCAAAGAATAAAACCGAAAGAAAAACGTAATAAATAAATAATCCTATTTACTTAGTTTACTTATGACTCTAATTAATGCTCCATTCTCGTCCTTTAATCTTTGATTATCTGCCTTTAGCGTTTCCATTTGCTAAAAAAATAAATTTTTAGATTAGTAAATTGTTGAAAATTAAGTTGAATTTTAGTTTAAAATAACAGTAGCATGCAAATATAATTTTTTTTACGGGAACAAAAGTCAAAATGTAAAGCCGTTGAGGTTAGAACTTAAAAAAATACGTCACAAAAAAAGTTTTTTCTACTTGCTGTTTTTTTTTATTGAGATCGAAAAGTAAGTTTGACAGATCATATTCTGAAAAAAATTCTTATTTTGAGCAATTTTCATATTATTTTTTGATAAATAATGTTCGAAAATTCAAATTTCAATAAAAACCTTTAACTGTCACTTTGACAGATGTCAAATTTTTTTTTAAATTTTTAGTTTTAGAGAATTTTTAAGTTTAAAATCAGTTTTCGATTCAAAATAATATATTTGAACCTGAAAAACTACCCAAAAACGACAATTTTAGCAAAAATAGTTCAACTGTCACTTTGACAGCTGTCAAAAAAATTTTCAAATTTTAATTTTTCGTGAATTTTTAAACTCAAAGCTCAATTTTTGATACAAAATAGTATCTTTGGACCTTAAAACTGCCAAAACTTGAAATTTTAGCAAGAAATGTTCAACTGTCACTTTGACAGCTGTCAAATTTTTGCTAAAATTTCAAAATTTTTGAACATTTTTTAATAATTTTAATCAAAATTGATCACAAATCACAATTTTGAACATAAAAATTCCTCAAAATCGAAAAATTTATCATAAATGTCAAAAAATTTCTTCTGTCAAAATTACTTTATAGACTCACACCCTTAACTTAACCATCATCAAAAAAATGACAATTAAGCCTTTTTTAGTACTGAAATCGAAAACGTTACGAAAAAATTCTAGACAAACAGATAGATTTACAGACACTACAGAAGATAGAGAACACTAAATATAAATATTCTGCCTGAAGAAGAAGAAAAATTGCTGAAATAACTCCAAAAATCATCGAAGGCGACATTCAGAGAAAAAAAAATGTTAACAAAAAAAGACAAAAAACAATCATTAGAGTTTCTCTCTCAAAAAAATAAAAAAAAATTGTTGTAAAAAGCGTCACATAAACTTTTTTTCTATTTTCAATTCCTACCATGACAAGGACCATGGCCTGCTAGCAGCATATTTTTTTCTCACAGGACAAGAGCTGAGTATTTGTGTGTAAATTTCTACTATTTTTAATATTTTTCCACATAATTTTCTCGTATAGTATATCAAAACGGGGCGATATATTATCGAAAAATGTTGCGTTTAAGATTTTTTTCACGTTTTTTAATGGCTAATTTATTAAGTTGTATTGTAAAAAGGGGTTTTTCTATAAAATTCTTGAAAAAATTTGGCTACAAAATTACGAAAATTTATTATTTTTGAGCTACTTCTGTTGCTTTTGTTGGTTGTTGTGCAGTTGATTTTGAGCAGACGTCGTTAATTTCGAGACGACTCTCGTAAGTGCGCGATTTTCGGCACGCAAACGCTCATTTTCGTTCTTGAATTTTTGTAATTGCTTTAATTTTATCGATTTTTATTACATTTTTTTGGCAAAGAAATAAATAAAAAGGGAAGAAAAAGAAAGTTTTCATTAATTTTACGTCGAAGATTGAAATTTTTTGGTGTTAGTGAGCCCTTTTTTAATTGTTGAATGGTGAAAAATTATGAGAAATGTGTTGAGAAATCATGAGAAAAATGTATGAAACAGAACAGCGACGTGATTTTTTAAAACGACGAACAACAAAAGCTTTTTTCGAGATTTTGAAAAGATGATTTTTGTGTTATTTTGTATAAAAGTTAAGGAATAAAAGTAACCTAAAAAGCAACTAAAAAAGAGAAAAACACAAATAAATTCGGGAACTAAAAAGTAATAAATCCGGGGTAGCGAGTTAGTGTATGTGTGCAAAATGACTGTTAAAAAGGACTGAAAAACTTGAAAAATTAACTGAACTCACTTTAAGTTCTTCTTCCATTTCAGAAATTTTGCGTTCCATCGCACGACGTTCGCGTTTCTCAATTTCTGACAATGTATTTTTGGTAGTTGCGTTCGTAAAACGTTCCAATGCCGACTTTAGAGTGGCCAGTTCTTCGTCTTTCTTGCGAAGGGCCTCTTTGTTTTTGTCATTTTCTGCCCTAAAAGTCGAAATGGGAAAAGAATTAGATCAGGTTTAACCAAAAATTCGGAGAAAACTTACTTTTCAGCCTCGTAGAGAGCTTTGTAGTCGATAAATTCACCATTTTCTGATGAGTCATCCTTTTCCACGCGACCAGATTCGCCTCCAGACTGAAAAAAATTAATAAATGTTAGGTTATAGAAGAAAAAGTGAGGTTATGAGACAAAATTTTATGTTAATAAACATCAACCACGTGACCAACGGATGAAAATTTAGTTAAAAATCATCCAAAAATTGATGAGAAAACAATTTTCTTATAAAAAAGTAAATTTTTGTTCATTAATTTGAGTAAAAATTGTTTGAAACTTCAAGAATGAAGCCTGTTAGTGTCAAATTTTACATTTTTCATAAAGAAACCACGTGACCTTTTAAAAAAAATTTCTTTAAAAATCGAAATTCAAAAGTTTTAAGCTTTTGAAATTTGAGAAATAAGTTAAATTTCTCATTAAAAATCGATTTTCTACTTAAATTAGTTGAAAAATCTCTTTAGAACTTAAAAAAATTTCATATTTTTCAAATTAAACCACGTGACCTACTTCATATCCAATATCACTGTGAACTGACGATACACTTAACGATCTTGGCGTCGTTGGAGTCTGAGATGCACTTGTCGACGCCTGTTTTCTATTACGCGATCTACTTTTCCTTTCCTGATCTCTCAACGAAGAACTCCTTCCCAAAGCCGCAGACTTTTGCGCATTCAACGCATACTGATTCAAGCTCGAATTCGAAGTCGACAACTTCGACGTGGATGGAAGATTTGAGGAATTTCCCGTATGAAAGCTCAATCCAGCAGTTGTCACGCCATTCTCGTATGTGGAGTACGGCGACACGTAACGATTGCTATAAGGCGACGTATAAGATCCACTGCTGCTGTTCCCATATCGATCACGATCTTTGTACGGGCTTTTGTAGGCATAAGGATTCGGTTGACTGTACATCATTGCATTCAAACTCGAATTACTTCCATACGACTCACGTCTTTTGTTGCCTGGACTACTGCTGCTCGCATAATCAAAATATCCCGAATTTCGAGGACTGTGCGACGAATAAGAAGATGTGTCGAGATTTGAATGCGAATAGGGATTCAGGTAAGCAGAGCCACTTTGATATCCGTAACTCGGTGCATAGCTTCGTGAGTTGCTCGAAGGACGAGTGAGAGAAGTTGATCTTCTGACAGGAACAACGGGCTTGGTACGTGCCCGTGAGCGAAACGACATTTTCTGCCTTTAAGAAATTTCTCGTAAGTCTCGAAAAATTGAACAAAAAAACGCAAAAATCAATCAGACATTTATGACGGCAATGTAAATAATTACTCGTAAAATTTTGAATCTATTTATAAGCAAAAACGCCGCAGACGTAGACGACGTTTTGTGAAATGCCCAAAGAGACATGCGATGTAATAATATTCTGTTTTTAGAACAAAATTTATAATTATTCATATGAAGTCATGTTAAAAGTCTCTAAAATTAAGTGAACAATGCAAACCAGGTGCGATCAATTGCCCGAAAAGTGCTTCCGCATAAAGAATTTCATCGAAAAAAATTTTTTTTTCATGAAAATATTATTGAGAAATTGAACGATTAGCGAGAACAGATGTTACTTTTAACGTAAATATTTTGATAATTTTGTTGCATTCTAATTTTAAATTTAAAAAAACTATCGAGCGCTCTTATTCAGCAGACCCATAATTGCCGCTTGTCGATTGATTTTTGCGCAAAAGTTCGACCTTACTTTAACTTTTCTCTAAAATTTTTGTCTTAATTAGTGTCTTGACACCCGAACAACGATCAATCATTAAACAAAAACTCTGAAAACGGAAACTTTTTCGTGTGTTTTGACACAAAAATGAAAAATAAATAAAAATGCGTTTGAACGATTTCAACGTTGCGCGAACGACTGACGACTCACAAAACTTTTTGCATTTTCCTCATGCCGAAAAACTGAGATGAAAATGTTATTTTTGAATGTCTACGAGTTGTGAGTTGCGTATGTGAGTCTACATTTCTAACGTAAATGTGTGAGCATGTGTAATAATAAAATAAAATTTTTCATTCAAATCGAGATTTGACGTGAAATCTGGGTAATTAAGGCAAAAAATATACTAAAAGTACGGGAGATCAAAGATACAGAGCAAAAGGGTAATGGCATCAAAAGCGTCCTCTGTTTATGATACTTTTTTTTAAAGGTTTTTTTTTAAGACATTGACGACGCTCGTTAGACGATTAAATGGAAGTGGGCGAGATCTTTGTTTGAGTTGTAGAATAATTGCGACGTATTTTTCGGGTGAACGCGGCGTGAAGTCATTTGCCTTGCTATTTGTTGAGCGTTCAAAGTACGTATTGTGAGAGTTTATGGCATTTTACTGAGAAAATTGCGTTCTTGATGGGTCTGTCTGTTATTGAAACCTCTTTGCTCGTAGTTTTTCAGTCAAATATTCAGGAAGTAGCCCAATTTTGCTTTGTAGGATCCAATTTTGCGTCTCTGTTTATGTAGAAAATGGTTCTCAATGCCTTGTTGCAGATCTTTTGATTTGCCTTTAAGAGCTCATCATTCATTAGCATCATTATTGTACTACAGTAATTGATTTGAGGTTGTAAAAGTAAAAATTTCGTTTCTTTATCCAGCATTTTCTTCATTCGAGTCATGAAATAAACTTTCTTTGATATTTTCTTTTTAACCAAATCCGTAGATTTGCTCAAAAATTGTCACCGAAAAAGTTTTTCTGTAATATTAAGTTCATTTTTTCTTGATTTAAAAGTAATTCACTTGAATAATTTTCACTTAAAAACACAAATTTATGATTTTTCTTTTGAAAAATTGATGATTTCTAAAGAGCTAAAAATATCTTTAGAAATGTTTTTCATTCACTTTCTTGTCAAAAATCATTAATTTTAAGTTAAAAATACTTTTCACTATAGTCTTTGTTCAAAATACGCTCACACTTTTTCACTTTTCCGCCATTTTCATTTGATTAACTGACCATTTTTCTGAGAACGAGAGATTTATCACAATTTTTCTCCACTTCTGTTTTTTATTTTGTGTATTCAAAATAATAATTTACATTCTCATGATAAAATTTTTCGCGTAAATAAACAGACGGCAACTAAAAGAAGGTCATCTAAATCCGTTAATGGTTTATGACGCAAGGTCAGGTTGAGAACTTTTTTTTTTCGTGTGTTTGATGATGTGATGATTTTTTTCTATTAATTTGTTACAACTACTACACGATTTTTTAGCACAAAATTTGACGTAATTTTTTTTTACTTGAATTTTTGTCATTTTTTACACGAGAATTTCCGTCGAAAAAAGTGTGTAACTGTTACAAAGAGAAATTTCTTTTGTTCGACTTCTGTCTGTCAATCACTCGAATCACTGATAAATTGCATTGTCTTCGATATTACGTAAACGACATATTGCAACAGTTTAATAAATTCGATTCGATTGAACTATTTTTACGATGAGGAAGTGATTTTTTCAATCGTGACGTGGTTGATGTTGACGATAAACAAAGAAAATTATCGATTATTTACCTCCTTGTCGTTTTCGGGATCCTAAAATTGAAAGAAAAATCGTTAAAAATTGATGAAAATTAGTTGAAAAGTGAATTTTTTACCTCTCCATCGAGATGAACGACTCCCGTCGATCGACGTTTCGGGCGTCTTCGACGTTGAATGAGTGCTTGAGTGTTTTGGGCACTTCTGCTGTCGTTCTCCTTATCATTTTCTGATCCTAAAATCATCAAAAAGTAAGTAAAAATGCAATTTTTAGACATTTAAGGAGTCACTCACCCTTGTTGGCATTCTCCTTGACCTCTTCCTGTGCTTTTAACCGTTGTCTCGTGCTTGGCAGTGTCGCATCTGTCGCTGTTGCGTTGCTATTGACAGTTGGAGTCGCTGATTTTTGGTCGTTTGCTTGTGCGGTGGATGAGATTGGACGGGCATTCGATAAGTTTATTGTCGTAGATACAGTTGTCGCGTTAGGAACTGTTCAAAAAATCACAAAAATTAGTCTCGAATCGATTTTCTACACAAAAAAATTCTTACCTGTGTTATTGACAGGCATAATACGTCTCGTTGCTGCAACCGGGATAACGGGCATCTTGCTCGCATCAATTGTAATGTTACTGCTGGGCTGCAACGCCGCTTGACTAATGACTGACTTGTTATTTCCTTGGGCAGATTCTTCGAGTTTGAACTAAAAAATGGAATTTCAAGTTAATTTTTAGCTTAAAATAAGGGAAAATTCAAGCGAAAAGCTTCATGCAAAAATTTTTCACTCAAAAACTCTTAAATCTAGATCTAAGTCGATGAAAAAATGGGTTTTTAACTAAAAAAATGACTCAAAAAAATTATTGAAAATTAAATTGAGAGCTGTGAAGTTGTGTGTGAAGTCTGTGAAGCTGATTTATTACTGAAATTTCATACCTTGCTGTTGGGATCGAGTCGAAGGCGCCACGACGGGCGTCTTTCAGTCGTCGTATGATGTGCTGGCGACGAAGGAACTGAATCGTATTTCTTGGGTACGGTATCGCTTTCGGCCGAATCGCTCCTCGAGTAGGGCAAATCCGTGTTCGAACGACTTGTATCCGCGTATTTGCTCGCTTCGATCCTCAATTTCTCCGCAAGCGTCAATTGGGCGTGATCAATGTCGAAAATGGATCTCTTGTCACGCACATACGAGCGATGTGTCCCATAATCGGATGACGTTGTGGTATTAAAACGCGCAGCAGGCACAGGTTTTTCCGTTTCCGACGACTTTTCCTCGGACTCCCATTTGAAGCGACTTTTCATCGTAGGCGATGGTTTCGATTTCTCCATTTCCGTCGACGAGTCGCTGCTAATTTTGCGCGTTGAAACCGGCAGCGGGACTTTAAAGGTCGCCGTTACCGTCGAATTCGAGTCTTCATCCGTGGTTTTGGTCTCGACGCTCTCCGTAATTGGCGCCGCAACGGGAATTGTGTAACTCACACTTGTGGTTTTTCCCGCCTTTTCCGAGTCATCGGAGCCAACGCTCGAACCGCGTTGTCGCAGGAACGAAGGCGTGATGAGAGTATACGAGGCACTGACTTGTTCGCTCGTTGGCGGCGACGAGCCACGTAACGACGATGCGGACGACGTCTCGGAAGACACGGGCGAGTCTTCCTTCTTCAAATATTCCTCGACATTCGGCACCGCAGGCACACGATCATTTTGCTGTAAGGTACTTGGGATTGTGACAGTTGCTGAGGTGCTAACGACGCTGCTTACTTCCGTCTGATTTGTGAGTGTTTTGATTTGTTTTTTTGAGAAGCGCAAGCATGTTAGTGTTAAAAATGTTCGTGATGATGACGGTTTTTAGTAGAGAGAGTAGTAAATGTGTCAAATCAATCATAAAAAAGTAGAAAAAAAAAGAAAAACGTGTTTTAGTAAAAAAATTAAGAAAAAAATTATATAAAAAAATCAAAAGCTGTAAAAAATTTTAATTTATATACAAAAGTTTTCGGTTTGAACAACACCAAATGTAATAAAACACATCAAACCCTAATTAAAAACTCTCAAAAATCTCCTTACCTCAGCATTCGTCGAGTTCTTTTTCTTGACGAGCTGCTCGGCACTTTTGATTTCTTCCAGTGTGACGCCTTGCGTGGAGCGTCGCGTCTCCCGAACTCTCTTGGCATGCGCTTTCCTCTGAGTTTCACTCTCTTCGTCGCGTGTTGGAGGCACAAATGACCTAAAAAACACAAAATTCGATTAAAATTTATCAAAAAAAATTTTTTCAAACACTTTTCTCTAATCTAAAGTCATCGGAGGACACACATTCCACAGGCAACGTTAACAATTTTTAAGTTTTTCACACAAAATTCGCAGAAATTGGTTAGTAGATGATTATTTCAGGTAAAAAAAAATATGATAGAATTTGATGGAAATTCAAAAAGCAAAAAAAAATCTATTTAAAAAAACTCTCATAATAATTACTTGAAGAAATTTTTGAAAATATTTCCTTGTACAAATTTTGTGAATGGTGATTGTCCGGATTTTTCATTCCCGCTGCCATTTTCGGCGGAATTTTCGCCGTTCGTCGTTTGCCGATTGGCAGGAAGCATGAATACCGGACAAGGTGGCTGTTGTGCAGAAGCACCTCCAGACACTTCAGGTGAACTAAGGCGACGAGCGAGCAGTTCAGCTGCCGTTAATGGAGGACTTTGTGTGTGAATTTTCAAAATTTTTCAATTTTTCGACAAATTGGACAAAAAAAAGTAATTTTTATATAACGGAACTTCATTTAAAAAAATATTTTTTACTCACCTACGAACACTCGCTGATGCTGAAGTGGATATGGGACTAGATGGCGGTGATGATGCAGTTGGTTTTCTGCGAAAATAAAATAAATTGTCATTAATTCACGAAAAATTTGATTAAAAACACGTAAAAAAGTTAGAAAGCCCCAAAAAATAAAAAAAAAAATTAAAATGGATGAGTTAAGAAAATTACCTTAGAAGAACTTGCTTATGATCTTTCAGTGATGCGGATCTTTGTACGATAAAGTTATTTAGTTGATTCGTTTGATTGTTATTGTTATTATTATTATTGTTATTGCCAGTTGTGCCGTTGCTGCCCTGCTTTTGAGGCAACGGCAAGTTTGAACATGAGTTCGCTTTGATCCGTGCTCGAAGCTCTTGTAATCGTGTGTAAAAACTGGCGATTTTTAATGAATGTAATTTTTTTTTTGGCGACATGAGGAAAGCAAAGCGCATAAATTATATGGAAAAGATAAGGTTTAAGTAAAATTAATAACAAAAAAAAAAAATTTAAAAGATTAAAAAATTTGATGAGAAACAAAAAATAACAACAACGAAAAAGCGGCGAGTAAAATGATGGCGGGATTAAACACAACAACTAATGAACGTCACATAAAATTTCCTTAAAATATTAAAAATTCGATTTTTATTATTTTTTAATTTAAAAAAATTAATTTAATTTAAAAAAATTAATTTAATTTTAATTTTTAAAAATTAATTTAATTTAATTTTTAAATTTTTTTTTTTGCTTTATTAGTTTTAATAAAAAATTAAATTTTTAATTTAATTTAATTTCAAAATAAATTTTAATTAAATTATTTTATTTAATTTATAAAAAATTATTTTTTAAAAAAATAATTTTAATTTATTTTTTAAATAATTTTTAAAAAATTTCTTTAAAAAATCGAATTTTTCATAAAATTTCAATCCCATGTGACGTCATTCAACAAAGAAATTAGTAAAAAGTTAAAAAATGCACACGATACGACCATAACGAGAGGTTAATATTGGTTGTTGTTATTTTTTACCCCAGTTATGCGATCAATTAAGAGATAAAAAGTCCCCAAACAGGCAACTACTTACGCTTCATCACTTTCAAAACTGTGAGTCCTTCGTAAGATAACCTCCGAATCCGTTTGTGAGTTATGTTGCGGTGTCGTATTCTCTTTATCATCAGGAACTTTTTGTGATTTATCAAGTTGTGAGTTCGAATCTACAAGAAATTCAAAATTTTAGAAAAATTTCTTTAAATTAAACTGAACGATGTTTAAAATTATAAGAAGAAATTAAAAATTTCAATAAAAATTATCTGAATTAGCAAAAAAGCGATTTTCAAATTTTTAACGGTCATTTTTTGAATTGACATTTACAAATTTTTCATTAAAAACTGTCAAAAATTATTGAATTTTGTAAGAAATTTTGATATTTTCCCAATTTTTAACATTTTTCTTCATGAAATCTTGAAAATTTTCGACTTTTGAAAATAAAATAAAATCTTACATGGACTTTCCCGTTGATGCACGGAATTTGGTTTGCGGAAAGTATTTTCCTCTTCTTGCTGTATCAAGTCCTTATCCTTAGCAATAATCGGTTTATCGAGTTTTACTGGTTCTGGGGCAGGCGTCGTTGTCTTCAGCGACACAAATCCTTGCGTGACATTGTCATCTAAAAAATTTCATGAAAAAAAATTAGTCGATGATCAAAATTTTCAAAGGTAAAAATGGAAGGAAAGTGCTTGAAAAGTGATGGAAGGATGAAAAAAGGGTGAAAATTCATTGGAAAATTGTCATTGAAATGCAAGTAGGAGGGGAAAAACCGACAAAAAATCCACGAAAATGGTTTCAATCGACAAATATCCAACAAGAAACGATAAAAAAGAAGAAATAAATAAGAAAAAAAATAAATGAGGATCCATGCAGTGCTCATTATTACCATTCGTGTCTCGATCTGAGAGGGACGTCTCACTACATTCGGAGCTTTCAAGACTGTCACTACTACTACTTTCACTATCAGACTCTGATATGTGTCCTTTTTTATGTCAAGTTTCAGATTTAAAATTAGTTCGGGGGTGTGTGCAGCATTTTTTTTTTAAATAAAAGTTCATGGTTAAAATTTTGTTTGATTTTTGTAAAAAATTATATCAAGGCATAAAAATTTGACGAGAGTGTCCTACTAAACTCCGGTTTTAGTGAAGAAAAAATACTTACCGAGCTGTTTCTTGTTTATTATCTTGTCGTCAGTCTTTACTTCGACACGAATTACTTTAGATGGTGTCTCGGCATTGCTTGAATCTACGTTGTTACCATCGCTACTTATCCTAATTTGACTAGCGGGCCTTCGTTTTGTTCGTTTGTTGTTCTTGCGGAGCTCTTCTAGTAACGTTACGATGTCATCTTGGGCGACGTCGATGCATGACTGACCCTAAAAGTTAAGAAAAATTAAAATTTTAGTTGAATTTTTTTCTAAAATGAGAATTTTTTAAAATTTTTTGAAGACATTTTAAAGAAAATTAATAAAAAAAAATTATTTTTTGTTAAAATTTTTAAAATTTAAAAAAATTTCTTCTAACACGAGAATCAATTTTTAAAAATTTCCTTCATTTTTCATGATTGGAATGTCAAAAATTTGAAATTTCAACAATTTTTTATCTTCACGATCAATTTTTGAAGCAAATTTGAAGAAAAAAAATTAATTTTTAGGAAATTTCTTCATAAATTTTAATAAAATTTTAGATTTTTAAGCAGATTATTTTCAAAATTTGATAAAAATTTAGTTTTCTTACCGCATAATTGAGAATATCCATGTCAGCCATCGACGCGACAAGCATTTGCACCGCTTCCTTCTGCCCCCAATGACTTGCGGCATGCAACGGTGTCCATCCATCGTTGTCCTGCTTATCGACATCTGCTCTGCCCGCCAGTAGCAAACTTAATACTTTGGTATATCCCTTCGCGGCAGCCACATGCAATGCCGTCGCGCCTGTTTTCGGATGCGGGCGATCCGCTTCTGACGCGTCGCTGCGTAACCACCGTTTGGCATCCTCTAACATTAATTTTTCTTCGATTTGTTTCGCTTGATCACAGTCAATTCCTACAAAAAACGGAAAATTTCAATTTTTTTTTTCATCTCAACTCGAAGCGACTTGCTTACCTTGTTCATTCACATGTTTTTGTATCAAATTTCGCATTTCGTCAGACTGCACCAGATCAATTGGCAAATCGCCATCGCTGTTAATCGACGAAAGGTCTGCACCGCTTTCGATCAAGAAGCCCGCGATGCTCAACAAGTCGCAGGATGCCGTGACGTGCAACGGAGTCCATCCCTCGTTGTCTTTGCGATTGACATCGGCGCCTTGTGATATCAGGAATTCGACCATGTCCAAGTTGTCATCGATGCATGCCTACAAAAAAAGAAAGAATTTCGTCATCATCATCATGTGTTTGCCGAGAAAAAAAATTGTTTTGAGATAAAAACGAGGAAAAACTTGTTGTACTTCTATTATTTTCCATATAAACCGTCAATACTCGTCACGTAGCGTTGATGTTAGATAGTTGTTAATGTGTATTTTGACTACGGGCCACGCTGGTTAAAAATAGAATTTACGCATCACATCTAAATTTGTTTCTATTCTCGGGACAGACTTTGTTGGAAATGTTTTTTTAGCGCATTTCCAAGGAAAAATTCGCCATATCGAAGGTTTGTCAGTCGATTTATGTGAGATTTTCATTAACGAATTTTGTTTTTGAACAGATTTCGATGGAAATTTGGCTCACAAGTTTCGTTTTTGAATAAAAATTTAAGATTTTTGCCTCTTAAAGTTCATTTATGGACTAAACTTAAAGACATTTTGACATACAAATCCAAATTATGATCAAAATTTGAAAAATTATGACTTTCAAAATACATCATAAGACAAATTTTCATTCAAACTTTTACTGAAAATGTTAATTTTTGATTAAAAACTCAATTTTTAACCATTTATAGTTAAATTTCATTGAATTTTATTAAAATCTCGACTCTTAAAATTTATTTATTATCTAAAAGTTGAAGATTTTCCTCTCAAAAAATATATTTTTGTAGAATTTTTTCAATAAAAATCCTCTAAAAATTATTTTTCGAAAAAAAAAATCAACTGAAATTCAATAGAAAATTTATTTCAGCAAAAAATTTTTCTTCATAAAAGGCATGCGAAATCAATTTTCATCTCGTGTGGCGCTTGCAAGACAAAAATTCAATGGAGACGCCTTGTCAAACATGCGAAACATTTCCCTTTACAAGCAATTTTCTTTGTGTATTCTGTTAAAATTCATCCGAAAATAGATCGTGCAGTATTTATTGTACGAATTGAAAAAAAATTGTGTAAGTTCAAATTTGTTCATTAGGCAATATGCCGTAAAAATCTGCCAAACAAACATTTTTTAACATATTAGGCAGTCGCAAATAATGAAAATATTTCAATTTTTCATCTTTGATTTTTTTTAATGTGTGAAAAATCTCAAAAAAAAAAATTAAATTACAAGAAAATTAACTATTTAGAGTTAAAAATTTATAAAAAAAATAGAAGAAAAATGGTCAAAAAATTCAAATTTTTGAAAAAATTCGTAAATGTCAGTTCAAAAAATGACCGTTAAAATTTGAAAATCGCTTTCTGTTAATTCAAACTTAATAAAATTTTTAAAATCTTTAAAAAAAATTAGAAAAAAAAATATTAAAATTTAACAAAAATTCAATAATTTTTTAAATTTTAGAAAAAAATTGTAAATGTCAGTTTAAAAAAAAAGTCCGTTAAAATTTGAAAATCGCTTTCTGGTTAATTCAAACTTAACAAAACTTTAAAAATCTCAAAAATATTTAAAAGAAAAACATTTGAAGTACAAGAAATTTTAAAAATTTGAAGTTTCACAAAAAATTCGTAAATGTCAGTTCAAAAAAATGACCGTTAAAATTTCAAAACCGAGCATTTATCAGAAATTTTTCATTTTAACTTGAAAATCTTCTTTCCTGCCTTGAGTTACTCGTAATTCAAAACAATTTCCCGCATTGCCACAGCCTGATTATTATTATTATTACATCTGAATCTGATGTTGTTGTTTGGTTTGTGTGTAAATCGATCATAAAACTTGCCAGAAGTAGATCGAAAAACATTGTAAAAAATGTATTTATAAAAATTAATGAGTAATCAAACACCATTCGAGCAACTTTTATGACAATTATAATAATTATTGCCGCACCGCTAGCTCTCATGTGTGTGTCTCTGCGCGCGATGACGACGTCAACGGCGAGTGAGAGACCACTTTAATGAAAATATAATATCAATATTAATAAAATATTATGTGCAAAACGTCGTCGTTGTCGACCAATATATCAAATGCGAGATCGTCGAAAAAAAAAGTTGAGGCAAAAAAAAAATTGTATTATTTCTATATCTGGTAATATTATTATGAACTCAACTGCATTCGAATTAATATTGTATTTCATTTGATTAGATTTGTTGTGTTTCACGATAATTTATTTCTAGTTTTCTAAATAGTTGTGAGCAGTAGCGAGAGAGCAGCACACAGACAATATTTATCCATGCTACGCGCGTGTTTGTGGTGCGTCGTCGTCGACGTCGTATGAGAGCGCGCGCAAAAAAAAGTAATAGGTGCAGTTTTTTGTGCATTTATTTGAGATGCGATGGTAAATAAATTGATTCATGTTGTGTTGTTGTCGACTTTGTGTGTTTTGAGATATGTCTAGCAGCAATTCATGTGAGAATACTTAATAATTTGTGTCAACGTTTGCTCAAGCTATATTTGCCAGCTTTAAATGTAACTTTTTTTTTCGTTGCTGATGCACTGAAATGCACTTTTTAACACTTTTCATTGAGTGATCAAGTGAAGTTTTGTGCGCGAGAGGTGTGACAGGTGGCGACATTGAAAGATTTTTGATGGAAAATACTCGAGAGATTATTTTTTTAATAAAAATTTGAGGAAAGCTGTCAAAATTTGACATTTTTCAAGTAACTGTCAAAATTTGACAGGTGTCATTTTTTGTTGGAATTTCGTATATTTTATCAATTTTTGCAATTATATACATTAATTTTCAATAAAAAGTGCAACTTTGACATATTTTTTTACAAAATTTGAGGAAAAAATATTTATTTACTAAAAATTTGACATTTGACAATTGGTTGTCAAAAGTGCTGAATATAGTTTTTGCTAATTTTAAGATTCAAATAGCAATATTGAGTCAATGTTTTCAATAAAATTAAAAAAATTTTCTTAAAACATGATTTTTTAAAAAATTTGAGAAAAAAATGACACCTGTCAAGCAACTGTCAAAAGTAACAAAAGTCATTTAGGTTGTATTAAGCTTAAAATAAAAACTTGGAGTTAATATTTTTAAAAGAATTTTTAAAAAATTCCTTAAAAGCTGATTTTTTTAAAAATTAAGGAAAATTTGTTAAAAATTAGCTTTGTATTTTAAAATTTTTGACATCTGTCAATAAGCTGTCAAAAGTGATATTGCAAATTTTTGCATGTCTTAAGCTTAAAATGACAATTTAAAACTCAATTTTTAGTAAAATTCGCTCTTAAGATAGTCTACAAAAGATTTTAATAGAAATTTAAGAAAAAAATAAATAATTGACATCTGTCAAGTAACTGTCAAAAGTGAAAAATGTCAATTTTTGCCTTCTTTTAATGAAAATATATGTATTTTTGAATCAAAATTTGGTCCAATTTTTTTTTATTTGGATAAAAATTAATTTCTTAAACAATCTGTCATCAAAAATTAAAGTGACATCTGTCAAAATTTCCACATTTTTTGACATTTTCGCAACTTTTCTCCTCATAATTGACAGAAAAACGCGTAATTAATGACTCAGACATTGAAAAAAATTCATGATAAATTGCTTAGATCAGTCAATTAAGCTCTTTAACTTTGTGTCTCTACTTGCTCGTTCCGTTACATAATAATGCTACGTTCCTCTAATTAATCAAATTTGTGGGCGTTTAATGATCTAACATTATTATTACTATAAACAAATTTTTCATGTCTGCCTGTTTGTTCTAAGCAACAAACTTCATTCACAAATTTCACGAAAAATTCCCCCTTTTTGTTTCGGGAATCGCTTCAGTGTCAAGGAATTAATCGATCAAACAATCGCGCACATCAAGTTCAAACTCTGGGTTCAAGCTGACTCGAGTAGGCATTTAAAGCAAGTACTCCATGCAAAAAACATCACTTTTTGTACGTAATTAAACAACGAAATTCAAACAAACAAACAAAAAAAGCAAAAAAGTGCCGCTTGAGTGACTTTTTGAGCAGAAAGAAGAAAAGAATTGCACATTTATCTCGATTCGGTCGTCGATTGAAGCAAGCAATCATGTTAAATTTGAAAGTAGCTGCCACGAAGAATGATTTGAAGGAAGCCGCAATGATCGAGCAGCGTCGCAAGTTCGAAGAGGAGCGAAAAAAGCGGATTTTTAACGCAAAAGAACGCGTTATTGGCATCGACAAGCGTGATTTGGAGCAACAAATTGCCGAAAAGGAACGTTTGGCCCAACAAAAAGCCGAATTAGAGCAAAAATATTTGGCTTATCAGGACCAAGTCACTGCCGTGGTCACGGAAAAGGAACGAGAAATGCGTTTAGAGAAGCAACGAATCCAAAATGAGCTGAACGAGTATCGCGCCAAGTTCCAACGCCCCGAAGATCGTCGCGAATGGGACTTGTACGATCCACGCGGGAAGAAAAAAGACCTTCCAGCTCGTTTAAACGACACAGATCCACGTCTCACGATTTCGTCGGCGCAAAAATTCGAAGGCGAAGATCTCTCGAGCGAGGAACGTCGCAAAGCTCAAATCGAACAGCAACGCGCCTGGCTTCTGCAACAAATGCGTGAGAAAAAAGAAGCAGAAGAAGCCCGCAAAGAAGCCGAACGCTTGGAAATGGAAGCTTTAATCGCTCGCGAAGCCCGAACTCTCGAATTGCAACGCACCGAACGCGAAGGAAAGCTAAAAATGCTCGCCGCTGTCACGCAATTCAACAAAGAGCTCGCCAACGAGCAAGAAAATCGTCGAAAAATCAAAGAAATCCAGGAGCAAGAGGATAATTTGGCGGAACAGCTGAATCACATCACGAGCGATATTCTCACCGAAGCGCCAGACGCGGAAAAAAGCAACTTTGGACCGCATCGAATCATCCCGTATTCCTATCGACGCATGACGCAGGAGCAAATTGACGAGTTGAAGGCAAAACAAAAGGAACAACTGCATGAAAGGCAAAAATTAAGAGATGAACAGAAGGCTATCGAAGACAAATGGGACCAAATGACGGAAAATCAGCTCAGGACATTGTCGTTGATCGAACGGGACGAGATGCGGAAGAGACATTACGAATTGGCGCGGATGCGACAAGAAAATGAAAAACTTGCGGATGAGCAGAATCGCGAACGGGAATTTATCGAGAAGAAAGTTTACACGAATGAACCTACGGATGAGTATTACGGAATGTTCAATACCACATCGCGTTAGATAAATGCTCGAGCACTCGATTTTTGTGTGTTTTTTAAATATTTAGGCCTCTGCAATTTTTTTTTAATTTTATCTCTTACACGAAATGTTTGATAAAAAAAATTAATTAAAAATAATAAAAATTTCTGCATAAATTCTAAATTTTTTTCATGATTTTTTGAATTTTTTTAAAAGTATAATTTTAAATGTTAATTAATTTTTTTTTTATTAAAAAAATAAATTTTATAATTAAATTATTTTTTTAATTAATTAATATTAATTTCAACAAAATTAATTAATTAATTAATTTTTAAAATTAAATAAATTTTTTTTAATTAAATTAAATTTGATAAATGAACGACTGAAATAAAAAAATAAAAATAATTAAAAAAATTATAAAAAATTATAAAAAATTATTTCCTCATTTGAAAAAAATATTTTGGGCAAAAATCTAATTTAATTTTATCAAAATTAGATTTTAAATTAATTTTTTTTAATTTAATTTTAAAATTAAATAATTAAGAAAATTTCAAAAAAATTTTAAAAAAAATTTAATTATTTTTTAAAAAAAATTTTTGGTAATTCAATCAAAGGCTAAAATATAAAATAATTATAGAAAATTATTCATATAAAAAAAAATGCTTTTCAACAAAAATTGTGAGAATTTTATCTAATTTTAATTTAACTTAATTTATTTATTTTTTTTAATAATTTTTAAAACGGAGGCTGAAAAACAAAAAAAAAATAATTTCAATCTAAATTAAAAAATTATTTTTTCTATGAAAATTGCCTTTTAAATTTTTATAGAAAAATAATTTTTGGATAAAAATTTTGAGAAAAAAAAAAATCGAAATCGCCTAATATTTATTTTTTTTCATAAACATTGAGAAGAGGCCATAAATCGATGATCTGGGCGAACTCGACAACAGACGCGCACACGGCACAAAATTTTTCGTAGTAGGAAGCAGAAGACGCGAATAAATGAGAGTGACTTCTAAGAATAGACACGAATGTTTTTCTTCTATTTACCGTAAAAAAAAGCGTTTTTTTTTCTTCTTCTTCATCGTAAACGGCATTTTAAAGGGCACGGATTTGTTTGAGAGATTTCCAACAAAGCATGACATGACAGCAATTTTCGGGTGTCGACTGCTCGTCGTTGCTGCGGCGTTCTTTTATGATATTATTAAAATCCAATTATAGAACGAAAAATGGGTCATAGACAGAGCGACTAACACTGGCACGCAGACAAATCTCTTCTTCTTCTTCTACTCGTCGTCAAACAATAATTATTCTTCTGCTTGTTTTTCGTTTTAATAGTAGGACAAATTTAAATTTGTAACCCATGGTCAGTGCGCGGATCCCTTCAACACTTGCAGCCTGGTATTCCGACAATGTTGTTATCACTCGCGCTGAACAATTAAGCAACGAAAAATATTAGTCCAATGCACGAAAGAAAAGAAAACAGACGTCGTTGTCGTCGTCGACGCCGATCTATGGCGAGCGTACAATCAGGTCGAACATTTTATGAATTGATAATTAAAAAAACGAGCGGGCAGTGAGCGCGAATGATATCCAAATATGTGCGGTGTTGTGTTATTGTGGATTGTGGTAAATTTATCGAATGCGATACGAGATTCTTGGGCAACTTTTTTGATTGGAATTTGAAGAATTAGCGCCAAGTTTTGAGAAAAATCAGGTTTTGAGCTTTGAAAATTCTTCAAAATGATCTAAAATGAGAAAAATGTTAAAATTTTGGAAGATTTCGGTTCAAACTTTAAAATTTTTGATTAATTTTTGAAGGTCAATTGCAAGTTTTAGAACTCAAAATGTTAAAAAATGATCAGAAAAGGTCTTGTTACTGGAAAAAACTAACAAATTTATGAAAAATATTTAAAATTTTGTCTCGATTTTGCATAAAAATTCTTTGAAATGTCGTCGTCGAGTCCAAAATGGGCGTCAAAATTCTCATTAGGACTCAAAAACGTCAAAAATTAGAAGATTTTGATTCTAAAATATCACTTTTTGAGCAAAAGATTCATTTTTAAATGTAATTTTTGATGAGCAAATAGAAAATTTGGCATTCATAAAAGCCAAAAATGAACCAAAAAGGCTTCAATCTTCACAAACAAACAAAATTTTGATGATTTTTGTGCCAAAATGTCACTTTAGAACAGAAATCTCTCTTTGAAAGACTTTCTAAACCATCCTTAAAGGTGAAAATTGATCAAAACTTTCTTGAATTCTCCAAAAATTGATAAACTTTGTAACGATAAGTCTTTTCTGCAATGAAAATCATCAAAACCTTAAAGAAACAGATGAATTTTGAACAAATTTGACCTTCAACGATGAAAATTCCTCAAAAACCTCGAAAAAACATCAAATTTTTCCTCATGACATCTAAAAACAACAAAAAAAAACTTCACAGAAAAGCAAAAAAAAAACATACCTGATGCAACGCCGTTAGTCCATCGATGTTTGTTGTGTCGATGTCGGCGCCCTGCTCGAGCAACGCCTTGACTTCGTCCTTGTCGCCCGACACGCAGGCCGCCAGAAAGATGCATCCCGATGAAAACTTAATTTTAGGATTTTTGTTTTTTGGTGTGGTTGGTTCGCGATTCGTGTCTGACTCTTCCCATCGTTTCAGTTGCTCGGCCCGCTTCAAGTATGCCGAGTTGTTTCGGGAATCGAGAGACATTTCCACAGATTTTTGTTGCGCTCTCGAATTTTTTTGTTTTTCGCGTTAATTAGTAATAATACTCGTTTTTTTGTTATTTGTTAGTTGACCTGAGGAGGCAGCAAGAATAATTTTTTTTCTGCTTATTTTTATTAATAATGAATACACAACGGGCGACGACGACTTTACACTTTATATATTTACAACACAGCACACGACGACGTCGACTTTCGTTGATTTCTGCTGATGGTTGTTGCTGTTGTGTCATATGTGAAGAATATCGCGCGAGTGTGAGTGTGTGTGCGCGATTCTTTCAATTTGAATTTTTTACGCACACAATTTTCTATTTTGGTTGCAAATTGGTTGCCTTTCTTATTTCTCTTTAATTTTTTTTTTTTTTTTGTATTTTTCAATTACACACAGAGCGGCACTTGCTCTCCTTGTTCGTGTACACTAGATGCATTTCTTCGCTGCTAATTTGTATTTTCTTCTTTTTTTTTTCTACACAAGTTTTAATTTTAGAGACCTCTTTCGCTGTTGTTGCTGCTTTTGCTGTAGCTGCTGTGCATTACGTACGCTGCTGCCTTTTTTCTCTCGCGACTCGGAGACGCGTTTCGCAGCTTGTGCGGGCGCCCTTTGCTGCGACGACGATGAGAAAAACACTCGGACCGAACACTTGGCGAGCAGCTTTTTCACTTTTTTCCTAGCAATTCGCGACGAAAACGATGAATACGACGACGACGACGACGATGGACCACATTAATTTTTTTCGCTTTTTTCCCGTGCAAATTGCGGATGCGACGATATTTCCTTTGCTTTTCCGAATTCGGGCGCACGGAGCGCGCGCGTGTCTACGTTGTGAGGCGTGCGAGAGATGCGGAAAACTGCGAAAAATCCGGAAAATACGACAGTCAGATTAATACGACAATTTTGCATGATCTCGAGCTGAGACTGAATTCATGACGAAATCCGCATGAATTTATCACTTTCATTCGTCTCAGATCTATGGACTACTGTATCACAGCGAACAATAAACACCGGGCGTGGGTTGTAATCGCCGTTTGTCTAAAGCGCCATCTATTAGTTTATCACTTTCATTCGTCTCAAATCATATGGATAATGTGGTCCAGCGATCACAACCCACGCCGGAATACAGTACCCATATGATCTGAGACGAATGAAATTGATAAATTGACTCGCCGCTTGGTAATTCAAATCATAATAATGTAATAGAATTAGCAGATGGCGACTTTTATTTATCATTTTCATTCGTCTCATGTGTATTTGCAGGTTAATAACGCCATCTATTGGATTTGTGTCAAAGTTCTATTTGGTTCAAAATCGAACGGTTGTGCAAATTTTATCACAGTCAATTTCAATTTCAAACATTTTATTTTTTTTTTCTCATTTCTTCAATTCAATTCTTTATTTCTGTTTGAACAAAATCTCTTTCGATTGTCCGAATTCTGATAAATTTTCCTAATAATTCTGAAGTTAATCGAACAACTACATTTTTTTTTGTTTTGAGACTTAACTTTGCCTTTACTTAACTTTACTTAAAGAGATTTGGTCAGAATTTCATTAGATTTTCCTTTTTTTGTTTAAAAAATATTCTTTAAAAGTCGTTTAATGAAATTTTAAATGAAATATTTTACAAGAAAAAAAAATAACGATCTCAAAATTTCATGAAACTTAAAAAAAACTCAATTACGTGACATTTTTCATAAAACAAATTTTCAGCAGTACATCTACCAAATATTACGAAAATCTGCATTAGAAATAGAAAAACAGCTCATTCTTACTCATCATTATGAAATCATCAAAGACCCTCTCTTAAACTCTCCTCGTCGCCAATTATTTTGCCATATGTTGACCTTCGCATAGAAATACGACAAAGTTACATGTACTTAGATCGATCACTTTCTTCTCCCTTTAATTTTGCATTACGTCATCTAAATAAATCAAAATTTGGTTCAAAAGAAAGTTCTGCGCAATAAAATCCTCCGTCACTCTCATTTTACTTCCGCTGGTGGTTTCCATACTCCAGTACGCTTTTTAATTATATTCCAAAAAAAAAAAAGAATACTTTTCACATATGAATGAACGTCGTATGTTGAACATAGAAGAGGCCTTACGTATGTTTTCGTGCATGGACACCGGAATAGTTATTAAAATAGGGGAATAACAAAAAAATAAATAGGGTCTACGAGAAAAATTTAGTTCTCGTGTCGTCATAGGTCCCGTATATTTGATTCCCATCGTACAGCTGCACGGAATGCATGGAGGTAAAATCAAAAACTACGATCAAAAAACTTTTTTTTGGGTTCTATTGTATAATGGATAGATGATGCACTGTTAGTTACAAAACGTATATCGCAAGTATTACAACAAAACTAAACAAACATTTGAAAATTGTAAATAAATTTGCTACAGAAAATTTGCTTAAAGTGATAAAAATCGATTAAACTGATAAAAATATTACTGCGAAAAATTATTACTTAGCAAACAAAGAAAAAATTTCATATCAAAGCGATAAAAGTTTATTGGAAAAATTGGTCATTGTTGGATTTTATTTTAATGTCAAAGCTTGTGATTGGATTTACTTTAATATAGAATGGTAAGTTTTCCATTTGAAATGAAACGAAATTGAGTGAGTGCCCTTTAAAAAGTTCAGAATGTTCTTTCGATGCACATCATTGATGAAGCGAAGCAACGAATGAAAAAGTCAAACAATTTAAATTTTGAGTTAATGATGTCTCAAAGTTAAATTTGGAACAATTTTATACAACAAAAAGTTCTATTTTTTTGTCAAAAGCAGTAATTTGAAGCGTTTTTGTATTAAAGTTTTTAACTTGAACAATAAAATTGTCATTATTCGACAAAAGTTTGAAATATTTAATATTACAGTTCAGTAATTGTGGGTTTGCAATGAAAGCTTACTAATTTCTTACTTACAAAAAATATTTGCCATATTAAAAAAAAACGATCGATTTTTTTAAGAATTTCAGAAATTTATGAATATTGTGAATAAGAAACCAAAGAAATTCAAGAAAAATTTTAAATTTTTAGATTAATTTTTAATTTTAAGCGAAGTGAAATTAAATCGAACTTAATTTTTAAATTTAAACCTGATAAGATAACCTGATAAGATTTTAGCCTCATTATTTTTCAAGTTTGAGTAAAAATTTGAAAATTTTCACTTTATTGCATATAAAAACTTGTAAGTCCTATTTACTTCAAAGCTCAAACAATTTTCTCTAAAAACTCGAAAAACTTAACTGTTTAACCTCAATTCAGGATCGTCACAGATCAACTGATCACTTAATACTCCAACTTTGCTCTCCGAGTAAGCAACATTGCTCATATAAAACATGTTGTTTTTCACATAAAACTCCATACAAGGAGCACATTTTGCCTTTCTTTCATTAAAATTCATATAAAACTTCAGTCTCTCATTGAAACATTCGTTTCATAGTACTACAAACATTTACTTTACACACAAATAGTTGCCATCTGTAGCGTAAATTGTCGGGTAAACGTACCAACAATCGACAAAATGGAAACGTAGCGCATGAAATATACGTACTATTGCCTCTCCGTTTTCTCTCTTGTTCAACATTTTTACTATAATAAAGCAACAACAACGTTAGTCTTTGTCGTATCTTTTGAGTATAAACTTCAGTCGACAGAAATTCAACAAAAATCTAAAATAAATTACAAAAAAAGCTATTTAAGTTTTATATTTTCGTACTTTGAAACCAAAATTACAAAATTAACGTAGTTTTAATAAGTAATATCCTCGCATTTACACGTAAAATTCAAACAATATATTGCTGAGTTGTGTGACTGTCTGCTGTACAAACACATACGAGTGCAAAAATATATTAACAAAAATTTAAAATGGCGGACAAACTAAAGAAACAGTAATTTACTGTCTCATAAATTGGAACTTTGCTTTCAAAAAGTGATATTTTCCGTGAAAATATTCGCCACGAATTATTTTTTTATACAAAAAAAACTATATTGTTAAGGATACTTTTTAAGGATAAACATCTCAATTAGGTAAATAAAAAAAAATTTTTTTTTTCATTCAATTTTACTGCCTGTGAGGTCAGATTATTGTGCAAACAGTACAAAAAATATAATAAAAAAACGAGTCGAGTGAGATCACACGTTTTGTCCGTATGAAAAAAAATCGAAAAAGCACGAATATTGCCTTGCTTGAGAGCGTAGACAATTTATTGTGTGTGTGAGTTATTTAAGTATTTTCAATGAATGACGACCGACAATTTTTTTTGTCGTATAAATAAACATACAACGAATTCCAAATAAATATGAAACTGGTTTCGAATCGAATCGAATTGACGACGATCGCTTAAGACGCAATGAGGAAAATGCGCGCACACTGAAGGTCGTCTGTGAGCGAGTTTCGCGAGTACATTTGGAAAAACTCTCATATTATGAGTCAGAATGATGCCACGTTACGATTTTAGCGTTTCGCGTAACGTTTTTTCGCGGAATTTTTGTCACGTGATCATTTAGTGATTATTTTTTAAAGAAAAGATTTAAACGTAGATCCACGAGATCTTCTAAACAAAACTTTAAAAAAGGATATTTTCGCTTGAAGATCAAAGTATAATCTCGAATAGATCATTTTTGATACAATACATTTGATCTGAAGCCTTAAATCTTATCAAAAAAGTTAAAAATATTATATTTAGGCTTTTTGTCGTCAAAAGCTTAAGATCTAAAGCCATAATTTAATTTGAAGTCCTGAAAAAAAATAGAATAAATATTTCCCATATTGTCTAGTGGTAAGAATATCTGGCTTTGTTTTCTTTGTGCAAACACCTTTTTTGTATTTACTGAGCTCTTAACCCATAAAGTGACTTCATCCATGTTTCCGTTTCGAGAGATTGTTTGTTTTTGCATCTACAAGTGAAACAAATAATAAAAAACCAAATTCCGAGAAATCTGCAAAAATCTGCGTCATAACGCATTGAAGTTTTATCTTCTGTCGAAGCTCGATCATTCTAGTTGCTTTCATGTTATCAGTATTTGTTCCCTTCCTTATCAACGGACAAAGTGTCTCTCTTTGCGTAAACAAGCACGCAGATAACGCAGGAACAACGAAAAAATGTTCCAAAAAAAGTAAATAACTGCTGTAGGTAATTTTGTATTATTTTGTAAACTTTGATCTCCATCTCAATTGCTTCACTTTACAACTACTACGTACAATGAGATGTTGCTTGACTGCATTCCACAGCAGACCATTTTTTATGTTGTGTTTCTTCTAACGCAGCATAACAGCATAAACTTTCTCACACACGCAGATCCAGCGTATGGATGTGGGAAGGCCTGAACAACGAATTTATGAAAAGAATTCCATCAACTGTTATATGCGTTTCATCTCACGTTGTCTGAATTGATCTCAATGGCCCGTACCACGTACAATGAGAATATGAGACGAACGAGAGAAAAACAGATGATGATTATATTCATGATTACTTTTTTTCCTTCTTCATCTTTTGGCGGCGCCCTTAGTTCTTCGAATTCTGTCTAAAAATACATTTTTTTTATTATTTTATCTATGAATGCTGCACTAACACAACTATAGGTTTGGAATTTTTTAACGATCGATTCCGAGAAGTGCTGTAAATAAATAAAAAAAAAAATAGAAAAAAATGTACATGAATAGAGCACGAAGTAAACAATTGGATTTTACCTGGGCGATTTTTGCTGGGCTCCTCTCAAACGATGTGAACTGAAAGAAAAATGATAAAATTCGATTTTTCGAAAACTATTGAGACAAAAAAAAATCGTGGCGAGCGTGGTTAGTGGTTAATTATCAGTTCAGGTCATATTTTGATTGTCTGGAAAGTATGTTTCACACTCACCAACTTATGAAGTGCACGTTTTGTTTAGAAATGTGTTGTTTAGTATGGAGAGCATCGACATAAGCGTTTCCGGTTTAACGTTGTAATAAACAAAGCTACTATTCAATGGAAATAGTACACACCTTGTTCTGTTCAGAGATCAGTTTCGAGCTGTTGTTGATGGAAATATGAAGCGATGACTGAGGAAGTTCGTTATGCGGAAGTTCAAAAGATGTTTATGTGGGTTTTAGATGCAGTTAGAAGGCGTAAAATGCATTAAGATGTCGGTTGATGATCACTTGATGAGCAAAGGATGGTTGAAAATGGAGATTTTTTGAACGTTAAATATCTTTTGTGGAGTATTTTGGACTTCAGGGATCATTTAAAGGAAAATTTCGTTTAAAAGTTTTCTTAACAGATCAATTTTAGAGCAATAAAGTTCAAAAAAGCATCATTTTGAGTCTTTGGGACTGTAGTTCATCATTATTTTTGAAGTTTAAATGTCTTTTTGATTCAATTCACGATCGTTTGAAGCCAAAATATGCCAATATGTAAACTTTTAAGACTCTCCTAGACAACTTTTGTTAATCAAAATTCAAAAAATAGATCATTTTCAGTCCTTAATGACCTTAAAAATTAACTTTAAAGCTCAAAAAGTCACAA
Organism: Culicoides brevitarsis; assembly: GCF_036172545.1. Lineage (NCBI taxonomy): Eukaryota > Metazoa > Arthropoda > Insecta > Diptera > Ceratopogonidae > Culicoides > Culicoides brevitarsis. The sequence continues at coordinate 32,167,478 of NC_087086.1, read as the reverse complement.
AATGAAAATTTTTAGTCCTAAAATTGATAAATTGTTAAATAAAATTTCAAAATTCAACTTTCAAATACAAAACTTACCATCCTAAAACCGCATTCCAACGCCTTCATCTACTCTCGTCACCATTTCAAGTATCCAACTCGTAAAATGAAGTCATACAATGATGCATTCTGACCATATTTTATAAACAAAAAACCGCATAGACTCTTCAAATATTTGGAATTCTACTGCGTTTGAAGTACCTGAAGCATGAATTAAACATGAGTTAACGAAAACAATTGAATTTCTGGCCATACTTACAAATGAACATTGCTGGATGTGTGTTTACAATAACAATCGGTTGTGACGCATGCCTACTGCATTCAATTGCAATTTAATTAGACCTTAATTATTAGCAGAGAGCTTTGCGAGAGAGATACTTCGGCCCACTCTACAATAGCTCTAGCCATATCTGTATCAAATTTCCTGTTTGAAGGCCGTTTTGCAGTATAATTAGTCATTTGCGCGAGAAAAACCGCAGTATTAGATGTTTGCGAGTCGACAACAGATCTTTTTTGTGTGATGATTGTCTGAAATTGCGCAATAATTTGAGATTTCAAGATGCTTGTTGTGAGTTTCTTATCTCATTATTTTGAAAATTGTCAAAAATTTACCGTTTTACTAATGTTTCTGTCTCTTTTCCTCTCATTGCAGATTTATTCGGCTTTTGTTTATGGATTGTTTGACAGTCGTACCCAAGCGAATCATGAAGGTGGCACGAAAATCGTTCAATAATTACTTGCTGCCCAAACGCAGCGATGAAGTTGATAACAACAAAGATAACAAAGTAGTTGATGTTTATATGTCTAACGACACACGACGTTCCCCCCAAACTATCACACCGTCTCCGCCGCCAGCGTCGCCCCGCAATGCACCTGCCACGCACAACAAGGAGAAAAATCGTCTTGCCACGTTTAATAATTGGCATCTAACGACAACAGACAAGCGACTTTTGGCACAAATCGGCTTTTACTACACCGGAACGAACGATTTGGTGAAATGTTTCTTTTGCAACGTTGAAATCGGCATGTGGCAACCGGAAGACAATCCTGTTGACGAACATCTGAGATGGTCCCCCAATTGCCCGTTGCTCCATGGACGCGAAACCTCAAACGAACCAATTGACGCCGAAGCCCTGAAACGAATTTTGCCCCAAATCAGTTACGACACATGCGGCATCCGTGCCAACAATTCATCACAATCCTCCGTGGGCTCCGGATATGCCGAAATTTCCGTGAATCACGCAAATCCCTCGAACATTCGTGATCTCTCGCCGCAACCCAGTTCCAGCAGTAGTCAAGAACGAACGCCACGTGCTTCGCTTTTATCGCCTGCGAGAGCGCACGAACATCCCGAATTCGCAATCGAGTCACATCGCCTCATCTCGTTCGAAGATTGGCCCAAAACGATGAAACAAAAGCCCAAAGAGCTCGCCGAAGCGGGTTTCTATTACACCGGCAAGGGGGATCGTGTGGCGTGCTTTAGTTGTGGCGGCGGCTTGAAAGATTGGGAAGAGATGGATGTGCCGTGGGAACAGCATGCCATGTGGTACAGCAAATGCGAATATTTGAAACTCATGAAGGGACAAGAGTTTATCGATGAAATTCTCGCGAGAAAAAGCTCACCGCCGTCGTCTTTCACGGAACCGTCGACGTTAGCGGCATGCGGAAGCTCTGCAAGTGCCGCAAAAGAGGCAAAAGCCTCGGATGAACCCGCAAAATGCACAGCGATGTCATGTGACGACCAGAAACCGCCGATGAGCGACAGCAAAATGTGCAAAATCTGCTACGAATGCGAATATAATACGGCTTTTTTCCCGTGCGGACACATCATTGCGTGTGCGAAATGTGCTTCGAGTGTCACGAAATGCCCTTATTGTCGACAACCCTTCACGAAAGTTATGCGAGTGTATTTTTCCTGAACATAAATTTTGTATTTATTAACATTTTATCCAAATCCTGTAGATACTTTAAAATAAAATCACCTAATTTTAATACGAAATTGCCGTTTTTTCATTAAAATTCACTTAAAATTCCATCAAAAAGCTTGAAGTAAGTAAATTGCATCTCAAGGTCCAACAACGTCATTTTTGCTTAGATAACGCGTGATGAGTCATATGATAATCGCAAAAAAAAATCGTTACGCGGATTTTTTTAATGACAATTTATTCATAGAATCCATTCATAAAGTTTGCATGAAGCCGTCAAGTCAACTACTTTCAAGAAAATACTGGTTGTCCTCTAAAAATATGCAGTCTAATTACAAAGAACGTAACTAAATGCTATATAACGGGCCTGTTCATGAACGCAACTTACCTCGTAATTAAATGTTACTTTTTGCTCCAATTTCGATATTTTTAATAAATAATGATCTATTAATCCGTAGTTGAACACGTGATGCGTCTAATAAAGCCAAGCAGGTGATAGATGAGGAAAGACGTAATAAAAGACGACAAAATATAAGCAGCTTGTGCCCAAAATTTTAATTTATTTTTAAAAAGGAGCAGATGTTTCGGACCTTTATTTCTTTTTTTTTCGTTCTTTTCATTCATTGTTGCTTCTTCGTTTTTTTTTGTGTTTTCGTATTTGAATAAAAAAAAGTGCGGCAGCTGATATCTGACAGCTTTGAAAGATTTTTGAAGAAGGATTTGACGAGAAATTGCGCTATTTTGGAAGGTTTTTGGTCTTTGCGTCGTTTTTGAAAGATTTTTTAGTCGAAAATTTAAAGAATTTGCACAAAAATTGAATTTTTTGAATAAAATTTAAAAAAAAAAATCTGATGTAAAGATTTCAACTAAAAGTTTTTTTAAAGTCGATTTTGGTAATTTTTGAGATTTAATTTTTAATTCATAAAATTTTTTGAGTCTTAAAAAAGTCTTTTGGAGTCACAAATATTTTGTTAAAAAATTGAAAACATTTTTGACAATTTTTTTTTTTCTTTTAAATTTTGAATTTTTTTTCTTGCCCAAACACGAATTTTTAGTTCTTAAATTTATTTTTTTTTTGTAAAAAAAATGTTTTGGAAGATTAATTTTTCTCAAAAAATTACCCTTAATTTTGGTCAATAATTTCATAAAAAGCTTTTTGAAAAATTAAAAAGTCAAATATTTGGTCTGCTTTGTTTGATTCTCATTTTTTGAGAAATATTTTTTTTCAGGTCATTTTTTCATAAAAATTTTTTAAAACTAATTAAATTAAATAATTTAAAGTCATAAAAATTTTAAATTAATTCAAAAATTTTTAAAAAATATTTAAGTTGATGACTTTCTCTAGAATTATAGGCAAAATTTGACAAAATGTCTAAAATTAAATAAAATTTCTAAAAAAAAATTATTTATCATCAATCTTGGGTCATGAAATGCACTTTAACCATCAATTCCTTTCTCCAACTTCCCAAAATATTTTCTGAAGCCTAATTTGAAACATCTTTAAAAAGCAATAATTAATACTTACCTTTGCCCATACATACTTTAACCGTATTAAATCTGCAGCTTCAGGTGCTCACAACTCACATCTGTAACAAAAGGCGAATAAAAAATTAAAAAAACTTGAAAAAAATATTTTTTTTTGTGTAAAAACAATTTTTTGTTTTGATAAAAATTTTAAAATAAAATTCTAAGAAGTAGTTTTCATTGACTAACCCTGAGTGATAGAATTTTTGTGATCTTACGAAAAAACTTTTGTACACTGAAAGCCTCTGCACTCTCGCAACACAGGCAAGCCAATGCACGAACTCTGAAAAGTAGTTGAAAAAAATAAAAAAAAAATGCATGAAAAATGTTACTTTTTAAATTTAAAGGTGTTTAAAAAGGAAAATTTTTTAGGAAATATTTTAAAATTTTATTTTTGTTTATTTTTTATGATTTTTTTTTTAAATTAAAAGGATTCTGAGGATTTTTTTGTTTTCCTAGCAGAAAAATGTCAATAAAGCTAAAAATTAACTACAAATCTTGATTTTTTTTCACATTTTTTGTGTTTTTCCGGTGTGTTAGTTTACCTCTCTCTCGAATTTCGTCACAATTTTTTACATTCGTTCTTGGATGAAAGGATGTGCAAGTGCGTGATTTAAAGAAATTCGTTTTGCTGGATCAAGAGCGAAAATTTTGTCGAGTAAATCTCGTAGTTGAATGACTTTTTTCACTTGTTCTTCCGGCAAATTTTGTTGGGCGATCAGTTCCGTGTGCAAATCACGTGTTGGCTTCACAACGGACATGACAACGACTTTTTCCTGCATAAAAAATGATTTTTATCAAGTTTTTTTGGATTTTTGACAAAAACTTACCCTTTCCGTGATACGATCGATTTCATGAGACAAGAAATTGTAACTTGAGTCAAAGTGTTGTTCACGGAATTGTCCCTTTCGGATGACTTTGTTCGGGATTTTGCCCTTTAAATCCATGAAACACTTCAACATTTGGTTATTCGACTTGCCACTGAACAAAATTTTGCCCGTATACAGTTCGTAGATCGTGCATCCAGCACTCCACATGTCAATTCCCGCATCGTAAGCCAAGCCAAGAATAATTTCCGGCGCACGGTAGAAACGGGAAACGAGATATGGAGTGATGTCGTTGTCCGTGATCTTCGAAGCTGACCCGAAATCGCACAATTTCAGCACTAAATGTGTCTCGTTGACGAGAATATTGTCAGGTTTGATATCCGCATGCAAAATTCCGCACTTTTTAAGCAACTTCAGAGCCAATAAAAGTTGTTGCGTATAACTCCGGACAGCTTTTATGTGCAAACCCACATTTTTTCCGTATTTTTTTAATACTTCGCGTAAATTCATCGATAGCGGTTCCATTACCATGCACAAATGTTGCTTGTGAAAAAAGTGTCGGTAGAGTCGCATGCAGTGATATTTGTCATCGGGATCGCTGTCGTTGAGTTTTTTCAGGATTTCCAGCTCACGTAAGCCCGTTTTGTGCATTATCTCGTGGTTACGGATGATTTTGATGGCAACATTAGTTCCGCCTCGTGCCTGATCTTTTGCCCGAATGACATTACTGAAGACGCCTTGACCCGTGTAACCGGCAACGAGATATCGATTATCGAGCGTTTCGCCGATACGAACGCGGTAATAGCCTTCGGCGTCGTCCCAATTGTCTGTGAGGGCGGGATTATCGGCTCCTTGCTTGTTGGCGGAGATTGTAGCGGGAGACTGAAAAATAAAAAAAATATTTTATTTAAAAAATTCGAAAAATAAAGGATTTTACCGCAATTCAAAATTTTTTGTTCAAAAATTTAAAAAAAATTAAATTGTTTTTTACAAATTTTTGGAAAAATAATTTTTTTACAAATTATTTAAAAAATTTGAAAAATCTTGAAAATTTTCGATGAATTTTTTAAATAAAATAGGAAAATTCATCGAAAAATATAATTTTTTAAAAATAATTTTGTGTAAAAGTTAAAATTTTTACAATTTTTTAAAGAAATTTTAAAATTTTTTTCAAAAATTTCAAAAAATCATAATTTCTTTAAATTATTTTTTGAAAATTTTTTGTAAAACTCGAAAAATCATATAAAATTCTTTTGATAATTTAAAAGCAAATTAATAATTTTTTGATGAATTTTTCGAAAAATTAGCTAAAAATTAACTTTTTCGTAATGAAATTTGAAATGCGATGAAAAAAATTATTTTTTTTTTTTGAGTTTTGGAGACAGTTACTATCCAACTCACATCGAAATTCGTTTCCTCGTCTTGTTCCGCGAACATGTCCCATTCTTGTTTCTTCGTGGCTTTCTCTTTTTCCTTCGCACCCGCCTCTTCTTCGGCATTTTTGTTCGGAATTGGAGGCGTCAGCGATGGTTCCTCCGCTTTTTTGTTGTCTTTCAATGGAGGTGTGAGCGTTCCCGCGACATTTTTGAAAGGACGATCGATTTTTTTCTGCTCCGGCGTTCGTGAAACCAACACGACATCATCATCCGTATTGTTGTTTGTCGTTCTGCCGGGACTTGTTGAAGCCATTGTCACATTTGTGTTGCTATCTTCATTGACAGCCAACTTTTTCAGCAACTCTTCGCGCTGTTTTCGTCTTCTTTCGATAATTTGTTCCTCATCTTCCTCCTCGTCGTTCAAATCAATGTCGTTCGTTTCACTTTCGCTGCTCGATTCTTTCGCCGCTTTCAGACCTTCGCTCAACGAATCTTTAAATTTATCTTCTTCCTTTTTATTTGACGTCGGTTTTCGGCGAGAATCGTAGTCCCGACGTGAATCGTAGCGATTTCGGGATCGGGAACGCTGTTCACGTCGTCGATTATCTGGCGCCGGAGAATATCTTCGATTATCGCGACGATCAAAATCGCGTCGATCTCGATCACGACGCGAGCGATCCGGGCTGCGGTATCTATTTCGATCGATATCTCGTCGTTCAGCACTTCGATCTTTGTCGCGATTGATGGCACGACGTAAATCCTCTTTGTTGCGATTTTGTTCGGTGTGACGCCCACGTTCCATGGAACGATCACGTCGCGAAGGACGTTCAACGCGATCGCGACTTGTGCTGCGATATCGTTGCGATGTAGGTCTCGAACGTTGCTGATAGACGGGCGACGGAGATTTGTGTCGTCGACGCTTTTTCTGTCGCTCCTCGGCATGGGCAGATGGTGCTGATGCTTTTTCGCCGCCGCTAGAATCATCCAAAAAGATAACATCATTATCGACTTTTCCCCGTGAGCTAGAAAGGTTATTTGAGTGTGATGTTTTCTTACTAACATCGTGCTCAGTATCTGATTCCAGATAGCCGAGACGTGCCTGTAACAGAGCTTTTTGCTTCATCAGGTCTTCCAAGTCGATTTCCTCGTCGGCATCTATGACATTGACATCGGGGGTCGCGCAATCTTCCACAGCCCTTCGAAAAAAATTATTAAAAAATTATTTTTTTGATTAAAAACTCACAAAAAATACTTACTCGTCACTTTCCGACTCTGACGAGACGATTGTCATAGATGGCCCAGCATTCGGATCCAAGGTAGCTGTGATTATTTGTACTAAACGATTGGGATCTGTCGGGATTTTGCTCCCATTTTCCTTTTTACTCTCATTTTCCTTCATGATATTGGTGAATTTTGAGTTTATTGATCCCGTTTCCGACGTTTTGCGAGACTTTGGAGCTGCTACAACTTCTTCATCATCACTACTTTTGCTTCTGCTGTGTTTCTTCTTGTGCTTTTTATGCTTTTTCTCCGACTTTTTCGCCTTTTTGTGATGTTTCTTGTGTTTCTTGCTACTTCCGTTCGACAAACTGTAGCTTTTGGGCGGAGTTTTGCCAGATTGCGGGTCACTTTCGTCAGCGGAAATCTCAAATCTGCAAAAGAAAAACAAAACGATTGGAGACGTGCTTGCGAAAAAGTCACTTTTGCACACTTACTCTTCATCCATTCCTGCAAATTTCGATCCAAATTTATTTTTTGATGTTCTGTCTTGATTATTTTCTGGTTTTTTCAACAATTTTCGGGGTAATTCGAGGAAAATGCAAGAAAAAATCAAATTTCCGTGCCTTTTTTGAAGGTTTTGATGGCCCAAGTTGCATTTGGAATTGAAATTGTTCGCTGGGTGTCAATCCCAGTCGCTAATTTAATTTGTAAAAATCATCAAGCACTTAAATTCCCTCTAAAAAAATATAAAAATCACGTAAAAAAATAAAAATTTTGCGAAAATCGTTGGAACAGAAGCTGTTCTTAAGGTAAGTCATGTTAGTTTTTTCCGCGAGATGTTAGTTTTGCCGGCAAACTCACCTGAAAATTCGCGTACCTGTCGTCCATATTGGCTGTGCTCCGAATCAAGGGAATTCAACCAATCAAAAGTTTTCTCTCAGAAAATTTTTTCGTTTTTTACGTCGTTTTTCCTCATTTTCAAGGAAATTTTTAAGAAATTCTTTGAAATTTTCAACATTTTCTGTGAGAAATCGTTCGAATTTTACATTTTTCTTGTCTTTTGGTAACCGTTGCTCCATGTGGCCTTGAAGAATGAAAGTTTCCGTTCGTGTATGTAGCGTATAAGACGCCGCTCAATAATTATTTTTTTTTAATTACAGGCATTAAACTGACTCACAAAGAAGACTCCGACAAGATGAAACAGCAAAGATATCGCGAATGGGATCTCGACTGCAAAGTTTACGTCGGCAATTTGAACTCATCGGCCTCCAAGTACGAAATTGAAAGCGCTTTTGCCAAATACGGACCTTTGAGAAATGTCTGGGTCGCTCGTAATCCGCCAGGCTTTGCATTTGTCGAGTTTGAAGACAAACGGGATGCTGAGGATTCGGTACGAGGATTAGATGGAACGTAAGTTTTGAGCATTTTTCAACTTTTAAAGACGATTTTTAATGAGATTATGACTTTAGACGTTGCTGCGGAACACGAATCCGTGTGGAAATGTCATCGGGACGTACGCGTCGTGATCGTCGAGGAGGCGGCGGCTCTCGCAGTGATCGTGGCAGCAGATCTGATCGGTACAGGTACATTTTGATTACTATTTCACACACACTTGCATCTCATATTTTATCTGTCGAACGCAATTCCGGGTCTTTTATGACTTTTTGAGGATGATCCGTGGCAAAAATGTCGCAGATGAGCCTGAAAAAGTTCAAAAAGTCGCTTAATTGTGAACGTTTAAAAGCTTTATGTACATAAAAATCATTCGTTTGTGGATTGGTGGTACAAAAATAACGTAAAATAGAGCACTCTCCTGTCTTTATTGCTCCGTCAAGTACTGTATATGTTTGAAATTTATGATTTTTTTGCAAAAAAAAAAAAAAAAATAGTAAAATGACAAATTTTGATTCAATTTTAAATTTTGTATGAAACAAATTTTCCAGGATTTCCATTCAACACCAACTACATCATCAACCACACTCTACTCTTCGCCCTTACTGCTTCTTCTACACCACCAACAACAAAACTAGAATTATTGCTTCTACTAAAAAAATCACCATCAATTACAAATTCTTGCGTCAGTTTATCGAAAAATGTCGTTCTGCGCTCTTCTGCTGGACATCTTCGTCGCCCATCCTACTACCAACTTGAGAACTCTTCTAAATAAAACAGGACAGACTTGTACTTTTCTGACTTTTCGACAACGTCACGCCACGCGACTCCTCTCGACTCGTGTCAGGGATAATTTTCGGCGCACACGCATCAAAGCAACGGCTGCAACTTCGTCGTCGTCAACGCGCTCGATCAACAGTCTCCTCCAAAAAAAAATAGTCTTCCCATCAATCAAATCACACCCACACCCTTCGAGATCAAAAAAAAAATGTAGAAAAAATTTTTTTAGAAAATTTATCAATCAACCAATTTACACCACCAAAAATCCTTCACCAACCTGCTTCTTCAATGTTTCTGACAAAAAAAAATCGTCGTTTGCATCGTCGGCACGTCGGTCGTCGATCACAAACACACGCAACTAGCATCCGCATCGACTCTCCTCTGAAAAATCTTGCTGCTGCCAAACACTGACCAAAATGTGTGATCAATGAGCAAAAGCAGAGCAATTGGGGCTGTTAGTTGTGTTTCCCAACTCAATACCACAAATGAAAAAAAAAATCAATCCAATATCAAAAAAATCGTTCAAAATCGCAAAAAAAAACACAAAAATCGCACGAAAAGCATTTGTGATAGGTAGATCATGTAAAAATATTAAATTTATTATTTTTTAATTTAATTTTTTCTTTCTTTTTTAATCCTAACAAAAAAATCGTTTCTCAAAAAAATTTTCTGAAAAACAAAAACTAATAAAATTTTCAATTTTTTCTCGTCATTTAGGTCCCGTTCACCGAAACGATCTCGCACCCCAAAGAGATCCCGTTCCCGAAGCCCCCGCGATTACCGTGACGACTACGAGAAGGAATCCTCGAGACGCTCTCCGCGCGAATACCGACGAGAATATCGTCGCAGCAGTCGATCCGATTCACGTGACAGACGCTAAACAAAAAAAAAATGGCATCGAAATGTGTTCCAGTTAAAAAAAAAATCAACGTATCCCTTTATAAGATAACTTTTTATTAAGTAATCACAAATAATTAACTCACTTTCTCACACATACAAAAAAAAAATATCAATTAACAATCACGTTGATCCCGTGTAGTGTCAACTCAACGTTAGAGATTAAGATCCCTTTTTTGTCTTCTTTAAGATTTTTCTTTATCAGATTATTCCGCGAAATATTGAAAAAACTAGCAGTACTTAGCAGCTTTTATTATGAGTTTCAATTTATTTCTATCAGAAACCAAACAAAAAAAAATTGTAAAATTTACATTTCAATATTTATATTTTTTAATTCATTTAATATTTCCTTTCATGAAATTATATGAATGTATCTTAGGTTTTAAGTTCAAAATGTTATAATAAAAATAAACATAATAAAATCCATTAAATTGTCTCATGCATTTAATTAATTTTTTTCTCAAATTTAATTTTAAAAATCATTTAAAAAATGATTCAAAATCAAGAAAGCATTTTTAAAATAATTTTAATTAATTAAATAATTTTTAATTAAGAAAGCATTTTCTCCTATTTGAGTGATTTTTGGAAATTCTCAGAAAACTTCAAAAAATATGTTTGAATTTTAGTATATTTTTGACCTAAGTTTTTATAAACTGATAAAAAATATTAAATATCAGGTCTAAAGTTTGATATTTTCTTTCTTTTTCAATGTTTTTTTTCGTATTTTATGGAATTCAAAAAAACCTACATTTTTTAATATTTATTTTTAGGCCGCTCCAAATGAAACTCAATAGTTTTGTCCAAAATTTTTGAAATAAATGGGGGGGGGCAAAAAAAAATTAAAAATTTTGAAATACTTTTTTTCATATAAAATGCCAAATTTTTTATAAATATTTGATCGTTAATCAATATTTCGTTCTTTTGTGTTTTTTACATTGATATTTGTGTATTGAAAATTGATTTAAAAACATTTTAACTAAAATATGAATATCATAAAAAAACTGTCAAAATTTTTTTTAAAACAAAAATTCTATAATTTTCATGAAAATTATTTTTAAAGAAAATTTTATGTCGAAATACATTTTTGAATACAAAAATTACTAAAAATTGAAGAATTTTTTTGAAAATTTCTTGAAAAATTATGAAAATACTCCAAAAATCGGTAATTTTTGATGAAATTTTACCTTTTTTTTATTTTGCCCAATTGGATTTTCGAATTTAAAATGGGGCATCGGATAAAACTCTTGAGTTTCATTTGGAGCGGCCTTATAAGAAGTTTTTATATTTATAGATAAATATTTATTTATTTATATTTTTGTAGTTAAATTTTATTCAATTTTTTTTTATTTTTCAATTTTTTTTTAGAATAAAAAAATAAAGTAATAATAATTTAAAATTTTTAATTATTTCTTAATTTCAGAATTTTTTTTCTACTACTCAAAAAATTTTTTTTATTTATTTTTTAAGAAATTTTAAAAATAAAAATAGAAAATAAAAAAAAGTTTTGAAACACTTTTTCATACAAAATGAAAAAATTTAAACAATTTTTGGTCATTAAAGAATAATTTAGTTGTTTTTATGGTATTTAAGTGAAGATTTGGTACTTTAAAATTAATCTCTTAAATATTTCAAGGTAATAATTTAAACAAAAAATTTCAAAAAATAACTATCAAAAAATTTGAAAAATTATTTTTTTTAAAAAATATTTTTTAGTATGAATTTTTCATGTTAAATTTCGTTTTTCAATACAAAAATTATTGAAAATTCGAAAATATTTAAAAAATTTTTTGAAAATTCCTTTAAAAAATAAGGGAAAAGACCAAAAAATGGTTAATTTTGATGAAATTTTTAACCTTTTTTTTTGTCCCATTGGATTTTCGGCATTTTGGGGCAGGGGACAAAAAAATAGAAAAAAAGTTGGAGCGGCCTTATTCAAAAAAAAAAAAAAAACACAAAAATATTTAATTTTTAAAGTTAAATTTTTCTTAAAAATCAAATCTTAAAAAAACTCATCTTTTGTATCAGACTAAGTCGAATTTAGATAATTTTTTAAAAATTTCAACTAACTTTTGAAGAAAATTGAAACAATTTGTTTTAAATTCTTTAATTTGGAAGTTTATTTAGTAAATATTTAGTTATTTAGTTGTATTATTTGTTCTAAAGGGCTTACAAACTACTTTTTACACTGGATGATCTGTAACTGGATGAATTTCGAATACAAAATAATGAGTGAATCTTCGCGAAGGAAAGACATTTTAATACTACAAAAGGCAGAAAAATCAAAGCTTCTCATAACAAAATGGAATCCTTATTGATGCGTTCGTGACTTTTTGAGAGTTTCAAGACTGTCAGACGCGTGACTAGGCTCTTCGATGCGTCGCTTCAGGATAATTGTGGCTTGGCGTGGTTTGATATTGCCCGTGCGACGCGGAGATTCGGGTGACGTTGCTAAATTCGATGCATTGGCAAGTTGGCGCTCTGCCTTCAACTGGATAATTGTCGCCGACATTTCGCGATTCTTCACTTCGTACTCCTCGAGACGCTTTTTCAAGTCGTTCACGGTCGATTTGAGATTCGATACTTCGAGAGAGTAACTTTTCATCTCAAGCATGTGCTTCGTTTGAATTTGGACCATGGCACGTGCCTTGCGGAGAGCGATTTTGTAGCTATTTTGGAGTTTCACGACGGCATTTCGGGTACTTTGAGCCACATTGCATCCGACATGATCTTCGCATGCGGGTGACGAACGTGTCGATGTGTTGCTGGTTGTCGATGTGTCTTGTACTCCGATGAGTTTTTCGCTCACACTACGATCAAAACTGTACGACGAGCTGAAGGAACGATCTCGAATGGGCGTCGATATGTTCGATTGGTTCAAATATCGCTTTTTCAGGACGGGAGCGATTTCGTCGTCAAAGTGATCTGTCGCCATGGATGAAATGTCACGTAACTCTTGCAAGACTTCGTGGGCGCGCAATGTCGTTTTGGTTTGTGACGTTTGTTCGACGACCCGCAAAATGTTGAGAACCTCGTCAATGACGCGACCCGGAATGAAACAACACAAATCCAGGTCCATGTATTTGGTGTAGGTCATGGAAAGCATGCTAATCCGTGTCTCGATGCACGTCATGATGTCCGAATGTTTGCTCAGCGGATGATTTCGACGTTCGCTCTCACGTCGCGGCAATTGCGCTTTGATCGCTTTCATGTTCGCCGCGTGTCGCTTGATCATCATGTGAAAGCCGCGATTCAAAATTCCCTGATTTAACTCGTTGATCCGCTTACATATCTAAAAAAAAATCAATTTTTAATTTAAATTTTTCTGCATATTGATGGTCCTTGACCCCTTTGATGCGAAAAACCAAAAAAAAAATTAAATTAATGAATTTCACTTACAATTCGCTTCTTTGCAATCTCATCGTACGTGAGAAAGCTAAAAATATGTTCCAGACACAAGTCGGGAAGGTCCAGCAAATGCACCATTGCGACAAAGGCAGAAGTCGTCTATTGTTTTGTCTCGCACTCTCTCCTTGCAATTTGACACGAAATTTGTCAAAAATTGTTACTTCCGCTGAAAAATACGCGTATTTTCACTCGGAATATTGCAGCAAGAATAAACAATTGCACGAGACACGAGAGATTAATTGGTTTTGGTATTTTTACTACACTCGTCGCCAGTCACAATTTGCTTTGTTTTGGTTCCAGCACGAGTTCCATGGCAGTTCTACACGGTACGACACTCTTTTTCCGAATGCGACGCCATCTTTGTTTTCTAGAAAACACCTTCGATAGGGTTGCCAGTTTTACAAAATGAAGGGGGAGAGGATAAAATCGAAATTGGGGAGGGAGTCTGAACAAAAATTTTTGGAAATTTATTTTCAAGGCAATTTTTTAAACAGTTTTTGACCGAAGGGAATTTTTTTTTAAATTTATTTCCGAAGTAATATTTTTTTTGGTATTTGTCAAAACTAAATTTTAAACATTTAAAAAAAAAATTAAAATTTTTGAAAAATTTAAAAAGTTATTTTTTTAAAAAAAAATTGTAAAGAAAAATCTGTATAAAATACACAAGGAAAAGTATTAAGTCAGCAAACAAATATTAAAATAAACATTTTAAAATTTATTACTTTTATAAAACATTTTAATTTGGTCACGTGACAAAAAAATTTTTCATTTAAATAAATTTCAATAGAAAATTTTTTTAGCCAGTTCAGGCTAATTTTATAATTTTTCAATAAAAAAAGTACAAAAATATGTAAAAATTTTACTTTTTTACTTAACATTTTTATTTTACCCCCTAATTTTTTTTTAAAGAAAATCGGAGGGGGTGACATAAAGTAAAATAATTATAATTCTTTAAATTTCTTATAAATTTTCATTATACGTGAAAATGAAGAAAATAAGACTCGCAAAGCACTTTTTGAAGTAAAAAATTCAAAAAGTTGCAAAACCAAAAAATTATCAAAAAAAAATCTGGAAGTAGTAAGCTTAAAAGTGAACATTTGGTAACCCTAACAGTAAAGAGCAGCAAATTTCAAAATTACAAATCATCGAAAATCAGCAATTTTGGGTGTTTCTCAAAAGGTAAATTTATTCCCCAATAAAAGTTAAGACCCCAAATCCTCGTTTTCACATCGTACATTCGAGATTTGAGCTAAAACAAGCCAGAAATAACGCACGTCCTGTTTTTATTTTTCCAGAGCTTTGTGTGTGTACACAACAACGACGTAGAAACAACAACAACATCACACAGCAAAAAGAAAAAAATGGAAAATACGGAAGAAATTGTGGAAAAGAAGCTGAACGAGTTGGAAATCGGTGAGACATTTCCGCGTATCAAGCTCACGGACAAATATTTGCCGTACGCCCTGAACCCGTTTTACGTGAAAGGAACGACGACGACACGGAAGCCCAACGATGTGGAAAAGTTATTCGGAACGCACAGCAGCAGCAGCAAAACGATGAGCAGCGAAGAAAGTGATAAAAGCAACAAATGTTGCGGAAAATGCGAAACAAGTGACGTTCCGGGACTCGTCAGGAACACCTTCAAGTCGAAACACAAAAAGAAGGAACGCAAGTCGTTCATTCGCGAGCCACGTCTCAAGCTAATTGGGCGGTGTGTGCATCAATGTGCCCTAAATTCGATGAAAACCCGGAGTTTTAGCGAATCGGAGATTGCAAGACGATCGGAAATTGATCTTTCGACGGAGCTTGAGTCGCATTTGAGTCTTCAGACATCACTTGAGAACACAAAAGGCACCACTTTTGGCGACAAACAACAAAATCTCTCGGATTTCCGGACGATCATCGAACAGTGTTCCAATATCTCGCTCACGGAAGGCACCGCGTCAAAGGACCCCAAACTCGATTACAGCCAAAAAAGCTTCAAAACGTTGCGAAATCACGCCCCGCATGCGAGATTCCGCTCGAAAACGCCTCCTGCAGTGTCTGTGGCATCGACTTCGGGCGCAGCAAACTCGTCGTCGTCTTCGTCGTGCTCGCAACAGGCACGCATGCAATGTGATGTTACAATAAACGAAATCGCCAGTTACTTCGAACTGCTTTATATCCCCAAAAAGATGAGCAGTATGGCCGAAAGCATGTACATTTAAGAATTATTGCGAGATTTTTTTCGTTTTAAGTCGTGAGTTAAATATTTCTAGTGATCAAAATAGTCAAATATCGTTATTTTTTGTCAAAATTCGTTATAAACAGAAAAAAATCATTCAGGTCTTGAAAAATGTATTTCGATCAACAAAAACAAAAGGCGTTCAGTATTTTGTCTATAAATAAAAAATCTCAAGGTCGTTCGTAAGTAAATAAATTTAAATTACGTTTACGTGTGAATGAAAGGAAAACGCGTTTACAAACATTTTTTTCTAAACTACTTGTAACGTATATTTGGTTCATCGTCAAGGAGGATGAAATAAAGAAAGAATTTTATTGTAAATTTCGTTTTTTTCCCTTACCTTGAAGCAAGTTTCAATGAAAATCACGTAAAATTCCCAAAAATTCAACTTTTTTCGCATGTAAAAACCAGTTTTTGTCCAAATTAGAGTCTATCACCGTTCCATTTTATTGCGTACGTATCAAAAATATCAACATTTCCGTCCTTAATTGACCTTAAAATCTAATAAATGCACATTTTATGGCAGAATGTTGGTTGCAACATCGAAAATTTTACATGCGGAAGACACCGAATTTCGTGTCGGCGCCGCAATTGTTCATCGCAGCCTGTAAACTGAGGCCTAAAACACGTCGCGTGTCAACTGGATCAATTATTCCGTCGTCCCATAAGCGAGCGGTGCTGTAATAGGGAGATGCTTCTTGCTCAAAACGTTCAACGATCGGTTGACGGATCTTGTTTCGAAGTTCTTCGGTAAATTCCTTGCCTTTGCGTTTGTATTGCTCTTCTGTTACTTGAGCAAGGACGTTTGCAGCTTGAGATCCGCCTGAAAAAATATAATAATTTTAAATAATTTAAATAAAATAATTTTAAAAGTTAATTTTTAATAATTTGAAAAAATTATAATTTTTTTTTAAATTCTGAAAAAATTCTTAAAATTTTTAAAAATTTGAAAAAATTATTCTTTAAATTTAAAAAAAAATAATTTTTTTCAAAATTTTTAAAAATTAATTTTTTTTCAAAATTTTAAAAAATTAGAATTTTTCCAGAATTAAAAAAAAATTATAATTTTTTCAAAATTTTTAAAAATTAAATTATGAAAATTTTTTTAAATTATGAATGAAAATTTTTACCCATAACGCTGATTCTGGAATTAGGCCACATGTACAAAAATCGCGGAGAATAAGCTCTTCCGCACATTCCGTAATTTCCTGCGCCATATGAGCCTCCCACGATAAGTGTCAGTTTTGGAACATTAGCAGTTGCGACCGCTGTCACCATTTTCGCGCCGTTTTTAGCAATTCCGCCAGCTTCTGCATCTCGTCCTACCATGAAACCCGTGATATTTTGCAAGAAAATTAGAGGAATTTTCTTTTGAGCGCATAATTGGATGAAATGAGCGCCTTTCAAAGCACTTTCTGAAAACAAAACTCCATTGTTTCCGACTATTCCTACTAAATTTCCGTATAATCTGAAATATTTCATTAAAAATTTAATTTTTTTCACAGATTTTTGGGATTTTCTTACTTTGCGTAACCACAAACGAGCGTCTCTCCATACATCTTTTTGAATTCGGTGAATTTACTGCCATCGAAGACCCGAGCGATCACTTCCCGCACGTCATATGGTCGCGTCAAGTTCGATCCAACAATGCCATAGAGCTCTCGGGGATCATAAATGGGCGATTCAACGACTTTTGAGTGTTGATTTCCGTAAAAACCGATTGCTGTGTTGCTTGTGAGACTTAAATCTTCGTTATAATTGTTTGTCTTTGGATTGTTCAAGTTACTGACGATTTGTCGTGCCAAATATAGCGCATGTTCGTCATCGACGGCATAATGATCTGTCACTCCCGACGTTTTGCAATGCAAATCTGCGCCTCCCAAGTCTTCGGCAGACACTTCTTCGCCCGTAGCTGCTTTCACGAGAGGAGGCCCCGCAAGGAAAATCGTTCCTTGGCGTTTCACGATGATGCTTTCGTCAGCCATTGCAGGTACATAAGCTCCTCCAGCAGTGCAACTTCCCATTACGACGGCGATTTGGGAGATGCCTTCAGCTGACATGTTCGCTTGATTGTAAAAAATCCTTCCAAAATGCTCCTTATCGGGAAAAACTTCGGCTTGACGTGGTAAATTTGCGCCGCCCGAATCGACCAAATAGATGCAAGGCAATCGATTTTCACGAGCAACTTCTTGAGCTCGAAGATGTTTCTTCACCGTGATCGGGTAATAAGTTCCTCCCTTGACGGTTGCGTCATTTGCAACGATAACGCATTCCATGCCAGAAACTCTTCCAATGCCCGTTACCAAACCACCCGAGTTAACAACTTCATTTCCGTACAATTCGTGACCCGCAAGCGGTGAAAGCTCTAAAAACGACGAGTCTTTGTCGAGTAATTTGTCGATACGTTCGCGGGCGAGGAGTTTTCCCTTCGAAGTGTGACGTTTGATGGCTTCGGGACCTCCGCCTTGTAACACTTCTTTGGTCACATTTCGCAAATTGGCGACGAGATTTGACATTTGCTCATAATTTTCCTGCAAAAAATGAGGGAAATTTTTAAAAGGTCAAAAAATCACGAGAAATCATGAAGTTACTTTGTATTCGTCAGAGTTCTTATCAATCGTCGTAGCAACAACACTCGGCGAATGCACATGCCTCATGAATTGCTGGCTGAGTCTCAGCGATTTTCGGAATGACAGTCGACTTAACATGATTGGAATGAGAAAAATTCGTTTAAAGTGCAGGAAATTTCAAAAATTAAAACCAAAAAGGACGAAAAATTAACGAAAAAATAAAAAGTTATGAGAGACGATGAATTTTTCGTCTGCGATATTTGTTTACGTGTTAATGTTGACGTTTAAAAAAGTTGAAGCTTTTGACATTGATCAGCAATTTTAGTGAATTTGATTTAATGGTTAACACTGAAGAACAAATTTTAATTTTTTTGAGCTTAAAAATTTAAATTTTTCTTTAAGTGAAATTTTTATTGAGCAAGTAAGTATTACTTAAGTTGTTTTCTTCATATGCTTTTGAAGTTTTAATGATTTTTTTTTTAATTTTTAGGCTTGACTTACCAATCTTAAAATATAATAGCTTTAAGCCTTTTTAGTTATTTTCTATGATATTGTTATAAAATTAGATATTGTTATTAAAATTTTGAGTTATAAAATGATTAAAAATGATAAATTAGAGCTCTCTGACAAATTTTTATCCATTTGGAGCAAGATTTGACAAAAAAAGCTTTGACACAGTTTTTGACACAGTTTTTTTGCTCTTGATTTAGTTTTTAAAACAAAACTATGTCAAAGAAAAAAATTTTTTTCAGTTTCAATTTTTTGGCAGTTTTGAGTTATAAAATGATTAAAAATGATAAATTAGAGCTCTCTGACAAATTGTAATCCATTTGGAGCAAGATTTGACAAAAAAAGCTTTGACACAGTTTTTGACACAGTTTTTTTGCTCTTGATTTAGTTTTTTAAAATAAAACTATGTCAAAGAAAAAATTTTTTTTCAGTTTCAATTTTTTGGCAGTTTTGAGTTATAAAATGATTAAAAATGATAAATTAGAGCTCTCTGACAAATTTTTATCCATTTGGAGCAAGATTTGACAAAAATTTGGAGCTTTGAAAAGCTTTGACACAGTTTTTGACACAGTTTTTTTGCTCTTGATTTAGTTTTTAAAACAAAACTATGTCAAAGAAAAATTTTTTTTTTCAGTTTCAATTTTTTGGCAGTTTTGAGTTATAAAATGATTAAAAATGATAAATTAGAGCTCTCTGACAAATTTTTATCCATTTGGAGCAAGATTTGACAAAAAAAGCTTTGACACAGTTTTTGACACAGTTTTTTTGCTCTTGATTTAGTTTTTAAAACAAAACTATGTCAAAGAAAAAATTTTTTTCAGTTTCAATTTTTTGGCAGTTTTGAGTTATAAAATGATTAAAAATGATAAATTAGAGCTCTCTGACAAATTTTTATCCATTTGGAGCAAGATTTGACAAAAAAAGCTTTGACACAGTTTTTGACACAGTTTTTTTGCTCTTGATTTAGTTTTTAAAACAAAACTATGTCAAAGAAAAAATTTTTTTTCAGTTTCAATTTTTTGGCAGTTTTGAGTTATAAAATGATTAAAAATGATAAATTAGAGCTCTCTGACAAATTTTTATCCATTTGGAGCAAGATTTGACAAAAAAAGCTTTGACACAGTTTTTGACACAGTTTTTTTGCTCTTGATTTAGTTTTTAAAACAAAACTATGTCAAAGAAAAAATTTTTTTTCAGTTTCAATTTTTTGGCAGTTTTGAGTTATAAAATGATTAAAAATGATAAATTAGAGCTCTCTGACAAATTTTTATCCATTTGGAGCAAGATTTGACAAAAAAAGCTTTGACACAGTTTTTGACACAGTTTTTTTGCTCTTGATTTAGTTTTTAAAACAAAACTATGTCAAAGAAAAAAATTTTTTTCAGTTTCAATTTTTTGGCAGTTTTGAGTTATAAAATGATTAAAAATGATAAATTAGAGCTCTCTGACAAATTTTTATCCATTTGGAGCAAGATTTGACAAAAAAAGCTTTGACACAGTTTTTGACACAGTTTTTTTGCTCTTGATTTAGTTTTTAAAACAAAACTATGTCAAAGAAAAAATTTTTTTTCAGTTTCAATTTTTTGGCAGTTTTGAGTTATAAAATGATTAAAAATGATAAATTAGAGCTCTCTGACAAATTTTTATCCATTTGGAGCAAGATTTGACAAAAAAAGCTTTGACACAGTTTTTGACACAGTTTTTTTGCTCTTGATTTAGTTTTTAAAACAAAACTATGTCAAAGAAAAAATTTTTTTTCAGTTTCAATTTTTTGGCAGTTTTGAGTTATAAAATGATTAAAAATGATAAATTAGAGCTCTCTGACAAATTTTTATCCATTTGGAGCAAGATTTGACAAAAAAAGCTTTGACACAGTTTTTGACACAGTTTTTTTGCTCTTGATTTAGTTTTTAAAACAAAACTATGTCAAAGAAAAAATTTTTTTTCAGTTTCAATTTTTTGGCAGTTTTGAGTTATAAAATGATTAAAAATGATAAATTAGAGCTCTCTGACAAATTTTTATCCATTTTGAGCAAGATTTGACAAAAAAAGCTTTGACACAGTTTTTGACACAGTTTTTTTGCTCTTGATTTAGTTTTTAAAACAAAACTATGTCAAAGAAAAAAATTTTTTTCAGTTTCAATTTTTTGGCAGTTTTGAGTTATAAAATGATTAAAAATGATAAATTAGAGCTCTCTGACAAATTTTTATCCATTTGGAGCAAGATTTGACAAAAAAAGCTTTGACACAGTTTTTGACACAGTTTTTTTGCTCTTGATTTAGTTTTTAAAACAAAACTATGTCAAAGAAAAAAATTTTTTTCAGTTTCAATTTTTTGGCAGTTTTGAGTTATAAAATGATTAAAAATGATAAATTAGAGCTCTCTGACAAATTTTTATCCATTTGGAGCAAGATTTGACAAAAAAAGCTTTGACACAGTTTTTGACACAGTTTTTTTGCTCTTGATTTAGTTTTTAAAACAAAACTATGTCAAAGAAAAAATTTTTTTTCAGTTTCAATTTTTTGGCAGTTTTGAGTTATAAAATGATTAAAAATGATAAATTAGAGCTCTCTGACAAATTTTTATCCATTTGGAGCAAGATTTGACAAAAATAGCTTTGACACAGTTTTTGACACAGTTTTTTTGCTCTTGATTTAGTTTTTAAAACAAAACTATGTCAAAGAAAAAATTTTTTTTTCAGTTTCAATTTTTTGGCAGTTTTGAGTTATAAAATGATTAAAAATGATAAATTAGAGCTCTCTGACAAATTTTTATCCATTTGGAGCAAGATTTGACAAAAAAAGCTTTGACACAGTTTTTGACACAGTTTTTTTGCTCTTGATTTAGTTTTTAAAACAAAACTATGTCAAAGAAAAAATTTTTTTTCAGTTTCAATTTTTTGGCAGTTTTGAGTTATAAAATGATTAAAAATGATAAATTAGAGCTCTCTGACAAATTTTTATCCATTTGGAGCAAGATTTGACAAAAAAAGCTTTGACACAGTTTTTGACACAGTTTTTTTGCTCTTGATTTAGTTTTTAAAACAAAACTATGTCAAAGAAAAAAATTTTTTTCAGTTTCAATTTTTTGGCAGTTTTGAGTTATAAAATGATTAAAAATGATAAATTAGAGCTCTCTGACAAATTTTTATCCATTTGGAGCAAGATTTGACAAAAAAAGCTTTGACACAGTTTTTGACACAGTTTTTTTGCTCTTGATTTAGTTTTTAAAACAAAACTATGTCAAAGAAAAATTTTTTTTTCAGTTTCAATTTTTTGGCAGTTTTGAGTTATAAAATGATTAAAAATGATAAATTAGAGCTCTCTGACAAATTTTTATCCATTTGGAGCAAGATTTGACAAAAAAAGCTTTGACACAGTTTTTGTCACAGTTTTTTTGCTCTTTATTTGGTTTTCAAAACAAAACTATGTCAAAGAAAAAATTTTTTTTTCAGTTTCAATTTTTTTGCAGTTTTGAGTTATAAAATGATT
Organism: Culicoides brevitarsis; assembly: GCF_036172545.1. NCBI lineage: Eukaryota > Metazoa > Arthropoda > Insecta > Diptera > Ceratopogonidae > Culicoides > Culicoides brevitarsis. The sequence goes on along the minus strand of NC_087086.1, from coordinate 32,145,297 downwards.
AAAAATGATAAATTAGAGCTCTCTGACAAATTTTTATCCATTTGGAGCAAGATTTGACAAAAAAAGCTTTGACACAGTTTTTGACACAGTTTTTTTGCTCTTGATTTAGTTTTTAAAACAAAACTATGTCAAAGAAAAAATTTTTTTTCAGTTTCAATTTTTTGGCAGTTTTGAGTTATAAAATGATTTAAAATGATAAATTAGAGCCCTCTGACAAATTTTTATCCATTTGGAGCAAGATTTGACAAAAAAAGCTTTGACACAGTTTTTGACACAGTTTTTTTGCTCTTGATTTAGTTTTTTAAAACAAAACTATGTCAAAGAAAAAATTTTTTTTCAGTTTCAATTTTTTGGCAGTTTTGAGTTATAAAATGATTAAAAATGATAAATTAGAGCTCTCTGACAAATTTTTATCCATTTGGAGCAAGATTTGACAAAAAAAGCTTTGACACAGTTTTTGACACAGTTTTTTTGCTCTTGATTTAGTTTTTAAAACAAAACTATGTCAAAGAAAAAAATTTTTTTCAGTTTCAATTTTTTGGCAGTTTTGAGTTATAAAATGATTAAAAATGATAAATTAGAGCTCTCTGACAAATTTTTATCCATTTGGAGCAAGATTTGACAAAAAAAGCTTTGACACAGTTTTTGACACAGTTTTTTTGCTCTTGATTTAGTTTTTAAAACAAAACTATGTCAAAGAAAAAAATTTTTTTCAGTTTCAATTTTTTGGCAGTTTTGAGTTATAAAATGATTAAAAATGATAAATTAGAGCCCTCTGACAAATTTTTATCCATTTGGAGCAAGATTTGACAAAAATGGCTTTGACACAGTTTTTGACACAGTTTTTTTGCTCTTGATTTAGTTTTTAAAACAAAACTATGTCAAAGAAAAAAATTTTTTTCAGTTTCAATTTTTTGGCAGTTTTGAGTTATAAAATGATTAAAAATGATAAATTAGAGCTCTCTGACAAATTTTTATCCATTTGGAGCAAGATTTGACAAAAATGGCTTTGACACAGTTTTTGACACAGTTTTTTTGCTCTTGATTTAGTTTTTAAAACAAAACTATGTCAAAGAAAAAATTTTTTTTTCAGTTTCAATTTTTTGGCAGTTTTGAGTTATAAAATGTTTAAAAATGATAAATTAGAGCTCTCTGACAAATTTTTATCCATTTGGAGCAAGATTTGACAAAAAAAGCTTTGACACAGTTTTTGACACAGTTTTTTTGCTCTTGATTTAGTTTTTAAAACAAAACTATGTCAAAGAAAAAAATTTTTTTCAGTTTCAATTTTTTGGCAGTTTTGAGTTATAAAATGATTAAAAATGATAAATTAGAGCTCTCTGACAAATTTTTATCCATTTGGAGCAAGATTTGACAAAAATAGCTTTGACACAGTTTTTGACACAGTTTTTTTGCTCTTGATTTAGTTTTTAAAACAAAACTATGTCAAAGAAAAATTTTTTTTTCAGTTTTAATTTTTTTGCAGTTTTGAGTTATAAAATGATTAAAAATGATAAATTAGAGCTCTCTGACAAATTTTTATCCATTTGGAGCAAGATTTGACAAAAATAGCTTTGACACAGTTTTTGACACAGTTTTTTTGCTCTTGATTTAGTTTTCAAAACAAAACTATGTCAAAGAAAAAAATTTTTTTCAGTTTCAATTTTTTGGCAGTTTTGAGTTATAAAATGATTAAAAATGATAAATTAGAGCTCTCTGACAAATTTTTATCCATTTGGAGCAAGATTTGACAAAAATAGCTTTGACACAGTTTTTGACACAGTTTTTTTGCTCTTGATTTAGTTTTTAAAACAAAACTATGTCAAAGAAAAAATTTTTTTTCAGTTTCAATTTTTTGGCAGTTTTGAGTTATAAAATGATTAAAAATGATAAATTAGAGCTCTCTGACAAATTTTTATCCATTTGGAGCAAGATTTGACAAAAAAGCTTTGACACAGTTTTTGACACAGTTTTTTTGCTCTTGATTTAGTTTTTAAAACAAAACTATGTCAAAGAAAAAAATTTTTTTCAGTTTCAATTTTTTGGCAGTTTTGAGTTATAAAATGATTAAAAATGATAAATTAGAGCTCTCTGACAAATTTTTATCCATTTGGAGCAAGATTTGACAAAAAACAGCTTTGACACAGTTTTTGACACAGTTTTTTTGCTCTTGATTTAGTTTTTAAAACAAAACTATGTCAAAGAAAATTTTTTTTTTTCAGTTTCAATTTTTTGGCAGTTTTGAGTTATAAAATGATTAAAAATGATAAATTAGAGCTCTCTGACAAATTTTTATCCATTTGGAGCAAGATTTGACAAAAAAAGCTTTGACACAGTTTTTGACACAGTTTTTTTGCTCTTGATTTAGTTTTTAAAACAAAACTATGTCAAAGAAAAAATTTTTTTTCAGTTTCAATTTTTTGGCAGTTTTGAGTTATAAAATGATTAAAAATGATAAATTAGAGCTCTCTGACAAATTTTTATCCATTTGGAGCAAGATTTGACAAAAAAGCTTTGACACAGTTTTTGACACAGTTTTTTTGCTCTTGATTTAGTTTTTAAAACAAAACTATGTCAAAGAAAAAAATTTTTTTCAGTTTCAATTTTTTGGCAGTTTTGAGTTATAAAATGATTAAAAATGATAAATTAGAGCTCTCTGACAAATTTTTATCCATTTGGAGCAAGATTTGACAAAAAAAGCTTTGACACAGTTTTTGACACAGTTTTTGACACAGTTTTTTTGCTCTTGATTTAGTTTTTAAAACAAAACTATGTCAAAGAAAAATTTTTTTTTCAGTTTCAATTTTTTGGCAGTTTTGAGTTATAAAATGATTAAAAATGATAAATTAGAGCTCTCTGACAAATTTTTATCCATTTGGAGCAAGATTTGACAAAAAAAGCTTTGACACAGTTTTTGACACAGTTTTTTTGCTCTTGATTTAGTTTTTAAAACAAAACTATGTCAAAGAAAAATTTTTTTTTCAGTTTCAATTTTTTGGCAGTTTTGAGTTATAAAATGATTAAAAATGATAAATTAGAGCTCTCTGACAAATTTTTATCCATTTGGAGCAAGATTTGACAAAAAAAGCTTTGACACAGTTTTTGACACAGTTTTTTTGCTCTTGATTTAGTTTTTTAAAATAAAACTATGTCAAAGAAAAAATTTTTTTTCAGTTTCAATTTTTTGGCAGTTTTGAGTTATAAAATGATTAAAAATGATAAATTAGAGCTCTCTGACAAATTTTTATCCATTTGGAGCAAGATTTGACAAAAAAAGCTTTGACACAGTTTTTGACACAGTTTTTTTGCTCTTGATTTAGTTTTCAAAACAAAACTATGTCAAAGAAAAAAATTTTTTTCAGTTTCAATTTTTTGGCAGTTTTGAGTTATAAAATGATTAAAAATGATAAATTAGAGCTCTCTGACAAATTTTTATCCATTTGGAGCAAGATTTGACAAAAAAAGCTTTGACACAGTTTTTGACACAGTTTTTTTGCTCTTGATTTAGTTTTTAAAACAAAACTATGTCAAAGAAAAAAATTTTTTTCAGTTTCAATTTTTTGGCAGTTTTGAGTTATAAAATGATTAAAAATGATAAATTAGAGCTCTCTGACAAATTTTTATCCATTTGGAGCAAGATTTGACAAAAATAGCTTTGACACAGTTTTTGACACAGTTTTTTTGCTCTTGATTTAGTTTTTAAAACAAAACTATGTCAAAGAAAAAATTTTTTTTTCAGTTTCAATTTTTTTGCAGTTTTGAGTTATAAAATGATTAAAAATGATAAATTAGAGCTCTCTGACAAATTTTTATCCATTTGGAGCAAGATTTGACAAAAAAAGCTTTGACACAGTTTTTTTGCTCTTGATTTAGTTTTTTAAAATAAAACTATGTCAAAGAAAAAATTTTTTTTCAGTTTCAATTTTTTGGCAGTTTTGAGTTATAAAATGATTAAAAATGATAAATTAGAGCTCTCTGACAAATTTTTATCCATTTGGAGCAAGATTTGACAAAAAAAGCTTTGACACAGTTTTTGACACAGTTTTTTTGCTCTTGATTTAGTTTTTAAAACAAAACTATGTCAAAGAAAAATTTTTTTTTCAGTTTCAATTTTTTGGCAGTTTTGAGTTATAAAATGATTAAAAATGATAAATTAGAGCTCTCTGACAAATTTTTATCCATTTGGAGCAAGATTTGACAAAAATAGCTTTGACACAGTTTTTGACACAGTTTTTTTGCTCTTGATTTAGTTTTTAAAACAAAACTATGTCAAAGAAAAATTTTTTTTTCAGTTTCAATTTTTTTGCAGTTTTGAGTTATAAAATGATTAAAAATGATAAATTAGAGCTCTCTGACAAATTTTTATCCATTTGGAGCAAGATTTGACAAAAAAAGCTTTGACACAGCTTTTTGCTCTTGATTTAGTTTTTTAAAACAAAACTATGTCAAAGAAAAAAATTTTTTTCAGTTTCAATTTTTTGGCAGTTTTGAGTTATAAAATGATTAAAAATGATAAATTAGAGCTCTCTGACAAATTTTTATCCATTTGGAGCAAGATTTGACAAAAAAAAGCTTGATTAAAATGATTAAAAATGATAAATTGGAGCTCTCTGACAAATTTTTATCCATTTGGAGCAAGAGAATGGCTTTGACAAGTTTTCGACACAGTTTTTCAGTTTCAATTTTTTGGCAGTTTTGAGTTATAAAATGATTAAAAATGATAAATTAGAGCCCTCTGACAAATTTCTATCCATTTGGAGCAAGATTTGACAAAAATAGCTTTGACACAGTTTTTGACACAGTTTTTTTGCTCTTGATTTG